>NC_136063.1:46598012-48998012 GCF_964261635.1 Lissotriton helveticus
CCCGGGGCTTGAACTCCATCTGGTGGGCCCCATGGTGTGTGAGTCCCCCTGCCTGCAACCAATCAGAGTTTCCGGGCGCTGGGGACGGGGGTCCACCGGGTCCCGGGGTGGCTCTCCCTGTCCTGGCTAGGGTTCGGAAGCTGGGACTGGGCCAGGGGCTTGTGCTGCATCAGGTAGGCCCTGGGGTGTGGGAGCCCCTTGTCCTGCAAGCCAGCCGAAAGGTCTGGGCACTGGGGACGAGGGTCCACTGGGGCCCGGGGAGGCTCTTCCCAGCCTGGCTGCTTTCAGAAGCAGGGACTGGGCCGGGGAGCAGGGGTGGCTGGCTTCATCCACTACGCTGGCAGAGCATAGTTTTCTTCCCACCCTATTTTTTATGATTCTTCTTCCAGTTACAGGGCACAGCTGTTTTTCACTTCCAGAGGAGATAATGATCCCCTGCATCTTGTGTTTTTGTCATCACCGTACAGTGGCTTTGCCTGGTGCCATCTGCAGGGAATTTGACACCATGCTGCAAGTGTTGATTTGAAATAGTGGCATGACAATTGTGGCTCTGTGTAGGCTGCATCTACCAAAGTTAAGGCTGTCAAGGCTGTGCCTTCTAAAAAGAATGTTCTGTGGCATGACCTCTGCAATGGCCAGTGTTAATTTGGATTGGTAGGAAGTTGTACAAAGTGAGCATGTTCTCAAAATACAGGGCACATAAGATTGCGGGATCAATATTGCTCACTGAAGCACAGCTCCCTTGTGGAGCTGACAACCTGGTGAAAGTGTGTATTTGGGGTAGTGGGCCTGTGGCTACTGACTGAGGGACATGACCCCGTACTCTCTGTCTCTTACTCTGTATGTCTCAGCTCAGTTCCATAGAAGAATTGTTGGGAAGGACCGACCACATGGAGAGACATAGGATTGAGCTCAGTGGGGGCCTAATCAGGGTTAGACGGCATACTACCTTTGTCCAGTTGCAGGAACATCATGACATTGCAGGGGTCCATTTCTTGGCACATAGCATACTGACGGCTGGGATGGGACACATGTAGAGAGTGACAGACATGGATTTGGCGCATTGGCCCCAAACACACAGACTGCACATCATGGGTGGAGTTTGGAGACTGGTGAACCTATTTATTGATGTGTTTGGACACACTATGAATGACCCCATGTCACCTGATTGCTAGCTATGGGACACATATATATTATGCGTTCTCCACAAGCAAGGAGTGAGAATGGGCTAGGCACTACCAATGTACACTATGTCCTGATACTAAACTCCATTCCATTAAACTTGACATGTGGCACGGGGCATGTCTCACCTTAGCTGTGCAACCACAAATGTTTGTGTCCTGCCATCTGGGCATACAACATAATGCACCTTTTTTGTAATTGATAGATATTTTCTGGACAAGGCTGAATGCGGCAAACCTGTGTTGCTTTGTTACAGATGTATTTTGACCTTTGAGGTTGTTGTGTTTCGATTTAGATGTCCGTATATAGGTTTTCCTGAATCATGTCCATATTTAGGCAAAATTCGCGTTGCCCTTATTTAGGCATAGAATCCCAGTCCTTATTTAGGCATTAGCCATGCTATCCAAATACAGACATGGTCACCTACATCTGTCCACTCAACATCACAACGAGTTCTTGGAGTTTCCAAAGCCTAGGATTATTGATTTCTCCAAGAACTCATTTATTATGCATGCACTACCATTTCTTAGCGGTTCATTCATGACGTCTTCACCTGCATGACTTTACGTCAATGCTAACATTCCTAAGCACCTTCTAGGTATAAATATACCTTCCCTTACCATGGCAAATCATGGCTCGTCTGCACCGCTCGATACGGCTCGCAATGGCAAGCTCCGGAGGAATTTAAGTCCCTGCCCGAAGCACTGACCAGACGCTGTGATCCCTGCTCACAGAGAAACTAGCTTCCAGTGTTCTGACTCCCTTTGCGGGGTATTAGAGTTTGAGACCCGGAAAGAGATTTCCACCTCACTCATTCTAAGGTATGGAGCTGACTAGATCCCAGATGGACTCTTGGCATTCAAAACTATAGCTTACCATACTGTAGAATACAGTACCTACTTCTTACCTTATACTATACTTAGGTTAGGTACACTGGGGTGTAGCTATTTTGAAACATCAGATGAGTATCCACTTTTTAGGCTGTGTTATTTATGTATATGTATATGAATATGTATCATAGCTAAAAGATAATGCTATTGCTGTATTATGTCTTCTTACTGCTTATGCTCTACGTATTATAGCTCTCATACTGTCTTGCGATTGTAACAGCTCATATCTCTTACACAAGAAACAAGACTGTTCAATAAATCCTTTTATTGATACACCTGTTTATCTATTTCTGTGTAACTTTAAAGAAACTAAGCATACACGATTGACTGAGTGAAACTGTTATCTATTGTTTCCATGATTCTGAGACATGTTCCGATTCTAAGGGAAACAAAGTTGTCATGTTTATGCAGTTGCCAGAAATTACTCCCTTCTTCTTTTTTAAGGAGTTTCTAGTGGCCTCTGAGTTAGCTGGCACACAAAGTATTTAAGTTTAATGTTATCGATAGAGGCATACTGACCTCAGTCCTATGCCAAAACTATAGTGTCTATTATTCCAATGCGCAGACTTATAAGGGAAATAGGAACTACATTACATTGTAGTGGATGGAGAGAAGTATATTCCTGGTGATAATGTTTTTGAAGGTATCGAGTGAAGGATGGATTCGTAAATGCTAATCAGATGCCAGGCCATTTGCATGCATTGTTAGGCCACTGCAGTCCCACGACCGCAACACTTGTGTGCAGCGACTTGCTAATGATGTAGGGCTGAGGCTACTGCACAGAGCAGAGAGTGATTTGTGTGACTACTGAGGACTGCATAAGCTAAGCTGTGTGGCAGTTTGTTACATAAAAGAGCCACTGGATGGTTGTTGGACTTTGTACGGTGAGGATCATAGACACATGTCAATGGCACTATGAGAGGTATTCTAGACATGGCTAGATGAGGCAGCTGCTCTGTCATTTGAGGCACAATTTCTGCATGACATTTTCTCCTTTGTTCATGTGTCAGGGTGTCTTTTGGTGAACACATATACTACAATGTCAACTGTTGTCAATTGCTATTGTCTTAGAGGCCCCAGTTCCACCCTTGTTTGCCTTTGAGGTATGTGTGTTGCTGACCTTTTAAATGTACATGATCCCTCTGTGCTGTTCTATCTTGTTATGTTCACTGTGTTGTTTGATTTAGTTCCATATGCTCCTGTTGTGGTATGCTTCATTACTTGCTGAATGTTTGTTCTGTACATCTGACCAGATCTGCATTTCCTGATTAATGGAGTTGATGTAGTATACATCCAAAATTGTGTCCAGGACTTGATAATGATCTGATAGTGAGGTTTTGGTTTTGATGTGGAGATGTCTTGTGACTTGTGTGCATTTTACCATATGCGAGCAAATGCATTTCCCTGTCTCTGTCTTTGTATGTGAGAAATTGTCCTAGTTTAGAGATGAGTGTCTTCCTTCATCCAGGGTTTTGGATGATGAGCCATCCTTTGTGTATCTGCAGATTTGAGGGTTGCTCAGTGTGGGCTGTTATCACTTTATCTATTTTCTGAGTGCTGTGACTCCAAGTGGGACATTTTGATTCCCGGTCCTGACTGTACAGGTGGGTATCCTATCCCATGCTCTGCTGGCTGGCCTGAGTAAACAGTGGTGGGTGAATGGCACAGATCCACTAAGGGCATATCAACCTGGCCTGGCAAAGCATAGTATGCCCCAACATAGTTGTGTCCATATGTATTTGAATGTGGTCTGCGTGCTATCTGACCTGTGTGCATGGCAGGGATTGGGTGTATGGGAGTCATTTGTCTTAGTCCTGCTCTAGATCTGTGCTGGGTCCTTACCATCGTGTTATTCCGGACATATCCAACATCCTATTCTGGTTGTATCTCCCTATGATGACCTGCTCTGACACTGCTGTACTCATCAGGACACAGGATGTGGGAATGTGTGATAGGTCTGAAGGGGAGTGAAGGTCCAGGTAGGACTTAAGCAATTAATTTGTTTTTCATAGACATGAATTGTTCTGTCAACATTTTGTGCATCCGATAAAGTGAGGTATAAGATAGTAAATAAGCTACAACTAGGTTAGCCATCCGATTGGGTGGATGTATTGTCTTGCTTCTTGGTAGATCAGCTATATATTTAGAATTAACTTTCCTGTGTGATTTATACATATTGTATTTTCTTTGGCAGCTATCTAGACTATATCATCTACTTCTTCTATTGTGTTTGGGAAACGGCAAGGTAATTAGGATAAATTATGTCACTTCCTGCAATGACTTCCTATGACATTAGATGTTGTGGTCTTTGTATGCTTTTCAGATATTGGGATTGGGCCTTTGTAACAGATGCATGTGGGTGCCGGCATTGTGCCAGTGAATATGTCTCTGTGGACATACTTGTGTTAGTACATTGGAGTTCTGTTGCCCTGCAATGTTTTGTTTTGCTGTGTGTTGTGGTGGACTCATGCGTCCGGAAAGCCTCCAGCCCGAATAGGTTCCAAGATGGTTTCCGAAAGACTGAACTGTGCACTTCCTGAATGACGGGTTAGGATGCACTGCATGTTAAACTCCGACTGAGTCAGGAACCAATCCACATGACTGAATCGTCTGGAAACAAGCCCGATGCGAGTGACTTATTCCAAAATGCTGAATAATAGCATTCAGGTTCCGAATCAGACTCGGTTTGCCCCACGACGGGATGACGATGGATCCGACCCGGTTTCTGAACCATGTTGCTTTGTTTTACAACTGACAATTGGAAACTGATAAAACAGTCAAAATAAGCATTGACATAACCAAAATACAAAAAAAGATGTTCAAATATTACTCACACCAACGTATCCGCATAAATGTAGGGCCAAAAACATGACCACAAAACTTTGCTCTAATACAACTGCTGTTAGGTCTCAGGACTCTCTACACATTCCCCACTCTCTGCCTCACACACTCACGCTTCACCCACCACGCAACTTTCACAGATATTATTTAAAAATAATTCTCACACTCTTTTTTATATTTGAACCTACCTTCACAGTCACCCTCACCTTAAGATTCATGGTGAAAATGAAGCAGCCACGTTTTACAGAGAAATAGTTGGAAGTGCTTGTCTATGAAATAGTCAGAGTAGAACCACAGTTATTTGGGAACCTAGTCTAACAGACCCTTCCTTTCCCAGAGAAATAGGAAGTGGGACAGGATTGTCAACAAGATGAATGCTGAAGCACCTGTCCTGTGCACCATGCTTGATATCTTGAGTAGGTATTATGATGTGCGAAGCAGGGTCAAAAAACTGCTGGCCAGAGAAGATGCAGAAAGCCAGCAGACTGGAGGTGGTCCTCGTGCACCACCTCTGCAGTTCACTTCCTGGGAGATGAAGGTGTGTGGCATCCTTTCCCCAGAGAGTGTCTATGGACTACCAGAAGCACCAGAGTATGGTAAGTATATACTCCACATTCAGACAAAGTTACCAATGACACCTCTATAGACAACACAGTGAAGGATAGAGTTCTACAGGTGCTGAGACGGAATATTGAGTTGGAAATGTCAACTTACACAAATATTGAGTTGGAAATATAGTGATTAAGAAATAATGACAGCAAGAATATTGTGGTCAAGAATAACGAATGTAAGGTAAGAAATATTGTTTTTAAAAATTAAGGGCCTGATTCCAATCTCGCTAGGAAAGCCCTCCGTATGACTCAGACCCGGAGGGCTTTGCAAGCAAGACGTGCTCTGGGAGTCCGAACGAGTGAGTATGATGTGCTGTATTCTTATGGACTCGGTCCGCTCGGACTCCTTTTGAACTCAATGGGAGCCCATTTACAGATGTGTACAGAGGTTCCCATAGCAGAAAAGGTGTGGGTGGGGAAAAGCTTTCACCTTGAAGTGAGCACCCCATGGTGCCTGCCACACTGAGCATTCCTGGTTAGGGGGACCCATGGGCACACCCCCATGACAGTTTCGGAGGGATCTGGGTGAAAGGGGGTCTGGTATACACTCCCTAAAGTATGCTTTCAACAGGCGTTTCGTCTCGCTGAGACTGAGGCTGTCTGAATCGTGCATCGTACAGCTTTTTTTCGTGAGAAATGCGCATGCCCGGGCCGCCGCTCATGCGCATTAGTGTCCAAGATGGCGGCGGGCTTACGAGAGGGAGCCCCGGAGACGCAGCGGACAAGGTAAGTGGTTTTAATTCTTTTAAAAAGTGTTATTTAAGTATTTAGGGAGAGCGGGAGGGAGGCGGGTGGCGGGCAACTTTGCTACGCCCACGGAGTGGGCGTAGTGTTGCCTGCTACACCTATTTTGCAAATGGCGAAGTAGGCAACACTACGCCCACTCCGTGGGCGTAGCGAAGTACTACGCCCAGGGTTACTTTTTACTGGAAGCCAATGTAAACTGCGCAAATGGGGGGTAATGTTATGTCACAGTGGCACATTCCTAATTAGCCTGGCTGCTGCATTTTTAAGAATCTATAACCTATTGAGCTAATACTTAGAGAGACCAAGGTAGAGGCTATTAGCATAGCCAAGTTGATAGGTGACTAATGCATGCACCCCTGTCTTCCTACAGTCCATAGGCAGGAAGTGAAGGAATCTCCACAGAGCCATCAGTTTCCAGAAACACAGTAAGGAGACATGAGCAATTTGCGCCTTGCCAGTAAGTTGAGAATCAAACTTAAACATTAGGTAGCATATCATCAAGAGGGGGCGATAATTATCGCTAAGCGCACTTAGCTCTAGGATACTTACCCCCACCCAACTCTGAATTTTATTGCGGAGATAGCATGCTATCAGCAACGCTTATCTCCACAGCGATAAAATTCAGAGTGCAAGCTGCCTAACTGTGTTTTTATCGCTGGAAATACAGCGATAATCACACAACTTTTGGCCATAGCTTGCTGATAGGGCCTCATATACTTAGCCATGATATCCAACTTCCATAGGATGTCATGGCTAAGTCAGTTTCAAAGCAGGCGTAAGGAAAGTAGCGATAACAGAGGTTATCGCTACTTTTCTTGTCGCTATGCTGCTTTGCGTGAGGCTTGATATTAGGAGAAATGTCGCTTAGCCACATGTCCCCGTTATCCTGGGGAGGAACGCCCACTTTGCATGTCATTAGAGATGCATAGCTGGGCGTTGAGGGACAGGGCGAAAAAACATAGAAACACTTGTTAGCGTGTCCTTGCTAATAGGTAGAAGTATCGCCGCTTTTTGGCCAAAAACGGCCTCAAAAGTAGCGATAATTTTTTAACACCCCCTTGTTGATATGACCCTAGGTTCCTTGGAGAGGCAACTGGCAGCGGAGGTAATTGTATCTGTCTCGTTGTGTTCTCTAAAAGAGAACACCAGTTGAGTGTCGTCATCATACGAGACAATTGTTACCCCTCATTGCTCAAAAATGCCGCGAGGAGAGTAAGATAAACATTAAAAAGCGTTGGGCTCAAAGCCAAGCCCTGAGGGACACCACACATGAGGGGGCAGGAACTGGAGACATGGGGGTAAAGAATCACTTGTAGTGAGCGACCCTCATGAAATTAACAGAACCATGCCAAAACAGTTCCCGTCACTCCTTGATGGATAAGCCAATATAATAGAATTCTGTGTGACACTGTATCAAAGGCTGCGGACAAGTCAAACAGCACCAGCATCACACAGCTACCCTGAACTAAGGTTTCTCAAATCAACTCAGAGACTTCAAGCAGAGATGTGTCCGTGCTGTAGCCCAATCTAAATCCAGACTGGGAGTCGTGCAGATGGTTGTTCGATTCCAGGAAGTCTGAACGTTGTCTCTGGACTTACATTTCTAGAATTCTGGCCGGGACTGGGAGAAGAGATTTAGGCCTAAATTTGTTTAAGCTGTGCTGGGTCAGCTTCCTCTTTATTGAGGATTCGCTGGACATATGCTTTTGGGTCGACCCCAGTCTCTAACAAAGTATTCCAGATAGAGTTCAATATAGGATTGAGCCAGGGGGCAAATCACTTACAAAATCTGGCCGGGCAGGGGTCCGTCGGAGAGCCTGATTTTATTTTACTTTATTCCACCAGGGACGCTTCCTGGCAAAATGGGCGGAAAGCCACTACATGCCCAGATGGTGTGGGGTATGTGTTACCAAATCAGATAGTCCCAAGGATGGAAAAGACGAATAGATAGCTAGATTTGTATTTTGGAAGAAAGTGGCTAAATCTTCACAGTGAGCCATTGAGGTGGGGGATAGGTCTCTTCGGACTTTGGACTATCTTACAAACGTATTTGCAGAATTGTCAGAGGACTTGATCTGCTTTGCAACATAGTCCCTGATGAAGTTACGTTTTAGGCTGTGAAATTTCCTCAGTGTTACTTTGTATGCTCACTTGGTCAAGGTTCATAATTTTTTTGCTAGGCACGCTCCAGCCTCTACCTAAGCTTTTCTCCGTGCAGAGCTCCATAGTAAACCAAGGGGCTGAAGGTTTATTCCTGGCCACTTTCATGGTCTTAATTGGGGCTACTTTGTAAAGAGCTGAATTTACCCAACCGTTGAAGACTGGCACATCATGGCTCAGCTTGTTAATGAAAATTAATGCATTAATTGATAATTAATTATGGTAATTGTGTAATTTTGTTTAGGTGCGGGTTGTGGGATTTATTGGGGTAAAAGGCAGGAAGTCATTTATGTTTAACAAAGTCCAGAAATCATTAAGTAATGTCAGTAATGTTCTTTATTTCAAATTTACAAATTGCATCAGAAGTACCTAAAGCTCAGCCAACGCATTTCAGTATGTATGCATTTGTTTGTAACATAGGACAGAGAGTTGTTCATGAACAGGCTACAATTACATGATGGACTAAGTGCAGATATTACTCAATGTGTAAGTATCACATGTTTGCATAGGATGACATAATTGTGTTTAAGAGTTGGTTTGTTGACTCACATTCTGTTTGAATTGATGGAACCTGTGGTTCGGCTCAATCCACATATGCGCTGTTAACAATTGAATGAGTATCAATGGGTATGTCCCAGAATATTACAACCACTCCACTTATGCGGAACACTTCCTGGTTAGGTTATCATTTGGTGGCCCACTAGCTCAATAGATTAATGGGCTTCTGGGCTGGCTTGGTTTTCACCATGGATCTGCTACCTTATAATATTTCATCCCCCTTAAACACAAATTACCAACACATTGTTAGATACATGATTTGGCATTCAGGACCCGCAAGTGGGAGTCGGGTAACTGGGGTTCCCCTACTTGCTTGCAAGACTATGTTATCAAGGCACTATGAGCCAAAAATACCAGATTGCCAACTCACACAATGGCTGGCCCTATTGTGTTTAGGGAATTTTGAACATCCTACATTGTATCCCCCCACAATTTAGGGGATGTGTTATATTTCTGGCGTACCTTTTATTCACATTCCAATATGGTGGCCTTCTTTACTCCAACAATGCCCCGATACTTATGGTCTTGAGTCACCATTAAGTTGTTTCAATAATATTTAGACTGTCTCCAATCTTGTATTAATGTTCCAATATGGCCGCCTTTTTTACTCCAACTATGCCCTGACGCCTATGGTCTTGGGTCGCCATTGTGTTGTTTTAATATCTTTACTGTCCTTTTCCAACTCATGGGGAAATGCCTCTATAAGGGGCTTGGAGTACCACTGATCAAAGGGAGTCACAGCATTTGGAGATCCCGTACAACCATTCTAACATGGTGGCTACACTTCCTTCTGGCTTATGCAATTCATAGTATTAGGATATTCTGTATTACCATTCTAACCTGGCGGTAATCCTTACCACTACTTATGAGGAAATCCCTCAACAAATTGCCCTTATTAAGGGTTGTTACAGCACTCTAAATTAACCCTTTAAATATGGCTGATATTTTTCCTCTATTGCTGCTTCCGCATGTACCGCTTCCGGTCGTATCACCCTCCCTGGTTCTCTAATAATTGATTGGTTGACATCAGTGCAGAGGGAGGAGCTTATAAAACTTGAATAGCCCTCGGGACACCCTCTTTCACGGATAGAGTGCTGAACGGATGTACATTGATTATGGTAAGGAGATTGTGGGTTCTGTGTGCTTAGTTTGATCCAACCTTTATGACCTTAGAAGGTGATTACCTTAGCCTGTTTGAGGTCTTGTGACTGAGGATCATGGGCTGTTACCCTTGGATCTTTTAATGCCTTCATATAGCTGAGATCCCCTAATGCAGAGGGGATCTAGGGCTGAGCTCTGTTTTGACATTCTATACTCGGATAATACCAATTGTTGTATAAAACAAATTGTGGTTATGGCAGGTATGTTGAGTGTGTGTTTACACGGGCAGTTTTAAAAATATTACATTTGTTACTATGGTGTCTAACTATATTGGATACAGTATAGCTCTCTCCTTGGTTATGGTTTATGAATGATCATGAAGACGTGATTGTCAAGGACGCCATCTAGACTATTGGAATTTTGTCCAGCAAGAGGTATTAGGTGACGATCGCATGCGACAATGAAGGGATGGAAGGTCTTTATAAATCTTGGCTTTCTGGATCGCTTTTGTATGCATGCAGTGACAATTACGGTCTTGTATTGCTAGAAGATTCACAAATGGGCGCAGGCAGATTGTCTTATGTCTGCATAACTTTATGCCTACTTTGAACACACTTGTAATTATATGGGTCCTTGAGTGACTAGATGGCGCATTGCCATATCACAGTGCACCTTTAACATATTGAGCTGCTGGTGACTGGATGTATTTTGTCTTTATTGACTGAGCCACGCTTACTACATGCACGCAGAGGCATGCCACACTGTGGTTCCCCTATCGGTGAAAGACTCTTTGGAGGGCCTGCAATCTTTTTGCTTCCTACAATGGTTATTTTATCTCCCTTAGGTCTTCTGTGCAAACACTCCGGATTGTTCCAGTTAAATACACTGGACTATGACACTTGGGCTGGCTGCATGAATTCCTGGATCCTGTCACTGTTGACATTAGAGGTGCACAAGATACAATGATACTGTTTACTAATTTGGTGCTATCTTTGCACTGATTAGACAATTTCGACTTTCTGCCTATTTATATAATAAGCACAACTTTGTGATATCAACTTGCTTTATTCTGTGTTTAATATGGACACTGACTCTTTACACTTATTAGTTGCTTGAACACTGGATCCTTGATTTTGCAAGTGTACCGGGGAGTTCCTAAATCATATGTCACTATTGAACTACCATTTGGGCTGATTGGAGCTTCTGAATTTTATTTAATTATCATTAAGGTATGCATTGTTATTGAATATTATGGTCACTGTTGCCCTCTATTCTAGGGACCTTCTGGTCAAACTCTCAGCTAACGTAACGTGGTACGCATATACTGTATAAATAAATGGCTACTTGCTGGTCAAAGCCAGGCTCTTTCTAATCACTTATCAAGATATGCAATATTTTTAAAACTATATGGCCATCAATCCCCCCTTGAGTTAGGGACCCGCTTGTTACATATGCGCTCTAGCCCAATATGAAAGCAGCATATTACTGCTACTCATCTTCTTAAAAGGGATAACATTCTGGGAAAGCTTGCAATACGGGCCGCGCCGATGCCCCTATATATGCTTTGGGACTTTCATGAGCCTATGATTCTAGCCTCTGTGACACACATGTTTATTTGACGAAAACTTTTTCATTCTAACAGGGCTGTTAAATACCCTGTGTATGCTTCTTTTATAACCATGCACAATTTGTAACTATATGTATATTTTTAAATGTGTCACTATGGTGTTCTTTCATGTCATTGTGGTTTTGTATGTCACTATGTTTAATTTTTTATATCAATAGTTTTGTTACGGGAGTCCTGTGCGATGTTTTTAACACATTCATGTTTAGTGTTATTTTATACATTTTTATGTATATTGTTGGGTCTTGATGTTTTTTGTATATAATTCTTTAAGCCCTGATGAAGTTCCCCGTAAGGGAAGGAAACGCGTTGGCTGAGCTTTAAGTACTTCTGATGCAATTTGTGAATTCGAAATAAAGAACTTTACTGACATTACTTAATGATTTCTGGACTTCATTACCTGGTGCACCCCGATCTTGTTGAAAATAACCTTGGATCTGGGAAACAGGGGCCCCAAGCAATGGCTGGCGCATGGGCTGATTGGGCAGGAATATATCATATTGGAACTAGTGTGAGGTGCAGAACCAGGGGTACGCCGTTGTTAGTTGTTTTTTAACAAAGTAATTTATTGTTGATTAATTAATAATTAGTTGTTAATATATTGATTAATTGAATGAAAATTAATTATGGAAATTGATGTATTAATTGTAGCTGCTGTTTGTGGGGTATATAGGGGTAAAGTGTGGGAAGTAATTTGTGTTTAATTAATATTTAGTTGACTTTTTAGGTGTGGGTTGTGGGATTTATGGGGTAAAGGGTGGGAAGTAATTTATTTTTAATTAATTAACAATTTGTTCTTAAATAATATTAATTCATTGTTAGAGAATTAATTACAGAAATTGTTTAATTTTAAGTGCGGGTTGTGGGGTTTATAGGGGTAAAGGGTGGGAAATATTTTATATTTATTAATTAATAATTAGTTGGGAATTTATATTAACTAATTAATTGTTAATTAATAGTAGAATTTGCTTAATCAATTTTCGTTGTGGGTTGTGGGGTTTATAGGGATAAAGTGTGGGAAATAATTTTTGTTTAACTAATTAAAAATTAGATGAGCATTATTAATTCATTTATATTTAATTAGGGTATTTGTGTATATATATTGTTGTGGATGGGTTTTATTTTTACAGGGATACAGAGTGGGGAGTAAATAGATTTTGCTTACTTTATAATTAGTTGTTAAATATATTAGTTCTTTATTTGAAAATACGTTTTAATTGAGTAATTAATTTTTTTGCAGTTTAATTTAAGCTGTGGGAAGTGAGGATTATGCGGGTAAAGTGTGGAAAATTAAATCATTTTCATAGGTTTTAATTTGGTTTTTAGTTATTAATATTTATTTATTTGGTACTTAATTATGCTAGTTGAGGAAGTACATTTTTTGTAAATTTAGATTTGGGTTGTGTAGGACATGGTTTCATAGAGTAGGAAATAGAAAAGTACATTTATGCAATAATGCTTTTGTTTCTAAATAATATTCAATTACAAATATTTATTTGTTTGGAAATTATTTTGTATTTTATTTAATATAATATTTGTAGGTATTTGTTATATGTATGTAATATTATTTTCTTTTTTTAAACTTAATATTAAATATATTTGTATTAGAATTGTAACATATTTATACATTTGTTAATTTATTTTGTTTTTTAAATATTTTTATTGTTGTTAAAATGTTGTTTGTTTTTAATTTTGAACTGACTGGAGTGAGAATATTAATTGTTTCTGCACTGCAATCCAACACTTACCCTACTGTCGCACTCAGTAGAGTGGGAATAGTAATTTTTACCCCTCCGCTATCCAACACTTTCCCTACTTTTACAATTATTTGAGCGGGAATAGTACATTTTATCCCAGCACTTTCTCTACTGTTGCCCTGACCCGAGTGGGAATATACATTTTTACCCTTCTGCTATCCAACACTTTCCCTGTTGTGGCACTCACTGGAGTGGGAATAGTAATGTTTACCCCTCCGCTATCCAACACTTTACCTACTAGTGCACTCACTGGAGTGAGAATTGTAATTTTTACCCCTCCGCAATCCTGCACTTTCCCTACTGTTGCACTCACTGGAGTGGGAATAGTCATTTTTAGCCCTCCGCTATACAACACTTTCCCTCCTGTTTCACTCACTGGAGTGGTATATTTAATTTTGAAGCTTTTTAAATAGTTTATTGTTTTAATTTATAATAGAATGTTTTTTAAATTAGATTGAAAGTTATTGGTATACATACATATATTACCTACTGGCAGTCGCCAGTAGGTAGAGTTTCAACCTAGTTTTTGATTTGCTTATAACTTTAGTGTCGTTAAACGTATCTTTATGACATTTTCAAAAAAGTTGCCCTTTTTAGGTCAGCTCCTATCCTTAAAGTTTAGGGGTGATTCGTCAAGCAGAGGCTGAGAAAAAAGGGTGGTTCCAAAACGCTTTTTCCCCATGTTAATTTCCATAGGAAATTTTGTGACGAGCTACTGCGCGAAATGCTGAACGGAATTACCCCAAATTTGGCAGAAAGGTAGAGCTTGGTTCAGAAAGTCGACTTTCTTTAAATGGTGTAAATCTGTTCAGTAGTTGCTGAGAAATTTGAAAAATAAAGGTTTTGATATCTGGGCGGAGCCTAAGTCCCGTGCACAAGCTTCACAGTGATTGGCTGCCAACACTCCAAACAAGGAAGTGTTGGCAGCCATCTTGTGGCTCGGTAGAAGCAAATAGCTGGAAAACAGAGAAACAGAGGTAGAAAACAAGAGAAGAGGGCAGAGTAGAAACACCCTGACCCCCTAGGCCTGGTCAGGGGGTCCCAGAAGGACCCCCAGTGGCCCAATTTCTTTTTAAATCAGCGTAATTTGCACTGGGATCGTGGGTTCCCATGTTTTATTTTAATGAGACCCCGGGGTGGGTAGGTTCGGAGGGTATTTCTTAAAAAATAACAGAAGGGTCTCGCTGGGGCTGCAGGTGCCCGCTGGGGTCTGTGCTGTCTCGGGGCTTCACTCATGTTGGGAGGGTGTTGCACGGCCCCCCTCCTGGGGCTCCGCATTTGCTTATAACTTTGGCGTCATTTGATGATTCTCTATGAAATTTTCCAAAAAGTTTCTCTTTTTTGATCAGCTCCGATCTTGAAAGTTTATGGGTGATTGGTCAAGGAGGGGGCTGAGAAAAAAGGGGGGGTGAAAACGTGTTTTCTCAATGGATTTTCAATAGGAAACTTTAGACAAGGCTACAGGTCAAACTGCTGAATAGAATTATGCCAAACTTGGCAGGGAGAAAATGGTGTAAATCCGTTTAGTAGTTTTTGAGATATTAAAGGAAAAAAATATATATATATAGTCGGTGCCTTACTCCCGAGCACGAGCTTGCCTCTGATTGGCTGCTAAATCTGCAAAGCAGGAAGTGTCCTCTGATTGGCTGCTAAGACTTGAAAGCAGGAAGTGTTAGCAGCCATCTTGTGCCTCGCATTAGTGAAAATATAAAAGAAATGTTCCGGGGGAAATTTAATATAGCAGAGCTCTGTGTAATGATGACTTAAACGCAGTGAAGGTTTAAGATTTATTAACAATAAAGGAGAAACAGGTGAGCACCAGGCAGCACGACTTCCACTCCAGGACACTAGTAGGAAGATAACCTTTTCACGCTCCCTGTGCCCAACATCACCACTTCGGAGATATGCATTTAGAAGCCAGTGCCTCAGCTCGCATCTGTCTACGTTTGCGAGCTAGTACGATGCTGTGCCTGTACCTCTGCGAGCTACTACACTGCTGTTGCTTTGGGAGCGGACGGCTCGTAGTTCTGCATCTGTGAGTTCAGCGGACAGACTGCAGTTGTCCCTCTGCGAACCTGGGTACAAACTGTTCATAAGTCTCACTATATGAGCATTGAAAAGTCATTTTGTGATTCAGTCTGTCAGCTGGCATGTGTCCGAGGCATTTCTGAAAACATACCAGACCTCTGTCTTTGAGAGATACCCCTTTCACGCTACCTCTCCCCACATGAGCAGGTAAAGCATCCTCTTCGCACATCACCAGCATACCATCAATAACCTTCTTGGGCCCGCAAGTCTCCCTCTGTGAACCACTTTTACGAGCCAGCACGCCGGCTTGCAGGTCTCTGAAAAGAGATACAGTGGAGGCAACGATGTTGCAGGTCAGACAACCAACACTACTCCGACATCCCCCAGCAGCAGCTCCTTGTCCGCCATCCTCGCTCACCCCACACAAAAAAATGTGACAGGAATGTTTTTAAATGAGGAGCCTAACAAATCAGCTGGTGTAATAGTTTTAATTAAAAAAGATGCTTTTGAGGTTGGATAAATAAGAATCTTGGGGCTAGATGTAGGTGGCCAAATACCGAGCAGTAACGAAGAAATTCGCAGACTGGCTGGGAGCAATGTCGGTGAGTTCAAACCTACTTGCAAAATAAGAAATCGCTAAATTGTGATTCCTTATTTTGCTCTTGCATTTAAGGAATCGGAAATAGCAATTCCTTAAATGCAATGTAAGAAGCACTAAAAATAGTGCACTTCAGCCTTAAGGAATCGCTAATTACCACCAACTTCAAGTTGGTCTGTACATTTTTCTCAATTTCTTGAAAAATGTTTAAAAGATACAAACCGTCTTTACAAACTTATGTACGCCATGGACGTTCTCTTACTTCAGCTCTGTAGAAGTACATCCCATCGATCATTGTTAACACTTAGTTATACTAACCTTCAAAATAATAAAAAAAAATATTATAAATTTAGCATCTGTAGAAGACAAAAAATCTTCTACAACACAAAATCATTTGTATAGCATTTCAGATGCCTTTTTTGCTGTTCTCAGAATATATTGAAATTCACTAATAACAGTGAGTTCAATAGTACTCATCACATAACAGCGGGTAAAAAAAAGACAATCAAGAAGATTATCTAAAAAAAAAAACAATCTCAATAACAATCTTCAATATTTTTTTCACAGACACATTTCTTACATAACTATGAGATATGGCAAACAATCTTGAAAAAACAAAACACCATCATTAAATTTCTTCCATTAAAAACAATATTATTTACAAATATATGCAGTCAAAATTTACAACAAAAAGTCATTAAGAGTTTCACAAACTTTTCCCCATGGCCAAATAGTATGAGTGAAATTCTTAGTTTAAAAGTTGTTCAATAGAAACTTTGAGCGTCTGCCTCCCAGCGTTCAGATCCAAAACCACTGACATCATTGACACCGTCTTCCACTGCTCATTCTTCAGTCCAAAGCAATTCAACATCTATATGGCCACCCTTACACACATGGCTAACCAACTGAACCACAACATTATCTCCTACATCGATGACACTCAGCTCATCCTCACCAAGGAGCCACTTACCACCAAAAACAACTTCCACAACACAATTAAGCATGTCACCAAGTGGCTAAGGAACAGCTCTTTAAACATGAATTCACACAATATGAAGGTACTCTTTCTCAAACTCACCCCCTTAGCTTCAGATAACTGATCAACTACACTATGAACAATACCAACACCTACTGACCATTTACACAACCTATAATTCATATTGAACTCCTTCCTCTACAAGTGTAAACATGTGTACAGCATTTCCTCATACTGCTATAACACCCTCAACATTCTCCTCAACATTTACATGTACATCCTAAAGAAAACAAGAAGAAACAGACTACACTGTAGCAACACACTCTACACAAGAATTACAGCCAAACACCTATAAAGACTACAACCAATCCAAAGCACCTCCACCTGATTGATCTTCAATATCCCCTGTTACTCTACAACACCAGACTAACCTACCTTAACAGCAGTAATCCTGAAAGGCCATATTTTGATCTTAAAATGTTGGCTTTAAAAATATTAGGTAATAATTTGGTAACTCTTTAGGAAAACGTTGCTTAAAAACGAATTGAGTATGATTACAATGTATCCAACATTTCAGACATTTTAAATAAACAGTGTAATGTCCAGATGTTGTAGAAGGTCCATCATGAAAAATAACTGAAACAGCTACCAAAGTTCTTCCTGATATTGAACTTGACCAGCTACAACATTTTTTATTAAAGTTTCCAATTTTCTTCCATCAGCTCTACAAAGTTGCAGCATTAAAATAACATACTGTCCATATGTTTGTATAAATAATGTTGATGACATTTCAGATTTAGATTGGCTACACTCCATGTTTTGACTTGCTTCTCTAACTAGATTGTTAACAGACACTGATTCACAGTCTGCTAAAGTTAAATATATGAATATTTCAATGTCTATGTTACTGTTATATGTAAACAAACAATTATGACAATCATGTTGCCATTTAAAGAAAGGCCAAAAAGATTTTCAATATCTATACCTTCATCTTCCAGTACACCAAGCAAAAACATTAAAAATTCTTGACAATCGTGTTGAATATTCTGCGTAAATTGAGTAGAACCAGAACACATGTCCAAAACATTTCGAATATCAGAAACACTTTGTATTTTACTTTTATCACTACTACATTTCTCATAAACAGAATACAACCATGAGCAGAATCTTTCGCCCCGATTTTCCAAAATTTGCTGTTGGAAACTTTCAAGAAATAAAACAACATTAACTACTACATTAGCATAGCAGTGGACACCACAACTATTTTCAAACCGTTAACCAACATTCTCTTCAACACTGTCCTTTTTCCTTTTGCTTGCAAGCGGAACTTCATCTTGTTTTTTATCTTTCTCTACAGTTTCACTACAGATATTCTCGAATCTTCTTTTTCTGCCTACCACACGCTTTTCAAAAACTGGATATTGACCTAAAATGGGAGCATATTCTCTTCTTAACCTATTATACTCTTTCACACAATTTGCATCTGCACTAACCTTTGTCTCATCAAAATCAATCAAGTACAATCCAGATAAAGTTCTGACTCAGGACAAAGCAACATATGCCATTCCCTCTTTAAACACAGTACTTCCAATATTCACTAAAGCACTATCTACACTTAAACCTTGAGATTTATGAATGGTCACCGCATATTCCAAACAAATAGGAAACTGTTTTCTGCATACATACAAATCTTTTACAAGCAAGAACCGAGATGAACAACGACTAAATTGTTGTATTTCAGGAATTTCATCAAATTTGATCTTCAAAAATTCAATCCCAATTCTATTTACAGGTAAACACCCGTTACAACGCAACTATTACAACGGACTACTTTTACAACGCAACTATTACAACGCAGGATCCATTACAACGAACTACCATTACAACGCAAGTTTTTACATCGCAGATGCCTTTACAATGCATGCCACTACAACGTAAGTATTGGTAAGTATATAATTATATTAAAAATGTTATTAAATTATTTTTGTAAGAATAAATAAATATTAATTAATTAATGTTTTAAGAAATAAAATATTATTTATATAAAAAAATAATATAAATAATTCTATTATTAATTAATATTTTTACCCCTACACTATCCAGCACTTACCCTACTATTTCACCCCCCTGGAGTTAGAATACAAATTTGTACCCTTACATTATCCACCACTTACCCTAATATTTCACCCCCCTGGAGTTAGATTACAAATTTTTACCCCTACACTATCCACCACTTACCCTACTATTTCACCCCCCTGGAGTTAGAATAGTAATTTTTACCCCTACACTATCCACCACTTACCCTACTATTTCACCCCCCTGGAGTTAGAATAATAATTTTTACCCCTACACTATCCAGCAATTACCCTACTATTTCACCCCCCTGGAGTTAGAATAGTAATTTTTACCCCTACACTATCCAGCACTTACCCTACTATTTCACCCCCCTGGAGTTAGAATAGTAATTTTTAGCCCTACACTATCTAGCACTTACCCTACTATTTCACCCCCCTGGAGTTAGAATAGTAATTTTTACCCCTACACTATCCAGCACTTACCCTACTATTTCACCCCCTGGAGTTAGAATAGTAATTTTTACCCCTACACTATCCAGCACTTACCCTACTATTACACCCATTATTTTAAAACACATAAATTATTAAATTAAAAAAATATATATATATTTATAAAAAAAGAAAACGAAATCAAAATAGAAATTAAAATAAATTAAATTATATTAATTTTAATTAATTACATTTTTAAAAATATTATATACTTACCAATACTTACGTTGTAATAGCATGCGTTGTAAAGGCATCTGCGATGTTAAAATTTGCGTTGTAAAGACATTCGTTGTAATGGATCCTGCGTTGTAAAAATTGCGTTGTAAAGGTAGGCGTTGTAAAAGTATGCGTTGTAACGTCATACATCCCTATTTACATAATTAACAAAATCAACAATTTTATCCATTGCTCCATTTACTAAACCTTTTTCCACATTCAAATTACGGTGTAAAATTATCCTACAGTTTACACATGCATATAAATTCTTTTGTAAACCAGCAGTTTTACTTATCGACTTCTCAAAATAATCCAATTTCCTCTTCAACTTTTCAGTCAAAATAATAGTGATTCCTTCATGCTCTATTTTATCAATAGCTTCCAATTTTATAATTTCTTCATTTTCCAACTTTAACATTTCTTCATTGAATACAGAACATTCACGCAGTGTTGGCATTATGCTGATTACAGACTTGTTTTTTTGCAATTTTCATATATATTTTCTCTGGAATAATATTTTCATTTGGAAACAAATTGGGAAGTAATCGTCTCAGTAAAGCTTGTTTGCCATGTTCTGTCACTTTTTCAATTCTTACATCTTGAAGAATTTTTCCATAATCAGCATCATTTGGCTGACGCATATTTGTAATAAGTTCCTTATACTCAAAATATGTCCAAATATTAACATTTCCAATGCTCACCAAAGACTTTCTGGTATCTTCATGTGCCAGTGTTTTAAACACTGGTTGTCCTTTTACAGGAGTAAGTTGTAGTAAATCTCCAAAAACTATGACGTGTTTTCCTCCAAATAATACATCATAGTCTGTTTTAAGAATTTGCTGCATTCTTAAAGGCACAAAGGCAAGCATTAAGTTTGATACCATGCTTACCTCATCAATAATGAGAACTTTCATTTTCTTCAAGATCCTTGCAACTTCAAAACAAGCTTCTCCAGATAGCTTGTAGTATTCTAATTTGTTTTCATGCTATACTGGTAGCATTAATAAACGATGTAACGTAACTCCTTTAATATTGTGTGCCGCCAACCCAGTTGGATCAGTGACAACAAAAGACAAATACGAGTCAGTTGTTTAGTGTAAATAAGTTGAAATTACTTTAATTAAAAAACTTTTTCCTGTTCCAGCTTATCCACTCACATACAATCGGACAGGTTGAAATAATGAACAAGAGCACTCTTTCTTTTCATGAAGTAATCCATGGTTCATCTGTTATCTCAATTGCTCATTTATTTGTTTCTGCTCAACATTAAGTTGTTCTTCCAAATTTCCTAAATTTCTTACATCTTCTTGAGCTTGATACATTGCTGTTTCCACCTCTTCCATAGCACTTGCTGCTTCATTTTGAATAATTGGTTCTCCTAATGGATCCTGACTTAACAGACCAGAAATGTGACTGTCTTCAGAACTCTCTCTAGCAATCTCAGCTGTAATTGTAGCTTCTTGTTCAATTTCATCGTTCAACATTTTCACATAATTAGCAAAAACAGGACATTCTATACTATCTTTAGTTGCATTGAAAGAATCTTCATAGCTGTGAATTCTATTTCTGAATGCCATGGCTTGAAACGTTTCAAAAGAGCAAAATAGTAAAATTCCCTTTTGTCAGGTGTTTCGCAACTCAGTTTACGGTGATTAATAAAATGTCCTTTTCTTTGTTTCATCAGACATCCTTCAGAACCAATCACGGCATATACACCATTATTGATGTTTTCTGTAATATTCCATTTAAAAATATAGTTTGGCAGCACTTCATAGAGACAAATGTTCTCCAGATGGTGACTTCCGTTTGAATAATAAGAATCCAACATATTTGTTTTCACAATATCTGTACTTTCTGGCTCCTTTTCAGCTAAATATTCAATTTCTTGTACAGATTTAAGTACTTGGTTTCGTGTTGCAGCAAGACCTAAAGTCACCCAAATTATTCTTCTAGATTTTAGAGTATAGACTTGCAGATGATAAGCGATCCGAGCATTCATAGGCTCCAATTTCTCGATGAGATAACATCTTCAAACTGTCGGTATATAATTTCTTACTTAGACTCTTCTCGTGGGAAATCTCTTCCCACATTTCCTTCAATTCCGTCTTTTCTGATTTCATTATGTACGGTGTTACATATCGAGCAACAGCAATGGAATTGTCTGCAACATATTGAATATCCTTGTTAGCAGAGTAATCAACAGGTAGGGAGGAGGAATCAGGATCCACTCAGTTCCCCATTACTATACAAAATTAATCAAAAGGAGAATGGATACTTTTAACTTCATAACCATTGGTTATAGTGGAGCACCCTCATAAACGCTGTGTTGCTACATGCGGTTTATATCTGTTATCCGCCCCACGTACAGCGTCATGGCATAGTCATTGGGTGTCCAATAACGTGCTCTATGCCAGCCTCATCCAGACGCAACCTCTGGTCTGGGTAGTAGTGTCTCAGAAATGAAAAACACCCCCAGAGGGAATGTGGAAAAGGGTCAAAAGGGAAATACTCCTTAAAAAACAAAACCTCTCCAAGGGAACTTTAATATAAAAGGGGAGGTAAAGTTATTAAAAGAATCTGATATGGTGGTAAATCAGGTTACTAGATCACCTTATAGCTCATAAACACTCAACATGTTTCTGCTCTTTCTAGCCCAGCCGGGTCTATAGAGCATTCGTCAGGACATACAAGACAAAAGGTAAGTACTCACACCATTTGTGTAGTTTCCTTAAAAGTGTATACATTTTCAACACTTGATTAAATTTGCACTTTCGATTCCTACATTGGGGAAATAAAAAGTCAGTGTACATATTTATGCGAGGTTTTAAACAATAGCACTATTACCAATCTCTAAATTCAGAGAGTGAAATGAGTAACTGTGCGTCTATTACTTAACGCTATGGACAGATAGAAGAAAAAACAAAGGGGCAATGCGATCCTAACTGGGAACACTGGGGGCTTGTATTTAAAATCATATATAGGGCATCACTGTTATGGTTGCCGATACATGTAGTTATGGGCACAGGAGGTAGATAATTAAACCTAGAAAGTTTGTTACCTCATGTTATTTTGAATGAGTAGTAGATATTCAATTTTTTACGGAGAATTTATAGGCACCAATGTTAGCGTGACACTTTGGTGTCGATTCCGATCCGGTAAAAAGCGCTCCGAATTGCAGTTCGGAGCGTTTTTCCCCGTACGAATCGCACCCGTAGGCGTCCCCGTACGATTCAGCAAGTACGATCACAAATTTATGCGTGACTCCGTACAACTCGTAAAAAACACCGTACAAATCGAAAATCCATACCAATTGCAGTCGGCTGACGCACCACGCAGCGTCCGTACGTAAATAGACCGCGCCTTCCGACCCAGGAAGTACGATCCGTGTCGAACACACACCGTACGGCTCTTTTGCTACGAGAGCTCTAAACTATCGTAAACCCACACTCCGGCAAACCCGGCACCCGGTACACGACAAGCAAGACATGAACGCCATCGTCCGTGTCATCCCTATCCTGTACGCCCACCACCTCGTATATAGAAACCGACGACGGCGCAGAAGGTGAGTACAACGAACTCCAACATACCTGTACGTGTTGCCACTCGGGCACATCTCCATTGCACGACTGTCATGTCTGGGTACGTTGCACCACACACTCCCGCACATCACTAGTGTAATACGGATAGAGGCCGCACCAACGTCATTGACCACGGGGTACGTTACGTCACCGCACATCACTAGTGTAATACGGAGACGTACCGCACCTACGTCATCGACCACGGGGTACGGAACGTCACCGCACATCACTAGTGTAATACGGAGACGTACCGCACCTACGTCATCGACTTCGGGGTACGGTACGTCACCGCACTCCACCAGTGTTATATGTGCCGCATGTACGTCATCCAGCCCGGGGTACGGTACGTCACCGCACAACACCAGTGTAATACGGAGACGTACCGCACCTATGTCATCGACTTCGGGGTACGGTACGTCACCGCACTCCACCAGTGTTATACGTGCCGCATGTACGTCATCCAGCCCGGGGTACGGTACGTCACCGCACAACACCAGTGTAATACGGAGACGTACCGCACCTACGTCATCGACTTCGGGGTACGGTACGTCACCGCACTCCACCAGTGTCATACGTGCCGCATGTACGTCATCCAGCCCGGGGTACGGTACGTCACCGCACAACACCAGTGTAATACGGAGACGTACCGCACCTACGTCATCGACTTCGGGGTACGGTACGTCACCGCACTCCACCAGTGTTATACGTGCCGCAAGTACGTCATCCAGCTCGATGTATGTCATCCAGCTCACCGCACAACACCAGTGTTATACGTGCCGCATGTACGTCATCCAGCCCGGGGTACGGTACGTCACCGCACAACACCAGTGTAATACGGAGACGTACCGCACCTATGTCATCGACTTCGGGGTACGGTACGTCACCGCACTCCACCAGTGTTATACGTGCCGCATGTACGTCATCCAGCCCGGGGTACGGTACGTCACCGCACAACACCAGTGTAATACGGAGACGTACCGCACCTACGTCATCGACTTCGGGGTACGGTACGTCACCGCACTCCACCAGTGTCATACGTGCCGCATGTACGTCATCCAGCCCGGGGTACGGTATGTCACCGCACAACACCAGTGTAATACGGAGACGTACCGCACCTACGTCATCGACTTCGGGGTACGGTACGTCACCGCACTCCACCAGTGTTATACGTGGCGCAAGTACGTCATCCAGCTCGATGTATGTCATCCAGCTCACCGCACAACACCAGTGCAATAGACGCGTGGGACATACGTCTGCTAAGTAATTGTATGTGTAAGTATGACAGTGTGTGTCTGAGACCCCCCCTGGCCACCTGTGCCCAGCATCAGAGTGTGTGCATGGCTAAACCCCCCCCCCCCACTGCCCCCCACTGCCCAGCATCAGAGTGCCCACCACTGCCCAGCATCAGAGTGCCCAGCATCAGAGTGCCCACCACTGCCCAGCATCAGAGTGCCCACCACTGCCCAGCATCAGAGTGCCCACCACTGCCCAGCATCAGAGTGCCCACCACTGCCCAGCGTCAGAGTGCCCAGCATCAGAGTGCCCCGCATCAGAGTGCCCACCACTGCCCAGCATCAGAGTGCCCAGCATCAGAGTGCCCACCACTGCCCAGCATCAGAGTGCCCAGCATCAGAGTGCCCACCACTGCCCAGCATCAGAGTGCCCAGCATCAGAGTGCCCACCACTGCCCAGCATCAGAGTGCCCAGCATCAGAGTGCCCCGCATCAGAGTGCCCACCACTGCCCAGCATCAGAGTGCCCAGCATCAGAGTGCCCCGCATCAGAGTGCCCACCACTGCCCAGCATCAGAGTGCCCAGCATCAGAGTGCCCACCACTGCCCAGCATCAGAGTGCCCAGCATCAGAGTGCCCACCACTGCCCAGCATCAGAGTGCCCCGCATCAGAGTGCCCACCACTGCCCAGCATCAGAGTGCCCAGCATCAGAGTGCCCACCACTGCCCAGCATCAGAGTGCCCAGCATCAGAGTGCCCACCACTGCCCAGCATCAGAGTGCCCCGCATCAGAGTGCCCACCACTGCCCAGCATCAGAGTGCCCAGCATCTGAGTGCCCCGCATCAGAGTGCCCACCACTGCCCAGCATCAGAGTGCCCAGCATCAGAGTGCCCACCACTGCCCAGCATCAGAGTGCCCAGCATCAGAGTGCCCACCACTGCCCAGCATCAGAGTGCCCCGCATCAGAGTGCCCACCACTGCCAAGCATCAGAGTGCCCAGCATCAGAGTGCCCACCACTGCCCAGCATCAGAGTGCCCAGCATCAGAGTGCCCACCACTGCCCAGCATCAGAGTGCCCAGCATCAGAGTGCCCACCACTGCCCAGCATCAGAGTGCCCAGCATCAGAGTGCCCCGCATCAGAGTGCCCACCACTGCCCAGCATCAGAGTGCCCAGCATCAGAGTGCCCCGCATCAGAGTGCCCACCACTGCCCAGCATCAGAGTGCCCAGCATCAGAGTGCCCACCACTGCCCAGCATCAGAGTGCCCAGCATCAGAGTGCCCACCACTGCCCAGCTCGTACATCAAAAACATACCATTGTCAACCTCATTACCCTCAGGAGATAGACACATTTTAGTATACCTAAATGTGAACATCACACCAGCTCCCAGGCACCCAGCAGTCACAGACATCATCACACAAACTACAAATCTGAAAAGCAAAAATTAGCTTTATTCAGCGGAATCACAAAATAAAAGCAAATGAGAGTCCTCGCTCATTAAAGGCCAATGGCCAGTCCAATAGAGTCTCAGCAATAGTTTGTGCCTCCATGGGTGTCATCTCACCCAAACCTGCCTGCACATGGCGTTTAATCAGCTGTGCTGACTACGGGGGCACCATCTGTTGAATCCTCCGGCACCGCATGGACAGGAGAGGGAAGGACAGGTGGAGTGGGTGCAGGTGTAGTGGATTCATCCACACAGGTTGGGGCATCGCAGAAAGTAGATTCAAAAACCTGGCTGCACACCTCAGCCAGGGCGGAAAAACTACCACCTGAACCCGGGGACACATTGGGGGTGGAGGTACAGGGCTGTGAGTCAGTCCTACTGGGTGTGTGGATGCGTGTGTGAGGTGTCTCCCCTCTCCCTGTGGGTGTGCCTACTTGCCCTTGAGACTGTGTGCGTGGAGCTTTGAGCTTCTTATGCTGTGTGTGTGCGCTGGGTGTGTCTGACCTGTGGCGTGTGCGTGTATGCTGTGTAGGTATGTGAGAGGCAGAGGTGGATGGCTCTGAAGGATGGGGGGGGGGCAGATGCTGCTGGGTGTACATAGCTGCCGTCAGTGTTGATTCAATGGCAGCCACTCTCCGACGCAGATCAGACATGGCTGATGACATGCCCTCCATGAACGACACCACCTGTGTAATCAGTTGTGTATGTCCATGGAGGACAGACAGCATGGATGCCTGACCTACTGCAATCTGCCGGAGTAGGTCCACTGTCTCAGCACTGAGGGCAGCAGGGGACACAGGGGCAGGGGCTGCGGTGCCGGGAACAAAGGAGACACGGGGGCTAGCACGGACCCTAGGCACACCAAGGAGTGGGAGGTTGGAGATGGGACTGGAGGAGGGGAGGGCAGCCAAAGATGTATGAGTGACCATTGCTGCATATTCCCCCCCCTCCTGAGAGTCTGTCACGGATTCGTCGGCATGGTACGATGTGTCAGTCACATGTCGTGCGGCCTGTAGACTCTCCTCCCACTCTGTGCCACTGCCTCCCTCTGACACCTCCCAGCAGGTGGCACTGTCGGTGTGTTCTTCCGCCTGGTCCGCGCCTCTGCCTCCTCCAGATTCAGATGATGATGCTGTGAGCAAGGAGAAGAATGAAAACATATCAGTCACCTGTACACATCAGACATATCAGCTGCAAATCATATGGCCTCTTTCGTCAACATGGCATGCATCATGAGTCACATGACACATAACTCTTCATAAAGACAATTCTACTTGTGGAGAAATGTCAGAGACACAAAGCTCAATGTAAGGTAGGAGACAAGGTATAGGCAAGGAAAATACTTGTATGAGAGACACAATCATGATCCACTGCCTGACAACAGGATAGCTGATGATGCATAACAGTTCATTAGCCAACCCTGCCACCCAAATCAAGACCTGTCCATGTTTGATTCGCTTTGACTCTGTGCCACATTAGAAAAGTCCTGGGCAAACTGCCATGTGATGCCATCCTGGGACCTGAAACAAGTCTTCCATCACCTCACACTGCCATCACCGCTTTGTACATCCAAAGTCACATTGTGTGGCAAACCATCAATACTATATACAAAGAACATGCCACAGATGTTGAGAATATGCACACACGCATTGCCCAGTGTGAGTATGCAGAAGTCTAAAAAATAGCACATGTACATTGTGCACCTGCAGCTAACACAAGATAATTAGAAAGTGTACCATGGACAAAGGCCACTGAGGCTGACTTGTGCACAAAACACTTGTTGAGACTCAAGAACAGTGCCACAATATGAAGAAGGGCAGACATAGTGCACATGTAGTGCTACATCTAAGGTACGAACAGGTGTCACATACCCCCCTACAACATGAAGATGTGCAAAGGAAGATGCAACTTGAGACACTGCACCATAGGAGTACATGTCAAAAACAAGCATTAGCCAAAGCAAACCTCTACTGTGGAGTAGGGCAAGGCATGTAAAGAAGCAGCTGCTGACAGAGGGACAATCGAATTCCAATGCATGAACTGCCTGTCTGACCACACCACTCAAACTATGGGAGTGTGACCATGCCTTAGAGCTCTTCAGGTACCATTTCTCACACACATGACTACAAACAGACATGTACCTACCCCCTTCGTGCTGCTGTCCCTCCTGCAAGTGCCTATGGAGGTCTGGGAACACCACTTCCAGGACCCGGAGCATGTTGGGGGTGAGTTGGCGGCTGCCGCCATGCCGGCGTGGAGCTTCCAGCTGCAGCTGGACTCGGGCGATGCGGCGGCTCCAGCACCGGATGTCCTGCCACCTCTTCTTTATGTTTCGAAGCCTCCTGCGAGGCCCCCCCTCGCTCCGGACAGCCCTGGCGATGTCCACCCAGATTTCACCCTTCTCATAGGCAGATACCTGTCTCAAATGTAAAGTTACAGAACATCAGTATACCTGGTGCATGTTCCCAAGACACCCATATGTCCACAAAATACATGATGACAATAGGGCAACGTATGGCACACACATTAGCATCATTGTCCAGGAGTATGTGGCCTGTGTGCTAACACAACTGCTTAGCATGACATTGAAAATCTACAGATTACATGAGGGCTGTAAAACACTCTCTGAGCATGACACTCACTGAACAAGATATGCTATGTCTGGGTGCAATGCAGCACGTGACATGCTGTCACACACCACACTACAACAAATAACTCTCTTCTAACAACACTGTGCACCCTGGCACTCACTCACAACAACATTGCATCTATCCACTATTACTACACAGTGGCTATGATGTCACACACACAACAGGTGCACACTCAACGGTATTGCACACATCACTCACCTGATCCTCTGGTCTCCCATACAGCTTGCTGAAGTTTGGCAGGAGGGCATCCAGAAGGGCCTTGTTCTCACCATCAGTGAATGCAGGTGCCCTCTCCATGTTCAGCTAATCAGGGCAAGAGGATTCAGAGACAGCAGCTGTGGTTAGCACACCAATGTTGTGCAGGCAAGTGCCCTCCCACAGCCACATGCTGCCTTATATCTGTGCTGCAGAGGGTCTGTGAGTCCAAGGAGTAGTGTGTGATAGGCCACCATAATTTGCATCCTATGTTCCATCCAATCACATCACACCTAAGCCCATGACACACATATGCATGGTTTGAAAATAGAGCCAGAGCTGAACAACAACTTTCGCAACATTGTATACTTTTTCCAAACTGATTCTTCCAGGACACCTGTAGGAGTGTAAAAAAACTCCGTATCCATGACAACCTGGTTGCATTTTGAACAGTACACTGTTCCCCTAGTTGTTCCCTATGCATTTTTTAAAATTCACACCCAAGTACGGTGACATTGCCATTGCCAATGCTACACATTGAATGGTGTCACGATGCGTACACACGCACGTACCATTGGGATACGCTTAGCTCACGTAGAGCCCAAATGCGACAGGGAAACTAGGCCGACGCACGTACCATTGGGGTACGCTTAGCTCGCGTACAGCCGAAATGCGATAGGGAAACGAGGCCGACGCACGTACCATTGGGGTACGCTTAGCTCGCGTACAGCCGAAATGCGATAGGGAAACGAGGCCGACGCACGTACCATTGGGGTACGCTCAGCTCGCGCAGAGCCTAAAGGCGATAGGGAAACGATGCGTACACAGGCACGTACCATTGGGGTACGCTCAGCTGGCGCAGAGCCTAAAGGCGATAGGGAAACGATGCGTACACAGGCACGTACCATTGGGGTACGCTCAGCTCGCGCAGAGCCTAGAGGCGATAGGGAAACGATGCGTACACAGGCACGTACCATTGGGGTACGCTCAGCTCGCGCAGAGCCTAAAGGCGATAGGGAAACGATGCGTACACAGGCACGTACCATTGGGGTACGCTCAGCTGGCGCAGAGCCTAAAGGCGATAGGGAAACGATGCGTACACAGGCACGTACCATTGGGGTACGCTCAGCTGGCGCAGAGCCTAAAGGCGATAGGGAAACGATGCGTACACAGGCACGTACCATTGGGGTACGCTCAGCTCGCGCAGAGCCTAAAGGCGATAGGGAAACGATGCGTACACAGGCACGTACCATTGGGGTACGCTCAGCTGGCGCAGAGCCTAAAGGCGATAGGGAAACGATGCGTACACAGGCACGTACCATTGGGGTACATTGTGTCAGACATGGTCAAGTGAACGATTGTGTAGGCTGCATCCCTGTCCACCTTCATGTCACCATTGGCAGAGTCACACTAGGAAATCACACAGCAGGGATGTAGTCTACACTCATGTCGACCATGTGGATGCATACATCAGCATGGCACACATACATCAGTATGTGCCAGGTTTGGCAGACATTGAAGAAGCACAGGGATTGTGACCCTGTGCCTCAGTTGATGTGTGAATAGCTTGCACAACATGTCATCATTCATGATGCACATGTGCATCACATGCATTCAACAATTTCAACACGATTAACGTCTGCAACATGTAGCGAGGCACATGAACACTCGAATGGGCCACAATTCAGTACAGGGAACTGGCACATGATGACAGGAACATGCCCACTGTCACAGAGGTGTGATAGCCGCACAGCATGACCCTGTGTGACCACGTCATGTGTTTGCCATGTGCTACATTGTGCATGCTGTTAGCATATGCCATGAACAGGTCAGTAAAGTATTACTCACCTCAGAAAATCCCCACATGTCATCCTGGACATGGCAATTTCCGTAATACCGTACACTTGTGTGTTGGTGTGTAAATCCTCTGGCTCTGCAAGTATCCTTGGCGTTGTGTCTGCCCTGATGACGTTATCTGAGTAGTCATATGTCACCTCTGCGTCCACACGTCAGGTCCTCTGTTTGTTTCTCAACACCAACGCAGGTCCGGTCTAAGTTAAAGCTTACACATTTTGTACCCTAAATCATTGTACTAACACTTCAGAACATTTATCTTTTATTGTCATACTCAAGACCGTGCCAATAGGGATGTCACTTACAAAGCCTGTGAGGAATGAAAAGGCCTCATGTTGGTGAGTGACCCTCACCGTCTGTGTCTCCACGGTTTTCACGTCAGGCACAACAACAAGAGCTGCTCCAATTGCGGGGACCTGACATATGAATCCAGGTGTGATATGTCCCACAAGCCACTTAGACTCCAGCAGTTGGCACAGCACCACAATAGCTCATGGTTGGGATGTAGGACCAGTGCATGTGTGTGGGTGTGGAGACATGTGAGCCCCTCATTAGTACATCATTCCCCAGGGCAAACTCGTCAGGTAAACAACAAAAGTCAGAGATGTGTAATTGCATTGACAAATAACCACGATGCAAGTGCAATGCTGCATGGGATTAGGGTGACGGCGACCACACGGCTCCATCAGAATAGCAGCCATCGTAGCCAGCACCACGACCTACGGTCCCAGCCCTGCATGTGACACAGGAGGAGTAAGTGCACTTCCTCATGTCCATGATGTCCCTCACCCCGCCCATTGACTCCGCATCAGCTTCTGGCCCACCGTACCCGTCAGGGGGCAGTTGCGCCTCTGTTGATATGCCCCTGACGCCATCATTCGCTGAGTGACGGACGCAGGCGGTGCATACATCCCAGAACCACTGTGACAGACATGATCGGAATGTTCATCCTGGTCCCCGCTGGTTCTACTCACAACCTCACTGCCAGATCTCCCCCAGGTGTCAGCCGTGGCGCCATTCTGGGGTGGTGCTGGCCCCGATACCACACACTGTACGGCTCCGCCGTGGTAACTGTGTGGCAGAACACCGCTCTTAATGCTTCATGGGAATGTAAACATCAATGAGCTGGCCACACCTCATTACAATAGGCCCTAATGAGTATTGGGAGGGTCAAGAAGACCCACTGGCACGTGAGTGTCAGTCCCAACACCACAGGACAGGTGGACTGGGGGATGCGAGTGTTGTGGACACCTAGCCAGACACAGGTGACGTCTCAACTCAAAAGATGTAATTGGATGATTGGGCAACGTTCAGTGTAGTGTTTATGTGGGCGGTTGGAACCATGGCCCTTCATCTCCCTGTTGCTGCGGTGAGGACCAACTTGTCACTCAGGTCCTTCAACTACACTAACGCTACGCTGAGCCTCTGCAGGCCTATCTTGATGAGAGTACTGTATGTATATTTGCAAGCATGTACAGCCACGCAGCATGTTTGTCTGTACATAGGCACGTTGTCAGACCCCCACTGCCCTACCCGGACTGACCATGTTCCCTGTCCTACCACCCCATCCCAGGAAGCATCTGCATGCAGCCCTCAAAACCACAGAACACATTCCCGTTACCTACGCTGTAGAGGGTATCCAAGAGGTACAGGCACTACGCAAAGATGTCATCATCCTCCCTGACTCTGGGAGTGATGTTTAGCTACTTGACATGCATCTTTGCCTGCTACCCAAACTCTCTGTGGGATATGTTTGTGTAACAGCTGCCAGTGTATGCGTTGTAGGTACGGCCAAAACGTGGCCACGCCCTTGTCGGATGCCAATCAACAACACTAGTTTTGTTCCAGTGTGGCCTGGATAGCCACCACTCACTGGTCAGATCGATGACACCCAGGGAGGCTAATTAGTCCAAAGCTATGTATGTATTGAAACGTGACACTTTGCTACTGCCTACTGTTCCTTACAGATAGTGGTTTACAAAAGGTAAGTAACTAGTCCTTGAAAGTACTGTGCATCTGCTGTAGGAGCATCTATGTTGTGTCCTTGCTGTGATGGCAGGGTGACTAATGTACACACACCATGCCACGTGTGTTAATGACCCGTTCACATGTGTGATGGCATCACAGACCGTCAGTGACAAATGTAATTATCATGCTGTATGATGATGGTCATGTAATTGTCACTGAAAGTACACACCGCGACATGACTAAGGCTGAACAGTGCAAATGATTGCACATGTGGTGTGTGTGTGTATTGCAGTCTGCCCCCTGGGTGTGCAGACAACCTCCTACTGACATTGACATGACGTGTCTCACTGACATGATACATTGTCATGGTCACTAAGACCTTTACATCTGAAGGCTTGTATGCATGTCACATCCATTCCACACACTACAGGTATTTTCCTTCGCCACGGAGGAGTGTGTGGGAGCTGGCATCTGTGTGTATCCCACACCACACTCCAAATTGTCTACATTATTTGAAGAAGTGTTGCTTGTGCCATGTACATTGTTAAAGTCTTAGTCAGACAGTTGTAGACATATCCTTAAAATTGTGTCTTGCAGGGCACCCCCTCTGGAAAGGCCGTTGCCTGACTTGGAAGCCATGAGGGAGCGCAACTGCATCCGTCGATATCGCTTTGGCCGACAGTTGATCAAGGACCTGACGGGCAGGCTTGAGGCTCACCTATAACCACGCCACAGGTATCCAAGTGCACTGACACCCAAGGTAAAGGTGATGGCAGCCCTCCATTTCTTTGCCACAGGTACCTTCCAATTTACCATAGCTGATGTGGGAGGGATGTCTCAGACCATGTTTAGCCGGGTATTGGGTGATGTTTTGGGAGCAATGTTGCTCCACCTTGATGAATTCATTACATTCCCTACTCCAGAAGAGTTGACAGATGTCAAGGGGGAATTCTATGCCCTGGGCCGTATGCCACATGTAATTGGTGCAATTGATGGTACACATGTTACTCTTGTCCCACCACAGGCTCAGGAGCAAGCGTATCGCAACAGGAAACACTACCACTCGATAAATGCCCTGGTGGTGTGTCTTGCCAACATGATTATCTCACATGTTTGTGCACGTTATCCAGGATCGTGCCACGATGCTTTCATCATGAGGCGTAGCAGGGTACCACAGATGATGCTGCAGCTGCACAACCACCGGGCATGTCTAGTTGGTGAGTATACACTGTGAGCTCTGTATGTCAGTATGTCACAACTTCATGATCTGCATCATATGATTCACTCTTGTACATGATGTCAAATTGCAGGAGACGCTGGATATCCAAACATGCCGTGGCTAATGACTCCGCTACGCAACCCCAGGACAGCTGCAGACCAGCGTTACAACAATGCACATGTGAAGACCAGGCAGGTGATCGAACGGACCTTTGGACTCCTGAAGAGCCGCTTCAGGTGCCTGGACAAGACAGGCGGAGCCCTCCAATACAGCCCACGCAAGGTGTGTGACATCTTCACCGTGTGCTGCATGCTACACAACATGGCAGTGGAGAAGGCTGTGCCACTCTACCTGGATCCTGATGAGCTGGAACATCCGCCCGTTGAGGATGAAGGCCTTGGCCAGGATGCCAGTGATGAGGAGGGTGAAGATGATATCCGCGGTCACCTCATCCGCAACTTCTTTTCATGATGGTGAGTCCTTTCATCTTTTATTTAAAAGATGGACCATAGAGTAGCATGGGTAGCATGCTGTGTATGCAACAGACTGTAAGCAAGATCACTTGGATGTGTGTTGTGCTGTGTCACATGTTCAGTTGTAATGCTACACACATACGTGCTATGAGTGCACTCGGAATGTACAGGTGTCATACTACATCTGGCTATTCAACAGACATTGACAAAATGACATTATACCGAACGTGACCCCTTGTGTGCCACTCTCATCCACAGCTCGCCCTGCCTGTTGTCCGTTGGGGTACATCGTGGTCATCCTGCTACTGCTCATTATGATTGCAACGTCAGCCACATCAACGGAGCATGCTTGAACATGTGGAGAAGTCAATTTGGGTAAGGACTCATATGAGGCTGTTTAGCGTTGGTATGTGTAGAAATGTGTGGTACATGTTCATGTGGTGTCATCTTGCATACATGCTACTCCATTATGTACCTCATGACATGTATGGCCACTCCCATGACAGGATAGTCACCCCTTCTGTCATCTGTTGTACTTTGATACTCTGGTGAAAGCATCAATGTGTGTAGACATTGCCACAGCAACATTGCACATACCATGGCATGACATTGTGTCAGAGGTCACAACCACGGACTCTGTGGGGGATTGCAGCCTCACTGTGTGCATTAGAATGTGACTGGATCCTCACCTCCAGCTTGTGGGCCAGTCCAGTGTGATTACCATGAAACCATGTGGTGTTGGTGTTGCCCAGTGTATGTTCCACATCTTAAGACAACTGTCCTGTGAATCAGTTAACATGGATGCATTGCCCCTTGCAGCAGTATATCATGTCACTGTCATGTCGTTACCTCAGTGCAGGTTGAGAATGCTGCTACGCCAGCCTTCACAGTGAGTAGCCGTGATGTTTAGATGCACATGATGCCATGTATGTTTAGCATGACAAAGTAAAAAGTGTGAAAGATGCATATGTGAATTTCTGCGTAGCACCAGTGGAATGCGGTCATTCACATGAATCTCTGGTCGCCGGCACCATGACTGTGCTATGGTAGGGTCTGATTATGTAGCTTGGATGGACATCACTTGCACGTAATATTTTTTGTACATGCATATCATGTTTAGCATTGTGATGCATACTTGACACGCCAGAAGACTGGCTACAGAGTGCCTTCATTGCATGTCGATCATTAGCTTCCTCATCATATGTGATACTAACAGCTGTAGTGGATTTGCTCAAGTTAGCCTACAGGGCCCTTATGGCTAACCAATATCACATACAGACTTTAGAGTTAGCGGTAGTTGGATTTCCATATGTTTCCATTTGTTACTGAGGTCTACCTCATCTGTGCCTGGGAATGTGTTTATACTACATAGATCTTTTTGCATGGGTGCTCACTTGTGAGCGTTACACATGACTCTAATGGATGACAGACTGTCCCAGTTTTTATGTGTCTGTGTCACAGCATCGAATCTGATGTGATGGCATGATTAATCATCATTATTTGTCACCAGACAGTACACTTCACAGGTGTGACTGGTACAGTGTAGCTAATGAGGTTTTTGAAGTGTCTGTGACATGAGAATGTTGTCCTAATGCTTAATTGCCTCTGTTTCAGGTCTCCCTCCCAGCAGTTCCCATCCTCTCCTTCCCTCGCCTGATCACCCTTTTGTGTCTGTTGTTTGTACTCAGACCAATGGGCTATTTGGAGGTGGAACCCTTAGAGCATCACACCAGTCTGATGAAGAAAGGTACGGCCAGTCGTTGACAGCCTTGTAGGTATTCGTAAAGCGGCATTACAGGTGACATCATGATTAGTGTAAATTGGACTTATTGACAATGCACATGTATGATTGTGAAAGCTCCATGGGCTCACAATGTAGATTATCATGTTGTGCATGACGTCTGACTCCTACAGAATATAGTGCCTGCTTGTGGCTCTACACACATGTCCGTCTTACGTGCACATATACTATTTTGAACGTAGTTACCTCATGCTTGTTAGGTGTGTAACTGTATATTGACCACACGCATGGGGTGGGTGAAGGCTAGAATAATATGTTGTGTGTGAGGTACATGTCTTTGTTGGTGCAGTTTTCCTTTGAACATACTAGCTCTTGTATACACCTGCAGACGCTGTGTGTCTTGTGCCCCACTTGACCGTAAGGGCCCTGATCCACTGACTGTGATGTGTGGTGATTACTGTGCCATTTAGTTGTCAGTGATCCTGAGTGAGGCAGACACTCCTGCCTTCACATCCACATGTCACTTTGTGCATTGCGGCTGCCCTTGTGTTATGTGTTTGTTTAGCAATTAGTCACACCCCTCCTGCCGTCATGTATTCACTCATTGCTGCAGCTGCATACACAGCCAACATGCAGCGCACACTATCCAGGAACACAGACACCTACAGGATGACCCTCCTTCCATCCATTAATAGAGCATGCTCCGGCCACCCTACACACAGACAACACCAGACATTCACCCTCGTGCTATGAAAATGCTGTGTACTCAGCCATAGCTGCTGCTATGCGTGTGTGTGCAACACATACTGGCACAACTATGCAGATTCACATGACATTGGGTCTACGTACCACCAGGTCATGTGGCGTGTCCAACACACACACACCTTACATAGGCACAATGTTGTACAGTGTTAGCTTGTCAACACCACTAGATCCGAAAACTGTTAGCTTACAGTCACGTGCCAGAACACAACATGCTCACACCACTTCAACATTGCTGTCACAGTCAGTCAAGTTGGCACATGGGACACACACCATGACCCTGTCTCTTGGGTGTGGTGTGATTTGGCCGTTCCGGGGTTGGTATTTGTCTGATGTGTGTCGTTTTTCTGTATGCGTTGCTCCCATTACAGTAGTATAGTACTTGTAGCTCCATAGGGGTAGGTCACCTAATCAGGTGTGCTTGTGTAGAGTGCTCCAGCCCATTGCCCACAGTCTGTCCTGCCACCGTAATCCTGTGCGGCATTAATCACATACACAGTAATGCATCATGCTGATGGTAGCTCACATACCTGAGGACACAGTTGTAGGTACTCCCTACATGGACTACTACTTTTGTGACACTGACATGTACTCCTCAAAGTGACTCTCCTGGGCCTGCCTGTGCTAGCAGTATTGGGATTCAATCCCCCCTCCAGCATTGACTGTCCCACACAGGTGTGTCTTACCATCCATGTATGTAGTTTGTGGAAATTTCTGGCCAATGTGTGTCCTCACTCAGATTCTGATCCAAGTGTGTGGATGACTGCTGTTTGTTGTATACCTTGCATTTATGACATTTGCTGACACATATACATGTTTGCTGTTTCAAAGATTACTCCCCAAATGCGTATGATGTATACATTATTTATTGGGTGCTCTAGTGCATGAAACGTGAATAGGTGCTGTACAGAAAGGGGGGGAATCCAAAATTCACTGCTGGAGATGAGATGCCTTACTGTTTCAGTCAACAGAGTCCAGCCCACAGTGCCTGACATCATTGGGCAGACTGGGACCAGCAAGTCCATGTGGGAGAGTCTCATAGGGGATGCTGTTGCACCCAGGGGCTATATGCCAGGTCCAGTGTCCTGGGAGAAGTCCATGGGCCACAGGCCCTCAACGTCTTCGGCGTGGACGACCCACCTTCCTTGGGGGACCCTCATGTGCAGGCATGGACGATGCATGGGACGCTACGTCAGAGGGTTCATCCTCCTCCCTCTCCTCCCTCCCTGTGGCTGGTGTTGCACTTTGCCGTGATGTTGCTGGCCTTGTGACACAGGGAGGGGGCTGCATGTTCGCAGCCATCTGACGTAGCACATGGACAATGTCCCTATGCACCATCAAGAGCTGAGCCTGGTGTGCCTCCACCCGTCCATAATGCAGGTCTTGCCTGGCTATTTGCTCTGCCTGCTGTTCTTTGAGCTGGTTGAGGGTCTCAGCAAGCTGGCTTACCTCACTGGTGTCCCGCCGGTATGCCTCAAGGATGTTACCGAGTTCAGCCATACCGGTCCCTGCAGCTGACTGCCCAGATTCTCGCCTCCGCCTTGCGCCACTCCCACCACCCTGACCCACATGAGCACGGCCTGCGCTTGTGGGCACATCCGATCGACGGGCCCCCGAGTGCTGGGAGGGTGGAGGTTGTCACCAACCTCAGGGGCGCCCGACAAAGGGTGTCCCTCATTTTCAGACAGGCTCGATTGTGAATCATGGGCAGGGCTCTGACCTGTCTGCTGGGATGTGGTGGGAATAGGTCCGGTGGTTGGCAGAGATATAGCTGGTATAGTTGCTGCAGGGGTTTGGGATCCAGAGGAGCCAGGTTGGCTGGGGTCATCCACAGTGCGTTGAGGGACGGCGCTGGCGGTGGGGTCTGGGTCCTGCTGAGCCTGGGACTGGGATCCTTGGCCCCCCTGGCTGGGGGGGAGATCCGCACGTTGCCCTGTGTGTGGGAGAGAGAGAGACACTGTTAGGGCTATATCAAGTGACATGTGGTTTGGTTATCCATTATCAGTATCACTGTTCCACAAGCTATACATAGTTGACATTGTACAGTTGTGTATTTAGTGGTAGAAAAAACAATAGTACGATGGGGTATATACATTCTTCCAATCTCTTGACAATGACTGACACAGCCATTGCTGTGTCTTGTGTTGCCGGCACCACACGTGTAAAGCATTTGTAAGTTTCACGCAACATCCTGGATGTGGTGAAAATTCTTATGTGTGCGTCAAGCATGCACAGAGTTTAGATGCAGCATGTTGATGTAAGAGACAGAGCATCATTATTTAGCATGTCAGCGACTACTTTGGATGTCTTTTGCTGTTCCATGCTGGCCAAACAATGCCAACACCGCTGGACCTGTACACCCACTTGGAGATCATGGCTTTAGAACTTGGCACTTCTCTGAGACGCATCACCTTGTCAATACCCATGTCCATGTTGGTACTTATGTACATCCACAAAGGTAATGAGATGGGGCACTAGCTTTTTTAGAGGGGCACAATGGACTGGAGCTTCTGTTATGTGCATGTAAGAGTTGTATGCATATTCATATGAGTACGTGTTTTGTTGTGGTACATGGCAATTGGGACAGTGTTGCAATACAACGCCTGTCCCCCGGGGATGAGTTTCTGTAAGGGGTGTGTACAACAGGCCATGCTATTAATTTGTTTGCGAATTGCAAGCGTCCATTGTTCATGTTTTGGCTGTCCCCTCATGTGGTATGCTGCCATTATGTTGGATTTGTATTGGTGCACAGGAAGTGTGACCTTGTCCTGATGATTGTGTTGGCAATGAGCACAGGAGGGACTTGTGCTGCCTACACCTGTGCCCATTGTGTACTATAGAGCTTTCTGAGATGTGTGTCCTGACACAGTACAGTGTTGACAGCAAATGGTGGGTGACTTACAGGCACATAGCAGATGCTTGCTGGTACTTGTGAGACATCCCTTAACATTCAGCTCTATGGAGTTTGTGAGGCCTGTGCAGTGCTTATGTGCAACTGTGTGTGTGCCCCAGGGATGTGCGTTGAGGTGACCGAGGGACAAACACTGACTGATGGAGACAGAGGGAGAGGGAGACAGAGGGAGACAGAGGGAGACAGAGGGAGAGGGCGACAGAGGGAGACAGAGGGAGACAGAGGGAGAGGGAGACAGAGGGAGGGAGAGGGCGACAGAGGGAGAGGGCGACAGAGGGAGACAGAGGGAGACAGAGGGAGAGGGAGACAGAGGGAGAGGGAGACAGAGGGAGAGGGAGAGGGAGACAGAGGGAGAGGGCAACAGAGGGAGACAGAGGGAGACAGAGGGAGAGGGAGACAGAGGAAGGGAGAGGGCGACAGAGGGAGAGGGCGACAGAGGGAGACAGAGGGAGAGGGAGACAGAGGGAGAGGGAGAGGGAGACAGAGGGAGACAGAGGGAGACAGAGGGAGAGGGCGACAGAGGGAGGGAGAGGGCGACAGAGGGAGAGGGCGACAGAGGGAGACAGAGGGAGACAGAGGGAGAGGGAGACAGAGGGAGAGGGAGACAGAGGTAGAGGGCGCTACAGAGGGAGACAGAGGGAGAGGGAGACAGAGGGAGGGAGAGGGCGACAGAGGGAGAGGGCGACAGAGGGAGACAGAGGGAGACAGAGGGAGAGGGAGAGGGCGACAGAGGGCGACAGAGACAGAGGGCGAGACAGGGATGGAGACAGGTAGATAGTGCTTGCTCTCTTGCTACACTGCCTTACTTTGTCACAAAATGATGCATCTCTGAAAGGTGTGTCAGCAAAATGTTAATATTTAGCAGCTGTGGTCTAGTATCTTGTGTGATCTTTACCTATCCCTGTGCATTGGGCATTATGCTTGTGTGTGTCCCTGGGACATATGGCATGAGAGCAGCCTCTTACCCTACACATTGCACCCTATGTGCCTCCCCCTTGCAACTACCACCATTTGGTTGTGTACTGCTTGGAGTCATGGCCACCCACCCCATGCTGCTGGGCACTGTTGTTAGTCTACCCATGTAAGTTGTGTTTTTTGTACACTCACCAGACTCAATGGCTCCTTCTATTCCATGTACTCCCACCGCTGGCAGTAGGACCATGACCTTCTCCTCCCAGGGCTGGTATACAGGAGGTCTGCGGGGACCACCGCCTCCAGTGTGGTGTGCATTGGCGTAATCCTGTGCCATCTTTTTCTTCACCATCCTCCGCAGATCGTACCACCTGGACTGGCAATCATCCCTGGTGCGTCTGATGGGTGCAACAGCATTAACCCGGTCTACAATCCTCTCCCACAGGCGTGTTCTTTCTGCCAGGCTGGTCTGTCTGACCAATGCGCCAAACAGCTGCGGCTCAACTCTGATGACTTCATCAGTAAGTATCTCCATCTCCGGGTTGGTGAATTTTGGATTCTTGTGTGCGGTCATGGTGTGTAGTGTATGTGATTGAGGGGTTGATGGTGTGTATGAATGAGGGTGTTTGGGTCAGAATGTGAAGGGGGTGGTGTGGGTGTAGATGAGATAGGGTGTATGTGTGAAGGTATGTGTCTGCAATAGTTTGTGTGCTCTCAGTTTCCTCGCAAGAATGGGTATGTTGCAAAGGATGATGGGTTGTATGTGTGGTCCCTTTTATTGGTCAAATGGTGGGTGTGGCTTAATTTGAATTGTAGGTGTGGGTGTTATATGGGGTGGGTGTTGGTGTTGTCCTCTGTTTGGCTGCTTGGCTGTGACCAGGACATTGATTGTCAAAGGTGTGTACACAGGAGACATGTTCAGTGTGGTAGTGCGACTCGTTAGCAAGGTCCTTGTGGTCGTTTTGGTGTTGGCGTTATGTGTGCTTGCGGTACTTGTGTGTGCGAGTGAGTAGTACGGACCGTTGGCGGGTGGGGGTGTTCGCGTAGGCTTGTTGGGGGGGTGCGTGTCGTACTTGTGCGTGCGAGTGAGTAGTACGGACCGTTGGCGGGTGGGGGTGTTCGCGTAGGCTTGGCCGAGGGGTGTGCGTGTCGTACTTGTGCGTGCGAGTGAGTAGTACGGACCGTTGGCGGGTGGGGGTGTTCGCGTAGGCTTGGCCGAGGGGTGTGCGTGTCGTACTTGTGCGTGCGAGTGAGCAGTACGGACCGTTGGCAGGTGGGGGTGTTCGCGTAGGCTTGTTGGGGGGGGGGGTGCGTGTCGTACTTGTGCGTGCGAGTGAGCAGTACAGACCGTTGGCGGGTGGGGGTGTTCGCATAGGCTTGTTGGGGGGGTGTGCGTGTCGTACTTGTGCGTGCGAGTGAGTAGTACGGACCGTTGGCGGGTGGGGGTGTTCGCGTAGGCTTGGCCGAGGGGTGTGCGTGTCGTACTTGTGCGTGCGAGTGAGTAGTACGGACCGTTGGCGGGTGGGGGTGTTCGCGTAGGCTTGTTGGGGGGGGGTGCGTGTCGTACTTGTGCGTGCGAGTGAGTAGTACGGACCGTTGGCGGGTGGGGGTGTTCGCGTAGGCTTGTTGGGGGGGTGCGTGTCGTACTTGTGCGTGCGAGTGAGTAGTACGGACCGTTGGCGGGTGGGGGTGTTCGCGTAGGCTTGTTGGGGGGGGGTGCGTGTCGTACTTGTGCGTGCGAGTGAGTAGTACGGACCGTTGGCGGGTGGGGGTGTTCGCGTAGGCTTGTTGGGGGGGGTGCGTGTCGTACTTGTGCGTGCGAGTGAGTAGTACGGACCGTTGGCGGGTGGGGGTGTTCGCGTAGGCTTGGCCGAGGGGTGTGCGTGTCGTACTTGTGCGTGCGAGTGAGCAGTACGGACCGTTGGTGGGTGGGGGTGTTCGCGTAGGCTTGTTGGGGGGGGTGCGTGTCGTACTTGTGCGTGCGAGTGAGCAGTACGGACCGTTGGCGGGTGGGGGTGTTCGCGTAGGCTTGTTGGGGGGGGGGTGCGTGTCGTACTTGTGCGTGCGAGTGAGTAGTACGGACCGTTGGCGGGTGGGGGTGTTCGCGTAGGCTTGTTGGGGGGGGGGTGCGTGTCGTACTTGTGCGTGCGAGTGAGTAGTACGGACCGTTGGCGGGTGGGGGTGTTCACGTAGGCTTGTTGGGGGGGTGCGTGACGTACTTGTGCGTGCGAGTGAGTAGTACGGACCGTTGGCGGGTGGGGGTGTTCGCGTAGGCTTGTTGGGGGGGTGCGTGTCGTACTTGTGCGTGCGAGTGAGTAGTACGGACCGTTGGCGGGTGGGGGTGTTCGCGTAGGCTTGTTGGGGGGGGGGTGCGTGTCGTACTTGTGCGTGCGAGTGAGCAGTACGGACCGTTGGCGGGTGGGGGTGTTCGCGTAGGCTTGTTGGGGGGGGTGCGTGTCGTACTTGTGCGTGCGAGTGAGTAGTACGGACCGTTGGCGGGTGGGGGTGTTCGCGTAGGCTTGGCCGAGGGGTGTGCGTGTCGTACTTGTGCGTGCGAGTGAGTAGTACGGACCGTTGGTGGGTGGGGGTGTTCGCGTAGGCTTGGCCGAGGGGTGTGCGTGTAGTATGTATTGGTGGAGCTTGCAGTGAGGCGAATGTCCCATACGAATCAATGTTGAAGCGTGAATACTTTGGCCCGTACGTATCTCGCTCAGGCATTTCGTTCCGAATCGGAATAGTGAGTTTGTACGGACTGATTACGAATCGTACGGTGGTCTGCCCGAGGCTTATTCGTACGGTTATACGAATATCAATCGTACGGACCGTAGCAAATCGTACGGAAATCAACGGTAACGGATCGGAATTCGCTGGTCGGTCGGTAGTTTCCCATTCGTACGGATTCGGCTACGAATACGATTCGTACGCCGGATCTTTTTACCGGATCGGGATCGACACCTTTGTGTTTGTGACAGAATATGCCTATTGGTGTAAGGCATTATTTAATTTTTATCCCGTTAGAGTTGGGACACAATTATAGTACTTGTGCGGTCTGCCATACTCAAATGAGGCCAGTATTATAACGGAGAGTAAATGATACAAGACTCTCACTCTATGTACCGATAAACCTACTGTCATATTATGTTTCTCATTACTTCTAAGTACTTAAACAGTAGGAAAACGGTGAATTAAATTATGGGCGTGATCGTATCCCCGTTAGTACATTAATGGTCTCATGGCAAGTATGTAGTTCATTTTTGGAGCTGCAATTCAGTTGCCGTTTGCGGGAACGTGACTTGCTATTTTATTAATAATGTTATAAAGGGCAAGATGGAATTACCTTAATGCAGAGAGTTATGGTCGTCAGCAGGGTGCATGGGTATTGAGAACCCGAGCTGTAATAATGCAAACAAATGGATGGAAAATCCATAAATGACGGGTTATTTTACTCAGAAGACGCACAGTGTCTTGCTGCGCCGCCATTCTCACCCGCGTGTTGGAGAGTCTCCACGTCTTGTGCTGGCTCTGCCCCTGGACGTTAGGAGACCACTCCCCCTTCCTATTTGTAAAGGTATGGTAATAGAAATAGGACTAAGTACGTCATCCTCAACCAAAAGGCTTAATCTGGTACGAGTTTGTCTTCCTTTATGAAGAAGGGGACCGTGATGGGCTTTAAATATGTCGTCTGGACTCGAAATTACATAACCTATACTTAGTATAAATTACCAAAGTGTCAGAGAAATCCTTGTTAGCATTCCACATAGACAAAATCACTGGGTTGTAGTCAATTATATATTTTGAGTCTTCATTTCTTCTTAAGTTGTATGTATTTTTAGGAGACTTTCTTGTGATAGTATGTCGCAAAGATGACAGAAAACTGTTCACTCTTCCTTTCAATAATACTGGACGTGGAAATCCAAAACGGCATTTGATGTAGAATTTGTCTTTAGATTTGTACTTTCGACGACAGTATTTCCCACAACGAAGGCTTTGGAATCGTAACACCTGTTGTCTTAAGTCCTTATCCTGTGTGCTTTTGGGTATATCACATGTAGCGGATTCTTCAATAAAAGACATCACAGTATCATCTGACTATGTTCCAAATTTGGGAGCATCTTTGATCCATAGTAGCATGTGTATGTGAGGAGCACCTCGTGCTTGATACTCCTTTCTCCAAAAGAAATCTACAACCTCTCCAAGAGGAGGATTTTTGTCATTGGTGATAAAAGACATCATAGCTTCAAATCTATGATTGAAATACCTGCATACAATAACTGGATCCAAAGAGCACAATTCTCCAGGTGCCTTGTATTCAATATTTATTCAATGTTTATTATATTTGAATTTGCCTCTCGAAGAAATTGAAGTAAATCATCCCAAGCATATGCAAGCATATGCAGCACAGCTTGGTGTAAGGAACCATGTAGGAGTTCCTAAGTTCCTAAGTTCCTTAACATACATTTAAGTTCTCCATGACGACGGTACCAGTACTCATTAGTACCACGCTGACATGCCATGAGATTAATTAGCTGAGATCCAAAACATTATCTTTCTGGTGTACTTTATCCATAAATTCCTTTGCCGTAACATTTTGCAGATGTTCACCTGTTTTCAATATATTGTTTACCGCATAAGAAAGTCCAGACAAATCACTCTCAAACAAAAGATGAAACAAATACAGAATACACTGTCGAAATCTTGGATCTTCTGCATACAATCTTAATGTCCGGTATTCAGATGCAGGAATCTGCACAGGTCGGTCATCATATCGTCCTCCTTTTCCTATAGGAAACAAATGAGGGAAACAACGAGATTCCAAGCTTTTTCCCCATACAATAATGGGACTTCCCTTTGCTTCTTTCATTTGGAATAACTCTATAGTATTCCGCATCGCTTCTTTGGAATGCAGTGGATGAACACTGTATTGTTCATATATTTCTTCAGTTCTAGACACATCCACTTTTTTAATTTGTCCAGATGGCAAGTCACTATCTTCTTCTGTCGCAGGGTTTCTGTTCTCCCACAGAACTGTGCACAGAGGATTGGAACCTTGGCGAATTAGGGTGACCCAAAACTCACCTCAGTACCCAAAAAACCCCTTACCGAGCTAGCTACAGTGTCTCATTGGTCATAACAAAACTCCCAATGCTTAGACAAACCAGAACATGAACTTACAATACCTCAGGTTACGTGGAACACATGAGCACTCTTTCGTTATACAATCATTTCAACCCAGAACGTGGAGTAATGAGGACACGTGCACATTTGAAATATTTATTTACTAATGCCGTTGTCTCAAACGCAGTATCTTAGATAATACAAGGAAACATATTATCAGAAGCAAAGTTATCAGCATAGTTACTAGTCCATAGAAAGCAAACGGTGACAGCATGCTATTATGCTGAAATGAATAAGTGCTAACCACACATAATTCTCACCCTCCCTAATTGGTATATTATATTAATATATAAGAAGGTCTCTTTGGGTTTTAGCAGGGCGGGCCCATACCTCAAGATCCTAGTATGAAGGGATCACATCTGTCTCCACCAGCTCTCTGCATGCGAACAGCATCAAGTGTGTGTATGTGCTCTAAACATTGCAATATAAAACGCGCCTAAAGCCAGAATTTGGCAGGAGCTGCACTTATGTTATGTCTATGGAGGTGCGGAGATCAGTTCTCACAACAATCTGTGTCGTGTTATCCTTGTAGCTTCAGCACTCACTGCACAGACATAATTTATTAAGCAAAGCTGATTTGAGAGCAATAACATATTATTCTCAAGTAAACTACTAGGTTGAAAGCAAAATCAACAATTATGTATCGTGTGCAGAAGCAGCAAAAGGAAAAAATGGCGTTTAAACATTTTATGAGCCTACGCTAACTTAACACAGTATTCAGAATAACAGTAGCTATATGACACCCCCCCATGATCTGAGTACCGACAAGATAAGATAACATAAGGGCCATCTCATGAGAGCAGAGTTCAAGAACTATGAGCAATGAATATACTTTAAACACATTGGGGAAAAAGAATGTGGTATAATGAAACAATATGAAAATATTCTAGTGTTCGTTCATTTTTGCTCAAGTCAATAGGTCTGGGAAACCAAGAAAGTGTAACAAAAAATCGCAAAAATTATGTTAGCTGAAAGTCAAATGGCCGGATTTAAAACATGGAAACGTTTTTAGGACATGACCGTATATGCAAAATATGCAGCAACAGCCTCCAACATGAAATCACCGTCTTCATCCGAAAACAGTTCAGCCATCCAATTCAAAAGCGGAAAAGAACATACGTGTTCCTCCAGTACCGGAGCCTCTATCACCATCAGAGGACAACTCGGTGGGTTCTCAAGAAAGCTCAGTGCCAAGAAATCCTGCGCTGCTGCGAGTATGTTTCAAGGACCCATTAGTCCATGCATCGCTGCTAAGGCCATAATCCTTTCGCCAGAACAAACCAACTCGTGAGTAACGATAGGACCCATCAGCTGATTAAAATCGACGTCAGGAGAAACCAGTCCGCAGAGACACAAATCAATGGCCCAATCAAAATCACAGCTAAGGCAGTGAAACACAGGCTGGACACAGGTAAAGTAGGAAAATCGAAATGATAATCCATATGCCATGCTCAAAATCGCAAGCGGCAGTGTGCCATAGTATTCAAGCATCCGGTTGCGAAACAGCGCCAGAAGGTGCTGGGCGGCTCCTTGCACAGGAAGGGCATCCATATTTAATAAAGCAAAAAATCACCAGAACGCCAGCCGCTAGTGCCAGTAAAACCGGGAATCCACCAAACAAACTCGAAAAAATTGAATGAAAGAAAGCAGGAATGACTCCAAATATTTTTTCAAATGAAGTCACAAGACCGCTGCTAACTGTTTTAAAAAAGTGCGCCAGCCCAGTTACGGAGGACGCGTTAAAGATAGAATGAACCATCTCGCTAAAATGTAACGGTAAATCAGTATTTAAAAGGGCTTGAACCTCAGTACGGGTCTTAGCTATGTGAAGCACGAAAGTTTCTCGAGCCGAACTCAAGGCCACATCTTTCTGGGACAATAGAGCCCTTATTCTGCTCATGCCGTTGAACTCCGCTGTCAAGGTTGGGATGCGCGGCCAGATGGAAACATCCCTTTTCTCATGCGTGGGTGGGTACAGTACATTTCTGCAGCAAACTACACGCTCAGTTACAGTTACCACATAAGGAACCCCTTTTATTAACCCACAACAATCCTCATTATTCAAAAGTAAATAACTACCGTTGTCCAATAAGGTAAAAGTTGGGACGATCGCTGAAACAGGTGTCCCTTTTAAAACACAAGCTAAATTAGGCCTGTCTTGGTTACAAGAACCGTGTAATTGTATATGTCTACACATTAATGAATGATCAGGTGTCTCTGTACACTCTTCCCCATTCAGATAAACCTCCTGTCCATCTTTTAAACATCTATAAGTGAATGGAAGGGACCACACTTCATGAAGGAAACCACTACCTAATGGTTCATATCGACCAATGGCAACATATCGCATACAATTAGTAAATTTATACAAAGCAAAGGGCAGCGTTATTAAACCGTGGATCAGCCACGTTGCAGTAGTGGTTTCTGCCACTGAAAAAGGCAAGGATTCTAACCTCTCAATGTGCAACATTGAAAAAGATGCATCACACATGGAAAGCAATCGCTGCTTGTCAGTCAAATTAAAAGGGGCAAAGAGAGATGAAACCTTCATGTAGGTCCATGGCACCTTGCCAGCTTTCAATGTCTGTAGGGTCCATGCAAATTGCATGATTGAACATAACTGATTTTGGCCATGGTACAAAACAGACACTTCATCCTGTACAATATCCACAACAGAGGACACAATATTGTCTAATGTGTAAATGCGGGAAGAAAGCATGTTAATACTATTATCAATAACGGCAAGCACTTTTTCAAGATTAGCCTGATCAATTGCTCTAAGGCGTGTCGCTGCCTCAACCTGTGATGTTTTCCAGATTTCATTGTAAATAGCATATATCCATCTCTTTGATCTACCACTTTTATGAAATCATTCAAATCTACATCTTCATTCAGCTTAGAAATATGAAGTTTAACTGCATCCAATGTAGAATGTTTCAGCCAATTCTGACATAACTTGCCCACTGAATAAGTAGTGACAGTATGGACCATGTCAAAACGGGGATCAGGCCTAACCTGTGTAAAACCATCTGATAAACCCAGAAAACGGTGCTGGCAGGAATCAGCACTACGGTGTCACATGAGCCAACCCTTTGGATCCACACTGGATATGTTAAAGGAAGAATTAAGTAAAAGGGTCTGTAATTCTGTAATGGAAAACCGAGTATAATTACTCCAGCCAGTGTATTCCTCTAAATCAGGGATGGTTGGGTTATTTAATCTTTTAGAAGTAGCCAATCCAAAGCAAGTTGTTTGGGAAATTGTTTCATTCAAAAACAACATATGATTAGGGATGAGACATGCACGGTGCAAAGCCTCAGTGCCTTGTACCTGCCAGGCTCTTGAACCCCAAACTGATTTAAGGTCAATTGTTTCCTTCCATAGCTCGTAGCCTCCAATAACTAGGCTACTGCTGGCATTGGAAATTTGAAGATCAGTACTGCTGCAGCGCCTTGCTGCTGCAGTTGCGCGCTGTTCTAGCGTCTATTGCGTTTCAGGCTATTTTTAAAACCTCCGTTTTTCATTTTATTTGTATATTGTTTACTTTCCCCTGGTTTTAGTTACAGGGTCTCTGGCCACTCACCTGCACGATAATTGTGTCACCCCACCGCTGTTTAGCGGGTCCGGTCTCCGGGGAGGCAGGGGGCAGTGAGCGCCATTTTTATGTGGGAGGAGAACTGTGGACGCTATCTTTGAGCGGTCTAGCACTCAGGGACACTGGGACCTGCCTACTTAAAGGTCTCCTCTCAACGCGCAGTGGTGACGCGCAGCGGAAGCGCCTTCTCTGCGCCAGAGTCCCGCCAATCTGCGCCAGTCCGCGCCTCGGAAGCAGACGAGGTAGGCGTGTTATTATCTGGCTGTCAGCCGTTCGTTGTTTGATGGGTAAGACGTCTCAGTAGCTCTGATGCTTTCTTATTCTTCCTCGGAGCTTTTAGCGCTTCGAGGATCTTTCACTTTATGTCATCATGTTTTTCCAGCAGGTCGCGTGCTTAGGAAGGGTTGCGCTGAGTGTGGCTGGACTATGCAGAGGCGGGAAGATGTATTGCCCGTATCCCCATTACCACATATTTCTTGTCATCTGCTTAACACCAGATCCCTTAGTAATCATTCCACCGATATCTGGAATTTGATTTCTGATTCAAAAACCTTCTGTCTGTTTCTTACAGAGACTTGGCTTAGCGAGTGCTCTGGCCCCGATATTGCCACTGCTGTCCCTCCAAATTATACCATCTACAGGAAGGACATAGTGGTGGGTCGTGGTGGAGGTGTGGCATTAATTGTCGACAAGAGTCTGTCCTGTTCGACATTCCCTGTGCATAACATCAAGTGGAGAGAAGCCTTAGGCTTCACCCTCAAACTATCCCCCCGTCAAACTTTCACAGGGATCATTATTTACAGAGCACCTGGCCCTTTAGGCTCTTTTTTTGAGGACCTACAGGCGGCACTATCTATACCGTGTTTGAGATCGGAGAACTGTCTCCTATTGGGAGATTTCAATCTCCATATGGACAACACGGCTGACTCTGACACCATTAAGCTCCTAGACACAGTATGTCCGCTTGGGGTGTCCCCTTTCATTTTTAGCCCGACTCATGTTAAAGGCCATATACGATCGATCAGATCTTCTCCACTAGATCCATAGAAGCCTCTCCTCCGCTTCATGTTCTTTGGTCAGAGCACTTTCTGGTAGAATTCTGTATCTCCATCATGGCCATGTCCAGTGTTAGAGGAGCGAAGGACACCAAGAGGTTGTCGCGGCCTTTTCACTGAGTCACGGCAGAAATGCTTTCTGCCGCTCTCTGCCAACACCCCTGCCACCTATCAGGGGATCTGGAGCAAGATATAGATTTGGTCCAGAAATGGCTCGAAATTAGGTTTGAGGAATTAGCCCTTGGTAAGACAGGTAATTCAGGGAGTAAACACTTCTCGGCCCCCTGGTTCACTCCTCTTCTCGGCAAGCTACGGCAGGAGTGTAAGAGGGCGGAAAGAGTTTGGAGGCGACGGTATGATCCAGAAGATAAAATCAAATACAGGGGATTAATTTGTTTCTACCATAAACAAATCTTGGATGCAAAAAAACTCTATCTGGAACATGGAATTGACGTAGCAGATAACAGGAGTAAAGAAATTTTCAGAATTGTACAAGAGTTTATTTCTCCTGCTGCGAGTTCTCCTAATCATTCTCACACGGAAGCTTGGATCTGCCAACTTAGTGAATTCTTTGTCAACAAAATCAAGCTTATCCAAGATTCCTTTCCTAATGCAGGAGCTTGTCATCTGGTTCCTATGCCTTCACTTTTAAAGGAAACAGGACCCCTGCTTCTGGACTTTCCGTCCATACCTCTTGCCTCCTTCCTTGACCTTCTAACCCGACTTAAGTCAGGCTCGCCGCTTGACCCATGTCCTGCTACTTGCCTTGGAAGGGTTGCGCGGCAATTAACATCTTGCATAATTCATTGCTTAATGCCTCCCTTACATCCGGTGAAGTACCCTCGGCCTGGAAACACGCCCTAATTCTGCCGCTGTTAAAAAAAACAACATCAGATCCCCTTGTACACGCGAATTATAGACCAATCTCCCTCCTTCCATCCATGGCTAAGGTGATTGAGAAACACGTGCACCTCTCCATCTCCAGCTTTATAGAGAATAACAACTTGCTACACGATTCTCAATCGGGTTTCCGTGCGAATTACAGCATGGAGCCAGCCCTCTTAGAGATTACCGATGCCATTCGAGAGACTCAGGATGGTGGAGGGAAAGCTATTCTGGTCATGCTGGATTTGTCGGCGGCGTTCAACACCGTCCCCCATGTCGGACTCCTTTCAAGACTATGGGAGATCGGTTTTCGGGGGACGGTGTGGAAATGGTTTAAATCATTTCTCACCAACCGCCGACAAGTGGTCTGGGCACCCCCGTTTTCCGCTGAAATGCCTCCGCAGGAGGTAGGGGTTCCGCAAGGGTCCATCCCGAGCCCCAGCCTTTTTAATATCTATATGGCTCCTCTGGCGGAGGTAGCGGAATCTTTTGGTGCCCAGATCATATCCTATGCTGATGACACCCAGCTACTTTTCACGTGTAACAAGGGTGAAGATTTTGACAGCAATCAGATTAGGGAATGCCTGGAAGCCGTGTTTGAATGGTTTCAGAGACATAGTCTGAAATGCAACTCGGATAAGTCGGAGCTGCTCTTCTTTGGAAGTCCTCCTAACCCCGAGTGGAAGTCCTGGTGGCCGCAGCATATGGCACTGCCTGAGTATACCTCACATAAAGCCAAAAATCTGGGCATCTTGTGTGATGTAGATCTTTCTTTTAGACCCCAGATCATTGGGTTGACCAGGAAGTGCTATGGCATTTTGAGAATGCTGCGGAAATTCCTCCCACTAATATCCCTCCAACATAAAAAAATTATAGTTCAGGCCTTGATAGGTTCGCGTCTTGATTACGCAAACGCTCTCTATCTAGGCCTCCCCAAATATCTTTTAGCTCGTTTGCAGGTCGTGCAAAACTCGTCCGCTAGAGCCATCTTTGGACTGCCGCGAAGGGCCCGCGCGTCAGAGCTGCTAGAGAGACTCCATTGGCTTCCAATTGCCAAAAGAGTCACTTTTAAAATCTTGACTCTGGCCTTTAAAGCTCTCCATCTAACCGGCCCTAAGTACCTCCGGAAACGGATGTTTTTTTATGTTCCAAATAGGGCCCTGAGGTCCGCACGACAGGCCAAAGCAATTGTCCCCATCATTAAACGTGCTCGCACTGGAGGCCGCTCTTTTCGGTATCTGGCCCCGTGTTGTTGGAATGAGCTCCCCATTGCATTAAGAACTATGTCTAATCTGCTTGCTTTTCGAAAGGACCTGAAGACGTGGCTTTTCGCCCAGTAATTTTTTTGCTCCCACGTGGAGGGCACTGTGTTATGTACTTACTTCTCTCTTTGCCAAAGCGCCGGAACACTCTTCGGAGTAGCCGTGCACTATAGAAGAGCTTCAATAACATAAAATAACATAACATAACTAACTGATCAAGGAAGGACTTCGAGTACAATAATTTAGTATCGGTAAGTCTAACCTTGGACATTGGCTTCTTTGAAATCTTAAAATAAAAAGACTCGGGACTTGACTGATTAAAGTCAGTAAAAGAGTGTACATTTTAGAAATGTATCGGAACTGCCCTGTTTAGGGGCTGGGCAATGTTCCCACTGTGTAAAATTAACAGCATTCCTCCTGGAAGATGTTTTATGTAAGAAGTGATTGCCAAAATGTTGGAAACAAAACAAATCACCATAATTAGCGGATTCTAAATATAAATCCTCAGCATCAAAGGCAGCATAGTATTTCAAATCAGAAAACAAACTTTCTACTGCATGAACATCCTAATCATCAGAACGTATGTTTCGTTTCACTACATCTCCCATATTCACTCTAAGGACATTAGGAACATTAACGACTTCTGTAGGGCCATGAATTTGAAATCTAACTGTATCCCACACAATTCCATCAAGAACTGGCCAGGCAGTGATATTAACAAATGTCAAGTCTCTTTTCAATCTGTGTGCAGAATGTGACGAGGAAAGTGGGGCCAAAGTTCCATTGAGATGTTCAATGCATGTTCTTTCCTCGACATAGTGTCCATTGATGAGTCGAAAAAAATAAAACACAAAACCAATTGACATAAAAAGGTAAATTGAAAAAAGAATCAGCCAAATATATGTCCAAGGGGGAATTAAAAATGTTTTTTAAATAATGTGGTATAAACAGCAAATCGTGAGGGTTTCTTCGAGGCAAGGGAAACAGTGTCAAACGAAAATCTTGATTCAGTGGCCAAACGGGCTTGCAGGACAGGCATCGATAAGTCAGTGGGGTAAGTGTAATCGATATCATCATGGTCTGTACCAGGCAAAGTACTTAATAAAGGACTGGAAAGGGCAGGTAATTCGATGGCCACATCAGGCTCAGGATTTGATGTAGTAGCCAATACTGAATTTCCCACCATTCCCACCAGGATACTGCTGGTGTCATACTAAGAAGAATTGGCCATTCTGTATACCTTGACATTGTCAATGGAGATAAACCTGTTTTCCTTGCGACCTGGAAGAGGGGGTAAAATGACTGCTCTTGTGCCCTTCACGCCAAGGACCGGGACCGGAGCTCGATAGGAAGGTCCAAATTCTTTCTTGTTGTCGATCTTCTCTCGAACCAGTTCACCAACTTGGGGTAGCCAGCCAACTACCGGGATCTGCAACGCAACATCCGATGTGGAGGGCAAATGTTCCTTTGCAAGACTGTCTCTGGTCTTTTGTAGATCCTGTAAAACATTGCAATGTTCATCTGCGTCAAAGGAAGTGGCGCGAACCACACAGTCTAGACCGTCAAGGTCAGGGACGTACATCTTGATGCCAAAGAGCATTCCATATGGGGTACGCCCACCCAGAGACCTTCTAGGGAGATTATTAAGAGCACGCTGCACGCCATTGAGGTGGGCCAGCCAGTTTCTGCCAGTGCCTATAACTCGGGCTGTCAAAGATTGCTTTAAGTCGCGGTTCATTCGCTCTACTACACTATTACCCTCAGGCCTGTAGGGAGACGAAAACTTGACTTGGACCCCCATCGAAGTCATGGCATCCTTGTACGCCTTAGAGGCGAAAGCCGGACCCTGATCCGAATGGAAGGTACCACACGCAAAAATTCCCACAAAGACACGCAAATCTCTAATGACAGTCCGTGAATCAGCGCTGCGATGGGGCCAAACCCATACAAAGCGTGTGCATGAAGCAACTGCTACTAAGATGTATTTATACGCAGTATCAGAGGAAAAAGGACCGCAGTGATCTAAATAAACACAACCTCGTGGTTTATTTGATATGTACAACTGTGTCTGTGGCGGACGCGCAGCAGTCGAAGGCTTAATCTGCTGGCAAATGTCACATTGAAGGACATAGTCGCGCGTCTGTTTGTACAGTACCCGCCACCAGAAACGCTGTTGTAATTGAGTTACAGTGGCCGAGACGCCGCATGCGCAGACGCCACGCCTTCATGAGCCGCTGTAATCAAGCCAGACCTGCGATCCGAGTTGGGAATCAAACGTTCACCAACTTCAGGTATTGTCACAAAAGGAACCTTTTCGGGACTTAAGTGGTATATGTACTTCGAAGGGAACCTCGCAGAATGTTTACCTCCCTTCTCAGTGGCAGCCACTGCCGCCAAGATGTCATTATCAATCTTACTATTGGACCGTGTAACTGCTGCAACTAAATACGTAGGCACTGCTGATTTCGCCGCCTCATCAGCAAGCAAGTTACCGACAGCATGAACTCCTACACGCTGGTGGCCGAGAGTATGAATCACAAAAACAAGCGGCAGTTGAGCCTTAAGCTCCGCCACTCGAACCCAGATCATCATGTGTTTTATTGTGCTACCTTTTGAATCACGGAATTCATACTGAATCCAAAAGAACAAGTTTTCATTGTAAGACTGTACACAGTAGTAAGAATCACTTACAATTAGAGTTGTCACACATGGATCTGCGTACTCCAACGCTAGTAAGAGAGCACGAAGCTCTGCCAATTGTGCAGTGCAGTCCCCAAGAGTATGCGAATGCACAACTCTGGACTTGAACTCATTGTTCACCATGGCACCGACCACAATAGCGCATGCGGAAACGTAGGCGTGTTTAGAGCCATGCGCAACTTGCGCCGAACCATCAGTGTAAATGATGCAATGGAAATCCTCCAAAGGTCGCATTGCCAGAGGAGTAGGATGAACGAATTCATACTGCAAGTACTCCTGCGACCGCAATGAGGTGTCAAAAATAAACGTGACATCAGTGGACGTCAAGGAAGCAGCCCATTGAATCCACAGAGGGTGCAAAGCTTTTGAATTTGGTACACTGGCTTTTGTAACTGCCTCCAAGTGAGGGCATGGTGTAACAACCAACATGCGTTTCCCCTGTGACAGTGCACGATCCTTAAGAATCGCCATCTGCACCGATGTTAAAACCTTTTCCACAGTGGAAAACCGCATTTCAGCGTACAAGTGTGACTTGTAAGCAATAGGTACTGTGTCTCCTTCATCAAAAGTGAGATAAGTGAAACCCACCATCCCCGGAATGATTCTTATCACCAGGTTAGTGTGGTTATCACGAGTCAGTAAGAATTTAGAAGCCAGCAGATCAGCCTGCAAAGAGTGCAAAATGGCTGAGTGCTCAGGCAGCCAGCAGGATTTGGAAAAAGTTGGTTGTATCAAAGCATACAAAGGCTTGATACGCTGGGCATATTCCGGAATGTATGTTCTCCCTAAATTTAAAAAGCCCAGTAAAGACTGTAATTTTTTCAGTGTCGTTGGAGCGCGCAGTTGTGCGCATTTCTCCATGAAGTGAGGAGCCAAACCTCTACCTTCATTGTTCAGCTCATAGCCGAGGAACAACACTGTGTACTCAGCAATGTGCGATTTTGCAAAGTTAAATTTGTAACCCATATTGGCAAAGTTACAAATAATCGAATTAACACGACACAGATGCTCCCAAATTTCGTCGTCTGTGAGATAAATGTCATCCACATACGAGCAAGCATCTGGGTCGATTCTCTCCAGAAGAGAGACTATGCGTGCGGTAAATAAACCTGGACTATTCTTATAGCCCATTGGTAGACGCCGTAAATGTTTTTGGACCCCAGCGCTTGTAAAACTGGTCCATTGGGAGCTATAGCTATCCAATCTGTGGGCATAGAAACCGTTGGAAATGTCAAGCGTTGTTTGAAAACGCCTACGCACTAGACTATCCACTAAGGCAGAGCCGTGAGTATTCTGTACTGCACAGTTACAGCAATGCGAGTTCAAATGCCGGTAATCCAACACCAAACGATACGATCCGTCAGACTTGGTTACAGTAAAAAGGGGGTTATTCATCGGAGACACACACGTTTCAATTACACCCTGATATTCCAATTGTTCAAGGATCGCCGCGACGGAAGCCTTGGCTTCTCGCCGGATGGGATATTGAGGTTGAGGCTGCGGCTGAAACCGCAAAGGAATTTCGTGGCTCGGGGACAATTTATCCCAACCACATTGGTTGCGGTACAGAGCCGGTGCGAGAGCCAGAGCCCACTCTTCTGCAAAATGTTGCGCATGCTCGTTCGAGACAGTGTCGCGAAACTCGGGAGGATTACCTCCTCCCCTCGCGGCGCTGCGAGCACAAAAGGTGGGGGCAGTCAGCCTCCAAAAGCAAAATGTCATACGTAGACGAAAGTTTTTCCCAAAACACCCCTTTAATAGTGTGTTGTATGTCTCCTTCAATTAACAGGACAATTTCAGAAAGTCTATCAGGGGGAGCTACTCTCGTGTCTGCTGTTTCTATCACAACATAAACGTCAGTCGCTGTCACCTTCAGTAGTGGACGCAGGGCCTCTCCCACTATGGTAATCTCCGCCGCGCTACCAGCAAGGTCAGAGCCCACGTCAGATTCCGAAGCCGCGTTCTCACTATCTGTGGCATATCGATGCGCAGTTAAAGCCGCGACTTTCTTTTTCGCAAACTGCGGTCTTTTTGGCGTTGAGTCCTCCTGCTTCCCTGCGCCGTCTGTCTGGTGGGGCTGGCCACGTCCTTGTTGGCCACCACGTCCCCTTCCGCCTCCTCCTCCACCGGTCTTCGGAGCCGATGAGTCCTGAAAGGAACGAGGAGAGCGTTGATCAGAAACCTGAAATTGCTCAGGTGATTTAATCATCGCGCGATCGCGCAAATCATAAACTCTCTCTGTCGGCGCAGAAACTTGTGGCGCAGGATAAGAATCCTGAGCTTGCTGTTGTTGCTTCCCCTGTTTCTCTTTTTTAGGCCAATTTAGTTTTTTGGACTTGGACTGGACATCTGCCTCAGCAGATTGTCCTTGTGGTTGTTTCTTCTCCTTAACTGCAAAATATTTCAGACCCTTACTTGTGCGACCAATAGTTTTATATGCGGCCACAACAATCTTCGCCAACTGTCGGGGTTTTTCGGCATCGGGTAGAGCTGCCAAAGCATTTGACACCTGAAAGTTCACTGCATCCCCCTTATATTGGAGAGTATGAGATCGCTAACAATCTCAAAAGAGGCGCATACCCAATTCAACCGCTGCTTCCGGTCCTTGATCATCCTGAACACGTTTAACGATCGTAGGCAGTACAGACATAGATGGGGTGCCAAAACACCTCGCATAAACTGCCGCAAAAGTTTTCCCCCAACTTTCACAGTCAACAAGTTCAGGAGTTAAATCCTTAAGCAAAGTAATCATCAACATTCGATGTTTATCAGCAGGAGTAGAATTCGGAAACACAGCTTCCAGTAGGTCAAATTTCTCGGCAAGCCAGAAAGGGAACTCATCTTTGTCATCGGGGCGCTTACCAAAAACCGAATTGACCATAACCGGATTAAGCTTTAAACCGCCATGTTCCGTTTGAACAGCCAGACCCCCCGGGGGACCACCCGGGAGAGGCCGACCTATGTATTGCACTAATGCACGAATCACGGCAATCAAAACAACATGTAGTCTACGAACCTCTGCCAAGGTACAATTGCCGTGTTGAGGATGAGGAGTAAATCCAGCCAAAGCAGGCCAATTAGTGCCTGGAATGGACAAAGGACCTAACCTCGCAGCAGATAAAGAGTGGGGTAGGGCGCCTCCAAACCAAACGCGATGCTGCCAATGATCAATAGGTATTTCCAGTGCCCTGTACGGAGTATATTCAGCCGGTACAGGCGAGGGGGTGTAGGTGTGGAACACACCAGAATTTGCGTCCACAGCCGGAAACGTTATCCACGAATAGAACAGTTCATAAGAGTACGCCGGATCCGCACACACCACCAAAATCACAGCCAAGCCATCCACTGGGACTTGGAAAGTCTGTAAATGGTTGCACACCGCGATGCGACTATGCTGCGGGATGTCCACAGCCTGTGCCATGATTACACCGGAACTTCAGAAAAACAAAGTAAACTTTGTAGCACAACTGGGTTGTAATTCAAGGAAACCGTTTTAGAAAGATTCAAGCTTGAAAAGACCTATTTCAAAAATAGGTAGGTTATTTCCGACACCACAGTTTTCCGGAAACGACAGTGAAGGGGTTAAGGATTGAATGATATACTACTCAAGTGTCATGATATAAGATCACCAACGTATGGGCGCCATGTCGCAGGGTTTCTGTTTTCCCACAGAACTGTGCACAGAGGATTGGAACCTCGGCGAATTAGGGTGACCCAAAACTCACTTCAGTACCCAAAAAACCTCTTACCGAGCTAGCTACAGTGTCTCATTGGTCATAACAAAACTCCCAATGCTTAGACAAACCAGAACATGATTTTACAATACCTCAGGTTACGTGGAACACATGAGCAATCTTTCGTTATACAATCATTTCAACCCAGAACGTGGAGTAATGAGGACACGTGCACATTTGAAATATTTATTTACTAATGCCGTTTTCTCAAACGCAGTATCTTAGATAATACAAGGAAACATATTATCAGAAGCAAAGTTATCAGCATAGTTACTAGTCTATAAAAAGCAAACGGTGACAGCATGCTATTATGCTGAAATGAATAAGTGCTAACCACACATAATTCTCACACTCCCTAATTGGTATATTACATTAATATATAAGAATGTCTCTTTGAAATTTTTGAAAGTCGGAGCTGCTCTTCTTTGGAAGTCCTCCTAACCCCGAGTGGAAGTCCTGGTGGCCGCAGCATATGGCACTGCCTGAGGATACCTCACATAAAGCCAAAAATCTGGGCATCTTGTGTGATGTAGATCTTTCTTTTAGACCCCAGATCATTGGGTTGACCAGGAAGTGCTATGGCATTTTGAGAATGCTGCGGAAATTCCTCCCACTAATATCCCTCCAACATAAAAAAATTATAGTTCAGGCCTTGATAGGTTCGCGTCTTGATTACGCAAACGCTCTCTATCTAGGCCTCCCCAAATATCTTTTAGCTCGTTTGCAGGTCGTGCAAAACTCGTCCGCTAGAGCCATCTTTGGACTGCCGCGAAGGGCCCGCGCGTCAGAGCTGCTAGAGAGACTCCATTGGCTTCCAATTGCCAAAAGATTCACTTTTAAAATCTTGACTCTGGCCTTTAAAGCTCTCCATCTAACCGGCCCTAAGTACCTCCGGAAACGGATGTTTTTTTATGTTCCAAATAGGGCCCTGAGGTCCGCACGACAGGCCAAAGCAATTGTCCCCATCATTAAACGTGCTCGCACTGGAGGCCGCTCTTTTCGGTATCTGGCCCCGTGTTGTTGGAATGAGCTCCCCATTGCATTAAGAACTATGTCTAATCTGCTTGCTTTTCGAAAGGACCTGAAGACGTGGCTTTTCGCCCAGTAATTGTTTTGCTCCCACGTGGAGGGCACTGTGTTATGTACTTACTTCTCTCTTTGCCAAAGCGCCGGAACACTCTTCGGAGTAGCCGTGCACTATAGAAGAGCTTCAATAACATAAAATAACATAACATAACTAACTGATCAAGGAAGGACTTTGAGTACAATAATTTAGTATCGGTAAGTCTAACCTTGGACATTGGCTTCTTTGAAATCTTAAAATAAAAAGACTCGGGACTTGACTGATTAAAGTCAGTAAAAAGAGTGTACTTTTTAGAAATGTATCGGAACTGCCCTGTTTAGGGGCTGGGCAATGTTCCCACTGTGTAAAATTAACAGCATTCCTCCTGGAAGATGTTTTATGTAAGAAGTGATTGCCAAAATGTTGGAAACAAAACAAATCACCATAATTAGCGGATTCTAAATATAAATCCTCAGCATCAAAGGCAGAATAGTATTTCAAATCAGAAAACAAACTTTCTACTGCATGAACATCCTAATCATCAGAACGTATGTTTCGTTTCACTACATCTCCCATATTAACTCTAAGGACATTAGGAACATTAACGACTTCTGTAGGGCCATGAATTTGAAATCTAACTGTATCCCACACAATTCCATCAAGAACTGGCCAGGCAGTGATATTAACAAATGTCAAGTCTCTTTTCAATCTGTGTGCAGAATGTGACGAGGAAAGTGGGGCCAAAGTTCCATTGAGATGTTCAATGCATGTTCTTTCCTCGACATAGTGTCCATTGATGAGTCGAAAAAAATAAAACACAAAACCAATTGACATAAAAAGGTAAATTGAAAAAAGAATCAGCCAAATATATGTCCAAGGGGGAATTAAAAATGTTTTTTAAATAATGTGGTATAAACAGCAAATCGTGAGGGTTTCTTCGAGGCAAGGGAAACAGTGTCAAACGAAAATCTTGATTCAGTGGCCAAACGGGCTTGCAGGACAGGCATCGATAAGTCAGTGGGGTAAGTGTAATCTTTATCATCATGGTCTGTACCAGGCAAAGTACTTAATAAAGGACTGGAAAGGGCAGGTAATTCGATGGCCACATCAGGCTCAGGATTTGATGTAGTAGCCAATACTGAATTTCCCACCATTCCCACCAGGATACTGCTGGTGTCATACTAAGAAGAATTGGCCATTCTGTATACCTTGACATTGTCAATGGAGATAAACCTGTTTTCCTTGCGACCTGGAAGAGGGGGTAAAATGACTGTTCTTGTGCCCTTCACGCCAAGGACCGGGACCGGAGCTCGATAGGAAGGTCCAAATTCTTTCTTGTTGTCGATCTTCTCTCGAACCAGTTCACCAACTTGGGGTAGCCAGCCAACTACCGGGATCTGCAACGCAACATCCGATGTGGAGGGCAAATGTTCCTTTGCAAGACTGTCTCTGGTCTTTTGTAGATCCTGTAAAACATTGCAATGTTCATCTGCGTCAAAGGAAGTGGCGCGAACCACACAGTCTAGACCGTCAAGGTCAGGGACGTACATCTTGATGCCAAAGAGCATTCCATATGGGGTACGCCCACCCAGAGACCTTCTAGGGAGATTATTAAGAGCACGCTGCACGCCATTGAGGTGGGCCAGCCAGTTTCTGCCAGTGCCTATAACTCGGGCTGTCAAAGATTGCTTTAAGTCGCGGTTCATTCGCTCTACTACACTATTACCCTCAGGCCTGTAGGGAGACGAAAACTTGACTTGGACCCCCATCGAAGTCATGGCATCCTTGTACGCCTTAGAGGTGAAAGCCGGACCCTGATCCGAATGGAAGGTACCACACGCAAAAATTCCCACAAAGACACGCAAATCTCTAATGACAGTCCGTGAATCAGCGCTGCGATGGGGCCAAACCCATACAAAGCGTGTGCATGAAGCAACTGCTACTAAGATGTATTTATACGCAGTATCAGAGGAAAAAGGACCGCAGTGATCTAAATAAACACAACCTCGTGGTTTATTTGATATGTACAACTGTGTCTGTGGCGGACGCGCAGCAGTCGAAGGCTTAATCTGCTGGCAAATGTCACATTGAAGGACATAGTCGCGCGTCTGTTTGTACAGTACCCGCCACCAGAAACGCTGTTGTAATTGAGTTACAGTGGCCGAGACGCCGCATGCGCAGACGCCACGCCTTCATGAGCCGCTGTAATCAAGCCAGACCTGCGATCCGAGTTGGGAATCAAACGTTCACCAACTTCAGGTATTGTCACAAAAGGAACCTTTTCGGGACTTAAGTGGTATATGTACTTCGAAGGGAACCTCGCAGAATGTTTACCTCCCTTCTCAGTGGCAGCCACTGCCGCCTAGATGTCATTATCAATCTTACTATTGGACCGTGTAACTGCTGCAACTAAATACGTAGGCACTGCTGATTTCGCCGCCTCATCAGCAAGCAAGTTACCGACAGCATGAACTCCTACACGCTGGTGGCCGAGAGTATGAATCACAAAAACAAGCGGCAGTTGAGCCTTAAGCTCCGCCACTCGAACCCAGATCATCATGTGTTTTATTGTGCTACCTTTTGAATCACGGAATTCATACTGAATCCAAAAGAACAAGTTTTCATTGTAAGACTGTACACAGTAGTAAGAATCACTTACAATTAGAGTTGTCACACATGGATCTGCGTACTCCAACGCTAGTAAGAGAGCACGAAGCTCTGCCAATTGTGCAGTGCAGTCCCCAAGAGTATGCGAATGCACAACTCTGGACTTGAACTCATTGTTCACCATGGCACCGACCACAATAGCGCATGCGGAAACGTAGGCGTGTTTAGAGCCATGCGCAACCTGCGCCGAACCATCAGTGTAAATGATGCAATGGAAATCCTCCAAAGGTCGCATTGCCAGAGGAGTAGGATGAACAAATTCATACTGCAAGTACTCCTGCGACCGCAATGAGGTGTCAAAAATAAACGTGACATCAGTGGACGTCAAGGAAGCAGCCCATTGAATCCACAGAGGGTGCAAAGCTTTTGAATTTGGTACACTGGCTTTTGTAACTGCCTCCAAGTGAGGGCATGGTGTAACAACCAACATGCGTTTCCCCTGTGACAGTGCACGATCCTTAAGAATCGCCATCTGCACCGATGTTAAAACCTTTTCCACAGTGTAAAACCGCCTTTCAGCGTACAAGTGTGACTTGTAAGCAATAGGTACTGTGTCTCCTTCATCAAAAGTGAGATAAGTGAAACCCACCATCCCCGGAATGATTCTTATCACCAGGTTAGTGTGGTTATCACGAGTCAGTAAGAATTTAGAAGCCAGCAGATCAGCCTGCAAAGAGTGCAAAATGGCTGAGTGCTCAGGCAGCCAGCAGGATTTGGAAAAAGTTGGTTGTATCAAAGCATACAAAGGCTTGATACGCTGGGCATATTCCGGAATGTATGTTCTCCCTAAATTTAAAAAGCCCAGTAAAGACTGTAATTTTTTCAGTGTCGTTGGAGCGCGCAGTTGTGCGCATTTCTCCATGAAGTGAGGAGCCAAACCTCTACCTTCATTGTTCAGCTCATAGCCGAGGAACAACACTGTGTACTCAGCAATGTGCGATTTTGCAAAGTTAAATTTGTAACCCATATTGGCAAAGTTACAAATAATCGAATTAACACGACACAGATGCTCCCAAATTTCGTCGTCTGTGAGATAAATGTCATCCACATACGAGCAAGCATCTGGGCCGATTCTCTCCAGAAGAGAGACTATGCGTGCGGTAAATATACCTGGACTATTCTTATAGCCCATTGGTAGACGCCGTAAATGTTTTTGGACCCCAGCGCTTGTAAAACTGGTCCATTGGGAGCTATAGCTATCCAATCTGTGGGCATAGAAACCGTTGGAAATGTCAAGCGTTGTTTTAAAACGCCTACGCACTAGACTATCCACTAAGGCAGAGCCGTGAGTATTCTGTACTGCACAGTTACAGCAATGCGAGTTCAAATGCCGGTAATCCAACACCAAACGATAAGATCCGTCAGGCTTGGTTACAGTAAAAAGGGGGTTATTCATCGGAGACACGCACGTTTCAATTACACCCTGATATTCCAATTGTTCAAGGATCGCCGCGACGGAAGCCTTGGCTTCTCGCCGGATGGGATATTGAGGTTGAGGCTGCGGCTGAAACCGCAAAGGATTTTCGTGGCTCGGGGACAATTTATCCCAACCACATTGGTTGCGGTACAGAGCCGGTGCGAGAGCCAGAGCCCACTCTTCTGCAAAATGTTGCGCATGCTCGTTCGAGACAGTGTCGCGAAACTCGGGAGGATTACCTCCTCCCCTCGCGGCGCTGCGAGCACAAAAGGTGGGGGCAGTCAGCCTCCAAAAGCAAAATGTCATACGTAGACGAAAGTTTTTCCCAAAACACCCCTTTAATAGTGTGTTGTATGTCTCCTTCAATTAACAGGACAATTTCAGAAAGTCTATCAGGGGGAGCTACTCTCGTGTCTGCTGTTTCTATCACAACATAAACGTCAGTCGCTGTCACCTTCAGTAGTGGCCGCAGGGCCTCTCCCACTATGGTAATCTCCGCCGCGCTACCAGCAAGGTCAGAGCCCACGTCAGATTCCGAAGCCGCGTTCTCACTATCTGTGGCATATCGATGCGCAGTTAAAGCCGCGACTTTCTTTTTCGCAAACTGCGGTCTTTTTGGCGTTGAGTCCTCCTGCTTCCCTGCGCCGTCTGTCTGGTGGGGCTGGCCACGTCCTTGTTGGCCACCACGTCCCCTTCCGCCTCCTCCTCCACCGGTCTTCGGAGCCGATGAGTCCTGAAAGGAACGAGGAGAGCGTTGATCAGAAACCTGAAATTGCTCAGGTGATTTAATCATCGCGCGATCGCGCAAATCATAAACTCTCTCTGTCGGCGCAGAAACTTGTGGCGCAGGATAAGAATCCTGAGCTTGCTGTTGTTGCTTCCCCTGTTTCTGTTTTTTAGGCCAATTTAGTTTTTTGGACTTGGACTGGACATCTGCCTCAGCAGATTGTCCTTGTGGTTGTTTCTTCTCCTTAACTGCAAAATATTTCAGACCCTTACTTGTGCGACCAATAGTTTTATATGCGGCCACAACAATCTTCGCCAACTGTCGGGGTTTTTCGGCATCGGGTAGAGCTGCCAAAGCATTTGACACCTGAAAGTTCACTGCATCCCCCTTTATATTGGAGAGTATGAGATCGCTAACAATCTCAAAAGAGGCGCATACCCAATTCAACCGCTGCTTCCGGTCCTTGATCATCCTGAACACGTTTAACGATCGTAGGCAGTACAGACATAGATGGGGTGCCAAAACACCTCGCATAAACTGCCGCAAAAGTTTTCCCCCAACTTTCACAGTCAACAAGTTCAGGAGTTAAATCCTTAAGCAAAGTAATCATCAACATTCGATGTTTATCAGCAGGAGTAGAATTCGGAAACACAGCTTCCAGTAGGTCAAATTTCTCGGCAAGCCAGAAAGGGAACTCATCTTTGTCATCGGGGCGCTTACCAAAAACCGAATTGACCATAACCGGATTAAGCTTTAAACCGCCATGTTCCGTTTGAACAGCCAGACCCCCCGGGGGACCACCCGGGAGAGGCCGACCTATGTATTGCACTAATGCACGAATCACGGCAATCAAAACAACATGTAGTCTACGAACCTCTGCCAAGGTACAATTGCCGTGTTGAGGATGAGGAGTAAATCCAGCCAAAGCAGGCCAATTAGTGCCTGGAATGGACAAAGGACCTAACCTCGCAGCAGATAAAGAGTGGGGTAGGGCGCCTCCAAACCAAACGCGATGCTGCCAATGATCAATAGGTATTTCCAGTGCCCTGTACGGAGTATATTCAGCCGGTACAGGCGAGGGGGTGTAGGTGTGGAACACACCAGAATTTGCGTCCACAGCCGGAAACGTTATCCACGAATAGAACAGTTCATAAGAGTACGCCGGATCCGCACACACCACCAAAATCACAGCCAAGCCATCCACTGGGACTTGGAAAGTCTGTAAATGGTTGCACACCGCGATGTGACTATGCTGCGGGATGTCCACAGCCTGTGCCATGATTACACCGGAACTTCAGAAAAACAAAGTAAACTTTGTAGCACAACTGGGTTGTAATTCAAGGAAACCGTTTTAGAAAGATTCAAGCTTGAAAAGACCTATTTCAAAAATAGGTAGGTTATTTCCGACACCACAGTTTTCCGGAAACGACAGTGAAGGGGTTAAGGATTGAATGATATACTACTCAAGTGTCATGATATAAGATCACCAACGTATGGGCGCCATGTCGCAGGGTTTCTGTTTTCCCACAGAACTGTGCACAGAGGATTGGAACCTCGGCGAATTAGGGTGACCCAAAACTCACCTCAGTACCCAAAAAACCTCTTACCGAGCTAGCTACAGTGTCTCATTGGTCATAACAAAACTCCCAATGCTTAGACAAACCAGAACATGATTTTACAATACCTCAGGTTACGTGGAACACATGAGCAATCTTTCGTTATACAATCATTTCAACCCAGAACGTGGAGTAATGAGGACACGTGCACATTTGAAATATTTATTTACTAATGCCGTTTTCTCAAACGCAGTATCTTAGATAATACAAGGAAACATATTATCAGAAGCAAAGTTATCAGCATAGTTACTAGTCTATAAAAAGCAAACGGTGACAGCATGCTATTATGCTGAAATGAATAAGTGCTAACCACACATAATTCTCACACTCCCTAATTGGTATATTACATTAATATATAAGAAGGTCTCTTTGAAATTTTTGAAAGTCGGAGCTGCTCTTCTTTGGAAGTCCTCCTAACCCCGAGTGGAAGTCCTGGTGGCCGCAGCATATGGCACTGCCTGAGGATACCTCACATAAAGCCAAAAATCTGGGCATCTTGTGTGATGTAGATCTTTCTTTTAGACCCCAGATCATTGGGTTGACCAGGAAGTGCTATGGCATTTTGAGAATTCTGCGGAAATTCCTCCCACTAATATCCCTCCAACATAAAAAAATTATAGTTCAGGCCTTGATAGGTTCGCGTCTTGATTACGCAAACGCTCTCTATCTAGGCCTCCCCAAATATCTTTTAGCTCGTTTGCAGGTCGTGCAAAACTCGTCCGCTAGAGCCATCTTTGGACTGCCGCGAAGGGCCCGCGCGTCAGAGCTGCTAGAGAGACTCCATTGGCTTCCAATTGCCAAAAGAGTCACTTTTAAAATCTTGACTCTGGCCTTTAAAGCTCTCCATCTAACCGGCCCTAAGTACCTCCGGAAACGGATGTTTTTTTATGTTCCAAATAGGGCCCTGAGGTCCGCACGACAGGCCAAAGCAATTGTCCCCATCATTAAACGTGCTCGCACTGGAGGCCACTCTTTTCGGTATCTGGCCCCGTGTTGTTGGAATGAGCTCCCCATTGCATTAAGAACTATGTCTAATTGCTTGCTTTTCGAAAGGACCTGAAGACGTGGCTTTTCGCCCAGTAATTTTTTTGCTCCCACGTGGAGGGCACTGTGTTATGTACTTACTTCTCTCTTTGCCAAAGCGCCGGAACACTCTTCGGAGTAGCCGTGCACTATAGAAGAGCTTCAATAACATAAAATAACATAACATAACTAACTGATCAAGGAAGGACTTAGAGTACAATAATTTAGTATCGGTAAGTCTAACCTTGGACATTGGCTTCTTTGAAATCTTAAAATAAAAAGACTCGGGACTTGACTGATTAAAGTCAGTAAAAAGAGTGTACTTTTTAGAAATGTATCGGAACTGCCCTGTTTAGGGGCTGGGCAATGTTCCCACTGTGTAAAATTAACAGCATTCCTCCTGGAAGATGTTTTATGTAAGAAGTGATTGCCAAAATGTTGGAAACAAAACAAATCACCATAATTAGCGGATTCTAAATATAAATCCTCAGCATCAAAGGCAGCATAGTATTTCAAATCAGAAAACAAACTTTCTACTGCATGAACATCCTAATCATCAGAACGTATGTTTCGTTTCACTACATCTCCCATATTCACTCTAAGGACATTAGGAACATTAACGACTTCTGTAGGGCCATGAATTTGAAATCTAACTGTATCCCACACAATTCCATCAAGAACTGGCCAGGCAGTGATATTAACAAATGTCAAGTCTCTTTTCAATCTGTGTGCAGAATGTGACGAGGAAAGTGGGGCCAAAGTTCCATTGAGATGTTCAATGCATGTTCTTTCCTCGACATAGTGTCCATTGATGAGTCGAAAAAAATAAAACACAAAACCAATTGACATAAAAAGGTAAATTGAAAAAAGAATCAGCCAAATATATGTCCAAGGGGGAATTAAAAATGTTTTTTAAATAATGTGGTATAAACAGCAAATCGTGAGGGTTTCTTCGAGGCAAGGGAAACAGTGTCAAACGAAAATCTTGATTCAGTGGCCAAACGGGCTTGCAGGACAGGCATCGATAAGTCAGTGGGGTAAGTGTAATCGATATCATCATGGTCTGTACCAGGCAAAGTACTTAATAAAGGACTGGAAAGGGCAGGTAATTCGATGGCCACATCAGGCTCAGGATTTGATGTAGTAGCCAATACTGAATTTCCCACCATTCCCACCAGGATACTGCTGGTGTCATACTAAGAAGAATTGGCCATTCTGTATACCTTGACATTGTCAATGGAGATAAACCTGTTTTCCTTGCGACCTGGAAGAGGGGGTAAAATGACTGTTCTTGTGCCCTTCACGCCAAGGACCGGGACCGGAGCTCGATAGGAAGGTCCAAATTCTTTCTTGTTGTCGATCTTCTCTCGAACCAGTTCACCAACTTGGGGTAGCCAGCCAACTACCGGGATCTGCAACGCAACATCCGATGTGGAGGGCAAATGTTCCTTTGCAAGACTGTCTCTGGTCTTTTGTAGATCCTGTAAAACATTGCAATGTTCATCTGCGTCAAAGGAAGTGGCGCGAACCACACAGTCTAGACCGTCAAGGTCAGGGACGTACATCTTGATGCCAAAGAGCATTCCATATGGGGTACGCCCACCCAGAGACCTTCTAGGGAGATTATTAAGAGCACGCTGCACGCCATTGAGGTGGGCCAGCCAGTTTCTGCCAGTGCCTATAACTCGGGCTGTCAAAGATTGCTTTAAGTCGCGGTTCATTCGCTCTACTACACTATTACCCTCAGGCCTGTAGGGAGACGAAAACTTGACTTGGACCCCCATCGAAGTCATGGCATCCTTGTACGCCTTAGAGGCGAAAGCCGGACCCTGATCCGAATGGAAGGTACCACACGCAAAAATTCCCACAAAGACACGCAAATCTCTAATGACAGTCCGTGAATCAGCGCTGCGATGGGGCCAAACCCATACAAAGCGTGTGCATGAAGCAACTGCTACTAAGATGTATTTATACGCAGTATCAGAGGAAAAAGGACCGCAGTGATCTAAATAAACACAACCTCGTGGTTTATTTGATATGTACAACTGTGTCTGTGGCGGACGCGCAGCAGTCGAAGGCTTAATCTGCTGGCAAATGTCACATTGAAGGACATAGTCGCGCGTCTGTTTGTACAGTACCCGCCACCAGAAACGCTGTTGTAATTGAGTTACAGTGGCCGAGACGCCGCATGCGCAGACGCCACGCCTTCATGAGCCGCTGTAATCAAGCCAGACCTGCGATCCGAGTTGGGAATCAAACGTTCACCAACTTCAGGTATTGTCACAAAAGGAACCTTTTCGGGACTTAAGTGGTATATGTACTTCGAAGGGAACCTCGCAGAATGTTTACCTCCCTTCTCAGTGGCAGCCACTGCCGCCAAGATGTCATTATCAATCTTACTATTGGACCGTGTAACTGCTGCAACTAAATACGTAGGCACTGCTGATTTCGCCGCCTCATCAGCAAGCAAGTTACCGACAGCATGAACTCCTACACGCTGGTGGCCGAGAGTATGAATCACAAAAACAAGCGGCAGTTGAGCCTTAAGCTCCGCCACTCGAACCCAGATCATCATGTGTTTTATTGTGCTACCTTTTGAATCACGGAATTCATACTGAATCCAAAAGAACAAGTTTTCATTGTAAGACTGTACACAGTAGTAAGAATCACTTACAATTAGAGTTGTCACACATGGATCTGCGTACTCCAACGCTAGTAAGAGAGCACGAAGCTCTGCCAATTGTGCAGTGCAGTCCCCAAGAGTATGCGAATGCACAACTCTGGACTTGAACTCATTGTTCACCATGGCACCGACCACAATAGCGCATGCGGAAACGTAGGCGTGTTTAGAGCCATGCGCAACCTGCGCCGAACCATCAGTGTAAATGATGCAATGGAAATCCTCCAAAGGTCGCATTGCCAGAGGAGTAGGATGAACAAATTCATACTGCAAGTACTCCTGCGACCGCAATGAGGTGTCAAAAATAAACGTGACATCAGTGGACGTCAAGGAAGCAGCCCATTGAATCCACAGAGGGTGCAAAGCTTTTGAATTTGGTACACTGGCTTTTGTAACTGCCTCCAAGTGAGGGCATGGTGTAACAACCAACATGCGTTTCACCTGTGACAGTGCACGATCCTTAAGAATCGCCATCTGCACCGATGTTAAAACCTTTTCCACAGTGTAAAACCGCATTTCAGCGTACAAGTGTGACTTGTAAGCAATAGGTACTGTGTCTCCTTCATCAAAAGTGAGATAAGTGAAACCCACCATCCCCGGAATGATTCTTATCACCAGGTTAGTGTGGTTATCACGAGTCAGTAAGAATTTAGAAGCCAGCAGATCAGCCTGCAAAGAGTGCAAAATGGCTGAGTGCTCAGGCAGCCAGCAGGATTTGGAAAAAGTTGGTTGTATCAAAGCATACAAAGGCTTGATACGCTGGGCATATTCCGGAATGTATGTTCTCCCTAAATTTAAAAAGCCCAGTAAAGACTGTAATTTTTTCAGTGTCGTTGGAGCGCGCAGTTGTGCGCATTTCTCCATGAAGTGAGGAGCCAAACCTCTACCTTCATTGTTCAGCTCATAGCCGAGGAACAACACTGTGTACTCAGCAATGTGCGATTTTGCAAAGTTAAATTTGTAACCCATATTGGCAAAGTTACAAATAATCGAATTAACACGACACAGATGCTCCCAAATTTCGTCGTCTGTGAGATAAATGTCATCCACATACGAGCAAGCATCTGGGCCGATTCTCTCCAGAAGAGAGACTATGCGTGCGGTAAATATACCTGGACTATTCTTATAGCCCATTGGTAGACGCCGTAAATGTTTTTGGACCCCAGCGCTTGTAAAACTGGTCCATTGGGAGCTATAGCTATCCAATCTGTGGGCATAGAAACCGTTGGAAATGTCAAGCGTTGTTTTAAAACGCCTACGCACTAGACTATCCACTAAGGCAGAGCCGTGAGTATTCTGTACTGCACAGTTACAGCAATGCGAGTTCAAATGCCGGTAATCCAACACCAAACGATACGATCCGTCAGGCTTGGTTACAGTAAAAAGGGGGTTATTCATCGGAGACACGCACGTTTCAATTACACCCTGATATTCCAATTGTTCAAGGATCGCCGCGACGGAAGCCTTGGCTTCTCGCCGGATGGGATATTGAGGTTGAGGCTGCGGCTGAAACCGCAAAGGAATTTCGTGGCTCGGGGACAATTTATCCCAACCACATTGGTTGCGGTACAGAGCCGGTGCGAGAGCCAGAGCCCACTCTTCTGCAAAATGTTGCGCATGCTCGTTCGAGACAGTGTCGCGAAACTCGGGAGGATTACCTCCTCCCCTCGCGGCGCTGCGAGCACAAAAGGTGGGGGCAGTCAGCCTCCAAAAGCAAAATGTCATACGTAGACGAAAGTTTTTCCCAAAACACCCCTTTAATAGTGTGTTGTATGTCTCCTTCAATTAACAGGACAATTTCAGAAAGTCTATCAGGGGGAATTACTCTCGTGTCTGCTGTTTCTATCACAACATAAACGTCAGTCGCTGTCACCTTCAGTAGTGGACGCAGGGCCTCTCCCACTATGGTAATCTCCGCCGCGCTACCAGCAAGGTCAGAGCCCACGTCAGATTCCGAAGCCGCGTTCTCACTATCTGTGGCATATCGATGCGCAGTTAAAGCCGCGACTTTCTTTTTCGCAAACTGCGGTCTTTTTGGCGTTGAGTCCTCCTGCTTCCCTGCGCCGTCTGTCTGGTGGGGCTGGCCACGTCCTTGTTGGCCACCACGTCCCCTTCCGCCTCCTCCTCCACCGGTCTTCGGAGCCGATGAGTCCTGAAGGGAACGAGGAGAGCGTTGATCAGAAACCTGAAATTGCTCAGGTGATTTAATCATCGCGCGATCGCGCAAATCATAAACTCTCTCTGTCGGCGCAGAAACTTGTGGCGCAGGATAAGAATCCTGAGCTTGCTGTTGTTGCTTCCCCTGTTTCTGTTTTTTAGGCCAATTTAGTTTTTTGGACTTGGACTGGACATCTGCCTCAGCAGATTGTCCTTGTGGTTGTTTCTTCTCCTTAACTGCAAAATATTTCAGACCCTTACTTGTGCGACCAATAGTTTTATATGCGGCCACAACAATCTTCGCCAACTGTCGGGGTTTTTCGGCATCGGGTAGAGCTGCCAAAGCATTTGACACCTGAAAGTTCACTGCATCCCCCTTTATATTGGAGAGTATCAGATCGCTAACAATCTCAAAAGAGGCGCATACCCAATTCAACTGCTGCTTCCGGTCCTTGATCATCCTGAACACGTTTAACGATCGTAGGCAGTACAGACATAGATGGGGTGCCAAAACACCTCGCATAAACTGCCGCAAAAGTTTTCCCCCAACTTTCACAGTCAACAAGTTCAGGAGTTAAATCCTTAAGCAAAGTAATCATCAACATTCGATGTTTATCAGCAGGAGTAGAATTCGGAAACACAGCTTCCAGTAGGTCAAATTTCTCGGCAAGCCAGAAAGGGAACTCATCTTTGTCATTGGGGCGCTTACCAAAAACCGAATTGACCATAACCGGATTAAGCTTTAAACCGCCATGTTCCGTTTGAACAGCCAGACCCCCCGGGGGACCACCCGGGAGAGGCCGACCTATGTATTGCACTAATGCACGAATCACGGCAATCAAAACAACATGTAGTCTACGAACCTCTGCCAAGGTACAATTGCCGTGTTGAGGATGAGGAGTAAATCCAGCCAAAGCAGGCCAATTAGTGCCTGGAATGGACAAAGGACCTAACCTCGCAGCAGATAAAGAGTGGGGTAGGGCGCCTCCAAACCAAACGCGATGCTGCCAATGATCAATAGGTATTTCCAGTGCCCTGTACGGAGTATATTCAGCCGGTACAGGCGAGGGGGTGTAGGTGTGGAACACACCAGAATTTGCGTCCACAGCCGGAAACGTTATCCACGAATAGAACAGTTCATAAGAGTACGCCGGATCCGCACACACCACCAAAATCACAGCCAAGCCATCCACTGGGACTTGGAAAGTCTGTAAATGGTTGCACACCGCGATGCGACTATGCTGCGGGATGTCCACAGCCTGTGCCATGATTACACCGGAACTTCAGAAAAACAAAGTAAACTTTGTAGCACAACTGGGTTGTAATTCAAGGAAACCGTTTTAGAAAGATTCAAGCTTGAAAAGACCTATTTCAAAAATAGGTAGGTTATTTCCGACACCACAGTTTTCCGGAAACGACAGTGAAGGGGTTAAGGATTGAATGATATACTACTCAAGTGTCATGATATAAGATCACCAACGTATGGGCGCCATGTCGCAGGGTTTCTGTTTTCCCACAGAACTGTGCACAGAGGATTGGAACCTCGGCGAATTAGGGTGACCCAAAACTCACCTCAGTACCCAAAAAACCTCTTACCGAGCTAGCTACAGTGTCTCATTGGTCATAACAAAACTCCCAATGCTTAGACAAACCAGAACATGATTTTACAATACCTCAGGTTACGTGGAACACATGAGCAATCTTTCGTTATACAATCATTTCAACCCAGAACGTGGAGTAATGAGGACACGTGCACATTTGAAATATTTATTTACTAATGCCGTTTTCTCAAACGCAGTATCTTAGATAATACAAGGAAACATATTATCAGAAGCAAAGTTATCAGCATAGTTACTAGTCTATAAAAAGCAAACGGTGACAGCATGCTATTATGCTGAAATGAATAAGTGCTAACCACACATAATTCTCACACTCCCTAATTGGTATATTACATTAATATATAAGAAGGTCTCTTTGAAATTTTTGAAAGTCGGAGCTGCTCTTCTTTGGAAGTCCTCCTAACCCCGAGTGGAAGTCCTGGTGGCCGCAGCATATGGCACTGCCTGAGGATACCTCACATAAAGCCAAAAATCTGGGCATCTTGTGTGATGTAGATCTTTCTTTTAGACCCCAGATCATTGGGTTGACCAGGAAGTGCTATGGCATTTTGAGAATGCTGCGGAAATTCCTCCCACTAATATCCCTCCAACATAAAAAAATTATAGTTCAGGCCTTGATAGGTTCGCGTCTTGATTACGCAAACGCTCTCTATCTAGGCCTCCCCAAATATCTTTTAGCTCGTTTGCAGGTCGTGCAAAACTCGTCCGCTAGAGCCATCTTTGGACTGCCGCGAAGGGCCCGCGCGTCAGAGCTGCTAGAGAGACTCCATTGGCTTCCAATTGCCAAAAGAGTCACTTTTAAAATCTTGACTCTGGCCTTTAAAGCTCTCCATCTAACCGGCCCTAAGTACCTCCGGAAACGGATGTTTTTTTATGTTCCAAATAGGGCCCTGAGGTCCGCACGACAGGCCAAAGCAATTGTCCCCATCATTAAACGTGCTCGCACTGGAGGCCGCTCTTTTCGGTATCTGGCCCCGTGTTGTTGGAATGAGCTCCCCATTGCATTAAGAACTATGTCTAATTGCTTGCTTTTCGAAAGGACCTGAAGACGTGGCTTTTCGCCCAGTAATTTTTTTGCTCCCACGTGGAGGGCACTGTGTTATGTACTTACTTCTCTCTTTGCCAAAGCGCCGGAACACTCTTCGGAGTAGCCGTGCACTATAGAAGAGCTTCAATAACATAAAATAACATAACATAACTAACTGATCAAGGAAGGACTTAGAGTACAATAATTTAGTATCGGTAAGTCTAACCTTGGACATTGGCTTCTTTGAAATCTTAAAATAAAAAGACTCGGGACTTGACTGATTAAAGTCAGTAAAAAGAGTGTACTTTTTAGAAATGTATCGGAACTGCCCTGTTTAGGGGCTGGGCAATGTTCCCACTGTGTAAAATTAACAGCATTCCTCCTGGAAGATGTTTTATGTAAGAAGTGATTGCCAAAATGTTGGAAACAAAACAAATCACCATAATTAGCGGATTCTAAATATAAATCCTCAGCATCAAAGGCAGCATAGTATTTCAAATCAGAAAACAAACTTTCTACTGCATGAACATCCTAATCATCAGAACGTATGTTTCGTTTCACTACATCTCCCATATTCACTCTAAGGACATTAGGAACATTAACGACTTCTGTAGGGCCATGAATTTGAAATCTAACTGTATCCCACACAATTCCATCAAGAACTGGCCAGGCAGTGATATTAACAAATGTCAAGTCTCTTTTCAATCTGTGTGCAGAATGTGACGAGGAAAGTGGGGCCAAAGTTCCATTGAGATGTTCAATGCATGTTCTTTCCTCGACATAGTGTCCATTGATGAGTCGAAAAAAATAAAACACAAAACCAATTGACATAAAAAGGTAAATTGAAAAAAGAATCAGCCAAATATATGTCCAAGGGGGAATTAAAAATGTTTTTTAAATAATGTGGTATAAACAGCAAATCGTGAGGGTTTCTTCGAGGCAAGGGAAACAGTGTCAAACGAAAATCTTGATTCAGTGGCCAAACGGGCTTGCAGGACAGGCATCGATAAGTCAGTGGGGTAAGTGTAATCGATATCATCATGGTCTGTACCAGGCAAAGTACTTAATAAAGGACTGGAAAGGGCAGGTAATTTGATGGCCACATCAGGCTCAGGATTTGATGTAGTAGCCAATACTGAATTTCCCACCATTCCCACCAGGATACTGCTGGTGTCATACTAAGAAGAATTGGCCATTCTGTATACCTTGACATTGTCAATGGAGATAAACCTGTTTTCCTTGCGACCTGGAAGAGGGGGTAAAATGACTGTTCTTGTGCCCTTCACGCCAAGGACCGGGACCGGAGCTCGATAGGAAGGTCCAAATTCTTTCTTGTTGTCGATCTTCTCTCGAACCAGTTCACCAACTTGGGGTAGCCAGCCAACTACCGGGATCTGCAACGCAACATCCGATGTGGAGGGCAAATGTTCCTTTGCAAGACTGTCTCTGGTCTTTTGTAGATCCTGTAAAACATTGCAATGTTCATCTGCGTCAAAGGAAGTGGCGCGAACCACACAGTCTAGACCGTCAAGGTCAGGGACGTACATCTTGATGCCAAAGAGCATTCCATATGGGGTACGCCCACCCAGAGACCTTCTAGGGAGATTATTAAGAGCACGCTGCACGCCATTGAGGTGGGCCAGCCAGTTTCTGCCAGTGCCTATAACTCGGGCTGTCAAAGATTGCTTTAAGTCGCGGTTCATTCGCTCTACTACACTATTACCCTCAGGCCTGTAGGGAGACGAAAACTTGACTTGGACCCCCATCGAAGTCATGGCATCCTTGTACGCCTTAGAGGCGAAAGCCGGACCCATATCCGAATGGAAGGTACCACACGCAAAAATTCCCACAAAGACACGCAAATCTCTAATGACAGTCCGTGAATCAGCGCTGCGATGGGGCCAAACCCATACAAAGCGTGTGCATGAAGCAACTGCTACTAAGATGTATTTATACGCAGTATCAGAGGAAAAAGGACCGCAGTGATCTAAATAAACACAACCTCGTGGTTTATTTGATATGTACAACTGTGTCTGTGGCGGACGCGCAGCAGTCGAAGGCTTAATCTGCTGGCAAATGTCACATTGAAGGACATAGTCGCGCGTCTGTTTGTACAGTACCCGCCACCAGAAACGCTGTTGTAATTGAGTTACAGTGGCCGAGACGCCGCATGCGCAGACGCCACGCCTTCATGAGCCGCTGTAATCAAGCCAGACCTGCGATCCGAGTTGGGAATCAAACGTTCACCAACTTCAGGTATTGTCACAAAAGGAACCTTTTCGGGACTTAAGTGGTATATGTACTTCGAAGGGAACCTCGCAGAATGTTTACCTCCCTTCTCAGTGGCAGCCACTGCCGCCAAGATGTCATTATCAATCTTACTATTGGACCGTGTAACTGCTGCAACTAAATACGTAGGCACTGCTGATTTCGCCGCCTCATCAGCAAGCAAGTTACCGACAGCATGAACTCCTACACGCTGGTGGCCGAGAGTATGAATCACAAAAACAAGCGGCAGTTGAGCCTTAAGCTCCGCCACTCGAACCCAGATCATCATGTGTTTTATTGTGCTACCTTTTGAATCACGGAATTCATACTGAATCCAAAAGAACAAGTTTTCATTGTAAGACTGTACACAGTAGTAAGAATCACTTACAATTAGAGTTGTCACACATGGATCTGCGTACTCCAACGCTAGTAAGAGAGCACGAAGCTCTGCCAATTGTGCAGTGCAGTCCCCAAGAGTATGCGAATGCACAACTCTGGACTTAAACTCATTGTTCACCATGGCACCGACCACAATAGCGCATGCGGAAACGTAGGCGTGTTTAGAGCCATGCGCAACTTGCGCCGAACCATCAGTGTAAATGATGCAATGGAAATCCTCCAAAGGTGGCATTGCCAGAGGAGTAGGATGAACGAATTCATACTGCAAGTACTCCTGCGACCGCAATGAGGTGTCAAAAATAAACGTGACATCAGTGGACGTCAAGGAAGCAGCCCATTAAATCCACAGAGGGTGCAAAGCTTTTGAATTTGGTACACTGGCTTTTGTAACTGCCTCCAAGTGAGGGCATGGTGTAACAACCAACATGCGTTTCCCCTGTGACAGTGCACGATCCTTAAGAATCGCCATCTGCACCGATGTTAAAACCTTTTCCACAGTGGAAAACCGCATTTCAGCGTACAAGTGTGACTTGTAAGCAATAGGTACTGTGTCTCCTTCATCAAAAGTGAGATAAGTGAAACCCACCATCCCCGGAATGATTCTTATCACCAGGTTAGTGTGGTTATCACGAGTCAGTAAGAATTTAGAAGCCAGCAGATCAGCCTGCAAAGAGTGCAAAATGGCTGAGTGCTCAGGCAGCCAGCAGGATTTGGAAAAAGTTGGTTGTATCAAAGCATACAAAGGCTTGATACGCTGGGCATATTCCGGAATGTATGTTCTCCCTAAATTTAAAAAGCCCAGTAAAGACTGTAATTTTTTCAGTGTCGTTGGAGCGCGCAGTTGTGCGCATTTCTCCATGAAGTGAGGAGCCAAACCTCTACCTTCATTGTTCAGCTCATAGCCGAGGAACAACACTGTGTACTCAGCAATGTGCGATTTTGCAAAGTTAAATTTGTAACCCATATTGGCAAAGTTACAAATAATCGAATTAACACGACACAGATGCTCCCAAATTTCGTCGTCTGTGAGATAAATGTCATCCACATACGAGCAAGCATCTGGGTCGATTCTCTCCAGAAGAGAGACTATGCGTGCGGTAAATATACCTGGACTATTCTTATAGCCCATTGGTAGACGCCGTAAATGTTTTTGGACCCCAGCGCTTGTAAAACTGGTCCATTGGGAGCTATAGCTATCAAATCTGTGGGCATAGAAACCGTTGGAAATGTCAAGCGTTGTTTTAAAACGCCTACGCACTAGACTATCCACTAAGGCAGAGCCGTGAGTATTCTGTACTGCACAGTTACAGCAATGCGAGTTCAAATGCCGGTAATCCAACACCAAACGATACGATCCGTCAGGCTTGGTTACAGTAAAAAGGGGGTTATTCATCGGAGACACACACGTTTCAATTACACCCTGATATTCCAATTGTTCAAGGATCGCCGCGACGGAAGCCTTGGCTTCTCGCCGGATGGGATATTGAGGTTGAGGCTGCGGCTGAAACCGCAAAGGAATTTCGTGGCTCGGGGACAATTTATCCCAACCACATTGGTTGCGGTACAGAGCCGGTGCGAGAGCCAGAGCCCACTCTTCTGCAAAATGTTGCGCATGCTCGTTCGAGACAGTGTCGCGAAACTCGGGAGGATTACCTCCTCCCCTCGCGGCGCTGCGAGCACAAAAGGTGGGGGCAGTCAGCCTCCAAAAGCAAAATGTCATACGTAGACGAAAGTTTTTCCCAAAACACCCCTTTAATAGTGTGTTGTATGTCTCCTTCAATTAACAGGACAATTTCAGAAAGTCTATCAGGGGGAGCTACTCTCGTGTCTGCTGTTTCTATCACAACATAAACGTCAGTCGCTGTCACCTTCAGTAGTGGCCGCAGGGCCTCTCCCACTATGGTAATCTCCGCCGCGCTACCAGCAAGGTCAGAGCCCACGTCAGATTCCGAAGCCGCGTTCTCACTATCTGTGGCATATCGATGCGCAGTTAAAGCCGCGACTTTCTTTTTCGCAAACTGCGGTCTTTTTGGCGTTGAGTCCTCCTGCTTCCCTGCGCCGTCTGTCTGGTGGGGCTGGCCACGTCCTTGTTGGCCACCACGTCCCCTTCCGCCTCCTCCTCCACCGGTCTTCGGAGCCGATGAGTCCTGAAAGGAATGAGGAGAGCGTTGATCAGAAACCTGAAATTGCTCAGGTGATTTAATCATCGCGCGATCGCGCAAATCATAAACTCTCTCTGTCGGCGCAGAAACTTGTGGCGCAGGATAAGAATCCTGAGCTTGCTGTTGTTGCTTCCCCTGTTTCTGTTTTTTAGGCCAATTTTGTTTTTTGGACTTGGACTGGACATCTGCCTCAGCAGATTGTCCTTGTGGTTGTTTCTTCTCCTTAACTGCAAAATATTTCAGACCCTTACTTGTGCGACCAATAGTTTTATATGCGGCCACAACAATCTTCGCCAACTGTCGGGGTTTTTCGGCATCGGGTAGAGCTGCCAAAGCATTTGACACCTGAAAGTTCACTGCATCCCCCTTTATATTGGAGAGTATGAGATCGCTAACAATCTCAAAAGAGGCGCATACCCAATTCAACCGCTGCTTCCGGTCCTTGATCATCCTGAACACGTTTAACGATCGTAGGCAGTACAGACATAGATGGGGTGCCAAAACACCTCGCATAAACTGCCGCAAAAGTTTCCCCCCAACTTTCACAGTCAACAAGTTCAGGAGTTAAATCCTTAAGCAAAGTAATCATCAACATTCGATGTTTATCAGCAGGAGTAGAATTCGGAAACACAGCTTCCAGTAGGTCAAATTTCTCGGCAAGCCAGAAAGGGAACTCATCTTTGTCATCGGGGCGCTTACCAAAAACCGAATTGACCATAACCGGATTAAGCTGTAAACCGCCATGTTCCGTTTGAACAGCCAGACCCCCCGGGGGACCACCCGGGAGAGGCCGACCTATGTATTGCACTAATGCACGAATCACGGCAATCAAAACAACATGTAGTCTACGAACCTCTGCCAAGGTACAATTGCCGTGTTGAGGATGAGGAGTAAATCCAGCCAAAGCAGGCCAATTAGTGCCTGGAATGGACAAAGGACCTAACCTCGCAGCAGATAAAGAGTGGGGTAGGGCGCCTCCAAACCAAACGCGATGCTGCCAATGATCAATAGGTATTTCCAGTGCCCTGTACGGAGTATATTCAGCCGGTACAGGCGAGGGGGTGTAGGTGTGGAACACACCAGAATTTGCGTCCACAGCCGGAAACGTTATCCACGAATAGAACAGTTCATAAGAGTACGCCGGATCCGCACACACCACCAAAATCACAGCCAAGCCATCCACTGGGACTTGGAAAGTCTGTAAATGGTTGCACACCGCGATGCGACTATGCTGCGGGATGTCCACAGCCTGTGCCATGATTACACCGGAACTTCAGAAAAACAAAGTAAACTTTGTAGCACAACTGGGTTGTAATTCAAGGAAACCGTTTTAGAAAGATTCAAGCTTGAAAAGACCTATTTCAAAAATAGGTAGGTTATTTCCGACACCACAGTTTTCCGGAAACGACAGTGAAGGGGTTAAGGATTGAATGATATACTACTCAAGTGTCATGATATAAGATCACCAACGTATGGGCGCCATGTCGCAGGGTTTCTGTTTTCCCACAGAACTGTGCACAGAGGATTGGAACCTCGGCGAATTAGGGTGACCCAAAACTCACCTCAGTACCCAAAAAACCTCTTACCGAGCTAGCTACAGTGTCTCATTGGTCATAACAAAACTCCCAATGCTTAGACAAACCAGAACATGATTTTACAATACCTCAGGTTACGTGGAACACATGAGCAATCTTTCGTTATACAATCATTTCAACCCAGAACGTGGAGTAATGAGGACACGTGCACATTTGAAATATTTATTTACTAATGCCGTTTTCTCAAACGCAGTATCTTAGATAATACAAGGAAACATATTATCAGAAGCAAAGTTATCAGCATAGTTACTAGTCTATAAAAAGCAAACGGTGACAGCATGCTATTATGCTGAAATGAATAAGTGCTAACCACACATAATTCTCACACTCCCTAATTGGTATATTACATTAATATATAAGAAGGTCTCTTTGGGTTTTAGCAGGGCGGGCCCATACCTCAAGATCCTAGTATGAAGGGATCACATCTGTCTCCACCAGCTCTCTGCATGCGAACAGCATCAAGTGTGTGTATGTGCTCTAAACATTGCAATATAAAACGTGCCTAAAGCCAGAATTTGGCAGGAGCTGCACTTATGTTATGTCTATGGAGGTGCGTAGATCAGTTCTCACAACAATCTGTGTCGTGTTATCCTTGTAGCTTCAACACTCACTGTACAGACATAATTTATTAAGCAAAGCTGATTTGAGAGCAATAACATATTATTCTCAAGTAAACTACTAGGTTGAAAGCTAAATCAACAATTATGTATCGTGTGTAGAAGCAGCAAAAGGAAAAAATGGCGTTTAAACATTTAATGAGCCTACACTAACTTAACACCGTATTCAGAATAACAGTAGCTATGTGACACTTCTACAGTTATTTCTTCTTCACACATAAACACGTCTTTATAATATTGATTATTTTTTATCAGATACAATGTTGCCTTTTTCACTTTCCTAACATCCACTAATTCCTGCCAGATGTTCTTACTCTTAGGAGGAACGCCATTAACAAGAATAACTTCATCTTGTACATTTTCTACACCAACTGTTTCAATATTTTTCTTTAAATCTTATTGCAAATACTAAACTCTTCCTTATAATCCTCTCTGTAAATCTGAAGGAGGCAATTTCCCTGTCTTAGGCTCCATACGAACAATAGCCTGAAAAGGAGGCACACATTAAATAAGAATAGATACATAAGTATTTAAATCCAGCAGTTCACAAGGAAATTTTACCAACTCAAAATTATTATGCACAGCTCCAGCAGGCATTTTATTCTCGTCTAATTTGTTATACCAATATTTACAAATACGCTGATCACAACCCAAATCAAAACAATTCTCTACCAACAAATGTTACAAATTTTATCCACTCCTTATTATTTTCCTTTTCACATTATAAATACAAATCAACAGTCATAGTCTGATTTTTATAATTAATACTTCAACAACAAATACAAGAATAATTTGGTGTTTCAACTGAAATCACCTTGAACTTTGTAATTTCTTGCTCAAATATTTCTGTACTGCAATGTTCTCTTCTACATTTCCTTCTACTAACATATAAATTTCTGCACTATCTTCTTCTGCACCAAAGTAACTAACCTGAATTTCATCACAAACGTTCTTCACATCTGACACAGATCCATGCAAAAGAGCACTGTTTAACTTCTTTAACATTAGAGCTGGACTTTTTGCATAATACAACATTCTGACTAATTTCCTCATTTCAGTATGATGTACTGCCAACATCCTGAAATGGTGAAAAACACTTCTACATACTTTTTTGAAAGAAAAGTCAAAGAATGTCCTTGCAAACCAGTATTTTCTCTCACTCTGCAAGGGGCTAATCCTTGCAACATCTTAATCTTTTGTTTAACAATTTTCTTAGTATAGTTACGTTAGAAATTGCGTACAAAATCAATAGATTCCTGCCGTACACTACCAATACTACTGCAATTCCAAGTGTACAGTGGAGCTTTACGCCTTCTCTCTAATACTTCATCAGCTAACACCTCTTCTACATTTCTAGGAACAATTTTCTCTTTCTCAATTTTTTAACCTCAAAAGCACGACCTGTAGTGTCAACTGCTTGCAACAACTCATTACTCTGAAAATAACTCTCCTCATTAAAAAAAGGCTCAGAACTTGAACTATGTTTCCATTCACCCAAACAAACTTCTGAAAAATTACTTCTAATATTACTCTTCTCCATTTACTTTTGCTCTTCATTAAATGGATTGGCTTATCTAGTGATCGAATTCAATTGATTACTAAAACAAAAAGTATTTTTTTTTTAATTCAAAAGCTTTCTCAACTACATTCTCAATACATTTCCTCTTCTTAAAAAAATGCAGTTTTCTTTTACAATTCTTTATTAACTTAGTCAGATTAAATACAATTCTAATATAAAACATCTTCTTCCTTATTTCTTGATATTGGTTTTTCCTCCTTTTACTATATACACTTTTTTCACAAGTTTTTCCATGCTTCTTGTCTTTTCTCTTAGTTGCAGAAACAGTCACAGTATTTTTTACTTTGCGTACACTACTGTTACTGGTTGACAATCTTCGCAGAAAAGTCTTAGTTTTCTTACCAGGACTTTTTTTCTTTTTGTTAACACATTGTTCTTCAGGTAAATGTTGTGGATGAGTTCGTTTAAAATAAACTTCTTTCTTTTGTCCTTTCTTCTTTTCAATTTTGGAAGGCATGATGATTTTTTTTCCACCGATGATCAAAACAATCTATTATAAAAAATATATATCACTTTGGAAAAATAAATATATCAAATACACTATTATATTACTTATAAGAAGAGAGGAGATATTATGACAACAAACATAAGAATATAAAAATAGAAGAACTTACAACAAGAGAAAGACAACTATGAGACAATAGGAAATATACATAGAAAAGAGGATATAAGCAGACACTGCAATATAAGGGGATAAATAGAGTATGAAAAGACTAGAAAATATGAAGAGATAATGAGCAGTATGAGGAGAAAGGTGGCAGTATGAGGAGAGAAGGGAGAGTATAAAAAGAAAAAACAGATTATGAGGAGACAGGGGAGCAATATAAAAAGAGGTTAGACAAGGGAGTATAAAAAGAAGTGGGACTAATAGGATACAGACGAGACAATGAGGACAGAGAGACACTAAGGGGCCCATTAGGATGGCGGACGGATTGCCACTGCCAGGCTGGCAGTACCCACCGTCAGCCTGACAGGGGCAATCCACCCACCTACCCAACCAGAATGACCCCCTGCCATATTAGCATGCCTGGGGGATCCACAGCAGTCAAAAAGACAGTCCACTGCTTTTCCGCCCCGGTCGGCTTGTAACCAGGACGGAAAGGATTTAAGATGGTGGCGGTGTCTAATACACACCGCCAGCCATATCATGATGGGCCTCTACAAATGCCTTTCCGTAGCAGCGATGCAGCCACGGAAAGGCAAGCAGTATTTACTGTGAAGGCCCCCTGCGGCCCCCCGGAGTGAAGGTGTAATTGAAGGTGCACACGAGGTGTACCTGTAGTATCTACCAACATTTGCATACACAAAGCGGCAGGCACCACGCAGTGCCTGCTGCTTTGTGTATGCAAATGCACACATGCATTTTTAGCATTGTGGCAGGCGATCCTGAGAGCACCACCTGCTACAATGTTAAAAATGCAGGATGCACCTGCCACTGAGGCGGGCAGATCCTATTACTCCTTATGGCGGGCAGTCTCAACTACCGTGAGGATGGCGGACAAACTAGGTCCGCCCACCATCCGAATAACCCCGTAAGAATACAGAAAGAGCTATGACAACAAGCAGCACTATAAGATAATATAAGTGAAAATAAAGAAAGAAGGAAAATATCACAAAAGAGGAGACAGTATAAGCAGAGAAAGGTAGACTATAAGGAAAGATTGCGGAGATTATGGAAAATGGTACAAGTATAATTCCTTAATTTACACATATGCTCAGTGTGTTTCGAAACAAATTATTGAAAACCATACATTTTACCACAACACATTTACCACACTAAAACATTTAACTGACTGAAAACATTCTATATATATAACCACTACATTTCAGTAGACAATCCTAACTCATTTTCCAAATACATTTCCAATTTGCTCCATTATTGTTTTGCAAACATTACATCCAAAAATGAGACACAATAAAACAAAAACGAAGCCTAAGGGGCTTGTAAATCTGCCCAACAGTGTATGCAACAGTCTATCTTTACTGACTGGAGAATTATTAAGAAAGACATATGATAAGAGAGGGAGAAATAAGAGGTTACAGGATACACTACAAAAAGAAAGGGGACTATTAGGAGACAGAAGGACACAATAAGGACAGAGGGGGACTAAAAGTACAGGAGGGAGTATGAAAATAAATGGCACTGTGAAGGAAGACAAATTAAAATAAGGAGATAAAGTATAGTATCAGAACAGAGAGAACACTATAAGCAGAGAGCGATAGACTGTGAGAGAAACAGTAGAGATTATAGAAAAAGGAGCAAGTGTAAATCTTTAATTTTCACAGACACTCTGATTTTAGATTTTAGAGAAAAAGATTTACCATACATTTCACCAAAACACATTTACCACACTAAAACATTTTAGTGACTAAACACATTCCATGTATATGACCACTACATTTCAGTAGACAATCCTGACTCATTTTGCAAATACATTTCCAATTTGCACCATTATCTTTTTACCAACATTACATCCAAAAATGAGACACAATAAAACAAGAAAGAGACCCAAGGGGTTTGTAAATCTGCCCAAGAGTATATTCAGCAGTCTATGTATACTGACTACAAAATTGTACATTTAGAACACAAGCCTACTTCTAAACAAGCAACACTAAAAAAGTGACTGCAAACATTCTAAATTTTTTAGTACTGCACTTTATTGAACTAAGATTACTACCTAAACACATTAACTTACCAAATGATTTTATCACAATGGTTATCCAAATGCAGACAAACTCAGACTATGGTTCTACAAACTTTAATGGAATAAACACATTACTATTACTAAAAATAAAATGCAACACATACAGTCCCTTACAAGTAATGAACTCACCTTTCAAACGTATTGGAAGATTCAGAAGAATGCCACTCACACAGCAGATAGTCGCAGACAGAATCTCTCTGCTTCAGTGTGTGCAGAACCAAACAAATGGCACATTTTCCCTCTCAATTTACACATATGTACACATTAATAACAAATCAAATTTCTTCACGCAATAATACAAAACCAAAGACACATTTTCATTGGTTCAACATTTCAAACCTTTCCAACTGACATAACTTTCCACCCTCCCCCCAGCAGATCTTCCAAAAGTTAACTGTCAACAGAGGTCAAAAGTTCAGCACTCTATAAAACAGAGCTACTTAACAAGTTTCGACTATGCATAAGTACTTACATATAAGTACCGATAAATAGAAAAGGTATAATTAGAACCAACCAACACATAAACACATAAACTTAATAGATATTTGTAAAATATATATTTTTTATTGAGTTTTTCATACTAAGGTGCGCTCACGGGACGTATTACAGACTTACGTACGTGCGAGCATGGTACACCACTGTAAATCAACCGTAAAAAAAAATAGCCTCTAATACTAATTTTTTATATTCCCCTGGGACCCCATCGCCCGGGGCTAAAATATAACGTTGGGGACCGTGGGGGGAGCCCCAAAGCCCCCATGGTCCCAGCCGGCTCCCCGTGTCCTTCGGGAGCTGGCATTGCTTTTTGTCAGAGAGAGCAGCTAACATGCTGCTCTCTCTAATGAAAAGCAGTTTGCTATGGTAGGGCGGGAGCTGCGAGGTTCCAGCCCTACCATAGCAAACAGCAGTGTCCCTGGGGTAGGCACCCCAGAACACTGCAGGAGCCGGCCCTGGGAAGGTGGCGGTCCCCAAGGCCACACAAGGCACCAGGAGGGGGGCTGCGCGGCTCCCCTCACAACCTCAACAAAGCACCGGGGGTGGTGGTCCCCGGGGCTGGGGGGGTCCATCACGGACCCCCCTATTTTACATAGTAGGGCCCCGGGGAAGTGGCAGTCCCCGGGGCTTGTGGGGGGGTTAAACCCCCCCACACAGGTTTTAAAAAAAATATATATAACAAAGCCCCCAGGGCTCGGGGAACCTTAGAGGCCCTCCATCACTAATATCAAAGCCCCCTGGGGGTGGCCGTCCCCGGGGCTGTGGGGCGCAAACATATACCTAAAGCCCCGGGGGATGGGATCCCCGGGGATTATAAAAAATTAGTATTAAAGACTATTTTTTTTACGATAGATTTTCCATATGCGTACGGTGCGAGGTCCGTAATTTGTACCGTGAGCGTACAAAACTAAGAAAAAAAATGGACATATGAGATCATTGTAAAACCCCCTAACTAACCCAAGGGAGTCAGGAAGTCCTATAGCAAACAGCAAATGTTTCCTGTCAATCTACACATTCAATCCACACACATACAAATAAATAACAAATCACATTTATTCCCACATTAAATCAAAATGAAACACACTTTTCTATTTCTTGAACTTTTGAACCTTTTCCACCTGTCAAAACTTTCAACCATCACCCCAACCACATTTCGACAGTTACCATAGAAACACTTCAGGGAACGCCTTACTGACAACACAGGTGAAAAGTTCCTCATACATTGTTGCAAACCATAACAGCAAGTATGCTTGACTTCTCATTAGTCCAGCTTATCTTAAGTAATTTTCTTTTCTATCACTTTTTCTTAACCAATAAATGACAGGCTTTTAAAAAACAGAAAATTGCACCCTACTTTTCTACCTAGTAACATTTCAAACAACCAATCACTTCTTTGCTTTTTTTCAAAACTCCACTTATCCACCATTTTAGAAAAAAAAATCTTCAAACTGCACTTTCATATACAGAGTCCATCTGAGTACATCCAGACCTCTCTTCAAGTTGCTTACAGTGTGGATTGTGGGACACAGCTATATTTTCTGTAGTGAAAGGTACGCACAACAGAAAGAAATTCACAAAGACCTAGGTTTACCAAATGTAGGCATTAAATGGATTGGACAGAGAGGGTTAAAGTGCACCAAATGATGCCATTAGTGAAATCCTTTATGCATCCCCAACACCCTAACCTCATAATTGTGTACTGTGGTGGCAATGACCTAGGCACTTTAACTAGGGTAGGACTGGAAATGGTTATGAAGGACACCTTTACAAAACTGATGTCACTTTTCCCTCAAACTGCCTTCGTCTACTCTAATATATGTCAAAGGCAAAAATGGAACTGGTCCAATCAAATTGAGAAAGCTAGGAAACATGTGAATAAATCTGTTTCTGCTTTTCTCCAAGACTATAGAATGGGGTCCATTTACCACAACAATCTGCGTTTCAATATGCAAAACATCTATAGGAGAGACGGTGTACATTTTACAGATGAAGGGAACAGAGTCTTCCTCATAAACTTTAGACTCTGCATCGGTACTTACTTGTAGGTACTAAAATCTCCCAATTAACACAAGGGCTCTTTTTAGAGCCACCCAACATGTAAACACATAAATTTCATAAATATCTAAAAATATTTTCCTTTTTCTACCTTATGTACGCTTATGGGACGACTTACAGATTTTGCACCGTACGTCTTACGTACGTGCATGGTACGCGTACCGTAAATCTATTGTAAAGAAAAATAGCGTCCATTACTAATTTTTTATATTCCCCGGGGACCCCATCCCCAGGGGGTAAAATAGAATGTTGGGGACCGTGGGGGGAGCCCCAAAGCCCCCACTGTCCAAGCAGGCTCACCGCGTCCTCCGGGAGCTGGCATTGCTTTCGTCAGAGAGAGCAGCTAACATGCTGCTCTCTCTAACGAAAAGCAGTTTGCTATGGTAGGGCGGGAGCCGCGAGGCTCCAGCCCTACCATAGCAAACAGCAGTGTCCCGGTGGTAAGCACCCCGGGACACTGCAGGAGCCGGCCCTGGGGAGGTGGCGGTCCCCAGGGCCACACAACGCTCCAGGAGGAGGGCCGCATGGCCCCCTCCCTATATCAACTAAGCCCTGGGGGTGGTGGTCCCCGGGGCTGGGGGGTCCATCACGGACCCCCCCATTTTACATATTAGTGCCCTGGGGAGGTGGCGGTCCCCGGGGCATGTGGGGGCGTTAAGCCCCCCCAAACAGGTAAAAAAAATAATAATAACATAGCCCCGGGGGGTGGCGGTCCCCCGGGCTGCGGGGGGCCGTGAGCCCCCCTGCATACTTAGAAAGAAAGCCCCGGGGTGGCGGTCCCCGGGGCTCGGGGGGCCTTAGAGGCCCCCATCACTAACATCAAAGGCCCGGGGGTGGTGGTCCCGGGGCTGCGGGGGGGCTGTATGCCCCCGCTATCATAATTACTGTGCCCCGGGGAGTGGCGGTACCCGGGGCAGTGTGGGGAGATTGGGATGCCCCCCACAATTTTTTTCTCATATTGCGGACCGTGTTTTTTGTTTTTTTTTCTCGTGGAGTTCGCATACGTACGCGTACCCCGCGATTTGTCCTTGGGGGTCTTTGTGGGACCCCCTTGAGCAGGCCTAGGGGATCGGGGTGTTTCTACCCTGCCCCCTTTTTGTGTTTTCCACGTTTGTTTCTCTGCTTCCTTGTGCCTCGGTTCTTCCGGGGCACAAGATGGCTGCCAACACTTCCTGGTTTGGAGTGTTGACAACCAATTAGCATTCAGCTTGTGCTCGGGAAGGTACAGAGTGCAGTAAGCTTTTGGTAAGCCCCTATAGATATACTTATGATTTTACTTATGATTTTCTCAGACACTACTGAACGGATTTACACCATTTAACAAAAAGTGTGTTCCGCTAACTGAACTCTACCTTTTTGTCAAATGTGATTTAATTCCGTTCAGCTGTTCAGGCTGTAGCCCTGGCTAAAGTCCTATGGAAAATTGCATGGAATAAACACGTTTTGGAACCCCACATTTTTCTCGCCCCCTGCTTCACGAATCACCCCCAAACTTCCAGGGAAGGAGCGGAGCGGAGCAGGCCATTTTCTTGGAGACATTTTTGAAGATTCGTCCACCGGCGCCAAAGTTATTCTAAATAGAATGTTTCAGATTTCCTACCGCCAGTAGGTAATATATATATATTTGTACATTTTTATAGAATTTTTTAATTATAAAATACATTAAAATGTATAGTTTATTAATTGTTTTAAAATAAATATATGAATTAATATATATGTCTGTTTAACTTTTTAAATTAAGTTAATTTATTATATATATGTTTTAATTTATATTAAATCAACTTCATTTTTTTATATTAATTTTATGATTGAACATTTTTTATATTTATAGCTTTATTTTATATATATAAAATTCGATATTTTGTACCATTATATTTTTTGCATCAGTATTTTGTGTTTACTGTGTTTTTGTACTACTATAGGGAGTTGATATTTTTGCATCAATTTCTTTTTTTTTTACTTCTATATTTTTAATATTGATATTTTGTCAGTGACTAGTTATACAACGGCTATTTTCAAATTAAAAGCAAACTAGAGTAAATGAGCGCAGGTCACATTGATAAACGATTAACTTGCAGCAAGGCTTTGTGCTCCAAACACCAGTTGCCAGCATCAGCAATCTTACCAGCACATTTTTACTCTCAGGAAAGCTGGCTAACAGGTAGACTGTTTGGGATGGCTGGGAAGGTGGGTGTGTGCATAGGCCTAATAGGAGTTGTATTGAAAGCAAACACGCCTCCTCTTACATAGCCCAACAAGTCCACCAAGAAATGTACTTTCCTGACAGTGAATGGAAATGTACTAGCAAGATGACTGACACTGACGCATGGTGTCTGGAGCAGAAGGCCTTGATGGGAGTTACAGTTAACTCAAACAGCAGGCAACCCTGTCAGACATCTTGAATGTACACTCCCCTCATTATCAGGACATCCCTCTCCCTGGTGGCCTGGTTGGGCTGCCTGGTAGGACGAATGTTTTCACTGACTACATCTCGCATCAGGTTCTCTCCTACACACACCTTTCCATCCAGCTCACTCAGCATACCTGGGACTATACCGTCCCTGACGGTGAGTAGAAATTTACCGGCATGATGGCTAACACTGGGGACTGCTGTTTGCTGTTTGGAGCTCAGGGCATGAGTTGTGGCCAACTCAGTCAACAGACACCAGTGTCAGACATCTTGATAGTACTCTACCCCTCATTGTCTGATCACCACTCTATCTGGTGTACTGTTAGAGCTTTGTAGAAAGGTGTGTATGCATGATGGGAGTTGTAGTGGTTGCTAACAATCTTCCTCACACCCATCCCAAATAGCTCATCTGGGGCTATGGCTACCTGACAGTGTGGGGACGTATACTTGCAAGATGACTGCTACATTGTGTTGAACTTGAAGCCAAATCTCATCATGGCCCTGTGCTCCAAACACCAGTCTCCATTGTGAGCCATCTTGCCAGTACATTTCTATTCACTCTCAGGGACTTCATAGTTCCAAGTGTGCTGTTTGGGCTGGCTGTGAAGGTGTGTGGAGGCAAGGGCCTAATGGGAGTTGCAGTCAGTTCAAACAATCCTCCTCCTATCCAGCCCAACAAGCCCACAGAGCTTCCCTGACAGTCAATGAGAATGTACTGGCAAGATGTCTTGCACAGGCCACTGGTGTTTGGAGCTTAAGGCACTGTTGGGGGTTGTGGACAAATCAGACACCAGTCCCCAGTGTCAGCCATCTTTGCAGCACATTGCCACTCACTGTCAGTAAAGTCCCATTGAAGATAGTTGAGATCGATAAGAAGGTGTGAGAAAGACAGAGCCTGATGGGAAATGTAGTCAGGGCAAACACTCGTCCTCCCAACCAGCACAAAAAGCAGGGATGACAGGGTTACAGAGTGGTGTTAGTACCAAGGCTGGTTGAGGTATCCAGAGTCTCCTACATGTAACACAGAAAAAAATTCTGTTGTCTAATAACAGAGCACTATCTGACATACAATCAACAAACACCTCAACATACACATGCCACATCACCTACCAAAAAGCCAGGCATGCTACTGTTGCGGCAGAGACATCAAATGGGAGATGATGCTGTTTGTCTGGATATAGGCATCCTTTTTTGAGCCGAGGAAACGTGTGCAGATGTGGGTGATGGACATGTCAGCCAAACAATTTACCTGGACATTGATGGAGTGGTAATGTTTTCTGTTCTGATAAATGTGCTCATTTGCCTGTAGTGGGATCAATGCAACGTGGGTGCCATCAATAGAGCCAAAGACATGGGGTATCCATCCCAAGGCATAGACTTCCCCCTTGATGTCAGAAAACTCTCCAGGTGCAAGTTGTAATGGCGACATATACTGGTGAGTATTCAAAGAACACATTATGCGCATCCTAAAAGAATCGGACACAGCCATAGGCTGCAAGTTGTTACGGCAACAGATGCAGGTTTCGGATCGTGTACTTATTGAATGGAAACTGACTCGGTAACCTCCCATTACCAATGTATCAAAGTCAATCGTGGTCCGCTGATGAGTTTTCGAATGTCACGGTAGGCATGTCATCTGCAAGCAATGAAATACATTGGACTGAATCGGAAAATGAGACTGAAGAGACCCTATCACTTTGGATGCATGGAATGAAGACCACCTCAGTAAATTAGATATAAGTCTGTCTATTCCCTACAGACTTCCTTGCCTGCACTACCAGCAACATTTCTGTACCTCCACATCAGTCTGCTGCTGTGTCCACATCCTCTGGGGGCTACTATGGCACATGCAGTTGGCAGGGCCCCAGCCTTCACTGAGGAGGAGAACCAAGTCCTGCTTGACACCCTCCTGCCACTGTACAGCCAGCTCTATGGTAAACCAGAGGAGCAGGTGAGTTATGATTATACTGCTTTTCATTGAACATGTGCAATTACCATGCTATACTAGATTAGGAATCTCTTAGGCAAGCATGTAAACTGTGTTTTTTGTGAATTTAACAGTGTGTAGATGACGGTTATGGGCATGTACCCTACTGTAGAAGTGTGTGCAATGGGGTACACATTGTAACACTGTTCTCATGGAATGGAGTCATCATTGAATACAGGACAACTGCACATAATGCCCCTTGACTATCCCTTAGACATTGTTGCCAATCTGACCATGACCTATGTGCACAGGTGTTGACTCAGAAACATGTTGTATGTGAAGTAAGGGTATATCTCCATGTCATCCTTAAAGGCCAACTCACATCAGAAGGCCGAGCTGTGGAGAACCATCGCCAGGAAGGTGTGCTCCTTTGGGTCGCAATTCGGCGCATCCGTCATTGCCACAAATGCTGGCAGGACCTTTGTGGCTGGACCAAGAAGATCGCTGAAGTCCAGCTGGGCCTTTCAGCTCCAGGCAAGAGGGGCGGGTGCCAAACCCTAACCCGCCACATGCTCCGCATTCTAGTGGTGGTCTTCCCTGATGTGGATTAAAAGTTGAAAGCCACTCACAGTAATGCGGGTGAGTATGTGCCTTGTCGCACACCTTTTTTAACATGCATGTTGTAGTATCTTAGCCTGCTGGCCCCTTTACAGGTTGTAAGACACACAAACCACTGTTTTAAAAAATGCATATGCACAAAGATTATGAGATGCCTGGTTATGCCCCTTTCATCAGGGACATGTGAGACAGTTATGTTCAGGGTAGTTACAGTAGTGCCATGTGCATGTGAACAGCACACATGACAACAACATATGATTAGCCAACTGTTCGATTATTGCCCTGGTGAAACAGTATTTATGTATTTGATCATGTTCCTCCATGGTCTACAAGTCTGGGAAGGGCCTGTAGAAAGGTGGTTTTCTGCGATACCTATGTGTAGAGTGTAAACACAATTATTGTTAGATACAAATATACAAGATAATGTGCATCCTTAAAAACAGAACATGAACAATGAGCACAAACTATAGTACTGGACATTTGTAACACATGCATAAATGAATATGGTTGATCATAGATAGATATCATAGCATTATGACACTTGCCAGATCTGTTACCACAATAAGGTAACAAAGTACCGTAGTGACAAATTCGCTACTGTCCGTCACCGTTCATGTCAATCAAACATCAAATACTAAACAAATCAACACAAAATAAACTGAGATTTAGGTGAGAACAATTACATGCTTAAAATTTACCCACATAAGGATCAAGAATTGGCTGATATGTGAGACAACACATACATACAGCTTCCCATTCTGAAAATGATGCACACTACTGTCCAGAATGGATACTGTCATGTTGTCAGATCAGCATCACACATACAATTACATACACAAACATTAACTATGTGGAATTGCATATATGATGACTTCATACACTAGAGTCTGGGACAAAAAAGATACGGCGTTAAAACACACAACACACACTTCATCTGTTGGGGCGCATATTGTCAGGGTGTAACCATTCAAATGTAAATACTTTAACCATGAATCACAGAAAAAGTGTTTTAGTCAGAAATCACACTGATTGCACTCCTGGTCCCAGACTCACCTAATGCCATGAATATGTTAAAATATGAACTTGTACATCCCCAGGAAGTCATTGGCACTGTGACTAAGCATAGAAGTGCAAATGAAAAACTTAGAAAAATTGTTGGTATTAGCCCCAATTTCAGTGTGTCATGAGCCCCTCAAAGTTAGCTCCTCAATGGGGTATTTGAGCTATGCATATAAAGGTCCATTTCAGTTTGCTCAACATATACAACAATAAGAGAAGTGTCTGCCCTGCAGTATGACCATTCACTTGATACAGAAGCCTCATCTCAACAGAATTGGTCATAGCCATTGGCTAAAATTTCTTATGGTGACAGACACAGGTAAATATTTAAAGGCACCAGTAGCTGCATCCAAACCGAATGGGTCACAGCCATTGGCTGAAAGTTATTATAGTGACAGACACGGTGAGTATTCAAATGACGCAGTAGCCACATCCGAACTGAATCGGTCACAGCCATTGGCTGAAAGTTATTATTGTGACAGCCTTGGGTAAATATTTAAAGGCACCGGTAGCCGCATCCGAACCGAATCAGTCACAGCCACTGGCTGAAATTTTTTATGGTGACAGATGCTGGTGAGTATTCAAAGGACGCAGCATCCACATCCGAACTCAGTCAGTCAAAGCATACTTTATTCGATTAATTAAAATCATAAAAGCAATTCCATCACATATGTAAAAAGACAATTCATGTATTAAGAAACAATTATTACATTTAAAAATCAGTTTCATATATTTACATAGGCTAGAGCATTTCATCTTGAGAGGTAATAGCTAGCAATTAAAAATACATGTTAAAAAACATTTAACGTCAGTTTTTTAGACTTAATACGCATAGCTGCGACCAAGAAGCTTGCAACCCCAAATATTACTCTGATGCTGCTCAAGAGTTGTAGGTAGCAGAGTGCAGGCCGGACTTGTGTAAAGCCTGCTTCTCTCAGAATTGGAACTAAAAACTGTTTCCTACAGTCCTCATAGTGGCCACAGAACATAATAAAGTGCAACAGTGTTTGATCTGAAAAATTATCACAGCTACAGGGGATAGATGAATCTAATTTTCCCCAAACTGGATAGTTCCCCAAAGAATACTGGATGATGTTAAGTCTAAATCTCACGAGGAGGTTACGATGGAAGGGTCGGGTAACGATATTCAGATAGGGTTCAATTTTTAGGGTAGTCTGCAGGATGTAATTAGCTCTGACGCCCGGTTTCTGAACCTCTACTGCCTCCCGTTCCAGCGCCGCTCAACCCAAAAAATGATCCTTGATCCATGCAACATCACCCTTCTTAATCGAGCTCGGGGCAAAGTATAGATCAGGCCTCCCCAGTTTACAAAGAGTGTTTTTGATATAGACCAACCATGGGATTTTATTAACTTTGTCCAGTGCCATGCAGTCTTTAAGAATAGAGTGGTTTAGACTGATTTCAGAGTTCAGCCAGGTCTTAGCCCAGCAGATCAGTGGTGCCAGCTGTAACTGATCGCTAATAAAACCAAGACCCAGCTCTGTGTGCACTGAAAGTACTAGGGTAGATTGGGGGACCACTAACAGAGATCTAAGGAATTTATTTCCCACCACCTGGAGTTTGCCTTGTGGTAAAAAACCCCATATGGAAGCACCATACTTGGCTTTTGATAGGCATTTTGACTTGTAAACTGTCAACAGGGCTTCTATTGGGCGCGATCCCAGTCATTTTGCGAAGCTCAATAAGGCTGAGGATGATCTGGTGACAGCTATGCCTTTGGCATTTAGTTGTGGCCTCCAGGTGCCCCTTTCGTCAAAAATGACGCCCAAATAAGTAAAAACCGGAACTCTGGAGATCTCTTCCCCATTGCAATGAACTTTCTTATCTTTGCTGTTTTTGGACGTTTCCCAGCTACATGATGTGCGATTTTTTGTTGTTTATCTGTAAATCCAAGGAGGACATAAATTCCCCCAAATCATCCAAGAGTCTCTGCAGCCCTACCCCGGTGCGGGCCAGTAGTACTGCGTCGTCCGTGTAGAGGAATACTGGGACCACATAATCCCCCACGCCTGGGACGTCTGGTGTAGACCCCTTCAGGGATAATTCAAGGGAGTTTATGTATAGGGTGAATAGGAGGGGTGCCAAAATGCACCCCTGCCTAACGCCTCGTTTCGATCTAAAAGAGCCAGTACTTCCTCCCTCTATGTTGGTTCTAATCAAAGCTCGCTGGTCTTGGTGCAGAGCAGCTAACATTTTTACCAAGGGCGGGTCTATCCCTATCTTAATTAAAATAGTCCAAAGTTTGGTACAATTGACCAAATCGAAGGCCGATGATAGGTCCATAAAGGCCATGTATAACAAACCCTCCTTAGCCAAGGTGTATTTGCTAATTAACATGTGGAGGTTAAGGCATTGGTCAAGAGTACCCCTTTTGGCCCTGAACCCATATTGTAATTCGGAGAGGACCCTCCTCTCTTCCAGGTGTTCTCCGAGTCTCTGCAGAATGACTCTGCCCAAGATTTTAATGGCAGAGTCAATCAGGGAGATCGGCCTGTAACAGGCAGGGTCAGATCTTGAACCTTTTTTGAACACATGTATTATGGAAGAAGTGGCCCAAGACGAAGGGAACCCCGATGTAATTGTGGAGTTAAAAACATTTGTAAGAGTCTTAGTCCAAAACTCCAAGGGGGTCCTATAAAGGTCTGCGGGCCCACCATCTGGGCCCGGCGCCTTATTTTTTGTCATCTCCACAATGGCCCTCTGAATCTCGTTTTCTTTATACGGCAAAAAGGGGACTAAATGGTTATGTGCGGGGTCCGTCAGTGGTATATAATTCTCCTCACTATTATAAATTTTACTAAAATGCGCAACCCATATCTCATCTGGGATCACGGAATCCATGATCATATTGTTTGTGCCAGCGAAATAGGGATGGTTAATTACGGACCAAAATTTGGAACTATCTCTAAGAACATCTATTGACATAAGATTTTCCCATGCCTCATTTTTGATGCATTTTTTACGGTTAGCCATGGCAAGTTTATCATTTGTTCTAAGTAGGGCCACTAGCTCCCGATTTCTTGGTTTTTGTTTTAGAGCATACATTAGTTCTTTGTGGGCTTTTGAGCATGTCTCATCAAACCACCTTGGTAGATCTGGACAGTCCCTCTTCTTATTACACTTCAAGTCATGTCTGACTTGTGCACAGATATTAATAAAGGAGTTAATGACCTGTTTACCGTCTACCAAAAGATCTAGACATATTTCCATGTCCTCTTTTACTTTGCTCTCTAAGTCCTGCATAAAAGTGTCTGGGACCACCTTGGCCCAGTTAAGCCTCCTACCCTGGTCCTTGGGAATAAGTTTGTCATAATTACGATCCGCACCTTCCTCCTGTTCGTGAGCATCACCCCCCTTGAGTAATGACAAAACCAGGGGGTTGTGATCGCTGAAGGCCGAAACTACAACTTCAAGGGAGGCGCCCACAAATACTATGCCAAGGGAGACAAAGATGAAGTCAATTACTGTCTCAGCATCTCTGCCTATGAAAGTCGGGGCCCTATCCTCCCCCCAAGTTCCCTCAATTTCATATAAGTTAACATTGGCGAGTAGATCTTCCAGCATCTCACCCTGAAGAGAATGTTCAAAGTGAGTGGAAATTGAACATGGGGGACCTATGTGTTGTTTTGTCAGACAATCCCATCCACAAGGGTGTATATTGAAATCACCCATTAAAATGACATCGAATAAAGCAATATGTGTTGACTTGTATTCTTCTAAAAAAGTAGCCAAAGTACTCAGATGTATGTTCTGTGTATCCTTTCTGGGGCATTACAGAAGTTCAATATTAAAGTCGTTGGGTGTTTAGGACGAGACCATTCTAAACCCTGAAGGTTAGCTGAGGTAATCACCAATTTTCTAAATGTGCCTGGGAGTTTTAGTGAAGTTAGGATACATAGGCCACCTTTAGGTCTCCCTCCCATTCCCGATGTAGCCTTTACTGAAAAGCTACAGTAACCATCTAAACAAAAAAGGTCACTTGTGTCCCAGGTCTCTTGTAGAGCAATTATATCATACTGTACCACAAAATGTAACCATCTGTCATCCTTTACTTTCTTTCTCAGCCCTGCCACATTCCAACTGATTATCTTGTATGAGGAATGAGATATGTTATGTTATGTTATATAATTTTTTATATAGCGCACGGATGCCGCAGCAAAGTGGCGTCCCGGCGCTTTGGAGAATAATAACACAACACGACAGAAGGAGAGGTGAGGAAAAAACAGGAAAAAAGACATGGGTCTAGATTGTGGCAAAAAGGAAGGTTTTAAGTGCCTTCCTAAACGGAAACAACTCAGGAATGGAGCGCAATGAGGCAGGCAGAGAGTTCCAGAGGGATGCAGCCATCACTGAAAAGGAGCGACCGCCCATCCTGGCTTTTTTAAAACGCGGCACCATAGCCAAATTAGCTCCGGCAGAGCGAAGAGCTCTGGCAGGGACATAATGCTGGATCATATGTGCAAGAATAGGAGGAGAGGCTGTTTTAAGAATTTTAAAAGTCAAGCACAAGGCTTTAAACTTGATTCTCTGCCCCACTGGCAGCCAGTGGAGGTCCTGAATGGTCCGACGAGCCGAGACAAACCTTGGAAGTCCAACAAGCATCCTGGCCGCCGCATTCTGAACCCTCTGAAGGCGAGATAGCTCAGCTTGATTTAAACCCAAAAACAGGGAGCTAGCATAGTCCAATCTGGTAAGAACCAGGGCTTGAACAATGATCTGTCTGGTCTCCGCATCAAAAAACTTAAAGATCGGTCGTAGGCATTGCAGAGTACCAAAACAGGTGCCAGCCACACGTTTAGTATGGGCGATGAAAGAGAGCTTATTGTCAAACCACACCCCGAGGTTTCTGACCTCCGTCACAGGGGAGGGAACAGGGCCAAGATCAGAAGGCCACCACTGATCTCCCCATAATTCACTTTCCCTACCAAAAATAATGACCTCGGTCTTAGAGGCATTAAGTTGTAGCCGATTGTTCGCCATCCAGCCTGCCACGGCTTTTAAAGCTGACTGGAGCGTGGGGGCATCCATATTGGAGTCACCATTAAGTGCCACCGCCAACTGCGTGTCATCGGCGTATGACACTAAGGAGAGACCAAAACTGTGTGCAACCTCCGCTAATGGCTGAACATATAAATTAAATAAGGTAGGGCTTAGGGCTGACCCCTGAGGGACACCCTGGAGTATGGGGTGAGAAGCAGAAACAAAAGGGGGCGTGGAAACCTTGAAGGCACGGTCCTTAAGAAAGGAGCGAAACCACTCAAGTGCCACCTCTCCGACTCCCGCATCCATCAGGCGATGTAGTAGGATCTGGTGAGACACAGTATCGAATGCGGCACTAAGATCCAAAAGGATCAGTGCCGCCGTCTGACCCAGATCTAACAGATGCCTGATGTGTTCCACCACAGCCAGAAGGGCAGTTTCTGTGCTGTGGCCTGCACGAAACCCATTTTGGGAAATATCCAATATATTTGCTTCCTGCAGATGAGAAGATAAAATAGCATTAGCATGAGCTTCTGCCAGTTTAGCTGGCCAAGGAAGGAGAGATATAGGTCGGTAGTGTTCAGGCTTGGTAGGATCGAGGGCGGGTTTTTTTAGAATGGGAATGACCGTCGCCTGTTTCCAAGCTTTAGGAACACTACCCGAGCTGAAGGACAAGTTAATAAGGCCATGTAAAGCAGGATAGCAGCCTTCAGCAAATTCCCGAAATTGATTGGGTCTCATGGGATCGTCTGGGGAGCCGGATTTGACTTTAATCGTCAGGGCAGTGAATTCATCCAATGTTGGACTTGTAATAGTCAGTAATGGTTTCTGAACCAGAAACGTAGAGCTAGTCTCCGCAGAAGGAAGCTCAGCGAATGACTTATAAATTGCCTCCACCTTTTCCACAAAAAATGAGGCTAAGTCCTCACAGTGTGCCCTGGAAGGCTGGAGAGCAGCAGTATCAATCCTTTTATTGGTAAGGTCCTTACACACCCTAAAAATGACCTTAGTAGGGTTAATGCTATTCTTTATCTCCTGTGAATAGAACGCAGCCCTGGCCATACAAATAGCCCGATGATACACTCTAGTGCAAGCCCTATAGGCTGCCTTGAGGTCAGTATCATAAGTTTTGCGCCACGCGCGTTCTGCCTTTTTACAGGAGATTTTGAGTGTTTTAAGAGAATCATTAAACCAAGGGTTAGAAGGACTAGATCTAGTCTTGCACCACTTAGCCGGGATAAGAGAGTCTAATGAGCGATTTAACCACTCACAGAAACTGTCATAACCGCTGGAAACTTCAGTAGGGGGCGAAGGATGAAATTCCAGCAGGAGCTGATGGAAGTGCTCTAGATTTAAATTTCTCCAAGGGCGTCTAAAACTAGCAAAAGAATTATTCTTAGGGGAAAAGAAGGAGGTAGTAATACGAAATTCAATGAGATGATGGTCAGTCCATGCCATAGGTCTGGGGTGGAGCATTGAAATATTCGTAGAAAGATTCGTTAAAACGGGATCCAATAGATGGCCGCCTGTGTGCGTTGGGGATTGTACCATTTGGATCAACTGGAATGCCTCTAAATCAGCCAGCAAACTATGGACCGAGTTGGACAAAGGAGCGTCCATATGCAGGTTGAGGTCGCCAATAATCGTAAAGTTGGCAGTTTTTAAAGCCAAGGAGGAAATCACCTCCGGAAGGCTTTGACGAAAGGCGATATCAGGCCCAGGTGGTCTATAGATTAGAAGTCCCGTAAAGGTAAAATGAGGATTCACTGATATATTAAAAAGAGCACTCTCGCAGCCAGCTATGGTGATAGGTTTCCAGATGCAGGGATAACCGATTTTTACCGCAACTGCGATACCTCCACCCCTGGTCTTGCGAGGAAGAGAGTGCAAAATATAACCTGTAGGAAGTGCTAGATTAATGACTGCCATGGATTGGTCATGTAACCAGGTTTCCGTAAAGAAAAAGATATCCGGATTTTCATCAGAAATCAAAGAAAAGACTTCTTGGGAATGACAGGACAATGATCTGACATTCAAGTGCATCACTTTAAGGGTGGATTGATTTGCTGTGCCTACGATATCAGTAGACAAATTAACCGCCGGGGGCTTAGACTCAAAACTATTAATGCACAATGGCATAGGGAGTTCAAAAGAACAAGTAGGGCATTGAAAAGGGCCACTAAGAGGATCCAATGAGTCGCCACAGGAATCACAAACCTGAAGCCGGATAAGACGCAGGGTCGCTGCAGGTATCATTCTGAGGAATACAGAGTCCCCTGCCCTAGCCCTGCCTTAGCGCTGACGGGCGCAGACGGGCAGGACTCTGGCGAGACTCCGGCGTAGCGAAGGCGCGACCGCTACGCTAGACCGCTACGTCAGAAGCGAGCATTAAGTAGGCGGTAGGCGGAACAAGCGCTAGCGCGCTAACCCCCAGCAGGAAGGAACCAGCCTTCCCAAGATGGCGTCGTCACGAAATGGTCACGTGACTAGAGAAACCCGGGAGCCCGGACCCGCTAAGTAGCGGTGTTTTAATTTGTTTTATAATGCTGTGAGGGCCAGGGTGGGTCGCAGCAATGACGCTATTAAAATCAGGGCAAAGAACACAAATAAACATAAATACAAGAACAGGTAATTATTTTAAAAAAGCGAGCGCGAGCCACAGCGCAGCGCAATAGATTGCTCTAAGCAAAAACGCGGTGGTCACCTTCTCCAGGCTGACCCCACAAGAAAGCTCACCTTAAGTAGGCGGTAGGCGGAACAAGCGCTAGCGCGCTAACCCCCAGCAGGAAGGAACCAGCCTTCCCAAGATGGCGTCGTCACGAAATGGTCACGTGACTAGAGAAACCCGGGAGCCCGGACCCGCTAAGTAGCGGTGTTTTAATTTGTTTTATAATGCTGTGAGGGCCAGGGTGGGTCGCAGCAATGACGCTATTAAAATCAGGGCAAAGAACACAAATAAACATAAATACAAGAACAGGTAATTATTTTAAAAAAGCGAGCGCGAGCCACAGCGCAGCGCAATAGATTGCTCTAAGCAAAAACGCGGTGGTCACCTTCTCCAGGCTGACCCCACAAGAAAGCTCACCTTAAGTAGGCGGTAGGCGGAACAAGCGCTAGCGCGCTAACCCCCAGCAGGAAGGAACCAGCCTTCCCAAGATGGCGTCGTCACGAAATGGTCACGTGACTAGAGAAACCCGGGAGCCCGGACCCGCTAAGTAGCGGTGTTTTAATTTGTTTTATAATGCTGTGAGGGCCATATATTACCTGCCTATTCTGTTCTGTGACGGCCATGTCGGCCGTGTCAGTGGATAGTTGTCAATCATTAATGTCCAAGCTCGACAGGGCGGAAAATCTATTAGTTAATGTTACTTCTGGACAATATCCTACAACAGTCTGGCCGGCCGTGACCATTTTAGCTGCCCTCAATGAAGCCTGATGAGATTGATATGAGTAACGTTTGGTGTTGTTATCATTCAAGGTGGTACGATGAATCTGTTGGACTTTAGGCGAGCGTGATTTGGGTTGTGGGTAGGAAGATAGGGGATAAAAATAACCCAGAGGTAGTGGCCTGATACCTTGACCATCAAGCTCCGAGCCATCCCATAGCAAAGTATCCACAATATTTGCTCTATTAAAATTAACAACCACACAATCTCCTGGGATGGTCTTTCTCCGTTCCCAACCCACTCAACCCTTCTAGCCGTAATCATACTCGAGGCAATATCAATACTCCCACTGCTAAACTGTGAACACCACCTTTTAGTTCTGTCCAAAAGATCATACTCATTTTCCACGGCACCATTTTTTAGGGAAGGGATTCCAGTCAGGATTACCACTAAGGGGGCTGCTTGAGGGGGAAGGTGCAATGTAGGTAATTTTGAGGTACAGAGATCAAGAGTATGACAGTCCTGGTCTAAAGTCCTTATTTGTACAACCTCAGGGGGTATAGCTTGTTGTTCAGCGCCCGGGGTTAGCTTTGCCCTTTTTTCTTGGTGTATATGTCTTTCAGGTTGAGTCTGCGTGTCTGCACCCGAGGCGGGAACCATATCCATTTCCTGAATAATCCCCATAGTTTGAATCTCGCCTATGGCGCTGCCTTGTTTGCAACCTGTAAGGTGAGCCCTAAATTCCTTCAGGAATTTGTCAATGTTTTCGCATTTCTTAACAATGTTTGCGACACAAAGGTTCAAAGAGTCCACTATGTCCTTGCCAATGTTCACACGTACAGGCTCCAAGCAGGATTCAATTATTTCTTCCATCAGTTCCTTCACATTAGCAGGGAGACTAAGGTTCGGTGTAATACCCACTCTCCCTTTAGTCTGGATAAGGGGATTCTTCATTTTACTACCTTTACTGCTATGTTTTGCATTATCATCTATCTTTGCCCTCCCCGAGCTATCTCTCTGTGTGGTGTCTACGGGAACCGGGTCAGCCAAGACACCCTGCTGCGGGTTAGATACAATAATGTCTGGTTCTACGGGTATAGGGGGAGCAGTACTCGGTCGAGTTACAACATCCAGAGAGGGTACTGAATCCGTAGGCAAATCAAGCCCCAATTCCTTCTCTACATTGACAATTTGAACATTTAAAGCCCCCACAGCTGAGGTTAAATAGGAAATGATAGTCTCTGATTTGCGGGGCACCTTGGCATTCTTACCTTCCCCTTCTTTGGAAGTCAGTTTGCGCTTCCCCATCCTGCAGCAAAGGGGGGTGTCCCGACCCAACCTCTTCTGGCCCCATGATGGCCACAGATGGCCCGTCCTCTGCCCGGGCTCAGCCCGGCGACGCCCGCGCACGTCCCGCGATGCGTGAGGCGTTCCAAGTTCTTAGAGTGCCTCCGGGCGCGTGGAGAGAGTCAGGTTTGTGCGTCACCCCCGGGGCTTGTGGGAGGTGTAGTTTGCCTGCTAGAACTACACCGTGGCGAGCCCAGGAAAAGACCTGCCGTTCCCCTCACGGCACTGGCGGTATGGAGCCAGTGCTGCTGCACTCCCGGCGTATGGTGAGTCTGCTGCAAAATGCCCCCAAGGAGCGTCCGGCGCTCCGAGTTCTTAGAGCGACTCCAGGCGCCTGGAGAGTGTCAGGTTTGTGCATCACCCCCGGGGCTTGTGGGAGGTGTAGTTCGCCTGGTTGAACTACACCGTGGCGAGCCCAGGAAAAGACCTGCCGTTCCCCTCACGGCGCTGGCAGTATGGAGCCGGTGCTGCTGCACTCCCGGCGTGTGGTGAGTCTGCTGCAAAATGCCCCCAGGAGCGTCCGGCGCTCCGAGTTCTTAGAGCGCCTCCGGGCGCGTGGAGAGCATCAGGTTTGTGCGTCACCCCGGGGCTTGTGGGAGGTGTAGTTTGCCTGGTTGAACTACACCGTGGCGAGCCCAGGAAAAGACCTGCCGTTCCCCTCACGGCACTGGCGGTATGGAGCCGGTGCTGCTGCACTCCCGGCGTGTGGTGAGTCTGCTGCAAAATGCCCCCAGGAGCGTCCGGCGCTCTGAGTTCTTAGAGCGCCTCTGGGCGCGTGGAGAGGGTCAGGTTTGTGCGTCACCCCCGGGGCTTGTGGGAGGAGGTGTAGTTCGCCTGGTTGAACTACACCTTGGCGAGCTCAGGAAAAGACCTGCCGTTCCCCTCACGGTGCTGGCGGTATGGAGCCAGTGCTGCTGCACTCCCGGCGTGTGGTGAGTCTGCTGCAAAATGCCCCCAGGAGCATCCGGAGCTCCGAGTTCTTAGAGCGCCTCCGGGCGCGTGGAGAGCGTCAGGTTTGTGCGTCACCCCCGGGGCTTGTGGGAGGTGTAGTTCGCCTGGTTGAACTATACCGTGGCGAGCCCAGGAAACGACCTGCCGTTCCCCTCATGGCGCTGGCGGTATGGAGCCGGTGCTGCTGCACTCCCGGCGTGTGGTGAGTCTGCTGCAAAATGTCCCCCGAACTAAATTGGTCACAGCCATTGGCTGAAAGTTACTATGGTGACAGACGCAGGTGAGAATCCGAACCGAATCAATCTCAGCCTTTGGATGTTGTTTGTTCTGGTGACAGACGCGTGTTTCGATTCCTATAGTCATCCCATGGAAGACAACTCCTTAACCTCCCATCAACAATGTAACAAAGTCTCTCGTCATCCGATGAAGAGTTTTTGAACATCGCAGTAGGCTTATCGTTTGCAAGCAATATCATGCATTAGACTGATTTGAATAATGCGACCGACGCAAACCTATCGCTTTGGCAGCATGGAATTAATACCGCCTCTGCTGTTTAGATATAAGACTGTCTGTTCCCTTGAGACGTCACTTGCCTGCACAACCTGTATCATCCCTGCATCTCCCCATCTCTCTGCTACTGTGTCCACATTTTTTGGGAGCTACTATGACAGGTACAGTGGACAGGGCCCCAGCTTTCTGAGAGGAGGAGAACAAGGCCCTGATGGACACCCTCCTGACACTGTACAACCAGCTGTATGGCAAAACAGAGGAGCAGGTGATTGATGTTACCACTGCATTTTCATTGGACATGTGCAATCACCATGCTATTAAAAATGTTATCTGTAACTTTAAAAGTGATTAGAATACTGTTCTGGGCAGGTAAACTGCTGTAGAAGTGTGTGTACTGAGGTGACCATCTTATCACTGTTCTCATGGAACAAAGGCATCATTGAACCCAGGACATCTGCACAGAATGCCATATGCCTAGCCCTAAGACATTGTTGCAAAACTGATCATGACAAATGTGTACATGTGTCTGAAACATGTTGCATGTGCACTAATGTTCTGTCACAATGTCATCCTTCCAGGTCAACGCCCATTATAAGGCCATGATTTGGAGGACCATCGGCAAGAAGGTGTGCTCCGTGGGGTTGGAGCTTGGGTGCATCTGTCACTGACATAAGAGGTGGCAGGATATTCATGGCTGGGCCAAGAAGATTGCTGAGGTCCAGATGGGCCTGTCGCTTCCTGGCAAGAGAGATAGTTGCCTACAATTGACCCTCACTTGGATGGGCAGTTGAAAGCCAGAGGGGAGGATGAGTATGTGCCTTGTCGCACATGCTTGTTAGACATGCATGTTACAGTTCATTAGCCTGCTGCCCCTTTTAGTGGTTGTAAGTCATCTAGTTTGCCATTCTCACCTCCGTCCAGCTAGTTTAACCACCGGTGAACCCGCCAGGGCGGGTGCGACCTATCTAATGAGACATCCAACCATAGAATTAAAGTCCCCACCCACCAATACTGAACCTGTGAGATAATGAGCCAGCTTGCCTGACAAACCCTCGAGGAAGCGCGCCTGGTCTATATTTGGTGCATACACGCTACAAATTGCCACATCCCTGCCTTGCAACTGTCCTGTCGCTACAAACCTACCCTCAGGATCAACAATCTGTGATATCTTCTGAAAAGGTACCTCCGCTCTTATCCAAATAAATGCTCCCCGTGCAAATGCAGAGTAGGCAGTACTAAACACCTGTCCCCGCCAACGGCGCTGCAGAGCCTGCCCCTCCGCTTTAGTAAGGTGCGTTTCCAGGAGCAGTGCAATGTGTACCCCCTTCCTAGTTAGATATGCATGGACCTTATGGCACCTAGTCATTGTATGAAGCCCCCGCACATTCCATGTAATACTTCATACATCAGGTAACACCCCCATCATTGCACAACAGTGTACTAATCATTAATTGCCTTGCCATACACACACTGGTCGCCCCAATAAACCCACTAACCCCCAAAGTTCCCCACAGACCCACCCTCACAAGAACAGGACCTAGAACAAAATTGCTAGTCCCCATTCAAACCAATGCAATAATCATCACACAACTAAGCCCAGCAGCAGACACTGCAGGCATGCCGTAAGGGCAATGGGGGGTGCTCGGTGCCAACCGGAACTACGCAGCCAATGGAAGCCCCCCTCCTTTGAAACCCGGAAGAACTCGACCCGCCCACCTCCGCCAACCCACTAGTAGATCAAGGGGCCCCTGGTCAGCTACCCATCTCTTTGGCGTTGTAATCGGGAAGGAGGGGAAACCCCCCTCTCACCCCAACCCCACAGTATCTGCCAAATCACTTTAACTGCGGAAATGTCCACTGCATCATCCTCCCCGGCAGGTACTTCACAACCCATCCGAGACGGCGGCCCTCATGCTTCTATCATCTCGTCTGCTGTCGATGGGGTGACCGACGGCAGCTTTATGCTGTCCCCTTCCGAGGCCTCCGCTTCCGAGCCATTGTTGCCCTCCTCAGAGCCCGAGTGTCTTTGGGAATGAAGCACCCCATCCTCCGATAAGGCAGACACCGCCGTCAAAGCTTCCTGCCGTTCCAACTCAGTCTGCAATAGTGACGACCTCTGCAGATCTCGATTCTGTGATTTACGGTGCGGGAAGCCCTTCGATCTCTCCAAGGACCCTCGAGTCTCGCCGCCCTTCCCAGCTCTATAGGCTTCCAACCACTCCCATGCTTCCTCAGAGCGATTCTCAGTTTAGCAGGAAAGAGCAAAGAGTACTGAATCCCTTCCGCCCTCAGTTCCTTATTAACTGCCAGAAAGGAGGATCGGCGCCGCTGGGTCTCAAAGGTGTAGTCCGGGAACAAATTGACCTTACTCTTACCCACATGGAATGGGCCCTCTTCACGCGCTCTTTGAAGCAGTAAGTCTCGGTCTCAAAAATGCAGCAGGTGCGCCACCACCGGTCAAGGGGGTCGTCCTTGTTGCGGCGGCCGTCCGGGCACCCGGTGAGCCCGCTCCAATGTGTAAAACAAAGACAGCCCCTCCGGAGCCACCACTGACTTCAGCCAATCCTCCAGGTATCGGACTAAGCGTGGGCGTAAAATCCGTTTCGCGGGCAAATTTGCAGATTTTTGACGATTTCGCGATCCGCGAATCACGCGAATTTACCCAATAATCCGCAAATTCGCAAGCTACGAATTATTTTGCTTGGTCGCGCTTGAAAATTACAATATCTTGCGCGCGGAGTTGACTTACCGTGATTCTGAGTCCGCCGAGTTGTTTTTCTCCCGGTTTTGCGTGTGCTGCGCCATTTTAGATCTTGCTGCGTGATCGCGCGAGAGTTTTTCGAACGCAATAACATTATCGCAGCTTGCCATCTTGCATGGCGAGAGTTTAACAACGCGATTACGTCATAAAGGCTCGCGTCGGCGCGCAGCTGACTTCCGGCGGGAGATTTGAACAGCTAGCGTTCCCGAAATTGCAAAAATTACAATTCTGCACAAGAAATCCACCGCAGGAAGCATAAACCTTGTGAAAATGATGATTTTGATCAGAATAACTCCTCAGATTGACATTTGGCTGCACTTTTTGGTGCAGGAGTCCATTTTTTGGGGTGGGGTGGGAGGAAGGAAGTGCCCCAGAGTCTCCAACTTCCTGTTCCTGTCCAGCAGGCTCCTCCCGGTGCTTTGTGCATGTACTGGTCACTTTACATTTGGCTGTGGAGCTGGAAGGATTACTTTCTGTGACTGCTGCTGGATTTGTATTTGAGGACTTTTTGGACTTTGGAGTTTGGATCACTTTTGGACTTGAGATTTTACAAGCAAGTTGGTGTTGTTTGTTTGGGGCATTGTAGTTGAGGCAACTACAGTTCTAAAACTTTTTCCCGACTTTAACAACATATATATTGTGGTGGGTAGCCACAGTATCCAGTAGGCCCAGAGTTAGTCATGGGTGCATGATACAACTGTTTCTGTGATTTGTTTTTTCACTTAACCCCTTCGGGGCTAATGTCATCGTCATCGTCATCAGCCCCACCCTCGGGGGAAGCCCTGGCGCTCCCCCCGAGGGTCTCTGATCTTCGTTTTTTTGCTGGGGGCGGCAGCAGAAGAGCTTCTGCTGCCGCCCCCGCCCCCCCCATGGGAATACCTGATGACGTCAGCGCGCACAGCGCGCACTGACATCATCAGGGATTCCCAGCGCTCGGGAAGCCATTTGCTTCCCGAGCGCTGGAGAGCAAGGTAGGTTTTTCGTGGCTGGTGGGGGTTTGGGGCAGCGAAGAGGCATCAGGGGAGAGGAAAGATATTTTCCTCTCCCCTGATGTCTCTTTGCAGGGCATTTCTGCCTCACGATCGCGCACAGCGTCGCGATCGTGCGGCGGAAATGCCCCCACTAGACACCAGGGATTTCATTTTAGTTTTTAGGAAGCGACCCCTTGGGCAAGGGTCGCTTCCAGGCGGGGTCTCATTATGTTTTTGTTTTTCTGCCCCCCCTGGGGGGAAATCGGCCTGTTTTTTCGGCCGTTTTGCCCACAGGGGGGGCAGAAATTCCCCACTAGCACCAGGGTTGTGTTTAGGAGCCAAGATGGCGGCCATCTTTTATGTTTACATTTTTCTGTCCCCCCTGGGGGCAAATCGGCCCGTTTTTTTTGCCATTTTGCCCCCAGGGGGGACAGAAAATGCCCACTAGACACCAGGGATTTCATTTTAGTTTTTAGGAAGCGACCCCTTGGGCAAGGGTCGTTTCCAGGTGGGCAGCAAATATGTTTTCGTTTTTCTGCCTCCCCTGGGGGGAAATCAGCCCGTTTTCTTTGCCGTTTTGCCCCCCGGGGGCAGAAAATGCCCACTAGCACCAGGGAATATTTTGTTTTTAGGAAGCGACCCCTTGGGCAAGGAATAATGCTTGGCTGGTGGTGTGTGTGGAGTGGCGCTTGCCTGGTGGTGTGCATGGAGTGCTACTTTGCTGTCTGTGCACGGAGTGCTGCTTGGCTGGCGGTGTGTGTGGAGTGGTGCTTGGCTGGTGGTGTGCGTGGAGTGGTACTTGGTTGTCTGTGCACGGAGTGGTGTTTGCTGGTGGTGTGTGTGGGGAGTGGTACTTGGCTGGATGGTGTGCGTGGAGCGGTGCTTGGCTGGCGGTGAGTGGCGCTTGGCTTGAGGTGCGCGTGGAGTGGTGCTTGGCTGGCGGTGTGTGTGGAGTGGTACTTGGCTGTCGGTATGCGCTGAGTGGTGTTTGGCTGGCGGTGTGCGTGGAGGGGTACTTGTCTATCTATGCACGGAGTGGTGCTTGGCTGGCAGTGTGTGTGGAGTGGCGCTTGGCTGGTGGTGTGCGTGGAGTGCTACTTTGCTGTCTGTGCACGGAGTGCTGCTTGGCTGGCGGTGTGTGTGGAGTGGTGCTTGGCTGGCGGTGTGTGTGGAGTGGTGCTTGGCTGGTGGTGTGCGTGGAGTGCTACTTTGCTGTCTGTGCACGGAGTGCTGCTTGGCTGGCGGTGTGTGTGGAGTGGCGCTTGGCTGGTGGTGTGCGTGGAGTGCTACTTGGTTGTCTGTGCACGGAGTGGTGTTTGGCTGGTGGTGTGTGTGGAGTGGTGTTTGGCTGGCGGTGTGTGGGGAGTGGTACTTGGCTTGATGTGTGCGTGGAGCGGTGCTTGGCTGGCGGCGAGTGGCGCTTGGCTTGCGGTGTGCGTGGAGTGGTGCTTGGCTGGCGGTGTGTGTGGAGTGGTACTTGGCTGTCGGTGTGCGCTGAGTGGTGTTTGGCTGGCGGTGTGCGTGGAGTGCTACTTTGCTGTGTGTGCACGGAGTGGTGCTTGCCTGGCGGTGTGTGTGGAGTGGCGCTTGGCTGGTGGTGTGCGTGGAGTGCTACTTTGCTGTCTGTGCACGAAGTGCTGCTTGGCTGGCGGTGTGTGTGGAGTGGCGCTTGGCTGGTGGTGTGCGTGGAGTGCTACTTTGCTGTCAGTGCACGGAGTGGTGTTTGGCTGGTGGTGTGTGTGGAGTGGTGTTTGGCTGGCGGTGTGTGGGGAGTGGTACTTGGCTGGATGGTGTGCGTGGAGCGGTGCTTGGCTGGCGGTGAGTGGCGCTTGGCTTGCGGTGTGCGTGGAGTGGTGCTTGGCTGGCGGTGTGTGTGGAGTGGTACTTGGCTGTCGGGGTGTGCTGAGTGGTGTTTGGCTGGCGGTGTGCGTGGAGGGGTACTTGGCTATCTATGCACGGAGTGGTGCTTGGCTGGCGGTGTGTGTGGAGTGGCGCTTGGCTGGTGGTGTGTGTGGAGTGGCGCTTGGCTGGTGGTGTGCGTGGAGTGGTCATTTGCTGTCTGTGCACAGAGTGCTGCTTGGCTGGCGGTGTGTGTGGAGTGGCGCTTGGCTGGTGGTGTGCATGAAGTGCTACTTTGCTGTCTGTGCACGGAGTGCTACTTGGCTGGCAGTGTGTGTGGACTGGCGCTTGGCTGGTGGTGTGCGTGGAGTGGTACTTGGTTGTCTGTGCACGGAGTGGTGTTTGGCTGGTGGTGTGTGTGGAGTGGTGTTTGGCTGGCGGTGTGTGTGGAGTGGTGTTTGGCTGGCGGTGTGTGTGTAGTGGTACTTGGCTGGATGGTGTGCGTGGAGCGGTGCTTGGCTGGCAGTGAGTGGCACTTGGCTTGCGGTGTGCGTGGAGTGGTGCTTGGCTGGCGGTGTGTGTGGAGTGGTACTTGGCTGTCGGTGTGCGCTGAGTGGTGTTTGGCTGGCGGTGTGCGTGGAGTGCTACTTTGCTGTCTGTGCACGGAGTGGTGCTTGCCTGGCGGTGTGTGTGGAGTGGCGCTTGGCTGGTGGTGTGCGTGGAGTGCTACTTTGCTGTCTGTGCACGAAGTGCTGCTTGGCTGGCGGTGTGTGTGGAGTGGCGCTTGGCTGGTGGTGTGCGTGGAGTGCTACTTTGCTGTCAGTGCACGGAGTGGTGTTTGGCTGGTGGTGTGTGTGGAGTGGTGTTTGGCTGGCGGTGTGTGGGGAGTGGTACTTGGCTGGATGGTGTGCGTGGAGCGGTGCTTGGCTGGCGGTGAGTGGCGCTTGGCTTGCGGTGTGCGTGGAGTGGTGCTTGGCTGGCGGTGTGTGTGGAGTGGTACTTGGCTGTCGGTGTGTGCTGAGTGGTGTTTGGCTGGCGGTGTGCGTGGAGGGGTACTTGGCTATCTATGCACGGAGTGGTGCTTGGCTGGCGGTGTGTGTGGAGTGGCGCTTGGCTGGTGGTGTGTGTGGAGTGGCGCTTGGCTGGTGGTGTGCGTGGAGTGGTCATTTGCTGTCGGTGCACAGAGTGCTGCTTGGCTGGCGGTGTGTGTGGAGTGGCGCTTGGCTGGTGGTGTGCATGAAGTGCTACTTTGCTGTCTGTGCACGGAGTGCTACTTGGCTGGCAGTGTGTGTGGACTGGCGCTTGGCTGGTGGTGTGCGTGGAGTGGTACTTGGTTGTCTGTGCACGGAGTGGTGTTTGGCTGGTGGTGTGTGTGGAGTGGTGTTTGGCTGGCGGTGTGTGTGGAGTGGTGTTTGGCTGGCGGTGTGTGTGTAGTGGTACTTGGCTGGATGGTGTGCGTGGAGCGGTGCTTGGCTGGCAGTGAGTGGCACTTGGCTTGCGGTGTGCGTGGAGTGGTGCTTGGCTGGCGGTGCGTGTGGAGTGGTATTTGGCTGTCGGTGTGCGCTGAGTGGAGTTTGGCTGGCGGTGTGCGTGGAGGGTTACTTGGCTATCTATGCACGGAGTGGTGCTTGGCTGGCGGTGTGTGTGGAGTGGCGCTTGGCTGGTGGTGTGTGTGGAGTGGTCATTTGCTGTCTGTGCACGGAGTGGTGCTTGGCTGGCGGTGTGCGTGGAGTGGCGCTTGGCTGGTGGTGTGCGTGGAGTGGTACTTGGCTGTCCGTGCACGGAGTGGTGCTTGGCTGGCGGTGTGTGTGGAGTGGCGCTTGGCTGGTGGTGTGCGTGGAGTGGTACTTGGCTGTCGGTGTGCGCTGAGTGGTGTTTGGCTGGCGGTGTGCATGGTCTTATTCTTATTCATCCTTCCTCATTGATCCTCTGCTACCCACTTACGAGGTCCCCTCTGTTATTACCAGCGCTTTGACGCCTCTGGGTAGCAATTCGCGCTCTATAAATTTACCTCCATTTCCATTTCCATGGTGGTGTGGGTGGACTGGCACTCGGCTGGCGGTGTGTGAGTAGTTACTTTCTGTTGGTCACTACACACACTGCTAGTTGAGTGACACTCTACGCAGTCCAACATTTTCTGAAGTTACTGTGTCAGATTTGTGGGCGTGTGTGAGAAGTTGGCCTGATATATAATGTTTCCAATTCTGGAACCACTGTGTATCAGTCCAAACAACCCTTATGGTGTCTGGTTGTAAGTCAACCTTATTAGACAAGCTATCCTAGGGGTAGGATGGACTAAGCAGCCTAAAGGCTTAACTTAAGAGGTCGTGTTAAGCGAGCTGTTTTACCACATACAATCCTGTAATATCAAATGAAAGGACACCACACAAGTATATATTATAAAAATATATGTATTTATTACTAAAGACAATCCCCAGTATTCTTTATGAATAAAGGGGCACAAGCGTTAAATCAAAAGCACAGTATAACATACAAAGTTGCACAATTTTGGATGAGGCCTAGGGGCCACTCAAACCATATACTAAAAAAATGGTATAAGAGATACCAATCGATCAGTGGTTAGGCCTAGGGCCTAGGGAATCGCTGGGAGCAGTCAGGACTAGCAATGCTGAAGTCGGGAAAAGCCCGCGGGATTCGGGTGCAGCACGTAAAGTGCGGCTTGCATCAATGTAAAGTCAATGGTGCATAAAAGTTACAAAGTTAGAGATTAAGGACACTTCCGCTGAACCTAGAGGAACAAAACTTAAGACACAGACCCTAGAGGTGTGTACCAGTGTGGGAACACCGGCGTTGCAATGTTACCTCACCCACAGGAAGTGGGTGCACAGGGTCGAAGTTGAGTCGGGTTTCGTCACGCAGGTTCTTGGTGCTTGGAGCTGAAAGGGCTGCAGGCGAGGTGAAAGAGAAGTGTCCGGTGGAGTCCAAGGGTGGACCCAAGTTGAAAAGTACCTGAAAGCAGAGGGGACAGAGTCTGGGTCACTCAGCAGTGACCAGGGTGGAACCAGGACGGAACCAGGCAATGTCGGGCGCAATCAGGTGGTTGTCGAGGAGCTTCTCTCCGCTGCCACGTGGGCTCTGGGGCATCTGCGACGTGCAGGAGCGGGTCACGATCTGTCCCACGTAGGCTCTCACCGTCGGCGCTGTCGGCTTCAAGATTGTAGCAAACAACACTTGGCAAGAGCAATCCACGCGAAACCGGGAGATTGCTTCTCACTCAAACCAGGAGGGTCAGAGTGGGGGCTCCTTTTCAGGGGAGCTGGTGCAAATCTGGAGCAACCAGAATCGCAAGTCGAATTTCAAGTTTCCTCGGTACAGCCAAATGGAGCAGAAGGGCCCCACGCAGCACTCGTCGAGTGTGGAGGGCTGAACTTCGGTGCAAGAGTGGCTCAGGGTTGGGGCCTTTCAAACCCCGGTGCACAGCTTCGAGGGTCACTCGTGGGCTGCACGGTCAGCGTCTCGTGGTCAATTCAAGATGGCGTGCCCCACGCTTCCGGTCGCCTCCACGGGTCTCAGCTCTGCAGGGACTGTGGATCGGGCTGTTGGAAGGCAGGCAAGCTTGATCTCGTTGATCTCTGTCGCTCGAGTTCCGGCGGGAACTGCAACAAAGCAGACGTCGAGGGCTGGATGGTGCCTGTTTGCACAGGGTGGTCACTCCTTGACCACAAGGGAGATTCTTCAGTCTTCTGCGTTGAGTAGGATGTCGAAGGGTCCAGAGTTTCGTTTCTTATGTTTCATCAGGATAATCTGAAGTGCATTGGCACTGCTCCCACTCTTATTCGAATCTAGGGGGCTGGATTACCTGCTAGGTCCCCTCCTATGGGTGGGACCCAGGAAGTGGGTGGATACACCCCCTTCCTTTGATCCTGGCCGTGCTGGGACGGGGGCTGGAGTGCCCCAGAACCGGTTTGGCCGGATTATGCAAGGGGCAGCCTTGTGCTCCCCATGCAGTGTCTGGTTTCTTTCAAACCTCCCTGCTACAATCCACTATCTCCTGTCTGAGGGGGTGTAACACCGCCCTGCGACAGGAAACCCTTTGTCCAGGCCCCCTTGGCTGAGTTTCGGTCAGCTGCAGGGGGTCAGACCTGTGTCTGTGGCAGAAGCATCCATTTTGTGGATGTGAGGCTCTTTTTAAAATTAACCGCATTTCAGCAAAGTAACATGTCTTCTCCCTCTAGAGGGGTGGAATGCTATCCCCGTCGCCAGAACTGGCGAGGGGATAGTATTCCAAATCGTATGACACCTTACACGACATGTTTTGATAAAGCCAAACCAAAGTTGCTATATAACCGCGAGGATTATAATGCACTTAATAGTATATGGTATGGCATTATCCTGAAACAGCTTAGGGAGTTGTTCCCGACAGCTGCAGACAGGCTCAGCTCATACTAGAGCCCCATCTCACATTAAACCACGCTCTCTGCCTCCAGGATTGATGAGGCCTTCCATAGGAGTGGCTCACAGGTTTATATGTGTCCAGATATAGGTTTAGATATAGGTATACTATACCTAAGCAAGGGGTGATTACACCACCTTGCCCCCAGCTGAGTGATCAGCCAGTTGTGTCAATTTAAGAACCAGCCAGGGGTGGCAAAAGATATGCTGCAGCCCCTGGTAGGCCTTGGTGGCACCTATGCCCTGAGCACCTATAGTGCATGGTACAGGGGCTGACAAGGAGTCCATTTCCAATTATGGTATGTACCTAGGGTACATGGAATCCATTTTACAGAGAGAGCAGATGGCCTGGGGCCCTGATTGGCAGGGAACCAGGTCAACTAAGTCGAAAACCAGCTAAACACAAGGCAAAAAATCTGGGGTAACCATAGTCAGGTAACCACCTTCCTACAGCGTGTGAAAGTGATGGGCCCTTGAATGGCGCTGGCGGTGTGAATGTTTTGTATGTGTCACACGTACAAAAGGTGTATGAATGTCCTTACTGCCCCTGTGTGATGGGGGTACTTGTAGGAGCAAAAGACTGACTGGCACCAAAGGGGTCAGGCAGTAAAAAAAAATTCAAAAAGTTATCCAGTGTCTTCAAGTTAAACCTCATCTAATCTCAATTGGTCTAAGCCCTATTTGATGGCCCATCTGGCCGAATTTAAATTTGGGGTGAAAATGTGTGTGTTGTTGTTTTAATTGTTATATTGTTTGTGAAATGTGGTAGTAATTTTTTTTTCTTCTCTATTTTTGTCTTGTTCCAGGCTTTTGCAGATTGGATTGTTGTAGGTTGCGTGTCTGTTTGCAGCTTGTGTAGTTGCTTGTGCTTGGTAAGTGAATGTATTTTGTACTACTTTCCCTTGATGTTTGTCTTTTTGAAAAAGGTTGTACTTCTAGCAGTGTGTGTGGCTCTGTGTTTTTTTTTTTTCCGGCATTAGTGTTTGATGTTCACTTTGTTTTCTAATCTGTCATTTCTTTTTTTCTTTCTAGTGGGATATCATTTCTTTTTGCTGTGTCTCAACAGAGTAGGTGCTGGTGAGTGCAGCTGTATTTGGTAAGAGTGTAATTGTTTTGGATTGTATTTATCTTTTTGTGAAAGCCTTACCGTGTTTACTTCTTACTTTGCACAGTGTAGGTTGTTGTTCGCTTGTGTGTGCATTCTTCTTGCTTTGTAAGGATAATGGCTAGTCGCAGGATTCCTGCTCAGCAGGTTCTTGGTTTGCTTTTTGAGTCTTCCTCTGACCATGGTTCAGAGTCTGAGTCCGATTCGGACTCCCAGGTAGGGGCAGAAGATTGAGGCAGTGAGTTTTCTCTTCGCATGGAATCATCATCATCGGATGATGAATCTTCTTCTAATGCTGATGAAGGGCCTATGGTACAGGAGGACATTGAGGTGCCGGTAGTGGGCCAAGAGGCACCTGTGCTGCTGCCTAGGGCCGCAAGGTTTCCTTTCTTTTTACGTCGGCAAGAGGCATCTGGGCTGGAGCCTGCACCCAATAGGCTTCACATTGCTGTGGTGCGCAAAGAGGCATCTGGTGCTTTTCGTCTACCTGCTGGTGTAGTGCAGCAAGAGGCATCTGGGGCTGTTAGGCTTCCCATTGGTGTAGTGCAGGAAGAGCCCTCTGGGGATGCTATGTCTTCTGTTGGTGTTGTGCAGCCAGAAGTATCTGTAGCTGGTAGGCTTCCCATTGGTGTAGAGCGGCAAGAGGCATCTGGGTCTGCTTCGTTTCCCGGTGGTGTAGTGCAGCAAGAAGCATCTCAGGCTGCTGGGCTTCCCGTTGGTGTAGTGCAGGAAGAGCCCTCTGGGGATGCTATGTCTTACTGTTGGTGTTGTGCAGCCAAAAGTATCTGTGGCTGTTAGGCTTCCCGTTGGTGAACAACAGCAAGAGGCTTCTGGGCTGCAGACTGGGGTGGCTGCTCCCCCCGTTGATAGGGATGGCCTCTGGGTTCCCCCTGGCTTGGAGCAGCCGGCATTGCCAGAGTTCACTGGTGTTCCTGGGTGTAGAGTGAATACTGAGAATTTTCTGCCAATTAATTTTTTTTCAGTTGTTTTTTGACGATGTGTTTTTGCAAGAGATTGTTGAGCAAACCAATTTTTATGCAGAACAATTTTTGAGGGCCAACAGTGCCAGCCTTAAGCCCTATTCTAGAGCAATCCGGTGGACTCCCACAAATGTTGAAGAGATGAAGAAGTTTTTGGGATTAACTTTTTTGATGGGCTTGCTAAGGAAGCCATCAATGACTTCATATTGGTCCACTAGTCCGATGATGGCAACAGCTATATTTCCAGCAGTCATAAGTCGTGATTGGTATATGCTTCTTCTTCGGATGATGCATTTTGTTGATAATAGTTTAGCGTTATCACGCGATCACCCTGATTGTGACCGTTTGTTTAAAATTCGGCCTGTCCTTGATCACTTTGTTAATCGTTTTTCTGAGATCTTTGTCCCTGGTAAAGAAATTGCAGTGGATGAGTCTTTGGTGTTGTTCAAGGGCCGCTTGGTTTTTAGGCAATACATTCCTAGTAAGAGGGCACGCTATGGAATCAAACTGTATATGCTGTGTGACAGTGAGACTGGATATGTCTACAATTTCAGGGTGTACACTGGTAAGGAGTCCAGCATTAACCCTCCTGGTTGTCCTTCTACTTTTGGAGTGACTGAGAAAATTGTGTGGGAACTAGGTAGAGGATTATTTAACAAAAGCCATCATTTATATGTAGATAACTTCTACACTGGTGTGCGGTTGTTCCAGGAGTTGGCCAAAGTGGGCACTGTTGCTTGTGGCACAATGCGCAGTAACCGTAAAGGTTTCCCAAAGGAACATGTTTGCAAAAGGCTTGTGCGGGGACAGTCTACGGCATTGGCTGGAGTCCTTCCTTGGTGACAGATCCTTCAAGGTCTTTACAGAAAATAGCTGTTCTCCATCAATGCCATTACAGTGTGGGGTGCCACAGGGCTCCTCCCTTAGCCCCACACTGTTTAATGTTTATATGGCGCCCCTGGCAGAAGTAGTTGCCCCCTTTGGGATCCAACTGGTAAGCTATGCTGACGACACCCAGCTAGTTGTTTCTCTTAATCAGTTGGAATCCTCCCCCTCCAGGCTCTGTCATTGCCTGGAGGCAGTAGCAAACTGGATGGACCTGTCCCACCTGAAATTGAATGGAGGTAAAACGGAGCTGATGCTTCTAGGAAAACGAGCCACATTTGACAACTCGATACACTGGCCCTCCTGTATGGGTCCAGGACCCACTCCAAAGACCGAGATAAAGAGTCTCGGCTTTTGGTTGGACGCAGAGTTGTCATTTAAGACCCAGGCAAGGAAAACAGTAGCCACCTGCTTCGGACTGCTGAAAACAATCCGGAAAATCCTTCCTCAGTTACCCGAGGCAGCAAAGAAAATCATTGTCCAGTCCCTTGTTCTATCCAGGCTGGATTATGGAAATGCGCTCTATCTTGGAGCCCCCGTGTCGGTTATTCGGCAACTTCAGGTTGTCCAGAATTCCGCAGCACGGCTACTCACGGGCACGAGCCATCGTACATCAGCCAGGCCCGCACTCCGCACCTTGCATTGGCTCCCCATAAAGGAGCGAATCTATTTTAAGACCCTCTGCACGGTCCATAAAACACTCTATGGGAGTGGCCCCCCCATTCTAGAGGATATGATCAGACCTTACAACCCTACCAGGAATCTTCGCTCGAACCAACAAAACTTGCTGACAGTGCCTAGGATCAGGAGATCCCGCACAGGAGGTCGCCTGTTCTCGCACAACGCGGCTGGGCTGTGGAATGCTCTTCCTCCACCTCTTCGCCAAGAGCCTAACCTCCTTGTCTTTCGGAAAAAGTTAAAAACTCTTCTGTTTCCAAAAAACTAGTTAAAATGGTTCTCTATTTTTAATTCATCTCCGCTTGGTTAGTCTTAAGCGCTGGGATGCTCCCGAGTGGCCATGCGCTATAGAAGAGCCTTTTAATAATAATAATTGCGATGTGGGGAGCTTCTAGCTGTGAAGTTTTCAGACAAGAGAGATGTGTACATGCTGACTACTATCCACGATGAAAGTACAGAACCTGTGCCTGTTTGGGGCCAGGGTGCTGAAGTGTGTAAACCTGTGTGCATTTTAGCTTACAATAAGTTCATGGGTGGTGTTGACAGAGTAGATCAGAGGTTGGAACCTCATGTTGCTCTTCGAAAGGCTTACGTTTGGTACAAGAAGTTGGCTATCCATCTGTTCCACTTGGCATCCTTTAATGCTTTTGTTGTGTACCAGAAGTCTTGTCCTGAGAAGAAGATGCCTTTTGTTAAGTTTCAGGAGTCTATAATAGGCAGCCTTGTACTTGTGGAGCAGGCAAGTGTTCCTAGATTTGGAGTGGAGGAGGAAGTGGCTAGATTGAAAGATCGCCACTTTCCTGAATCTATTCCTTCCACTACCGCAAGAGACTTTCCGACTAGAAGATGCAGAGTCTGTTGGCGAAGAGGCGTGCGGAAGGAGTCTCGTATATACTGTCCTGACTGTCCTTCTAAGCCTGCATTGTGTCTGTCAGCTTGTTTTAAATCGTACCACACGCAAAAGAAGTTTTGGGAGTTTTAATGAGCTGTAAAGTGAATTGCCTGGTCTGCATTCTGTAAAAAAAATTTAGTTTGTTTCAAGGATTGGCATTAGTGCAAAGTTTTCATTTTAAGAATTTGTGTTAGCTGATTTGTAGGTATTTCCATTTGTTTAGTGTTATTTTCAAAAAAAGAATTCTAAATGTGTTTGTGGTGTGTGCCGGCTGGTGCTTGGCTGGCGGTTTGTGTGGAGTTGCGCTTGGCTGGTGTTGTGTGTGGAGTGGTACTTGGCTGTCTGTGCACGGAGTGGTGCTTGGCTGGCGGTGTGTGTGGAGTGGCGCTTGGCTTCTGGTGTTTGTGGAGTAGTACTTGGCTGTCTGTGCATGGAGTGGTGTTTGGCTGGTGGTGTGTGTGGAGTGGTGTTTGGCTGGCGGTGTGTGTGGAGTGGTACTTGGCTGGTGGTGTGTGTGGAGTGGTGCTTGGCTGGCGGTGTGTGTGGAGTGGTGCTTGGCTGATGGTGTTTGTGGAGTAGTACTTGGCTGTCTGTGCACGGAGTGGTGCTTGGCTGGCGGTGTGTGTGGAGTGGCGCTTGGCTGGTGGTGTTTGTGGAGTAGTACTTGGCTGTCTGTGCATGGAGTGGTGTTTGGCTGGTGGTGTGTGTGGAGTGGTGTTTGGCTGGCGGTGTGTGTGGAGTGGTACTTGGCTGTCTGTGCACGGAGTTGTGCTTGGCTGTCGGTGTGCGCTGAGTGGTGTTTGGCTGGTGGTGTGCATGGTCTGGTGCTTGGATTGTGGTGTGGGTGGACTGGCGCTCGGCGGGCGATGTGTGAGTAGTTACTTTCTGTTGGTCACTACACACACTGCTAGTTGAGTGACACTCCACGCAGTCCATCAATTCGTGTAGTTGCAGTGTCAGAAATGTGGGCTTGTGAAAGTGATGGGCCCTTGAATGGCGCTGTTTGCTGGTGTGAGTGTTGAAATGTGATGGGTCCGCGGCTGGCGGTGTGAATGTTTTGAATGTGTCACACGTACAAAAGGTGTATGAATGGCCTGTAAAGTGATCGGTGCCTTGACGTGGCTTTACAGCTCACGAGCTGTGAGTCAGTGGTTCAGTTAATCATACTTTCAATTATACGCAGTGTATTTCATTTTTAGTGAAATTAATTGCGATTACAATTGTATGTACTGAATCATCACTCACCCTCGTGCCAAATCCAACCAGTATGTGTGTGTGCTTGTGGATTAGATGGCTGTGCAGTAATTTTTTTCTTCTCTTTCTGCAGTAGGGTGTACCTTGTCCCTTATTGTGATTGTTGTAATGTGTTGCTTTTATTCCAGATGGTGTCAATGGTCTTGTTTGTATCAGGTATGAAAGGTGCGTGAATGGCCTCTAAAACGGTTGGTGCCTTGTCGTGGCTTTACAGCTCACGAGTTGCGAGTCACTGGTTCGGTTTTTATGCATTTATTTATTAACAGAGCATTTCATTTTATTGAAATATCATGTTAATAAAATGTTATGTACTGAACCATCACTCGCCCTCATGCCAAATCCAACCTGTATGTGTGTGTCTTTGAGGAATAGATAGCCGTGCTTGATTCTTTGTCTTTTGAGTAACTCAGTTATGGTGTATATTATAGCTATAAATAACTTTCCAAATTTAGATATTATTGGCAATTCAAGGCAGTATATGGTAATGTCTTGTTGGTGAATTCTATTGTTGTTTTTTGTGCACAATCTCTTGCAAACTTGAAATTGTCTGTCACAATTTTCATGCGATATTGTCCCCTGAATCACACGTTCTCCATCTGAAAACTTAATTCATTCAAAACAATTTGGTTTTGCAAGGGGGTTCCCATGAGTTTTTGGCCCGGGGCTTGGCGGGCATCTTTGAAAACTACCAAACCCATACAATTCTGAGAACTAGACACCCGGGGGAGTCCAGGGAGGTATGGCATGCATGGGTCCCAAAATGTTTTCCTACCCAGAAACCCCTGCAAACCTTAAATTTAGGTAAAAAAACCCACTTTTCCGTACTTTTTTGGGTGGGATCTCGCTGCCGGCACAAATGTCCTACCACCCAGCGTTTCCCTTCTCCCGAGTAAAATGATACCTCACTTGTGTGGGTGGGCCAAAGGCCTGTGACTAAGGCAGGGGGGCTTAATTTGTAAACCTTAAATACTACTTTTTTCAAAATTCATTTTTGGCCTGTTCTGCTTTGGGGCACCCACACAAGTGAGGTATCCTTTTACTCGGGAGAACAAGGGGAACGCTGGGTGGTAGGACATTTTTGCCGGGACGGCGATCCCACGCAAAAAAGTTTGGAAAAGTGCTATTGTTACCTAATTTTAAGGTTTGCATCGAGTTCTGGTTAGGAAAACATTGGGGGACCCACGCATGCCATACCTCCCTGGACTCCCAGGGTTGTCTAGTTTTCAGAACTGTTTGGGTTTGGTAGTTTCCTAAGATGGCAACCGAGCCCCGGGCCAAAAACTCAGGTGCCCCCCCCCAAAAATCAAGGTTATATTGCTTCAGGGTATTTTAAATTTACCACTGTACGATTTGAACCGTTTCCTGTTGCAGCAACTATGTCTATCCACGCAAGTGAGGTACCATTTTTTTTGGGAGACCTAGGGGAACGCTGGGTGGGTGGAAAGTTGTTGATCCACGCAGATTCCAGAACTTTCCACCACAGAAATGTGCAGAAAATGTGTTTTTTTTTGTCACATTTTTAGGTTTGCAAGGGATTCTGGATAACAAAACCTGGGGGTAGGCAGACGAGTCACCCCATCCTAAATTCCCCTCGGTGTCTAGTTTTCAAAAATGTATAGGTTTGCTAGGTTTCCTGAGGTGCTGGCAGAGCTACGGCGCAAAAACAAAAGGTAGTTGTGGACGTGTGGGCTGGGCGGACCGGAATAACAGGCGAGGAGGCCGGATGTAATGAGCGATGCTCAGTAGTAGTTTTATTATAATGATCGAACAAAGTCTTAAGGGGTGGTGGACTGCTTTCTGGGTTCCGGCGGGATGTGTAGGGTGGGTCTGCAGGCTGATGACATGGTTTGATGAGGCCGTAGGGGTTCCGGTCTTCTCCTCCGGACGGGTACAGTCTTCTCCCACTTGGGTTACTGGGACTCCTCGGAGGCTTGAAAAAGGAGAGAAGTGTACGGGCGATGGTCCTGATCAGAAATGGACTTCGGAGCACTTCCACCCACACCAGGGAGTGAGGAAACGAGAAATGGCCCGTGCGGTAGGGATGGTCAGGGAGGTGGGACAAGGCTAGTAATAATAATCCACATTTGTAAAGCGCACAATCACCCGTAAGGGTCTCTAGGCGCTGGGGGCCGTCGGGAAGATTAAGCAAGCTATTGCCCAGAGTCACATGGTGCTGGGCTAACCTGCCGCCGGAGCCGGGGATCGAACCCTGATCCCCAGATTCCAGCGTCAGTCGCCCTGGCCGCGGCGCCACACCTCTCCCTAGGGTTGGGAAAAGAGGTGACGGGTGCTGGGCGGTGCTCGGGTTCTTTACAGTGCACGTGAAAAGAGATCAATGTATCAATGTACAGTGCTTATGCTCGTGTGGCTTTACCTTTAATTTCTACAACTATATACAAGAAAGGGGCACTGAGAAAGGATGGTGTGTACTCACGTGCCCCGCCGCAACTCTCATCCGAGTTGCGGCCGCTCTCCAGCCACCTCCTGAGGACGCCACCAGTCTTCAGTCCAGACGTCCTCCTCTTCCTCGTCCTCGATTCGGTCTTGCCGCGCTGCTCCGCTCACTGTCGGTGGTTCTTCGCTTCCCGCTGTCTCCTGCCACGAGTCGGCTGCTTGGAACGCCTCTCCTTCTCTTCCTCGGTCTTTTCTACCTTCCGGGTTGAAGTCCTTCCCATCACTTCCGGGGTCAGAGGCGGCTGTTTCCGGGTCATCACTTCCGTTGTCGCTGGAGATCGCTTCCGGTTCTCCGTGCTCGGTTGACTGTGTCGGTGCCTGCAGGGGGAAAAAGAGAGAAGATGTCCTGGGTGACCGGGACGTTATGTGACCGGGCGGGGGAGACAGGACCCCCATGCTCGGACGTCGCTGCGAGGAGGTAAGGGCAGCGTCGTCTCCACATCCCCTTTCCCTAGCAGTCTTTCTTGTAGGGGTTGTGGGAGAAGGATACCGAGAGAAGTAATCGGCATTGCCCTGTTGCAATCCCTTCCTGTGCATCGTCTTGAATCGGAAGGGCTGTAGGGAGAGAAACCACCGGAGTACTTGGTCGTTGTGGCCCCTGTTGCGAGCCATCCATTCCAGAGGAGCGTGGTCGGTGTAGAGGAGAAACTCACGCCCCTCCAGGTAGTATCTAAGGCTTTCTACCGCCCACTTGATCGCCAGGGCCTCTTTCTCTACTACTGCATAGTTCGCTTCTCGGGGAAAGAGTTTCCTGCTAAGGTATAAGATCGGCTTTTCGACCCCTTCGGGGTCCTTCTGTGAGAGGACAGCCCCCAAGCCCTGGTCGGATGCATCTGTTTGCAGGATGAAGGGTTGTGTATAGTCCGGACTGATGAGCACCGGCTCGGAGATTAGGGAATGTTTCAGTTGGTCGAAGGCGCGTAACACCAGGGAAGAGGGGTGTCGGAGGTGCTCTTCTGTCTTTGTGGCTTTTTTCAACAAATCGGTCAGAGGGGCTGCGGTTAGTGAGAAATTCGGGATAAATCTCCTATAATATCCCAGCAAACCAAGGAAGGCATGGAGTTCCTTCCTGGTTTGTGGGAAGGGGATGGCTTGGATGGCCTTGATCTTGTTGTCCTGAGGACGTATGAGCCCTTCCCCCAACAGGTATCCCAGATACTTCACGCTCTGTGCCGCTAATGTGGTCTTGGAGGGGTTGATGGTGAAGCCATGGTTCCCCAGAGAGGAAATGACGGACCGCAGATGGTACAAATGCTGTTCCCAACTGTCACTATAGATGACGATGTCGTCAAGGTATGCCCAGGCGTAACGTTTGTGGGGTTGCAATACCAAGTTCATGGCCCTTTGGAACGTAGCCGGGGCTCCGTGAAGCCCAAAGGGCATCACCTTAAACTGAAATAAGCCCTCAGGGGTTGAGAAGGCGGTTTTGGGTTTGTCTCCTTCTCTGAGGGGGATTTGCCAGTACCCCTTGCATAGGTCAAGGGTGCTTATGAACTTAGCCTTGCCTATGCTCTCCACCATCTCATCTACGCGGGGCAAGGGATAGGTGTCGAAGGCCGAAATTTTATTCACTTCCCTGAAGTCTATACAAAATCTTGAGGAGCCATCGGGTTTGGGCACTAGAACGATAGGCGAATTCCAGCTGCTGCAGGAGGGTTCTATGATGCCCATTCTCAACATCTGGTTCGTCTCCTCTTTGATGATGGCTCTACGTGCTTCGGGGATACAATAGGGTCTTTGCCTCATGGTTTTTCCTGGTTCCGTGAGGATGGCATGTTCAACCACGGTGGAGTGTCCCGGTAGGGATGAAAATACCATTTGCACAGAGGACAAGGCCCTTCTGAGGTCCTGTTTGTTTTGTTCCGGGAGGTCAGGGTCAAAGCATCCTTCGAAGGGAGTGGCGGTCGCTGTGGACAGGACAGGACGGGCCCTTCCCACTTCTTTAGGAGATTCACATGATAGATTTGGGTGGTCCCTCGGGTGGGGTCGGTCTCCACTTCGTATGTAACAGGGGTCACGGGTCTTAGAATAGGGAAGGGGCCCTGCCACTGCCCTAACAACTTGTGGTCAGAAGAAGGCAAAAGCAATAGTACAAGATCCCCAGGGTTGAAGGTACGGGCTTTGGTTCCCTTGTCGTACTGCCGTTTTTGTGTGACCTGAGCGGCCACCAGGTTCTGCCTCACGATCTCCCTTATTTGTCCCAAGTGGGTCCTCAGATTGTCCACGTATTCGGGCAGGGGCCGGGTTCTATCGGGTTCGGCTTCCCAGGCCTCCCTAGCCATGTCCAATAGGGTCCGAGGAGCTCGTCCGTATAACAACTCATACGGTGAGTACCCAGTGCTGCTCTGAACCTTACACCGGATGGCGAAAAGAGCAAGGGGAAGCATCTCCTCCCATCTCTTGCTCTCTAGGCCTAAGAGTTTCTTAAGGGTTGTTTTCAGGGTGGCGTTATAGCGTTCCACCAACCCATCGGTCTGTGGGTGGTATGCCGCAGTCCTTATCTGTTTTATGCCTAGGTGGGAACATACCTGGCGCATAAGGGACGACACAAAAGGCGTCCCCTGATCGGTCAATATTTCACGAGGAAAACCCACCCTCGCGAAGATGGAGATGAGGGCCTTGGCTATGTTTTGGGTGGTGGGTTGGCGCAAGGGAACTGCTTCGGGGAAGCGGGTGGCATAGTCCACCAGTACAAGAGCATACCTACACCCACTCCTAGAGGGAAGCAATGGTCCTATAATGTCCATCCCTACTCTGGTGAAAGGGACGTCAATGAGAGGGAGTGGTTGAAGAGGGACCCTGGGGGGACGATACCGGCTGTTTCTCTGGCAAACCGGGCATTCCCGGCAGTATCTTTTTATTTGCCCGTGCACACCCGGCCAATAAAAGTTTTCCAGAATCGTTTGTCCGGTTTTCGCATCGCTGAAATGTCCACCCAGTAAATGGCTATGGGCCAGGAACAGTACCTTATCTCGGAACAGTCCGGGAATAACCAACTGGGGAGGCTGTTGGGGTCCTCCCTTTCGATAGAGTAGCCCGTTCTTCCTAAAGAAGTAAGGACCTACTTGCAGCGGGTCCTCAGCGTCCAGGGCACGGGCCCAGGCCTCCTGGAGCACCGGATCTTCTTGCTGGGTGGCGCGGAATTCTCTGTCGGTTTCCCACGGATGGATATCCACCTGAGCGGGGAAGGCCATAGCAAAGTCCCTGTTTTCCTTCTTCTTCTGCCTTCTGGACTTGGACGGTTTTCCCACAAGAGTTGCAGGAGGAGGGTCATGGGGAAAAGGAGCCTCGGCCCACCATTTTTTTAGGGAGTCCGTGGTGTCTTGCAGGAGATGGGGCAGACTGCTATAGTCTAAGCATGGGCGTAAAATCCGTTACGCTCGCGGATTTTTCGTATTTTCGGTAAATCCGCAATCCGTGAACTCTCGCGGATGTGGCGAAAATACGCAAATCCGTGCGAAGCGGATTTTTTGCTTGTGTTCGCACTGCTCGTGGGCCGCGGCGCGGGCAGCAACAATCTCGCACTCGCGAAAGTACAAAAATTACAATTGGGGAGGGGTGAAGGAAGTGGCCCAGTCTCCAACTTCCTGTTCCTGTCCAGCAAGCTCCTCCCATAGGGGTGGTGTGAAGGAAGTGCCCCAGTCTCCAACTTCCTGTTCCTGTCCAGCAAGCTCCTCCCATTGCTTAGTCCATTTCCTGGCCACTTTGATTTCGATCTTGACTGGGAAGGATTACTTTTTGTGGTTGCTGCTGGATATTTGGATTTGAGGCCTTTTGGATTACTTTTGGATTCGAAATTTGATTTCACAAAAGAAGTAAGTTGATGTTGTTTGTTTGTGGTGATTTTTGTGTGTGTTGCTTTTTTTTCGACTTTTTTGGGGGGAAAATCTGCAAGTTCGCGAGCTGAGGATGTTTTTGCTTGTGTTCGCACTGCTCGTGTCCCGCGCAGCAACAATCTCGCACTCGCGAAATTGTAAAAATTACAAATCTGCACATGAATTGAAAACCACCAGGCTTAGTTATGGGTGCATGCATGATACAACTGTTTTGTTGAATTTTTTTTTTTAACATGATTCTGGCCAGGGCATGGATGGCATTGGATTGTGGTGATTTTTGTGTGTTTTACGACTTTTTGGGGTGGTGTTGGGGGCTTGTTATGTGGGTGGGGGCCATTTTATTGCTTGGTCCCGTGGGGGTGGGGGTCTATGGGCCATTTTTAAGCCAGTTTGTGTGCTTTGTGCCATAGGCCTGCACCCAGTGTGCTCTGATTTCATCCATTATGGCCAGGGGGCCCAGAATCGGTCTGTTCGCGGATTTTGCTGGTTTTTCGGCACGTTCGCGCCGTGAAGCAACAATCTCGCACTCGCGAAATTGTAAAAATTGCAATTTTGCACCAGAAAACCACCAGCAGGCAGCATAAGCCTTCTGAAACTTGATGGATGGCATTGGATTGTGGTGATTTGATTTGTGTTGTGTTTTTTGACTTTTTGGAGTAGGGGTTGGGGGCTGGCTATGTTGGTGGTGGCCATTTTGAGGCATGGTCCTGGCCATGTGGATGGGGGTCAAGCGGCCATTTTGAAGGCAGGCAGTGAGCTTTGTGCCATAGGCCTGCACCCATTTTGCCTTGCTTTCACCCATTGTGCCCAGGGGGAGTCAGTGGTACATGAAACTATAACCCTCTCTGTGTGTGCTCTCTTGGATCAATGTTAAATTCCTGTTTCCCAAAAATTTAGCAATTCTTAATTTTGAAATTTCCATATTGTGTGGTGTGCACGAGTGTATTCATAAATGCCTACTTGCAAACTAATTATTGAAGTGCTACATATGCAACATATATTTACTGATGTTCCTCTGTCTTCGTTTGCTTGTAGGTGCATAAAGTCAATAAATCCGCATCATCGTTGAGCATCAGTGCCAGGAAGAAGTCCTGCTGAGGCCTGTTGTTCCTACATCTGAAGAAGATGGCTCCAAAAAGAGGTGCCCGTAGGTCCTCTAGCAAGAAAGATGTCTCTACTAAGGAGAAGAAGAAGCAAGTGGCACCACTTACCAAGGAGACTGGTGGCACCACCACTACATTTTTGTGGGGAAAACAAAGGCCCACCATGAGTGCTGCACAGGTAGCCGGTTTAATGGTTAAATCACCAACGACCAGTGATGTTGGCTCATCGCAAGAAAGTAGCAGCACACCATCAACACAGGTTGTAACTCATCTCACAAGTACTATTCAACAACCAAAGCCGCAACAACAACTGTAGGGGCTACTAGTACAAGCACAAGTACATGAGCAAGGAGCTGTCCGAGAAGGAGCTGTCCGAGAAGGAGCTGTCTGAGAAGGAGAAGGCCGAGAAGGAGAAGGCCGAGAAGGAGAAGGCCGAGAAGGAGAAGACCGAGAAGGAGAGGTCCATGGAGACTTGCAAGTAGAGGTCAGTGAAGATGCCCATGTAGCGGCGCATGGAGCGGTGCAAGTGCCCACAATGGTTGTTCTTCCAGAAGTAGGGGCACAGGAGGAAATTGACTTTGGAGCCGGGGTATCATGTCAGGAAGACGAAGCCACTGTGGTAAATAAAATATTACCCTGGCAGAATTTCTAGGCATTAACAAAGTATCATGCATCAAATGAGAGACAGGATCCGTGGTGTCCAAGTTAAAATGGGCTTTATTCCAATAACTCGAGTCAAAGGGAGAATATGTTCCATCACCACTGAGGTTCAGGAAGAGTAATCTAACATTTAATAACAATGAACAGAATATATACATTTTACTCCTTGTACATAGGGAGGAGCGCTCCAGGCAGAGCAAGAAAGAAAGAGATAAGAGCATGTGGGCGTGTATGAGGGTGTACACTTGATGAGTCATAGGTAGGTGATAGGTAGGTGTCATAGGTGGGTGGGTACTTAGAGGAGGAGTTTGCATGACCAGCTGGAACTCTGCCCTAATTGTGCAACTTGAGCCTGGCGTGCAATTGACGTGTAACTGGGAGGAGAGCTGACTTCCAGCCTAGCAGAGAAATCTCTTGTGTCAGGGCGAAAATCACATCTTGTACAATCTGATATGATAGGGGATGTATTGTCTGAAGCAAAAGGTTGTTCATCACTAGAAATAAAGAAAAAGCATATATTCCTCTGTTCATTGCATGGGGGCTGAGACAGAGAGTTAGGCCCTATCTGTCGCGGACGGGTTCTGTTTACTTTTCCTCACCGGGCAGGGATGCCACTCTGTACTGAAAACAGATAACTGTTATTAATAACACTGTCTTGGCAGGCTTCTTGCTGACGTGACTGCAGTTTTCAGTGTGCCAGGAGTCATGAAAACAATATTTCAGAAAGTGGTTTCAGGCTCAACCACAAAATAAAAGGTTCAGTACGATATTTATTTAAAAGTGCAAAATGTAAAAATGCAAATACATGGGCCCTCATGTTAGCTTAATGTTTGGGAGACTTGATGACTTGATGACTTGCAGGACATGTTTGCAGAGGCCTAGTGATTCAGGCCACTACGAGAAATATGCATGGGTGTCATGCACATGTATGTAACATAGGGTGTATGTAGTGGACATTTTGGTCAGGCAAAATATCATTTTCCTCATTCCCTCCTTGTCTCCTACATAACCCTTTAGGATACATCTATATTCATGAGACCGTATAGCTGATCGTACAGAATCATTTCTTCATCTTTATCCTTTGTACATGTGGATGGGGAACGCAAGCAGTTGCACACAGGCCGCAAATCGCCAGGCCACACTGCAGACAGAGATAGTATCATGGCAGACTGCTCCTGGGTCAAGTTCGCCAGGGCAGATGCAGTCACATTCACTACTGCTTCAAGGGTTCTTGTTAACTTGCGTATTAGTTGAGTTTGTCTAACATGTTCTAGTTGTGAGTCTCTGTGATAATGGGATGGGGCCAAGGAAACAGGTGGCAATAGGAATGCTATATAACAAGTCCCACCCCAGTCTAAGGGCAGATGTACATAAGCTGTCTGACCGCAAATGAAATAGGTATATCGTGACGTTATGAAAGAAGAAAGTCCTTCTGAGAGTGAAGTTCCTTGTAAATAGCTCCTTGTAAATATGGTTTATGAAGAGCATGTCATTATTATAACTTGTTGAGTTTCTTGTAAATATGGCTTGTGAATAGCGCCATGTGGTCATGGTTTGTGCAGAGTATGTTGTCATTACGTTAGGCAGGAGAGAGCTGGATCTCTTTCAAGTGCTTGGAGAAAACGTTTTGAAGATGTGCGTACGTGTTATGTGATAACGTGGAGAGATGAGTTCATGACTTTCCCATGTACAGCAGTCATTGGGGAAAGATTGTGCTTCAGCTGCCAAAGAGTTGATATCTTCTATTGAGAAGGCAGTATTTGTTTTAACATGCTGTTTAACAAGGTGTTGAGGGATTTTGGCGTTGTTTGGCTTTTGCGGGAGGGGGGGTGTTTTTGAGCGGAAATTCGTACCCGTTCCAGTGGAGGGATTTGGTTGCTTTTTGGTGAGGATTTAGGGCATTGCTTGGACTACTGTGATGCCAAATTCGAAAAGGATCTGAGCTGTGGAAGTGGTAGAAAAAGCATGTTTTGTGCGGAGGTGCGATTTGCCATGTTATCCAATGGGCGTTATTTCGGCAGAACTCCCTTTGTTTTCTGATAAGGGGGTAGTTGGCCACATACCCAGCAATCAGTTGCATTGCTGGTCTGGTGAGAATGGTGTAACATTTGAATAAAAGTATTGTTACGCAAGGCAAGTCGATATGACAATTCATGAGGTGGCAATACACTAATGTATGCTCTATGGTACTGTTACTGGAAGAGTGTATATGTGAAGAAATGGGAAAGAAAACATGTAGCAATAGCCTGACACAGATTATAACAATGCACAGAATAAAAAGAATGATCAAGGTAACAATACATCTACTGCGTAATATCTTGCAGTATTTTTCCTTTTTATCTCTCTTCTTGCTATTCTCATATGTGATCTTATACATGTCAGTAACTAGTCTAACCGATTCACCACCGGGTGGGCTTAAACAATTAAACTACGTCTGACTTACTAGATCTTAGCTTGGACCTATACTCTTGCTGAGGGGTCTTTTCAAGCAAAGGCGGCACAAAGTCTGTATTGTCATTAAAGTCAATGTTCTTTGCAAATGTTCCACATTGTCCAAAATACCGCTTAACGTGATGGGCATGGATCCAGCCCTTGCGTCCCTCCACTTTCAGCGCGGTCCTCGTGGTAAGAAGCACCAATTTCGGGGTCTTCCATCGCGGCTCGAGGGGGCTGGAACGATCAAAATTCCGGATGCACACAAAGTCCCCTGGAACTATGGCGTGTTCCTTGATCTGGGTGTTGTCAGGGAAGGCGGCAGCAACCTGTGAACGACAAGAGAGTAGTGCAGACATCAAGGAAGCCAGGTAATCTGTCAGCATGTTACTGTCAACATCAGTTATCTTTCTGGGCATAGGCGTACCCCACATATTTGGCGGTATACCGAAAACCACTTCATACGGAGATAGGCCTGTTCTGGAATGTGCTACCATATGCATGTAAAAGAGGGCAACCGGCAAGGCTACCATCCAATCCACGCCTTTTTCTGCACAGACCTTTGCTAATTTTGTCTTGAGGGTCTGATTATGTCTTTCTACAAGGCCTGCTGCTTCTGGGTGTCGGACACAATGGAACTTCCATGTATAACCTAACAGAAGAGACACTTGTTTCATTAATTCAGAAGAGAATGGCTGGCCGTTGTCTGAATAGATCACCCGAGGTAATCCATACCTGGGGAAGTACTCGCGCACTAACTGTCTGGCTGTTGTTACAGCAGTATAATCTGGAACTGGATAAGCTTCTGTCCATCTAGATAGTGCACACACTACTACCAAGACATACTTGTAACCTCTACATCTGTCCATTTGGATATAATCCATCTGGAGAACCTCAAAAGGGTGGTCAGGAGGATGAAATCCGCCTTGTTCCACCGGGATGCCTTTACCTGGATTGAACTGACAACAGATCATACATGTTCGTACTTTCTGCTTCGCTGCTGCACGCATGTGCTTGTTAAACCAGATGTTCTGTAAGCTGTCTAACATTGCTTTTTCTCCTAAGTGTGCTGGACTATGGGCTGTATTTATGATTACTTGTACCATAGAATCTGGGAGAAACCATGAGCTTTTTCCCTTAGTCATCCAACCTTGGTCAGTCTGGATCCCTCCTTGTTCAGTCCATTTCTTGATCTCGTCTGTGGTGGCATGTGTCTGAATGTCAAGTACATCTTGTGTGGGATCCCTGACTGTCATACTTGTTGTCAGTAATGGTACCTCTGTCCTTGTCGTGTCTGTTGGTGTCTGGGCTGTAAGTTTAGCTGTCCGGTCTGCCAGGTCATTACCCTGGGAAATGGTGTCTGTAACTTTGGTGTGAGCTTTGCACTTCAGGATAGAAATGGCTGTAGGCAAATGTATGGCTTCTAACAGGGCCTGAATAAGCTGGCCGTGCTGGATCTTGGTCCCATGGGAGGTCAGGAAACCTCTCTCCCTCCATAGTACCCCGAAATCATGAACGACGCCAAAGGCATATTGTGAATCAGTATAAATGTTTACTTTCAAGTGCTTAGCTCTTATGCAGGCTTGTGTCAGAGCGATGAGCTCTGCTGCTTGTGCTGACAGTGTGTCTATTTTCTGTGTCTCTATGACTTCTGTAGCAGTGGTCACAGCATAGGCTGCTACTAACTCTCCTGCACTCGTTCTCATGCATGATCCATCTACATAGAGCGTTAAGTCTGGTTCTGAAAGTGCAATATCTGTCAGGTCTTGTCTTGGTTTCGTCACTATATTCATTAGTTCCACACAGTCATGTGGTGGTGCATTTACTGTACTTGAGGGCAAAAGTGTTGCAGGATTCAGAATGTTACAACGTCTGATCTCTATGTGTGGCTGGAATAATGTCAGTTCATATCCTGTCAGTCTTGCTACAGTCAAGTGTTGTGTCTGTGTTCTGTTTAAGAGAACCTCCACTGCATGTGGAACCTGTACTGTCAGAGGGTGATCTTAAAAAATAAGAGAGTTTTCCCAGAGACCAGAAAGGACCGGGTATCAGTAGTATAGAACAAAAAATTTCCTTTCTGTGTTATTATACTTTTAGGTGGTGACCAAAGGGCCTACACCATAAAACATAGTCAGTTACAAAATTACATATTAGCCCAATTCATTCAATGTTACACAACACAGATATTTACTGTCAAGTTCTCAAATTTTTATTTTGATTAAAACATTTCATGATATTAAAAACCACAATTTTATATAGCATTCATTTACTTTGTGATCAGGATCCTGTGCTCTGGTACATACATACAGGTTATGCTAACAATCCCATTTTACGGTTTACTAAATCAGAGTCACTGGTCCTCCTGTCATTAAACAAGATTTATGCTCATGTCACAATATAATACATAAACAAAACATTCAATTATTAAAAATGAAATTAAATATAAAACAGTCCTTTGTCAACGCACTCCTGCTTTGAGTGTGACATGGTGCGGCGTTATGTCCATGTAACCTACGTCAGTCGGTCCTTGTGCCCATAGTGTCTGTGGCACATTCTTGAGTCTGTGGTCAAAATCAGTCAGTACATAATGTCCCTTAAAATCACGTAAGAACAGGCGTACTCCCTCTGGAGAGCAGCAGATAACTGCTCCTAGATCTTTTAATGTCTTCATACCAAGTAAGTTTTCTGGACATGACTTAGTAAGTAACAGGTCAGTGGTACGTGACAGTGGACCAACCCCTAGGGAAACTGGTTTTGATACTTCATTAACAATAGGCTTTCCTGAAAATCCCAGGGAAACATTCTGTGAGCCTGAGAGAGGTCCCCCTGGGACCTCGTCATGACTGATGGTAGTTCTGCTCGCCCCTGTGTCAATCAGAAACTTTCGATCCTGACCTAGAACACGACTATGTACATACGGACCCTCTTGATCTACAGGAACCTCAATAAGGGGCAAGCCTACTTCCCTCTCGAGGCTGTTTCATGAGAACTGTTGATATTCTGGATAGTCAGACTGTGTGTACTGATACATTTGTGGTGTGGCATGAACAGGCGGTGGTGGAGGAAAATTCGCTACTGTCTGTTGTGTGTTCTGTTGCGCGTTATTCTGTCTAGGAGTGTACTGTCGCTCTTTTGTCTTGCCTGTAGCAATGTTGTGTTTCAGGACAGTGCAGTCCTTTACAAAGTGACCTGGTTGTTTGCAATAATTACAGTTCCCTTTAACTGGTGTCGTGTTATGTTTGTTTGAAGTCGCCGGTACCGTCTGGGCAACCAGCACCTTCATTTTTGTCTCTTTCATGCGTCTCTTTTCATGATCCTGCTCTTCCCTAATCCTATTCTGATGATACTGTAGCATCTGTAACATTTGTGAAGGGCTGTTTGCTTGCCAAGTACTCTCAACCTTCAGTACTCTATTCTTGATCTGGGGTAAGTAATTCTCTACTAATTTGCTCACAAAAAGATGTGGAAATGACTCGCTACCTGGCTTAAGGCCACTATTAATAGTAAAGCATTTCTCAAATCTAGAATAGAAATCACTTGTGTCCTCGTCTTGCTTTTGTTTACATGCTGAAATAGCATCCCAATCTTCCTTTTTAGTAATCAATAATCTTGGCAAAACTTGTATCAGAAATTCAGGTAGTTCTCTAGCTCTTTCTCCAGCTCCACACCACATCGACGGGCGCCATTTTGGAACGCCCTCGCGATCGCGCTGGGCCTGGAGTGCCTATTTAAGGCGGTTTCTTTACCATCTCTGCCCTGACAGGTACTGCTGCCATTGGGCTTGCGCTGCTGCTAGCGCTATTTGTATTTTAAACCTACCCTATTGGATATTTGCTTTGCTTATTTTATTTTCGTTTTCCCCTGCTTTTAGGCGGGATCAGGCTGGGTCTTACATCTCTCCCTCCCTCTTACCGCATTTAACGGAAAGTACATCGCCGTTTTGGCGAGTCCGGGTCCCGGGGGCTGCCCTGCCTGGGAGCCATCTTAGTTTGGGCTCCTCACCACAACGACGGGCGCCATTTTGGAACGCCCTCGCGATCGCGCTGGGCCTGGAGTGCCTATTTAATGCTCTCCTCTACCGCGCAGCGGGACGCGCAGATGGGTCGCCCTCGCTTAGCCGGAGTCGTGCCTGAGTCCTGCCCGTCTGCGCCCGTCCGCGCTGAGGACGGGCTGCAGGACGGGCTGCCCTTTACTAACGTGACTTCAGGTATGTTAACTCGGGACGGTCGCGTATGTTATTCGTCCGCGATACTCCATTCACTGCGACCCTCTGCCCCCACTTTATGTGCCTCTTGTATTCTGCCGTGTCATTACTTTTCATGCTCCGGCTGTGGTTTCACTACCGGCAAAATGCAGCTCTCTAAAACCCAACAGTACATTAAGCATTGTAGGGGGAAAAGGAAGCCTACGAAGGGTGGTATTTCTCCTCCCTCTCTGCTCCATTTTGGGAGCTTAAACTGTAGATCGCTCCCCAAGAATAAATTAGACATCTACGATTTCATAACCGAGGAATCTCCTGATGTCCTATTCCTGACCGAGACCTGGATACATGCCAGTTCGGGTCCGGACATCGCCGCAGCTATTCCCTCCAATTATGTTATGCTACATCAGGATAGACCCTCAGGTAAAGGGGGTGGAATTGCTATTATTTTTAAATCCACCTACCAATGTAAACTGGAAGCACTACATCTTCCAGGTAGTGAAGCTGCATTGTTTAAACTTACGATTAATCCCCGATTGACGCTTTCTGGCCTGTTAATTTATCGGCCACCGGGGAATGCTGCTTCTTGGATTCCCTTACTTGTTGCTTGCCTATCAGCAATACTTCTGAAATCAAAGAATTTCACCATTCTTGGTGATTTAAATATCCATCTAGATGATGTCAACAATTCCCTTACTAAATCTTTTCTTTTCGATCTTGAGGTTTTTAACCTCAAACTTTGCAATACTGGAGCTACTCATCTTGCCGGTCATCTTTTGGACCCAGTTATCTCCACTCTTCCATTTGACTGTACTCACTTGGCACGCCCGCTTGTTTGGTCCGATCATTATGCTGTACACTTTGTGCTACCGCCCGGTCTCCATATAGCTAGTGATTACGTAGTGGAAACAAAACCTTCCTATCGATGGGACAGGATTGATTTAGCTGCTTTTAATCTGCATCTGACTGAGACTATTCCTTCTCTCATTAACACTGAGCAAAATTTGAATGCCCCCATTTCTAGGTGGCTAACAGATGCAGTATCTGTTCATGCCCCTCGTTCTGGCAGTAAATTTCGATCCTTGCGTCCCCCAGCACCTTGGTACTCGGATGAGTTAAAAATCCAACGTGTTAAATGTAAAGCCTTGGAGAGGAAGTGGAGAAGGTTCTATTCCATTCCCTCTAAAGTGATTTACAAGGATGAGCTAAAAGCTTATCACGCCAACTGTAAACGTGCCAAAGCTCTTTACATCACCTCTACAATCACTTCAGTGCAGAACTGTCCTCGGACTCTTTTTGCTACTGTCAAGAACCTTACAGGTGCTGATACTGTCCCCGCGTTGCCGGCTTTAGATGGTATACATTGCAATGCCATTGCGGACTTTTTTATATCGAAGGTTCAGGGCATCCATCAATCCCTAGCTTCCCTTCCACCTTCTACTGACCCTTCCTTACCTGGCTTTTGCTGTAATGTCTCTGTCCCTCCCACTGAGTTTCTGTACAACTGGAAATTATTTGACGATGTGTCCTTCCTGTCGTGCTTAAAAAGCATTAGGTCAGGCTCTCCTCGGGACCCTGTCCCTATGAAGATATTGAAACAACTTGACCTTGAACCACGTAGATTCCTAATGAGGCTACTCAACATCTCCCTCAGTGAATCCCGTGTTGAACAGGATTGGAAACATGCCATGGTCGTTCCCCTACAAAAAAAATCTGGTGCAGACATTACTAACCTGGCCAACTTCAGGCCTATATCCCTGCTGCCAGCTTGCTCCAAAATACTGGAACGCCATGTCAACATCCAGCTAAACAAGTTTGTTGAATATACGGGATATCTTCATCCATCCCAATCAGGCTTTCGCGCCAATTATTCCACCGAATCCGCACTCCTAGGGGTGACTGAGCGACTCTGACACGGTATTGATAGTGGTGAGACCTTTGCGCTTATCCTTCTGGATTTAAGCGCGGCTTTCGATACCGTGTCGCATTCCATTCTATTGGAGTCCCTTCACTCCCTTGGTGTTGCTGGATCTGCGCTTGCCTGGGTGACCTCATTTCTTAATGAGCGCACATTTCAGGTATTTTCAAACAAAGCTGAATCGGCAATCTGTTCATCTGCTTACGGCGTCCCTCAGGGGTCTATATTGAGCCCTCTGTTGTTCAATATTTACATCAGACCCCTCGCTACTATCGTAGAGGACGCCGGTCTGTCCATATACTCATATGCAGACGACACGCAGATTGTGTTTTCCTTGTCTGGCAGCAGGGTTCAGGACACCTCTGCCCTTAAAATCGGCCTTTCTCGTGTTGCGGCCTGGATGCAAGTCAATCTGCTAAAGCTCAACGGTGATAAGACTGAGGTTATCATACTTGGCAAACATAAAGATCTGTGGGGCCCTAGACACTGGCACAGTGATATGGGTCCACTGCCTACCCCCGTGCCAGTTGTTCGTAACCTCGGTTTTCTAATCGACGAGAAACTCTCGATGCGACAACAGGCAACTAAGGTTGCTGCAATCTGCTTTAATACCTTACGCTGGTTGCAGAAGATCCTATGGATGTTGCCTGAGTCTACTCGAAGAACTGTTGTTCAGGCCCTTGTAATGTCTCGTATCGACTACGGCAATGTGCTCTATTTAGGAGCCGATAAAGCCACAATGAATATACTCCAGGTTGTACAGAACTCAGCTGCCCGCCTTTTGTGCAATGTTCCACGAAGAATGTCTGCAACGCAAGCCCTGTGTGACCTTCACTGGTTAAAAATTCCTGACCGTGTGGCTTTTAAAACCTTGTGTCTTCTTTTTAAGATCCGTCAGGGTTCTGCCCCCACTTACTTGCACAATCTTGTTCAGCCATATCAGCCCAGTCGTCCTCTCAGGTCATCAAATAAAGCCAATCTTGTAATTCCTAGAATCCGATTGGCAAAAATGGGAGGTCGCTCATTCGCCCATTTGGGGCCGAAGATGTGGAATGCTCTTCCGTTAGCGCTAAAAACAGAGACCAATCTTTTTGCTTTCCGCAAGAAGTTGAAAACTTTTCTGTTTTAGTTTGGTCACTGTTCCTGCCCCTTCCCTTCCTCAGCAATTACCTGTTTCTCTTCTCTAGTCTGTCCCTGGCGCCGGGAAACCCATTACGGGTAGCTGAGCGCAATATAAATTCAATAAATAAATAAATAAATAAATAAGACCAACTCCTGGGGCCCTGCCTTTCTCTTCTGTTTCCAATGCTTCCCAGCTTAACTTTTTATCACCCACTTCCCAGTCTTTTTCCTTAAGCTTTTCATAAATCCCTGCAGGTAACAGTACTTTTAATAGCTTCAGAATGTCAGCGTATGTATAATCTCCTATGCGGAGGATGTCTTTTAATTCACGGTGAAATCCCCCTGGGTCTTTATCATGACAAGGCAACATCTTTTTCATTTCAAGAATCTCTAATTTCGTTAAGGGGGTGTAAACATACACTCGTTGTAACTCATTGGCCGCATTCTTAACGGGATGAACCTCTCGTAGGGGGTTCTGTCTGTCTATGTGTACGTTATGTCTACCGTGGTGTAAGACTGGAGGCATGCATGTAGTCAGAGAATCTATGTACTTATGTCGTTGATCTAGGATAACATTAACTAATTCAGTACCTAAACCTGTCCATCTATCTAGTAAAATGTCGTCTAGTAATTTATGCAAGTGACCAGGATCAGAATGCTGACTTTTATACAACGTTATCAAGTGTTGGACCATGTAAATACCAGCCAAACGCTGTTCGTTCGGTGGAAGGCTTAAGAAAGTCTGAGCCACTATATCACTGCTATATATATTGGCATTGGACACCCACTGGGTGGCTGACCGGGCCAACTCTATTTCGTGTTGTGTGGGAGGTCTCTCACTCCCTATCCATTGTTTCAGTGCTTTTTCAGTAGCCTGGAATAATGCTTCAAGGGAATACCTTTCTTTTATAGCTGGCCCTTGTTTACAGTAATCAAGGCACTTGGGTCTGTCAAACTGTCGCGCTTTTCCTATATAATTAATCTTGTCTTTCGGATCCTGACGATCCTCTACCTCTTCCGCTGATGACTCGCCCTTCTCGTCAGACCCTTTTCTGTGCCTTTCTATTATTTCCTTTCGTATTTTCTTGTACATGGCATCTATCTGTCCCTGTTTCTCATGTCTACCGGCATCTATGTGATCACTCCATTCTATCAAACCTGGCTTTACATCTCCGTCTCCTTCGTCTTGTTCCCTGATCAGGCAGTTAATAATAAAACGTAAGACATGATTCTTAACCCCTACCTTTCTTTGTGCCATGGCTTGTGCTATACTATCTGGTCCCTCCCCCGTTCTAATAAAATGATACATGCTATCTAGGTGATCTTTCATGTCTGGTAATGTCTCTAGATATGCAACAGCTTGTCTTAGTGTACGTGAAATCACGACCATTGAACCCTTTCCTGGTTCTGGATCATATACACAAAATGGAATGGCTTCATCTACAGTAGGCACCCCTCCCACTGCCCCGGGACCTACGTCATCTTTTACGGGCTGCTACTGAAGTTGCTGGAGCTGATCTGCTGGTGGGGGTGGAGGAAAACCTGCATTAACGTAGTCTGGAAGGGACTCGTCTAGATACGAGGAAATGAACGCATCTGATGCTGTCGGCTTTATTCTATGTACTCTATATGGTATAGGTGGTGGCGTTCGCGGCCTACTGGATCTTTCTGAGGTGGTCACTTTAGCTAGTTCTTCTGACAGAATGGGATAAATACCATTAACAACGGCGTTTCTTTCCCTATCAGTCTGTTCTGTTTTGACACGTTCCCCCTCCTCCCGCAGTTCCTTTTCTCTGGCTTTTTCCCCAGCTTGTCTAGTTCTATCTGCTTTATTCAATTCTTTCTCTGTTCTCCTATGTGACTCTTTGCGCCATAACTCAATAGCGTCTTTCTGAGAGGGTCTTGACTTCCTTTTCCATAGCGCTTCCTCCACCCTCATAATACATTCAGGATCCCATGTTCCCGAGATTGGCCATCTATACTTTTCCTCCAGGTCCTTTGTATAGTTTACCCATAAATCTAAAAACAAAATGGCGTCTAATCCATGCTTATTATACATATAATGACCAGGTGTGTCTCTAGGCGGGATGTTAACTGACTCTTCTAGTATACCTTTTCTGGTCCCTATCTGACGTAACTTTGAAAACAGTGGCATGTTTGAAACCAATATTCACAAAAATAGACTGAAACAATCAACAATCATTCACACACAAACAAATATTAAACACTAAAACAGTTACAACCTAAACTGATACAGAGAGCTAAACATGTACTTGAAAAACTTTATGCACTGAAATACAGTACAACCATACCGGTCTCAAAAATGAGACACGTCTTTACAGTTCCCACGTTTACCATGGGCCCGTCTTGAAACTTGATGCATTCCCCATAGTGGTACTCACCGGGAAGCAGGACTTGAAACTTGAAGGCCTCGAACTTCTACGCATGCGCCTTGGAACAGGTGGACCTCTGGAGACCTCGGACCTTGCTCTCTCACGGACTGGGCTCTGGTTTGAGACAATCCGCGTTCCTCACCGCCTCACATGGATGCCTGGTCGCAGTCCGTCCTCCTCCTGGGCCTGAGGGAGTAGCGGGAAATCCCAATGGCGTGTACACTTTAAAGTCCGTCACGGCTGTGGAAGGGGGCAAAGACTAGACCTACAAACTCCGGCGAGTGGGGAAAGGGACATGTCCCTGTTCAAGGGTGCCAATTAATGTGGTAAATAAAATATTACCCTGGCAGAATTTCTAGGCATTAACAAAGTATCATGCATCAAATGAGAGACAGGATCCGTGGTGTCCAAGTTAAAATGGGCTTTATTCCAATAACTCGAGTCAAAGGGAGAATATGTTCCATCACCACTGAGGTTCAGGAAGAGTAATCTAACATTTAATAACAATGAACAGAATATATAAATTTTACTCCTTGTACATAGGGAGGAGCGCTCCAGGCAGAGCAAGAAAGAAAGAGATAAGAGCATGTGGGCGTGTATGAGGGTGTATACTTGATGAGTCATAGGTAGGTGATAGGTAGGTGTCATAGGTGGGTGGGTACTTAGAGGAGGAGTTTGCATGACCAGCTGGAACTCTGCCCTAATTGTGCAACTTGAGCATGGCGTGCAATTGACGTGTAACTGGGAGGAGAGCTGACTTCCAGCCTAGCAGAGAAATCTCTTGTGTCAGGGCGAAAAGCACATCTTGTACAATCTGATATGATAGGGGATGTTTTGTCTGAAGCAAAAGGTTTTTCATCACTAGAAATAAAGAAAAAGCATATATTCCTCCGTTTATTGCATGGGGGCTGAGACAGAGAGTTAGGCCCTATCTGTCGCGGACGGGTTCTGTTTACTTTTCCTCACCGGGCAGGGATGCCACTCTGTACTGAAAACAGATAACTGTTATTAATAACACTGTCTTGGCAGGCTTCTTGCTGACGTGACTGCAGTTTTCAGTGTGCCAGGAGTCATGAAAACAATATTTCAGAAAGTGGTTTCAGGCTCAACCACAAAATAAAAGGTTCAGTACGATATTTATTTAAAAGTGCACAATACAAAAATGCAAATACATGGGCCCTCATGTTAGCTTAATGTTTGGGAGACTTGATGACTTGATGACTTGCAGGACATGTTTGCAGAGGCCTAGTGATTCAGGCCACTACGAGAAATATGCATGGGTGTCATGCACATGTATGTAACATAGGGTGTATGTAGTGGACATTTTGGTCAGGCAAAATATCATTTTCCTCACCACTCCTCCTGATGATTCATTTTCTCCCAGCTCCCCAGCAAGGAAAAGATCAAGGAGGGTGTGTAGAAGTTCCTCTTCAAGCCCCGCTCCATCAGATGATGATCTGGATCTAGATTGGCAACCATCTCTGACGTCTGAGAGGGAGGCACACCATGAGCTGCGAAAGGTATCAAATGTTAAAAGGAAGGGCCCCGGAAAGCTCATACTTATGGATCCGAACGTCGGACTTGATGAAGTGGTGCATTCTGTTGTTGTTGAACAGGATGACAGCAATGACCTAGTCATCACACATGTCAGTCCAGCCACACTGGCCATGCAACAGACAGACATTTATACCCTATCCCGACGTCATGCTGAGCGAGACCCTGGCGACGTGCCACTGGTAGCACCACCAACGCAGTCAAGTAGTACAACAAGTTCAACAAAACCTACAGCTCCCATATTTTCTCCCCAGAGGGGGACTCCATCCAGCTCGACTCCCTCAAGTAAGGTTGCTGCAATAATTGCACAACCCAGTAGATGTCTGCAAGGCTCATCCACCACTGCTTCATCTGGCATTGGCAGCAGTATCACCTCGTGCGGCAAAACCAGAAGTTTCCAGTCCCCAGTTTGGAACTTTTTTAGTGTCCATGAAAAGTATGATAACATAGCCGTTTGTTGCATTTGTAAGACTAGCGTTAGCCGTGGTAAGACTGGTACCAACTATGGAACCGGAGGCCAGATAGGTCATCTTGAAAGAAAGCACGCTGTCGAATGGTTTCCGCATCTAGCAAACGTCAAGGGAAAGCGATCCCAAAGGGCAAGTGGCCAAAATATACCCATACTAGGTGTTTCATCTGAAGATGACGGGGAGGTAGAAGAAGCGTCAGACATGTGTCCGGTTGCACCCAGTACCCCTGGCAGCACCACACCCTCCGGAAGACATAGGAGGCACACTGAGAGTCTGGGAGACACACCAATGCGGAAAATGTCAACACTGAGCAGAAGTGGGTCGAAGAAGGCATCAGCATCATCCCGTAAATTTGTCCAGCACACCATTTCAGCCATGTTCTCCTCAGATGTGCAATTTCAACGCAACCACCCAACTGTACGCCTGTATAACACTAAGCTGGCAAAAATGCTAGCGGTGGACCTTCTCCCTTTTTCGTTTGTCGAAGGTGTGGGTTTCCTTGAACTCGTGGCAACATTGGCCCCTAAATGGAAGGTTCCTAGCCGGTTCTATTTTGCCAGGGTTGCTGTTCCAGCACTACATAAAGAGGTGCTTGAGTTGGTGGGGGCAGCTTTGAAGAAGAGTGCTGTTCACACTATACACCTGACAACAGACATGTGGACCAGTTGCCAAGCCCTTGATTACATGTGCATCACTGCACACTGGGCCTCTTTTTCAGGGGTTATAAAACAGATAAATGCAGGTGGTGACTTGGTCGAGATTTTAAGGGTGCTCGTAAACATGCAACATTAGCCATGTTTGGCATGGAGAAAAGTCATACTGCAGTCAACATTTTGGCTGACTTTAACAAAAAGGTCTCGCAATGGCTGCCCCCAAGAAAATGCAAGGTTGGTTATGTTTCTACAGATAATGGCAGCAATGTAGTTAGGGCCATGGAGGACGGTTTCTATTTCAGAGTGCCGTGTTTGGCGCACTGTATCAACCTTGTTGTGCAAAATTTTTTGAAAAAAGAACTTGCAGTCGACAAAACACTGACCATCTGCAGAAGAATATGCACACATTTCAACCATTCTTTTAAGGCGCGGAAGGAGCTGAGGCGCAAGCAAAATGAACGTAGAATGCCAGTGAAAGCACTTATCCAGGAGGTGGCAACACGTTGGAACTCAACCTTCTACATGCTTGAGCGTCTGCATGAGCTGTTTCCAGTAGTCAATGAGTATTTCTACAACCTGGGTGGTGATACGACAGAAATGATGCTAGCGGTGGAGCAATGGCAGCCAGTTAAAAGCCTGACAGACATGCTTCGTCCTTTTGAGGTCTTCACGCGTGACGTCAGCAGGGAGGACTGTTCTTTGAGCAAAGCTATCCCATTGTTGCTGAAGCTCGAGCACCAAGTCAAGGTGGTGTCTTCACAATTAAAGGACGTTGGAAAGAACGAAGCACATGAGTTGGCGCAGAGATTATTACAACGCCTAGTTAGCAATAAACGGCTTGTAAATATCAAGAAACAACAGCACTACATTTGTGCTACTATTCTGGATCCACGTTACAAAAAGCCATTGTTTGGCAAAGTAATAATTCCTTTTGAAACATCAGATGTTACAGAGTACAAAGGTTGGCTAGCTCCGTCAGCCATTCGTTTTGAAAGAGAGCGGAAGGAAACTGTAGGAGAAGACAGTACTACTAGTGAATCAGCAGGCCATCAGGCGTCCCAAAAAATCACTTCTGCATCTGTGCCTCTGGCAGAAGTGAGTGACTTTTCCTCTGAGCCGTTAACCACACCAGCAACCGTATCATCTGCACCAGGCCCAGGCGATATGTCTGAAGCGGGTTGGCTAAGTGAGCTAGGGTTTCCTTGTCCCAGAAAGGACACAGAAGTGCAAAGTACAGGAATGCGGGAGGACATTCTTTCAATGGTGCAGGCCTATCTGGATGACTCAACAGAGGTCAATATTACTGAGGACCCATTGCGTATTGGCATGGGAAAAGAAAAATATGGCGAGAGCTCACCAACCTGGCTATCAATTACTTGTCTTGCCCACTCGCAAGCGTGTCCTCAGAACGTGTTTTTAGTTCTGCTGGTGGCATTGTGACTTCCAAAAGGTCCCGCCTCTTGCCCGCAAATGTGGAGCGGCTCACCTTGATAAAGATGAACCAGCACTTCATACCACCAGATTACAGAGTACGAGAATCCACGCAGGAAGAAGAGGACACCGACCTACCTGAGGAAAGTTCTCCTCAGTTACCAGAAGTAACCCCGACTGATGATTTAGCAGAGTATGAGGACGAGTTCTGCTTCCCTGACAGCGAGTTCTGAAAATGAGTCAATCATTCATTAATTAATTGTACATTTAGTCCTCCTTATTCACTTTTATTCCTGTGTGTCTGTCTTTCTTTAGCAAGTGCTTCATCACATTCCCAACAAAACTGTAATCAACCAATAAAACAACAAGCCCATCAACAGAACTGTCTTGATTTTGATGCCGCAGCATTCCTCAGGTTCACAACAGTTAGTTGACAAGAACTCAGTCCTGGTCGTCTATCCTGAGTCCTCCTCCTCCAGACTCACCCTATCCATTACCCATAATGCTGATGCCTGGATTCTGCACAATGAAGAAACTTACGTTGACGAGTCCCCTAACGCCTTAGGACACTGTGAATTCCAGGTGGAGCCAGCCCTCAAACATAAATACAGGTAAGGTAAGCGTTTGGATGGGAGGTAGTATAATGGAGTATTCGGAGAGGCGAGAGAGTGACAGTGGTACTAGCAGTAAAGTCCTAGGGCTCTTGAATTAACAAACTCTGTGACAGGCATTTACTTTGGAAAACATTTGGCCTATTACACGTGAACGTTTAGGCGTTATTATTGCTCGCTTGCCTGTCTCAGGGGTGCTGTCTGTGGGGCTTCTAGGTTTTTGGGTTGTGTGAGCACCGCTGCCACATTTCTAATGTTGATTGCTTTTGTTTTGCAGAAAATCCACGCCGGGAAACTCCAGTTGGGGCCCTGCTGCAGAACGCCTTAGGACACTGTGAATTCCAGGTGAAGCCAGCCCTCAAACACAAATTACAGGTAAGGTAAGCGTTTGGATGGGAGGTAGTATAATGGAGTATTCGGAGAGGCGAGAGAGTGACAGTGGTACTAGCAGTAAAGTCCTAGGGCTCTTGAATTAACAAACTCTGTGACAGGCATTTACTTTGGAAAACATTTGGCCTATTACACGTGAACGTTTAGGCGTTATTATTGCTCGCTTGCCTGTCTCAGGGGTGCTGTCTGTGGGGCTTCTAGGTTTTTGGGTTGTGTGAGCACCGCTGCCACATTTCTAATGTTGATTGCTTTTGTTTTGCAGAAAATCCACGCCGGGAAACTCCAGTTGGGGCCCTGCTGCAGAACGCCTTAGGACACTGTGAATTCCAGGTGGAGCCAGCCCTCAAACACAAATTACAGGTAAGGTAAGCGTTTGGATGGGAGGTAGTATAATGGAGTATTCGGAGAGGCGAGAGAGTGACACTGGTACTAGCAGTAAAGTCCTAGGGCTCTTGAATTAACAAACTCTGTGACAGGCATTTACTTTGGAAAACATTTGGCCTATTACACGTGAACGTTTAGGCGTTATTATTGCTCGCTTGCCTGTCTCAGGGGTGCTGTCTGTGGGGCTTCTAGGTTTTTGGGTTGTGTGAGCACCGCTGCCACATTTCTAATGTTGATTGCTTTTGTTTTGCAGAAAATCCACGCCGGGAAACTCCAGTTGGGGCCCTGCTGCAGAACGCCTTAGGACACTGTGAATTCCAGGTGGAGCCAGCCCTCAAACACAAATTACAGGTAAGGTAAGCGTTTGGATGGGAGGTAGTATAATGGAGTATTCGGAGAGGCGAGAGAGTGACAGTGGTACTAGCAGTAAAGTCCTAGGGCTCTTGAATTAACAAACTCTGTGACAGGCATTTACTTTGGAAAACATTTGGCCTATTACACGTGAACATTTAGGCGTTATTATTGCTCGCTTGCCTGTCTCAGGGGTGCTGTCTGTGGGGCTTCTAGGTTTTTGGGTTGTGTGAGCACCGCTGCCACATTTCTAATGTTGATTGCTTTTGTTTTGCAGAAAATCCACGCCGGGAAACTCCAGTTGGGGCCCTGCTGCAGAACGCCTTAGGACACTGTGAATTCCAGGTGGAGCCAGCCCTCAAACACAAATTACAGGTAAGGTAAGCGTTTGGATGGGAGGTAGTATAATGGAGTATTCGGAGAGGCGAGAGAGTGACAGTGGTACTAGCAGTAAAGTCCTAGGGCTCTTGAATTAACAAACTCTGTGACAGGCATTTACTTTGGAAAACATTTGGCCTATTACACGTGAACCAACACGATGACAGTGTTCAGTAAAACGAACTTACTGCAAAACCACCACCCACCAGGCTCAAAAGTAGTAAAAAACAGGTATGCTCAGATAAAGTTTGAAAAAGTATATTTATATCCCTAACAAAATAATCTCCCGCAAGACCCTCCCTAACCCCAAATAAATAGTCCATCAAAAATCCCCAAAAAACCCAACTCCCAATTCCCACCCCCCAAAAGTCTCTAAAAAAGGGGCAAGGGACACTCTACGGATGCAGGTTGTTCACTTTGGCCTCCAGGGCATCATGCCTTAGGGCCAGGGCATCGTACTCCTCCCGGAGCATAGCATGATCTAAACGGAGGCCCTCCATCACCTTTTGGTACTCTTGCCATTTCTTGACCTCCGCCTCCAGGTTGGACACTCTGCGGAGTGCACGGCGCAAACGAGCCTTTACAGTACTGTGAGGAGGTGCAGCCTTTGCTGCTCGGCGGTGGCGTCTTCCAGCACGGCTCTGGTTGGCTGGAGCACTGCGCTTACCGGCAGAACGTGGGGTCACGGAGGAGGATGCAGAAGATGTTACATTTGATGCACTTGAGTGCGTGTCGTCCCCCTCCATTTCCACCAGCCGGCGATATTGTGCAACAGTGGCATCCAGCCTCCGTTGCCGGGCCAGTACAACCAGCATACTCCTGCTCGGTTTTGCAGTTTTAGTATTACCAACTATATGAAGAAAGAAAGACATAATCTGTAACCAATGCTCTTTAAAAATATGATTAACACAAAATGATTCAGCAGGAAGTTGTGTCACAGTACAACTAGCAACTAGCCAGCGCAGTACAAATCTATTCAGGCCAGTATCATGGGCGTCTGCATGGAGGGGCAAGGTGGGGCGCTTATGGTTTGGTGCTCTTTCATATGAAAGAGATCTGGCAGAAGTGAGTGACTTTTCCTCTGAGCCGTTAACCACACCAGCAACCGTATCATCTGCACCAGGCCCAGGCGATATGTCTGTTTCCCTCTCTCTCTCTCTCTCTCTCTCTCTCTCTGTCTCCCTCTTTCTGTCTCCCTGTGTCTCCCTCTACCTCGCTGTCTCTCTCCCTCTGTCTCCCTCCCTCACCCTCCCTCTGGCTCCCTCCCTCTCTCTCTCTCTCCTTCTGTCTTCCTCTCTCTCTGCCTCTATCTGTCTGTCGGTCCCAGCCTGCTGTAATTACCATATTGTAATTTGTCACTGGGCCAGCACTGGATACACATCATATGCTATCTAAGAGTCAGATAGTACCATGATCCAGCTTACCTGTACTCGCCACCACCACTGCCTGCTTCCTCACAGTCTGATTGTCATCTGGCGCCGCATCCTCCACAGAGTAGTCCTCAGACTCGGAGTCGATCACGATCACGTCCGAGCTGGCCCCGCCACCAGATGTTCCACCTAAAAAATATATTTAAGACTGTTAGATTACACCACTCACTAGTATTTGGTTTAGGAATGAAGAAATTTGAAAACAACAGAAAAAATAATTTACTGTCTACTCTAGTCTAAAGTAAAAATGTCCCTCCTTCCAGGGAAGGCTGTTGTCTTGCTGCTTTTTTTTGTCACAATTGATGAATGCTTGCTTAATTTTAACACACATCATTTTTCTCTGAACAGACAGACGCTGGACTTCTACAGACAAGAGCAACATCAACTAAACCAGGTGAAAGCTCGGCTCGACCACAAGAAATGTGTTCCATTACTCATCAACTCAGCACCAAGCACTTTTCCTTTTCCAGCTAACTTTATTTTAATATATGTGTTTACTTTTACTTTTACTAAAGCTTTTAAACTTGAATAGACTCTGTGGTTTTTGGTCCTCCAGACTAGAGTGACTGAGCGAAAGGTTTTGTAATTTTTGCAAGGAGGAGTCCGTGCCGCTGACACTACCAGGTTTATACAGTGTGCCAAACACACCACTCTGAAATATTATGACTCTGGTCTTTGGTGTCCATAGTTTGGTTTGTGGAGAATTGTCCCTGCAACAGTAGTATTATTGATTTTGCTCCTATCTAAACACTGTTTCGAAAAAATTAAATTAGGAACGCTTGGACAACAATAGGTCCTCTATATTTAAATGAAAACTTACTGGGGCCAGCAAAGGAGCACTCGCCGCCCTGGCCTGCATCCTCCTCCTTTGGAGCCACTGCATCCACTGTTTCTGTCCGCTTGCCCCTGGGCGGACCTGACGTACAACATGAAAGAAAGAACAGAAAAAATTGATGATTGCTGCTTGTCGATGTCCTTGTCAACCAAATCAAACATTTAGAAAGAACAAGAACCAACTATTTCAGCCAAAAAGAGGGCTACAAAGGAAGGACTGCACCTGAGCCTCTACTCTAGGGGCAGATTTACAAGCCCCTTGCAGCTCTTTTGCTCCGTTCTTGCGTCACTTTTGTGACGCAGCGCCACAACAAGAGAGGCGCCATGGTGTGGCGTATATTAACAACGTGACGCATATGGGAGATGCATCCTTATCTAAAGCCCTGCGCCATAAGGGAGCATTCCAGCGCAAGGGAGGGCGTTCCTGCGCAGGAACGCATGCTAAAAGTGGCTATGGGGAATAGATAAAATTTCAATCAGTCATTTAGGACAATGATGCGTCACTGAAACCCTGCGCCTGCATGAAGCAGACTTACGGCTTGACGCAGCATTGCTGGAGCTGCGCCATCGTTGCAACGCAACTCCATCAATTCGCCGCCTTTACGGCACCGATGCGTAACGCTTCGGTGATGTTTTGGCACCATGGCGTGCCGCATTGAAAATACGGCGCACCATGGGTGGTGCTGGTGTGCCTCACACTTTGCAGGGATGCGCAGGTAATTGCTAATCTGACACTTAGGGGCATACTTACGAGTTCTGAGCTGGACACCTCCAGATATGCACCAGAACAAATGCGTAACGCAAAACTAACCTTGCGTCACGGCAGATGCGCCGCAATTACAATGCGGCAAACCCTGGCGCAAGGGTAGGCAGATGCGTGACGCATCTCGTGACGAAAGAGGGGTGCATCTCTAGAGTCGCGTCGCAGGCGCGATGCAACTCTAGCAATGCTCAGGGCTGCCCAATACTCAACATACCGCATCAGTCCTTACGCCTGCTTCAAGCAAGCAGGCATAAAGAATTGACGTAGCAGCGTCGCGGAAGTGCCTGCATTAAATCTCAGGGCTGAAGATCTCCCGGGGCACCACCATTTCCGCCCTCAAGCGGCCACACGGGAGACGGGCACGGGCTGCGGTGCCCGTCTTGGGCAGCTTGACAGCTGTCTTACTCTTAGTCTTCACCATGTTCTGGGCAGGTAAGGAGATAAAATGAAAAAGAATAAGAGTAGAGAAGAAGGAAATAAAAGTTTAAAAAAGTAGTTGAAAAGTAAACAAAAGTAGACTAAAACACAAAAATATAGACCTAGGAAACAAGAGGGATAGAAAAAAAGTTTAATAGATCAAAAAAAAAATAAAACAAGCAAAGGATGGCAGAGATATACAGAGGATAGAAACACCATGCCCAGACACATAGGAATGAATGAAAAACAAGATGGCCGCCCGAACACGTGCGTGTAAGTAAGTTTGCACGCGATTTCTCTCGCGAACTCGTGCGAACTTGTATTCGCAAGGCGCTCATCGCGCGAGATTACACATAGCGGGCGGAAACGGAAATACGTCACGCAAACAAAATGGCGGCGCCCGTACTCAACCTTGGGGTAACTCGCACGAGTTCGCGGCTTACACGATCGATTTCGCACGACGTCGCGCCTCGCGAATAGGGCGAAATTACCGAAAAACAAGTTTTGCAAAAGCAAAACCAACGAGCAGGTGCAAAAGTTCGAGCTCATCATTTGTAACCATTTCCCTGTAGTGCTTCCTGAAGGGGACCTCCAGAATCCGGTTGCCTACTTGCAACTATTGTGTGACCCTGCTCTGACAGTCACAGAATAGTTACAAGTATGCCATTGCATCCTGTTAAATTTTTTTTACAATGCAACAAAAAGGAAAGGGAGCAGACAAGCAGGTGCCAGCCTTCATTAATGTCAGTTGAGGCAGGGCAGGTGTTGCGGTTTGCATAACTTAAAGCACTTAGCAGGTGTGCTTTGCTTTGCCTCAATAATGTACACTCACTGGTCAATAAGAGGGTGTTGTGATAACACCGAGGGTGGCATGGGTGTCCCAGCCAGAGGGTGGCATGGGTGAACCAGAGTGCCAGTGTTGACAGAGGATGGCAGTGCTTTGCTTTGCCCCAATAATGTACACTGGTGAACCAGAGGGTGCTGTGATGACACAGAGGGTGACATGGGTGAGACAGAGGGTGGCATGGGTGACCAAAGAGAGTGCCAGTGGTGACAGAGGGTGGCAGTGATGAAGAAAGCCTTGCAAACAGGCTGGGCACGTAGAAACAACAAGTTCGCAAAACTGGCGACCCGACAAGTAAGTTTGCAATTTGCGAAATTGTACAAACCCCTCGCGAACTTGCAGAAACCCGTGCGAACACACCCCCCCCAAAAAATACGCAAATCCGCGAGAATTCATGGAATTTGCGGATTTTCGCAATCCGCAAATACGCAAATACGCAAATTCGCGGATTGCGAATCCGCAAAATCCGCCCATGCTTACTATAGTCGCTACCCAATATTGCTTGTTCAGGGAGATTGGGTATCAGGCCAACTGTTAGCAGGCTTCCCTCGTCTGTAGGGCGTTGTACTCGGACTCTGGGGGTCGGATAATTCTTGGTGTCGCCATGGACACATTTGATGGCCACGGTGCCAGTGACCGGTCCGACGGGGTGTGGCAGCTCCTGTGGTCGTAGAACGCTCTGCCTACACCCGGTGTCGGCCAGTGCCATCATTCGGTGTCCCTCAATCCGGACCGGACACCGGAAAGGGGGAGGGGCGGCTTCGGCGGTGAGACATACATAATTCCTGGCCAGTCCTATGTCCATGGGTTTGTCCTTTTGGGGGCATACACGTGCAATGTGTCCGTACCCACCACAATGAAAACATTGCGGTCCTGGCGGGGTTGGGCGAGGCATGACAGGGTAGGGCATCAGCGGAGCGAGCTCTGGTTTTCTGACCACGGGAGGGGGCCTTTGGGCCCAGGGATGACTGCCATGCGGTATGCGGGGAGGATGCTCCTCCTTGGGTCGCTGGGATTCTTGCGCTTTGTTGTAGGCGCTGGCAATTTCGACGGCGCTGTCTAGGGTTAGACGGGCGTGTTGGCGCACCCACTTCTGGGTGGCCGGATGCAGGGAAGCTAGGTACTGCACCAGATATATTTTGGACATGATATCTTCTTTGGTGGCTGTGGCGGGCTTCAGCCATCTGTTTGCCAGGTCCTGGATGCGGAAGGATAAAGCGCGAGGCGTTTCTTGAGCTCCTTCCCTTGCCTGACGGAGCCGAACCCTGTACGCCTCGTCGTCTATCCCCAAACGCTCCAGGATGCATGTCTTGATGTCCTGGTATGGTGTTTGTCCTTGGATGTTGGCCTGTTGGTAGGCGGCTTGCAGCTCGCCGGTCAACAGGGGACCCAGGTAGTGGCCCCATCGGTCGGCAGGCCATGCAGCGGCCTGGGCTAGGCGCTCGAAGTTCGTGAAGAAATAATCGGGGTCTTCGCCTGGCACGTATTTCTGTAAGACTACGGAAGGAAGGGTGGAGACCGGTCTTTGTTGCCCCATAACGGTAGTGAGCTTCTCCAGGGCTTGGTCCTGAGCGGTGCCCTGGCCCTTCAGGACGTCGTGCAATTGTCCCCGATCGTCCTCCGCTGTTTTGAGGAACCTTTCCATCATCTTTCCTAGCTGTTCTTGGCATTCCGCCAGCTGTTTGACTGCGGCCTCCATGCTTCCGGGGAATCCCACTTCTGACACCACCTGTGGACGTGTGGGCTGGGCGGACCGGAATAACAGGCGAGGAGGCCGGATGTAATGAGCGATGCTCAGTAGTAGTTTTATTAAAAGGATCGAACAAAGTCTTAAGGGGTGGTGGACTGCTTTCTGGGTTCCGGCGGGATGTGTAGGGTGGGTCTGCAGGCTGATGACACGGTTTGATGAGGCCGTAGGGGTTCCGGTCTTCTCCTCCCGACGGGTACAGTCTTCTCCCACTTGGGTTACTGGGACTCCTCGGAGGCTTGAAAAAGGAGAGAAGTGTACGGGCGTTAGTCCTGATCAGAAATGGACTTCGGAGCACTTCCACCCACACCAGGGAGTGAGGGAACGAGAAATGGCCCGTGCAGTAGGGATGGTCAGGGAGGTGGGACAAGGCTAGTAAGAGAGGGTTGGGAAAAGAGGTGACGGGTGCTGGGCGGTGCTCGGGCTCTTTACAGTGCACGTGAAAAGAGATCAATGTATCAATGTACAGTGCTTGTGCTCGTGTGGCTTTACCTATAATTTCTACAACTATATACAAGAAAGGGGCAATGAGAAAGGATGGTGTGTACTCACGTGCCCCGCCGCAACTCTCATCCGAGTTGCGGCCGCTCTCCAGCCACCTCCTGAGGACGCCACCAGTCTTCAGTCCAGACGTCCTCCTCTTCCTCGTCCTCGATTCGGTCTTGCCGCGCTGCTCCGCTCACTGTCGGTGGTTCTTCGCTTCCCGCTGTCTCCTGCCACGAGTCGGCTGCTTGGAACGTCTCTCCTTCTCTTCCTCGGGTTTTTCTACCTTCCGGGTTGAAGTCCTTCCCATCACTTCCGGGGTCAGAGGCGGCTGTTTCCGGGTCATCACTTCCGGGGTCGCGGGAGATCGCTTCCGGTTCTCCGTGCTCGGTTGACTGTGTCGGTGCCTGCAGGGGGAAAAAGAGAGAAGATGTCCTGGGTGACCGGGACGTTATGTGACCGGGCGGGGGAGACAGGACCCCCATGCTCGGATGTCGCTGCGAGGAGGTAAGGGCAGCGTCGTCTTCACAGTAGTCTTTTTGGCCAAAACATGCTAGATTTCACTGGGAAATTGAGGTGCGACCATGTTGCGTTTTGCGCTGTTTCAAGTCGCAGCCACTATGCCTACCCACGCAAGTGAGGTACCATTTTTTTCGGGAGACCTGGGGGAACGCTGGGTGGGTAGAAATTTGTTGATCCACGCAGATTCCAGAACTTTCCACCACAGAAATATGCGGAAAACTTGTTTTTTTGTCAAATATTTAGGTTTGCAAGGGATTCTGGCGAACAAAACCTTGGGGTAGGCATACAAGTCACCCCATACTGAATTCCCCTGGGTGTCTAGTTTTCAAAAATGTATAGGATTGCTAGGTTTCCCTAGGTGCTGGCAGAGCTACAGCGCAAAAACAAAAGGTAGTCTTTTTGGCCAAAACGTGCTAGATTTCACTGGGGAATTGAGGTGCGACCATGTTGCGTTTTTCGCTGTTTCATGTCGCAGCCACTATGCCTACCCACGCAAGTGAGGTACCATTTTTTTCGGGAGACCTGGGGGAACGCTGGGTGGGTGGCAATTTGTTGATCCACGAAGATTCCAGAACTTTCCACCACAGAAATGTGAGGAAAATGATTTTTTTTGTTCAAATTTTTAGGTTTGCAAGGGATTCTGAGTAACAAAACCTGGGGGCAAGCAGACGAGTCACCCCATCCTGAATTTCCCTGGGTGTCTAGTTTTTAAAAATATATAGGTTTGCTAGGTTTCCCTAGGTGCTGGCAGAGCTACGGCGCAAAAACAAAAGGTAGTCTTTTTGGCCAAAACGTGCTAGATTTCACTGGGGAATTGAGGTGCGACCATGTTGCGTTTTGCGCTGTTTCATGTCGCAGCCACTATGCCTACGCACGCAAGTGAGGTACCATTAATTTTGGGAGACCTTGGGGAATGCTTCGTGGGTGGAAATTTGTTGATCCACGGAGATTCCAGAACTTTCCAACACAGAAATATGAGGAAAATTATTTTTTTGGGTCAAATTTTTAGGTTTGCAAGGGATTCTGGGTAACAAAACCTGGGGGTAGGCAGACGAGTCACCCCATCCTGAATTTCCCTAGGTGTCTAGTTTGCAAAAATGTATAGGTTTGCTAGGTTTCCCTAGGTGCTGGCAGAGCTACGGCGCAAAAACAAAAGGTAGTCTTTTTGGCCAAAACTTGCTAGATTTCACTGGGAAATTGAGGTGCGACCATGTTGCGTTTTGCGCTGTTTCAAGTCGCAGCCACTATGCCTACCCACGCAAGTGAGGTACCATTTTTTTCGGGAGACCTGGTGGAACGCTGGGTGGGTAGAAATTTGTTGATCCACACAGATTCCAGAACTTTCCACCACAGAAATGTGCAGAAAACTTGTTTTTTTTGTCAAATATTTAGGTTTGCAAGGGATTCTGGCGAACAAAACCTGGGGGTAGGCAGACGAGTCACCCCATACTGAATTCCCCTGGGTGTCTAGTTTTAAAAAAGTGTATAGGTTTGCTAGGTTTCCCTAGGTGCTGGCAGAGCTACGGCGCAAAAAAAAGGTAGTCTTTTTGGCCAAAACGTGCTAGATTTTACTGGGAAATTGAGGTACGACCATGTTGCGTTTTGCGCTGTTTCAAGTCTCAGCCACTATGCCTACCCACGCAAGTGAGGTACCATTTTTTTCGGGAGACCTGGGGGAACGCTGGGTGGGTGGAAATTTGTTGATCCACGAAGATTCCAGAACTTTCCATCACAGAAATGTGAGGAAAATGATTTTTTTGGGTCAAATTTTTAGGTTTGCAAGGGATTCTGGGTAACAAAACCTGGGGGCAGGCAGACGAGTCACCCCATCCTGAATTTCCCTGGGTGTCTAGTTTTAAAAAAATGTATAGGTTTGCTAGGTTTCCCTAGGTGCTGGCAGAGCTATGGCGCAAAAACAAAAGGTAGTCTTTTTGGCCAAAACGTGCTGGATTTCACTGGGGAATTGAGGTGCGACCATGTTGCGTTTTGCGCTGCTTCATGTCGCAGCCACTATGCCTACCCACGCAAGTGAGGTACCATTTTTTTCGGGAGACCTGGGGGAACGCTGGGTGGGTGGAAATATGTTGATCCACGCAGATTCCAGAACTTTCCACCACAGAAATGTGAGGAAAATGTGTTTTGTTTGTCAAATGTTTAGGTTTGCAAGGGATTCTGGGTGACAAAACCTGGGGGTAGGCAGACGAGTCACCCCATCCTGAATTTCCCTGGGTGTCTAGTTTTCAAAAATGTATAGGTTTGCTAGGTTTCCCTAGGTGCTGGCAGGCTACGGCGCAAAACCAAAAAGTTGCCTTTTTGGCCAAAACGTGCTAGATTTCACTGGGAAATTGAGGTGCGACCATGTTGCGTTTTGCGCTGTTTCGTGTTGCAGCCACTATGCCTACCCACGCAAATGAGGTACCATTTTTTTCGGGAGACCTGGGGGAACGCTGGGTGGGTGGAAATTTGTTGATCCACGCAGATTCCAGAACTTTCCACCACAGAAATGTGAGGAACATGTGTTTTTTTGTCAAATTTTTAAGTTTGCAAGGGATTCTGGGTAACAAAACCTGGGGGTAGGCAGACGAGTCACCCCATCCTGAATTTCCCTGGGTGTCTAGTTTTAAAAAATGTATATGTTTGCTAGGTTACCCTAGATGCTGGCAGAGCTACGACGCAAAAACAAAAGGTAGTCTTTTTGTCCAAAAAGTGCTAGATTTCACTGGCAAATTGAGGTGCGACCATGTGGCGTTTTGCGCTGTTTCATGTCGCAGCCACTATGCCTACCCACGCAAGTGAGGTACCTTTTTTTCGGGAGACCTGGGGGAACGCTGGGTATGTGGAAATTTGTTGATCCACGCAGATTCCAGAACTTTCCACCACAGAAATGTGAGGAAAATGTGGTTTTTAGTCAAATTTTTAGGTTTGCAAGGGATTCTGGGTAACAAAACCTGGGGGTAGGCAGACGAGTCACCCCATCCTGAATTCCCCTGGGTGTCTAGTTTTTAAAAATGTATAGGTTTGCTAGGTTACCCTAGGTGCTGGCAGAGCTACAGCGCAAAAAGTCTTTTTGTCCAAAAAGTGCTAGATTTCACTGGGAAATTGAAGTGCGACCATGTTGCGTTTTGCGCTGTTTCATGTCGCAGTCACTATCCCTACCCACGCAAGTGAGGTACCGTTTTTATCGGGAGACCTGGGGGAACGATGGGTGGGTGGAAATTTGTTCATCCACGCAGATTCCAGAAATTTCCACCACAGAAATGTGAGGAAAATGTGTTTTTTTTTGTCAAATTCTTAGCTTTGCAAGGGATTCTGGGTAACAAAACCTGGTGGTAGGCAGTCGAGTCACCCCATCCTAAATTCCCCTGGGTGTCTACATTTCAAAAATATATAGGTTTGCTAGGTTTCCCTAGGTGCTGGCAGAGCTAGGGCTCAAAAACAAAAGGTAAACTCTTTGTCCAAAGAGCGCAAGATTTCACTGGGAAATTGAGGTGCGACCACATTGCATTTTGCGCCGTTTCCTGTCGCAGGCACAAGGCCGACCCACACAAGTCAGGTATCGTTTTTATCGGGAGACCTGGGGGAACGCTGGGGGGGTAGAAATTTGTTGATCCGCGCAGATTCCAGAACTATCCAATACAGAAATGTGATGAAAATGTGTTTTTTTTTACAAAATCTGAGATTTGCAAGGGATTCTGGGTAACAAAACCTGATGGTAGGCAGTCGAGTCACCCCATCCTGAATTCCCCTGGGTGTCTACTTTTCAAAAATGTATAGATTTGCTAGGTTTACATACGTACCGGCAGAGCTAGGGTGCAAAAACTACAGGTAGGCACTTTGCCAAAAAAGGGTCAGTTTGTAACTGCAAAATTTAGGTGTGACCACGTTGCGTTTTGCGCCGTTTCCTGTCGCAGGCACAAGGCCGACCCCCACAAGTGAGGTTCCATTTTTATCGGGAGACTTGGGGTAATTCAGATTTGTAAATCAACTGTTATTACCAATTGAGCTTTCATGCATTTCTCCCTTTCAATGAAAGACATTGTGTAAAAAAAATATCTTTTTGAAAAATGACCAATAATTCTCATGCTAGTATGAGTATTCCCAATTTTGAAAATGTGCTATTATATACTGTTTCTGAACTCTATAATTTGTACCCAATGCAGAAATACATAGGTGTCTATCATACAGATTTTTCCATGTATACATTTTCCAGGACAAAGTGCTCTATACCCAGTAAATGAAAAAATACCATTGCAAGTTGCTGCTCAGTTTTTGGATCTGGGTTCGTCGGGTTCTTGGTGAAACTACAAGTCCTATGTATCCCCACAACCAGGAAGGTCTAACGGATGTAACGGTATATTGCTTTTCAAGAGTTATCAAAATTAGAAAAAGTTATAGATGAAAAAGTTGAGACAAAAGGCTGTTTTTTTTCAACAAATTTTCAATTATTCCAATATTTAACTGTTAGTTTCTATAAAGAAACATTCATGGATTTAGACAAATGACCCCTTTCTAAATTTAAAATTTTGTCTACTTTTCGAAAATGTACAGCTTTCCAGGATCCATTATTGCTTTCAAACTCATTTCTACCATTAACTGGAAGGAGGTGGAAAGCTCTAAAAATAGCAAAAATAGGCTATGTCCCAGAAAAATGCCAAAACTGTGTGAAAAATTTCGGTTCTCTGACAAAAGACTGTCATTCCCTAAAAGCTGAGAAAATGGAGATTTCAGCCCGACAAACTCTTTTTTGATAACATTTTCAGGGAAAAACCCAGAGGCTTTCATTTGCAGCCCGTTTTTCTGAAAAAAACAAAAAAATCACTATATTTTGGTTAATTTCTGGGACCCCTCCAAGGGAATCCACAAACCCTGGGTGCCTTTAGAATCCACATGATGTTGGAAGAAAAGGACGCAAATTTGGTGTGGATACCTTATGTCGTCAAAAAGTTACAAGGGCCTAAGCGCGCACTACCCCAAAACGCCAAAAAAAGCCTTAGCACAGGAGGGGAAAAGGCCTAGCAGCGAAGGGGTTAATTCTCATTTATGTCATGGAATTTTAGCTCACTGTTATATGTTGATTTTTTTTTATTTTGGGGTGCCTGTAAAGCCTCACTAGCCAGTAGTCCCAGGTGTAGTGAGTGGTGCATGGGCCTAGTCTCTCTGTGGGGTGTCTTGAATTTAAACATCATTGAGGGCATGGATGGCATGGGATTGTGGTGAATTTTGAGTGCTTTTCGACTTTTTGGGGTGTTGTTGGGGCCTGACCATGTCTGTGGGTGCCATTTTGAGGCCTGGTACAGGCAGGGCCTGGCCATGTGGTGGGGGTCAAGGGGCCATTTTGAAGCCAGGCAGTGTGCTCAGGCCTGCACCCAGTTTGCCTTGCTTTCAACCATTATGCCCAGGGGTACTCAGTGGTGCATGGGCCTAGTCTTTCTGTGGGGTGTCTTGAATTTGAACATCATTGAGGGCATGGATGGCATTGGATTGTGGTGATCTTTGAGTGTTTTTCGACTTTTTGGGGTGGTGTTGGGGCCTGGCCATGTGGTGGGGGTCAAGGGGCCATTTTGAAGCCAGGCAGTGTGCTCAGTCCTGCACCCAGTTTGCCTTGCTTTCAACCATTATGCCCAGGGGTACTCAGTGGTGCATGGGCCTAATCTTTCTGTGGGGGTGTTTCGAATTTAAACATCATTGAGGGCATGGATGGCATTGGATTGTGGTTATTTTTGAGTGTTTTTCGACTTTTTGGGGTGGTGTGGGGGCCTGGCCATGTGGGTGGTGGCCATTTTGAGGGCTGGTACAGGCATGGCCTGGCCATGTGGTGGGGGTCAAGAGTCCATTTTGAAGGCAGGCAGTGTGCTCAGGCCTGCACCCATTTTGCCTTGCTTTCATCCATTATGCCCAGGGGTACTCAGTAGTGCATGGACCAAGTCTTTCTGTGGGGTGTCTTGAATTTAAACATCATTGAGGGCATGGATGATATGGGATTGTGGTGATTTGTATGTGTTTTTCGATTTTTTTGGGTATTGTTGGGGCCTGGCCATGTGGTGGGGGGCATTTTGAGGGCTGGTACAGGCAGGGCCTGGCCATGTGGTGGGGGTCAAGGGGCCATTTTGCAGGCAGGCAGTGTGCTCAGGCCTGCACCCATTTTGCCTTGCTTTCATCCATTATGCCCGGGGGTACTCAGTGGTGCATGGACCAAGTCTTTCTGTGGGGTGTCTTGAATGTAAACATCATTGAGGGCATGGATGGCATTGGATTGTGGTGATTTTTATGTGTTTTTCGATTTTTGGGGATGTTGTTGTGGCCTGGCCATGTGGGTGGGGGCCATTTTGAGGGCTGGTACAGGCAGGGCCTGGCCATGTGGTGGGGGTCAAGGGGCCATTTTGAAGGCAGGCATTGTGCTCAGGCCTGCACCCATTTTGCCTAGCTTTTATCCATTATGCCCAGGGGTACTCAGTGGTGCATGGACCAAGTCTTTCCGTGGGGTGTCGTGAATTTAAACATCACTGAGGGCATGGATGGCATTGGATTGTGGTGATTTTTGAGTGTTTTTCGACTTTTTGGGGTGTATAACTGATGTTCCTCTGTGTTCCATTACTTTTAGGTGCACAAGAGAACGACCAGTGCCAGGAAGAAGTCCTGCAGCGGTGTGTGCAGCACAACATCACGTGACGTCACGTGTGGCCACAGACAAGACAACTCTGCAACTCGTGCAACTGCGGCCTGCTGTTCTGACATCTCAAGAAGATGGCCCCAAAGAAAGTTGGCCGTAGCGCCTCAGCGAAAAAAGTTTCCAGTGCTACTGCCAGTAAGAAGGAGCAGAAGAAGCAAGTGGCACCACCTACCAAGGAGACTGGTGTGCCCACCGACACCTTTTTTGGGGGAAAAAAACTACGCCTGCAACAGCAGCGGTGTCCGCCGGGGACCAAGCTGGAAGCAGCACCTCCGCTTCATTGGGCTAAGTGCCACCATGCAAACTTAGGTCCAAGACCATGAGTGCTGCTGCGGCAGCCACTTTGGATGTTCAATCACCATCGACCAGTGATGTTGGCTCATCACAAGAAAGTACCATCCAGTCAACGCCGGGTGTAACTCAGCTGATGAGTGTTCAACAACCACAGTTGCAACGACAACCACACGTGCAACTAGTACAAGCGCAAGTACATGGGCAAGGAGAGGCGCAAGTAGAGGCGGAAGTAGAGCCGCAAGGAGAGGCGCAAGTAGTGCCGCAAGGAGAGGTGCAAGTAGAGCCGCAAGTAGAGGCGCAAGTAGAGGCGCAAGGAGAGGAGCAAGGACAGGTGCATGGAGAGGTGCAACTAGAGGTTCATGGAGTGGCACAACTGCCTACAACGCTTGTTCCTCCAGAAGTAGGGGCCCATCAGGAAATTGATATTCTAGAGGAGGTATCATCCGAGGAAGCCACTCATCCTGATGATGATTATCCATTGTCTTCCAGATCCCCAGCAAGAAAAAGGTCAAGGAGGGATACTACTACTATTACAAGTTCTTCTTCAAGCCCCCTTCCGTCTGATGACCTTGATGGTGATTGGAACCCAGCCATGCAGTCTGAGAGTGAGTCACGCCATGAGCCGACAAAGGTAGCTAAGCCTAAAATGAAGGCTCCCGCAAAGCTTCCACTTATGGGTGATGACGACGAACAAGAAGTGGTGTCTTCTGCTGCTGATGAACAGTCTGACGATGACCCAGTCATAACAGTCATCACTCCAGCCCCAGCAGGCATGCAGCAGACAGACATTGTAACCCTATCCCGAATGGCTGCTGAGTGGGATATGGGCGGCGTGGCACTGGAACCACCACCGTTAACTACAACACCAACACAACCTACAGCTCCCATCTTTTTTAGTCAGAAGGACCGGCATGGACCTCCATCCAGCTCGACCTCAAGTAGTGGTGCTGTAAGTGAACAGCAGAAACAAATGCAGCCACGCCCATCCTCCACTTCATCTGGCATTGAAAGTCAAAGTAGCACCTCCACCTTCAGCAGACATCACCAGTCCCCAGTTTGGGACTTCTTTACTGTTAGCCAAAGGGCGGAGAACATGGTTGTTTGTTTGATTTGTAAAACATTAGTTAGACGGGGTAAGCTTGGTACCAATTATGGTACCGGAGGCCAGAGAGGTCATCTCAAGCAACACCACACTATTATTTGGGAAGCACACATGAGGAAGATCGAGGAAGGCAAAAGAAAAACAAATCCAAATGTATCCCTTGATATTGCATCTGATGATGACGAGAGGCTGATCGTGCAGGGGGGAAGTGAAGAAGCGACAGACTTTTTTTCTGGTACACCCAGTTCTGCGGGCAGCAGCTTTGAAGTGGTATCGGCCATACCCTCTACCCCTGCAACATCTATGAGGCACACTAAGAGTGTGGGAGAGACACCTATGCAAAAAACTACATCAATGGGCCTAACTGGTTTGAAGACGTCATCATCATCATCATCACGTAAAATGATCCAGCCCACCATTTGCCAAATGTTGTGGTCGGAGGCGCCATTTGAACGTAACCACCCAACGGTACATCTGTATAACGCAAAGCTGGCTAAAATGCTAGCGCTGGAGCTTCTCCCTTTTTCTTTCGTGGAAGGGGTGGGGTTTCTAGAATTAGTGGCGACAGTCTGCCCTAAATGGAAGGTTCCTAGCCGGTCCTATTTTTCCAGATTTGCGGTTCCAGCACTACATCAAGATGTGCTAGAGGTGATTGGGGAAGCTTTGCAGAAGAGTGCGGTTCACACTATCCACTTGACAACAGACATGTGGACCAGTTGCCAAGCCCTTGATTACATGAGCATCACTGCACACTGTGTCTCTTTTGCAGGGTCTTTGGCAAGGGTTAGAGACAAGTCAAGTGCAGTTGTTGACCTGGACACAGTTTTTCAAGCTACTCGGAAACATGCAACATTAGCCATGTTTGCCATGGAGAAAACTCATTCTGCAAAAAACATTTTGGAGGAGTTTAACAGTAAGGTCTCTGAATGGCTGCAACCAAGAAATCGCATAGTTGGTTATGTTTCCACGGATAATGGCAGTAATATAGTTAAGGCCATGCAGGAGGGTCAATATTTCAGAGTGCCGTGTTTGGCGCACTGTATAAACCTGGTTGTGCAAGATTTCTTGAAAACTGAAAACACAGTCAAAAAGTTACTGACCACCTGCCGAAAAATCTGCACACATTTCAGCCATTCTTTTTAAGGCCCGGAAGGAGCTGAGGAGCATTCAACATGAACGTAAAATGCCAGTCAAAGGACTCATCCAGGAGGTGGCAAAACGTTGGAACTCAACCTTTTACATGTTTGAGCGTCTGTCTGAGCAGTGCATGGTAATCAATGACTATGTCTTTAATCTAGGTTCTGATCATAAAGACAAAGAGGCTAGAGTTGGAGGAATAGGAGCTAGTTAAAAGCTTGACAGACACGCTTCGTCCTTTTGAGGTCTTCACGCGTGAAGTCAGCAGGGAGGACTGTTCTTTGAGCAAAGCTATCCCCTTGTTGGTCATGCTAGAGCACCAACTGAAGGACGTGTCTTCAACGTTCAGAGATGATGTTGGAAAGCAAGATATATATCGGTTGGCGGAGAACTTATTAAGCCGCCTAGTTGCCAATGAAAGGCTTCAAAACATACATACAGAACAACATTACATTTGTGCCACTATTCGGTACAAAAAGGCAGTGGCCAGCAAAGCATTCATTCCTTGTGATGAAGCAGATGTTTCAAAGTACAAACATTGGCTAGCTGTGTCAGCCAGTCGGTTCGAAAAAGAGCGGCAGAAAATTCATGGAGCCGTCAGAAGTCCAACTGAATCAGCAGGCCATCCAGCTTCAAGTTCCACTTCTGAATCTGTGGGCGAAGGGAGTCACTTTCCCTCACAGCCGTTAACGACACCAGGAGCAATCGTATCATCATCCTCACCTGCACCAGGCCCAGCCATAATATTGTCGGAAGCGGATTGGCTAACTCATAAAGGGTTTCTTTGTTCCGGTGCTGAGAATGCCACAGATGGTACGCAAAGTGGAGCAACTGTGGAGAACCTTGAGTTGATGGTGCAGGCCTATCTGGATGAGCCAACACAGGTCTTTGCTAATACGAATCCTTTGCTGTATTGGTACAGGAAAATGGATCTATGGCCACTGATCACCAACCTGGCTATAAATTATTTGTCTTGCCCACTTGCAAGGGTGTCTTCTGAACGTGTTTCAGTGCTGCTGGTGCCATTTTAACTTCAAAAAGGACCCGCCTCTCGGCCAAAAATGTGGAGAGGTTAACACTGATCAAGATGAATCAGCACTTGATACCACCAGATTACAAAGTACGTGAATGCACGCAGGAACAAGAGGACATCGACTTAGGTGACGGAAGTTCTTCTCTGTTACCTGACCTACTCCCGTCTCAATTCATGGAGTTTAATGACAAGCTCTACTTCCCTGACACCGAGTCCTGAAAATGACTTCCTTTTTTTCGTCCTTATTCACTTTTATTCCTGTGTGTCTTTCTTTGTTTTGCAACTTTTACCACAACAAAACTCTAATCACCTAATCACAACAAGTCCATGAGCAGCACTGTCTTCATCTTATATTCCTTATTGATTTGAAGATGCCTCAGTCTGCATTCCTGAGGTTCACAAGTTCACAACTCAATCATGCTCCTTTATACTCCTCCTCCAGACTCCCCCTATCCGTTTCCCTCAGCGTTTAGGCCCTGTTCTGTCCCTGTCCTCAGCTGCCCAGCAAGTAGTGGGCAGATGCTACGTTTAGGTTTTGATGCAGTGGCGCAACCTGGACTTTGATGTAAGTTCTGTGCTAAGGTAATTTCTGCAAATTCTCCTGTGCTGCACCTCTGAATGTGTTTTGATGCATCATGTGCCTTGTTCTTACACCGCTGAATGTATGTTTATGCATCATGTGTTTTGTTCCCAGGCCTATACCCCTAAATGTACGGTGATATTTAGTTGGTTGTTTTCTCCTAGTACTGGTGTTCCCTGTGAGGTCCTGGTTCCTTGCGTAATATTCTCCTAAGGTGGTTAGGGTTGCATAGGTGGTACTTACCGGTTACCAGTAGTTACTGGTTGTGTGCTAAAGTGATTTATACTCTATGTTCTAAGTTCTAATTCTAACAGCATTTTTAGTTATAAAAGTGCTGATTCCTGACAGTGGTCCAGGTGGCCCTGTCTTATACATATCCCCTGTAAATTCTACCCGTGCCTGTTGGCACATTGTAAAGTGTGTGTTTTTATCTAATGTGTTTTGGTGTAATACAAAGGCTATTTTTAAACATAACCTTGTGTGGAGTTTCCTTTGCGGTGGGCCTTGGGTGTTGTTGCTGGGGGTGCATGCGCAAACACTTAACTCACATTGCCTCCGAGTTTAGCCTTACTGCTCGTGCTACGTTACCAAGGGGGTGATCAGGGGTTATCTTGGCGCGTAACTCCCTTGCCCTGATGGGGAAGTGGTGGTCTCTGACTGACTTTGGCTCAAGCCCTGTCCGGCCACGGAAATTGGCTCGTTCATAATGATGTTGGCAATGTTTTAGGGGGGTTTGGTGTTCTTTGGTCCAAAATTGGCAGAATTTTGGCCTTTTTGGGTGTTTTGCGGGCACGTGTGTTTGGGTGAAAACTAAGTGAAAACTAGTCGTAGACCTTCCTTCTTCTTCTTCTTCTTCAAAGAGCGCAGTGGTTCGATTTTGTTCTGCCTTGCTGAGATTCTTGTGAATCGCTGGAACAAGTGACTGTCCATGTGAGTTTCAAGAGGATCGTAGTAGCGGAAGTGCTGAAAACAGCAATGTTTGGTGAACAGCGCAATTTGCCATGTTTTGAATATACCAGTATTGCATGTTTTTGGGGGGCTGTTTGGGGGGCTTCTAGGTTTCTGTGGGTGGGTTTTGGGGTCTGGGAGGACTGCTGGCACAGTCTAATGTTGATTGCATTTGTTTTTCAGGAAATCCATGGTGGAAAAGGGGAGTTAGGGCCTAGCTGCAGAGCGTATTTGGACTGAATTGAAGGTAGGCCCATTTTTGCTTTTTGCCTGATTGGGGGTTTACTGCTTTTTGGCGGGTTGCTGCAGGGGTCTGGAAGCATAGCTCGGAAGGTCTAATATCGGGTAAAAGTGTTTTGGATAAAATCCATGGTGAAAAAGCTTTTGCATTTTTGCTCAATTGCCTGTCTTTGGGGGGCTGTTTGGGGGGCTTCTATGTTTTTGTGGGTGGGTTTTGTGGTCTGGGAGCACTGCTGGCACAGTCTAATGTTGATTTCATTTGTTTTTCAGGAAATCCATAGTGGAAACGGGGAGTTAGGGCCTAGCTACACAGCGCATTTGGACTGAATTCCAGGTAGGCCCGAAATTCTCACTTTTTGTGGTTTCGCTTTTTGGCTGTTTGGGGGTGTTAAACTTGTTTCCGCCTGGGTTGACGGGTCTGGGGGCATTGCTGTGAAGGTCTAATACCGGATAAAATTGTTTTGTAGAAAATCAAAGGTGAAAATGTTTTTCCATTTTCAGGCATTTTGCTCACTTTAGCGTTTTCGGGGGCCTGCTTTGGGGGGTTCCTGGTGTTTGTGGGTGGGTTTTGGGGTATTGGAGCAACGCTGGTTATGTATACTTTTGATTGCAACAGGTTTGAAGAAAATCCATGGTGGCAAAGGGGAGTTAGGGCCTAGCTGCAGAGCGTGCATGGAGTGATTTTGGAACTAGGGCTAAATATTTCTAAGTGCCCATTTTTCCATTTTTGCTTTTTGGCTGTTTGGAGGGGTTAAACTTGTTTCCGCCTGGGTTGACGGGTCTGGGGGCATTGCTGTGAAGGTCTAATACCGGTGAAAAGTGGTTTGGAGAAAATCAGAGGTGAAAAAGTTTTTCCATTTTCAGGCATTTCGCTCACTTTAGTGTTTTCGGGAGGCTGTTTGGGGGTTCCTAGTGTTTGTGGGTGTGTTTTGGGGTATTGGAGCACCGCTGGGTATGGATACTTTTGATTGCAAGAGGTTTGAAGAAAATCCATGGTGGCAAAGGGGGAATAGGGCCTAGCTGCAGAGCGCGCATGGAGTGATTTTGGAACTAGGGCTAAATATTTCTAAGTGCCCATTTTTCCATTTTTGCTTTTTAGCTGTTTGGGGGGGGGTTAAACTTGTTTCCGTCTGGGTTGACGGGTCTGGGGGCATTGCTGTGAAGGTCTAATACCGGAGAAAAGTGGTTTGGAGAAAATCGGAGGTAAAAAAGTTTTTCAATTTTCAGGCATTTCGCTCACTTTAGCGTTTTCATGGGGCTGTTTGGGGGGTTCCTGGTGTTTGTGGGTGGGTTTTAGGGTATTGGAGCAATGCTGGGTATGCAAACTTTTGATTGCAAGAGGTTTGAAGAAAATCCAAGGTGGCAAAGGGGAGTTAGGGCCTAGCTGCAGAGCGCGCATGGAGTGATTTTGGAACTAGGGCTAAATATTTCTAAGTGCCCATTTTTCCATTTTTGCTTTTTGGCTGTTTGAGGGGGTTAAACTTGCTTCCGCCTGGGTTGACTGGTCTGGGGGCATTGCTGTGAAGGTCTAATACCGGAGAAAAGTGGTTTGTAGAAAATCAGAGGTGAAAAAGTTTTTCCATTTTCAGGCATTTCGCTCACTTTAGCATTTTCGGGGGGCTGTTTGGGGAGGTTCCTGGTGTGTGTGGGTGGGTTTTGGGGTTTGGAGCAACGCTGGGTATGGATACTTTTGATTGCAAGAGGTTTGAAGAAAATCCATGGTGGCAAAGGGGAGTTAGGGCCTAGTTGAAGAAAGCGTTTGACACTATTTTTAACTTAGGGCTCATTAGGGTTAGAAGTATTGCATGTGTTTGGGGGTGTTCGAGATTTTGGCAACTGGGTTCTGGGGTCTACTCTTGGAGCACTTGTCGAGAAATGTCTAATTTTGGTAGCAAGTGGTTTGAAGAACATCCATGATGGGAAAGGGGGGATTTGGGCCTACTTTTCTTTCAAAGTACGTTTTGTCACCATTTTCCACTAGGCCTCAGACAGGTAGCAGTATCGCACGTTTTTGGGGTCTGATTGGGGGTATTCTACATTTTAGCATCTGTGTTTAAGGGTCTGGGAGCACTGCTGGTAAGGTCTAATTTTGTTCTAAAATCGTAGTTTACACTACACCTAGCTTGAGGGGAAAGATCCGCAAAATTCGCCCATACTTATTTATCCGTCAAAAGGAGACTCAGAGAACGCCCTTTCGAAACTATTGTACTGTCGATTCTGAAACTGAAAGTGTGACTTTTTGCACTACACAGCGTACATCCCTTATATTTTTTTCTCAGTGGTGTTTTAATATCACTTCCTGTTTTTCCATCAACATTTACAGGGCGGCTTTCACCCTGTGCAATGGAAAAAAGGATGAAGTCAGGCTTCACATTAGCGACCCGCAATTCAGCATCCGCCAGGCAGGCAGTGGACAGGGTGTCTTCTGGTCACCAACATTGATCAACGGAGCGTCAGATGGAACGGAGGAGTACCGCAAATAGGAGGAATGGCTTGATGCATGCAACTTCCCAAATTCAACAGGACAAGTACAACAACATACAGTAACAGTATCCATTCATTTCTACTTATCTTTTAAGTAATGTTATTGCTGTGAACTTCTATGAGTGTGACTCTGCATTTCTTTGCTCTCTGCTTCTAAATTTGCTATGTTTTTGCTATGTTTAACAGCAATTTAATGTTCTAAGTGTTTATTCTCTCTGAGGGCAGAGAGGCAAGTGAAATTGCGTAATGACTGCAGCCCTGTACTCTCAACTTGTTTCTTCATAGTTACTAGTAAGTTGCAGTAAGTAGTAGTGCTACTTTGCAGTAACCTAACGATCCATTTAGAAAACAACTTCTTGCATGCAGTAGTGCACTTCCTTTATGTCTCTTTAAAGATTTATAAATATCTTCAAATCCAAAGATTTGTTTCTCTTCATTTGTTGTTTGACTGTCCATGCTGTTTTTTTTCCTCTCTACCAAACGTTCCCAAAAAACTCCATTCCCATCCAATTTTCAAACCCTAACCCTCTTCCCCCGGGCTGTGTGATATTTCATTGTAGTGTGACTGACAACAACAATAAATTCCACACACTTGTTGGGGAGGATAAGGTCAAAGCAGCCAAAATAATTACAATCAGAAGTTCATGAACGCCATCGTGGATTGATAAGAACATCCTCCTCCTACACGGCGTGAACAATCAAATGCTTAATGCTTATGTTACGTTGATGACGTGTCCTTTGCCTTAATTTCTTATAGCAGTCCAACTCCACGCAACTACTACTTATATTTACATTAATTTAACACTGCTTAGGCTACAATTTAGGGCACTGTACTCTACCGTACTATCTAATGTACTGTTCGTAATGCTACGCTCAGCCCACTCAATGTTTCATTTCCTTTTTTTCATATGGTGATACTGCCAGTGTGTACCACTACTGCTACCAGCACAACAATAATATTGCATCCGTCGAGGATTCAACTCAACAACCAACCTTATTCCCCAACCGTGATTCAAAAATCACAGGTAAGATAAGCATATTGGAGAGGTAGTAGAATAATGGGTTAGGACTAAAGTTGGGAGAAGAGCAGAGACTGACAGTACTGCTAGTAAAGTACAGTAGTAGAGCTACTGAATTGACTAACTCGGTTACTTGCATTTTGGTACATTTCAGGACAAGATGTTTCATACATGCTGGTAAGTTTGAAAAACCAAACGTCCAGTAACCACCGCCAACCCCCACACAAAATAATATGAGCGCGTATACTGTGTTTTGGTATGAACAATATAATTATTAAGAAATATAAATTATGTATGTTGTTGTCACAAAAATAAAATAAATTAACCCAATTCACCCCCCCTCACTAATCAAACCAATGTTCAAAAATCAAAAAGTCCCCTTTCCTAAAAACCCAATTCCCACCCCCCCAACAGTCTTTTAAAAAGGGGCAAGGGACAGTCACTTCCTCCGGTGGCGTGATGTGGACAGCTGGTGCTGCAGGTCCCGCAGCTCTTTGCGAAGGTCCCGGAGCTGGCGCTGATGCTTTTCGCCCAACCGCTCCAGGTAGTCCACTCGCTTTCGGAGGCGGCGCACCCGTGCCATCCAGGCTCTGGGGGGGGGGCAGCTGTTGTTTTTGCTGCTGTGCGGCGGCGGAGGGAGGCTGTCAGGCCACGGCTCCGTTTGGCTGGAGGCTTGTGGCTGGTGGACCCGGGGGCAGTGGAGGAGGATGTACTGGTTGATGTGTCCTCATGCTCCCAACCGCCGATACTCAGCACAAATAGCCTCCAGCTTACGGGCCCTGGCCCGGACAGCCATCTCCTTGCGGGTGAGCTTTTTTGGAGCAGCATCTATGAAGAAAGAAAGAAAAATACTGTAGCCAATAGTCTTTAACATAAAGTCAAAATAATTCAACGGAAAGTTGACACTCAGTAACACCAGCATCAGTAACACCAACAAGTAGCAAACACAGTATAACATTTTGAAGATAACGGACCAGGTTGTTTGATTTTCGATCCACAACTGGCGCCTCCCGTGTGTGACGTTATTTATAATTTCTAACCACTATTTTGATGGTGCCCCAGATAGGAGGAAGAACATAAACCTCTAATTAGGACCAAGATCACAACATAATTGATACAACAGGTATCTGTGCACACGTCGCCTTTTACAGAGTAAATGTTGTAGGTAATCAAACAACACAAGCAATAGACAAACAATGTAGAAGTAGTCTGATGGAAGTTTTTCTTCAATTCAGATTTTATTCACCAAGCCCAGCCAACACGTGTTTCGTCAGGGCTAGAAACCCACGACTTCATCAGGGCTCCCGCGGGCAGCGGTTCCAAAGCTATTGCCACAATGGCTATGTGCTCTCAGCCGGTTCTAATTCTGACTCGGCTACCGGGTACTGTGGAGGTTCTCGCTGATTCGTCTCAGCCGTCTGTGTGATGATTAATACCAAAGATGCAACACGCCATAGGCGTATCCGTGTGCGCGGCAGGTTAAGCCGTACTGCTTTTCATCGTCTCCGCGTGTAAATGTGGAAGTCATTTTTTACACGCGGAGATGCTGGAAAGCTGAGACGGCTGAGACGACTAAGTCGAACTGCACCTATCATCAACACTGTCCTATTTATCTTGTCCATGCTTCTTTGAGTGCAGAATAGTCCCTGAAACACTAGGGGTATGGGATGTGCTCCTCTCAAATCAAAAAGGCAACTGCTACCTTTTACTCTAGTGGAGAAGTGTGGCTCAGGGGTTAGAGGCAGCAGACCCGGAAGCTGAGATCGGTCCTGGACCAGGGTTCAATTCCCGCCTCGGCGGGTCTTGGGCTAAAAATTCCATGGACTCGATAATTCTCGCCCCGGTGCCTCCTCGACTCACGGGTTCACACTCTGCGACTCTGGGCAATAGCTTGCTTAATCTCCACAACGGCCCCTCGCGGCGGGATGCCTGACTTTCACCTTGTGGATACCCTGCTATCTCACAGGGGAATATCAGGAAGGGTTCCCTAAGCAAGCGCCGGGAAACCCACTGCGGGTAGCTGTGCGCTATATAAGCTCAACGACATTTACATTTACTTGGTGTAAACAATGACATTTTGTTGTTGGAAATTGTCAAATCACTTACATTAAGAAGACTGGAATAGACAGACCGACTCATAATCATAAATAGTAGTAGCACAGAGAGTGATGGTAGAGGCAGGATAAGAATGTAGAAAGTAGTCTACATTAGAAGAAGATCAAAGACTATTTTGTAAAACATAGAATTATTAGGAAACAGTTTGTAATGAATAGGAGCTGTAAAAGTTAGGGAAGTATAAGTATTAATATAACAATAGAACAACTTACTGGGGCCAGCAGAAGAGCCTGCAAGGGACTGATCCTGACCACCTTCTTCCACCGGAGTCTCAGTCGCCGTTGCCGCCTTGCCTCTGGGAGCTTCTGTTGAACATGAAATAAAGAAACACAACATGGATGATTGTTTTTGGGGAAATATTTCTTTGAACACAATCTAAAATTATGTCGGGGAAACAAATTAACAACAATTGCATCTGATATGGTCAGCTAGGAGGATAGTAGTACAGTATTGCAGGATTCGCAGACCATCTAATAGGAAAGTTATGTAATTCACTAACTACACCAACAACAAAAAGGTTCAAGTACGACTGCCATCACTAAGCAGCACGAGACGTCGCGTGACAGACACAGTCCATCAGCATGATTGCAGACCACTAACAAATGTCATATAACAAGTAATAAATAATATACTCAACGTATCAATCCACCACTATCTCTTCAAAGTGGCAGCAGCAGGCAGGAGTACAAAGAAGGACTAGACTTGAGGGTATACAACCTTTACAATGCAACATTTACAACGCACTACCATTACAACAAAACTTTTACAACGCAACATCCATTACAATGCATGCATTTACAACACAGTCATTACAACGCATGACACTACAACGCACACCACTACAACGCATGCCATTACAATGCAGTCATTACAACGCATACCATTACAACGCATAGCATTACAACACAAAGTACCCTTACACTATCCAACACTTACCCTACTGTTGCACCCCCTGGAGTTAGAATAGTAATTTTTACCCCTACACTATCCAACACTTACCCTACTGTTGCACCCCCTGGAGTTAGAATAGTAATGTTAACCCCTACACTATCCAACACTTACCTTACATGCAATGCAATGTAATGCGTTGTAATGGTATGTGTTGTAAATGTAGTATGCGTTGTAGTGGAATGCGTTGTAAAGGTAGTTTCAAAGAATTCGTTGTAATGGCATGCATTGTAATGGTGTGCGTTGTAATGGATGTTGCGGTGTAAAAAATGCGTTGTAAAGGTAGGCGTTGTAAAAGTATGCGTTGTAACGTCATACATCCAGACTTGAGTGTACTGTCTCTACCATTACGCAGTAATGCTGTCAAATGAGTAAAAAGTTGCAAACATGTAAGCATAGTAGCAACGCCAATAACCAGGCGAGCACCTGCAATGACAGAAGCTATTTAAAGATTAATTTACCTGCAATGTAATCGAATCAGCAGCATTCGTACTCTTCAGGAAAGAAATAGATTAGCAATATAACAGAGCAAAAGAAAATAAAGTAGTTATTAAATAGCTACTTACCAAGGCCAGGGATCTCCAATCCTAGCAGGTCGAGCATATCATGCTCCCGGTCCAGGATGTCAGTCCACCGGTGCGCCACTTGCTGGTAGGTGCGCCGGACCCCAGACTCCTTCCACATGCACCGGCACACCTTCTCCTACAGCTGGCGACGCTCCCGGAGGCCTTAACCGGAAGCAATCCGCCCACCTGCTGCCACGGTCTTAGGGAGGTGGACTTGCACAAACACCATCAAGGCGGCCACCTCCAATGCAGAGAAGATCTCCCTGGCCTGGACTAGCTCCCCCCTCAAATGTCCGCAAGGGAGCCGGGTACGGGGTGCTGGCCCCTTCCCCTTGCCCTTGTCTGCTCCCTTTGCCATGGTCCTGGGCACAAGGAAAAGGAAAGAAGAATAGGTGTGAAAAAAAAGTAAGAGAGAGAGCGAAAGAAATAAAGTAGGTAATAAAGTAACAAAAAGTAAAAAAAACACAAAATATAGATGTAGGAAATTGTAGAGATAGATAGTAAGCAAAAAAAAGTTCAGAAAAACATAGGATTACAAAGATGTAAGATGGATGGAAAGGTAGCATGCCCAAAAACCATAGCAATGAATGAAAAACAAGATGGCCGCGCCCATAGAGGACCGCGTGGGTAAGTTTGGGCGATATTTTCCCTGTGAGCATGCAAAAACACAGGCAAACTCGTAATAGAGCGCCACACACAACGTGAGATTGTCAATAGTGCCCGGAACCGGAAATACGCAATGCGCACAAGATGGCCGCGCCCATGTACGACCGCATAGGTAAGTTCGCGGTCGGTGCGCTGCAAGCGGCTTGCGAAGATGCAAAAAAACCCGCGAACACGCAAAAAAAACAATCCGCAAATTTGCACGAATTTGCGGATTGTGAGTTCGATTTAGCACGAATTTGCGCCCCGCGAATCTCGCGAAATTGCACAAAAACGAATTTTGCAAAACTGAAAGCACTTAGCAGGTGCAAAGGTTCAAGCTAATATGTAACCATTCCCTGTAGTGCTTGCTGAGGGGCCCCTCCAAAATTCAGTTGTCTACTTGCAACTATTCTCTGACCCTGCTCTGACCCTCAAAGCAGGGTCAGAGAATAGTTACAAGTATGGCACAATGCTCCTGTAAAAAAAATTAAACTGCAACAGGAAGCACTTACAGCTAAGGAAGCAGGTGCCAGACTTGAAGCTCAAATTCAGTGACACATTAACCAGCCCCAAATGAATTCATCTCAGTTGAGGCTGGGAAGGTGTGTTTTGCTTTCCCCCCCATAATCTACAGTGGTGAACAAGAGGGTGGTAGTGGTGAACCAGAGGGTGCTGTGTTAAACCAGAGGGGGACAGTGATGATCCAGAGTGTAGCAGTCGCAAACCAGAGGGTGGCAGTGATGAACCAGAGGGTGGCAGTGATGAACCAGAGGGTGGCAGTGGTGAACCAGAGGGTTATGAACCAGAGGATAGCAGTGATGAACCAGAGGGTGACAGTCTTGAACCAGAGGGTGGCAGTGATCAACCAAAGGGTGGCAGTGATGAACCAGAGGGTGGCACTGGTGAACCAAAGGGTGGCAGTGCAGAACCAGAGGGTGGCAGTGATGAACCAGAGGGTGGCAGGGATGAACCAGAAGATGGCAGTGATCAACCAGAGGGTGGCAGCCTTGAACCAGAGGGTGTCAGTGATGAACCAGAGGGTGGCAGCGATGAACCAGAGGGTGGCACTGATCAACCGGAGGGTGGCAGTGATGAACCAGAGGGTGGCAATGGTGAACCAATGGTGGCAATGCGGAACCAGAGGGTGGCAGTGATGAACCAGAGGGTGGCAGGGATGAACCAGAGGATGGCAGTGATCAACCAGAGGGTGGCAGCCTTGAACCAGAGGGTGGCAGTAATCAACCAGAGGGTGGCAGTGATGAACCAGAGGGTGGCACTTGTGAACCAGAGGGTGGCAGTGATGAACCAGAGGGTGGCACTGGCGAACCAGAGGGTGGCAGTAATGATCCAGAGGGTGGCAGTGGCAAACCAGAGGGTGGCAGTGATGAACCAGAGGATGGCAGTGATGATCCAGAGGGTGGCAGTGGTGAACCAGAGGGTGGCAGTAATGATACAGAGGGTGGCAGTGATGAACCAGAGGGTGGCAGTGGTGAACCACAAGGTGATGAACCAGAGGATAGCAGTGATTAACCAGAGGATAGCAGTGATGAACCAGAGTGTGGCAGTGGTGAACCAGAGGGTGGCAGTGAGGATCCAGAGGGTGGCAGTGGCAAACCAGAGAGTGGCATTGTTGAACCAGAGGGTGGCAGTGATGAACCGGAGGGTGGCAGTCTTGAACCAGAGGGTGGCAGTGGTGAACCAGAGGGTGCTGTGATGAACCAGAGGGTGGCAGTGGTGAACCAGTGGGTGGTCGTGGTGAACCAAAGGGTGCAGTGGTGAACCAGATAGTGACAGTGGTGTACCAGAGAGTGGCAGTGGTGAACCAGAGGGTGCTGTGATGAACCAGAGGGTGGCAGTGGTGAACCGGAGGGTGGCAGTGGTGAACCAGAGGGTGCTGTGATGAACCAGAGGGTGGCAGTGATGAACCAGAGGGTGGCAGTGGTGAACCAGAAGGTGATGAACCAGAGGATAGCAGTGATGAACCAGAGGGTGGCAGTCTTGAACCAGAGGGTGGCAGTGATCAACCAGAGGGTGGCAGTGATGAGCCAGAGGGTGGCACTGGTGAACCAGAGGGTGGCAGTGCGGAACCAGAGGTTGGCAGTGATCAACCAGAGGGTGGCAGTGATGAACAAGATGGTGGCACTGATTAACCAGGGGGTGTGAGTCCGGAACCAGAGGGTGGCAGTGATGAACCAGAGGGTGGCAGGGATGAACCAGAGGATGGCAGTGATCAACCAGAGGGTGGCAGCCTTGAACCAAAGGGTGGCAGTGATCAACCAGAGGGTGGCAGCCTTGAACCAAAGGGTGGCAGTGATCAACCAGAGGGTGGCAGTGATGAACCAGAGGGCTGCACTGGTGAACCAGAGGGTGGCAGTGATGATCCAGAGAGTGGCAGTGGTGAACCAGAGGGTGCTGTGATGAACCAGAGGGTGGCAGTGGTGAACCGGAGGGTGGCAGTGGTGAACCAGAGGGTGCTGTGATGAACCAGAGGGTGGCAGTGATGAACCAGAGGGTGGCAGTGGTGAACCAGAAGGTGATGAACCAGAGGATAGCAGTGATGAACCAGAGGGTGGCAGTCTTGAACCAGAGGGTGGCAGTGATCAACCAGAGGGTGGCAGTGATGAGCCAGAGGGTGGCACTGGTGAACCAGAGGGTGGCAGTGCGGAACCAGAGGTTGGCAGTGATCAACCAGAGGGTGGCAGTGATGAACCAGATGGTGGCACTGATTAACCAGGGGGTGTGAGTCCGGAACCAGAGGGTGGCAGTGATGAACCAGAGGGTGGCAGGGATGAACCAGAGGATGGCAGTGATCAACCAGAGGGTGGCAGCCTTGAACCAAAGGGTGGCAGTGATCAACCAGAGGGTGGCAGCCTTGAACCAAAGGGTGGCAGTGATCAACCAGAGGGTGGCAGTGATGAACCAGAGGGCTGCACTGGTGAACCAGAGGGTGGCAGTGATGAACCAGAGGGTGGCAGTGATGATCCAGAGGGTGGCAGTGGCGAACCAGAGGGTGGCAGTTATGAACTAGAGGGTGGCAGTGATGAACCAGAGGGTGGCAGTGGTGAACCACAAGGTGATGAACCAGAGGATAGCAGTGATGAACCAGAGGGTGTCAGTGGTGAACCAGAGGGTGGCAGTGATGATCCAGAGGGTGGCAGTGGCAAACCAGAGGGTGGCATTGGTAAACCAGAGGGTGGCAGTGAAGAACCGGAGGGTGGCCGTGATGAACGACAGGGTCACAAACAGGCTGGACACGTAGAAACAACATGGTCGCGACCGTTGCCACCACACAAGTAGGTTCGCGTTCCCAAACTTGTAAAAAAGCCCTTGCGATCTGGCAAAAACATCAAATTTGCTAATTCGTACTAATTCGCGGATTTTGCGAATTGTGAGTTCGCTTTCGCATGAATTCGCGAACCGCGAATTCGCCAATTTCACCCAAACTTATATCTGACCATGTCCACCCCCTCCGCTTTTTCCGGCAGCCCCACCACACGGATGTTATTCTGCCGATTCCTCCCCTCAGCCGCTTCAGCACGTCTCTCCAGCGCCATTAGCCTGTCCAGAGTTTGCGTCACTGTTGCCTGCAGTGCTTTGTGTGCAGGCTCAACTTCCTCGATCACCCCCTCGACCCGCTTCACTCTATCGGCCAGCTTTGAATGGTCCGCTCTGAGGAGTCCTAGGCCCGTTGCAACTTGAGCAATATCATGCTGCAGCGCAGCTCTGGAGTCTGCAATCGCCGCCAGAATTTGATCCAATTGTTGCTGCAGCCCTGGGTCCTGAGGCGGCTCCTGTGTCGACTGTTCACCCTGACTTGGATGTTCCGTATCAGAGAGTTGGCCTCCATCCTTCTTCCCCTTAGGCTTCCCCATGACCAGGGTCTCCAGTCTCCCCACGTGCAAATTAGTCTGCCCCGTAAGCCGCCGCACCCCAGCCAGATTCCTGTTGTGTCCACAATGCACTGTAGACAAGGCTCACAGTCCTCGTGGTATTGCACCCCACAGACAGACAGCCATCCAGTAAGGAGGACCCAGCTGACTCCCTCGCCGGGACGAGAGCCGCTGGCCAACGCCTTTAGAAGTATCCCTGCCCTGTTCACCTGCAACACAGGGCCATGCCACCAGTGTTCAGTTATTGCTGCCGCCGACCCCCGGCACTCCGTCTCGCAGGTGGTCAGTAGGGTTATCGCTGCTATTCAGTGTACAGCCCCGGCCCGGTCCTCATAGCAGCACGCTCCAGGGCAGTATTCGTACCCTCTTTGGGGTCGCATGCGCCACCCCGGCAGGCGGCCCAGCCAGGGCGCAGCACCCCCAGGCTCCGCAGACCAGGAAGTAGGTCCACCTTCACCGGCGCACTCCTCGGCTCCCGGGAGTTACAGTAACTCAGGCCTCCTGCGCCTTCCCCCTGCACGGCACCTGGCACCGCTGAATGAGCCGGTACTCCCACTCCATGTCTGCCCAACCAGCAGAGGGACCACCACCAGCTGCCTCGTCCGTACCCCCCGTGCGCCAGTCTCCAGGTTTCAGGCCCCACAATGGGACACCACTGGCTCCTGGGTGTATTTCAGCCTGCCGCAGCGGGACCCCAGGCAGCTCCAGATCTCTACAGGGGGGTTCAGCGATCACTGCCTCAGCCAGCCAGAGTCCTCCAGCCCCAGGCGTGTCCACCAACAGCCGTCACACCCTCCACTGTTCAGGGCTCTCCCGGCAATCCTCCAGAGGTCAATACAACACCACAGCAGGGGCCCAGGCCCTACCCCCGCAGCATCGCTCGACCTTGCGAGTCACCAGAGGACAGGGCGCCACTACAAGCTTTCGCCCCAACCAAGGGCCACATCTCACTGCCTTCTGTCTGGATCCCCCACCCGCTCCGGCTCGCAGACCGCCACGCCTCCGCGGTCCCAGAACTGCCACCATGACCCACTGACCCAGAGCGCGCAGCAGCCCACTCACCAGTGCAGGAGAGGGTATCTCCAGTCCGCTCCTCCTCCGGCAGCTTCCGCCCGTCACTTTCGCCGTGGCCCAGTCGCACAATGCCCTGAGCAACTCTCAGCTCCTCTGGAGATCCCGCTTGTCTCCATCATCGCGCTCAGGAGTAGCCTCCGTCTCCGTGTTCTGCCTCCAAATTTTCAGTAGTGTAAGGCACGCTCACCCGGAGTCCTACTCGGGTCCAGAATGCACAGGGACAGCCACTAATCACCCCTCAGGCTCAGGACACAGGGGCCCCTACAGGTCTCGCCAGTTCTCTTTTGTCCGGCGTCGCCGCCATTTTGTGCTCGCCTCACACGGACTCTCCCGTCCGTCTTTCAGCCCCCAGGTGTTCCACCCCAGCGCCGCCGGACAACGGACCGAGCCCCGCTAAGTCCAGAACGGGCTACAGGCCCCGCTGCATCGGCAGGGGGTCCGGGGCAGCACGAAATCAGGATGTTTACAGGTTTCTCGGCCGGAGCGAAACGCTCACGCCGCTGCCCGCATCGGTCTCCAAGCCACGCCCGCTGTGTGACATTACTCATGCAATGAGTATACAAGCTTAAAGTTTGACAAAGAAGTCATTTGACCTGTGGCATTAGATCCAATTTTCACAAATGGATTGCAGAATGGATATCATGTCTCAATTGTGTGAATCCTTGTCCCATTGTGAGCTCTACACTCCTTCGAGGAGATGGGGCACCTATAACAAAACAGAAGAAACCAATACAACTTTATGTTTAAGAGATTGATCTGTGAAAATATGTGGCTTTTAAAAAGGTATTCAGTTGCAAAGCACGTATTGGCTAGATATTTAGTAAACTACGACTGAATAGGACGTTTGTGTCCTCTATGAGTATGCCAACATGTGGGTCCAGGGTTGTCACCTAGACAATTTTCTACTGACATGGCTGGTTTTTAATTGCCCTAGCCAGTATAACAACTAGAAAAACCACCCAAAGCCGATTTTTTGCCCTTTATAAGTACATACTTCAAACTGCCAGAAGAATGTTAGGTTCTCTTTTAGTATCGTTTTGCAGATTAGTAAAATATAGACAGGTAGCCTGTATATTTCTGTTGGAAAGCTGGCTTACTGTGCCTTTGGAACCAGGCTATACCCTGCTGAGGAGCCAAAAGCTTGGGTGAAAATGGTTCAAGGTTGCATGTGTTCTGTTATGTAAACTACAATTCTGGTGAAATTCTTAACAGAGTTTGCTTTCCCAGCCATTGGTGACACGTGTGAACTGAGTTCAATGCTCAAGCGCACTAAAAATCCCTAAGAAGGGACCTGGGGCACTGCAGTACTGGATTCAAACCTGTTATACTCTTAACAATAATACACACACAATGGCACTATGAACAACAGCAACTTTTAACTTAAAGCATTTATTGCAACAGTGCTAACATGTTTTACAGAACACACCTAAAATAACCACACAGGATTTCATAAAAACAGCAAGAATGCATGTGGTAAACAAGGAGAATTAAAGAAACATATCTAACATAGGTATAATGTCATTGAAAAACCTAACACCCTAAACCCTACTTCTATGCGCTAGACTAGGAGAGCATGGGGATTAGCACTTTCAAGCTCGATTTTTGATTGCGAACCTACACAGTGCATACCTTGTTCCCAGCAAAAGCTGCTGTTATCAGAGGCATGAAAGCAGTGTTCCCTGTCACAGAAAACACACTGTGACAGTGTTCTTTATCCAGGACTTAGCTCATTATCTGCATCAAGTGTGATGTAACATCTTCTCAGTGCACTGGCAGCAGTCAAGAATGTCTCTGGCAGTCTCTTGTGCGATACTCTGAGCAAAGGACCTCTTTTCAAGGATTGCAATTTCTGACATAGTTCATTTCCATCAAAGTATGTGTCCCAGACATTTCCAGATGATCATATAAGGTACATGGACATTATATCAGACTACACTGTGTTGGCTAAATGTCTGTTTTTCTTCTTATTTGACATTTACATTGTGATACGTAGAAACGTGTTCCAGACTGATGTTACACCAGTTGGTATATCTATATCATTGTCTGAATGACTTGTCACTTTCACAGTTCTTGGTACGATAAGTTCAGATGACATCTGCATCAATGTCAAACATGACAATGATTATACATAAATTGAGAAAAATCGTGGCCTACTCAAAATGGAGTCCAACCTTAAGGGCTTTATCTCAGTTCCTGTTCAAGGAGGACATGGCCTGGCAGTTTGGGCTTGAGATGCCCTATTGGAGCTGGATGAAGAATCATTTGCAAATGGCTGGGTCCCAATTGAGGTGGCATGGTGTGCAGAATAACAATGGACTTGGATACCTTCCTAAGTAATGATCAGAAAGATTTTTTCAAGTATTCCACCCATCATTTGTTTGTATACTGAAGTGCAAGAAGTGCCACTTGAACTATGGAACACCTGACTGATTAGGTTCAATCAGGGCAAAAACTGTTTTGGGATGGTATCTTTACTCTTGTTGGTTTCCCCAAGTAGGTAGTGTCAGACAGAGGCACACTACACCCTGTCACCCCCAAACCAATGGTCTAGTTGAAGTATTCAACAAGACATTCAAGGGCATGATTGTGGGCCTTCTTGAGGCCATGAGGCATAAGTGGGACGTCCTACTGCCTTTCTTTCTCTTTACCTACAGGGAGGTGCCACAGACAAGAGTAGGATTCAGCCCCTTTGAACTCCTCTATGGCTACCCTGTTAGGAGATTTCTGAGCATTGTCAAAGAGAGGGGAAGAAAGCTCCCGGGAAGACCCCCCAGGATGTAGTAAGCTACATGCTGGCCCTCTGAAATCAGATGCACAGCTTTTGGAAGAAGGCCAAGAGCAATCTCGAGGCCATCCAGGAAGTAATGAAATGCCGGAATGACCAGAGGGCCACTCCGGTTAAGTTTCAACCTAACCAGAAAGTATGGGTCATGGAGCCAGTAGAGCCTAAAGCTCTCCAGATCCGCTTGACTGGTGCATATAAAGTGAAGGAGCGTAAGTGGGAGGCCATGTACTTGGTGGATGTTCAGACCCTTAGAAACCCCTCAAGGGTGCTCCTTGTCAAAAGGCTAAAGCCTCACCTGAGAGGTTTGAAGTGAGAATGCACCTTGTGACACATAATAGTGTGGGGAAGGAGAGTGAACCTCTCCCTGACCTCCTATCTGCACAGAACACAATGGGTCAGTAGGGGGTGTCAACCTCTCTGCCATACTGACAGCAGAACAGAAAGTTGAATGTTACCAGTTGCATCAAGAAATATGTCTTCAAAATACTGACTTTAGAGGAGATTGAGCTGTCTAAAAGTTCCTGGCCCAGCCCTGTGGTGTTGATGTCAAAGGCTGTCCCACTGGGCACCAAACCAGAACTCCGGTTCTTCATGGACTACAGACGACTCATCTCAGTCACCAGGACTGATGCTCACCCCATCACCAGAACTGATGAGTTCATTGAGAGACTGGGCACTGCCAAATTCCTCAGCAGTTTTTGTTTGACATCAGTGTACTGGCAGATTGCATTGACTGGGGGGGAAAGGATTGGCTAGCACTCTCAACCGCAGAGGGGCACTATCAATGCCCAGTGATGTCTTTAGGATTGAAGAATTCCTCAGCTACCTTTCAACAATTGGTTAGCAGGGTCCTGGCTGGCAAGCAAGCTTTCAGTGCTGCCTACTTGGATGATATCACTGTTCTACAGTCCCAGCTGGCAGGAACACTTGCATTACTTTCTTGAGGTGCTATAAGCCCTGAATCAGGCAGACCTGACAATCAAGAAAAGCAAGTGACAGATTGGGCATGGTTCGGTGGTGTATTTGGGATATCTGGTAGGTGGAGGCAGGGTGTAAGCCCTCCAGTCCAAGATCAAAACCATCATGGCCTGGGATCCACCTAAAGCCCAAACTGTAGTGAGAGCCATCCTAGGCCTCGCTGGCTATTACTGCAGATCTGTTTAGGTCTATGGCACCATGGTTGCCCCGTTAATTGAGTGGACTTCCAAGAAGCAATCCAGCTTGTTAATCTTTTCAGAAAGTCTTTCATTTTCTCAAGGAAGCCATGTGCACACCACCTGTGCTTAGGGCCCTTGGTTTATCCATGGAATTAATTGTGAGTAAGGACGCTTCAGAGAATATAATAGGGGCAGTCCTCACAGAGGTGGAATGCAATTGAGAGAAAAACTGTTGCTGTGGTTTAGGTATTGAATAAGCTGAGACCATGCCTGTTTGGGACTCCCGGGTTCAGACAGACCACAGGCCCCTCAAATGGCTCATGTAGATAAGGGGGGAAAAATGTAAACTTTTGATGTGTTCTATCTCCCTACAGGGAATGGACTTTATGGTGGAGCTTCGTCCGAGGATTGGCCATGCAAATGCTGATGTCCTCTCCAGATTCTTCCACCTTAGTGAAGAGAGTACCAAAGGGGTTGGGTAGCTTTCCCCACTTTCACCTGTGGGAGACACGTGCTAGACCTGACAGCCCTACGGTGGTCTTCTCCCAACTTTGTTCCTGCCTCTCTCCTTTTTTCTGTGATCATTTTTGCAGGTTTTAGGACGCTAATGCAAATCAGTGCTATAGTGCTTATACTGTCTCCCATAAACATGGTACCATTGGCTCATACCCAATTGACATATTTAATTTACTTATAAGGCCTCTACTAAAGTGTACTACATGTGCCCAGTACCTGTAAATTAAATGCTACTAGTCGACCTACAGCACTGATTGTGCCACCCACACAAGTAGCCCCTTAATCATGTCTCAGACCTGCCATTTCAGGGCCTGTGTGTGCATTTTATTGCCACTTCAACTTGGAATTTAAATTACTTGCTAAGTCTTAAATTCCCTTTCGTTACAAATATGTCATCCCTAAGGAAGGACCTTGGCAAGCCAAAGGGTTTGGTGCTGTTGGCTATGTAAGTAAAAGGGAGGTTATTTACTTTTAAGTTTTGCATGTCCTGGTAGGGAGAAACACCTACATTCCTTTTTTTTACTATTGTGAGACCAACTCCTCTCATAGGCATACATTGGGAATTCCTTAAAATACCTTTAAGCTGTAATTCCCTATTGGAAATGAGTAGCTTTTTCATGTTTCATATCTTTGGAATGGCAATGATAAATCCTCTTTACTGATAAAGTCCCATTTAACGTGGGCATTTCTCTTCAAAACATGATTACATATCTGGTCTGGATGAAATGTTCCCCTTTGTGCATACATCTGCAGTCTGATAGCCCTTCCTGGGCAGGCAGGAGGAAAAGGCACACACTTATATTTCAAAGAGAAGAGGCGTGACCCCTCATAATGGACTGATTACCCCCCACAGGTAGCCTGGCAGACAGAACTAGGTCAAAAGGGACACTGTGCACTTCAAAACCTATATTTGGGTATAGGAATTGGGTCTATGACTCGATCAAATCAGACACTTCTGGATATTGAACTGAACCTCTGTCAGAAGAACTGCTCTGCTGTTCAAAGGACTTAACTGGACAGATTTACTGGAAGAACTGCTTTTCTGTTTATTGCCTTCCTGCCCTGCTGCCTGCTGCTCTCTGACTCTGTTGAAGGACAGCTGGACTCATCTTCTGAAGACTCAGGGACACACCTCTACGGTTCCAGGCCTCAGAAGTGGGTTCTGCAGCTGTTTTTATTCAAAATCAACACATTGTCACCACAGCACCAATTGGAATTAACGCAGTACTGATGTGAGGTTCAGACTGCAAGGCTTGATATAGATGCATCAATCTCAGGAGCCTGAACTTACGTATTGTCTTCAATGTGTGATGAAGATCGACCCATCTCATTGCGTACAACCACCATGGGTAGTTTGATCATCTGGCTTGAAGGGATCCTGTAGCCGGTCCATACTCCATCGTGGTTGGCCTGAACATTGACCTTGCCCTGGTCCAGCACAATCTGAAGTAATGTTTTAAGTGCTACTTGCTTTTTAGCATTTTACTGCATTTGTTTTTTTTATTCCATATCTCAACTTCTATTTGATGGATTATTATCATTGTTGTTTTGTACAGAATATAATAATCTATTTTTCTAAATTGATCTGGACTATTTTTATGGGGGATTTACTATGTTTTTGTATGACTTATTACACAAATACGTTACACATTGCCTTCTAGTTTAAGCCTGCCTGTTTTGTGCCAATCTATCAGAGGGTGAGAACAGGATAATTTAGGATTGTGTTGTGACTTACCCTGACTAGATTTGTTGTCCATACTTTGACAGAGTGTATACCTCTGCCCATTAGAGACCCAATTTCTAACACTTGGGAAGTAGTTTTAAATGTCAAATTGAAGTGGCAGTAAACTGCACACACAGGCCTTGCAATGGCAGGCATGAGACAGGTTTGGAATTCTACTTGTGTGGGTGGCACAATCAGGCCTGCAGACCCACTAATAGCATTTAGATTACTAGCGCTGGGCATATGGTAAACCACGTTACAAGGGACTTGTAGGTAAACTGTATATGCCAGTTGTATATACCCAAATTTTGCCATGTTTAGGGGAGTGTGGAAAATTGACAGTGATCGGTGTTAGCATTTAGCTGAAGCCATCTTGCTTCCAGCAGCCATTGTGTCTGCCATATGCTCACCACGTGCTGTTTCCTTCTTCAATGTTGTTTTCCCTTGTGCTCTGTTTAAAAGACTGGCTATACTTAGACTCTGCTCCTCTGCACATGCACAGAGGAATCTGTAACTGTCCATACATCTGTTTTTAGTCTGTAAATGTCAGGTTGTTTCTACCGGAGTCAGCAACTGCTAGCTCCTCCTTTACTGTTGACTGTGCATTTCTGTATGACCATCTACGTATGTAACTATCCTATGTGTGCTTGTACCGCCCTCTTTTGAGCCCCTGTGTGGGTATAAAAGACCCAAGGTTCTTCTACTCCTTGTGCTACTTCATACATTACCGAAGGGTGTTGTGTGAATGTAGTTCCACCTCATGAGGTTTTATGAATATTTCCTTTAATATTTCAGCTTCTGTGACAACTTCTATTTACTTGTCTGAGGACTTGCGTGCAGAGAAGGGCGAACCCCTAGCACTGGTAGGCCTGGCTGAGACCCGCTTCTACAAATTGGCGCCCAACTAAGCTGGGCTCATCGGCGACTCAGATGCCCAAATGAGTGGTCGAAATGGAGGATTGGAATCTCGCTGTGGACGATCGGTGCCCGAGGAGACACGCGTCTTGGCAACCGCTGCGTTTTTTCCTCTCTTCCTGATCTGACCCTCCGGTGGTGCCGGTCTTCGTATGAGATCTCTACTGGTGTTCGCCGTGCAGAGACCATTTGGTCAATTCAGAACTTGGCCTGTTGGAATCTGGAGACCTATGATCGGTAAGGTCATTTGTGAGTCAGTGAGGAAAGTGCGCCGGCTGAAAATCGTGAGATATAACAGTGAAATATAACGTGATATAACGTGAGATATAAAGTGATGTAACGTGAGATATAAAGTGATATAACATGAGATATAAAGTGATATAATGTGAGCTATGAAGTGAGATATAAAGCATGATATAGAGCAATATAAAGAGATACAACGTGATATAGTGAGATACAGTGATATGGAAATGAACATTGGCCAATACATAAGACTATAAAGGAGATATATTACCTACTGGCGGTCGCCAGTAGGTATATATAGTTAGGATTTTTTCTCTATGGGTTTTTTGAAAATTCTATGTCTAATAACTTTGGCGTTTGTGGACGGAATTGGCTGAAATTTTCAGGAAAATGGCACATTTTGTTTCTGAGCAGCCCTTGAAAATTTGGGGGGGGGTCGTCCAGTGGGGGCCGAGAAAAAAGGGGGGTCCCAAAACGTGTTTTTAACATTGAGTTTTCCATAGGGCGGTTGGCCTCACTTTTAGCCCGAACGGCTGAATGGATTTGCACGAAACTTGGCAAAATTGTAGGGACTGGTAGCCCGATGTGCCTTTTGTAGGTCTCAATATATGTGCTCCAGTGGATTTTGAGAAATTAACGTTTAAAAAAAGATATATATCTGTAACAGCGGACCGGTTAGCGCTCTGGTTCGCGGACTTTTCGCGCAACGGAGCTTTGTGAAGCGAAGCTGATTGGTTCTCCGGCGTCTGTCAACATTCCAAACAGTCCGTAGCGGCCGCCATCTTGTCTCTCGGTAGGATCGAGAGACAAGAGGAGGCGAAAGCGAAGGGGCAAATGACCATAAGGGGGAATAGTAGATCCTCGCTGACCCCCTAGGTTTGATGTGGAGGTTTTAAAAGGGCCCCGCGGGGCAAAAAAAAATAATAATAATAATAATCGAACGGCTGAATGGATTTGCACGAAACTTGGTAAAATATTAGGGACTGGTAGCCCGATGTGCCTTTGCTAGGTCTCAATATATGTGCTCCAGTGGATTTTGAGAAATTAACGTTCAAAAAAAGATATATATCTGTAACAGCGCTCCGCTTCGCGTACTTTTCGCGTTACGGAGCTTTGCGAAGCTGATTGGTTCTCCGGCGTCTGTCAACATTCCAAACAGTCCGTAGCGGCCGCCATCTTGTCTCTCGGTAGGATTGAGAGACAAGAGGAGGCCAAAGTGAAGGGGGAAATGACCATAAGGGGGCATAGTAGATCCTTCCTGACCTCTTAGGTTTGATGTACCATTTTGCCAAGTTTGGTGTAATTCCGTTCAGCCATTCAGGCTGTAGACGTATGTAAATGTCCTATGGAAAATTGCATGGGGAAAACACATTTGAAAGTGTTGAAATTTAGAACCAATGAAAATGTTACTTTGGTTTTGTATTTGTGTGTGATGAAAGTTAATTGGTTATGTATATATGTCAAATGAGAGGAAACCACAGCCATTTTGCGATACTACTGTCTGAGGTACATTTGTGAGGAATTTTTGGTGGTGAATTTCTGGTGTTTGATTTACACAGTACTAACACTTCTGCTACTTTTAAAAAGGTGAGTTGTTAATTTGTAAGGGGAACTATGTTGTACACTTGAAGATAATTTGAAAAATGTTTTCTGTTATTTATTTGCAGTCCTTCTGTTATACTAAATACTTGATGAAGTTAGTTTTATATTATGTATTACTAAAAACGATAAATGAAAGTGATTATTTTTTTCTGCAATTTACAGCAAGCAATTTCAAAATAAAATGGCTCACAATGAAGAGACCGTGGCAATTTCTTTTGAATTGTCCACTACATTGATTGAAATTGAGAGCACCAATAATGAAATATTGTCACAAGGAGGACATGACTTGTATGATTCCATTAGATTGATTGAAATGGACAGCACCAAGAATGAAATATTGTCACAAGGAGATGACTTGAATGATTCCACTACATTGATTGAAATTGAGAGCACCAATAATGAAATATTGTCACAAGGAGGAGATGGCTTGTATGATTCCATTAGATTGATTGAAATGGACAGCACCAATAATGAAATATTGTCACAAGGAGGAGATGACTTGAATGATTCCACTACATTGATTGAAATTGAGAGCACCAATAATGAAATATTGTCACGAGGAGATGACTTGAATGATTCCACTACATTGATTGAAATGGACAGCACCAATAATGAAATATTGTCAGAAGGAGGAGATGACTTGAATGATTTTTTTGATCAATCTCTTGATGGCGAATTTATCGAGTGTTTGGAGACCATAGAGTTACAAGAATCATCATTGCAGACTTTTAATGAGGAGATTCCAGATGAGATGATTGAAGAGGAAATTACTGATGAGGACATGTTACTAGTTGTTTCAAATTTAGAAAATTCTGAAGAATAAATTTATATTTAGAAATCAAAAATTGTTTGAGACATTATTTATTTTTATTTTTAATTTATGAGGTTGTAGCGAAGTGATTGTAGTATAAAATGAGACTTATAGTATAGAGTGCAACATTTTTATGTTACATGGTAAGTTTACTCATATTTACTTCCCTTCTGCCACTATATTATCTCCAATGTGTATTTGACATGTCTTCTTCATCTCCGGCCTCCTTTCTCTCACTGTGTGTCTCCGATGCATCTTATCGCTGGTATTTTGTGTAATTACAGAAGAGAGTAAAATAAAATAGTTCGGAACGTGAAAAGGGGGCAAAGTAGAGTACTCCTCACCCCCTAGGCCTTTTTAGGCGGTCCCAAAAGGATCAGTTTCTGCTTTCCTGAGAGATTATGGTATGAGTTCCATATACCACAATAACTTGCATTACAACATGCAAGATATCTATCTCCTATTACCAACTTTTGGAGATATTCGCGCTAAGCGCGAATATCTCCAAAAAGTAACACCTGCCCTGAGCAGTTCTTAGCCATGTTATCCAATGGGAGGTGGATAACATGGCTAAGAGTATTAGCTCGGTAATGCATGAATATCGCTGAGTTTTTAGCGATATTCATGCATTGCGGCCGTTTATTATCGCATTTGCGATAAACCTTGATAATAGTAAGGTTTATCTTCGATAATTTCTGACGATGCTTAGTGGTAAAAAATTGGTTGGTAAGCATCGTTAGCGATAAATATCGCTTAACTTTGGTAATATGCCCCAACGTCTGTTAACGTTCGATTCGAAGGAAATGAGGAAGTGTTGAAAAACATTGTCTGCGCCATCTTGCCTTTTTTGAAATGCCACACTTTTGTCGTGCACGGCAGCCATTTTAGATGTCTTGACCAGACCCACTCTCTGCACGCTGTCGATTCGTAGCATGGCTCCTCACCCTCGCAAGCATCTTCCCCAGGCACTGGTCACCCCCGCTCTCTGTCTTATGCATGGGCAATAAACCTCCCCCCATCTGCGCTGCTCTTCCCTGAGAATCACACTGTGCCCGCCCGACACCTCCCTTTCGCCCTATTCACTACCGCACCCTGTGACACTCCTCTTCCTCTGTGTCCGATTGTCCAGGCTATCAGCTAGCCCTGCAGATGTAGTTTATGGCCCCAGCTGTAAAGAATCACCCCTCTTCAAAGGAGTTATAGTAGATCAAGGCCCACACCCGATGAGATCCGTCACACCACACGTGTTCCTACTATCTGAAAACTATCCTGTATTGTGATTGGGGAGGGGACCGAGCCTGAAGCGGAAGATTCCAGGAATGACTCTTTGTACATCAAAGTTTTTACAATTATGTGTCACATAAAAAATATATAGCACTCCAACAAAGTAGTAGGAATATAAAACTTTAATAACATATAAATATATACAACAAAACAAAAACAGTAATAGATTTATTGAAATTGACAGCACCAATAATGAAATATTCTTGTCAGTAGCGGTCTGTTGTGCGAATAGTTCCAAGGCAGCAGAACGCGCTGAAATCTGGATGTCACGAAGGTGATGTCTAGCAAGTTGCCGCCCAGCAAATAACGGCGTGGGGCGCCGCGGGGGTGAGTGAGTCCAGTAGGCACCACAGCTATTCTTACCGGCATTGCAGAATTACTGCTGGGGACAATGCCTGTGCTGGAGCAGGGTCACAGCAGAAACAAAAAGGATTCTGTTGAAGATGTTGTTGGTTTTCAATTTGAAAACAGTTCTGGTGTCAACTGCTATGCTAATGTAGTGGTTAATGTTTTGTTTTCTCTAGAAAATGTAAAAGAGGGGGAGGCAGTCCAAAGTTCCGTTAAAAGGGCAAAGGAAAGGATCGGTGGTTTGAACTATCAGTCAAAAAGGGGAGGGGGTGCAACAATTTTTCCTACCGGGTCACACTGTGCTTTCACCGGAAGTGAGGTCTGCAGGATTCTAGTAATTCAAAGTGAGGCTGGCGCCGACGTCCCGCGGATACAGTTTCGTCACTCCACGGGTGATCATGGCAGTCATTCCCCATCGGGGGTCGGAGACTCCCGCGGCTCCTCTAGAATCTTCAAGGTCGTGGAGGACTACGGTGGTGGAGTCAACCAGTGACCGGGCCATTTCTTTATGCTGGGCCCGCTCTTGCCAGGTCGACCGCCATTTTGAGAGTTCGGTAGCTACTGGCGATCGCGGGGTCAAATGAGCGGACGGGCTCCACCCTGCCGGGCGAGACGTTGCAGCATGGCCACAGTGGAAGAACTCTTTTCCGGGCGCCTGGACCGCTGAGGGTGCAGCTGGGAAGCCTCCACTGGGGAGGCGGGAGAGGCCTGTTCGCACCGTCTCTCCCTCCCAGTGCACCCCACGGCGTCTCGCTTGAGATTTGTTATGGCCGGACCAGGCGATGAGGACGAGGGGGGGGGGTCGGAGGCATGTGCAAGACATCCCCCCCCAGGGTTGTTGCAGCAATTATACAAGAAAGAAGAAGTGTCCCGTCCGTCTTCGGGCCGGGCTTCCGGTAGATGTCGGCCGGACGCCCCTGGCTCTGGCCCCATGAACGGGTTTCTTGGTTTATCGGCTGCAGCCGGATTCCGTCGGTCTCGGCCCCCCGACCGTTGGTGGCCGGACCGGAAGAGCATGTGGCGGGACTACCTGCAACTCTCAAGGGCCACCGCGGCCGGACTGGGAGAGAGAGGGGAGGGTCGAGGAGACATTCCCCCCCCCTGCAACTGTTCAGCGTTGTAAAGGCAATTCCCTGGCCGGGTCCCGTTGGTCTCGGCCTCTCCTCCGGCTACACCCTACGTTAGGATCTCCGAGGCGTGGCAGCAGGACCTGCCTTATATGGGCTGCTCCCGGCTGGGCGTAGCCGGAACCCTGCCCCACCTTGGAAGTTTCCAGAGTGGGGGCGGATGTTCTACTGACTTGCATTTTCCCTAGTCTATCGATTTTTTTGGCGTGGCAGGCGGTGGGACAGCGAGGGGTGATTTGGTTTCTCTTACTGTTTTTCTGGTCTCTCACCACTGGCATATTTTAACGTTTTCTTGTTTCTAGGACATTAATAGGTTTTATCATTACGTTATGTTATCGTTTCTTTGTTCGTTGTTTAATAAAAGTTCATGTTCATCAGTGGCCTACTGATTTTCGTTTTCCTATTCTTTTCTTTCCAGGTTGTTTCATGCTAAAGTTTCTGTTAACAGGATACAGTGATCACTTCGTTATTATTGCATATGTCCTTTTCACTAGGGGTGCTCTCTGGTCGGGCCAGATGACGTATGTCTAGTAAATGGTCCGGGTGAAACAGGTGCATCAATCAGTGGGGAGTAGATAGGCATGACAGATTACAACGGGGGAGAAAGGTCCGCATTACGTACCCTTTCACTACTTGCAAAGATTTTCCTACGTTTATTTGCAAACAGGGAATACCTCCAAAAAGAACTAATTCCCAAACAGTCAATGTTCGGACAATCAATCAATCAATGAGGAATGAAATAGGTACGACGTGTTAAAGGCTTGCGTTACCTACCCTTCACTATCTGCAAAGGGAGAGAGAATATTCCTATTCTTCCTCGTTTGCAGGTAGAGAAGATCCTTAAGAGAATTAACATCGAACAATTCAATGCTCGATTGAAACAATCAACAAGGGGTACTGTGAACACAAATGAACGCCGCTTATGTACATACGCATTGCTATTTTCAACAGGTTGTTCCTAATGTTTCTATTTTAGCGAGGTCAAAAAGAGATCCCATTAGTGGCCTACTGATTTTGCTCGATTCCTTTTGTTTTTTTACACGATTTTTCGCTATCTGCAAAGACTAAACAGAGTATTGCGACTCTGTGCTTGTTTGTAAATAGAGAATGAACCAAAGAGAACAATCAATCAAATGGAGAGAGAAGCAGGCACGACGGATTACAAAGGGGGCAAAGGGCTGCGTTAACTACCCTTCACTATCTGCAAAGAGAGAGTACTCCTAATAGAAATGAGGGGTGGGGGGCAGCATTCAAAGCAGATCAGTGTGCATAAACACGAAAATGTTTTTACTTACCACGTACTTGACATTCGACAGCTTATGATATTTGCTATTAAAAAACCATTGAAATTCACTGAAAAAACCATAGGTTATAGACCATATATAGTTAGGAATTAGCATTTACAAAACCTTGAAAATTCACTGAAAAAACCATAGGTTATAGACCATATATAGTTAGGAATTAGCATTTAAAAAACCTTATTTTACTCACACAAAACCATTGAAATTCCATATATAGTTAGTTGCACTAACTATATATGGCGCACCCGCAATCCACTGCTGATCATGTCACATATTACATCATTCATGACATGGTCAGTGACATCACTGATGACATCACTGATGACATCTCAAATGACATCACTGATGACATCACTGATGACATCTCATTTGACATCATTCTTGTGCTAATACGATAAACCTCTTCAGACTCTAATATAACCTTAGATACACTCAGTGTATACAGACACTCACACACTGCCACTCATCCATGGAGTTACTCACACACCCAGTCAGTCATGCAAAGAAACAATCTCACCTCCATTTCTTCAACTATACAGTTAAACACACCTTACTTATTGAAACATATACTAACACATATTTACTCTCTTATACAATCCCTGATACAAGTTCACAATGATCGATACAACCACTCACTCATTCAGTGGCTCTCATGCACAGTTATTTATATATGCCAACTCTCACATGTACTGTGTTTTACATATGTACTTACTATGACATGTAGCATTGAGATATCCATTCACTCATCAATACACTCATGCACACAGTCAACTGCCCATGTAGCTGTTTCCACATGCACTCTTGAACTCATACACCTAGTGAATAAACTGCTCACACATCTATGCATAGAGTCTCACACCTTCCAGCCACCCCCACACAAACTCAATCTCCCATAGAAATACTTGGGCAACCAATTAATAACACATATAGCCTCTCGTATAGCTAATGATCAACACATGCAGCAGTTTACAGAACAACAGACATAATGATGCACAAATTAAGACAGTTTAGTCACTAACCCATGCATTCAGTGAGACACATTTAATCACTCACTCATACAGTCAGTCATGCACCTACTAAATCCTTCATCCAGACACTTATACATCCACTCAAGACATATTTTAACTTTACAGAAAAATACAGTCACTGGATGTTGTCATCAGTGATGTCATTTGAGATGTCATCAGTGATGTCATCAGTGATGTCACTGACCATGTCATGAATGATGTAATATGTGACATGATCAGCAGTGGATTGCGGGTGCGCCATATATAGTTAGTGCAACTAACTATATATGGAATTTCAATGGTTTTGTGTGAGTAAAATAAGGTTTTTTAAATGCTAATTCCTAACTATATATGGTCTATAACCTATGGTTTTTTCAGTGAATAGATATATATATAAATTGCAATATATATAGGCAGTCTCATTTGTAAAATATATGTAACAGCAAATTTTGTGTTCAAGTGCCACTGCTATTTAGGGTTGTATATCTTACAATACTCTCGGACATGTCTGTTTAAGCACACTTCGTAGAATGTGCTGCTGCTGTAATGGTACCGACGTGAGTTTAGAGAAGAATAGGTTGGCTTCTCCCGAGGGGACGCCTAATAGGGATATGTATATTAAAAATGGTATTTCTTCTATAATGTACAGCAAGTTATGTGGAACAATGTATGTTTAAATGTAAAAGTAGACAAGACATGTTTGACTGTGTACGAATGTGGGAGATAGAAGCGCGTGAGAGAGTGAGAAGGGAGCAAGCTTTGATAGAAAAATAACAATGCAAAAGCATTCACGCGAAAGCACTGGAACTTAAATATAAAGAAATGCAGGAAATAAAAGAAAGGGAGAATAGGGAGCACCATTTACAGGTAAATGGTCAATACTCTGTCCGGCACCACCTTTATCCTCTCCATAATAAATCACAGGATGATTACATTTTGTTAGATCGTCCTCCGCCCCATATCCTTTTCCTTCTGCTCCTATTCTTGATTCTGATGATCCTCCTTCAGAACAGGATAAGTCAGGATCAGATCCTATGCGAGAGACATGCTCTACGTTGACCACTGAGCTTGCGGCTGATCTTAGAGCTGTTGCCCGTAAAGTTGATCGTAATACTCTTTCTGCTCCTGACATTTTAGAGGACGTACAAAAATGGCAGGACAGGGAAAAAGTATATTTTGCGGAAGTATTTGCCATGGAAGTAATTGACCAGTTTAGGAAGCAATCCACAGAGTTAGAGACTGATGATATAGCAACAGATTGTAAGCGGTTATGTGATGGTCTTTTTCTCTCCTCTCAGGTGGCTGACTGAATTAGATGTTTGTTTAAACTGCGTACTGATACCCTCCGTTTATGAGAAGAGAAAAAGGAAGCTGCTGCGACTGCACGAGCACTTCAGTCCATCATGTCGCCGTCTGACGCCTCACCAACAGATAAGGAGTGACCTCTGTCCCTCTGGGCCGGTCACCCCCACGCACCTCGCACACTCCTCGTGAGTGCGACCAGGCTACCCCTTGTTCCTTCTAGTGCCGCCGCTGCCCGCAGCCGGGACCCTGCCAGCTGTGACCCTGTGACCCGCTGATTGATGCTCTTGCCCCGCCTGCGCCGCGCTGTTATTGCGTTCCATTTGTCTCTCCATTGTGCTCTCTGCTCCTGGTAAGGTTGTACCTCTGTGACTCCGTTTGTTGTATCCCCCGGTGTACTGTCAGCCCCCTGTTTATTTTTTGTATCCCCGTTCTGTTTAGTATTGTAGTTTTGTAGTATTGTAATATTGTACCCCTGTGTTTTCGGCGCCCCCGGCCCCTGCCGCGCTTCCTGCCACCTCCCCGCTCCCCGCCCCTCACCTCTGCAGCCCTCCCCATTCGCCGCCCCGCTCCCCGCCTCCCAGCTGCCCCTCCCTCCCACTGGACCATATAGGACGAGGTGGGCGAGGTGGTGAGCAGTGACCTCTGTCCCTCTGGGCCGGTCACCCCCACGCACCTCGCACACTCCTCGTGAGTTCGACCAGGCTGCCCCTTGTTCCTTCTAGTGCCGCCGCTGCCCGCAGCCGGGACCCTGCCAGCTGTGACCCTGTGACCCGCTGATTGCTGCTCTTGCCCCGCCTGCGCCGCGCTGTTATTGCGTTCCATTTGTCTCTCCATTGTGCTCTCTGCTCCTGGTAAGGTTGTACCTCTGTGACTCCGTTTGTTCTATCCCCCGGTGTACTGTCAGCCCCCTCTTTATTTTTTGTATCCCCGTTCTGTTTAGTATTGTAGTTTTGTAGTATTGTAATATTGTACCCCTGTGTTTTCAGCGCCCCCGGCCCCTGCCGTGCTTCCCGCCACCTCCCCGCTCCCCGCCCCTCACCTCTGCAGCCCTCCCCATTCGCCGCCCCGCCCCCCGCCTCCCAGCGGCCCCTCCCTCCCACTGGACCATATAGGACGAGGTGGGCGAGGCGGTGAGCAGTGACCTCTGTCGCTCTGGGCCGGTCACCCCCACGCACCTCGCACACTCCCAGTGAGTGCGACCAGTCTGCCCCTTGTTCCTTCTAGTGCCGCCGCTGCCCGCAGCCGGGACCCTGCCAGCTGTGACCCTGTGACCCGCTGATTGCTGCTCTTGCCCCGCCTGCGCCGCGCTGTTATTGTGTTCCATTTGTCTCTCCATTGTGCTCTCTGCTCCTGGTAAGGTTGTACCTCTGTGACTCCGTTTGTTGTATCCCCCGGTGTACTGTCAGCCCCCTGTTTATTTTTTGTATCCCCGTTCTGTTTAGTATTGTAGTTTTGTAGTATTGTAATATTGTACCCCTGTGTTTTCGGCGCCCCCGGCCCCTGCTGCGCTTCCCGCCACCTCCCCGCTCCCCGCCCCTCACCTCTGCAGCCCTCCCCATTCGCCGCCCCGCTCCCCGCCTCCCAGCTGCCCCTCCCTTGCTCCGCCCCCCCCACTCTCCACATATGGCAGAGTGGCCTACGCGCAGCATGCCCGCGCAGCGGGCGCGCCAATTGAGCGCCGAAGGTGCGCCAAAGGTAAGCCCGTCTGCGCCCGTCCGTGCCTGGACCGCGCCCAGTGCCAGGACCCCTGGCCCCCACGGACGGAAGCCGTCCCGACGGACCTACAACGCCACCGACCTCAACGCACTGAACACCGGCCGAACCCCGGGCTGCTACCGAGCCACACCGAGACGCACCCACGGACCCTTCAGCTGCCACTCCTGCAAGTTCACCTGCAACCGGACCCTCGCCACACCAGCACCCACCAAGCCGAACTCCAGCAGCAACCACCTGAAGTGTATCCTGCTCAACACCCGCTCCGTCCACAGACACGCCGTCGAGTTCTGGAACCTGCTCGACAACACAGCCCCAGACGTCGCCTTCCTCACGGAAATCTGGATGAACGCCTCCTCAGCGCCCGACATCGCCATCGCCATCCCGGACGGCTACAAGATCATCCGGAGGGACCGCGTCAACCAGACAGGAGGAGGCATCGCCATCATCCACAGGAACACCATCCGCATCACGACCGACACCGACGATACCCTCGCACCCGCCGAACACCTGCACTTCCAGATCCACGTCAACCCCAAGACCACCCTCAGAGGCACCCTCATCTACAGACCCCCGGGACCACGCACACAATTCAGCGAAGACATCGCCGACTTCATCAGCCCGCACGCCCTCCCCTCCGCCGACTACATCCTCCTCGGGGATCTCAACTTCCACCTGGAGAACAACAACGACCGCAACACCACCACCCTGCTGGACAACCTCACCAACCTCGGACTCAAGCAACTGGTGACCACCCCCACCCACTACACCGGACACACACTCGACCCGGTCTTCTCTTCCAGCAAGGACATCGCCTTCAGCCACGCCACGGGACTCCACTGGACGGACCACAGCTGCGTCCACTTCAGCTTCAGAAAGACCACGTTCCACCATCACCAGCAACAGGTTCCCCGCAGAAGCTGGAACAAGATCACCGCAGACCAGCTCGCTACTTCCCTGAGCAAGAACCCTCCCACCAGCACAACGAACCCCAGCCAAGCGGCCACCAACCTCACGAAATGGATCAGCGACTGCGCAAACGACCTCGCCCCTCTGAAGACCCCGCCGAGCAGACCCGAAAGCAAGAAAGCACCATGGTTTAACGACGAACTCAAGAGCTCCAAGAAGAACTGCAGAGCACTCGAGAAAACCTGGCGCAGAGACCCAACACCGGACAACATGACTGCCCTCAAGCTCGCCACCCGAAAACACCACCAACTGATCCACGCCACCAAGAAAACCGCATTCAAGGAAAGACTGGACAACAACGCACACAACAGCAAAGAACTCTTCAACATCGTGAAAGAGCTCTCCAACCCCAACGCCGGAAACAATGACATCACCCCTTCGCAAGACCTCTGCAACTCCCTCGCCTCCTACTTCCACAACAAGATCGCGGACATACACAACAGCTTCAGCACTCAACCGACGCACACCACAACCGAACCACCGCCCCCCACAACCACCCTCCGCGCCTGGACCCCGATCAGCACCGAAAACACCGTCCACACGATGAACTCCATCCACTCCGGATCTCCGACGGACCCCTGCCCTCACCACGTCTACAACAAGGCCGACGCTGTCATCGCACCCCACCTGCGGGACACCATCAACACCTCCTTCGACACCGCTACCTTCCCGGAGAGCTGGAAGCACGCCGAACTCAGCACCCTACTTAAGAAGCCATCAGCCGACCCCACCGACCTCAAGAACTACCGCCCCATCTCGCTGCTCCCGTTTCCGGCAAAAGTCATCGAGAAGACCGTCAACAAGCAACTGGCCGCCTTCCTCGAGACGAACGGCTCCCTCGACCTCTCGCAGTCTGGCTTCCGGGCCAACCACAGCACCGAGACCGCCCTGATTGCAGCTACCGACGACATCCGAGCCCTGCTCGACAACGGAGAAACAGCGGCCCTCATCCTCCTGGACCTCTCCGCGGCCTTCGACACTGTCTGCCACCGTACCCTAGTACAGCGCCTCAGCAACGTCGGAATCCAGGAGAAGGCACTGGAGTGGATCATCTCCTTCCTCGCTGGGAGGACACAGAGAGTCCACCTCCCCCCGTTCAGATCGGAGGCCACCGAAGTCATCTTACACTCTATGTACACGAAAGCGATGGTTGGCCACTTTCAGTGTTAGTACAGACACACGGTGATAAGTAGCGTCCTTGTGAATATTTTTCAGCTATTCTCGATCCAGTTGTCTGTGCATTGCCTGGGTGTTTCTGCTCTGTTGCAACAGCAGCTGTGTCTATACATCAGAGTGATGGGATAGTTTTGTCACACAGACTATTGGTGTTAGTACCCCATGCAGTTGACGCCCTTCTGAACCAAACCAAAATGCAGCACTTAACTAGTGCTTGATTGACAGGATATGAATTAACACTCTTGGGCCCTCATATGACTTAAAAAAGGTGTTCAACCTTGAATCCAGCTACTTTGTTGCTGTACCCAGTGACTCAATCTCAGCCACAGGAGTGTCATGATTGTTAGTCAGTCAGTCAAAGAACTTGTATTATCAGTTAAGAACCATTAAAAGACATGTGTACAAATTTACAAATAAGATAAATAAATATTTTAAGACAGATTCCTAAGAGTCCTAAAGCGTAATATCCAAATAAAACATTTTTTTTAAAAAGGGTTAAGAAAGTGCAAAGATACAAAAGAACTGGCTGAATTAGGATAACAGTCACTTTGGAAAATCCCTAGGCATTTAGTCGAGAACCTCGTGATACAATAATTAGATTGCCAAAGTATCAGTGGAATGAGGGCTTCCAATTTTCAATTTTGCACACCTTGTGTACCACATTGACAGAAGAAATCTGGCCGTTGAAAACACTGTCATAGGGGAGGTGTCATATTTAAGAATTCTAAATACCTCCCTATAGTCCCTCAAACCGCTGGATTTACAAAGTAAGATGATCCATTTGGCTCTAGCCTTAGAGTAGGATGGGCAGAAGAGCAGTACGTGCAGATCTGTCTCACTACTGCCCTCACACCCAGGGCAAGAACTCCCTACTCCTGAGACTTTGGACCACTTATGAGTTACAGCCCTAAGTGGTAGTGAGCCATGTCTAAACTGGGTATAACGTTTTTTGGCCAGAGAGGGCTGGATATCATCCAGGAATTTCTCGAAGTGAGGGTGGGGCTTAATATCCGAAAAGGTGTTCGTCAGCCTGCCCAAAGAGGAGAAAGATAATATGAGACCAGTTCTGTAGTGCTTAAGTGACAGGCTCAGCGATTTCTTGGATGTCAAAACACAGGTCTCCTCCGGCGAGAACCACATGTCCCCCAGTCCAAGCACCTGGCAAAGGAGCTTAATGTGGTTTAGCCAGGGGATCTTTTACACACCCTTCTCGACAGGAGATCACCCAAGTCCTCCCTATAGCTTAAAAGCTCCGGGGTGGACCATAGACGTCTCCAGTACTGAAGGGGGCGGTTTGACACAATGTCCTGTATCGGTGCCACGCCTAAATCCCACCGTAAAGGGGTCCGAGGAGTACTAGAGGGAAGTCTCAGGAGGCGCCTGATGAAACTGTTCTTGGTGAGTGAAAGCGGGGCAGTGACAACATGGCCCCAAAGATCTGCATTATAAAGTGCACCCCCTCTCGCCTGCGTTTTATAAATTTCCATAGGCGGGCCCAGCAATTTTAGTGAGGATTCATTAAACACATGTAGAATACCGCCAGAAGATTGGGCCACCTTCAGGTTGGCCTTTGCCAAGTGGGACCCCCAATCCATTCTATTGTTAAGTGTAACCCCCAAATAGTCAAAGGTAGACACTCGGTCCAGCACTATTCCATCTAAGTGGGGGTGGAGGCAGTTCGGGACTTTGGTATTGAAAACCATGTACTGGGTTTTGGAGAGATTAATCTCCAAGTTCCTTAGTCTGCAGAAGGCACAAAATGCCTCTAATGTCCGCTGGATGCCCATTGACGATTTAGATAATAAAAGGGTATCATCCGTGAACATTAGGGCAGATATCTTACGCCCTGCTAGACTTGGAGAAACTAAGTCTCTAGCTCCCTGTAGATGCTCTATCAACCCATTGAGGAATAGCGAGGAGAGCGTGGGGGCCAGAACGCACCTCTGCCTTACTCCCTTTTCCACCGGGAACGGAGCCAACAACTCTGTATTCCTTTAATACCTCACCCTGGTGTAAGTGCCTTGGTGCATTTGTTTAAAAAAGTGGCACAGATAGGCCGGGGCGCCCATCTCTAATAGTACGACCCAAAGCTTATCCCTCTGGACCAAGTCAAATGCGGACCGTAGGTCCACAAAAATTAAATAAAGACTCCCTGCCCCCTGGCTGACTGTCTTCCAGTAGACCAACTGTAGTCTAAACAGTTGGTCAATGGTGGAGACCTTTGCGAGCAAATAATTTCCGAAGGATGTCTATCAAACTAATGGGGCGGTAGTTGGCCGGGTCAAGAGGGGAAGCTTTTTTATGGATAGGTATAATTTCCGCACCCAGGCAGGTTGCGAGGGATCTCCATACCCTGGAGGATGGCATTGAAGTATACCCAAATATAAGGGACCCACACCTTCTGTTCACTCAAAAAGAGGTCACCCGGACTCCTATCCAGGCCCGGTGCTTTCCCCTCCATCAGACTTCTGAGTGCCGCCTTCATTTCTTGTAGGGTGCAAGGGGGGGAATCATGGCCCTGGTCCTCCTAAAGAGGCAACACAGATATATTATTTTGGGCAACTAGTTCAATCAAGGGAACTGGTTCATTAATTGCATAGAAGAGGCTTGAAGTGGGCTAGCCAAACCTCCTCGCTAAGATTAGGAATTATTGTAGAAGACCCCTCTGCCGCCCCTCCTCGGACCAGATTCCAAAAGGACCTGTAGTCTCGATCATTTAGGGCTAATTTGATGCTTTCCCACCTAGCAGTCTCCCACTCCATCCTGGCCTCCGTAATCATTTTTTTATATGTTAGCCTGGCATTTCTAATAGATAGCTGGGACCCCGATTTAACCTCGTTGATTAGGTTAGTTTTTGCCTCCCTACAGCTTTTATTAAACCTGTGGTCATGCTTTTTTAGCCTTGGCCTCCTGGTATCAGTTGACCAAAGTGTGAAGAAGATTGTTGTGAATGCGCTGGAGAACCTGCGGAGAGGTCAGAGCGCAATTGGGGCTCAGGAAATCGCAAACCTCTACCAGAGAGTTTGCGACATGGTCGTAAATCCTTGCTAGCTTATCAGGGGCTAGCACAACCCTCCCCCACCTAATGCATCTGCCACCCGCCACTGTGACAAGATTTTAATTAGTACTACTCTCAGCCGCTCCCAGAATGGTAGAATAACCCAAAGTTAGAGTTACCTCTAATGACAAAAGGTTATGGTCACTGTCGACCCTTGGGATAACAGAAAAAGTACTCACACGCCCCAAGAATTCAACATTGACCAGAATATAGTCATTGGTCGTACTTTTCCCTGATCTGTTTTAGGTACATACTCCTGGGACATCAAGGCGGAGTCTGCCATTACAGGCCCTAAGCGAGTGTGCTACGGCCAGCTTGTTTAAAGTAAGGGCCAAGGGCGAAAGACGCTTTTCCGGGTACATAACGCATTCCGGAATGGACCAGACATCATCCTCATCCTCAGTTACACAGGGGATCCCAGAAAACGAATCAAAATGACAGTTAAGATCCCCGCCAATGATTTCATGATGCGATGGGGAAAATGAGGAGAGAAGAACCTCTAGGGCCTCTAAGATAGATATAGCCTGCTTGTAAGGTGTGTGACGTAAATAAATGTTAATCACTACTAGCCTTAGCCCATCCGGGAAGTTAAGAACAATGCAGAGGCTGTCTGAACAAAGGGTGTCTATTACCATTATTGAACACCCCACATGCGCGGCAACCCACATGCACAGCCCCCCCGATGTTCTACCCCTGGGAGCCTGGACAGCTGATGAATAAAAAGTCGCAAAGCCCACCCTAGCAGGGGCAGACAGAAGCCAAGTCTCTTGGAACCGGCACAAATTGTAGCTGTCCATCAACTCTCCCCACTCCGGGTTATGCAGCTTAGGCCCGAGCCCTGCTACATTCCAAGACCCGATTAATGAGCCAAGGATCACCACACGGGCTGGAGAGCCCACTGTGGGGAGGGACACATTTGATGGTGGGAATACTGTGTGAGTATCTAAGTCCAATTCCCTTTACCTTCTGTCTGGTCACTAAATCGGAGTGTGTATATTTCCGACCCCCTTTCTCTTGGGATAGGGCTAGTGTGTTGGGATGGTGGGAATAGAGTTACGCTAACCTCCCTATACCTAGAGGTCGGCACCACGGGTCCCGCCTGAACCATCGAGCTCTCCACTTCCAGGCTCCTTGGCCGATTAGGAGCTAAGCTAAAATAGTCCCGGGGTCGAAGGTAGTCAATCCACATTACTTAAGGCACTATATTTGTTAGCCATGGGTATATTGTAATATGAACCTTGGGCGCCCTGAAAGAAATAAAGTGGAGCCGGCCTACCCGGTGCTAGTGTAAGTGGATAAAAGCACCTCAGATTGCAAGTATTAATAGTACCCGCGATAGGGGCCCCTCTGTTACCTAGTATATATATGACCACCCTAGGGTCCCTAAAGTTTACAATTACGCAATCCCCACTAATGTCTTTAGGTCTATTCCCTAGCCAGCTAACTTGACGAGCATAATAAATCTCCCCCTGACCAAGACCCATTAGGGGTCTATGTCTATTTAGCCAGAATATGGCTTTATTCTTTAGCTCAGGATATGATTCACCTCTTCCATTAACCAATGGGGGTACTCCTGTAAGCACCACCACATACGGGGATGCTTCGGGGGGAAGCCGGGGGCAAGGAGGGGATTTGAGGGGACCGTTTACAAGGGGTTGCTTAGAAGACTTAATTTGGGCCCTCCCGGGATCTGGGCGCTGTTTTTCATGGGATATTAGGGTGGCGATCAGAGCATTAGAGGTAGAACCTGGTGCAACTGAGGGCACACTTGGTCGTCTGGCTAAGCCAGCACCAGTCGGAACAGAGATGTTTCGAATAGCCAAAGCGTGTGTAGGGTTATCAGAACCAGGCAAAGTGGCTGTATTTAAACCGTTGATAGACGGCTTAGATGAACCTGAAGCCGTGTTGGTGACAGGATTCCCCTTTGAAGATACTGACTGGGCTCCACTGCGGCCTTAGTTATTTATCAATGAAGCTAATTTATCAATCCTACTAAACAAATTTTTAAAATTAGAATTGATAAGGTTTTCCAGGTGGGCCTGAAGATCGATCAATAAATGGGTAGCCCAGACTGGGGAACCTATACTAGAAAAAGGGGGCCCAAGATCAGGCTGAGAAGACTCAGCTGTAGTTATTATTCTCTCAACTGATTTTTTGGCAGGTTTCGACCTCTTACTTCTGCCACGGGGTTTGGGGTCCTTTACACCTATCGACAAAGGGGTGGGCGAAGGAGCCTCTACAGAGACATACTCGTCAGGGGCTATCTGAGCACAGGGAAACTCTGCAAATGAGGGCATAAAAAGAGACGTAGACTCAAGAGTGTTGTCTGTGGCTGCAGAGCGATCCCCTGTAGATAAAATGGGGGGCATAGCGGTAATGAGTGACAGTCGTCTTTCTGTGTTCTCAATAGCCGTTACCCCCACCCCAATAGTTTTTTGTAACATTTTATCGATAGCTGTTAGAGTAGGCAGTGGTTGGTTCGCTGCCACAGTTTGCCTCGTCACAGGGCGTGAAGCTGTGGGATTGGATTTGCCCATACTGCTCGGCCTAAGCACAAGATTGTATGTTCCACAGTTTACAATTTAAAAACAAATTAAATTTAACACTTTAAGGACAAAAATATAAGATAATACGACGGGGGCCCAACAACAAATACCATCTAGTATAGGCGAAACATTGTTTGATCAAGCTTTTGACTCTTTAAAAAAAATGTAAAGTTCCATATTATGGTAGTTACCACTACGAGACTAGAGTTCGTAGCCTCAAGCAGTCAGTTCCAGGGGGGTTAGAGGGGCGGCCCAGCCCGGCCTTCTTTGGCCCCTGACGGCCACAGACGGCCCGCCCTTTGCCCGGGCTTCGCCCTGCGCACACCCACGCGCGTCCCGCACAGCGGTGAGTACATGCAGATTAATAACGCTGGTGGGCGGAGTTGCAAGGTCCGCAGGTGTGTGGCGCAGGGGCTCTTGGGCGGTGGAGTCCTACTCTGGAAGGAGAGGGGCTTTCTTGCATCCCACAGGATGCAAATTATGCATGGAGAATTAGTACATAACCTCTTGACTGCTTTAACATACCCGAAGAGAATAGCAATTGTTAATTGTAGCGCACACAAGAAAGTAACTGATAAGATCGGACAAGGTAATGCTTTTGCAGACCACACAGCCCGTGAAACTGTCTTGCAGCGAAGCAGCACGTCTATGTAGGTATTGAAGTCACAGGCTGAACGCTGGCATGATACCAAACAGGAAGTGATAGATATGCAGAGATCTGCTTCTGCGGAGGAAATTAAGCAATGGTCGAAGGAGGGAACATTGGCCGATGAGGGCTGTTGGAGGAATAAAGAGATGAGCAAGTGGAGATTGCCTACAGCCTACTAACAACCTTTGATTCATATGGCACATCGGCCGGCACATGTTGGAGCCTCCTTGATAACGAAATTGCTCACACAAGTTTGGGAGCATCCAGAAATTGCCGGCACAGCTAGAAAGATGGTGCAGTCTTGTCTGATTTGTCTTCAGCATAATCCTGTTAAAGGGACACAAACTCCTACAGGAGGGTTTGCTACACCAACCGCACCTTTTGAAGTTTTGCAAATGGATTACATCCAGCTTGAGCGCTATAACAACTTAAAGTATGTTTTGGTAGTGGTATGTACATTCAGTGCATATATATATCGGCATTCCCTACAAAGGACAACACAGCTCTCACTACAGCAAAAGTGCTTTTGAAGGTATTCTTCCCTAGATTTGTTGTTTATAAACTTTTGTGGAGTGATAACGGACCCCATTTTATCGGGCAAGTTGTCGAGTATGTCCTGAAGGGATTAGGGATCAAGAAGAAATTTCATGCTGCTTTCCATCCACAATCAGCAGGGCTAGTGGAAAGGTATAACGCCACACTTAAATTGAAACTGGCTAAAATACAGGCTTCCACGTCTTTGAAATGGCCTGATGTACTACCCTTAGCACTGTTGTCCTTAAGATCCGTGCCAGATTTGTGATCTGGTCTTACACCATATGAGGTGGTATTCGGAAGGCCTATGAACATTTAGGGAATTCCTAAATCACGTTACATGATATACCATGTGTATTGATGAGTGACTTCCTATCACAGTTGACTGACAGTTTGATTTCTATTCATCAACAGGGTCAAGAAGCCATTCCTGATAGGTCTGCAGGTGAAGGCCATGGACTCCGGCCTGTAGACCAGGTGATGATCTGATCATTCCAGAGGTCGAGCAGCTGGGAGCCGAGGTGGCGAGGCCCAGGGCAGGTGCTTCTTTCGACAAGAACTGCGGTCCGAGTGAAGAACAGGAGGAACTCGGTGCATTCCACCCACTGCAAGAAAGTGCTGTCTACCTTGGTGGATCCTGCTGCCTTGATTGACCATCGGGACATCCTGGATACGGAGAGAGGCCAAGCCATATCACCTGATGAACCTGAGGAAGTCTTCCCGGAACACACGATCCCTGGTGTATCCTGATACCAACTGAGACCCCGGAAAGAACCTTCATTGTTGAAAAAGACTGGTTGAGCTACCGTCCTGGGTTTGTGAAAGGGAGCTGATGTGGCAAGAGGAGGGATCAGACCTACATAGTGACACCTGTCTTGACCCTCAGTGAAGAAATCAAAGGCTGCCCAGGACTTTAGAGCTCCAACGATTATTTAAGCGACAAAGTGAATATGCCTATTGAGAAATCTAGCTGTGAGGATGTGTAATAAGAACGCAATATGCATTGCAGGATTTGTTGTCACTGTGGTTGCTACGGCAGTGATAACTTGGGTTGTAGAGGAAGTGGCTCCTGTTCGCCAATTGTTAATTACCACTACTCCAGTACCAGCTGAACACCATTACTTTACTCTCCCATATCATGAGCAGAAGCATAGACAATCTTAGCTGAACAACACGTTCATCCAGATGATACACCACACTCACAATGCTACAAACACTATTGACTGTTGAGTGTGTGGAATGATACCTACTCACCAGAAGAAGGGGGGAACACCTTTCAGTCCTCTTCCCTTCTCCCATAATGGTTCTTGTCAAGCCTGGTTTGCCCTTCTAATCACTTCTCAAAATGCTAACATTACTAGTATGGCTGTAGGAAGAATACATTATCATCTCCATAAAGTGTGTTACCCAGATGAAGATGGCAATCCACAGGGTAAAGGAACTAAATGGGAGTGGGAGGAGTAAGGAAAGGGTGCAGTCCCACAGGCTGTTACTAGGGACACCTAGTAACCACGTGTGGTACTGCACCCTTTCCTTTTTTTAAAAATATTTTTATTGAATTTTTCCCCCCCTCATTTTTCCAATAATACCAATACATTTTAGCAGTACAGAAAAAGAAAAGGAAAAAACGATAGAGACATTTCACAAGATTCAAATACAAATACAAAAGTCAGGTACAATCAAAATCAGTCTTCATATATTTTAAGCCTCTACTTGCTCCTATTCTTCCATTTCTCTATGGGTAACCAAATCCTACCCCCCAATGACCTTGCCCTTCTGACTTTCCTATCATAAATGGCCTTCTCTAAATTATATGTGGAGAGAAGCCTTGCTATCCACGTCTGAAATGTGGGTGCCGTCTTATCAAGCCAAGCCCTTGCAATAATAATCCTTAACACTGCCGTAGCCATAAACAAAAATTCTGGGTGTTCATTGCTGTCTCTTATATTCACCCCTAACATTATCAATTCTTCCGACAATTTAGTCTTTATCCCTAGAGAAACTTCCATAAATTCTTCGATCGCCAGTTTTAATGTATAGAGTTGTGGACATTGTGCAAACATATGTACAATATTGGCACTACTTAAATTACATCTTGGAGATGTTATGCCCGTAGTGCCCCCCCACTGGGCAATTCTTGCAGGTGTGTGATAGAGAGCATAAATCGTCTTATAGTGCTGGGTCTGTAGCGTAGCCGAGCACAAAAACGACCGTCCTAGATCTAATGAGTTTTGTAGACCATCAGGGTGCGCCCCTACTTGTTCCACCCATTTCTTGGAGAATTTCTCTCTATCATCTGTTTTTAATGCATAAAATTCAGCATAAAGTTGTCTAATCGTTGCCCGTGTACTACGCTCCAAGTAGTCCATTATCCTACAATAAGACATCCCTACTGTCCCACCCTGCTTCTTATAAAAGTAACTCCTAACTTGTAAATATTTAAAAAAATTACATCCTGGGATATTAGACTTAATTTGAATTTCTTGGAATGAAAAGAACACCCCTTCTGCATCCAGCAGGTCACCTAGTTTTGTAATCCCCTTACCATCCCATTCCTTCATGACTGTGTCCCTGAAAATTTCTGAGGGAAGATCGTTATTGGAGTATAGCCTAAGGTATCTGTTTTATCTCCCAATTCCTAGCTTTTTCCCAACGGCCTTCCAGATTTTATAAATTGCACTCAGTGTCTTGAACCTAGTATGTTTGAAGTATACATAATCCACTGTATTCACCAAGGCGTTCCCTGCCTCCTTACCCAGAACTGCTTCATAAGCATTCCCACATCCACGTCCTAATAACCCTTGTGCGTATTGTAGAGCTGCTGGCCAGTAATATAACCTAAAATCAGGTGCGCCCCAACCCCCCTTCTCCCTTGGTAGTGTCAAGAAATGATACGCCCTACGTGTCTTCCCCTGTGCCCATATAAACCTATTCATAATTGCTTCTATTTTGTTAAACCATGTGCCATCAACATATAAGGGAATTGCTCTAAGGATGTATAGAATTTTCGGAAACGTAACCATTTTAATCATATTAATTCGCCCCATTAACGTCAGATGTAAATTATAGACTCTCTCTAAGTTTCTTTTAACTTTCCCTAAGAGTGGCTCTATGTTAATCTCTACGACTCTATCCAATTCCGCTGATACCCTGATCCCCAAATACATTGCTTCCGAAACTACTCTGGTATCCTGGCAATTAGAAAACCTGTTCTGCACTATCTGCGTCTTTCCTCTATTTATAAGATATCCCGAAAAAGCCCCGAATTTCTTTGCCTCTTGCTCTATTTCTATTAGGGCCCCCCCTGGTGCTGATGTTATGATTGCGACGTCATCCGCATAGGCGAACAACTTATATTCCTTCTCGTGTAATCTGACTGGGGGGATCCTGTGATTACTTGTCAACCTTCTTAGCAGCGGATCTAGGTATATAGCAAATAGTAGAGGTGAAGCTGGGCATCCCTGCCTAGTCCCGCGTCGGATCCGTACTACCTCTGTGTATGATTTGTTGATTCTTATCCTAGCCGATGGGTTCTTATAAAGTGCCTGAACTGCCTTTATATAGCCTTCACCTAACCCAGCCCATTCCAGGGCTTTCCACAGATAGTCCCAGGAGACCCTGTCGAAAGCCTTCTCAGCATCCAGAAAAATAGCCGCGACAGGGTCTCCTGCCACCTCGGTTGCATCCAGGACGGTGATCATCTGTCTGGTGTGCTGGGTAGTCCCCTTGCCTGGTATAAAGCCATGCTGTTCCGGGGACACCAGACTCTCAATAACCCTACTAAGCCTATTTGCTAGTGTTTTAGAGAATATTTTTGCGTCTGCGTTCAATAACGTTATTGGCCTGTATGAGCCTGGCTCTATTGGAGGCTTATCCTTTTTTAATATTACGATTATATCCGCCCCGGCCCAGGACTGTGGAACTACCCTGCCCCCCTGCGCCATACAGCATATTGTCCAGATGTCTGTTCCCAGCACGTCCCAAAAGGTCCTATAAAATTCAACAGGAATTTGATCTTGTCCTGTTGCTTTGCCAGAGGGGAGGCAAAATGTTGCTTCTCTTACCTCCTGTAATGTTAACTGAAGGTCCAATCTCTCTCTATCTTCCGTACTTAACCCTCTATGTGGTGTATGTGACAAATATTCTGGTATCCTTGGCAGATCGTTACTTGCATCCTGCTCATATAGTGATTCATAGAACTTCCTAAAGACTTCCTGCATTTCCTCCACCTTATTAACTATAGTCCCTGTGCTGTCCTTGATTTCTTTTATTTCCCCTGCAGCTAATGTTTGTCTGGTTCTAATTGCTAATAAATGACCCACTCTTTCGTTGAACTCATAACATTTTTCTTTTTTTGCTAGAAAGTTCCCTGCTGCCTTCTGCGCCATCGTTACTCCTGTCTCCGCTTTCTGTACCTCTATATCCAATAAAATCTGTTCAATAGGTTCTTGTCTACTTATTGCACCCACTAGACCCTCCTCTAAACTCGCCAGACTTCTAATCCTCTCCTCTATCCTCTCCCTTTCTTTCTTATTTCTTAGTATGGTATAACTTAGTGTCTCTCCCCTAACTCCAGCTTTAAAAGCATCCCACACCATATCCGCTGATGCCGAATATCTATTTATGTCCCAATAGTGTGTAATCCATTCCTGCATCCTTTTCACATACTCCTCCTCCTTTAACAGCCCCCGTTCAAACGTCCATTGATTGTGCGTCCTATCCCTTTCTCTAACAAATGTCAAGCTTAAAACCAACGGATTGTGATCCGACACTAACCTAGGGAGTCGTTCAATATCAGCTCTACCCATCAGTGAGCTCGAGATGAAAAAATAGTCCAGTCTAGTAACCTTTCTATGAGGAGCTGAATAGTAGGTACTGCCTGTGCCTATGGGATTTTTCTAAGCCCAAATATCCACCAAGGCATTGTGTCGGGCTAAATTTTGTACTGCCTTATATGTCCTTATCTTCCTACCCCGGTATTTACCCCCATCCCTCTCAATTAAGCCATCCAAACCATTAATATTGAAGTCCCCACAGCATACTACAGGCTCCGGCCACAGTGCTAATTCCCCATCCAGAAATTCCAGCAGTTCAGGTTCATCTTCATTTGACCCATATATTGAGGTAATTGTGAATCTTCCAGCCAAAGTTTCCACATCCAACAAGACCCATCGCCCTTCTTGATCCTCTTTCTTCCTTTTAACTTTTACAGCCCCTTTCCTAGCTAATATCGCCACCCCCTTTTTCCTATCTTCTTGACCTGAATAGGCCAGCACCTCAAACCACATTTGCTCCAGGATATAGTTATCTTTCCTAGCCACATGCGTCTCCTGTAGACAAACTATATCAGATCTCCAAAATCGTAATGCTGCGGCTAGTTTTTGCCTTTTCTCTGCATTATTTAACCCACAGATATTGATCGTGATTATCCTAACAGTCATTAAACAAGTTTAACTATGCCAACTCTCCCATTCCTCCTATGAAGCTAATCAGTAGTTGTCTCCCTCCTTTGTGTATCTTCCAAATCTGTACTGCATGTCTCTCTCCTTCTACACCAACACCGCACCCAGCACCACCCTCCCCCTTAACCCCCTCCCACCCCTCCACCCACCAGATTCCCTCCCCCCTAGCACAGGCAAATAGGTCAGAGCTGACCTATGCGTGATCGCTGTGCGTTGCATAGTCGCCGGTACTGCACCCTTTCCTTAAGACCTAACATAGGAATTCTATTATCATGAGGCTTAAGGAACTAATCACATAATCAGTGAGAAATTACTACCCCAAACAAACTATTTCATATGGGCTTACGGATACTGACTGTTGTGAACGATGTGTGGAGACACAGGCAGACTTTTTGCACGTGCAATTGTTGTGCCCACAGTAGCTGACTTTTGGATCTTCCACACACAAACTGCTATCACCAAACAATCACTGTCCCCAGACCCTCTACAAGCGCTCCTGGGATACACGAAGCCTCTCAATACCGGTTTCAGGAAACTAGTCTCCATGGGATTATTATTGGCTGATAGCGATGCGTTGGATGCCCGGTGCCGTACCCACGGTAACAGGATGGGGGCCAGATATGTTCCACTGCAATACTCAGTCAGATGTCTATAATGAGCTGTTGCCCTCCCAAAGTTGACCAAAACGTTTCTGGGGTCTATACACGCAATACCTTACATCTAAACAAGCCAAAAATACAGATAATTAATAGTAGCACTCTGTGACTCTGGTCCCCTAGATAACATACGCAATATAGTCACTGCATCAACTTTGAAAATGTCAGTGTTTTACCAAATGTGACTTCTGAATGTAACGAGGTTGACAGGTTCCACAGGCTGCTGCATCGAGACGTCAGAGCATAATGATTTGCCTGTACTTGAAGTGAAGAACAATCACTACTGTGCAATATGTTAATAGTTATGGCCGACTAATCGACTGACTCATATACGCTGTTTAACTTGTACCATGCAATCATGTGAACTGGCTTATGAAACTTAATAAAATAAAATAAAAAATAAAAATAAAAAATAAAATGAAATTCAACATGAAGGAAAGGGTGCAGTACCACAGGCTGTTACAATGTGTTTGGGGCTCCTAGTAACAGCCTGTGGGTCTGCACCCTTTCCTTAAGACATAATATAGGAATTCCGTTACCACGAGCCTTAAGAAATGAGCGTGAGCCTTTTATTCTTTTGTAGCCTTTACAATACAAAAATAAATTCCACTAAAGAAGGAAACATGCTCACACTCCTTCCTGGAGCCACATAGTAATGGAATTCTTATATAATGTCTTAAGGAAAGGGTGCAGTCCCACAGGCTGTTACTAGGGACACCTAGTAACGACGTGTGGTACTGCACCCTTTCCTTAAGACCTAACATAGGAATTCTATTATCATGAGGCTTAAGGAACTAGCGCAGGTTTTTTTTCCCTTTTGAAGTGGAATGACTGTTCTTACCACAAAGGCTACAAAAGCCTAAAAGAAATGCACAGAAATTCTCACACTTGTTCCTTAAGCCTTGTGGTAATGAAATTCCTATATAAGGTCTTAAGTAAAGGTTGCAGTACCATAGGCTGTTACTAGGTGTCCCTGGGACACCTAATAACAAGCTGTGGTACTGCAACCTTTCCTTACAACATAATACAGGAATGCCATTACTTTGAGGCTTAAGAAACGAGCTCAAGCGTTTTAAGCTTTTGTAGCCTTTGGAGAAACAAAAAATCCATCAATGAAGGAAAAAATGCATGCGCTGGTTCCTTGAGACACATAGTAATGGAATTTGTATAATATGTCTTAAGGAAAGGGTGCAGTACCACAGGTTATTACTAGGGACACCTAGTAACAGCCTGTGGTACTGCACCCTTTCCTTAAGACATATTTACATTCTATTACCATGAGGCTTAAGGAACAAACACAAGCATTTTGTCCTTAATAAGTTCAATTTCTGTTACTATCACAAAGGTTACTAAAGCCTAAACAAATTGCACAGAAATGTTTGCGCTTCTTCTTTAAGGCCCTCGTGGTAATGGTATTCACATATTTGGTTTTAAGGAAAGGGTGAAGTACCACAGGCTGTTAACTAGGTGTCCCTATTAACAGCATTTGGCACTGCACCCTTTCCTTAAGACATATTATAGGAATGCCGTTACCATGAGGCTTAAGAAACGAGCGCAAGCATTTTAATCTTTTGGAGCCTTTGTGAGGAAAAAAATGAATTCCACTAATAATGGAAAAAAATGTCACGCTTGTTCCTTGAGTCAAATACTAATGGAATCCTTATATTATGTCTTAAACGAAGCATGCAGTACAACAGGTTGTTACTAGGGACACCTAGTAAAAGCCTGTGGTACTGCACCCGTAACTTAAGACATTTACATTCTATCACGCAGATGGAGTGGGCTATGCTAATAAATCCCACAAGATTGTGCTACATGAGGAAACAGTGGCTGCAGGAGCTGGGTGAGAGAGCACCGGAATAAGGCTTATTTCGGGGGAAACTGCCCTGGAAGGAAGAAGCTTTAGTTACATAGGACTGGCACAAGTAGCCGATGATGATGATGCAGCACTGAAACAAGGCTGCACTGTGTCTGGCAAGGATAAATATAAAAGGTGACTCTGAACCAGGTCCCATGACGATAACTGAAATAGTCCCAAAACAAAACAGATGCAGCCCTAAAGTGTAACTACACTGTAGTTGGTCAGTGCTGCCTGCCTTGCGTCGGTAGTGTGTTCTGGAACTCCCTGCCTTTAGGGAGCTGAGAATGCGGGAATGACCCAATGGCAACCAGCAGGAGGCAGCAGGCGGGATTATACTCTGTATAGCCATTACTCCAGGTCTTGCATGCACGCTACCTAGGCTCGACCTAAAAAGGCACGAGGAGGCAGTGGGTGGGATTAGGTTGGAGGTGGGAAAATGGGCAGCAGGCAGGATCAGCAAATGAGAAGTAAGCAACAAGAAACAGTGAGCCGGTCGCTCCACTCGCCGTGTGGCCCATCCTTGGTGTGCCCGGTCTCCGCTTGCTGCCGCTGCCGCTGCACGTTGTGCCTCTGTTGTGCCCCTGACCCTGACCCCTGTGATCTCGCCTGACCGTATTGTATCTGGATTTGCCCGTTTTGCATGTTGTGCCTATAATTTTGTAATTTTGTATTTCTGACGTATTTGTATCTGCCTCTGTTGTGCCATTGTATTTTGTTGTGTTCTCTACCAACTGTTGTGCCCCTCCACCCCGCTCCCCGCTCCCTGCCGCTGCTCCCCCGCGGCCCCACCCCCATTCCCTCCTTTATCACCGCTCTACTCCACTCCCCACTCGCCACCCCGCTCCCGCCTCCCAGCTGCTCCTCCCTCCCACTGGAAACATAGGGTTGTGTCCGCGAGGCGGGGAGCTGTGACCTGACCTGACCTGGTCAGAGTCGGTCGCTCCACCCGCCGCGTGGCCCATCCTTGGTGTGCCCGGTCTCCACTTACTGCCGCCGCCGCTGCCCCTTGTGCCTCTGTTGTGGCCCTGACCCGGACCCCTGTGATCTTGCCTGACCGTATTGTATCTGGTTTTGCCCGTTTTACTTGTTGTGCCTATAATTTTGTAATTTTGTATTTCTGACCGTATTTGTATCTGCCCCTGTTGTGCCATTGTATTTTGTTGTGTTCTCTACCCACTGGTGTGCCCCTCCACCCCGCTCCCCGCTCCCTGCCGCTGCTCCACCGTGGCCCCACCCCCGTTCCCTCCTGCATCACCGCTCTGCTCCCCTCCCCACTCGCCACCCCCGCTACCGCCTCCCAGCTGCTCCTCCCTCCCACTGGAAACATAGGGTTGTGTCCGCGAGGCGGGGAGCTGTGACCTGACTTGACCTGGTCAGAGCCGGTCGCTCCACCTGCCGCGTGGCCCATCCTTGGTGTGCCCGTTCTCCGCTTGCTGCCGCTGCCCGTTGTGCCTCTGTTGTGCCCCTGACCCTGACCCCTGTGATCTCGCCTGACCGTATTGTATCTGGTTTTGCCCGTTTTGCATGTTGTGCCTATAATTTTGTAATTTTGTATTTCTGACCGTATTTGTATCTGTCCCTGTTGTGCCATTGTATTTTGTTGTGTTCTCTACCCACTGTTGTGCCCCTCCACACCGCTCCCCGCTCCCTGCCGCTGCTCCCCTGCGGCCCCACCCCCGTTCCCTCCTGCATCACCGCTCTGCTCCCGTCCCCACTCGCAACCCCACTCCCGCCTCCCAGCTGCTCCTCCCTCCCACTGGAAACATAGGGTTGTGTCCGCGAGGCGGGGAGCTGTGACCTGACCTGGTCAGAGCCGGTCGCTCCACCCGCCGCATGGCCCTACCTTGGTGTGCCCGGTCTCCTCTTGCTGCCGCCACCGCTGCCCGTTGTGCCTCTGTTGTGCCCCTGACCCCTGTGATCTCGCCTGACTGTAGTGTATCTGGTTTTGCCCGTTTTGCATGTTGTGCCTATAATTTTGTAATTTTGTATTTCTGACCGTATTTGTATTTGCCCCTGTTGTGCCATTGTATTTTGTTGTGTTCTCCACCCACTGTTGTGCCCCTCCACCCCGCTCCCTGCCGCTGCTCCCCCGGGTTCCACCCCCGTTCCCTCCTGCATCACCGCTCTGCTCCCCTCCCCACCTCCCCACTCACCACCCCGCTCCCGCCTCCCAGCTGCTCCTCCCTCGCTCCTCCCTCGCTCCGCCCCCCACTCTCCACTTATGGCAGAGTCTGCGTGTACGCGCAGCATTCACGCGCAGCGGATGCGCCAATGGTGCGCCGAAGGCGCGCCAAAGGCAAACCTGTCTGTGCCCGTCCGCGCATGGCCCGCGCCCTGCGCCAGACCCCCTGGCCCCCGCAGATGCCATCCCACCCGCCGGACGTTCGACGCCGCCACCCTCAACGCACTCAACACCGGCCAGACCCCCGGCTGCCACCGAGCCACCCCAGGACGTACCCACGGACCCTTCACCTGCCAATCCTGCAAGTTCTCCTGCATCCGGACCTGCACCACACCCGCACCCGCCAAGCCGAGCACCAACAGCAACCACCTGAAGTGCATCCTGCTCAACACCCGCTCCGTCCACAGACACGCCGTGGAACTATGGAACCTGCTCGACACCTCAACTCCAGACGTCGCCTTCCTCACAGAAACCTGGATGAATGCCTCCTCAGCGCCCGACATCGCCATCGCCATCCTGGACGGATACAAGATCACCCGGAGGGACCGCGTCAACCAGACAGGAGGAGGCATCGCCATCGTCCACAAGAACACCATCCGCATCACGACCAACGCCGACGACACCCTCGCAGCCGCCGAACATCTTCACTTCCAGATACACACCGACCCCAAGACCACACTCCCTAATCTACAGACCCCCAGGGCCTCGCACACAATTCAGCGAAGACATCGCAGACTTCATCAGCCCGCATGCCCTCGCCTCCTCCGACTACATCCTCCTTGGGGACCTCAACTTCCACCTGGATAACAACAACGACAACAACACCACCCTGCTGGACAATCTCGCCAACCTCGGACTCAAGCAACTGGTGAATACCCCCACCCACTATGCCGGACTCACGCTCGACCCAATCTTCTCCTCCAGCCAGTACATCTCCTTCAGCCACTCCACCGGACTCCACTGGACAGACCACACTTCAGCTTCAGAAGGACCACGACTCACCACCACCTGCAACAGGCCCCCCGCAGGAGCTGGAACAAGATCACCACCGACCAGCTCATCACATCACTGAGCCAGAACCCTCCCGCCAGATCGACGGACCCCAACCAAGCAGCCAACAACCTCACACATTGGATCATCAACTGCGCTGACGACCTCGCACCCCTGAAAAACCATCCCAGCAGGCCCAGAAGCAAGATAGCCCCCTGGTTCAATGACGACCTCAAGAACTCTAAGAAAAACTGCCGCAGCCTCGAGAAAGCCTGGCGGAAAAACCCAACTACAGACAACATGACCGCCCCGAAGCACGCCACACGCAAACACCACCAGCTGATCCACACCACCAAGAAGTCAGCATTCAAGGATCGACTAGACAACAACGCACACAACTGCAAGGAACTCTTCAACATCGTCAAAGAGCTCTCCAACCCCAGCGCCGGGAACAATGACATCACTCCCTCACAAGACCTCTGCGAATCACTCGCCTCGTTTTTCCACAGCAAGATCGCAGACATACACAACAGCTTCGGCGAACAGACCACGCACCCAACCACGGAACCAACGCCCCCCACCACCACCCTCAGCACCTGGACCCCGGTCAGCACCGAAGACACCATCCGCACGATGAACACCATTCACTCCGGATCACCAACCGACCCATGCCCCCACCACGTCTTCAACAAGGCCGACTCCGCCATCGCACCCCAACTCCGGGACATCATCAACCGCTCCTTCAACACAGCCACCTTTCCGGAGAGCTGGAAGCATGCCGAACTCAGTGCCCTCCTGAAGAAACCATCAGCAGACCCCACCGACCTCAAGAACTACCGCCCAATCTCGCTCCTCCCGTTTCCTGCCAAAGCCATCGAGAAGACCGTCAACAAACAGCTTGCCGCCTTCCTCGAGACGAACAGATCCCTCGACCACTCACAGTCTGGCTTCCGAGGCAACCACAGCACCGAGACCGCGCTCATCGCAGCAACTGATGACATCCGAGCCCTGCTCGACAACGGGGAAACGGCTGCCCCCATCCTCCTGGACCACTCCGCAGCGTTCGATACTGTCTGCCACCGCACCCTAGTTCAACGCCTCAGCAACATCGGAATCCAAGAGAAGGCACTGGAGTGGATCATCTCGTTCCTCGCCGAAAGAACCCAGAAAGTCCGCCTCCCCCGTTCAGATCCGAGGCCACCGAAGTCATCTGCGGCGTACCACAAGGATCATCACTCAGCCCCACCCTCTTCAACGTCTACATGAGCCCCCTCGCAGCCATCGCACGCCAACACAACCTCAACATCATCTCCTACGCCGACGACACCCAGCTGATCCTCTCCCTCACAAACAACACCGCCAGAACCAACCTACACGAAGGGATGAAAAACGTAGCCGAGTGGATGAGGAACAGCTGCCTGAAACTGAACTCAGACAAGACGGAAGTCCTCATCCTTGGATCATCACCCTCTGCCTGGGACGACTTTGGTGTCCCCCTGCCCTGGGCAGCGCACCCAAACCAACGGACCACGCACGCAACCTGGGCTTCATCCTGGACTCCTCCCTCTCGATGACCAGACAGGTCAACGCCGTCTCTTCATCGTGTTTCAACATCCTATGCATGCTCCGAAAGATCTTCCGATGGATCCCCACCGAAACCAGGAAGACGGTCACCGAGGCACACGTCACCAGCCGACTGGACTACGGAAACACCCTCTACACCGGAACCACAGCCAAACTGCAGAAAAGACTCCAACGCATCCAGAATGCCTCCGCACGACTCATCCTGGACATCCCCCGACACAGCCACATTTCCGGACACCTGAGAGACCTGCACTGGCTCCCCGTCAGCACGTTCCGTCTTCTCACCCACGCACACAAGGCCCTCCATGACTCGGGCCCCAGGTACCTCAACAAACGCCTGACCTTCTACACTCCCACCCGCCAGCTACGATCGACCAGCCACGCCCTCGCCGTCGTTCCACGCATCCGAAGAGCCAGCATGGGAGGAAGATCCTTCTCCTACCTGGCAGCCAAGACTTGGAACTCCCTCCCCATCCACCTCCGTCTCACCCAGGACCACCTCTCCTTAAGGAAGCAACTCAAGATGTGGCTGTTCGAGCAGTAGCGTTCCCCTCTCCCCCAAGCGCCTTGAGACCCTCCGGGTGAGTAGCGCGCTATACAAATTTCCTGATTGATTGATTGATTGAAAAGCAAGGAAAAAAAAGGAGAAAGCACTCAGTAAAATGGGAGAGAGGAAGAAGAAAGCAGTAAAACAATGAGACAAAAGCAGAAGAAAGCACTCATAAAAACGGTGGAAAGGAGGTAGAAGGTGGTAACAAATGAGGTACAAGCTGGAGAAAGTACTCAGAAAAATAGGCAGAAAGGGAGAGCTGGGCTTGAGAGAATCTTATTGCATAATTATTTTGTGTAAAAAGTACGTTCATGTCTTATGTGGCAAACTGAACAGTCTTGGTGGAGTCAAGTTGTTTTCTGTGCTGTGTGAAATATGCATGCACTGGTGATCTATGATATTGGAAGTATGTTAATTAAAGGAGCAGTAATAGTTTCAGTGGGGATCCACTTGTAGATCCTGCGGAGCATGCGGAGGGTGTTGAATCAGGATGAGGCAAAAGCAATGTCCTGCTACGTCATGGAGAGGGTGTAGTCGAGGATGACCCCTAGGTTGCGTGCATTTTCGGTGGGTGTTGGAGCGGTTCCCTGTGCGATTGGCCACCAGGAGTCATCCCATGCCGAAGAGGTGGATCCGAGGATGAGGACCTCCGTCTTGTCCGAGTTCACCTTTAGTCGGCTATTCCTCATCCTTTCAGCAAAGGCCTTCATTCCTTCGTGAAGGTTGGTTTTGGTGGTGTGGGGGTCCTTGGTGAGAAAGAAGATCAGCTGGGTGTCATCGGCGTAGGAGATGATGTTGAGGTTGTGCCGACGGGTGACGTGGGTGAGCAGTGCCATGTAGATGTTAAACAGAGTTGGGTTGAGGGATGAGCCCTGGGGTACGCCGCATATGATCTCGGTGGCTTCTGAGCAGTAGGGGGGAAGGCAGATGCTCTGTCTTCTGCCGGAGAGGAAGGAGGTGGTCCAGTGCAGGGCCTTCTCTTGGATCCCGGCGTTGTGGAGGCGTGTTTGTAGTGTGTGGTGGCAGACCGTGTCGAGGGCAGCTGACAGGTCCAGGAGGATGAGGACCGCCATTTCTCCGATGTCCAGCAGGGATTTGATGTCATCGGTGGCGGCAATGAGGGCAGTCTCTGGGCTGTGGTTGCTGTGGAACCCAGACTGGGAATGTTGCTCTCATCGAGGTAGCGGGTTAGTTGCTCGTTGACGGTCTTCTCGATGACCTTTGCCGGGAACGGGGACAGGGAGATGGGCCGGACGTTCTTGAGGTCCTTGGGTCCTCCTTGCGTTTCTTGAGTAAGGCGTTTATCCCGGTGTGCTTCCAGCTCTCCTGGAAGGTTGCTGTTTCGAAGGAGGTGTTGATGACTTTCGGGAGATGAGGTGGAATGGACGTGCACTTGAAAATGTATTAGGAGGTGTATGGAGCGGGAAGAAAAAGATGTTTCGAGGTTCTGCTTAGTAGAAAGATGACACATGATAAAACTGTTATGTGGTGTCGGAGCCTGGGCTACATCGTAACAGGACTGGGTGGGACCAGAGAATCTCCATTTGAAGCCAGTCGGATGGCCTAGTGGTGTCAAAGGCTAGGGTTGAGTTAAGACTGACCAATTATATGGCTTCTGTATATGTGCCAATCTGTGGAATTTTCCGCATAATTTTGGTTTTGCTGCATTTACCACATAATCCATAATTTGTTTCCTAATATGCAGATTTTAGGAACACATTTTTTTTTCTTTACAAAACATCAACATTTACTAAAACATGGATACACATGTTCCGGTGTATTGGAAAGCCCTTCTCAAAGTGTTGCTGGTCTTGATGCAATTTTTAGTGCTGTCTGCGGATGTTAAACAGGTACTAACGAGGTGATATATTTGCCCAGTGTTACCATGTGCACAAAGAACAAAATAACCAAGTATTACTATCACAAAATATGCTGCATTAGGATACATACTTTGCAATGGCCCTGCCCATAACACTTTCAACCCTCCCACATCTGGAACACAGCTAGATGACACTTTCCTTCCTGACCTATTCTGTTTGCAATATCATGAAAACTTATTTTAAAAGGTCTGGGAGAAAAGCTAAAGCCCTCTCTAATCTATAGTCACTTACCCTTCCCTGGAGCACTGGACACATATCTCACAAATTCATTAATCTCAGCTTGCAAATTCTCCACTCGCCTCGGCAGGCCGGAAGAGGAAGGCTGAGACTGAAGCTGGGCCTTGGAACGCCAAATGTTACATGTTTAGAGGACCCAACAAAGTACTATGTTAGGATCTTGTGGGCCCCAACATCCTCCCTCAAAGCACAGCTCAAATTTTTTTTAATAAGGATAGCTCTTCATGGTACATATATCTCGCAGTTGCCATTAGCTGCTTGAAAATTGATACCTCAAACCTACACAATCAGGATATACAGTGCTTAGCCTGGACAAAAAGAAGTGAATGTGCAGGTCACGAAAGCCTCATTTGAACCGGATGTAGAAAGGATCCACCAAAGAACCATCTTCATAGCCCTGCATGACTTCCATACCTTGGTAAAAGCCCACCTCTATTTTGAGCAATGTTTGTGAGCCCAGACATGAGGGAATATCACTTTTATGAGATCTCCTGGGCTACCCATTGCAAACTTCAAACCAGTTTGGACACAGAGGGATGAGATAATATCCTGCCGACTATTCAATTACCATCAAGCGGCCTGGTTTCACCTGCTGTGTTGCTGCCTCAACCTGCCCAGTGAACGGCATTGTCTGTTAACCCCTCAATATTGGGCCAATGGCCACCAACACAGCACAGTCCCTGGCTATGAAAATTCATAGACGTTATTTGATCCGCTTTGCTTTGTGAAAAGCCTAGACACTGCAGAGAAGCACCGATTTAAAGTCTCCTCCACTACTCTGCCACTCAGGCTCAGATTCTAGTCGGCTGGGGCCGTACACAGACGTAACTCAAACCGCAGGCAGAGCGACTCTAAAGCATGAACACCCAGCTTCAGCTCTTCAAATCTGAAACCAAACCAGCAAAGATGACAATGAACAAGCAATACAATATTTTAAATGTAGCAACATATGGACTGGCCTATACTCATGCTGCTGCCAGATGGCCAAGCTCAAACGCAAGAAGGATTTCATCAGAAGGGCAATTGTTGACACCGTTTTTTCACAAGGAATGTTGGAGTAAGTTTAGTAACGCTGCTATAATTTATTTAAATTTCAGAGATCACATAACCTTATTTTATGTTATTCATAAATGCTTTCTAGAAAGGTACAAAGAAAATGGCAGCCCATTGAAATTAACACGCAATGATTTTAAGTATATATGACAATGGGCACATCACAAAATATTTTAAACAATGTAATACTTGGACTGCTCCTAGACCCCTAAAACCCTTGAAGACCATGGGCAAGAACAATAAGTGCACATGAACAATAGAGTTACAGTCTATATTGACATTATAAGGATTACGAACATTGCTTATAAACGCTGCCTTCCAAAAAATGTATATATTGTTTCACTCAATGTAATTTATTCACAGTTTTTAGTATGGTATATAGGAAACTGCAGTTTTTTAAAATTATTTTTGGTTGTTTTGTTGTGCAAATGTCATTATTGTAAGTAATCAAACATGAATACAATTACTTAATTATGCAAAGGTGTGTGCAGTCTGGTTGTGCACCAGTACTTTAGTAAATTATGAGTGTGTGGGAGAGCAAGTAGTGCGTGTGAGGGTGGCCATCCTTTGGAGTTTGAACTAAATATGTAGCTTTCCTATAGTCTTAGAGTCCGACATAGCAGGCTCTGCCAGCCATTAAAGACCAGCATTAAAAGGGCATTCAACAAGGGAGCAGGTCATTAATGGCTATTATAGCCCACCACAGAGGGCTCTAACGCTATTAGAACATTCCGCCACTAGAAGGCAAAATATTCGAATTTGCTAAATAATGGAATCACGGAGCTCAAGGTGGTCAAAATTCCCTCGGGCTCCGTGAGGCCTTTGTTCACAGCAACTGCTGTGAACAGACATTGGAATGTTGATGCTCCTGGCTTCAGAAGCCCGGAGAACTCCATTGTCCTGAATGGAGCTCATAACATTCCAATGTTCTAATAAACCTGACTTTCAAGATTCAGTTGATTAGTAGGTCAGCCAACACTTGACAAAGAATAACGTAATAAATTGTTTATATCAAAGAACATAATTCATAAAAGGCACTTATGTTATTCATAATTTAACCCTTTAATTGCTGCCGTCGGCCAACGGTCGTCACGGGCACTACCTCCCCAGTGCTGCGTGCGACCGTTGGACGTCCATTCAGCACTGGATAATGGACAGCGCAGCACTGGGGAGGTAAATTTACAAAGCTCCTAAGGTGTTAAGTAATTAACCAAATATATTTTCTTCAGATGCTAACTAATATTATATAAAAAGTGAGTCTGTAGGTTTAATATCATCGGGCACAGGCCATGGTTGTGGGTCATTCAGAACTACTTCAACAAGTAATTTTGTTATCACCTCAAACAGCCTTCATGCTCATTTTTAACTGTCCCAACTTACTCTCAGGGTTGTATTTTCTATTATTTGGTTGTTTTGATGTTAGACTTGTTTTGATGCCCAAGAACCCTAAAGCCAACAGAACCTGCCCCAATCTGTAAAACCTGTCTCATCATTTAAAAGTTGCTGGGCATTTCTGAACTGTGAAAATTGCACTCCGTAAAAGGAAAGCCCCTTTCAGTGTGCGATTACCTTAAACCTCCTTTCTAATTATCTTAACTTGTTTTATATTGGTATTCTGTTGAGTATCACTGTAAATCTATTTAGGAAATTATTTTATTGAAATCCCAAGCAATTTGTTTTAATATCTGATTAAAATGTGTCTAAAAATATATATTAAAAGAAAGAATTTGCAGAGTTTTCCCCACTCCGTGGAGCTTGCAGAATTCAAAAAATCTCTGCTCCGCTTGCTCAGGCTCACCAACGGTAACTTGGCAAGCGCGAGCAAGGAAAATTGAATGCTAGAATACTTCCCTGCAGTATTTCTCAATGCGGGCGGTAGTGGATGGTCGTTACAACGCGCGTTGAGAAACCTTCCATTCAGTTGAGGAAGCTGCCGCTTGAGAGGAATTTCTATCCACGTGGCAGAAAGAAGTAGCGCCCTCTTGCACTGTGCGAGATGCCATTCGTGCTGACTTTACTGCTGTGAGGTAACCCACTCCGCAACTCGGGGAACACCAGGGTAGCTTGGCAGAGTTGTTTTGTCACTTTGCAGTTGAACTCCGCAAACTCGGCCCACACTTAGGGGCCGATTAGGATGGCGGTTTTTCCGCATCCTCCGGGCCGGCGGAAGTGTCCGCCGGCCTGGAGGATGCGGAAAAACCGCGGCGGAGACTCCAAAGACCCACCGCCAAATTAGGATGGCTGGTGGGTCTGATAATCTGTCCGCCGCTTTTCCGCCGCGGTCGGAAGGCGACCGCGGCGGAAAAGCACTAACATGTCTGGCGGTGTCTATCAGACACCGCCAGGCATATTAGGATGTCAGAAAATATATGCTTTTCCGCGGCGGCTTTACCGCCGTGGAAAAGCATACGGACCTTCACTTCGGGGGCCCGTTGCGGGCCCCCTGGGTGAAGGTGGGGCGGGGGGTGCACATGGGGGGTACCTATGGTACCCCCCTGCATTTGCGTGCACAATGCAGCAGGCACCGCGCGGTGCCTGCCGCTTTGTGCACGCAAATGCTGTGCATGGATTTTTTACATTGCGGCGGGTGTAGCTTGAAGCTGCACCCGCCGCAATGTTAGAGATAGAGGATGTGACCGCCACCCTGGCGGTCACATCCTAATTTGATCGGAGGGAACGCCGCAGCCCATGCGGATGTTCCCTCCTCCTCAGGGGTCGCGGACGGACTCAAGTCCGTCCGCGATCCTAATCGACCCCTTAGTGAGGCCTCAGAAAATGCCCAATTGATATATTGACCTCTTGTCGAAAAATAAAGCACATGCTTCATCAAAAATTTCCTAAATTTCCTTTTCATTACTTCAAACCTTGAATCTACTGTGCTGCATTAGTTCCCTCTGACTTCTTACTGAAATTAATTTTGTTGAAACTCCTTTTAGTTTTTTCCGAAATATTCAGCTTGTAATGTTCTCTTTTATTCCCTACCACCATTTTCTCAATCTTGTGAATGAGCCCCCCTACCTGCTTCTCTCTCTCTCTTCCTGTCGCTCGGTTGTTGAAGGCACAGACTCTCTCCCCACAGCTCCTGACCAGCCCTTTAAGCTTCTCCCCAGATTCACGGACAAAGCTTTCTATAGTTACATTTCCCAGGCTGTCTTTCCGTGTAAACACTATCACCATGAACTTCAGCGCTTCCTTCCCCAAGAGGTGGAGGATTGTTTGCACAGACTCCTGCTCCTCCATGGTGAACCGTCCGGCCTGGAGCACCAGGAGGATGGCATTTGGTCCTGGGGAGGAGAGCTGTGCGCACCGCTCCACCTCTGCATATAGTGCCTCTTCAGGGACAGTGAGAGCATGGAAGCAAGGAGTGTCCACCACCAGTAGACGTCTGTCCTCCCACATTCTCTCCCCCATCTGACACTCCTTGGTCACGGGTACTGCTGAGGGTCTGGACACAAACATTTCACTCCCCAAGATACTGTTTCCGGTGGCGCTTTTCCCAGCTGCAGAGCGGCCGACGAGGAGGATTATCCTTAGTTCATTTCTGCCCCTGGGAGAACCATCTGTGAAAGGAAACATTTAGATGTTTACACTTGGTGCATACTTTCCAGACAACCACAACACATGAAGGGCTGGGTGTGACAGGGGATACATCTGCCTACATCTGCACACTGATATTTATTATGGGCTGGGAGAGGTGGTTCATACTAACATTTTAAATAGGTTTCGTCCTGCCCTCACACAAAGGGTTGATTTATCCCCTACTGATCGCCTTGCGCTGGGGATAGGCTTAAAAGGGATTGTTGTGCACTTCTGAAGTCACCCCTCCATCACAGTCAATTTTGAGTAAAAGTACTGAGTCTCCGTCCCCATGTTTTAAGCCACTGCCTGGGACTTGTAACCAGACGCCGCTGTCTCAACAAACTGCATGTTGCCAAAGAACTGCTGTGCTGCCAGGAGGAATGGCCATTTGGACTATTTTCCTTGTGTACTGGCCTGCTGGGATGCTGGAGAGACTGCCACTCTGCAAAGCAACTTTATATGCTGGCCTGCCTGCCACCTTTCCTTTTGCCCCCGACTGTTCTCTAAGGGCTTGTTGCATTGCCTCCTGTCTTATCACCTCCTTGCCAGGATATGTGTGCGTGGCACTCAGGATTGGCCTCAGCAAGGGGTACCTGCTGCCCCTCTCTCTAGAAAGTCTTTGCAGTATATCAAGACTGCGACCCTTCATTTCTCCTGTGCTTTGAAGGTGTAACTAGTGAATTCATGTATCCACCCCAAGCTGTAAACATTGCTGGTGGCTGTCTACCCTCTATTGCCTCCTGATTCTCTCTGCACTCCTCACGCCTCTTCCTACCTCCTGCACTAGTGAATAGAGAATAGGTTTTTGTGTGGCCCATTAAACACCAATAAAGGAGCAGAGAAGACATCTTTGTGTTCATCTCATCAAATCAGGCCAGTTCATGTGGGTTAAAAGGCAAAACCCTAACTGATATTGTAAGTAACATAAGTGGGATCCTGCTGCTCAGCATAGTTATGAAATCCATATCAGAGACTTAGAATTTAAAAGTGCTTGAAGAGTCAAGTAGAAATTTGAATATGAAATTATATAATCGATCAGCACTATTTTTGATAACATTTAACTTTGATTTTATTAATCGCAAGGGGCTCCACAGTTAAAGTGATATCTTTATAAATGTCTAAAATACTTACCAGTAGGTGCATTACTCGTAGTCCTATTCCCTCACATGCAACCATTACATGTGAGGCCCTCCTGTCTCCCAGACACCAATCTCACGTACATAAACTCAGTAAAAGGCCTTCCCGCACCACAACTCCTGTTAGTAACAAGCTTCAATCAACAATAGGGAGCGTGGGAGGGACCATTGGTGCAAGCTAGGAATTAGGACTCACAATAATGGCAATTGCCAATAAGTACTTCAGATATTACCTCCATATACATTCCCTTGCCTGCAGCCATTACATGTGAGACGTAGCAAGCAGTAAACCAGACAACTGTCAATGCCTGCTAAACACACATATTTATTAGGATATCCAGCAAAAGGATTTCTGCTATTTCTTCATAGAAAAAAGCATCCAATAGCCAAACACATCATTGATACATTGAACTTCGGCAAGTCTATAATGTTTTGCATTGGTGGAGGAATTAGCCTAAGTAGCAGACCAGGACAGTCCTCCAATTGAATCCCCCTACATTTCTGTCACTCTAGAAGCCATACTCCATGTAGACCTACCCTCACCTAGAAAGAGTGAACCTGACCATTAATCTCATAAACTTTATTGACCAACTGCCTGATCCATCTGCTCAATGTAGTTGTTGCTGTTTTCCCCTTTCCTATCAGGGCCAAACATTAGAAACAATGACTTCACCTTACAAAAGGGTTGACCCTCTGCAAATAAATTACAATAGCCCATCTGACATCCTGACAATTCAAACGTTGTTCCTCCATAGAAAGTGGTGAAGCGATAGCCTCTGGAAGAACCACTTCCTACTACATATGAATGGAAGAGTTACCCTTAGGGGCAAAAGTCGTAACCAGAACCAAGACCACCCTGTCCTGAAACAGTCTGCAAAAATAAACCTAACAGGACAAAGCACACAAGTCCCCTAACCTCATGGCTGACATAATAGCCACCAAGAAGAGGGTTTTAAGGGTGAGTAATTGTAAATCAATCCCCTCCAAAGGCTCAAAAGGCATAGACATGAAGAACACTAAGACAAGTTTCAAACCAACACAGACATGACCGTCTTTGGACAAGAATTTGACAGACCTTTCATCCTCATCCAAAAAGTTCTTGCATTGACCCTGGAAAGCTTAGATGGCTGCCCACTGTACTCTCAAAGTAGCTACCATCAAACCCAATATGGAAATATCCTACAAGAATTTTATCACCATCAATGAACTTACTGTCATATGATTAAGGATTCTGACCCCACTTAATTTAGAGATATAACCCAAGTACCGGGTATATAGAGCGTTGGGCAGAGCTATTTCTCGAAACCTGTAAGCTAGCCAACATTGACTGTGAAAAACACCCTGATCCCTCAATCCCCTCCTTTCAACCTCTAGGCCATGAAACAGAGTTTCCATAGATTCTTTACCCTCAACATTTGGAAACCCAGAGGTGAAAGGACTATCAATCAATCAATCAGAATTTGTAAAGCACCGCTAAACAGCTGATAAGGTATCAAGGCTCTCGGCAGAAGCCACTCTGGAGCAGGCTGCATCTTCAACAATAGGTACAACCAATTGGATAGCAGCCACTGGTGAGCAATAAGAAAATACTCGCCTCTCAACTTTCACACCCTCACCAGAAAGGACCTGAAAGGAAGAAACTGAGGGAAGTCATAAACCCAGACCTCCGGCCTTCAACATGACAGAACATATATTGCCCGTGCCTGAGCCATCCTTTCCTTTGCACAGAACCTCAAAAGCCTGGCATTGGTCCGTGAAGCAAAGAGATCTACCACAGAAAGGGCCCACGTATGATTCAGGCTAGAAATCACTATCAGAGCCAGGGAAAACTCCCTCAAGTAGGGTATATCCCTGCTGAGCAAATCGGGTGTCACATTGGATGACCCCTGAATGTAAATGGCTTCCAGACAAACTATATATTCCTGAGCCCATGAAAACATTTGGAGAGAAATCTTGCTCAAGCTGCTGGAACGAGTCCCTCTCTACCTGTTCACATAGGCCTTCGCAGTCACATTGTAGCTTTGAACTGAATAAAATCAGAGCCCTTCCAATGGCCTCAAGTTCAATCTAATTAGAGGCCACCTTCTGTATGTGTCCAAAATTCTTGTGTCTGCAAGTCATCTCTTCAGACCCTCCAACCTGAGAAACTGGTATCTGTGGTAAGTATCACAAGATCAGGGGATCTAGCTGCACCCAATGCAACAGGCGTGGAGAGTCTAACCAACATGCTAGATCCCCTTTCAAACGTTGAGACCAAAGCATGATCACTGCTTTGCACCAGAATCAAAGAAATTTGCTGCCTGCTTTCTCACTGCATTTTATGTTCTGCTCTAGGGAAACATTTGGAGCCTCAGCAGCGGCTCGTGAGAGAGAGAAGATCTAGATAGGGAAGATAAATACTCCCCATTGACAACACAGAAATGATGAGATGTTGGCATGGATGGCAATTCACCAAAATGCCAAAGGTACTGCTAGCGACTTTGCACATCTTTTCACCTTAAGTACATCATATGAATTGACATCATATGACCATTGCTCCTGAATTGTCCATGTAAGTAATGTCACTTGATATTAATCATGATGATATCACAACAACTGACATTGCTGAAGCTCTAGTATAACTGCATTATTGTTACAAAAACACAACACAGGCTAATGTCTATTTTAGATTTCACTCATATTAGGATTCTAATGTGACAGCATTACTAAGTTCTCTTTGTATTTCATGCAAAAATATGTGTTCACTTGAAGGGGATATAGTGCCATAAAACACAGAACATCACTGGGAACCCAAATTATTTATACCACAAACGGTCATGATTTAATAATTCCTCTAATGTAAAACCACAACGAGAAATGTATTGATAAATCATAGGAAGAGGGATAAAAGATAAAATACTAGTGATCTATACACGCTTTAATTGATATAGACCATGTTCTGAATATTAGCTATTTATCTGACTTTAAATATTTTTCATTCTTAATTCATTTTGATTTCAGATCATTTGTAAGGCACTATCACTTATGAGAAACACAGAGGTGACTGTTTCAATCAAACGTCATGTTTCAAGTATTCACAGTAATCAAACATGGCAGCAACTTGTTTGTGTTTCAGTTGATTTTTCAAAATCAATAAAAAAAAGTTGCCACATTAATGCCAAGCTAATTTATTTTAGCAAAATCTCAAGTGTAATATCCTAGTAGAAGCTTCAATGGGGGGATGGTTATCTATTAAAGTGGCGGGGCATAATACTTGCAGTGAATGGTAGCAAGCAAAGTGAGTAAGTCCTACTATTGTCAAGAAGGGTTTGGGGATGGGGCAAGGTGATCTACCCAATACGTTTGTTAAGAAATGGAATCAAAGAGTACATGTTAAAGTACACTATTCACACAGCTTTGCTCTCTAATCAGCTTTCTTCTAAAGAAAGACAAACGTTTTTTTTCAGAAAGTGACTTCAAAACTCCCGTTCCAGCTAACACATTCTTGCATCTGGATTGTGAAGATGCCATTAATACCACACCAAGTGGGAAAGCTTGTGGCAATGATGTACTATCTATAGACATGTATAAAGTACGTATGCCACAAATAATTAAAAATGTTATTGTTATTATTTAATGCAATCTTGGAGGGGTGTCAGATCTCCAGAACCTTCTCCGAAGCAGTAATTGTTAGTTTTTTAGGGCTCGCTGGTACTGCATCCGAAGGATGCATCCAGCTGGAGCCTTTTAGTTGCCTGACTCGGGGGAATGAGGGACAAAAGGGTGTTACGAGCTTGGATTTGGGTGCACGAACGTGCACGCCCAGCCCGGCGCCGTGCACGTCCCCTGCCACAGATTCCCTGAACACACACATACACACATGCACACGCAGGCAGGAAGGCACACACACACACACACGCGCGCACCCCCCTACTTCCCCTGACTCACCGGCACCCCCCTCTCCCCCGCCGCACACACACAGGAGCGCACCTACACGCACGCACACACGCACGCACACACACATACAGAGACCCCCGCCACCACCATACAAGCCCCCCCCCTGCTCGCTCTCACCGCTCCTGGTTTCCTTCCCGCTCTGATTGGCTCCACAACCGGACTCCAGAACCCAATCAGAGGCCGATCACCCTGCGCAAGATAGCGCCCGGGACAAAGGACGATAGACGAGAACGTTGCGAAGCAGTGCGCGTGTGCAGCTAAAGGTCACGCCTACTAACATGCCGCCCTCCGGTTGCGTCCGCCACCGCCATACAAGCCCCCCCCCCCCCGCTCGCTCTCACCGCTGCAGGTTTCCTTCCCGCTCTGATTGGCTCCACAACCGGACTCCAGAACCCAATCAGAGGCCGATCACCCTGCGCAAGATAGCGCCCGGGACAAAGGACGACAGACAAGAACGTTGCGAAGCAGTACGCGTGCGCAGCTAAAGGTCACGCCTACTAACATGCCGCCCTCCGGTTGCGTAAGCGCTATGTGACGGACTACGGTTTGCCACGATCGATTCCCCAATGAGTTCGTTTCTCATCTTGTAATGGCCTTCCTACACGGAGCTAGTTCCAAACACTACGATCCCTTTTTTAAGTGAATGTATCTTTTTATTGAGAGACAATCTGTTTATCTCAGTAATTCTTGAAAGTAACATTCTCATGCATTTGTAAGACATTGCTTAATTGTCTGTGTATAAAACGGATTAATTTCAATAATAACTAATGAATTATACCGTTTCGAAATAGCAGCTACTTGAAAGGTTACATTGCTCCCTTGTCCTTCGTCTGTGTCAATAGCGGTTGGTCTCCATAGGGACGGCCCACGTAGAATGTTCTAGATGTAGCCGGTGGGAGGCGTTACGTGGGCCGGTTCTTGAGCTTTGGCTGTGCCGTTAAACGCCACTTCAAGATATTTGTTAGTCACACGTCAAAAAGTGACATAAAACGTCAGTTGTTGAACGACAAGTAAACTTATTTCTTTGAGTGGCTTTGGTACTGGTCACGTAGTAAAACACGAGGTGAACTGATGCTTATTTTGCAACAATTATTTTAGAATATCTGAAATGCAGCTTTTTTGGCTGCTCTAAAAGGAAAGTTTAGGCGGTACTAGGGAAGATAACTAACCACTCGCTTAGCCCCTACCAGCACAAACACTACGTACACATATTTTGTCACGGGACATTAAGTGCATGCATTCTACCAGCACCCTGCAACACTGGGGATTTACAGGAGTCCAAACACCAGCGTAAAGTACTCGAACAACAATGACGTCTGTCTTATAAATGTCACAAAAAAATGTTAATATTTCACTTCTGTTCTTGGATTTTCGTGAAAATACAACACATATTGCATTACAAAAGCTATAGGTGTCACATTTGTGAAAGTTAAAACTATTGGCATTGTAAATGACAAAGCTATTAATTTAGCTATTTTCAAAACCAACACATAAATAAAAAAAATTCATTTACAATACCAATAGCTCAAACTTTCCTAATGCGAGACCTATTGCATTGCAAATGCTTATTAAAGAAAGGTAAGCCTCCAGATAAACTTGGATCAGATCGCCCAATTAGTGTGCTTAATAACAATTACAAAGCATTCGCCAAAATCATGGCAGCCAGAATAACTCTTTCAGCCCAAGAGCTAGTAAAAGAAGAACAGTACGGCTTCCTACCAGGGAGGCCCTTTGCCAATAATACACATTTCCTTATTCAGGCCATTGGTTTATTTTCTAACAAGGCACCAACGCATCAATGATTCTGATTGACGCTGAAAAAGCTTTTCATTTAATTCACTGGAATATTCTGTTTGCCACTTTATTGACATTTATTTTCCTTCATGTTTTATCAATATGCTCCAGAAACTATCTGATAAAGCAGAAGCGAAAGTTATGAATAATATTCATACTGAGGGGTTAGTTAAAATTCAAAGGACCCCTCGACAAGGATGTCATCTAGCCCCAGTTTTATTTTTACACTATGCATCAAACTATTAGCTTCCCAGACACGACAGGATTCTCAAATCAATGCACACGTGTCCAAGGCGCCAAAACTCAAGCTCTTTGCAGACGATTTAATCTTATATTTGACTTCAGATTTCCCAAATATTACTAGAGCCTTCGATCGAATTAGAAGCGTTCTCAGATTTAGGGCGCTGCAAGAATAATTATGAACATTCTGAAATCTTATTGTTCGACTGCTCTGATCAGGTTTTGGCGAATAGAGGCTTTAAAATCTACCCCAATTACCGACGCATAGTAGATATATGATCCCGCATATAATTTTACAAAGATTCATGCAAACGAAGAAAGAATACCAATTCACCGCAAAACATCCAGATATTCAGATACAGGATTGTGAGACTTTGAGTCTTCAGTTGGGTGTACAAACCACATGGAGTTGGGAAAGGGTAGAGGTTAATCAAGTGAAAGACCTGTTGATCGAGGGGACCATGAAGACCTTGGATCAACTAAAAATGGATAGATTACAATTACCCCCTCGCTATCTTTTTCTTTTTTGCACATATGCAGTCTAATCAGCAATTTACAACACCCAGATGGCAATAAGTCATGCAATTTATGTGAGAAAGACGGGGGCATTTAATTGTATTGACTGCTTCAGTGCTAACTCTATTAACAGATAGTTCCTTGGACCATACAGAAGATACAGGTATCTACAGGATGCCGCATTGAAGCAACTCTGTGGAAAGCATATAATGAATGGTCCTGTGAGGCCATTTGAGGAGCCAATTTCAGTAGTAAGGCACTTTTTTTTAGCAAATGGCAGCTATATTACAACCCAATGCGATAGCAAAAAATGTTTCCATTGGTGTCAGGGCAGTGCTTTAGATGCAATCATCAGGCAGGAGACTGGATTCATATTTGCTTTTCTTGCCCAACGCTAGCAGAATATTGGTAACTGATTTTTCGGTGGGTAAGTAGACAATTGTCGACTAGTATAGCTCTGGGTCCATTGGCTGACTTATTTAGAATTGTTGACTTGAAAATTAACAACCCAGCCAAAACAGTTTGTTTGTATTGCTTTCTTACTTTCTAAATATCATATTTAAAAAAATGAAAACTGCCACAAGCAAATAGCTTAAGCCATTCTGACATTCAGATGAATCAAATCAAAAATAAAGAAACACTGTATTCCCTAAGATTTGGAGCTACAAACATGTTTTTTAAGATTTGGAGGCAAGAAAAGAGACGAGGGGGAATAGCTTGAACATCACAGAAGTCCTGCAGGTCTGGAGAGGTAGTACTTGAGTACTGTATCAAGGATATCTGAGGATGGGGAAAAGAGTCGGAGGACAATAGTTAAGAACTTGATGTGGGGGGTGACATGTCTATTTTCTAGTATTTTTAGCTTTGACGTGATAACATATCTTATTGATAACAGCTTTTAACACAATGATGTAATTAGGTCATTGCAATGCTATGTATTACTCTTTTTTTTTGTACCGTCAACACTGCTCTTTCCATCTATTCAAAACACCAGAGATCAGGCAGAAACAACCCCATACGCTTAAGATGGCCCTCTTAAATTGTCGGTCCCTGCCCAAACATGCCTCGGAGATCTCCTTCCTACTACAAGACTCAGCACTGGATCTACTGTTTCTCACGGAAACATGGCTAGGACCCTGTTCTGGCCCAGATATTGTCCAGGGCTATCTAATTCAACACCTGGATCGAACAGGAAATATAGGTGGCGGGATTGCTATCCTTTATAAGGACCATTTAGTCTGCCGCCTCCTAGGCAGTCCTGTACTGGACTGTGAAAACGTCCACTTCTCGATAACCCTATCATCCTCTGCCTCCTTCACGGGGCTCTTAATCTACCGCCCCCAGAGATCTTTAGGACAATTTCATCAGACATTATTGGAAACCGTCTTAAATCTTGCCAGTTCAGCCTCCAACTTTACTATATTGGGAGATCTGAATCTCCATTTTGATGACCCTCTTGACATGATAGCGGCGGACCTCGTTCAAGACCTAGAGATGTGCGACATGTCTCGTAAAAATCATAAGCCTACTCATATAAAGGATCATTTGCTTGACCCCATTTTTTCCAATTTAATCGATCTCACCACTTCACATCCTAATCCTCTACCGTGGTCCGATCACTTCATCATACCTTTCGCATGGAACATTCCCCCCCCGGCCCCAGTAAAATCTTTCACTACCAAAAAGACTAGACACTGGTCCAAGCTCAAGACTGTCGACTGGGCAGAAGAACTAAAATCCACTCTACCGCCCGCGAACCTTGACATGAATATAGCAAATACAGAGTTTAACTAGTGGATTGAGAACTCACTAGACGCCACCCTACCAAGAAAATCCACAGTACAAAAAAGGGGACCCGTCAATCATCCTTGGTTCAGTCCTGAGCTCCGTAAACTCAAACAGAACTGCAAAAAAGTAGAGAGACTATGGAGGAAAGACTTCAACACAGAGACAAAAGTCAAATATAGAGCCTCAATTAAAGCCTATAAATCCGTGCTAAAGTCAACAAAATTATCTTTTTATGCCGAAAAAATCATCACTTCCTCTAGCTCAACCAAAGAGATTTTTAAAATTGTGAAAAGCCTGCTGAAACCCCCTGATCCCCCGTCGGTCCAACAAGCATCTGAATCTCGCTGTGAAGAATTGGCACTCTTCTTCCACACGAAAATTCAAAACATTCTTTTGGCCCTCCCTCCTGTCTCTAGCCCCGACCTTCCCGCGACATCTGTTCTTCTCCCTCTCAGTTCCACCCCCGGGCTTTCCTCATTTACCCTGCTCACTAAGGAACACTTATCCCCCCTCCTTAACTCAATCAAAAGTGGTTCTCCTCTCGACCCTGCTCCCATTAACACCCTGAAGCTAGTTATGCCCATCTTAGAGTCTCCAGTTATCAACCTGATCAATCTTTCAATTGAAACAGGTACAGTCCCTTCGGACTGGAAAATAGCCATGGTCAAACCTCTGCTGAAGAAATCTAACCTGGACCCCGGAAACCTATCCAATTACCGGCCCATTTGCCTTCTCCCGGCCATCAGTAAACTAGCCGAAAAATGTATCAATCAGCAACTGTCATCATTTCTGGAGACCTCTAACTCACTTCATCCCTCCCAGACTGGCTTTCGCCCGGATCAAGGGATGGAGACGGCACTACTCAAGGTGGTAAAAGAGTCTAGGAGGATAATGGACACGGGTGGCAACGTGGCCATCATCCTCCTGTACCTCAGTGCAGCCTTCGATACGGTTAGCCACCGTATCCTCCTGTCCCGCTTTAAAACAACTGGAGTCTCGGGAAAAGCTCTTTCCTGGCTTGAATCTTTCCTCAGGGACAGATTTTTAAAGTATTTGAAGGAGATTGTCACTCTTCACCATTCCCCCTGCAGTGTTGGGTTCCTCAGGGCTCCTCCCTTAGCCCCACACTTTTTAACGTTTACATGGCCCCCCTTGCTAAGATAGTGGCCCCTTTTGGAATCAAATTCATCAGCTACGCTGACGATACTCAGCTTGTGGTGTCCCTCAATCAGGCTGATCCATTGCACCCTAGTCTGAGCAGTTGCCCCGAAGAGGTATCAAAGTGGATGGGCCAGTCCCAGCTAAAATTAAACAGTCAAAAAACTGAACTGATGTTACTGGGAAGGAAGGCCTCGTTCAATTCCCCGACAATGTGGCCCCCATCCATGGGTGCCAGCCCAACCCCAAAAAAAGGGATCAAAAGCCTGGGCTTCTGGCTAGATGATAACCTTACTTTCAAAGTACAAGCCAGAAAAACCGCGGCCACTTGCTTTGGGTTGCTCAAATCCACTCGCAAAATCCTCCCTCTGCTCCCCGAAAAAGCCAAAAAAATTCTGGTTCAGGCCATGATTCTATCAAGGCTGGATTACGGCAACGCTTGGGAGCCCCGATCTCCGTAATCCAAAAACTCCAGGTTGTGCAGAACTCCGCCGCCAGATTGCTGACAAATACTAACCATCGCTCTTCAGCCAAACCAGCTCTGAGATCTCTTCATTGGTTACCCATAAAAGAACGGGTACACTTTAAGGCCCTCTGCATTGCCCATAAAATTTTTCAGGGCAATGGCGCTCCCATCTTGGCCAACCTAATTAAAATGCACAAGGCCTCCAGAAATCTTCGCTCAAACGACCAGAACTTGGCACAAGTTAGCAGAATTAACAAGGCCCGCACGGGTGGTCGCCTCTTTTCCCACAACACCGCGAGGCTGTGGAACTCTCTGCCCCTCTCCCTTCGACAGGAGCCCAACCATCTCGTTTTCCGTAAGAAAATAAAAACCTGGCTTTTTCCTATCAATTAATCCATCTTTTCTGATTCACTTCTGTAGCTGCAAGCGCTGGGATGCCTCCGGGTAGCCATGCGCTATAAAAGTGCTGTTTTCATTTAATTTAATTTAATTTCATTTCCTAATTATAAATAAAGGAAAAAGGTGGGCCTATAAGGAGATGAAAATATGATGAAAGAAGAGTGGTGGAGAGAGAGAAACAAGCCAGGAACCTATGATCGTATCCACACATCTAAGGGGGAAGGTGCAAAGAAAGGAACGGAAAGAAGGAAACAGAAGGGGGGAGGCAGGGTAAAAAAGGAAAGAAAACAAGACAAGAAGTGAAGTGAAAAAAGAAAGAGAGCTGGGGGAGACAAGTACGAGAGAGAAGGAAAGAACAAGGAATAAAGAGGAGGGGAATGCCTCAGCCAAGGCTATGACTAAGTAGGTCCACATGCATGCCTTCAAGAGGATGTGATCCAAGAGGGCAATTAATAGAGCTGTTATTGTTGAATGTGTGCGGAACCAAGGGCTCATGTGCACCGTCATTGAGAAAGTGCTCCCAGGTAGGAATGAAAGCCTCCGTTCTTTCCTGGAGGCTGTAGATGACCAGCTTTTAGAAGGCTCTTTTATATATTGTAGAGAGCTTATCGGCATGGGGATGGGGTGTGGGAGAGCACCAGTGGCAGAGGATACAGATCTTGGTTGTGGCTATTACCTTATGCAGAAGGCAGCCCTGCAGACGGGAAAGGTTTGGGGAATTCTCAAGGTCATGTAGAAGGATCACGGGGCGAGAGACAGGGGTCGTCTATCTAAAGAGATATGTGACAGTACTTTTCACCTTTCCGAATGCTGTTTGTTCAGTGTGGTCAGAGGTTGTATTTTGTGAAAAGTCCTGCTTTGTATTTAGAAGCTTTGAATAAAGTTCTTACATGGACTCGCTCTGATGTTACAAATATCTCAGAAGATATTCAATGAACTTACTTGGTACCTGAAAATCACCCTTAAGAAATTAAGTAGTAGAACCTACCAGTAAGAGAAAGTGCAGGTATTATGTTAGGTAACTACAGCAAAGAAATGAGAATTTAATGCAAGGATCAGGGTGCGAGAGAGACGGGTCGTGACCAGCACTGTATTGTTCAGTGAAGCACAGACCACCTCCCAGAAATGTTGTATCGAGGGGCAGTCACAAAGGATGTGCAGCAGGTCATAGTGGTCGTGTAGACATTGCCAGCAATTCGCATGGAATAGAAGGCCCGCTGCTCACAACTTCATGGGGGTCCAGTGCCAGTCGTGTAGCAATTTGAAAGACAAAACTTTAAGCATGCTTCCTTCGTCCTGCGGTCAAGCACCCCCAGAGAGTTAGGTCCAACAACAGGCAACAGTCACTCTGCTATTCTGGAGTCAGTATAAGGGAATAGTTGTCACTGTCCACTGATTCATTCTGCTCTTGAGCAAACAGGAAGTCAGGTAGAGTATTGCTTCTTTTTTCCATTCCTTCATCTGTCACCAGGAGCATGCTCACTTTAGGCCATTGTAGTCTGAGGAAGTTTATCTGGAACATTCTTAAAGGATTCTAGAGATTGTCAGATCCAACAAAGGGGTGGACTCCCGCTCTTTCACCTCAAATTGGCCTAACCAGCGATTCTGGAGTGCTCTGAGCTCTACAGGTTCAATAACCTCCTTCTTTGGCACTTGCAGGCACAGAGAAGGCATGGCAGGTGGATGTTCTACCTATGTTACCTGGACTACAGTAGGCCCATTATCATGCCCTTGTGGGTCTTGTTGAATCCCTCACAAGACCATTTGTTTGGGGGTGATGTAGTGTAGAGAATTTATAGTTTACCTGACACTCACCCCACATAAACTTAATGTATGCCGACCTGAAGTTAGTGGCTCTGATAGTCACTATCTCCTTGGGCAATGCCATGTAGATAAAAATACCCCATCAGGGTCCTAGCCATCACAGCTGTAATCACTGACCTCAGAGGGATGGCCTCTGGGTATCAAGTTGTGTGGCCCACCAAGACCAGGATGAACCTAAAGCTGTCTTGGGGTCCAATTCCGACAATGTTGTTGCCTATCCTCTTAATCACAGTGGCAATGACAGGTAGTGTGCTCAGGGGAGCCTTTAGCTTTTTTATGACATCCCACTTGCCGGGCAGGTGGGGCAGGACGTACAGACCACATCTGCGGCTTCCTTAATCGTGGGCCACTTAAAGTGGGCAACATGCCGGGCTAAAGTCTTATCTTGATCCAGATGTCCTGCCAGCGGTATGTCATGAGAGAAACCTAGAGGGCAGGTCCTGTAACACTGGTGGATCACCAGCACATGGGTGGTCCTACATCCAGGAATGTTAGGCTCTCTATATAGAAAGTAATTTTCCAAATAGAAAAGGTAATCATCAGAAGTGTCACCTGCTGTCCGGGCCTCAGCTTGCCACCTCAAACCCTGTAGAGTGGGGCACTCTTTCCGCACTTTGCAGAATTGTTCCCTTTTGGGGCCACCCTCAACTTAAAATAATAACACAAGAACATCTTCGGGTCTGTGCTAGCATTCAGAATACTGAAGGATTTCAGACTAATGTCTCACAAAAATCTCCACAATGGAGAGATCCCTGTCAGGACGAATACCCTCACCCATCATAGGTGGTATGCTTCATCATAAGCTTTTTCCTCCCAGTGGAAAAACCTTGTCCCATGGAGGGATTCAACCTCCTTAATGTGAGGAGGGAGCTCATGGATGTTTTTGAGGTGTTTCTATACTAACAAGGATGCTAAAATCCCATGGATGGATAATAGTGTAGTGAAGTTGCAGCGCCCCAAAAATGTGAATCAACAGTTGTGAGAATAAAGTGTTTTGTTTTGCCCCCACTAACTAGTGGGGGCAAAACAAAACACTTTATTCACTTGCTCGCACTGGTAGAGTTGAACTGCACGGTATCAGAGTAAGGTCGACATTTTTCTGCCTAATTGCCGGTGATCCACCAGTGTTACAGGACCTTCCCTCTAGGTTTGGCTCATGACATACCGTAGGCAGGACATCTGGATCAAGACAAGACTTTCGATTTTTGTTCCCTATGGCTCAACGTATATTGTGCTAATTTACTGTGTGATATTAAGTTTACTGAATGTACTTTGCCTCTAGCCTCATAAAGGGAGTAGAGGGATGTGTTTAGAATAAATACATATATTTTATATATATGCCTGGTGTGGTTCTTATTACGTTTGGTCATTCACAAGATTATAGACTGGTAAAACAAGCTGCTTTACATTCCTCCCAAAACTTAGCCTGAAGGCTGCTCTCCACAGCTGCCACTCAGATAGCTTTCTATAAAGGGTGTCTTTAACCTACCATCAATAAGGGCAGCTTGGACTGGTGCAAGGTGACCACTAGAATAGTGGACATCATATGCCTTGCCAACTTCTCACATTGGTGGCAGCGGTGGTATTCCAGCTTGCCATTGTTTTACCAGATAATCTCAAATGATTGACTATTTGAAAACCACTAAAGGTACCAGAGGTACATCTAATACAATCTAACATACAGTAGGTTCTACTGAACTTAGAGTTATATGTTAAGGGCTTAGCACACCCTTTCTACAACTCCAGAGAGTTTAGTAGGTAGCAACTAGAGTAGGTAGGTGTGTACACCATACAACACTAGTAATGTCTTCAAGACCAGGAACCAGTGGGTCCCTGCCATATGTCAGTATATTAGAGGCATCCAAGTATGACACATCCCCTTTTTTTAGAATTAAGAGCTCTGTGTACTATATGGACATTGAAGACAGGCAAAAGTGCCAATACCCAATGCCTCAAAGAGGTACTACTGTTAGATGATCTTAGAAAGGCTTCAGAGCCTGAGGGTTCAGGCAGTGGGGATGGGGCATTAGAAGAGACAGAGACTGGAGGTGCAAACCACCAGGACTCAGACTCTGATGCTGACCAGGTAGGTAACTATGACCTTGACCTGGACCATGCAGCTCCTACTGGAGATGAGGGGGAAGGCCAAGGTGGCCCTATCTTTGTCCCCCCAGAAAGAGTTGGAGGCATACCTAGAAGACCCCGATCTCCTTCTGTGGAGTCTGACCATTTTGGTGTATCTATAGGGACCTCTGTCTCCTCATAGGAGGGAACCCTCCCAGGAGAAGAGATAGAGACAGATGAGACTTGAAGAAGCTCATCTGAGAATAAGGAGACAGCAGGTAGCCTTATAAAGAGAGCCCCTATTGCTTGAAAATGCTAGAAAAAAAACAATGGGAATAGAGTCCCATGGTGGCAGCAACTTCCCTAGTGGTAGAGAAAGATCTCATGACCATTCAACAAGATTGCCCCTCCCTACCAGACTGGGGATGACATCCACAAATGGATAACTGCACTGGAAAGGGCCTGTAACGTTCAGATGGTCCCCCAGGAGCAGTAGACAGCTATCGTGTGGCTCTTCTTTGCAGACAAAGGTAGAGACAAGCTCCTCACTGTTAGAGAAGAGGATGCTGATTATACAGTCCTGAAGAGAGCTCTGATTGAAGGATTTGGCCTAACCACTGAACAATACAGGATAAAGCTCTGAGATACCCAAAGGCTCAGACTCAGGACTCGGTTGACTTTGTTGATTGTGCTACTAAGGCTCTTGAGGGCTGGTTACTTGGCAGTAAGGTGTGTGATTATACAGGATTGTACAACTAAATTATGAGGGAGCAGATCCTTAATAACTGTCAGAATCAGCAGTTGCATCAGAACCTGGTAGACTCTGATCTGACCTCTCCCCAATAACTGGGAAGGAAGGCAGACAAATGGGTCAGAACCAGGGTGAAGCAGAAGGTACAGAACCAAGGTGGTGACCAGAAGAAGCAAGATCCTAATAAGGATGGGGAGAAGGGTAAAGACCAGAAGTCTTCACAAGGCCCCCAACAATCTTCTAATGGTGGGGATTCCCAATCATCCAACAAGAAAGGCCAAAAGAAACCATGGTGTAAACCCACCCACTGGACTAATGATTGCACTAGGCTCAAAGACTCAACTCCAGACACCATTGCCACTAAGGCAACTGTTCCCCCTAGTTCAGCTCCAGCTGGTGGTACTCAGAATAATGGTGTAGTAGGGTTAACCCTGGTTTCTAAGATGGACCTAGTCAGAGTTCCAACTCAGGCTGTACTGATCTTCGATGGAGGCATGGATATGTCCTCCTTTGTGAGTCCCAGTAACTTGGGCAAATACAGACAGCAGCCTTTGATAAATGGAAAAGAGGCCATGACCTACAGAGACACAGGGGAAAGTATCACAATGGTGACACAAGACCTTGTGGCTCCTGAGCAGATTATACTTGGTGTACTTTACCAAGTGACCAATGCTAGCAATGTCAGGACTGACCATTCCTTGGCAGTGGTTAATTTCTCCTGGGAAGGGGTAACTGGCCTCAAGAAAGTTGTGGTAAGTACAGACCTCCTTGTAGAATGCCTGCTTGGAAATGATTTGGAGCTCAGGAACCATGCAGAAATATTAGGTATCTCTTCACATGTGTTTGCTGTGCCTAGGTCACAGGCCAAAATGTCTAACACTGAACAGGCCCTGGATTCTGGAATAATGGACCAGGTGCCTTCCAAGAAAAGAGGAGTAGGATTAAGGCAGTGTCTTTTTCCCTAACTCAGAATACAGATCAATCTCTTGCGGGTGATGACTGTTGTCCTGAAGAAGGAACTATCCCAGAAGAGCTTAAGCCTGATCAGGTTGAGTTCTTAGGAAAAGGGGGCCCTTCCAGGGCAGATCAGAGCCAGAAGCAGCAGAGCTGCCCTTCTCTTGAACCACTCAGACAGCAGGCTGCTGCTGAGGCTGCTGGGAATGCTAGTGGCACCCATAAGATTTATTGGGATGATGGACTCCTGTACTCAGAGAGTAGAGACCCCAAGCCTGGTGCAGCTAGGAGGTTGGTTATACCTTTGAAGTTCAGGGGCTTTCTATTGACACTAGCCCCTGATATTCCCCTAGCAGGTCATCTGGGCCAAAACAAGACTTGGGACAGGCTTGTCCCTCACTTTCATTGGCCCTAAATGTCTGAAGACACCAAGGAGTTTTGTCGCTCCTGTGTCACCTGTCAAGCCAGTGTTAAGGCAGGTGGTACAACAAAGGCCCCCCTGATACCACTACCTGTGGTGGGGGTTCAGTTTGAGAGGGTTGGGATTGATATAGTTGGTCCCATGGATCCTCAGACAGCATCTGGGCACAGATTTATCCTGGTGGTGGTAGACCATGCCACTAGGTACCCAGAAGCAATTCCCCTTTGGACCACTATAGCACCTATGGTGCCCAGGGCCCTCTTGGGAGTATTCTCAAGAGCAGGTTTCCCTGAGAAGGTAGTTTCAGACAGAGGTGCAAACCTTATGTCTAGTTACTTGACTGCAATGTGGAAGTATTGTGGAGTGAATTACAAATTCACCACACTCTATCATCCACAATGCAATGGTTTTGTTGAAAGGTTCAACAAAACCTCAAAGGGTATGATCAAGGGTCTCCCAGAAAAGCTGGAACATCCTACTACCCTGCCTTTTATTTGCATACAGGGAGGATCCTCAGAAGGGGGTTGGTTACAGCCCTTTAGAACTTCTGTTTGGGTATCCTGTCAGAGGTCCTTTGTGTCTGGTGAAAGAGGGGTGGGAGTTACCTCTCAAACACCCTAAACAGGACAAAGTGGACTGTGTACTTGGTCTCCGCACTAGGATGGCTGAGTACATGAACAAGGCAACTAAAAACCTTGAGGCTAGCCAGGAATTACAAAAGGCCTGGCATGACCAAAAGGCTTTGCTGACTGTTTACCAGCCAGGAAAGAAAGTGTGGTTGTTGGAGGCTGTGGCCCCAGCAGTCCTCCAAGATAAGTGGAAGGCCCCCATACAATTATTGAACAGAAGGGAGAGGTTACCTATCTGGTAGACCTTGGAACTCCCAGGAGCCCCCATAGGATGCTTCATGTCAACAGACTGAAACCTTATGTTGACAGGGCAGACAAGGGCGTGCTCATTGCTACTGATGAGGGACAGGAGGAAGAGAGTAATCCACTCCCTGACCTGCTCTCACAGAACCCTGATGATGGATCAGTTGATGGTGTAGCCTTGGCAGGCAGCTTCATTGTCCAGCAACAAGCTGATTGTAGACAGGTGCTCAATCAGTATCGGAACAATCTCTCACTGACTCCAAGTCAGACTACCTGGTGCACTCATGGAGTGGACACTGGGGACAGTCTGCCTGTTAAAAATAAGATTTACAGGTAGGACTGAAGTCAAGAAGATGTTGGATTTGGGAGTTATTGAACCCTCAGATAGCCCTTGGGCTAGTCCAGTGGTCTTGGTACCTAAACCTCACACCCAGGGTGATAAGAGAGAGTTGAGTTTGTGTGTAGACTACAGGGGTCTCAATGCAGTCACTAGGACTGATGCCCATTCAATCCTAAGAGTAGATGAGCTTATAGATATTTTGGCCTTAGCCAAGTTTCTGAGCACATTTAATCTTACAGCCGGCTACTGGCAGATCAGATTAGCTGATGAGGCAAAGCCAAAGACAGCATTTTCTACCCCTAGTGGGCACTATCAATTTGTGGTAATGCCCTTTGGTTTGTAAAATGCACCTGCCACTTTTCAAAGGTTGGTGAACAAAATCCTAACAGGCCTGCACGACTATAGTGCAGTATATCTAGATGATATTTCTGTATTTAGCTCCAGCTGGGAGGATCACCTGGTCCACCTGAGAAATGTTTTGGAGGACCTGCAGAAGGCAAGCCTAACTATCAAATCTACTAAGTGCCAGCTAGGGCAGAGTCAGGTTGTGTACCTGAACCACCTTGTAGGTGGACGCCAGGTTCAACCATTACAGAGCAACATCCAGACCATCATGGACTGGGTTGCTCCAATTAGCGAGACTCAGGTCAGAATTTTCTTGGGCCTGACTGGGTACTATAGAAGATTTGTCAAGGGGTATGGATCCATGGTGATAACCCTGAATAACTTAACTTCAAAAAGAATGCCTAAGAAAGTTCAGTGGACAGTCAGCTATCAAAATGCAACTGATGACCTGAAGCAGGCCACGTGCACTGCACCAATTCTGCAAAGCCCTAACTACTCCAGAGAATTCATTTTACAACCAGATGCATCTGAGTTGGGGTTAGGGGCTTTGCTGTCACAATTGAATGATGAAGGTCAGGACCAGCCAGTAGCTTTGATTAGCAGAAGGCTGACCCCTAGAGAGAAACGTTGGTCATCTATTGAGAGGGAGGCCTTTGCTGTGGGTAGGGTTCTGAAGAAGCTTCTCTTCACTGTCCAGACTGACCGTCAACCCCTCTTATGGCTAAAAAAGATGAAGGGTGAAAACACCAAAATTTTGAGGTGGTCCATTTACCTGCAGGGGATGGACTATACAGTGGAACATAGACCTGGGAGTAACCATGCCAATGCAAATGGACTCTCCAGATATTTCCACTTAGAACATGAAGACTCAACTGGTCAAGGTTAATTTAATGTCCCTGCATTTGGGAAGGGGGTTGTGTAGGAGAGTAGGATCTGCTTACTATGGTTCCCCCAACTTTTTGCTGGTGTTTTCACAGTTTTTCAACTTTAGTCTGGCTGGGGCCCTGCTATCCAGGACCCCAGCCTAGCTGCTTCCTCTCTAAAATGATTAAATGTACTTTAGGTACCCTCCAGTTTGGTTACTGGGATGCCTTTGTGAGTCCCTAGTGTATGGTACCTTAGGTACCCAGGGCATCGGTACCCCAGAGGCCTACCCGGGACTGCAGCATGTATTATGCCACCCCTGGGAAGCCTTCCAAAATGACATCACAGGACTGCTACTGCAGCCTGGGTAAGTTGGTGCATGCATCCCTTACTAAGATATAGGTTACCTATATCTACTTTAATCACTGACACATACAGACCTTTCATTCACCCCTATGGCAGACCTTATCAATCCTGAAGGCAGAGTGCTTGGTTTTGGGTGAGAGGGTGCCCATGCATGAGCAGTACCTCTCTGCAGTGTTCAAAGTCTATTCTCTGAGGCTGTCCTGTGATGCAGCCAGACCATATACTCTTAAGTGCATTATAACCTCGCAGTAAATGCTAACGTTGTAATAGCTGCATGGAAATATGTTGTATTTGGTGGCAACCACCTTGGAATCCTACCCCCCGCCAGTCCTGGTGGTGGGGGTATAATTCCACCCTTCTAGAGGGAGAGACATGTACACACAGGTCTAACCCGTAATAGCTTAAAAAAGCCCTGGCATCACAAAATGGATACTGCAGCCACAGGCTTGAGTCTGACCTCCTGCTGCTGGATGAATCTCCGGCAGAGGAGGTCTGGACAATAGGTTTCCTGTCTCAGGGAGGTGTCACCACCTCCCAGACCGGCTTTAGTTATTAGAGCTGGGTGGATGCACTCCAAGAGTGCTTTGAAGTCAGCACTGGGGGAACATTTGGTGTCCCTGTGCATAGCCCAGTTCAAACTGGTTGCAGGGGCTACCAGCCCCTGCTCTGGCACAAAACTGAACAAAGGAAATGGGTGTAGCTACCCCTCTTTCCAAACCCTCACCCAGAGTTTGTCCCACCCCTTTCCATGGATATAAAGTAGGTATCCCTGACTAGAGTACTTTAGATTTTACCTGGACGAAACTCTGATACTGAATCCTGGAACTTCAACGATCTGCAAGGTGCTAGATGACTGAAGGATCTCCCTTGGAGTAAAGGAGTTACTCCCCTGCGTGGCAGGCACCAAAGACGCATTTGACCAGTTTGCATCTCCGTAGCTCCTCCCAACGAAGAATTTGCAAAACAGGAGGTGGGTTCCCAGACTCCCCAGAGGCCGACCCAAGCCCCCAGCAAAGCTGAGACCCGTAGCCTTCGTGGGTACCATGGAACCGGAACCCCTGGACACTGTGCACATTTGCAAGTGCATATGCTTCTTCACAATCCTTGAGGCTGTGAATTGGGTTACTTGTAGCCCAGACCCCGAGGAGCATTTCCACTGAAGATTTCCGGCCTCTACTCCACGGGTGTTCCGTGAGCTGGCCCTTTGTGTTTTCTCTCGAGGTAGACGTTCCATAACTCTCCATCACCTGGGGAGTCCCCTGGACCTTGCTGGTCCACACCAAAGCACTTTTGTCTTCCTGCGTTGGTTACTGTTGCCGAGGCTTGTTGTGTTCAATCAAAGCACAGACGCCGCAGCACGCAAAACGCTTCATGGGACAGCTCAAATCTAGCTTCTGGTCATCGTTGACACCTCCTGGTCCTCGTGGCTGTAGAGTCAAGCTTCACCTATTCGAACATGAAGTACTTGACATCAGTGAGCATTGTCTATCATGCCCCTGGTCACTGGCAAGTGACCCATACTCTGGCCCCTCTGCTATCAGGTTCTTCCCATCTTCGGTCTAGGCTTGGATCACACTGGCCACTTTTCTTTTTCACAGCAGCAGCCCTTTGCAGCAGATCGCCATTGAAATCAACAATGATTCCCGCCACCATTTGACACCTATGCACCTAGCTTCCCTGGATGAGGTAACTCGAGTACTCCAGTGCTTTTTTGGGTGTTGGCCCTAGAACCCCTTACGTCTAAAGGGGTTTGCTCTAAGTCCTCTCCTAAGTTTCCTTTATCTTGAAAATTCCAACTGCGACTTTCTCATAGAAGCTAACGGTGCTTCCAACTGTGTTCTGACACTGCACTCATCCCCCGTGGTCCCCTGTGTCACTACCTTTGGTGGTTCCTTGGGGTTCCTGTAATTCTACGTGCTCTAGGCACTGTGTCTAGTCAAGTCGTGGTTCTTATACCACTTTCTTAATATATGGTTTGGTCCCCCCTGAAGTTCTATTTTGTTTAACGTGTGTACCTTGCTCTGTACACTCATAAAGAGATTACTAGAGAGTGTTTAGTAATAAATACATACATTTTATATATACCTGGTGTGGTTCTCCTTTCATTTAGACATTCAAGAGATTACAATCTGGTAAACCAAGCTGCTTTACACTTCTTCAAGACTTAGCCTGAAGGCTGCTCTCCATAGCTACAACTAGAATAGCTTTCAATAAAGGTTGTCTTTAAACCTATCTTCAATAAGGGTTTTTTGGACTGGTGCAAGGTGGCCACTATAACTAGTGGACAGCATATGCCAGGCCAACTTCTCACACTACTAGCCACCCATCTGAACCTCAAAGTGAAGAATTATTTGTACCACTCTGAATCCTATTGTTGAGCTGTTCCTCTTTGTAATTTGCAATGTGTTGCCAATTGGCATAACAGGCAATGGGCAGAATATTTGGGGCATTCATGTCTTTAATTTTAGCCAAACTCATGCATGTGGTTTGCTCAGGAAAATTATTTGTCTAGGAATTTAACAATCTCTAAACAAAGCCTCATCACCCTTGTCATGCCAGTTTTGTGTGCTCCATTTATATTTTAACTCAATGTTGTTTTTCCAAAACGCGTAGCATAGATGGACAGCTGGGAAATAAATGAATCCAAGAAGATTAATTTTGTTTGGGTCGGCATATTTTTCTTTACTCTGGAAGAGGTAAGTGTATAAGAAGAAATGGATCTAAAGGGAAGTTCACAGAGAAACTCCCTAAAAAATAAGTAAACTTTTGGAGATATGTTTCTGAACTACCCACTAGTGGTGTTGAGCAATGTTGTCACTGTGTATAACTGAAAACTGCCCATCCGCACATTTTAATATTGAGAAAGTCGATGTCAATATGAATAAAGATACATTCATGTAATAAAAGGAAATCACATCATTATTACCTAATATGCCCGTTATGAACTCCACGTCAACACGACTAAGAAATACGTAGTTAGGAGAGCTATAAGACCCAGGCTTGAAGTCACTGATTGACAGGTCACAGGTGGGGTGGCACATAGCCAGAAGACAAATGCTCAAAAATGAAATCCCAGATTCATCCCACGGAAAAGCGCAGTGAAATCGCAATGGTCCAGGGAGTTTCTTCCAATAAAGCATACCTAGCCGGAGGGGTATGAATGCTCCTAAAACACCATAAAGTCATATACTACATGAAGTTAGGGACACATTGCCAATCAGAACACAGCACACTCAGTACAGGCAGTAATTATGCCATGTTACCCACTGTCTGCATTGTGTACATACAAGGTCGAGCCCCACCTGGATCCTTCATTGCTTCCTGCCCGTGGTTAGCCGCTGCCTGCTAGGCACTCTGCCCTCAGGCCTCCCCCCTCGCCGCTACCGCCGTTTTTTCCCACCTCTCCTTCCTGTCACTCCTCTTCCCTGCCGCTGCCCCCTGCGGCCCGCCCCCTTCCTTTTCCCCGACCCTCATTCGCCGCCCCGCCTCCCAGATGCTCCTCCCTCCCACTTCGCCATATATGGCGTGGACCGCGCATACGCGCAGCGGTCACGCCGATTGTGCGCCGAAGGCGCACCAAAGGCAAGCCCGTCTGCTCCCGTCCGCGCCTGGACCGCGCCCAGCGCCAGGACCCCTGGCCCCTGCCGATGCCAGCCCACCCGCCGGACCTACGATGCCGCCACCCTCAACGCACTCAACGCCAGCCGAACCCCCGCCTGCTACCGAGCCACCCCGAAACGCACCCACCGACCCTTCACCTGCCAAGCCTGCCGATTCACCTGCCCCTGGACCTGCATCGCACCCGCCAAGCTGATCACCAGCAGCAACCACCTCAAGTGCATCCTGCTCAACACCCGCTCCGTCCACAGACACGCCGTGGAACTCTCGACACAACATCACCAGACGTCGCCTTCCTCACAGAAACCTGGGTGAACGCCTCCTCAGCGCCCGACATCGCCATCGCCATCCCGGACGGATACAAGATCACCCGGAGGGACCGCATCAACCAGACTGGAGGAGGCATCGCCATTGTACACTAGAACACCATCCACATCACGACCAACTCCGACGACACCCTCACCGCCGCCGAACAACTCCACTTCCAGATGCACACCGACCCCAAGACCACACTCAGAGGCACCCTCATCTACGGGCCCCCGGGACCACGCACACAATTCAGCGAAGACATCGCAGACTTCATCAGCCCGCACACCCTCCCCTCCGCTGACTATATCCTCCTAGGGGACCTCAACTTCCACCTGGAGAGCAACAAGGACAGCAACACCACCACCCTGCTGGACAACCTCGCCAACCTCGGACTCAAGCAACTGGTGAACACCCTCACCCACTACGCCGGCCACACGCTTGACCCAGTCTTCTCCTCCAGCAAATACATCTCCTTCAGCCACTCCACCGGACTTCATTGGACTGACCACAGCTGCGTCCACTTCAGCTTCAGAAGAACCACGACCCACCAACACCCGCAACAGGTTCCTCGCAGGACCTGGAACAAGATCACCGCTGACCAGATCACCACCTCCCTCAGCCAGAACCCTCCCGCCAGCACAACGGACCCCAACGAAGCAGCCAGCAACCTCACACAGTGGATCACCAACTGCGCAGATGACCTCGCACCACTGAAGACCCCTCCCAGCCGACCCGGTAGCAAGAAATCATCTTGGTTCACCGACGAACTTAAGAACCAGACCACAGGCAACATGACTGCCCTCAAGCACGCTACCCGCAAACACCACCAGCTGATCCGCACCACCAAGAAGACAGCATTCAAAGAACGACTGGACAACAACGCCCACAACAGCAAGGAACTCTTCAGGATCGTCAAAGAGCTCTCCAACCCCAGCGCCGGAAACAACGACATCACTCCCTCGCAAGACCTCTGCGACTCACTCGCCTCGTTCTTCCACCGCAAGATCGCCGATATACACAACAGCTTTGGCGCACCAACCATGCACCCAACCTCTGAACCAACGCCCCCCACCACCACCCTCTGCGCCTGGACCCCGGTCAGCACCGAAGACACCACCCGCACGATGAACACCATCCTCTCCGGATCACCAACCGACCCCTGCCCCCACCATGTATTCAACAAGGCCGACTCCATCATCGCACCCCAACTCCGGGACATCATCAACACCTCCTTCTACACCGCCACCTTCCCGGAGAGCTGGAAGCACACCGAGCTCAGCGCCCTCCTGAAGAAACCAACAGCGGATCCCACCGACCTCAAGAACTTCTGCCCCATCTCACTCCTCCCTTTTCCCGCAAAAGTCATCGAGAAGACCGTCAATAGACAGCTTGCGGCCTTCCTCAAAACGAACGGATCCCTCGACCACTCGCTGTCCGGTTTCCGAGCCAACCACAGCACCGAGACATCAGAATCCAAGACAAGGCACTGGAGTGGATCATCTCGTTCCTCACTGGAAGAACCCAGATAGTCCGCCTCCCCCGTTCAGATCCGAGGTCACCGAAGTCATCTGCGGCGTACCACAAGGATCATCACTCAGCCCCACCCTCTTCAACGTCTACATGAGCCCCCTCGCAGCCATCGCACGCCAACACAACCTCAACATCATCTCCTATGCCGACGACACCCAGCTGATCCTCTCCCTCACCAACGACCCCGCCACCGCCAGAACCAGCCTACACGAAGGGATGAAAGACGTCGCCGAGTGGATGAAGAACAGCCGCCTGAAACTGAACTTATACAAGACGGAAGTCCTCATCCTGGGATCATCGCCCTCTACCTGGGACGACTCCTGGTGGCCCCCTGCCCTGGGCACCACTCCCAAGCCAACGGACCATGCACGTAACCTAGGCTTCATCCTTGACTCCTCCCTCTCGATGACCAGACAAGTCAACGCCGTCTCATCATCGTGCTTCAACACCCTGCGCATGCTCCGAAATATCTTCCGGTGGATCCCCACCGAAACCAGGAAGATGGTCACCCAGGCACTCGTCACCAGCCGACTGTACTACGGAAACACCCTCTATGCCGGAACCACAGCCAAACTTCAGAAAAGACTCCAACACATCCAGAACGCCTCCTCATGACTCATCCTGGACATCCCATGACACAGCCACATCTCCGGCCACCTGAGAGACCTGCACTGGCTCCCCGTCAGCAAGAGGATCATGTTCAGACTCCTCTCCCACGCACACAAGGCTCTCCACGACCTGGGCCCCAAGTACCTCAATAACCGCCTGACCTTCTACACTCCCACCTGCCAGCTACGATCGACCAGCCTCGCCCTCGCCGCTGTTCCACGCATCAGCAGAGCCACCACCGGAGGAAGATCCTTCTCCTACCTGGCAGCCAAGACATGGAACTCCCCCCTCATCCACCTCCGGCTAACCCAGGACCATCTCTCCTTCAGGAAGCAACTCAAGACCTGGCTTTTCGAGCAGTAACGGACCCATCTCCCCCAGCGCCTTGAGACCCCTCCGGGTGAGTAGAGCGCTATACAAATGTTATGATTGATTGGTTGATTGATTGATTCATTAAATTCATTAATTTATGACTCCAAAGACAACGCTTCACATTCCTTACCAAGACATAATCACAAGAACTTTTTGTGGCACTCAATGAATTGAATGTAAACCAATTTTAGATTGATTGTAAGTTGGGATAGTCCTCAGGCCCTATGCTTTTAACTCTTCTGCAGGCCACACTGCTAATTAAACAAACTGTTACTGTTTTGCAAAACGCCAAATGTCTCATGTCTCTTGTTTTTTCAATGTATTTCGTATTCAAGCAACATAGTGATGGTTACAAAACATGTAACCATGATTATCATAATTCAGGTTTAAATCTTTAGTTTTGAATACTGTATAGTACAGTACAGTAGTGTAATCCCATTTATCAGAAATACTAACAGAAGTTATAACATTGTCTACAGAGACTTTAAATACATAAGGAGTTTGCAATCTTTCTGTAGGACCATAAATATCAAATGTGACCTTTTCACAAACAATCCAATCCACGATGGGGAATACAGAAATGTTCGCAACGGAGTTTGAACTTCATGGAAAGATGAATTAAGCTGTAATACCTCAGCTCCCAGTTCAACAGCAGTGTGTTCTGGGAGATAATGTGCCTTTAGGTGCAAAAAGAAAACTCTGATAAACCCAATCCAAATGAAGAGGGAAAGCAGTGAAATAGAGATCCATATGTCGGATCATGATGGAATCAAATAAGTCTGTTTCAGCTTGAACACAAATGCACATTTTCTATTCAGTAAAGTATTTGACAAATTCAAGGAAAATCCATCAATTTTAGCAAAGTAGCTAGAGGCAGTTCTTTATTACCTACCACCTTTGGAGGTGGTACACACCTCCAAAGGTGGTAGGTAATAAAGAACTTTCATATATTCTGTATTTTCTGTATTAGCAATAGGAACCGGAAGTAATTGAACTTTAGTACCTGAGAGGATAGGGAATGTCGTCTTGATGAAAAAGGATGACTACAGACATGAGATTGATAGACAAAAAATAAACATTTTGACATAACACTGGATACACTCACACCATATGTCATGCCATTAATTGTAAAACTCAGTTTGTGACTTACATATTCAGATGTAGTTGCAATATAATCTAAGTTGGCAGCACTATGAAACTATTAAAAACAAGAATACAGTGACATGTTAGGGGAATCAGGTATTCTGACACCAAAAACCCATGACTACACATATGATGGATCACCACACTGGCAACCTAGACATCTGGTTCCTTGGGATTGATCACATTCCACCCAGAGCTAGGGGTGGGGAAAGACAACTGGTGCTCTGTCAAAATGAGACGGAATGGATTTGCTACATACGGTGTATAGAGATGTGATATAACACAGATTAGGATTAGCACTACTTTTTATAGATCTTGATAGCACAGTTCAAACCTCAATGATTGTCCACACATCTCATTAGTCATCCTACATATTGGATGCATTTACTTCTCTCTGCATACAAATATCATCAATTTGTTACTTTCTTTGCACTATAGTGCTGCCTTCTCACTTTCAGTAATGGCCTCTGGATCTATGTTGTATATTGATGAACCTTTCAACCAGCAACTACGAATCCACACACTTGCAGTCGTGAAGGATTTTATTAACCTCTTTTTACATTTACATTCATCACATGTTATTTCCCCTTTCTATAGCATCTTGTTTCCACTCTCCACAAGAATAGCTAAGCATTGTGCAGATTCAATCATATACAATAGGTTCTCTCACGTTTTATTAAGATCACTTTGAGAAACACCACGTCACCACTTAGGGGCAAAATAGTACCTCTATGTAGGGATTTAGAAAACCCCATGTATTAGGGTAAGCCCTTTTTGCAAGGTCTCCAAGCACATGACAGCCCTACTCACATCTAGATTTGAGGTATAAGAATCTTTTTGGATAGAGTTGACCCCAGTGTCTTGCGGCCATGATTTATTTTCTATTGCCTCACGTAATCTAACTCAAATTTTGGGTATGAAAAATCACATGTTTTTTATTTGGCACAGGTTGGATTTCTTTACCATGGGAAATTATTGTATTGCCTTGTTCTTAATTTTGGACTTATACGAGAAATATTTTTAATGTTACTATTTGCATTTTTTAGTACAAACTATTGACAGTACAGGTAAGCATCTGCATGCTGGACATATCGATCTACCGCCGTAAGCAACACTCCAACTCTCCCCACTTTTTTCAATAATGTCCCTGTAAGATTTCAGATGCGCACTACGTGAACGCATGTACGTATACAGGAAGACTCACCGACCAAGCTGTAAATTCGCTAGAATAGATGGGTCAGGAGTGCACGCACAAAACGTATTAGGGTAAGAACAGCCTACCAGATCTCATTCACACACCGGCAATTTTTTAATACAGTTGCAGGACTTAGTGCCTTTTTCCACTGTTCGGGTCAATCACACTATTGCGGCCACCACATGGAAGTTAGTCTACAACCTTTACTCCTATTGAGGAGTTGTGGAATCTGAACCTAATGCTAATTTTCTTCTAATTTAGTTTAAGATGCTTGTCTCGATCATCCAGCTGCTTGGTATTATTTTACAGATTATCATAGGTTCTCTTTATTCTTCCCATATGAGTGTCATGTCTTGTTTCATCATATATGTGTTTCTTTGAGTTAATACGGCAGCTATTTTGATGTATCATATTCAGTTTGCAATATAGCTTTTCAGTTTCACACAATGCAACCCAGTTTTTCGTTTTAGTCATATTTGTAATCTAGTTTGTCAGCGAAATGTATTTTCTAGTCTTTTCTGTGGACTCTTTTCTTTGATTGCTATCCCGCCACTACTTTCTGCACAGAATCGCATTCATTTTATAATTGTGTGGGCATCTTTTGGTTATTTCGTTCACTGCTTTTATTTATTTATTTATTTATAAAATTTCTATAGCGCACAAATACCTTCCGGTGTCTCGGCGCTGGAGTTCACAGATTGCAGGGGGTTCCTATTTAAAGTTTACTGATTAAAAAGCCAGGTTTTAAGATACTTTCGGAATATTAGTAAAGATGGGCTAAATATAATATGGGGAGGGAGCAGGTTCCACAACTTCGAAGCAGCAACCATAAAGCGTTTGTCTCCCCATGTTGCTTTCTTTGTACGTGGAATTTGGAGTTGTTGAGCTGCAGATGATAGTAAGGATTGACTAGGTTTGTAAACACTAATGGATTTTTAAAAAAAATCTGGTCCAGTGTTGTTCAATGCCTTATATATAATACACAAGGCCTTGAACTTTGTACGGCTTCTAACCGGCAACCAATGTAGTTGACGAATAATGGGAGAGATGGATGAATATTTAGGTGTGCCTGTTAGGATCCTTGCGGCAGCATTTTGAACAAACTGTAGTTTGTTTAGAACTTGCTCCTGCGCGTTCAACAATAGACCGTTGCAGTAGTCCACCTTAGATAATACCAAAGTGGACATTAGGGTTTTACCTGCATTTGAGGGAAGAAATGGGAGTAGTTTCTTTACCATTCTCAGGGTAAAGAAGGACGCTGAGACCACTGCGTTAGCATGGCTAACAAAAGCTAGCTTGTTGTTGAATAGAACTCCCAGATTTCTAACTTTAGATACTGGTAAAGGGGGGGGTTCCTAGTTCCGAAGGCCACCAGACTGGGGACCAAGACGGGGTCAACTCACCAAATACCATAACCTCCATCTTGTCAGAATTTAGTTTTAAACAATTCTGATCCATCCAGGTGCTGATGGCTCTCATGCCCTCCTGGAAGTTAGCGGCCACTGCTGCTCCATTTTTGTGGATCGCCAGGACCAGCTGGGTGTCATCGGCATATGAGGTTAATCCAATGCCAAATGACTTGATCACCCTCGCCAAGTCCGACACATAGATGTTAAAAAGTGTCGGACTTAGCGAGGAGCCCTGAGCAACTCCACAAGGCAGGGTGAAATCAGGAGAGTAATAACTCCCCATTTTCACAGACTGCTCTCTGTCAGCTAAAAAGGATGCCAGGAGTAACCTGGCTTTACCCTGAATGCCAATTGCAGCGACACGGTCGATCAAGATGGTATGATCGACCATGTGGAAAGCTGCAGACAAATCCAAGAGTATTAAGACCGCTGCACCACCCTGGTCCATAATAATCCTGATCTCCTCTGCTGCCTTTATCAGAGCAGTCTCAGTCCCGTGGCCCTTCCTGATCCCAAACTGGGTATCATCCAGCAGCTCATTCTGGTCAATATAGTTCGACAGTTGTAGGTTCATTGCCTTTTCGAAAATTTTTGATGGATAGGGGAGCGAGGCAATAGGGCGATAGCTTTTGGGCTCTAACGGATTTAGTGTTGTTTTTTTCAAAAGAGGTTTTACAGTGGCCTTTTTCCAGATTGAAGGGTAGTCACCTGTCCGAAACATGGCATTACAGATGTTAGTGAGCACCGGGGCTATCAGATTGGATACTGGTTTAAGAATAAGTGGAGGACATGGATCCAATGGTGATCCAGACTTAACAGTATTCATAAGCTCTTCCATGGATAGCTGGGATAGTGGGGAGAATACCTCCAAGGATGGCTTTGGTGATATAAGAGGGATCTCCAAATGAGCTGAGTCAGTAATAGTTCTTTTGGTAAAGTTGTTAAAAATGTCTTTGGCCTTTGCTTTGAAAAATTCCGCAACCTCATTGCAGAAAATTTGAGATGGCTCTGTGGTGACAGGAGCCGGTGAATTAGCAAATTTTTTGACCACGTGATATAGCTGTTTGCTCGAATTTTGAGCTGATTCTATTTGTGTGCTATAAAAATTACATTTTTCTGTGATTATGAGTTTTTTATAGCTCGACATAGCTATCTTATATGTATCTTTGTCATTATTATCGTAGTTCCTACGCCAGCGCCTCTCCAAATTTCGGCATCGTTGTCTCTCGAGCCTTAATGGTTCTGAGAACCACGGTGCAGATGGTTTATTGCGATTTGGTTGCATTTTTTTATTAGGTGCTACGCGGTCAAAGGCATTATTCAGCCAATGTCCATAATTATTAGATGCTTCATGTGGATCAGCCGTGTCTTCTGGTTTCGTAGATTCCAGGATATTATTTAAAACGGTAGGATCAATGTTTTTCCAGTCGCGACATTTAATCTGAGGGCGTATGATAGGCGAAGAATTTTTATGGTTCCTGACTAAGATAGAAAATTTAACTGCCGAGTGATCCGTCCATATAAGCGGGACCACTGTAGGGTGAGTTATATAAGAATTATTAGTACATAAATCGTCTAGGGTGTGACCTGCTTGATGAGTGGCTGAGGAGACCCGCTGTTCTAAGCCAGCAGCCAAGAAATCGGAGATAAGCGTGTATGAGTCTTTATCAGCAAGGTTTTCTAAGTGAAAATTAAAATCTCCCAATATTGTGTAATCCACGTTAGCGGCTACTGGTTCTAGTAAAAAATTAAGAGATTTCAAAAAGGGTGTTCGTGAAATAGGTGGTCGATACACCAGAGTTCCCTTAAAAGTCTGTGCAGGAGAAAGAGTAATAGTGAAACCTAAAGCTTCCGCAGAGTCGTGGTCTAATGGTTCAGTTTTTATAGCTAACTTTGCTCGGTGTATAATAAAGGTACCTATGATCTTTGCAATACACGCTCATCCTGCACTTATCAGTACACACTGTATTTACTCAGAAATCATCAGATTTTGTTATCATTAACTTCTATTTTATAAAAATGAAACGTGTTAATAGAGTTTTATAAATAATTAATTATAGGAGTCCCATTCTTTTCTTACAACAATGATGAAGTAAAACATTCCCCCTCAAAATATGAGGACTATTTGAATTGTAGTTTACTACACCCATTGGAATTCCATATTGATTATACATATACCTTGAAGGTCAATGCTCGAGGTATGTTCTTGTTCCCCTCTCTTCTGCATGTTGCTTTCACAGTTTCTTCAGTTTTCACTTAGGGGGACGACTATATTATCACTTTCTTTTTTTGTTTGAAAAAGCAATAGATGCATTATGACCTCCCTAGTGATAACATGTTATAACAATGCATCTTCACTACGTGACTTTTCAGCCCACAAGCCCAAATTTGTTAAATGAACACATAATGATTGACAGCAAGTTAAAGTTTTTAAATTTCTTAATGTCACTTTTTTTATTTATTTGTATGTTGTGTTTTATCTCTTCAGTCTACTCTCTGCTTATCTTCTGTGCCTCTATATTTTCAAAAAACATTTATATGTTGTAAATTGTTATGTGATTTTAAGTATATATTTGTATGTTTACAGCCCTGATGAAGTTCACATGTAGTGAACGAAACACATTGGCTGATCTGTTATATTTATAAGACAAATAAAAAGTGCTTTGGATGACAGAAGACGGAATCAGACTAATATTTGTGAATACTAATTGTTGATGCACTTCACATACATTAGTTGGAAAATATAATCAGTGCAGCAGCATCTCAGTTCCAGGATAATTTGCAGAAGTGCTCCTCTGCCAAATTTGGCACAGAGGTGGTTTATATAGAAAGAGCACTGTTCCAATCACACTGTCAAGGTGCAACACTGATGTGAATGTTTGCATTGCTTTGCGCTGTCTCCAGCATAACAACCAAATGCAGGAGCATCACATTCAGTGTTCCGTAGCCTTGGATAGAGTGTACTAACAACATGATAAAATGTATCCTAAGAAATATCTGCACGAAGAACAACTTCTAAGTATTTTACTGTGTGAGAGGAAGGCTTATAAAAATTCACTGTTTAGAAAAAGTTGTCAAGTTGCAAAATGTAACTGAAATGGAAATGTGTGCATGGGCCTTGTTGAACCTTACAATAGCGGTGGTACAGCAGAGTGGCAGTCCTTGTAGCAGCTCAGCAGTACTTCTTCCTGGCATATTTTCCACAGGTCCAAATACCATGTTGTGTCTTTGAAGTGGGGAAGAAGCTTCTATAGGTCTCCGTTTGAAGTCCTTCCTTCCCTCACCTGGCTCCAGACTAACTACATGCTGTATGCAGCCCTTTGTGTGAAGGCTGAACATTGCCTATTCAGGTGTAAGTACGGCTGTGCCTAGCACTGCCAGTTCCAGTGATGGCCCATCTAGGTTCTCCTAAGCTCCGTAATGTTTTGGACTGTCTAGACAGGGTCTAAATCAGGCACTAAATCGCTAAGGCTTGGCATTTAAATGTTCACATAGCAGCTAATTACGATCTTATTAAGAACCTCTTCTGACCAAATCAATCTCAGAATCATTTCTCAATGAATTGGATTCTGTGAGTCCAAACGACGATTACAATTCTTTCCAACATTGATAGGTCGGACTTGAGTTGAATTCAATGGGAGTCAGTGTTTCGAACGGGGACACAGGATCCCATTGTAACAAACATTTGCAATGTAATAGGTCTCACATTTGAGCAATTGGCATCGTAAATGACAATGCCTTTTATTTACATTTTGGTCTGTAAAACATAAATAAAAGGCATTATCATTTACAATGGAAATAGCTTAAACTCGCAAATGCGAGACTTATTGCATTGCAAATGCTTGTTTACCTTACTGCTGGCAACCCTGCCTGATGCATGGGCATGTTTACTGCTTGTGAACTTGCATTGTGTAGTCACTAATGTAATCTGGTTTGACGTGTTTCACTATACTAAATTTGAGTAGCTCAGGATGATTTCCATTGAACATAAGTAGCTCACATTGGCGAGCCCTGCTAAATCCTCTGCTGCAGCACCCCTTCACACCCCCAACTCCCCTTTGCTTCTTGCACAGCTGCGGCCTTTCACATCAGCTTGGAACACTTTTTAATACATGTGTAGGTGTGTGATTCCCATGAACACCTAGCTCCGGTTTAAACACTGTAGGAATTAACCAAAGCACAGCGCCTATAATTGTTCGGTGTTTTAAGTAGATGCAAGGGTGACTGTGACCCTTACTGCTTGAAAACCTTGGGGTAACATGTATGAATTTTCAAACATGCAATGCTAATTGCAGGTCGGTCTGCATGCTGGCATTTCGTACCAGTATCCTTGTGTAATAAAAAGTAGTCTTGGAGATTATATAGTGCGGCTTTGTGCCGAAAATGTGATAACGGTAAGCAAATATAATGCTGATGCTGAGGGGGCTTCTGAGGTTTACCAAGTTCGCTGTGCACAGTTCAGTATTTTTAGTATTTGAAACATAAAAGAATTGCAAAGCTGCATCAAAGGGAACACAAACAACGATGGCCTCACGTTGTTAGTTAACAACTGGACATTGTAAATGCTAAATATTCAGAAGATAGTCAATTCTCTGAGCAAAATAAATGTTTCTTTATATATGATCAAGCATCAAATCATTCATCCATATATGTCATTACATTTCAAATCATTAGTCTATATGCATCATTAATATTAGATGTTTACATCTTGGTCTTTTTTTCATAATCCGTATTCTGAAGAAGACTTGTTTATACACAAAGGTTTTAACAGCCCTATGTGTTGAACTTGGCCTCCTATATCAGAGATACAAAACATATATCGAATGTACTTGTGGATATGTATTGGGATGCTACAATGACATACCTATGCACTGTGTTTCTTTCCTTTTCTTTTGTAATGGTGAAGGTTAGGCCTAACATTGGTATATATGTGTGGTAAATTGTAACATAGCGTTGTACTTATTTTGTTTATTACAGCCCTGTGGAAGTCTAAGGGTATTGTTCTGTAGACGAAACATGTGTTGGTTATTGGCTGCATCATCTAAGAATTGAATTCTGTATAAACAAGTCTTCTTAAGAATGCGAATTATGAAATAAAGACCAAGAAGAAACAGCTGATATTAATGATGCATATGGACTAATGATTTGAAATGTAATAACATATATGGATGAATGATTTAATACTTGATCATATATAAAGAAACATTTCTTTTGCTCAGGGCTTCTGAGGTTTTTCGTATCCGGTTAATCAGAAATTGCATAGGCATTCTACCTAGGTGAACGGCTACTGGTGCGGCGCCACCAGCAGCTCGGTCTGGGATTAAGGGGGGAAGATGTGACTTAACAGCTGGAGAGTATGACTTTGAAGCTGGGGAACCAGGCTTGAGACTCGGTAGGGACGCTCAAACATCCTGTGGTTCTGGGCAAATCGCTTTGTCCCCCGTGCCAAAAAATTAATGTGTCCATCTGTAATGCACCCAGTGCTAATGTAATGCGCTCTGATACCTTTAGGTCGAGTTTGCGCTATATAAAAATACAATGGGCCTTATTTATGAAGGTCTTGCGCTGCCAGTGCGTCACTTTTTCCCATTTTAAAAGTGACGCACCGGCGGCGCAAGTGCTTCATAAATAAGGCCCAATATTACTTAGAGAGCTATCAGGCTTGCGGATCACTGTTGTGGAAGATGGGAAAAGAGTAAAAGTCCATAGAAGAGCTGTTTATTGCCATGTTAGTGCCAGAAGACGATATGCTATACACAGAGCTCCCTTTTATTTAAACCACAACATTACTACAAAGGCACTGTAGGTTAGCTTTCAAGCAGGGGCCTCTGTGGTCGTAAAATGTTTGTACTGGGCCATAGTCCTGAACTTTATCTTTCTGTTATCAGTCCCACAACAAAAAACATTTAATGACAACCGGAAGAGGCGTACGCCCAGCGAATCTCTAGCATGATCTCTTATCGTAAACCTACCAGCCATCTCTGGGGACCATTCCACCCCCTTCCCGCGGTCCTCGTAATCGCTTGATCGAAAAACTTGTCCATATAGCTGTATGAATTGGCTCCAAATGACTTGGGGGCAGATTTATGAGGCACTTGCGCCACGTTTACGCCGCTGTTGCGTCACGCAAGGCGGCGTAAACGTGGCGCATCCCTACAAACGATTTACAACGTGATGCATCTAGGCAGATGCGTCACGTTGTAAAGCCCTGCGCCGCTTGTGGGCGTTCCGGCGCAGGGTGGGCGTTCCGGGGCAGCTGCGCCTCGCAAAAGTGGCTGAGTGAAATCTATAAGATTTCACTCAGTCACTTTCAGGCCAATGCTGCGTCAAAAGCCTGCGCCTGCTTGAAGCAGGCGTAAGGCTGGACGCAGCATTGTGGAGATGGGGCACCCCATAGCCTTGCTGGTGCTGCGTCGCGCTTGCGACACAACTCCAGCAATGCGTCACCTTTACGGCACAGATGCGTCACGCATCTGTGTCGTTTTTGCACTGTGGCGCATGTTAACTGGCGCATCCCTGGGGATGCGCCAGTTAACATAAATCTGCCCCTTGGTATGTATGAATGCCATTCAGGACTGATACAGACAGCCTGAACAATCTCCTTGCATCATAATCGGTCGTCCAGACAGGTGTCCAATTCGGTCGGAAACATATGTTCTGAATCAGATTTGCCAAATCTGGATTCAATTCGGAGTCTTTCTGGATGGCATCGTAACCGATCCCTTGGTCAATTCTTTATGACAAACGAACATGGAATTTCCTTATTGGGGGGACATTTTCCGGCATGGCATAGTCAATTTTATGGGCAGCATGGTGTATTGTATTGCTTTGCGTACATCAATTAATCAAAACGAGATTGTAATTAGGTTTTAATAAGAAACCTTTGAATTATGTACTTTAGTGGGTACCTCATAATTATATCTAGAGTGTGCTTTATGTAATTGGTGGGAGATTTTCAAATTTTTATATTTGATATAAATCACTTTAGTAATAAACGACTATGTCTGTTTTTACCATTACAACTTAACTTTTTGAGATTAACTCGTAAACTCATGTGAAATAGAATCTGAACGTATATGTAAGGCTTGTTCTTATTTGTATTCCAGTCTGTGATATTTAAGAAGAGAACTCATCTCAATTAAAATTACATTTACTCCAGAAAACATTTAGAATAATATGTAATGTTTGTTGTAAGTAATTGACAACCATAGGTTTCACTGAACAGTGCTGCACTACATGACTGCTGAATATTCTCCCATTCTCACAGATTTCCTGTCTCACAGATATCGGTGTGAACATATGCAGACAAATGAAGTATAAGTATTGTTTCAAAATTGTTTTCTAAAATAGAAAAGGATACTATATTTATTCCATATATTTTTAACACTTTGAGGGATCATCACTACGCACAGGAATAAGGTTTCTGCCTGACTATTCCACATGGTTCACTTGTCACACATGTATGTGGCATCAATATCATTCTTTTTATAGGGCAATGCTATATCACTTACTTTTGACTCATTTGCATAGTCACCTTACACCTTGAATATTCACCCAGGCACTCGACCTGTTAACTAAATAAGGGACTCAGTTACATAACCCCTGAAAATAATGGCGCATGTTTTTTCATGGCTATGCATGGTCTTTTCATTTGTAAATTTCAGGCGATGGAAACATAAACTGAATGGGACTTGGATTTTGCCAGCACTTTCTCCCATAAGAGAGTATGTTGTGATTTTAATGTTATTATTTTGTGTTCTGTTTTGTTTCAGTTTAAATTTTTTGCTTTCATTTCCCTATCTATTTTCTTCTTAAATCTGGTTATGCTCACATTCTCTTATGTGAGGAAATCAAAAAGAGGGAGAGAAGAGGTGGTGCTGGGTGGCACCGAGGTGGGCACGTCCTCCTCTTGCGAAAGTAATATTAATCAAAAAGGTCCACCTCAAAGAGGATCTGTGTATATCCTGTTGTTAATGCAATACACACAGTGTGTTAAAATACCCCTCACACACCAAAAGGGCCCTTGGTGTCATGCTTCATCATTGGGGTCTTCCCGCCCGGCTGCCGGACGGGGCAGTGCTGCGACAAGCGACTACGCTGGAGCACTTTTTAAATGTGGGTGCTATGTGAGTGAGTTGGAGTGAGTGTCAGTAGGGTCAGGGGTGAAGTAATAAGGTGATGTTAAAAAATACCTGGCCTAGTGATAGAAAAAACTATTTAATAAACACTGGCTGGTATCAATAAAAAAATTGTGGTGTCGGAAAGGATTAGCGGGTTAATGGGCTTACTTTCCTGTGCGGGTCAACATGTTTCGGGGCACCATGCCCCTTCGTCAGGACCGGGGTCAGATCCCCATGTCACTCACTCATGTCTTTCCACAATAAAAAGTGTATGTACAAAAAAGTGTAGTGGTGATTTATTTATCAATGTGTATAGATATACATTTTATATTTATACAATTCCCTTGCTAATGCTAAGATACTGATGTAGTATGCCTGAAAGACAAGAGCACGGGATTATTAATGCGCGGATCCCACAGCGCTATTTCCTAAAATACCTGTGGAAAAAGAGAGAACACACATACAGCCATAATCTGGTGCTAAGGATCTGTGAATAGCTTCACATTGTTAAACCCCCATTCAGTTAAACATACACACTTGTCTTGGATATGGTACAACAGGTTTAGTTAGAAAGGGTATGTACTCATCCTTAAAATGCATACTTGGGTAGGTGAGGAACAATCACAATCACGGAAGCCACGGACTGAAGAGGAAGCACAACGAGGCTGGGGGCTGAGTAAGTACGGCATAGCCGCAAGGGGTAGACAAAAGATTGGTGCAATACTTGTTTTTTTAACCAGGTTTGTCTTTGTAGTTACCTGCAATCAAATACAGGGAAAGGAAACCAGTTTTCCCTTCTTTTTCTATCTCACCTGCGGTTGGACCCCCAAAATACCCTTTTGTCCAGTGTTGGCTCATGGAGCATTGTTCCTCACCTACCCAAGTATATATTTTAGGAAATAGCGCTGTGGGATCTGCGCATTAATAATCCCGTGCTCTTGTCTTTCAGGCATACTACATCAGTATCTTAGCATTAGCAAGGGAATTGTATAAATATAAAATGTATATCTATACACATTGATAAATAAATCACCACTACACTTTTTTGTACACTTTTTATTGTGGAAAGGGTATACACCTGTTACAACGCATTTTTTACTCCGCACTACCATTACAACGCGACTTTTACTCCGCATACCGTTACAACGCATTGCGCTGGGGGGCGCTGTAGGATAGGGAATAAGTTTAATTTTCTATCCAACACCTTCCCTAGTGTCCACGGGGACTGGTGTTGGAATAGAAAATTATACTTACCACTATCCAGCGCCCCAAGGCGCTATGCGTTGTAACGGTATGCGGAGTAAAAGTCGCGTTGTAATGGTCTGCGGAGTAATAGTATGCGTTATAACGTCATACATCCGTGGAAAGACATGAGTGAGTGACAGGGGGATCTGACCCCGGTCCTGACGAAGGGGCATGGCGCCCCGAAACATGTTGACCCGCACAGGAAAGTAAGCCCATTAACCCGCTTATCCTTTCCGACACCACAATTTTTTTATTGATACCAGCCAGTGTTTATTAAATAGTTTTTTCTATCACTAGGCCAGGTATTTTTTAACATCACCTTATTACTTCACCCCTGACCCTACTGACACTCACTCCAACTCACTCACATAGCACCCACATTTAAAAGGTGCTCCAGCGTAGTCGCTTGTCGCAGCACTGCCCCGTCCGGCAGCCGGGCGGGAAGACCCCAATGATGAAGCATGACACCAAGGGCCCTTTTGGTGTGCGAGGGGTATTTTAACACACTGTGTGTATTCCATTAACAACAGGATATACACAGATCCTCGTTGAGGTGGACCTTTTTGATTAATAGCACATTCTCTTATGACCTTGAACATCGTTTATCTTGTAGTCATTCTGCTCACTACGTTCAGTTACTGTACAAGCCAAAATGCAATAACCCCACTATCGTGAAACACATATTGGCTAGTTATTTTGAAGACACAAATAAAAATCTCTGTTCGAAAAAAATCTTCTGTTGATGTTCACTTCATCTTGACTCCTTTAAACATAGTTTGTTTATGCTTTAATAATTTGCAGTGGCAAATGGACAGACCCGCTTATATTTGAGATCCGCTTTGTCTGAGTCCGAGGGACATATTTACAAGTACAATTTTTTCGATGCTCTGGTGGAGCAATGCCCGGCACTTTGCATGGCTTAACATTGGCGTGTAAATATGTCCCTCTTTGCTGCACTTTTGTGGGGCAAATAGGCGTTCAATCGGTGTTGCTGCGAGCGTTCCCACAAAACACTCATTGCTTTTTGACATTGCCCCTGATTTACAAGGATCTGTAAATCTGAGGCAGCACCCAAAACTAATGACCTTGAAAAGGAGTAATTAGAGTGATGCAACGAGGAGACATTCTTTTATTTCTCTTCATGTGTTGCTCTTTTTATGTGTTCTGTATTTTGGAGCACACATAGGAGGAACAAAACAACATTAAAGATTGTTTTTGTGCCGGAAGGTGCTCCATCCTGAGCAAATACAATCATCCCTGCAAACCTGGCACACTTTCTCCATGGTGCAAGAGTGCGTGCATTCATGTTAGGGAGCAGTTGCAAGGAAAAACACAGGGGTGTGCCATATTGTAAATACTGTGCATCCCTGTGTTTTTTAAATAATGTATTGCAGCGCAGCTAAGTTACTTGCAGTGCTTTGCTGCTCCATTTCATTGAAACTATATCAGTGAGTGTCTCCATGTCATTTACCTGTGATTTGTTTTTAGACATAAATGATCTTCTCAATGACCCATGGAATACTTGAACACGTTTACAAAATCTTCCTGATATAAAAATGCTGCTCCAGAATTTTTAGGTGTTCCCCACAAAAGAAACAAACAAGTGACAGAAACTGGAGGAAGCTGAATACACTTACATGAAACTGCAGCACCCACTCTTTTGGACATGGAATCATTGGGGCCACCTACATGAACACAAAATAGAGAAAGATTTGGAAGTATTCACACAAAGATCTAGGTATAGCCTTTTCAGACTGTACATTTTCTAATAACATTCTCCTGTGAGTTCACATATGCTATTTAGACACGCTAGAGACATTGCATTTACATACCTCCTTTGAGTAGAAGCCTACATTATTGTGGAGTAGCAGGAGTGATGTTCAAGGTTAGAGAGTACAGCAAAATAGTGTAAGCAGCATAAACACTGCAGTTCTCCATAGGTAATGCGTGCTGGGAATAGAAGCAGGTAAGAAATGAAGAGAGCAGTCTGGACCAGCAATAGGCTTGTGGTGCTGCTGCAACACTGCCAAGCATTTTATGAGATTCATCACCGCCACAATTTTCATGGCGATGTGCCTGCTATGAAAACAGTGGGGGTGAGGAAACTCTACATGGCCCCATGTTGCCTAAGGGCCAGGGGTTGCATACAAGAGGGGGAACATGGTGTGCCCTCCTGTCTACATGCACCTCCAGTTCCTGAAGGCCATGGACTGTATTATCGATGCCATGCAGGAACATGCTTTGGTGCTCCCACGCTGTGTCTTTCTAACAGGCACTAATGTGGGACAATCTAAAGCACTGCCCGCCAGACCAGGAGAAACATTGTAAACTTGCAGTTGGTCTGTGGTCAGCTTTGGAGGTGTGGGAGCGGGCGGTGGTGGTCCACTTCCACACAACCAAAGTTGTAATCAGGCCCTTGGTCTTTTCCATCATTGTAGGCATAGAAATGTCACAGTTGAAAACCGGATTGCTTAGCAGATGGCTGAGAGATAACAAAATATCTCAGTAGAAAACACTGGCAAATGATAGCAAATGGTATTCTGTGGGCAAAGAAAAATGTAAACATAATATTGTCCTTAATGTTGCTGTTTATTTCTTATTAAACCCATCATTCTGTTAACATTATTACATTCACAAAAGATCTGTGGATTCTCAGAGTTGCCTCTGGTCCATAGATTCCAGCTCAAGAAGCCTTTTTAGACCTCTGCTTTATAGTGGCTGGAGTTTTGTAAGGCAACAACACCAAAATGTTTTTTGAAAAAATGTTACACTTGTACATGAGCTTAGTTTCATCCTTAGATCTAACAATACTATTAAACTAATAATTTTAATTTATATGATAATTTACTTTTTTAAATATAACGTAACGAACACACATATTTATACTCGGTAACATAAATCATTTACAAAACATGACAATTTAATTATGAATACAATTTAAACAATATAACATTTTTAATTTACTTCTAATATATTACATATTAAAAACTTTACTAAATAAAAAAATTATAATTTTAACTACACAAATATAATAATATACATTTAGTTAATATAAATTAAACTATAAAATTCTACAAATAATACATATATCAAAACCACTCCAATGTATTTATAAAACAGTACAAAATTCATTAAACTCAGGATAAGTACACATTGTATTTCCACTAGAATAAATGTAACAAAAGGGAAAGCGTTGGACTGTAAAAGGGTAACATTTACTATTCCCATACCAGATTTTACAACCATAAGGAAAGTGTTGTATTGCCGAGTGGTAAAATTTACTATTCCCACTTCAATTAGTGCAACAGTAGGAAAGATTTGGATTGCAATAGGGTAACATTAACTGTTCCCTCTGCACTCTATGCAGCATTGCACACCCAGTAGTTCACTTAAAAAAAACTGAGTTAAATAATAACATTTTAAAATGTTTAAATAGAAAAAATATATATTTAATTTTATTTAAAAAATGAACAAATTACATATGCATTACAATCTTTAACACATAATATAAATTAATACAATTAATATTATCATGAAAATACCAACGTATATTCCCAAAATAATAAAAACCAATAAATACAATATTGTTAAAGTTAAAGAGAATGATGCCTCGAAAATTCCCCAAAATTGTACTAGACCTGCAGGTCTAGTGACTTAAATAATCTATTTGACTTAATTATAATGCTCTTGATCCAAAAACTGTTTACAAATGATGTGGACTAGACAGATAGCAGCTTCTGGGACCGTTAGGGAGATTAGGGATGAATATGGAAGGATACACTCAGATTCGGAGGAAATGAGGGAAGTCTTTAGGAAATTATATCAGAAATTATATGATCAACAATATTTCTGCAATGCGGAAGAGATAAGTGAATATCTTCAGAATATCCCGGTTGAAAGGGTCTCTATTGACGACGCAGAAGGGCTGGAGAAGAAGCTGGATCAAATCGAAGTTCAAGAAGCTATGGGCAATCTCCCCTCTGGAAAGACTGCCGGCCCGGATCAACTTCCTCTAGAGTTTTATAAAACTTTTTGGGGGAGCTTAGGTCAGGATCTAATTAGAACGATCCAAACTGCACAAACTGGGGAGTCTATCCCCAAATCTTGGGACGCTGCAGATATTGTTTTAATTTTAAAAAAGGGGAAAATGGCGACTGAGCCAGGGTCTTATAGACCAATCACATTGATAAACAATGACACTAAAATATACTCGAAAGCACTCGCAACGAGATTTGCAGGAGTAATCGGTGCCTTAGTTAGTAGTAACCAGCATGGTTTTATCCCCGGTAGAGGGACGACACATCACACCCGGAAAGTTATAACCCTGTTTGATGCCGCCGAGGTCACAGGAGACCCGATGGCTGTAATGTTGTTAGACGCAGAGAAGGCGTTCGATCGGGTCTCCTGGGACTATCGGTGGCACATCTTAATAAGAGCTGGCATAAAGGGGGGTTTTGTGAAAGCCTTACAGACCTTGTATAGGGAACCGGTTGCAGCTTTAATAGTCAATGGGGGGATTACGGGTCAATTTCATATTAAGAGAGGCACACGGCAGGGGTGTCCCTGCTCTCCGCTCTTATTTGCCATGTATATGGACCCACTAATCCGCAGGATAGAGCTACGCCCAGATATCTCCCTACTAAATACACTACTGGGTCCCTGTAAGATACTCGCTTACGCTGATGACGTGGCGGTGATAACACCAAACCCCACGGAGGCGATAGGGCTGTTAGAGGCGGAGGCTCTTAAATTTGGGTATGTTTCTGGCTATGCCCTGAACACTACAAAGACGCAGATTATCAAAAACTCCATGACAATCTGAGTTGATAACCGAATGGTTCAGGAAGGGCCTTATCTAGGTATCAACATTTCAGCTCACCTTGACAACCTGGTGGAAAAAAACATAGCCCCAATAATAGATAAAGTAAAAAAAGATCTTGACCGATATGAGAACCTCCATTTATCACTAGTAGGACGAGTCAATATCATTAAAATGCTGGTTTTGCCGAAATTTTTGTACATCTTTAGAGCAATTCCATTATTAGTTGACAATAAGTGGTTTAAAATGTGCGAACAAATGATCAATCGTTTTGTTTGGGCAAAAGGCAAGACGCGGAGGGCATTGAGATTGATGTCGCTCCCACGGGAAAGAGGATGTTGGTCATTACCAGATTTAAAGCTTTATTATTGGGCAGCAGCACTGCAATATATGGTAGGTCTGATTGGAGGGGCCGAAATGGAGGGTTGGGATAAGCTTGGGTCGCTTGCAATCTACGGCTTGGTTCTTGGCATGAATGCTGAAAATGTATTTTTAAGATTTACGGAGGGTAGCTACTTCAAAAGAACACGTTTTAAGACAGTAATGGCTGCATATAATATATGGAAAGGGATCTCAAAGAAGGTGGGAATTGGGAAGTTTAATTTATACACCAGATTAAAGGATAACCCTTCCTTACCTAGTGAGGTTTTCTCTGGAGCTGTTTTTAAAGAGTGGGATAGTCGGGGGATAAGAAAAGTTGGAGATATGATGGGTTCTCAAGGTATGCTACAATTTGTGGATTTGCAAAACAGCTTTACTTTGGACACAAAACACTTTTTTAAATATCTCCAAATAAGAATTTGTCTCTCGAAAAAACAAGGGGGTGCATTGGGTTTTGAAAGAAGTATATTGTTGGACCTTATAGAAAGTGGTTTCGATTGCACTATTAAAAGGTTCTATTCAGAAATGACAAATGTAAAGAAAGATGACCTAGAGAAATGGGTAGACAGATGGTCCTCAGATTTAGAAATGGGTGGGGACATTTTTATTGAGTCATTGGAAATGGGGAGAAAAATGTTATGTTCGTCGTCTCTTCAGGCCCAACACTATAAGATATTATACCACCTATATTATATGCCTGCGAAGATTGCTCAGTGGGGCGGTACATCAGGTACTACCTGTTTTAGATGCGGAAGTACAGACGCTGGGCTGATACATATCTTCGCAATTTGTCCCCACCTAGATAAACTGAAACAGGAGATTGTGAACTTCTTTCAAGTTGCAATGTCAACAACAATAGAGTTAACACCAGCCACTATGTTATTGGGGATAAGTGTTGTTGAACAGCCAAATTGTAAAAATATTATATTCGTGGTAATGGCGATTTTGAGACTGTTAGTGGCTTCTGCTTGGTTAGACCCTAACCCACCATCATATCACCAGTGGTTAGGAAAAGTAATGTCAATACAAAAATTGGAAACAGCCATATATGCTAGAAAGGGAAAAAAGGGTAAGAAGTTGGGTATGCAAATCTGGGAACCCTTCATCCGATGGAAGTCTGGAGTAGATCCTTAAAAGATCAAGAAGTTGTTTAGATTTTGTTTGATTGTTTGAATCTGTATGTATAATCCTATGTTTCAATGTATTGTACCCAATGTGCCCTGCTCATGTTATAAAGAAAATGGGGGTAAAATTTTCAATAAAAAAAATGATGTGATCAAACAATCATTTGTTTCAAATATGCAAGTTCAGCCACGTCTGCTGTACAGAAAACTATTTTGTTTGATTTAGTAGACTAAACATTAGCTCCATGTAGAATGCAAATATACTTGACTGTAGAGTTGCCTCTTGGTTCATTTAATGGATTCTCATCAGGGCTTGGCCAGGAATGTCTCTAACATCATGTTTAACCCCTTCCATGCTCATGACGAGCTCAGCTCGTCGTGCAGTACACTGATCGTGTGCTAATGACGAACTGACCTTGTCATGAACAATGATAAATATGGATTTCCAGCACAGAAGGAAAATCTCCCTAGCAGCCAAGGTGTTAAAAACTATCACTTTTAATAAATACATTACTAAAGCATAAAGAAGCAGCATACTGTTATTTGCAAGTATCAAATTTTACATTGAAATGGCCAAAGAATGTGTCACTGACATGTGGTTTTAAAACTATATGGTGTACAATGTATGTAAATTATGTTTATGCAAATATTTGTCATTTGCACATCGCCAAGTTAAGTATTCTCATTTTTTTCCCTTCAATTTAAATCTTTGTTCGCATCACACTTCTGGCTTGCAAAAAAGGTTCTTTCATAATTCCTGATCTACTTATACTATTCATTTACAAGCTGTTTAAACGTTGTTTTAGAGAACATAAAACTGACATTTTATTGCATTTTGTTTCACAATTATTGTCAGATATCTCACTTGACAAAAAGCATAAACTGTAATAGGAGAAAGAGAAATAAACACACTTTTCCAGGAACACCAGAAACATTTAGTAAAAAGACAACTGACATTTGACCTCAGTCCTTGAGCATGTCACAAATTTGTCAAGCACAAGCAAGATTTAAAGGTACCCTAATTACTCATTCACTCGCTGAAGAAACAGAACATCTGTTTCTTCCAGCTCAAGGTTACTCACCAGCAGTGTGTAGTAGGTGCTAAAATCGCTTGACATGCTAACATTTCACACTCATAATTATGAGTGGATTTTTCGAGGCCTAACATTAACAGATACATAATAAAAAAAATGTTTTTTAAACATTTTTCACTCGTAGAAATATTTTTAAAATAATAATAGTTATATATAATAATAATATTAATATATTTTACATATTTGAATATCAATTGAAGTATTCATTACGTACAGTGAAATACATATATTTAATTACCTTCCCATCCTTTAGTCATACAAAACCAACAACTCACACCTGATTTATATGAACGAAGAATTGTAATTACATCATTATTTATCAATTAAACAATTAATATTAATTAACTAATAACAAAATAATTATATGCAATTAACTTCTCACCCTTTAACCCTTCAAATACAACTTACATGTAATGTATATTACAGAAGCAATACTTAATTACACAATGTACATGCCTAATTATCAATTTTTGTTTGATAACTTAACATTAACTATTTATTATAATTCATTTTCTGCACATCCTTTACCCAGAAAAAAACCAACAAATTGCACAAAATACAATACAACATATTACAAAATGTACATCATTGTTTATGAAATATTTATAAAAAATATGTATTTATTAATGAAAAATATAATTAATTTGCTTCCCACCATATAGCCATTCCGAAATCTCCAGCCCACACCTAAAACTTAAATTAAAAACATTATATATTTAAGATAGATAATTTTTTATTAAATAATTAATATTAATTAAAAAATAATTAGTATTATTTAGAAATGTTTTTCTTCCTACCCTGTACTCCTATAAACCCCACAGGCCACTACAATATTAAACATGAAACTATTAAATACAATTTTAAAACTACTAAAAATCCACAAACTATTTTTGTAATCCATATTAACCACAACCAGGCTCTAGTTTCTCTCATGGCGTGGGTATTATTATTTTCTATTTTTCTGTTCATCATAACCTGGCTGTACCTGGTGCTGATGGACAGAAAATAAAGCAATTCGATCCAAATATGGCAGATGGTATGATGCTCCTACTTCCACAGCCAGTGTTAGTCTGTTGTAGTAAGCTTTCTCTTGACAGAGCTAACAGAGGCATCAATCGTACTCTAAGTTTCAAATCATGCATTTAGGGACTGATTTCGATGGCAGGGGGACCGCACAGTCAGACTGTTGGTGGCAGTCCTACCGCCATTGGACCCTGCAGGACCGCCTGCCACATTACAATGGTGGGCCGATAGATGGATGGTGGAGAGACGACCGCCATGCATCCAATTGGTTCAAGGAGCTTGTTGGACCGTTGGAGGGACTGCAATCCTTACAATAGTGGTGGTGCCTGCTTAGGTATCGCCGTTAGGCATACAATGTCCCATTACGCTGGCTGTTTCATGGTGACTAACCCGCGATGAAAAAGCAGGTGACAGTGACTTTATGGGGCCCCAAGCGAGCCACTTTCACCCCTGGACCTACGGTGCCAACCTCATCATCCCTGCACAGTGTAGCGTGCACCGCATGGTACCTGTCACATGGTGCAGGGGTGTTCACAAACATGCCTTTTAGCTGTGAGGCTTGTGCTGCAGCACTTTTTTGGGCCACAGCACAAGTCTCAATGCTGAGAGGCATGTTTCCGACCACCTCTACCGCTGCCGAATTGTAATGTCCCAGGCGGAACTTCAGACTACCTGTCGGCCAGTCCCGTTGCCTACAGGCTGGTGGTTGTATGCTCATTCGACTGCCATCCGAATCAGGCCCCCGTTCTCAAATGTGATCATTTATTCCACCTTTCAAGTTATTGTTAAATTCAAGCATTGAAACACAGAGAGAAATGATTAAAACTGACCTCAATTTGTTTGTCTTACTGAATAGATTTCCATAAAAATAAACTTTAAGGCGCTAATGCGCATGACATGGTAGGTTAAAGTCCAACCACTGTATTAGGATGACAGCGGTCAGAGTTTCAACCTGCGAGGGAATCCAACGTTGTTCTGACGGGCTCCTCAGTCAGAAAGGCAGCATAATCTCTTAAGGACCCCATTTCCACCATCTAGATTATGTTTTCAGTTTCTGACAGCCATTCCATGTCAGCCTTTCCGACATGGAAAGGCTGTTGAAAAGCAACATTGGGGGTCCTTGTACGGCCTCCTTCCCCTCTGGCCCTTCACATACTGCCCTGGGGAGCACCTATTGTGCCCCCCTCACATCCCTTCACCGTGTGTCATGCACCGTGAGGTACCTGCCACACAGTATGTTTACAAACAGCACTATATGCAGTCACATCCTAATTGGGATTGCAGAATGCCAACCCATAGTCAGGTGGTTCTTTTCCCGCAGCAGTGTCCACCATAGTAACGGGGGCGTGTAAGCAGCTGAAGACAGGCAATTCTAATTGCACAAATGATAAATGCCATTGAGGAATAATAAGAACCCTAGCAGGCTTCCTTAACCTGAATCCTCTCTGCAGTATTTTAACCCAGCCCTTTAGGAAGCACACTAGAGTATTTGGGTCTTATTAGAATGTCACAGATACCAGTGCATTATATTCCAAACTGGTGATCACAGTCCAGTATTTTCAATGTCTTATATTCGAAAGATGTGCTGTTATAAGAAAAATGTAATTTATAATATACCTAAAAGCACAATACTATTTAAACAAAAAGTAACATTTGTTTTTTGGCTTTATCTATACACGGTAAACTATAATTAGGATGCTTCAAAGTGCTTCTATATTTAGCTCTACTTAGTGAATCATATATGGTTCTAATCAATCAATATCATAAGTATTGAATTGACTTAAAATAAAATACTTGCTGTTGCAAGTAGTTGTTCTGACATTTGTACCGCAAACAGGTTTCAGTAAAGAATAGAAACCTTATCCACCAGTAACGGGTCACATTATGCCAACTGAACAGCTGATTTCCTAAAAGTATTTTCCAAACAGTCCACGATTTGGGAAGCATATTGATTTGTGTCTTAAGACAGTGTAGGGACAGGTGATTGCGACCGGATAGAAGTCTGGTGGACCCTGACGCCTCTTCCTCTCCTTTCCTCTCCACATTACCACGCCAACGTTGGTGGGGGTGAACATCCTGCATTGACTGGTACCGACGGCCTGTGTCTGTGCCTGGAGTGTTGAGGCTCCTGCCACTTTGGTGTCGATAGAAGGCAGACTGTGAGTTGCTGGGCCTAGCCTGAAGTAGGGGACTTTTACCATACGATTCTGCTGACCACGATGGGCGGTCCTTGAACCTTGCTTGTGGGGGTGGCTTGTCTGCTTACCCCTGCTCTCTACCGTCATGGGATGATCCAATAAATCACACACTTGCCTCACTTTTGAGGCAAGCAAATCCACCAAACCACAGCAGCGTGCTGCCTCGTACTCTGAGGCTGATGCGCCTGATGAGGGCCCCTCCAAGTTGGAATCCACCCTGCTCACCATGCAGCAAAGTCGCCGGTCTATTGAAGGAATGATGGCAGCGGTAAACCGCCGACTGCACCATATGTCCTCCCAACATGAAAAACAGAATGTTCGAATGGGTGAAAATGAACAGCGCGTCTCCACTAACGAGAACGGCCTGAGTGACATGGTAGGCAAGGCCCTACAAATGATAAAGGTACTGGAACTCATACAAGTTAAAAATTAAGATTTGGAGGCTAGGTTCCGCTGCAATAATGTTCTCATCACGTGCCTACTGGAGTTCAACAATACTGGCAGAATGGATACTTATATCAAAACCTTGATCAAGGAACTCTATGTCCCTGAAAACCTGTCCCCAATGTTTATCATGGAGCGAGCCCACAGCTCGCTGGTGGCGAGACCAGTGCTGGGATCCCCACCACACCCTATAATAGCATGCCTGCTGAACTACCGAGACCGTGATACTGTCCTAATGCTTGCTAGGGACAAGGGCACCATTACACATCAAGAAAATACTTTGTAATTTTTCCCTGATTTTACATTGACTGTCCAGGCGGCAAGGATAGAGTTTAATGCTGTAAAGAAATTCTTACAGACTGAAGGTATCCCCTATGCTATGCTGTACCCCACATGCCTACGGGTGGGTCAGGATGGAGACAGCAACATTTTCACTTCCCCTAAGGCAGCAATGGACTACGTCAAGAAGCAGAAACATAGATACTCAGAGACAGTGGCAGCCCAGGACAACGAGGACCTATGATGGTGTGCCTGAACCTGCTCTACTGATGTTTTTTTTCTGAACCCCCGAGATCTGCCTTGACTTAACACGGCTATCTCTCTACTTATACTGTTGCCTGGTCATACCTTGTGCCGCTCAGCTTGTTGTTTTCCTGTGCAATATTAGTAGGAGGTGGGCATGCCACTATCCTATATAGGTCCCGGTTCCGGTGGGAGAGGCGTACCTTACCCCGGATTCTGGATTATTGCTAGGTGGTGACCCAAAAAACCTGTTTACTGGTCTATTTCTCGCCCTTCTGATTGGTTGCCCATGACCAGAGAGTGGCACTTGCCCCTCCCATACTCTCCTCGGTATCTGAACTCCTATGCTGGTCCCCCTATTAGCCCAATACCCTTTGGGAACATCAAGTGACTCGCCAATATAAAGTCTCTAGGTTATCTAATTCATTACACTTCGGGGATGATACTGCATTCTGACTTTACTGTGCTGCTGCAATACTTATTTATGTTTGCTTGTTACCATTCATGCATTCACTTCCCTTCTCAGCCACATCCTGCTTCGTAGGAGGTCTGAAGCACTCTGGTGCTCCCCACATGGGTGTTCCTCAAAACCAGATGTGCAACTGTTGTTCTCCATGTTGGCTGCTGTTTCTGTCAGGATGGGATGGCTTTAGCATTTTGGGGTTGCTGACGTGGGTAGGAGTTTGTGGGGGGTGGGCTGGGGGGACACTGGGTACTTTTTTATTGCACTTTCATTGTACCTTTTCAAGCAGATTCCAATACTCAATTTTGCATTGCTAACTGTAGCTGACACTGCACATCCATGGGTTGTAGTAAAAAGTTCCTCACCTGCAGCGTGCATGGCTTGAACAGCCCTAGAAAGATATGAGCTGTTTTGGTGCAACTAGATAGACTGGGCATCCAGGTGGCGTTCTTGCACGAGACGCATCTTACACAAATATCGGAAAAGAATGTTGGCACTCGCTGGGTAGTGCTGAGGGTAGTCTACTCCTCTTCCTCTTATACTCGAGGGGTGATGATTTTAGTGAAAATAGGGGTCCCTTTTACTGCACTGTACACGGAAACGGACACACAGGGCAGGGTGGCTATAATTCATGGTCAACTTGGGGGGATGGATGTCCTTCTTGTTAATGTATACCACCCAAATATTGATGCCCCCACCTTCTGCACTGATGTGTGGCATCGCGTCTCTAAATTTTCTTCGCCTGTCCTGTTTTGGGGAGGCGACTTTAACATCTGTCTAGATCCACAACTAGATAGGCAGACCAGTGGTACGGTACGACATAGCCAGGCGCCTAAGGCACTGATGGGATTCATGGAGGCAGGGAACCCGCGAAAGCACATTCATATCTATGGTACATGGCACAAGGTCCAGATTGAATTACTGGCTTGTGTTGGAGATTGTGTGTACATGGGTTGTGGATGTCCGACATCTAGTTAAAACATTATCGGACCATTCTCCCATGCTCACAGAGGTGCACGCACCTACCTGTACGTGTCCCCCATTTCAATGACGATTGCAGCCCTCCTCGCTCATGGACCAAGTGTTTAGGTGCAACGTGGTCTCGATCATCAGTGAGTTTTTTTAAGGAAAACACTGACTCTGGGCACAGCCATGGGGTCCCGTGGGAGGCGTTTAACATTACCATTAGGGGAATTTGCATGGGAGTACAGGCGGGGGTATTAAAAGAACTCCATCGTCGAATACAGAAACTGGCAGAAAATATCTCCGCCTTAGAGCGTGACTATGCCGAAAACCCAGCCTCTTCTACAGTAGCTACTATACGTGAGTTGGTAACAGAATATAACGACACAGCAGAACCGGAGATGCTGTCCAGTGCACTATTATGGAGAGGGGGGGCCACCTGGTCGCTCATTGGCTCAGAAACTAGCTGCGCCACAGGCTTAGGACTCTATCACGGAAATGCTCTATTCTGGAATGACGGCGCACTAAACCTTTACTGGCATTAGTGAGGTGATGCTTGACTTATACTCCACCTTATTTGGAGAGCAGGGGCATGTGTCGCCTCCAGACATGCATGAGTACTTGGACAATGTCACGCTAGGATGGCTCTCCCTTAATCAAAATGAATATCTCACCCAACCCTTCGACGTAGAAGACTTCCAAATGGCTATTAGGGCCTTACCTAATTGTAAGGCATGCTGGGCTGGACGGGCTCCCGAGTGAGTTTTATAAATCCTATGTTGGCGATTTTGCGCCTAGGCTCTTGGATGTCTATGCAGAGGCATATGACATTGGTACTCCACCCCCATCGCCAAAGGAGGGTCTCTTAGTGGTGCTCCTTAAGCCTGACAAGGCTGTTAACCTCTGTGATTCTACCGCCCACTCTCCATCATCAATATAGACGCTAAGATTTTGGCAAAAATGATTGCCAGTCGGCTTCAACCGCTCATCCCTAAACTCGTCCTTCAAGGATCAGTCAGAGTTTGTCCCTGCCGGCTCCACAGCGCATAATTTACAAATAGTCTTCTCCACCCTCCATTACTTTGAAGCCGATTTTCAGGCAGATGCTGTGTTACTGGATGCAGCAAAGGCCTTTGACTCAATGCAGTGGGAATTTATGTTCACATCACTACTCAGAATGGGGCTACCGTTCTTTTGGAAGTGGATTCACCTTCTATATGAGGCTCCAGTAGCCTGAGTGCGGGTCAATGGCTGGCTATCTACAAAGTTCCCTATTCGATGTCGCATGCGGCAGGGTTGCCCTTTGTCGCCTATGCTCTTTGCGCTGGCCCTTGAACCGCTGGCCTGCAAACTTCGCCAGCAACACGCATCTGCAGCACTGCGCTTCAGACAGCACCCATTGGTAGTCTTGATGTATGCCAATGATATGCTTTTATGTGTCAGGGAACCCAAGACGTATCACCTTGAACTCCTTCATGAATATATAAAATACGAACGCTTCTTGGGGCTCAGCATAAATTGGGCAAAATCTACTGTACTTCCCCTCACGGCAGGTACGCGTTGAACTAGAGTTTCCACTTGATTTGTCGACTGACTCAGTAAAGTATTTGGGGGTATGACTTAATATTGACCCTAAGGTAGTTATATCGGACAACTATGGCCAGGCCCTGGTCCAAATCACTGACCATGTGATGCAACGAGGAGAAATTATTGTATTTCTCTTCATGTGTTGCTCTTTTTATGTGTTCTGTATTTTGCAGCACACATAGGAGGAACAAAACATCATTAAAGATAGTTTTTCTGCCAGAAGGTGCTCCATCCTGAGCAAATACAATCATCTCTGCAAACCTGGCACACTTTCTCCATGGTGCAGGAGTGCATGCATTCGTGTTAGGGAGCAGTTGCAAGGAAAAACACAGGGGTGTGCCATATTGTAAATACTGTGCATCCCTGTGTTTTTTAAATGATGTATTGCAGCGCAGCTAAGTTACTTGCAGTGCTTTGCTGCTCCATTTCATTGAAACTATATCAGTGAGTGTCTCCATGTCACTTACCGGTGATTTTCTTTTAGGCAACAAGACTGTGCAAGGCAGGAACAAGGGTATCACATCTATTAAGGCATAGTCACATGATCTCCTCAATGACCCATGGAATACTTGAAAACGTTGACAAATCTTCCTGATATAAAAATGCCGCTCCAGAATTTTTGGGTGTTCCCCACAAAAGAAACAAACAAGTGACAGAAACTGGAGGAAGCTGAATACACTTACATGAAACTGCAGCACCCACTCTTTTGGACATGGAATCATTGGGGCCACCTACATGAACACAAAATAGAGAAAGATTTAGAAGTATTCACACAAAGATCTAGGTATAGCCTTTTCAGACTGTACATTTTCTAATAACATTCTCCTGTGAGTTCACATATGCTATTTAGACACGCTAGAGACATTGCATTTACATACCTCCTTTGAGTAGAAGCCTACATTATTGTGGAGTAGCAGGAGTGATGTTCAAGGTTAGAGAGTACAGCAAAATAGTGTAAGCAGCATAAACACTGCAGTTCTCCATAGGTAATGCGTGCTGGGAATAGAAGCAGGTAAGAAATGAAGAGAGCAGTCCGGACCAGCAATAGGCTTGTGGTGCTGCTGCAACACTGCCAAGCATTTTATGAGATTCATCACCGCCACAATTTTCATGGCGGTGTGCCTGCTATGAAAACAGTGGGGGTGAGGAAACTCTACATGGCCCCATGTTACCTCACGGCCGGGGGTTGCATACAGGAGGGGGAACATGGTGTGCCCTCCTGTCTACATGCACCTCCAGTTCCTGAAGGCCATGGACTGTATAGTCGATGCCATGCAGGAACATGCTTTGGTGCTCCCACGCTGTGTCTTTCTAACAGGCACTAATGTGGGACAATCTAAAGCACTGCCCGCCAGACCAGGAGAAACATTGTAAACTTGCAGTTGGTCTGTGGTCAGCTTTGGAGGTGTGGGAGCGGGCGGTGGTGGCCCGCTTCCACACAACCAAAGTTATAATCAGGCCCTTGGTCTTTTCCATCATTGTAGGCATAGAAATGTCACAGTTGAAAACCGGATTGCTTAGCAGATGGCTGAGAGATAACAAAATATCTCAGTAGAAAACACTGGCTAATGATAGCAAATGGTATTCTGTGGGCAAAGAAAAATGTAAACATAATATTGTCCTTCATGCTGCAGTTTATTTCTTATTAAACCCATCATTCTGTTAACATTATTACATTCACAAAAGATCTGTGGATTCTCAGAGTTGCCTCTGGTCCATAGATTCCAGCTCAAGAAGCCTTTTTAGACCTCTGCTTTATAGTGGCTGGAGTTTTGTAAGGCAAACAACACCAAAATGTTTTTTGAACAAAATGTTACACTTGTACATGAGCTTAGTTTCATCCTTAGATCTAACAATATTATTAAACTAATAATTTTAATGTATATGCTAATTTACTTTTTTAAATATACCGTAACGAACACACAAATTTATACTCAGTAACATAAAGCATTTACAAAACATGACAATTTAATTTCTGAATAAAATGTAAACAATATAACAATTTAAATGTACTTCTAATATATTACATATTAAAAACTTTGCTAAATAAAAAAATTATAATTTTAACTACACAAATATTATAATATACATTTAGTTAATATAAATTAAAATATAAAATTCTACAAATAATACATATATATCAAAACCACTCCAATGTATTCATAAAACAGTACAAAATTCATTAAACTCAGGATAAGTACACATTTTATTTCCACTAGAATAAATGTAACAAAAGGGAAAGCGTTGGACTGTGAAAGGGTAAAATTTACTATTCCCACACCAGAATTTGCAACAATAAGGAAAGTGTTGTATTGCTGTGTGGTAAAATGTCCTATTACTTACCGGTAATGGGACCTCGTCCCATTCCTTAAAACATGGAGATAACCATCTCCCTGACAGAAAAAAAGAAAAGAAGCATGCTGGGATACCTTACCTGCTCCCTCCCACTGGGGGTACATAAGCAATACCAGCCCAGCATGCAGCCTGAAAATACTAAGCCAACAACAGGAAGGCCGGCCGCAAGGGAGGGAGGGAGGGAACTAAGGAATGGGACGAGGTCAACGGGACCAGGAGTAATGAAGATTGCCGGTAAGTAATAGGACAGTACCCCCAGGTCCCTCCTGACCTCGTCCCATTCCTTAAAACATGGAGAATACCAAAGCAGAGAACCCGGCCTTCCGGAACCCCACCAACAACCAGGGCACCAGACCAAAAAAACAACACCCCCCAGTCCCGAACCAAGACCCCAAAGGCCAGAATGGAACTGCCACGCAGAAGGGAGGCACAGAAGCAGAGCCAAGCCTCCAAGGGAGCAGGCAGAGGAGCCAAAACCAAGGCCCCCCAACCACGACCAAAGGAAGCCCAGGAGAAGCGCACGCGCCCCAACAGAGAACGGAGCGAGAAACCCCCAAGGGCGAAGCCCCCGGACCCAGGTCGCCAAACAACCAGGGACCAACAGGCCAAACAGCCCAAAGGACAAGGGCAGAAAAGAACTGCCCGCACAGGGCAGACGAACCGAAGGAACAGGAAGGAACAAAGCAGAGGGACAACCCCAACACAGCAGGGGAAGCACCAGCAGAACCGAAAAGAGGGCAGCAACAGGGAACCACAGAGGAACCCCGCCACAGGGCAGGACCAACCAAAGGCCAACACCCGCAGAGACGCCGCAGAGCAGCAGCCCCCAAACCGACCGGGAGAAAAACCCGGCGCCCCAAAAACAACGAAGACCGGGGCAAAAACGAGGGCGCAGCCAAGACATACAACAAAGGCCCACACGGAACCAGGAAAACCAAAACAGGGAACCGGACAGGAGGAACCGACCCTCAGGAAGAAAAAGGGACACACCACGGAACCACCGAAGGCGAAACCCCAAAGGCAGAAGGCCAACAACAAGGCCCACAGCCCAACCCCAAGAAACCCGCCGTAGAACAGGCAGGCCAGCCAGCCAGGAGGCACACAACACCGCACCACCCGGACCCAGAAGGAGAGGCAAAAAGGAACCCCCAACAAGGAAGGGGCACAGGAAAGGCACAACAGCCAACCACAGCCAGACCTCCCAGAGAAAGGAGAACCAGAGGAAGGAAGCCTAGAGCCCACACAAAGGACCCAGCGCCACAGCCAACCGAAGGGAGCAGACCCAGAAAGGACCGAAGACCAAACCAGGACCGCGACAAAGCCCAAGAGAAGGAGCAGCCAGGAAAGTGCAAGCCAAGAGGAGCAACCGGCACCCAAACGCAAAGCGAACAGGATGACAAAACAGGGACCGGAAAGGCAAAACCAACAAAGGTAGAGCCACGGACACCAGAGCATACAGGAAAAACCCCGGCACCGAAAGCAAAGGACAGAAGACCAAAGAAGCCCAAGGCCCACCCCTCGACAAGGGAGCGGGAAGGGGCCCCCCAGCACCAACCAGAGAGCAAAGGGCACAGGCCAAAAACAGCCCGCGCGGGGGCACAGGGCCAACGCCAGGCCCCCCAAAGCCCCAAAACGGAAGCAAATCCAACCGCAACCCAAGGCTGAGAGAGGCGGGAAGCAGAAACCCGGCCACACACCAGGGGAGGCAGACACCCAAACCCCACCAGGATCGAAAAGGCACGGCCAACAGGACAGGGCACAAGAGGGGAAACAGAGCACCAGGTAAGAGGAAACCCAAGCCAGCACCACCAAAAAGGCCAAGACCCACCAGCACAGAGGAAGGGCACAACAAACCCAACCCCCCCCCCCCGGAAACCAGGGGGAGACACCACCAGAAGGTAGGCACTGCACGGGGCCAGCAAAAGCACCCGATGGGAGCAAAAAGCACCCAACAGCGAAAAAGGCAGGCAGGCAGGCCGGCACCCAGACAGGCACCCACCCCACACAAACCAACAGAAGGGCAGGAACCAAGGGGCGAAAGGAAAGTGCAGAGAGGCCACACACCCGGGGATACCGACACCCAAAACCCACCAGCAGGGAAAGGGCACAGCACAGCCAGGAACGGCAGACAGGGCGAGGCCCCGGAGCCAGGCCCACGAAGAACAAGCGCCCACCGAAGGCAGAGCCAAAGGCCCAGCCCCCACCGGAGGCAACAGCGGCCAGCGGAGCAAAGCTCCACAGAACAAAACACCAACCAGAGAAACAAGAGGGGAGAAGGAAACCTCAACAGGAAACCAATCCCCCCCCGGCAGAAGGGGAGAAACAAACCCACAACAACAGTACCCATCAGGAGCACAACCAGCCCAGCCCGGAGCCAACCAGAACCAGGACAAGGCACCCCCAGGACAGAGGCAGGGCCCAACAGCTCCAACAAGGAAACAAGGGGAGGACACAGGAAACCCTCTGACAGCCAGAAGGCCCGAGCAGGGCCCAAGCAAAGCACTCATAGAGGAAGCAAGAGGCGACCAGCCGCGGAAACCTTAGGAAACCCATAGGCACGAACCCGGACCGAACCCCCAGGAACGCCAGGAACCGAAGGACAGAAGGCCGCAGAACGCGAGCCACGGCCCAGCAGGAAGACACTCCACCAGGGACGGCCAGGCAGCAGGAGGACCAGAAGCCACAGCCATAGGGCAACACAGCAGCAGAGCAAAACAACCCAAACCAAGCGGCAAACTCCAGAGGGAGAAAGCCAGCAAGAACCCCGGAACAGAAAGCACAGGGAGCCGCAGCAGCCGGAGAATGACACAACAGGAGCCCGGCAAGGCCCAACCCGAACCCCCAAACCGGACACAGGCCAAGGGAACAGGAAGAAAAAGCCCAAACCAAGGCACAAGGGCAAGCCAACCAAAGAGGCACGCCCAAGGAAAACAGAAGCGTCCCCAGAGGAAACACAGAAAACCAGGGTGTAGGCAGGAGGCGAGAGGGAACGGACACCTCCAAGGGCACAAGCGCACCCACCAGGGGCACAACAAGGGCAGAGCAGAAGGGCCCGAGCAACAGGGGACCCCCCGCAGCAAAAAAGACGGGCAGGGAAAAACGCACCACCAGCCCACTGCCCCTAGCAACAGAACACAAGCAGCCGAGGAGGCAAGGGGAAGGCAAACCAAGGCAGCAACAGAAGAGCCAAGGCAGCGCAGGAGACCAAGCGCCATGCGTACCGGAGCGGACGAAACAGGGCAGGAAAACAGCACACACCCCACACAACCTGCAGGGAGACGCCCAAAGGACGACACCCACCAGCAAACGGCACGGACAGCAGCAGGCAAAGACGGAAACAAGGCCAGCAAGGCCCACCCGTCCACACATATCCCAACCACCAGACAGCGGAGAAGGACAGTGAACAGGAAAGAAACAGGGACCGCAATACATGGCACTTACCAGGGAGGCAGGAAGAGGGCCACAGCAGCACCCCCCCCACCTACCGTCGAGGCGCCCACCAGAACACCAGCGCCGGGCAGAGAAGTCCGCCCCGCCGAGGCCACAGCAAGATCCACACTGGCCACAGGCAGGGAGCCAAGGACACGGCCCAGGAGGAACCTGCAAAAGAAAGACAGCAGGAAAAGGCGGACATCAAAGAAAGAAACAGGGACCGCTATGCGGTACTCACCCGGAGGGCAGGAGGAGCGCCCCACCAGCTCATCGCCCCCCAAGAAACCAGCCCAGGTGCCCACCAGGACATCAGCGCCCGGCAGAGAAGGCCACACCACATGCACAGCTGCAGAGAAATTCACGGAAACAGCATCAGGAGTGCCAGAAGTAGGAACTGAACCCACGCCTCCAGAAGAGACTGCGACCAGAACGCAGCGCCGTAGACCACTCAGCAATCGTGACTTCAACCAGTCAGCGGCCAGCCGGCAAGGGAAAGCTGCACCCTAGCCAGGAAAGGCACCGGGACACACCCGGGAACACAGCCCCAAGAAGAAGGACCAGGTCCGGAGCACGAGGACACAGACGTGAACAAATGCCAGAATGCCCAGCAACAATCAGAAAGTGAGTACAGCAGCCATGGCCAGACCAGCGAGCAAAGACTCATAGGTGCACACAGTGGGCCATGATCAAAGGCAGTCGGCCAACTGGACAACGGCAGTAACACAGAAGCACTACCAAGCGCCATAGGACAGCCACGGCAGAGGGCACACATGGTACGCAATCCAGGAGTAATCATACGAAACATCACTGCCCAGAAAAGAGGAAAACACCGCAAAGTGGGACTCACCCGCAGCGGGGGCCGCAGCACCAGGAAACGAGGCCCCCACACACCGCCGGCACTGGTAACCCACCAGCGCCTCGCCTGCCAGCCACAGGAGCAGCCCGTCTCCCACCCGGCCAAGCTCGGAGAGACGCGCCCAGGCGACCCGGAAGGACAGCAGGAAGGACGGCGCACCAGCCGCAAAGGGCCGGTAAACCGGAAACAGCCCGGAAGAAGCCCCGCGACCCAGCAAGCCAGGCAGGCCGGGAGGCAGACACCAGGAAAACAGCTCCCCTGCCAGCGAGGCCAGGCAGCCAGGCAGGGGAAGCAGAGAAGGACCAGCATGCCACCCCAGCCCAGCAGGAGCGGGCGCCGTCCGATAGAAGAATCCAGTTAAGGAAATACAACACAGCATACACGAACTTCCATCCTTCCTGTTGTTGGCTTAGTATTTTCAGGCTGCATGCTGGGCTGGTACTGCTTATGTACCCCCAGTGGGAGGGAGCAGGTAAGGTATCCCAGCATGCTCCTTTTCTTTTTTTTCTGTCAGGGAGATGGTTATCTCCATGTTTTAAGGAATGGGACGAGGTCAGGAGGGACCTGGGGGTAATGTACTATTCCCACTTCAATTAGTGCAACAGTAGGAAAGAGTTGGATTGCAATGGGATAAAATTAACTGTTCCCTCTACACTCTATGCAACATTGCACACCCAGTAGTTCACTTCAAAACAACTGAGTTAAATTAATAACATTTTAAAATGTTTAAATAGAAAAAATATATATTTAATTTTATTTAAAAAATGAACAAATTGCATATGCATTACAATCTTTAACTCATAATATAAATTAATACAATTAATATTATCATAAAAATACCAACGTATATTCCCAAAATAATAACAACCAATAAATACAATGTTGTTAAAGTTAATAAACACAAGACAATGATGCCTCAAAAAATCCCCAAAATTGTACTAGGCCTGCAGGTCTAGTGATTTAAAAAATCTATTTGACATAATTATAATGCTCTTGACCCAAAAACTGTTTACAAATGATGTGATCAAACAATCATTTGTTTCAAATACGCAAGTTCAGCATGTCTGCTGTACAGAAAACTCTTTTGTTTGATTTAGTAGACTAAACATTAGCTCCATGTAGAATGCAAATATACTTGACTGCAGAGTTGCCTCTTGGTTCATTAAATGGATTCTCATCAGGGCTTGGCCAGGAATGTCTCTAACATCATGTTTGAAAACTATCACTTTTAATAAATACATAACTAAAGCATAATGAAGCAGCATACTGTTATTTGCAATTATCAAATTTTACATTGAAATGGCCACAGAATGTGTCACTGACATGTGGTTTTAAAACTATTTGGTGTATAATGTATGTAAATAAAGTTTCTGCAAATATTTGTCATTTGCACATCGCCAAGTAAAGTGTTCTGATTTTTTTTCCTTCAATTTAAATCTTTGTTCGCATCACACTTCTGGCTTGCAAAAAAGGTTCTTTCGTAATTCCTGATCTACTTGTACTATTTACAAGCTGTTTAAACGTTGTTTTAGAGAAAATAAAACTGACATTTTATTGCATTTTGTTTCACAATTATTGTCAGATATCTCACTTGACAAAAAGCATAAACTGTAATAGGAGAAAAGGAAGTAAACACACTTTTCCAGGAACACCAGAAACAATTAGTAAAAAGACAACTGACATTTGACCTCTGTCCTTGAGCAGTTCACAAATTTGTCAAGCTCAAGCAAGATTTAAAGGCCACTTAATTACTCATTCACCTGCAGAAGAAACAGAACACCTGTTTCTTCCAGCTCAAGGTTACTCACCAGCAGGGTGGAGTAAGTGCTAAAATAGCTTGACATGCTAACATTTCACACTCATAATTATGAGTGGATTTTTCGAGGCCTGACATTAACACATACATAATAAAAATCAATTTTTAAAAAATATTTAAACATTTTTAAATGTGTTAGTACATATCTTCCTATCCTATATCTACACAAACTACACTACTCACTCGTAGAAATATTTTTAAAATAATAATATTTATATATAATAATAATATTAATATAGTTTACATATTTGAATATCAATTGAAGTATTCATTACGTACAGTGAAATACATATATTTAATTACCTTCCCATCCTTTAGTCATACAAAACCAACAACTCACACCTGATTTATATGAACGAAGAATTGTAATTACATCATTATTTATCAATTAAACAATTAATATTAATTAACTAATAACAAAATAATTATATGCAATTAACTTCTCACCCTTTAACCCTTCAAATACAACTTACATGTAATGTATATTACAGAAGCAATACTTAATTACACAATGTACATGCCTAATTATCAATTTTTGTTTGATAACTTAACATTAACTATTTATTATAATTCATTTTCTGCACATCCTTTACCCAGAAAAAAACCAACAAATTGCACAAAATACAATACAACATATTACAAAATGTACATCATTGTTTATGAAATATTTATAAAAAATATGTATTTATTAATTAAAAATATAATTAATTTGCTTCCCACCATATAGCCATTCCGAAATCTCCAGCCCACACCTAAAACTTAAATTAAAAACATTATATATTTAAGATAGATAATTTTTTATTAAATAATTAATATTAATTAAAAAATAATAAGTATTATTTAGAAATGTTTTTCTTCCTACCCTGTACTCCTATAAACCCCACATGCAACTACAATATTAAACATGTAACTATTAAATACAATTCTAAAACTACTAAAAATCCACAAACTATTTTTGTAATCCATATTAAAACCTACTATATTTTAACATTGATATTCCTCACTTTAAAATCGATATTCTTGTCAGAGATATTCTTGCTGATGATATTTCTGTATGACAATATTTCCAATGCAATATTTCTGTAGCTCAATATTACATTTTCATAATTTTTGTCTGAATACCAACATAAGGCCATCAAAATTAGAGATCACTGCTGGCTTGGTACTAAACGCTGTACCTTCAGATAAATTGCCATCATGGCAGTTCCTCTGAATGCACCAAATGTTTGATGGATGGCTGCTGTTGGTTTTGAACACTATGTACCAGTATTTCTGTTTTAAAAAACAAATGCCTAAAGTAGAAGCTTGTTTAAATATTTAAATAAATACCCCCACCCCCACAACCAGGCTCAAGTTTTTCTCATGGCGTGGGTATTAATATTTTCTATTTTTCTGTTCATCATACCCTGGCGGTTCCTGGTGCCGATGGACAGAAAATAAGGCCATTGGATCCAAATATGGCAGATGGTAGGATGCTCCTACTCCCACAGGTACTGTTAGTCTGTTGTAGTAAGCTTTCTCTTGACAGAGCTAACAGAGGCATCAATTGTACTCTAAGTTTCAAATCATGCATTTAGGGACTGATTTCGATGGCAGGGGGACCGCACAGTCAGGCTGTTGGTGGCAGTCCTACCGCCATTGGACCCTGCAGGACCGCCCGCCACATTACAATGGTGGGTCGATAGAAGGATGGTGGAGAGACAACCGCCATGCATCCAATTGGTTCAAGGAGCTTGTTGGACCATTGGAGGGACTGCAATCCTTACAATAGTGGTGGTGCCTGCTTAGGTATCGCCGTTAGGATTACAATGTCCCATTATGCTGGCTGTTTCATGGTGACTAACCCGCGATGAAAAACCAGGTGACAGTGACTTTATAGGGCCCCAAGCGGGACCACTTTCACCCCTGGACCTACGGTGCCAACGTCAACATCCCTGCACAGTGTAGCGGGCACCGCATGGTACCTGTCACATGGTGCAGGGGTGTTCACATACATAATAATAAACAACAAACTTAGGGGTCTATTTTAGAAATCCAATGGTGATTCTATATTCTTTTGTGCCCATGTCAGTTGTACATGAGGACAAACACAGTTGAACTATCAGACCATATCACCAAAAGTGAAGCACCAGTAAGCGTAAGTCACCCCTAGTAAAGGATTCCCATCAAAAGTCTTGTATGGATCAATTTTCTCATTTGGTAATCCTTATCGGGTATTGTATCTCTTGATCATTGAGACCAGCGTACCCTGATAGCCGGTTCGGGGTAGCGACCCACAATCACTCGGTACTACCAATGATGTTGATATGATGGGAAAGTGCAGTGCAAAACGAATAAGTGGTGATTAAAAAAGGATAGGAACTTAACAAAAACCGATTTTAATAAGAGTTAGTCCCTTCCTCTTTAAAAACAAGAACAGTGTAACATCATCATCGCAGTACACACAAATAGCTGCGAGGAGACCAACATGTTTCAGCCACAACGGGAAGATTACCAGGGCTTTCGTCAGGGTCTCTGTTCTATATATATGCTACTGATTCTAAGTGAATAAAGTGTGAAAAACTATACAAAAAAACACACACAAGTGAACATCAGTAAAGGATATAATATTCCTCCATCTGTGTAAACTCCTCTCTTCGGTACCTGGTTGACTTATTACTGTATGTAGGGAACAAACGTACAAATAAATCACATTCAGATATCATGGTCTGTAGCAAGAGGTGCATTGTTTCTTAAATACATACAACAATTCAAAAAATACCTTACTCACCCAGAGTGCCCGGGGAGTGGACCTCACCTCTTCCTGGACCTGGCTCAGGATATGTGAGACCCCGCTCTACAAGGACAAAAGCCGACTTCGTAAGGACAAGGAACAGAGGGATCAAACGTTGATCTGCTCTGGCAGTGTATAAAAATACGAAGTACCAAAGTCTTCTATACCTGGAGCTCAATAGCATCTAGCCACTGGTTATCAATTAAACCTACTATCCATTCTATTGTTAACTATAGTGTGAGTCAATAATAGCGTTTAGAACGCTAAGTGAGCCGTCAGAAGACAACTAGATACAAAGATATTAAAGTAAGAGCAGTGGAATGGTGGTCCTACCTGTCCGTCGTTGTCTCTGACTGTTACTGAGTCAGGGGGAGGCACCGGGTGTACTACGTGGCTCCCATTTCACTCGTCTGTTGTGCTAGAAACAACCAATCAAAACACAGCAAGGGGGGGGCTGTCCTGACAGGCTGGCACGAGTCATATTCATAATTCTATAGCGACGAACTATGATGTCAGGGGTTCTTTATTAGCAGATGGGGGGGCCGATGTGTACCACCGCCGCTCCGCGTTAGTTTGTCAGATTCCTGCACGTAGTCTCGCGAGGCTACCCGGTAGAAAACTACCAAGTGATGTCACGCCTCGAGCTTGTGTAGTCTATTGGTTTAGACTTCCGCCCACTGAGGCAGAATCACGGGCTAAAAGGAAGGAACTACCAAATGACGTCATATTCGTCATGTCGGTAGTTCCTATCAGGGTGAAGCCATAGCGGTGTAATTCTACATGCTCACTCTGAATGTGTTGCACCCTTCCTAATTAGAAGAGACAAAAATACTAAAATACAAGGCAAAAAATGCGGAATAAACACGAGCAAAAATACAAGTTAAAAATATATATTGCTCGAGAAAAGTTTGTTCGTCATGCCACAAGGTGGCACCATGGCACATGAACCTATCAAGAAACCCCCTTAATTAGATGGTATGATTCAGAAAGGTCGAAGGGGTCTCTGGGGCACATGAGTGGCATGAAACTAAGGGACCAATCTCTTTTTCATTTTTCAGTCGTATACATGAGAGAACTAGTCATCATATTTACTTAGCCAAACTCGTACAGCCCAAGGATAGAAAGACACTACTCTATAGCCTAACTTTATGTACAGCTACGATAGATTGAGCCAGGGTATATCATCGTTCAATCCTCGTTTGTCTGTACCCAATTTGAAAACCCATTTTTGTTCACGCAAGAACAAAAATCTCGACACATCACTCACGTGTGGTGGGATAAAAGGTTTTTCCAAAACATGCCACCTGAAGTCTGTTTCTGCATGGTTGTGTGTTATAAAGTGTTTCGTGAGTCTGGAAATATCTTTCTTGCACCGAAACGTACTTCTATGCTCTTGCATTCTCACACGCACCTTTCTCGTGGTCATACCTACATAGCGTTCGTTGCACGTACACGTTATGAGGTAGATAAGGTTGGTACTATTACAATTGGAAAACTGTCGCAGTACCCAGGGCCGATCAGTGCCAATGTCCACACTCATGATTCTAGAGGTCAGTGGGCAAACAGAGCAACCACCGCAGGGATGGTGACCCACTACAGGAGGTAAGTCCAATAGAGTGCCTAACTCTCTACTAGGTGTGGCTCTGGGGCGAGTGTGTACCAAGTGGTCTCTTAAGTTTCTAGAGCGTTTAAAGGCAAAGAGCGGAAAAGCAATCTGTTCTTTGCCACCGTTCAGAATACGCCAGTGTTTCTTAATAACTTTCTGGACATAGTTGGACTTGGTGTTAAAGGTACTCACTAGTGTCAGGCGATCCAAAGGTGGTTTAGCCACGCGAGGTTCAAGCAGAGCAGCTCGATGGTTATTCGCTGCTCGTTTATATGAACGCTGGACCAATTTTTTAGGGTAATGTCTTGCGGTCAGTTGCTTCGATAAATCCTCTGCATGGTGTTTGAAAGTATCAGAGGTGGAACAATTCCGTCGAACTCGGAGGAACTGTCCAAAGGGCAGATTGTCCCTCAGGGACTTAGGGTGTTGACTCTCGTATAAGAGGAGGGAATTTCTAGCCATGGGCTTGCGATATAGTTCGCTCTCTAAACCAGTCTCGGTACTATAGATTGAAAGGTCCAGAAAGGGGAGCCTTTCTTTACTCATTTCTATAGTAAAGCGAAGGTAGCTGTTCTGATTATTGAGCCATTGGTGGAAACTGAGGACCGATTCACTGGTACCTCGCCAAACCATGAGAATGTCATCGATGTATCTTTTCCACCAAATTATAGATGAAAAGAAGGGATTGGTGGGATGCAATACTATGGTTTGTTCAAATTCATGAACATACAGACTCGCTAGGGAAGGGGCAAAAATGCTGCCCATGCTCGTCCCAGAGACCTGATGGTATATCTGGTCCTCGTACATGAAAAAATGTTCTTTCATCGCCATTGTAGCCAAAGCCATAATGAACGGCACAGGGGTGATGGAGTCCAATTCCGATTCCTCCAGGATGGATCTGACGGTATCCAGAGTCGCATCCTGGGGAATGGAGGTGTACAATGACTCTACATCTAGAGAGACTAGATAGTCAGTCTCTCGATCAAAGACTATGTCAGGGATTGCTCTGAGGACATCGGTGGTGTCCTTGAGAAAGGTGGGCATCTTGTGTACCAAAGGTTTCAGGAAAAAATCGGCAAAAGCAGAAAGGGGTTCTAGAAGTGACCCCTGGCCAGAAATTATAGGCCGCCCCGGTTGTGGTCTCTGGGGTTTGTGCACCTTCGGTAAAGTGTAAAAATAGGGCATGGTGGGATGCTTAGCCTGTAAAAATTGTCCCTCTGAGGGGGTAATCCAACCCTCACCTAAAGCCTCTTCAACCAGTACTCTGATCTCACTCATCAGTCTGGGGGTGGGATCGGTAGTCAAAGGTCGATACGCAATGTTGTTACTCAACTGGAGGAGACACTCAGTCCTGTATGTGTCTAAATCTTGAACAACAATGGAGCCCCCTTTGTCAGCGGGCTTCACGATTATAGTCCCATCTTGGGTCAAAGTTTTTAGAGCCTGTCTTTCAGCGGTGGAAAGATTATTATAGTTCGATCTCGAACAGTATTGTATTTGTTCTATGTCATTTTTAACTGCCAACTCAAACGCAAGTATTTGAGGTGGTATGGCATGTGCTGGAGGTGAAAAAGTGGATTTGATCCTCAGGCCTGTGTTGGTGTCTTTACCATGTTCAGATTCCTCCGTACTCCTGTTCTTAAAGAAATAGTGAAGCCTTAGTTTTCGAAAAAACTGGGCTAGTTCAGTTTGGAGTACAAAAGGATCACCCTCGTCTGTCGTGATGAACCCTAGGCCCTTATTCAACAAGACTTCTTCAATGTCTGATAAAGTTCTTTGACTTAAGTTGACTACCAAACTATTCTCAGGTGTTCCTATTGTTCTTGGGCACCCCTTCTCGTGTGACTCCGCGTTCCTGCATGGGGGCCTGTGGTATCCTCCCATTGGACCTGAGGTTGTCCTTGTGTCGGTCTTCTTTTGCCCCGTGACCGTCTGGGGCCACGCGCCAAAAAAGGCTGATTATTAAAGTTTGGAAAACCAGGAAAAGGAGCCATCGGTGGCTGAAAATTGCCTAGGTAACCCCAAGGGCCCGGAGGCCACCAAGATTGACCTGGCATGTTGTATTGACCCCTATAGTTTTGAAATCTGCCTCCTCTACCTCGATTAATTCCGGCATTAGGCGGCTGATTGCTGGCCTCTGAGTGACTCCCAGTGTCCGAGCTGGATCCAGAGTAGTTGGATCCATACGCTCTCCCTCGCTTGTTGAAGTCTGGGGCTTTGTAATTATCACTGGTGTAGGGATAAACAGTTTCTAAACTAAACTTGGCTAGATCTTTTTTGAATTTCTCTAGCTTAGTCTGAAGTATTGAGTCAGCAAAAAGGAGGCAGATTTCAAAACTATAGCCCAGTTTTTTCGAAAACTAAGGCTTCACTATTTCTTTAAGAACAGGAGTACGGAGGAATCTGAACATGGTAAAGACACCAACACAGGCCTGAGGATCAAATCCACTTTTTCACCTCCAGCACATGCCATACCACCTCAAATACTTGCGTTTGAGTTGGCAGTTAAAAATGACATAGAACAAATACAATACTGTTCGAGATCGAACTATAATAATCTTTCCACCGCTGAAAGACAAGCTCTAAAAACTTTGACCCAAGATGGGACTATAATCGTGAAGCCCGCTGACAAAGGGGGCTCCATTGTTGTTCAAGATTTAGACACATACAGGACTGAGTGTCTCCTCCAGTTGAGTAACAACATTGCGTATCGACCTTTGACTACCGATCCCACCCCCAGACTGATGAGTGAGATCAGAGTACTGGTTGAAGAGGCTTTAGGTGAGGGTTGGATTACCCCCTCAGAGGGACAATTTTTACAGGCTAAGCATCCCACCATGCCCTATTTTTACACTTTACCGAAGGTGCACAAACCCCAGAGACCACCACCGGGGCGGCCTATAATTTCTGGCCAGGGGTCACTTCTAGAACCCCTTTCTGCTTTTGCCGATTTTTTCCTGAAACCTTTGGTACACAAGATGCCCACCTTTCTCAAGGACACCACCGATGTCCTCAGAGCAATCCCTGACATAGTCTTTGATCGAGAGACTGACTATCTAGTCTCTCTAGATGTAGAGTCATTGTACACCTCCATTCCCCAGGATGCGACTCTGGATACCGTCAGATCCATCCTGGAGGAATCGGAATTGGACTCCATCACCCCTGTGCCGTTCATTATGGCTTTGGCTACAATGGCGATGAAAGAACATTTTTTCATGTACGAGGACCAGATATACCATCAGGTCTCTGGGACGAGCATGGGCAGCATTTTTGCCCCTTCCCTAGCGAATCTGTATGTTCATGAATTTGAACAAACCATAGTATTGCATCCCACCAATCCCTTCTTTTCATCTATAATTTGGTGGAAAAGATACATCGATGACATTCTCATGGTTTGGCGAGGTACCAGTGAATCGGTCCTCAGTTTCCACCAATGGCTCAATAATCAGAACTGCTACCTTCGCTTTACTATAGAAATGAGTAAAGAAAGGCTCCCCTTTCTGGACCTTTCAATCTATAGTACCGAGACTGGTTTAGAGAGCGAACTATATCGCAAGCCCATGGCTAGAAATTCCCTCCTCTTATACGAGAGTCAACACCCTAAGTCCCTGAGGGACAATCTGCCCTTTGGACAGTTCCTCCGAGTTCGACGGAATTGTTCCACCTCTGATACTTTCAAACACCATGCAGAGGATTTATCGAAACAACTGACCGCAAGACATTACCCTAAAAAATTGGTCCAGCGTTCATATAAACGAGCAGCGAATAACCATCGAGCTGCTCTGCTTGAACCTCGCGTAGCAAAACCACCTTTGGATCGCCTGACACTAGTGAGTACCTTTAACACCAAGTCCAACTATGTCCAGAAAGTTATTAAGAAACACTGGCGTATTCTGAACAGTGGCAAAGAACAGATTGCTTTTCCGCTCTTTGCCTTTAAACGCTCTAGAAACTTAAGAGACCACTTGGTACACACTCGCCCCAGAGCCACACCTAGTAGAGAGTTAGGCACTCTATGGGACTTACCTCCTGTAGTGGGTCACCATTCCTGCGGTGGTTGCTCTGTTTGCCCACTGACCTCTAGAATCATGAGTGTGGACATTGGCACTGATCGGCCCTGGGTACTGCGACAGTTTTCCAATTGTAATAGTACCAACCTTATCTACCTCATAACGTGTACGTGCAACGAACGCTATGTAGGTATGACCGCGAGAAAGGTGCGTGTGAGAATGCAAGAGCATAGAAGTACGTTTCGGTGCAAGAAAGATATTTCCAGACTCACGAAACACTTTATAACACACAACCATGCAGAAACAGACTTCAGGTGGCATGTTTTGGAAAAACCTTTTATCCCACCACACGTGAGTGATGTGTCGAGATTTTTGTTCTTGCGTGAACAAAAATGGGTTTTCAAATTGGGTACAGACAAACGAGGATTGAACGATGATATACCCTGGCTCAATCTATCGTAGCTGTACATAAAGTTAGGCTATAGAGTAGTGTCTTTCTATCCTTGGGCTGTACGAGTTTGGCTAAGTAAATATGATGACTAGTTCTCTCATGTATACGACTGAAAAATGAAAAAGAGATTGGTCCCTTAGTTTCATGCCACTCATGTGCCCCAGAGACCCCTTCGACCTTTCTGAATCATACCATCTAATTAAGGGGGTTTCTTGATAGGTTCATGTGCCATGGTGCCACCTTGTGGCATGACGAACAAACTTTTCTCGAGCAATATATATTTTTAACTTGTATTTTTGCTCGTGTTTATTCCGCATTTTTTGCCTTGTATTTTAGTATTTTTGTCTCTTCTAATTAGGAAGGGTGCAACACATTCAGAGTGAGCATGTAGAATTACACCGCTATGGCTTCACCCTGATAGGAACTACCGACATGACGAATATGACGTCATTTGGTAGTTCCTTCCTTTTAGCCCGTGATTCTGCCTCAGTGGGCGGAAGTCTAAACCAATAGACTACACAAGCTCGAGGCGTGACATCACTTGGTAGTTTTCTACCGGGTAGCCTCGCGAGACTACGTGCAGGAATCTGACAAACTAACGCGGAGCGGCGGTGGTACACATCGGCCCCCCCATCTGCTAATAAAGAACCCCTGACATCATAGTTCGTCGCTATAGAATTATGAATATGACTCGTGCCAGCCTGTCAGGACAGCCCCCCCTTGCTGTGTTTTGATTGGTTGTTTCTAACACAACAGACGAGTGAAATGGGAGCCACGTAGTACACCCGGTGCCTCCCCCTGACTCAGTAACAGTCAGAGACAACGACGGACAGGTAGGACCACCATTCCACTGCTCTTACTTTAATATCTTTGTATCTAGTTGTCTTCTGACGGCTCATTTAGCGTTCTAAACGCTATTATTGACTCACACTATAGTTAACAATAGAATGGATAGTAGGTTTAATTGATAACCAGTGGCTAGATGCTATTGAGCTCCAGGTATAGAAGACTTTGGTACTTCGTATTTTTATACACTGCCAGAGCAGATCAACGTTTGATCCCTCTGTTCCTTGTCCTTACGAAGTCGGCTTTTGTCCTTGTAGAGCGGGGTCTCACATATCCTGAGCCAGGTCCAGGAAGAGGTGAGGTCCACTCCCCGGGCACTCTGGGTGAGTAAGGTATTTTTTGAATTTTTGTATGTATTTAAGAAACAATGCACCTCTTGCTACAGACCATGATATCTGAATGTGATTTATTTGTACGTTTGTTCCCTACATACAGTAATAAGTCAACCAGGTACCGAAGAGAGGAGTTTACACAGATGGAGGAATATTATATCCTTTACTGATGTTCACTTGTGTGTGTTTTTTTGTATAGTTTTTCACGCTTTATTCACTTAGAATCAGTAGCATATATATAGAACAGAGACCCTGACGAAAGCCCTGGTAATCTTCCCGTTGTGGCTGAAACATGTTGGTCTCCTCGCAGCTATTTGTGTGTACTGCGATGATGATGTTACACTGTTCTTGTTTTTAAAGAGGAAGGGACTAACTCTTATTAAAATCGGTTTTTGTTAAGTTCCTATCCTTTTTTAATCACCACTTATTCGTTTTGCACTGCACTTTCCCATCATATCAACATCATTGGTAGTACCGAGTGATTGTGGGTCGCTACCCCGAACCGGCTATCAGGGTACGCTGGTCTCAATGATCAAGAGATACAATACCCGATAAGGATTACCAAATGAGAATATTGATCCATACAAGACTTTTGATGGGAATCCTTTACTAGGGGTGACTTACGCTTACTGGTGCTTCACTTTTGGTGATATGGTCTGATAGTTCAACTGTGTTTGTCCTCATGTACAACTGACATGGGCACAAAAGAATATAGAATCACCATTGGATTTCTAAAATAGACCCCTAAGTTTGTTGTTTATTAGTTTAGTTCCAATGGGGGATAATACTTAGGCTTGGTCTCTAAATATCCCTCTAGCCCTGTGATAGTGCTTGGTTTTTCCGTGTTCACAAACATGCCTTTTAGCTATGAGGCTTGTGCTGCAGCACTTTTTTGGGCCACAGCACAAGTCCCAATGTTGAGAGGAATGTTTCCGACCACCTCTACCGCTGCCGAATTGTAATGTCCCAGGCAGTACTTCAGACTACCTGTCGGCCAGTCCCGTTGCCTACTGGCTGGTGGTCGTATGCTCGTCCGACTGCCATCCGAATCAGGCCCCCAGTTCTCAAATGTGATCATTTATTCCACCTTTCAAGTTATTGTTAAATTCAAGCATTGAAACACAGAGAGAAATGGTTAAAACTGACCTCAATTTGTTGGTCTTGCTGAATAGATTTTCATAAAAATAAACTTTGAGGCGCATTTGCGCATGACATGGTAGGTTAAAGCCCAACCACTGTATTAGGATGACAGTGGTCAGAGTTTCAACCTGCGAGGGAATCCAACGTTGTTCTGACGGGCTCCTCAGTCAGAAAGGCAGCATAATCTCTTAAGGACCCCATTTCCACCATCTAGATTATGTTGTCAGTGTCTGACAGCCATTCCATGTCAGCCTTTCCGACATGGGAAGGCTGTTGGAAAGCAACATTGGGGGTTCTTGCAGGGCCTCCTTCCCCTCTGGCCCTTCGCATACTGCCCTGGGGAGCATCTATTGTGCCCCCCTAAACATCCCTTCACCGGGTGGCATGCACCGTGAGGTACCTGTCACACAGTATGTTTACAAACAGCACTATATGCAGTCACATCCTAATTGGGATTGCAGAATGCCAACCCATAGTCAGGTGGTTCTTTTCCCGCAGCAATGTCCACCATAGTAACGGGGGCGTGTAAGCAGCTGAAGACAGGCAATTCAAATTGCACAAATGATAAATGCCATTGAGGAATAATAAGAACCCTAGCAGGCTTTCTTAACCTGAATCCTCTCTGCAGTATGTTAACCCAGCCCTTTAGGAAGAACATTAGAGTATTTGGGTCTTATTAGAATGTCACAGATACCAGTGCATTATAGTCCAAACTGGTGATCACAGTCCAGTATTTTCAACGTCTTATATTGGAAAGATGTGCTGTTATAAGAAAAAGTCATTTATAATATACCTAAAAGCACAATACTATTTAAACAAAAAGTAACATTTGTGTTTTGGCTTTATCTATACACGGTAAACTATAATTAGGATGTTTAAAAGTGCTTCTATATTTAGCTCTACTTAGTGAACCATATATGGTTATAATCAATCAATATCATAAGTATTGAATTGACTTAAAATAAAATACTTGCTGTTGCAAGTAGTTGTTCTGACATTTGTACCGCAAACAGGTTTCAGTAAAGAATAGAAACCTTATCCACCAGTAACGGGTCACATTATGCCAACTGAACAGCTGATTTCCTAAAAGTATGTTCCAAACAGTCCACGATATGTGAAGCATATTGATTTGTGTCTTAAGACAGTGTAGGGACAGATGATTGCGACCGGATAGAAGACTGGTGGCCCCTGACGCCTCTTCCTCTCCTTTCCTCTCCACATTACCACGCCAACGTTGGTGGGGGTGAACATCCTGCATTGACTGGTACCGACGGCCTGTGTCTGTGCCTGGAGTGTTGAGGCTCCTGCCACTTTGGTGTCGATAGAAGGCTAGCTGTGAGTTGCTGGGCCTAGCCTGAAGTAGGGGACTTTTACCATATGATTCTGCTCACCACGATGGGCGGTCCTTGAACCTTGCTTGTGGGGGTGGCTTGTCTGCTTACCCCTGCTCGCTACCGTCATGGGATGCTCCGATAAATCACACACTTGCCTCACTTTTCAGGCAAGCAAATCCACCAAACCACAGCAGCGTGCTGCCTCGTACTCTGAGGCTGATGCGCCTGATGAGGGCCCCTCCAAGTTGGAATCCACCCTGCTCACCATGCAGCAAAGTCGCCGGTCTATTGAAGGAATGATGGCAGCGGTAAACCACCGACTGCACCATACGTCCTTCCAACATGAAAAACAGAATGTTCGAATGGGTGAAAATGAACAGTGCGTCTCCACTAACGAGAACGGCCTGAGTGACATGGTAGGCAAGGCCCTACAAATGATAAAGGTACTGGAACTCATACAAGTGAAAAATTAAGATTTGGAGGCTAGGTTCCGCCGCAATAATGTTCTCATCACGTGCCTACTGGAGTTCACCAATACTGGCAGAATGGATACTTATATCAAAACCTTGATCAAGGAACTCTATGTCCCTGAAAACCTGTCCCCAATGTTTATCATGGAGCGAGCCCACAGCTCGCTGGTGGCGAGACCAGTGCTGGGATCCCCACCACACCCTATAAAAGCACGCCTGCTGAACTACAGAGACCGTGATACTGTCCTAATGCTTGCTAGGGACAAGGGCTCCCTTTACACATCAAGAAAATACTTTGTAATTTTTCCCTGATTTTTCATTAACTGTCCAGGCGGCAAGGAGAGAGTTTGATGCTGTAAAGAAATTCTTACAGACAGAAGGTATCCCCTATGCTATGCTGTACCCCACATGCCTACGGGTGGGTCAGGATGGAGACAGCAACATTTTCACTTCCCCTAAGGCAGCAATGGACTACGTCAAGAAGCAGAAACATAGATACTCAGAGACAGTGGCAGCCCAGGACAACGAGGACCTATGTTGGTGTGCCTGAACCTGCTCTACTGATGTTTTTTTTCTGAACCCTCGAGATCTGCCTTGAATTAACACGGCTATCTCTCTACTTATACTGTTGCCTGGTCATACCTTGTGCCGCTCAGCTTGTTGTTTTCCTGTGCAATATTAGTAGGAGGTGGGCATGCCACTATCCTATATAGGTCAAGGTTCCGGTGGGAGAGGCGTACCTTACCCCAGATTCTGGATTATTGCTGGGTGGTGACCCAAACAACCTGTTTGGTGGCATATTTATCCCCCTTCTGATTAGTTGCCCATGACCAGAGATTGGCACTTGCCCCTCCCATACTCTCCTGGGTATCTGAACTCCTATGCTGGCCCCCCTATTAGCCCAATACCCTTTGGGAACATCAAGTGACTCGCCAATATAAAGTCTCTAGGTTATCTAATTCATTACACTTCGGGGATGATACTGCATTCTGACTTTACTGTGTTGCTGCAATACTTATTTATGTTTGCTTGTTACCATTCATGCATTCACTTCCCTTCTCAGCCACATCCTGCTTCGTAGGAGGTCTGAAGCACTTTGGTGCTCCCCACATGGGTGTTCCTCAAAACCAGATGTGCAGCTGTTGTTCTCCATTTTGGCTGCTGTTTCTGTCAGGATGGGATGGCTTTAGCATTTTGGGGTTGCTGACGTGGGTGGGAGTTTGTGGGCGGCGGGCTGGGAGGACACTGGGTACTTTTTATTGCACTTTCATTGTACCTTTTGAAGCAGATTCCAATACTCAATTTTGCATTGCTAACTGTAGCTGACACTGCACATCCATGGGTTGTAGTAAAAAGTTCCTCACCTGGAGCGTGCGTGGCTTGAACAGCCCTAGAAAGATATGAGCTGTTTTGGTGCAACTAGATAGACTGGGCATCCAGGTGGCGTTCTTGCACGAGACGCATCTTACACAACTATAGGAAAAGATTGTTGGCACTCGCTGGGTAGTGCTGAGGGACGTCTCCTCCTCATCCTCTTACGCTCCAGGGGTGATGATTTTAGTGAAAAGAGGGGTCCCTTTTACTGCACTGTACACGGAAACGGACACACAGGGCAGGGTGACTATAATTCATGGTCAACCTCGGGGGATGGATGTCCTTCTTGTGAATGTATACCACCCAAATATTGATGCTCCCACCTTCTGCACTTATGTGTGGCATTGCGTCTCTAAATTTTCTTCGACTGTACCATTTTGGGGAGGCGACTTTAACATCTGTCTAGATCCACAACTCGATAGGCAAACCAGTGGTACGGTACGACATAGCCAGGCGTCTAAGGCACTGATGGGATTCATGGAGGCAGGGAACCCGCGAAAGCACATTCATATCTAAGGTACATGGCACATGGTCCAGATTGGATTACTGGCTTGTGTCAGAGATTGTGTGTACATGGGTTGTGGATGTCTGACATCTAGTTAAAACATTATCCGACAATTCTCCCATGCCCTCCTTGCTCATGGACCAAGTGTTTAGGTGCAACTTGGTCTCGACCATCAGTGATTTTTTTAAGGAAAACACTGACTCTGGGGACAGCCATGGGGTACCGTGGGAGGCGTTTAACGTTACCATTAGGGGAATTTGCATGGGAGCATAGGCGGGGGTATTAAAAGATCTCCGACATCGAATGCAGAAACTAGTAGAAAATATCTCCGCCTTAGAACGTGACTATGCCGAAAACACAGCCTCTTCTACACTAGCTACTATACGTGAGTTGGTAACAGAGTATAACGACACAGCGGAACCAGAGACGCTGTCCAGTACACTATTATGGAGAGGGGGGGCGACCAGGTCGCTCATTGGCTCAGAAACTAGCTGCGCCACAGGCTTAGGACTCTATCACGGAAATGCTCAATTCTGGGAGGACGGCGCACTAAACCTTTACTGGCATTAGTGAGGTGATGCTTGACTTATACTCCACCTTATTTGGAGAGCAGGGGCATGTGTTGCCTCCGGACATGCATGAGTACTTGAACGATGTCATGCTAGGTTGGCTCTCCCTTAATCAAAATGAATATCTCACCCAACCCTTCGACGTGGAAGATGTCCAAATGTCTATTAGGGCCTTACCTAATTGTAAGGCATGCTGGGCTGGACAGGCTCCCGAGTGAGTTTTATAAATCCTATGCTGGCACATTAGCTCCTAGACTCCTGGATGTCCATGCAGAGGCATATGACAGCGGTACTCCCCCCCATCGCCAAAGGAGGGTCTCTTAGTGGTGCTCCTTAAGCCCTCACAAGGCTGCTAACCTCTGTGATTCTACCGCCCACTCTCCATCATCAATATAGACGCTATGATTTTGGCAAAAATGATTGCCAGTCGGCTTCTACCGCTCATCTCTAAACAGTCAGTGTCTGTCCCTGCCCACTCCACATCGCATAACTTACAAATAGTCTTCTCCACCCTCCATTACTTTGAAGCCAATTTTCAGCCAGATGCTGTGTTACTGGACGCAGCAAAGGCCTTTGACTCCCTGCAGTGGGAATTTATGTTCACATCACTACTCAGAATGGGTCTACCGTTCTTTTGGAAGTGGATTCCCCTTCTATATGAGGCTCCAGTAGCCCGAGTCCGGGTCAATGGCAGGCTATCTACAACGTTCCCTATTCGATGTGGCACGCGGCAGGGTTGCCCTTTGTCGCCTATGCTCTTTGCACTAGCCCTTCAATTGCAACTATAGAATTGTTTTTAAATACCCCAAGCCTCATAGGAAGCCTTTGCACTCCTTCGCCGACGCCTCCCGCTCTGACCCCGGTCCACCGCAGCTGTGGCTGTTTGTTGTGAAAGACGGACCGGGCAGAGTGAGACCCACCCCCACTGACGTTGTCTACAGCAATCAGTAGATAAGGACATTAGCTTGCATGCGCAATCAGAGATTGTGAGTAGCGCGCTGGGTGGCTGTACCCTTACGCTGTTGCTGTGTGAATTTCTTTTTAACTAGGCACTTTGCACAGAAACAGTATAATTGTTTTTAAATATCCCAAGCCTCATAGGAAGCCTTTGCACTCCTTCGCCGCACGCCTCCCGCTCCGACCCCAGTCCACCGCAGCTGTGGCTGTTTGTTGTGGAGGGCAGACCGGGCAGAGTGAGACACACCTACACTGACGTTGTCTACAGCAATCAGTAGATAAGGACATTAGCTTGCACGCGCAATCAGAGATTGTGAGTAGCGCGCTGGGCGGCTGTACCCTTACTTTGTTGCTGTGTGAATTTATTTTTAACTAGGCACTTTGCACAGGAACGATAGAATTGTTTTTAAATACCCCAAGCCTCATAGGAAGCCTTTGCACTCCTTCGCCGACGCCTCCCGCTCTGACCCCGGTCCACCGCAGCTGTGGCTGTTTGTTGTGAAAGACGGACCGGGCAGAGCGAGACCCACCCCCACTGACGTTGTCTACAGCAATCAGTAGATAAGGACATTAGCTTGCATGCGCAATCAGAGATTGTGAGTAGCGCGCTGGGTGGCTGTACCCTTACGCTGTTGCTGTGTGAATTTCTTTTTAACTAGGCACTTTGCACAGAAACAGTATAATTGTTTTTAAATATCCCAAGCCTCATAGGAAGCCTTTGCACTCCTTCGCCGCACGCCTCCCGCTCCGACCCCAGTCCACCGCAGCTGTGGCTGTTTGTTGTGGAGGGCAGTCCGGGCAGAGTGAGACACACCTACACTGACGTTGTCTACAGCAATCAGTAGATAAGGACATAAGCTTGCACGCGCAATCAGAGATTGTGAGTAGCGCGCTGGGCGGCTGTACCCTTACTTTGTTGCTGTGTGAATTTATTTTTAACTAGGCACTTTGCACAGGAACGATAGAATTGTTTTTAAATACCCCAAGCCTCATAGGAAGCCTTTGCACTCCTTTGCCGCACGCCTCCCGCTCCGACCCCGGTCCTCCGCAGCTGTGGCGAGAGCAGACAAGGCAGAGTGAGACACATCCCCATTGACGTCGCCTTCTGGGTACACATGAGGACATCTCCCCGACCGCGCAACAGACGCGCCGGTGGCGCGCCAAATGCGCACCAAAGGCAAGCCCATCTGCACCCGGCCCGGTCCAAGGGCCAAAAATTCTGCTCAAAATGCCTTTGATCTAGGAGATCTATGATACTCCAGCATTGAACTATTAGCATTAAGACCCAGTCCTTGTTGCCAGCCAATCTCGCCCCTAGCAGAAACTAAGTACTGCCTGATTTGTGGGCTTACATTTGCCTTTACTCAAAGCAATACTTTAACATCAAGTACTCGGTCACGGAAAGTAACACAAAAACGTTTTAGGGCTGGCCTCATGAAGGCTCGTTCCTTAATCAAACACAACACCAAAATGGCAGATCTTATAGACTCACAGAAATTTGATCTAATCTTCATCACGGAAAGCTGGGCAGATGAAGCCTCAGATATAGACCTAGTACTGGCAATCCCAGAGGGATACGGAATCACTAGAGCAGACAGGAAAGAAAAAAGGGGGGGGCCTAGCTATTATTACCAGAAATGAGCTAAAGGTGAACTGATGTAATTTGGGTAGCACCCCAGATTGTGAAACCTTATTATTTAACATCAAGTTAACATACAACTACACCTTCAACGGGCTCTTGTTATACAGGCCACCAAAAGCTAAAACCCCGCTGATGCTGGCACTTAATTCCTTCTTAGAAGCAAGTGTGAAGCACCCGGATTTCACCATCCTGGGTGATTTTAAAGTCCACCTGGAAAAAATGGATAAGGCGGACACGGCAGCACTGATAGACACCTTTATGAACCTATCCATGGAACAGATTGTGCACAAAGACACCTATAAAGCAGGGCATACACTGGACGGAATCTTCACATCCAATAAACATATTGGAATGATGGACTGCCTTCCTGTTACTTGGTCAGACCATAAGACTGTAATTGTCTCAATAACACCTGATAATGGTGAAGGGGAAGCATTGCCTTCTATCACGGATGTATCTACACCATTTGTTGACTGGTCAAGGTTAGACTCACAGAAGTTAAAAGAACACCTGGCATCGACGATACCTAGGCTAGTGCCCGAAAGCAACACGGCTACTGACCAAATTTCCAATTGGATAGCAGGGGCCACAAGAACAACTGCACCATTGGGGGAAAAAAACGATTTTCAGAAAAAATCAGGCATCACAACCTTGGTTCTCCGAGTCTCTTAGGGAAAAAAAAGAGTTTGTAGGAAGCTTGAAAGGCTGTGTAGGGTTAGCTATGACCCTGATAGAAAAAGGGAATATAAAATAGCCTTAAACCCCTATAAAAAACTAGTTTTTACGGCTAAGAGCCAATTCTTTATCCAAAGGATAGAGGAGTCAAAAAACTGCAGTAGAGAACTTTTCTCGACAGTAAAAAAGTTAGCTAAGATAACAACTAACAACAAAACACCTAGCAGTACGTATTTTTGTAACTCTCTTGGTCAATTTTTTACTGACAAAATGACATCCCTATATGAGTCATTTAAATCAAAGAACTTCCAATCAGCGACCTTAGTGAACATCTCCCCTAGGAATACACCCCCTGCGGAGGAATCATCAGAGCAAGCGTTCAATTTCCACCCTCCAGGGCAAAAAAGGGTCCTCCGGGCAGTAATGTCTACAAAATCCGGGGCACTCGGGGATCCTTGTCCACCATAGATTCTGCATCTCTTTCCTGAACTCCTCAGTGAGCAATTGACCAAACTCACAGAATATACAATTATCTCAGGGGTCTACCCAACCCCATGGAAATCAACCTCAGTCCTTCCCCTACTCAAAAAGCCCAACTTAGATCACTAGAACCGGGAAGCTATACACCTATAGCCAGAATCCCGTTTTGCGCAAAGGTCATTGAGAAACTGCTGAATAAACAACTGGCTCAGTTTGCTAAAGAGGCAGACATCCTGGACCCATCTCAGTATGGGTTTCGAGAGGGACATGGTACCGAGACTGCACTGCTGATGGCGGTGGAAGAACTCAGAAGTGTGCTGGATGCCGGGGGGAAGGCCGCCTTGATCCTGTTTGATCTTTCGGTGGCCTTCGACACGGTAAACCATGGCACACTCCTGGACCGGCTGACAACAGTGGGGGTCCACAGAGACGCAAGAACATTGTTGTCGTATTTTTGAGAGACCGGACTTTTATGGTGGAGATGGGGAATGCTAAATCCAAACCTTTCAGCTCCCCGTATGGGGTCCCACAGGGGTCCTCATTAAGCCCTACACTATTTAATCTATATGTATCACCACTGGCTGAAGTTATTAGGGAACATGGCTTCCTCCCAGTTTCGTACGCTGATGACACGCAAATGGTGGTCACAATCTCCAAGGATATGTTAGGCACGGCTGATAGGTTTAGAAACTGTATGAAGCAGGTTAGCCTGTGGATGGAAAGAAACTGTCTAAAACTCAACGGAGAAAAAAGTGAAGTCATGATTTTGGGGAGCAACACTAAAATTTGGTCTCCAAACTGGTGGCCTTCCAACCTCAGAAATTGCCCTTCGCCGGTAGTGAAAGTCAAAAATCTGGAAATGCTGATAGATAATAAACTTAAATTCGAAGCCCAAGTCAATAAATTATCATCAACCTTGTGGTACACACTGAAAATGATTAGGAAACTAATACCTTATATCCCATTGGATTCAAGGAAAACAGTGGTCACCACATTAGCTCTATCGAGACTTGACTATGGGAATGCTCTGTTTGCTGATATGCAGACCCAGCATTTGGTGAAACTTCAACGCCTGCAAAATTCAGCAGCTAGGCTGCTAATAAATATCCCTAGATCAGAACGCATCTCTCATCATCTAAATGCCTTACACTGGCTTCCCATAGCGAAAAGGATTACATTTAAATCATTGTGTTTAACATATAAGGCACTGCAGGGCTCGGGATCATTTTTTCTCAGAACGCACCTGAAACCGTATGTTCCAATAAGAGAATTGCGTTCCTCCCAAGCCAAACTAATTCAGGTTCTCCGCTTCAAACAAGTAAGGTGTGGCGGCAGAAGCTTTTTACTGCATGCTGCTAAGGACTGGAACCGACTTCCACAGGCAATTAAAAATTGTACCACCCTGCTGTCTTTTAGAAAATTGAACAAAACCTGGCTTTTTAATGCACAATAACCATGCTACTCCCTTAGTACTGCTCACACGTCCTCTGTCTAGCGCTAAGACGCCCATGGGCATATGCGCGCTTTATAAAACTACAATTCAAATAAAATAAAATCAACTTGGAAGTCTTGATGTATGCCAATGATATGCTCTTCTGTGTCAGGGAACCCGAGACGTATCACCTTGAACTCCTTCATGAATATATAAAATATGAACGCTTCTTGGGGCTCGGCATAAATTGGGCAAAATCGATGGTACTTCCCCTCATGGCAGGTACGCATTGAACTAGACTTTCCACTTGCGTTGTCGACTGACCTAGTAAAGTATTTGGGGGTATGACTTAATATTAACCCTGAGGTAGTTATCTCGGACAACTACGGCCAGGCCCTGGTCCAAATCACTGACCATTCAACGCGATGGGCCAAGCTCCCACTTTTACTAGCAGATCGCATTGCGGTCTCAATCTCACGCTATTTAACTCATTCCAGTCAGCCCTACTCTGCTTCGTATGGGCCAGCAAGAAGGCCCGATGCAGCTGGGAGGTGTTGACATTGTCATTTGAAAGGGGTGGCTTCGAAGCCCCAGATCTGCGACTTTACTATCTTTGCGCAAAGGACCAGTATGCACACTATTAGTTCTGTCCACAATGATTTTAGCCACATGTAGCTATTGAGGGTGGCACTGTACACCCAATGGCCTTAGTGGCGACCACCCTGTTGAGTGGGAATGATGGACCGAGAACGAAGATAAACCCGGCTCTCTGCACAGCGTGGGCATGGAGGGCGCTCATGACGTGTGCACAAGTGCAGCAGCTCTACACCCCGAAGCTGTTGCTTGCTGCACACCCATACATCTCTGCTGCACAAGAGCCGGCTGCCCTTAAAGCATAGAGTGCGATAGGGATAACTCAACAAGGAGACCTTTAGAAAATGGCCAGTTTATATCGCTCTCCAACATACAGGGAGACAGGGACAGGGAGTTTATGCTAGGGTTCACAAATGTATGTGTGAGACAGGCTATACGCTCCATTTATCCTGATTACCTTGCGGAGCCCAGGCTGTTGGTGGCACTCAGGCGATTTTGGCGGGGTGGCACGCAAAAGCCCAATCACAAAATTGTATGATGCCACCCTCAGACAAAGGGAAATACTGGACTCCCCCTCGTACAATAAATGGGTGTCACTACTGGAGGCTTCATTCATGCCGAATATGTGGAAGTGGTGCTGTGTCCTCACTGGTCAGTTGGCAGCAAACTGTAACCTCAGCATCATACATTTCAAATTCCTGCACCAGCTATATTACACTCTTGCAATTGTTGAGGTTTGGTCTGTGGGACAGTTCCTGCTGTACTCGCTGTGGGCGTGGGGATGCAGGCTTCTCACACCTAGTGTGGGATTGCCCCGGTGTATATAAATTCTGGGGAGACGTGATCTACTCACGAATGTGTGGCTGGAAACTGTACAATGTACTCCCGAGGTTGTCTACTGGGATGGATGAAAAATCTAAAGCACTGCAATCGTAGACTACTGGCAGTCTCAACTTTATTAGCAAAGCGAGCAGTAACACAGTGCTGGGACTGTAGGCTTACTCCGACTCTGAAGAGGTGGGACAGGACCTGCTGTACTACAAAGAGCAGCTAGAGACCTATGCCGAGGAGTTGCCTGAAGCCTCCCGCCCTTGGGATTTCTGGGCTCCGCTTACTGTGTATCAACTTACCAATCCTGTACTATGATAACTGATGTGCTTCCTTCCTCTGGTTGAGTCATATGTTGGGATTGTCATTTACTGTAAAATTGTAGTGCTTGAAGAGAAGCTCTGTTGAGTACATGATTACTGCTTAGTGCCCTGAGGTTAATAAGTTGGGGGTGGGGGAGTGTTGTTGGGGTTTTTTATGTTGCTCTATGACCTAAACCAATGCCTGTAACATCCTTGATTCTGTGCGTGCATTTGCCTCTCGTATGAGGACTTACTGTAATTTTTATGCAAGCTGCTCAATAAACAGATTTTTTAAAAATGGGCATAATCCTTTGATATACAATCTTATAGTTATATAGACAAATACATACCTCTCAATTGCCTATGACCTGACAATTTGGAGGTCTTCTAAATAAGAAATCTTGACTGTTAAAATGAATAACCGTATGAGCTTAACGGGTGTTTCAGAATTTAGGTACATCATGTGTAGCCACCATATCCAACTAGTGTGCAACAAAATGACCAGACACGGGGACCAAAATAAAGTGAGAGAAGCATTGTGTGGAACATCAATCCAAAATGCCAACTTTGTGCTTGAAACCAAAAAGTCATGAATGTCTAAGTATTGGAAGCCCAAAGACAGCGTTGCATGTATATCCGTGCACCAAACAATGAAAAACATTCTGCTATAAATAGAACCACTACAGCAGGTTACCCGCAGTCCAACTTCTTACTCATTGGAAAAACATGCTTGGATAAGACAAATACTTTAACACCTTCAAAATAAATATATTCACCACCATGCTGATATCTAGAAAGTCTCCACAGAACCTTTTTCATCAATACATTTTCAGTGGTGGCTCTTCCAACTCCTGTATTGATATTCCTTCTATTAACTTCATAACTGAGAACAAATGGTTATATATGATCACTTTGGGCCACATAGCCCCAGTGTTGCCATTGCATCACTCAAGCTTTCATCAGTCAATGCAAGGTCTTCATTGAGATTTACTAGGCCAAGCAAAGCCAGCTTGCATGGCTCTGTGCGCCTTTGTAATTTTGCAGTAATGCAAGTCAGTGCAACTTACTTTGCACTGCGAAGGCCAATGGCGGACTATGCTTTCTATGCATCTACCTTTGATTTATAACGCATTCCCAGTTTCACTAGGATTAGCACAGCTGGCAAAGTGTGAAAATAGTGCGCCTTCGCAACAGACACCTAACAAGGAGAAAAAGTTCTACATTTGCTACAAAATGCCTCTGAGGACTGTTTTTGTCCCTTCCCGCACAAAAAAAATCAAACAAAAATCATAGGACTAGATGCCTTTAAAATGTGCGTGCATTTTTCCATATCTGGGATTGGAGCCAATTACCTAGTTCAAACAAATTATAAGGTTCTAAAGTTCTGGTGAATGGATCAGTATCTTCTGAATAATACAATTGGGAGCAGAAAAATATAAGGTTTCTCTGTGTCCCTTTATTTATTTAACATACCCGTTGAATTGAAAGCAGAGTGACATAGAAAAAACATGAATTATGGTGGACTCTCATTATTTTAAGCGAATTACATCAAATGTGCTGATTATATGATTCTTTTAGCAATAAACACTCAAAGACCAGTCGCATCAATTTAGAATCAAGTTAATAACTTTAAAAGATTTTCAAACATTCAACCAATTGAAATACATTGAAAACAATTAATACTATTGAAAAACTAATCAAGACAGAGAGTGATGGATGAGATCTAAAAGTGAAAATGATGCTGATATGCTATTTGACAGATACCTACTCCTATGAACGTTAAAGATTTTCTTCAATTGTTTGTCTTATTTCTGCCACTGAACCCCATTATAAAGTATAGTCGCTTGTTAGGTTCACTGTTGCCGCACATATATTTTATAGCACAAAGCTACTGTCTACTATTTCATTTAGGTGAATATACAATAAACAATATATTATTGCAGTTTCTATCTATGGCCGATTCGATTTCCTCTTGTGAAATTGGGGCAGACAGCATATCCCTCTGGTCCAAAGTAATCTGAGAGGTTACATAGTCACTGAGAAAATCCTCTCCTGATATTGCTGGACCATCTTTCTCAGTGGAATAAAGCCCTTATAAAATTATAAAAATTCTGAAAAACTTCCAAGACCTTAACGTGAGATCCTGGATCTGTCCCCTTTGATCTTGTATTCGACAGATTCTGTTCAAGAGCGATCTTTGCTGTATTTGCTTGGCTAGCAGTCTGCCAGTATTCTCTCCAAATTCGTAAATATCAGCCCGATGTTGCTGGTATTTAATAGCTAAGTAGTCCCCATAATATCGATGTAGCTTAGTTCTTGTGTCTGCAATCTTTCTTTGACATTCCTCTCTTTTCTGCAGATCCCCAATTACCTGAATAGGCTCTTCCTCAGGCTCCGGAAGCTGACCTACCCAGTCATTAATCTTCTCTTTTATCTTCCTCTGTTGATATGGAGAGAAACTGAGGGTCTCCCCCCTCACTGCAGCCTTAAAGGTATCCTAAACTATTAACTCGGATGGTGAAGGGCTAGACTGCCGATTCATGGCACAAAACAACTATTGTAGTCTTCAAAAAAAAGGACAAGCCAGACTCAGTCCTTCATCTTATCGTCCTATCTCTTTAATTTGTGTAGACAGCAATATTTATTCTAAAATAGTAACATTGAGGCTTGGAAAGTTTATTGCTCCCCTAGTGTCTATCCGCCAACACGGTTTCATCCTGGGTCGGGATACATCTGACCATGTTAGGCGGGCAATAGCCCTGTTTGACTGAGCTCAGGCCTCCAAGTCACCCCCTGGGGATGATCCTGTTGGATACAGAGAAAGCAGGGTCTCCTTGGGGTTTCACTGGCTGATGCTGAAGACCAAAGGGTTCCCACAGAAATGTATACCTGTACATCTCACCTGAGGCTCGCGTCTACTAGCAGAGGAACCCGGCAAGAGTGTCCTTGTTCGCCATTATTATTTTCAATGTATATCAATCCTTTACTTGGCAAGCAAGATGCCAATCCACGGATCGTAGCGGCGCTGATGACGTTGCAATATTTACAACTAAAATAAGATCTGCTCTTCCGGCAGTGTATGACCTTGTGAAACAATTTGGCTCTGTTTCTGGATACAAATTAAACCACGAAAAAACCCAGGTCATATATTCTGACACATGGAGATCTTGACTGTATCAACAGCAACTTATCTGGGTATATAAATTATACAGCTGTTTATGAAATGCGTAGATCAGACACTTGCAAGACTGGATCATTTTCATTTCTCATTGCACAGACGTTGTAACATTATTAAAATGCTTATTTTCCCCACGTGTTTATGTTTGTTCAGGACAATTACCCTAGAATTTCTAGCTGCTTGTATTTCTAGAGCAGAAGGAGTCTGTACTAGATTTTTATGGGGCTACCATAAAGCCAGAAGGGCAGAAAAATGGTTCATTCTTCCGAGATTAAGGGGGGGTTGGGGACTACCTTCCCTAAGGCTGTACCACTGGGTAACATTATTACAGCAAATGGGGATATTGTTGGTCGGGAGCAAGCTAGTCGTCCCTGAACTGGTTAAACCCACTAAATTTGAAGCTCTATAAAGGGAGAACGTACAATGTTGCCTAACTAGAGTAATTGTACCTACCTACTGTAAGAAAACAAAGTTACAAAATATTCAATCTGCATTCTCTATTTGGAAAAAAATTTGACATCGGCTTGGGATTTCCAATATAAATGCTCATACCCCTCTGTTATCATATGGGCTACTACCGCCAGTCTTTCAGGATCAGAAAACCACGAATTGGGGGGCTCCCGGGAATTAATGTTTTGGGTGATTTCTTTTGTGAGGGTCAAATTATGTCATTTTCTGAATTACGAGCAAAAGACGGTCTCCCCACTACACATTTTTTAAATTTATTACAGATTAGTAGCTTTCGGATAACAACATTGCACATGGGAGGGTCAAATTCGGTACGTTACCGTTGGTGGGCATTGTAGCGACTAGGTCCAGGATAGGAATAATTTATCAAACTTTGATGTCTATTCTACCTGATGATCTAGCCACTCAGAATGTTAGTTGGGACAGGAATCTCGCACAGGAGGGCATGGACCAGGAGGCTTCCTTGGAACTGGCAACTCAGATTTTAATAACTGGCAGTTTAAGAGCTCAACATTACATGTCCGTTTTCAATTTATATTATATCAGTGATGTAATTTGAGATGTCATCAGTGATGTCATCAGTGATGTCACTGACCATGTCATGAGCGATGTAATATGTAACATCATAAGCATTGCATTGCGGGCACGCAAGTTATAGTTAGCTCAACTTACTACAACTGGCGAATTTCTCTGGTTTTATATGAGTCAAAATGTCCAACTAACTATAACGTCCCTGAAACCTATGTTTTTTTTAGTGAATTTCAAATGTTTTTTAAATGCTAATTCCTAACTATAACGTCTGTAAAACCTATGGTTTTTCAGTGAATTTCAAAAGTTTTTTAAATGTTAATTTCATATTTTAATATTTATAAAACCTATATTTTTTAAAATTTGTAATAATATTTTGCGACTCTATTATCCTTTTTTTACTTTAAAATATGTAATGCTTTATAGCTTAAAAGAAAAATATGTTTAACATTTTTTTTTATGTTGAGAGAACTAGAGTCCCATACCGGTAGTGAACCAAGCTTTATCCGCCATATTGCTAAACTCGTAAATAATGCGCATTTCGAATCCGACTGGTTCGCGGCACCGCGTCCCGCCTAACAACATATACGTATTAGGTGGCACCAGCTGATACTTTGGTATGCGATGGGTACACAGTACCAAGCCGTGCTTTACGTCATGTACGAATGAGGTCGCGGCCGCTGCGCGTTGCATATGCGTCAAGTGCATGCTGCCAGGCCCTGTGTTACGTCATAGACAAATGGTTTTGCACCGAGTACGCCATTCCCTCATTTTTTTAAGTCTCAAAACTATATCTAAATAACTTTAAAGTGTATATGAGAGCAAGCGATAATTTAAAATATTTTAAACATTTATATATTTCTAAGTGCAATAAACTTATATTATAGTAAATATATTTTCTCAAAATTAGGTTGGTTGCGGTCTCCTTGTCCGCTGGGTGCACAATTTCCATGTGACCTCTAAAAGAAGCATTTGATTAGTTAACATAACAATTCCCATTGTAGCAGTTGGAGAACACCACCCATTTTAGTAATTTTCGCTACAGCATTTGTTGAGACACACCTCTTCTGCTTAGAGAGCTTTTTTGAAAACGTTTTGCTATGTACACATATCTTACACTACAGAAAACATGCAACCATCATCAATATTCATGGTCTGTAAAGTAGCCTTCCACCTGTGATAGCCATACTTTTAAGTTAAATAACCAAAGTTGTCTCCCCTGCCAGAGGTAACATGGTTGCATAAGCTGTCCACAGCACAATGTAATGTGGTACGGCCAAGGGGGAGTATCATGCATAGATTATGAACACCGGGACACAGATAGATAGAGTAAGTGGGTACGGGCTTGTGCGCTTGACTCCTTTTTATTACCAGGGTCACATATCCAGTGACGTCTGTGCTGGATGCGTGTGGGGTGAGTGTAAACCAGCCCTCAGGGAATGGTTACTGCTAGCATCAACTAGAACTGTAATCATTGGATCACACACAGAGATTCAATGATACAAGGGTCAATAGTTTGTCCTGCAGTAAGGTAGGGACAGTAGATGTGAAATAATACATTAAACAATCTATTGTAAAAGCACCATAACTTGTGGTATACTGAGACACAGGCAATAGATCTGTAATAATACACAAAAAGATTGTATCATAAAGGGTCCATCAGTTATAGTGCACTTAGATAGCCATATCAAAAGCATTCAGCATGTGCACAGCCAGTGATGATGCGTTCTGCGGGCGGGCCGTACTAGGAGCAATGTCTGTTGCCTACAGCACTGCATCATCTGCAATAGCGACTCGATCTGAATTGTGAACACTGCTGTCTGCAGTGTAGGCCAGAGAGAGTGGTAAGCAAGGACCCACAGCCTTGGGGCGTGGACTTGAGCTGCCCAGTTTGTAATACAGGAAGCAACCAAAAACATGTGCGCAACTTGCGATGATGTGTATGCGTGGTGGGGACAGAGCGCACTGGAGCAATGTCTTTTGCCCACAGGAATGTGACATCTACAATAGCGACTTGATCTGAATTGTGAACACTGCTGTCTGCAGTGTAAATTGAAGGCAGTAGTCACACAGACATCTATGAATACTTTTTCTCACTTCCTCTTCACAAAATACAACAACATGATTTACAGAAAACTCTGTAATAAATACATCAATACAAATTGAATAGCGATCTCTGCTGTCCACAGTGTAGATTGTTATTCAGTGCTCTTTTCCACTACCAAGAAGAATTTGGTCATTGTACTAAACCTATAACCTCACAGCCACGTCGCGCTAAATTTGGAAGCACAGAGTTGGTCACACCTGATCAGAGGGGGTACACAGAAATCATCACAGACTTTAAGTTCTGACATCGTCAATCATTGAATCAAGGCCCCGTTTCACTGTTCAGACCTGCTGTACCCCGGTGTAGTCCATTCACTGCAGACGGCCAAGCACAATAATCATATGCAGCAGTTAGCTACGGAAGCACAGAGTGCGATGCACCTCAACCGAGGGACTTCTATGAAAACCAAGCACAGGTAATATTGGACATCTTCCATTGTGGGATCAAAGACACCGTTCCACTGTTGGGACCTAGAGTTGGTTGAACCTGGTCGAAGGAAGTACCTTCCTTTCCACTCTCAGACGCCGTTCTAACATCGTCCATTGTGGGATTAAGACACCATTCCACTGTTGGGACCTAGAGTTGGTTGCACCTAGTTGAAGGGAGTACCTTAATCTCCACTCTCAGATGCAGTTCTAACCTCATCCATTGTGGGATCAAGACACCATTTCACAGTTGGGACCTAGAGTTGGTTGCACCTGATTGAAGGAAGTACCTTCATCTCCATTCTCAGATGCAGTTTCAAAATAGCCCATTGTGGGATTAAGACACCATTCCACTGTTGGGACCTAGAGTTGGTTGCACCTGGTCGAAGGGAGTACCTTCATCTCCACTCTCAAATGCAGTCCTAACATCATCCATTGTGCGATCATGACACTGTTCCACTGTTGGTACCTGTTTGACTACTGTGTTAGTAGTATAGAAAGCACTCCACAGTGCTGGGCCTCAGGCTGGGTGCTGTGTGGCTGTGTCGCGGTAGGCAGCGTTGATCTCAGGAGCCTTCCGAGCTCACAGACCTTGGCCCAGGAGCTTCCGCTGGCATGTAGTGGGCCCTCTTTCACATACGGTGGTGTTGAAAGGTGAACTGTGTGGAATATATGCGTTGCAGCGACCATGGCGATTTTTGAGTACCAGCAGGCTGAGAGCATCATTCACGCAGTCACCTTCGCTCATGGCAACTGCTACTAAAGGCAGGGCTGGATGAAAATATTGTATATTTTTTGGCGGACTTGCTCCAAGCAGCAGTCAGATTTGACCAAACAGGCAACCTAACACGCAGCATTCGCATCATTAAAGGCGTGAAACAGGGTTGCATTCTGGCTCCAATTTTATTAACTTTAATTATTAATGATCTTGAAATGGTTTTTTCAGGTTGTAGCATGGACATTCCCCACGTTTGGTGAGAAATTAATTCCAGCTCTCCTGTATGCAGATGATTCTGCTTTAATAGACAGAACAGCGAATGGCCTGCAGCATCTTTTATCAACGTTTGCATCCTTTATAAAATGTTTGGATCTGGATGTAAATTTTTTAAAGTCCCATGTCATGAACATGGGGGTAAAGGTGAAGAAATGCAAAACCTATTCCTGTGAGGGCAATAAACTTACTCATGTGACATAATTCCCATACCTAGGAATATTATTTGATGAAAGGGGCACATGGATTCCTCAAATGAAAGCTAAAAAAAAATTAATGGCTAGATCTACCATTGCAGTTTTAGATTTTTCCCGTAGATTGGGAGTAAACCGATATGTGCCATGTTAAACATTTATAAGGCGAAATGTTTTGCTATCGCAAGATATGGTTCTGATCTTTGGGGTTATAGGGATGTTGTTGAGGTCCAGATAATTGAAAATACATTTTTAAGAAATTTGCTGTCTGTACCATCATCAGCTCCCACCTATATCATACATCAAGAGCTGGGTTTAGGGTTTATCTCAGACATCATAGGTAATACAGATCTAGAAATGAACCGTATTATTATTCGCGATTGTCTTACACTTGATTTAGCTGGATGCATTCCGTGGTAAAATTACTACCCCAGAAAAACTCCTAAAAACAGATATGGTCTGGGTTAAAAGTACTTACCTTACTGTATCACAATGTGAAAGAAAGTCCAAGGAATTAAATAAACCCCTTGTGCGTGCTCATCAATTGCTATGTACGTCACAAACGATTGAGCCATATCTCACTATTGTAACTAATCAGCACCATTGTCTCCTCTTGGTCTGATTCAGATTGAACCAGTTGCACTTAATTCTTTCTGAATCAAGGGGATGGAATAACCTGGAGGACAAGGCAGTCTGTACATGTGACAACTTTTCTTCTCAAGATTCAATGCATTTTGTTTTATTTTGTGATCACTTTTTGCATATCAGAAAACAGTTTATATTACCTATTTTAAAAGAGAAAGGTTTTATTCAGGTTAGACCGGCTTTTATGTATTAACAAATGCTTAACAATGTCTGGGAAAACTTTTAACATAGCTGGTTTTTTTAACTGCAGCTGTTGGACTCAGGATGAAAGGAACATTTTACCCTTGTTAGATATTGCATGACATTTGACCTTGTAATATCAAGGAAATACTTTTTATTGTGTACTTATATATTTTTAGTATGCTTTTATGGTTTTAATTAACCGAATAAAGTGAATTTGACTGACTGACATGTACATGTCTGTGCTCTGTATACTCAAGTCTGCCCGGCACATCCCCTCAACACTTTGCATTGTATACTTTTATACTCGAGAATCACTTGCCACCTTCACATATACTTTGCTCCCATCTCTCTCCGCATTCTGCATTGTGTGACAGAGGAGCCATATCATGTCTGGTTTGTGTACATGGCTAGCCATGGTTCCCAAAGTACGTAGTGTTGTTGTGTCTGCTAGGTGTACATATTGTTTGTCATGTTGAATGTGATTATATAAGGTAGCGCATTTATTCACGAGCAGTGGTTTCTCCCATATACATATCGCTGTCTTAACCCCTTCCCTGCTGATGACGAGCTCAGCTCGTCATGAGGCTTACCTGCTGTGTGCTGATGACGAACTGAGCTCGTCATGTAACGCGGTATTTTGAAAAATGCCGCACACAGCGGGAAAAGCCGCCGCAGCGATGCGGTTAAAGAGGATACAGAAGTTTTTTTTTTCAGAGATGAAAAGTGTGACCACAAAGGCAGTCATTCAATAATATGCAAGAATGTCCAACTGCACAACGCTTCTGAGCTTACAGCCCCCAATCTTGTGTGCTTTCTTAAAAGCATGCAAACTCCCACAATTAGACCAACATTCACACAGTTTTTTAACGGCAGTTATCTGCTTCTTAATAACATGCCCTCCTACGGAATGTGAACTGGCATACCCTACGTCCTTACTGTTTCAAACCGAGTAACTTCCTGTGGCAATGTCTATTCTCACCAACAAAAAGTAACTCCCAAACTTCAACTTGGCCTTTAATACCTACTTTGCAAAACGATGTAATTAAACTGAGCAAACTGAAAGCGCTTTTGTTCAGAACAGAAGTGTCCCTCACTTCTGCAAAATAAATGTATCGACTGCAGATCGCAAGTAACAGTCCCTTTTAAATACGAACCTCCCATTACTCATTTTGAATTGTTACACAATTTTCAACAACTCTCACCCTCAAGGTCTGGCACACTTTTTTAACACGGTCTCCTCCGGCCTTGTCACAAGCTTTCAAGCTGTTTTTGGTATAATACCAGACTTCATTTATTCGATCATCTCTGGAATAACAGGAACAGTGCCCATAATTCTTGCTCTCTTTTCGGTTATCCTACTACTATTTTTGCTTGTCCCACAGAATACGCCTCCACGCAAAGCTACATCAATACCGTGAAAAAATGGAACAACTTTTCGGCTGCCTGCCTCTATCTATCATCGGAGCTATCCACAACATGACATTTATTTACTCATATGCAATCTGTGTGCAACTATCTTTTTATTGCAACATTTGAATGGCTAATGGATCTATGCCTTGCCAACATCCCAACAATCACTCCCGATATCCAGCAGGTATTGGAGCATCTTGAAAACCATGAACTTGATTGTTCGGGCAGTGGAGTAATGGCTGATGCAATGCAAAAAGGTATCCTGGGGGAATGGGATTTCTGCGCAGCTGAGAAAGATCTCCTGCAAATTGCGTCCTTTGACAACATCACAGATTGCCTGCCAATAAAAATTGCCGCTCCAACATTCATGGAACATTACTATCCCTTCAAGGGTATGAATTGTCACATGATGGCAACAATGACCTCTTGGAACATTACGCATCTCAAGCCGCTGAAGAACCTACGGACTGCAATCTCCAAGACTTGAATAAATTCACGTTATTCATGGAATTATATTTTCCAACTTTTTTGACTTTTTCCAATAACATTTTTTAATACACTTCAATTGAACTATTTTCATATAATAACGTTCTAAGTATACTCAGGCATTTGAACTCTGTTTTCATTATTGCCCCTTACGTCTCCAGCCTAACCAGGGATGGGTGATGTATTGCCTATGCAAATAGGCTATTTACTTGCTAAATTAGCCTAAACTCGACATCCATTTTGAAACCATGTCTATTCTTTGTGCACACGTCTCTCTGCCGGATGTATGACGGTACAACGCGTACCGTCACAACGCGTGCTGTTACAACGCGTCCCTTACAACGCAAATCGTTACCACGACTTGCGTTGGGGGCGCGGATGTCGAATAGTATAATTTACTATTCTAACACCAGTCCCCGTGGACACTAGGGAAGGTGTTGGAATAGTAAATTTACTATTTTTAATCTTCTAGCGCCCTCCAGCGCAAGTCGTGGTAACGACTTGCGTTGTTACGGACGCGTCGTAACAGCACCGCGGGGAAACATCCGCGTTGTAACGGATGTTTCCCCTCTCTGCCTGCCTGTTATCCACGAAGCCCTTTCACACAAATGAACTCATCCTCAGCCTCTGCTCACGAGCTGGTGATCACGATCAAAAACCACAAAATTGTTTAGGGACTGGTTGGCACAGTGTGGTAATCACATCCTACCTTTATTTTCATTATATAATTTATGTTTATGTCTAATAGCTATTGTTTACGTCACATGGATGTGTAACATGTAATGTGGAATTCACTGATGCAGGAGCTTCGGTTTGAAGACAGCAGAAGCAAAGTTCCGATGTGGGTAGAACTATTCCCAATTCTGACACGCACCAGATTAAATCTACTGTAGAAGAGATTGCTGACTGTTCTACTGTTGATAATTATGTGTTACAAAAAAGGAGTAGCAGAGTACCTAAGAAGTTTGATGATTACATTTTGCAATATTTTTTTTTGTTTTCCTAAAGGATACATGTAATCGTACCCTACTTTATTTTCATTATAGAATTTAGAATCATTCAAGTCTAATAGGTATTGATTATGTCACATGGAACTGTAACATGTAATGTGGAATTTACTGATGCAGGAGCTTACGTTTGAATACAGCAGAAGCGGTTGGAGTTTGGCTCAGCTGGATGCCTTAGCTCTTAAACCAGTGGGTTCATTTATGGCACATAAATAAAGACACTTTTTATATAACTTGCAGACTCCATCGCTTTATTACACACAGGCACTTTCTTAGACACACCTGATTTCACCATTTCTCTTCTGTGGCATTGCAATATTTTGCATTATATACTTCACAATTATTTCTTTATTCCTGCTTGCTAAAACACTATATTTGAGTCTCCAGACTGGTAGAAGTGAGTAGTTTGCTTCCCACTCCCTGTATAGTGTAAACTCATACTAACACTACTTACACAGGTATGCTACAGAGGCCAGTATCCTACAGTGCCCACACCACATCACTTTACAGCAATAAACTCATGGCTTAGGCTCACGGTTTCATCCCCGAGTCTTCAGACCAGTAGCAGTTAGTAGTTTGCTTCCCACTCCTGTTATAGTCTAAACGCATACTAACACACCTATGCTACAGCGGCCAGTATGCTACAGCGCCCAGAGCACATCAGTTTACAGCACTCATATCACGGTTTAGGCGCACACCTTGATCCCCAAGTGTACTGGCACCTCACCTCAGCACCATCCCACTATGGGCAAAACAGCACTTTCACAGCAGTACGGGTAAATACTTCGCTTCACACTACCTGCCTAGCGCACCCGAACCACCCCACAGAGCTCACAGCGCACCTACCCTCCTCTTTCCTACTTTATTTGCCATTTTTTCCCCTTACTTGCTTCAACAGAATCACAAAATGGCTGCCAACACTTCCTAGTTGCAACCATTCGCAGCCAATAAGCAGCATGCTTGTGCTCATAACGCATTAGCCAATTGCTGAGGCAGCCATGCGTATTATAAATTCTAAAATAAATAAATAAATCAGATGGCAGAATTCCCAAATGTCAATATCTGTCAATGTCGATATTTCTACAAAACTACTCAACGGATTTACACCAAATAAACGAATTTGGGATAATTCCGTTCACCTGTTCGACATGTAGCATTGTCTAAAGTTTCATATTGAAATTGCATGGAGAAAACACAATTTGGGACCCCACTTTTTCCTCAGCCCCCCCCTTGACGAATCAACCCCAAACTTTCAACATAGGATCTGATATGAACAAACAATTAGTTTGGAAAATGTCATGAAGATACAGCAAGGACGCCAAAGTCATAAGCAAAACAAAAAATGCTCTTCCTTTGGAAACTTGGTTCTAACTATAACTACCTACTGGCGATCGCCAGTAGGTAATATTTATATCATCATCATCAAAGCTTTATTTCAATATACAGAATATCATAAAAGCACATAAAAATATGAAATCACAATTCATTAACAATACATTTTAAAAAGATTAATGATAAAAAACCTTTTATATTACAATAAATAGTTAAAAGTATATTAAACTTTAGCAGCTTTGTGAAGATTTAAACATATAAAAGGAGATTCAGCTAAAACTTAAATCATCTGAAAGCCTTCAGCCTAATCATCCAAGCCCAACTAAGAAATGTGGCCACTCCACACACTAAGGTTGTGCTAGCATCAGCCTTAAGTATTCTGAGTGCAGCGGAGTGGTCCCTGGTTCCAAGCCACAGGCACACAGGTTTGAGCCATTTCTGTCTGGGTTTTGCATAGGCTGGGCATACAAAAAAGACATAAGGAATATTTTCAATGACACCTTCACAGGTTGGGCAGTCAGGAGAGGTTTGGTGGGGGGGCTTCAATTTACAGGTATGATCGCAAAGGGGGAGTGTTCCCAACCTGAACTGGATGAAAAGGGATCTATCTCTAGGTTTCTTAATAAAATCTAAGTAGGACTCCAGGCGAGGCTTTGATTTATGCTGTCGAAATGCCTCAGTCAGCCTACCTAGGTTTGGGTCCCTCTGCTGCTGATCGTCAACCCATGTCCAATAGGCTCGCTTGATTTCAGCCTTGGATAATGATACCCCAGGCTCCCAATTAGTTGCATTTATTTAAATACAGAGACACACAAACACACACCACTACACACACAATCACACACACTCAACAAAACAAACCCAGCACACACTGTGACACATATTCCTTTGAATACACTTACATATACTTTGGGACCAATTATGATCTCTTCAGGAAGGCCATCCCAGAGTGGTCCAGAGTCAGACCTTAAGACCGACTCAACCTGGGATCTGTTTTCATTAAAAACAATGCATTATGATGCCCAAAACCAAAACCCTGTCATACCAAATCTGACTGGATATTCCGAACAAGAAGCCGTTTGGAGGCACTTTCAAGTATTATTAAAGGGGCTTATAAAGCGCCTGGTGACGCCTCCCGGCGTGTCCCCGCGCTATGTGGAGAGAAAGTCTTGGCCAGAGATCAGTGAAGCTGAAATTATAGGGTAAATAAATGAGTTTTCAGCAGCTTCCTGAAGGAGGCCTCATTTTTTTCTAATCTGATGGATGCAGGGAGGGCATTCCATTTCCTAGCCGCAAGAGTGCGGAAGGACTTGCCACCCATCCTGGCTTTTTTTATGCGCGAGGTTTTGAGCAGCCCCATTCCCTTAGAGCGTAGGGTCCTGTTCGGCTCATATGGTATGGCTAAGTCGGACATATAAGACGGGGCTTTTAGATGGATGATCCTGTGACACCATAGGAGGGCTTTAAATAGTATCCTATGTCGGATGGGTAGCCAATGAAGGGAGGCCAGGGATGGTTTGGAAGGAGCCCTACGAGGAAGTCTCAGCACAAGGCGAGCCGCTGAGTTTTGCAGGACTTGCAGCTTTCTAATGTTTTTATCCGATGTTCCCAGCAGCAGTACATTGCCGTAGTCTATTCGGGAAGTGATAAGTGCCTGAGTCATGGTGCGTCTGGAGTTCAGGGGAAGCAGATCCAGGGTGCGGTTAAGAGTTTTCATGACTCCAAAGCATTTGCCCACCGTTTTTTTGACATGGCTGACATATGAGAGCTTGTTGTCTATCCAGACACCCAAGTTCTTGGCTTCTTGACTAGGAATAGGTACGGGTCCCAAACTAGCGGGCCACCAGTCCTTCGTCCACAGAGTGTCTCTTCCACCTATTACCAGTACCTCCGTTTTTGTGCCGTTTAATTTGAGGCAATTTTCATTCATCCAGACTGCTAGTCTACTCATGCAAGATTTAAAGTTATCAGCCTCATCGGAGGGAGATTGTGAGAGGGAGATCAGCAGTTGGGTATCGTCGGCGTAAGAGACCAGCTCTACGCCGAACGATTGTACCACCTCTGCCAGCGGAGCCATGTACAGGTTGAACAGGGTGGGACTCAGGGCAGAGCCCTGAGGTACCACCTGTGCCAGTGTCATGCTATCTGAGAGGAAAATCCCTCTTTGGACCTGAAAGCTTCTGTTGGTAAGAAAAGCTTTCAACCACCCCAGAGCCTCTTTGATGACACCCGCTCGCTTTAGACACTGTAGCAAGATGTGATGAGCTACAGTGTCAAACGCGGCACTGAGGTCTAGCATGATGAGGGCCATAGTTTTGCCTTCATCGGCTCCTTCCCTCCGAATCCAACCGCACAAATACGATCAGTTGACACAACCAACAAATCAGAGCAGCTGGAAGGTGACTATTTCAGCTATAAATCGTGCCATAACATAAGTTCTGCGACCAAGACTGTGCAGTAATGTATCTATCTACAACCCCAACCAATGTGTTCATCGCAGAGAGTAAGTTACACACCTACCCACACAGACTATTGCAATACACTCTCCCCACAAAAATGGTTGAAAAAATGATGAATCATCAACTCAGTGCTTTTTTGGGGGAAGTACAAGCACTGGATCCCTCTCAATATGGCTTTAGAGAGGGACACAGCACTGAGTCTGCGCTCATTATGGCCACCGAGGAGATCAGGGAAGCCGTGGATCGAGGAGGCAGGGCAGACATGATCTTATTGGATCTGCCCGCGGCCTTTGATACGGTCCATCAGGATGTCCTGATGGACGGTCTCAAGGCTTGTGAGGTCCAGGGGAAAGCTTGGGATCTTCTTAAATCTTTTCTATCAGACAGGAGACAGATTTTGTTCCTAGGTAAATTTCAGTCCAAGCCCTTTGCATTGCCATGTGGTGTACTGCAGGGATCGTCATTGAGCCCCACACTCTTTAACATGTATGTCTCATCATTCTCCCCAATTATCAATGCATTCGGATTTGGTCTCACTTCCTATGCTGATGACACACAAATTGTGATGTTTCTATTACCAAGAGCTGGGAATAGATAAACGGTTTCAAGTCGGTATGGAATCAGTTGGGAGATGGATGGCAGACAATTGCCTAAAACTGCACTCAGATAAAACTTAAGTATTGCATGTGCACACATGGGTGCAACAGGGGTGCAAAAGGGTGTCAATGTGACACCCTGCCACGCTTGAATATGCTCCTGCTATTACCGATTCGGTAAATACCAAATCAGTAATAGTGAATGGCTTCCAATTCATTCCTCAGGGCCTCCGGGCCCATAGGAATGAATGGGAAGCTATTTCTTATTACCAAATCGGTAATAACAAATAATACCGAATCAGTAAATTGTACCGATTCATTACCTACATCACATTTACCGATTCCTAAATACAGAATCGGTAAAATTCGGTATTTAGGAATCGGTAAAATGTGTTTACCTATATCTAGCCCTTAATGTTTTCAACTATTTGTTTGGACAGAATTTCTCACACTTGAGCTACGTCCTTGGAATTCAGTTTGATTACTTTATCGTGTGAATGTAAAAACTTCAAAAGTTTCCAATTTAGCTGATTGTCCGTAGAGTCCAGGCTCCTCATGATTGCTGTTCTGCAGTTACAAATCCTCCTCTCATGAAATAAGTGTTTTAGGAATATGAGATGTGCTTTAGTTATTATGGGACATAAGCAGATCAAATGCAAAAAGTCCTCTTTACGGGCGCCACATAACCTACATGTTTTTGGGCCTTCGTATCTCCTTGAGGGATTGTCTGCAAAGGAGGGCAGTTTTCCTAAACGTATAGCCAATAACTTGTTCATGAGATAGGCCAGAGAATTCAATAGAAGGTATGGTGCCGGTTTCAAAGTGTCATGTCATCCAGGTGTGTGATCGAGAAAATATGTTTTTATCCTCAACTAGCAAATTATTTTTTCCTGCTTTGTTGAGCACATAACAGAAAGTGGAATGCTTCAAATGTATAACCCATAAGTCAACTGTATTAGTTATTTCTAATGAAGATAACAAGTATTTGTTGTTGCTCGAGTTTGTATCGTTAATCAGTGACTGCCATTAAGCATTGACTAGAAGGCTAGACTGGTTGCTTCGTATTTTATGCCAGGATTTAATTGAGAGGTATCTTCTTGCTGTGTTTTGCTGGATTAATCCAAATTCCAAGTGGATTTGGGAAGAAGAATCATTAATAGGAAGACCAAAAACAAATGTATACGTTTTGATTTGTAATCTATCCAGCACTTTATCATACATTACCATACTTGCGTAAGTTGATGTGGGAAGCAATTTTGCTTTGATAACAGCGAGCATTGGTTATAAAGAGGGTCAGTCCAGTTGTTTTTTACAAGTGCGCAGAAGGCATGTAATAAGGTGGTATTTTTTCTAACCATATACTGCTGGTGTGTCTGAAAGTTAAAGTTCTCATAAAAATAGACGCCAGGATATTTTTAAGTGCTGACTTCTTCTATCGTTGTGTTACCCGGTTTGATTTTCAGTGGAGCATTGGGATTATTTCCTATTGACATGGTTTTTGTGTTTGTGATATTAATTTTCAAGTTACTAAGTTTTGTCAAAGCTGCAATTTCCTTCATTAATCTTTGTAATCCTACCACTGTGTGACTGAGTAACACAATATCATCAGCATTTGACAGACGGGATATCGAACGATCGTAGACCTAGCATCGGAGCATATGTGTTTACTAGAGCCAGATGGGTGGATACATCGGCCATACAGAGATTAAACAGGTGTGGTGCGAGCACACACCCTTGCTAAAGACCCTTTGCAGTTGGTATGTTTCTGGATATTCTTCTACCATCTTCCCCCTTGATTTGAATTCATATATCAGTATATAACATTTCAACAACTCTCAAGATTTTTTTTTTGGATTACACATCGTCTTAATTTTGCCCATAAGAGGTGTTGCTCCAACCGATCAAAAGCTACTTTCGGATCCATGAAGCAGAGTTGCAGTTTTTTCTTTAGAAGTATGAATTTCTCTGCAATTATTGCAACTGTTAACATGTTAAATGTGGTTCAGTACCTTTTCTGAAAGCCTGTCTGTTGGACTGCCCTTTGGGCTCAAATAAGATTCTTGGTATTTGACAATACAATTAAATCTTCCAGTATTAATGTAGCATAGTATCAGAGTCGATAAGGGCATTCAATCTGCAATTTGCAGGCTTTGTTCTGTCGCCCCCACTTAAAGATTGACTTTATTATTGATCCCCTCCAGCTGTCTGGAACCATGCTCGTCTTTTCCACCTCTTTAAACAGAGCAGCTATCGGAGTAGCCCAGTATTTTGGATCCCATTTATATATAGCTTGCGGAATACCATTAAGGATTGGGGCACTGTTACTTCTGCCAGCGTTAATCACTTTTTCCACTCTTGATTTAGTACAAGCTGCATGGTCTGAGAAAGTTAAGTACTCAAGACTAGACGAAGTTTCGATGTTATTTGTTATATGTGACTCGATGACTTTGCTGGGTGTCAGTTTGTAGCTGCGCTTCATTAGAAAAGACATGTCAGAGAATCTGCCCAATCTTTATGCGTGCAATTTTACTTCCTTGCCTATGCCATTTATAATTTTCCAAAATGCTTTGGTATTTGATAGTTTACAAAGGTAGAGTAGATTAAGCCAAAACTCTTCTGTCATTTTTTTCTTTTCCTGTCAAACATGTTTCTTATATTCCTTCTTAAGTTGTTTTAGTTTTTCCCATGAAGTTGTTTGTATTCTGATTTTTAAGCCTTCCTCATCTCTCCATTCTTTCTTTAATTCTCTGGTTTTCTGTGATAATGAACAAACTGTGTTTTGAACCTTCTTGTTGTTAAATTAGGGGTTGCTTTGTCAACAGAGTCATAAATTCAGTCCAGCCTATTAATGCTGTTGGTAATGGCACTACACTGGCCACCATGATCTTTTTTGCTTTATCTGCAAGTTGACCAGTACAGCCGTTTTAAAATTATTTCTTCACTTTCCTCACTGTTTATTGGTGCTAAGTGATATCTATCTGGGTTTATGTTTATAGATATTTGCTGGATTGCGTGGTTGCTGTGTGTGGAGCATTTGATTGTAAAAATGGTTGGTTGTTGCACAAGTGGTAAAGAAAGAATTGTGTAGTTAATATTGACCCTGGCATTGGTCCATAATATGTGAACTATGGAGGATTATCATACTGTGTGGCTTGCTTGATTATTTACTGACCAAATTAATTTTTCTGCTGCTAGTTGGTCATCGTCGTCTGGTGCATAAATAAGGTGTGTTTTAAAGTCTCCTGTTTAGGGTGTTGTATCTTACTTCAGCTATCACATGTATTACATTTTTGAACGTTACAGATTTGTGTTGTGCATTTGGATGGGTATAGATATTGACTGTCACAGTCATCTCTCACTGCATTCCTTGGACCTGATAATTCTTGCCTCAGTGCTTAATCTAATCATGGGTCCCACTCTGCAACAATGGGCAATAGCTTGCTTAATCTCCACAACGGCCCCAACAGTTCTGGGATGCCTGGTTTCACCTTGGGGGTGCCCAGGAGTGGGCATTTCACAGGGAAAAGCTAGGAAGGGTTCCACAGCGGTATGCGTACAGCGCCAAGACACCTCAGGGTATAAGTGCGCTATACAAGTACGAATTCATTTCATTTCATTTCAAGGCCATTCAGCACTACTGTCTGCCCCACATAGATCTGCCTCAGGAAATCAATGGCCTCCACACTCATGGCACCAGGGAAGACCAGAGTAGGTGATGAGGTGCCTGGCACAAAGGAGACGCCCGCCCTTCCACGTGAATGGCAATGTACACTGGGCCTGGGAGCAGTTGGGAGGGTAGAGATGATAGTTGTGCTGGCGGACTCTGATGTAGAAGAGTCAGTCCCTGTCTCCTCCCCCACCACAAGGGAGTCATCACTGGAGCTGGATTTGATATCAAGTATTACAGATGTGGTCTCAGACACGCCCTCTGTGTGGCTCCCCTCACCTTTCGCACCACTGAGTCCCTTCTCCTCTGAATCATCATTGGACCCAGACTGGCAAACTGCTCCCTCTTCATCTGTGGCACTGCCTCCGCCTCTTGCCAGGGCTGATGCTGTGAACAAGAATGAAAAAGAATCAATAAGAAATTCGTATGTACTTCACACATAGATAACATCACAAATCTTCACATTTCAAACAAATATACCATTGTGACTACTGCTAGTGTCTTGTTAGTCTGCCAGTTAACCATTGATCCCTCACACATGATGTTATCTGCAAGATTGGGTATATCAATTTGAACTACTTTGCTATGCAGCAGGTGATGTATTGTCTTTTGCTCCTGACGCTTTGATGTCCTGACATACCTGTCTCATTTTAGAGCTCACAATGGAAATTGGAGTCACACAGTTGAATTGAGACATGGTCTCCATTCTGAAATCCCTAGTCATCAAATTATGAACCATGGGCTCAAATGTTACAGGTCAAATGACTTCCTTGTCAAAGTTTAAGCTTGCGTACTCATTGCATAAGTTATGTCACAGAGATAACAGTGATTGTGCTCATTTGTCCTGTAAGTTTGTTTCTCTACTGTCAGGTCACACAACTGACTCTTATTGCGGAGACACCAAGGTATCAGGCATAGCTAGGGTAAGAAGCATGTAGCACAGTGTATTGTGTGATATATGCACAGTGTCACGAAGAGGAATCAGAATGTTGTGCACATTGTAAACAGGTCACCATTTTCATACGTGAACAATGGTCAACATACTTCCACATCTAATGACTGCATCTTCACAATGCCTTTGTTAAAACAACATGCCACTGGCCGATCTGGGTGCATTGGCTGGACAGAACATTCTTCATGACTCCAGTCAACACTTTGTACAAATCCTGGCTACACTGCAGAAGTCCCCATTTGTATGCGCAAGTCTGAATGTCCCTCACTTCGATTAGACATATTGCACACTTTGTACAGCTTAAATACTTTGTATTTTCAATCTCATTTTGTTAAATTTCTCCAAAATGATGGACATTTGACATCTCTCACTCTGACAGTGAAGTGTCATACACATGGTTTACAGAATCCTCAAGTATGAATAGTCAAAAGCATTGACACACATGTCAACCATTGTTAATGTGAATGTGTATCTAAGATCATACCTTATCATTTTGGCCATGTTGCCACCAGTGACAACCTGTGTTTGTCTGAGAATGGTTTGTGTTGTCACTGTTACAGAGTCAGACACATGGACTCCTTATTTTGGGTGGAGTGAATGGAAGACTCCAGCGCATACAGAACGCCTCCGCACGACTCATCCTGGACATCCCCCGCCACAACCACATCTCTGCCCACCTGAGAGACCTGCATTGGCTCCCTGTCAACAAGAGAATCACGCAATGTGAGGGTAACCACCCAGGCTATTCGTATAGCAAACACAGGCTATATATTCAACTGCAACATTCCCAAATACAGAGAACTTAAACCATGACACAAACAATAAAAATGATATCAAAAATAGTGTATTTTAATAAAAACAGGGATACATTTCTTATACAATGTGAATATACAATTATATTAAATGGATGATAAAAAGTGATATATTTTTTAAGAAAACACAAATTAAAAAGCATTAGACGGGCAATAATGTATGTCCTGTCTATTGTTGCTGTGGCTGTTGGGTGTGAGTCAACGCGTTTCGACACGTCGTGGTGTCTTCCTCAGGACATTTATAATATCAGCCAATATATCTATAAAGAACAAAATGATATTAGTTCTTATTCTTTTTCTACGCTTTAAAACAGTGTCACAGTTTACAGTTTTGATTTATACATTCATGACAGGTAATAGCGAACCCTGGAACACTTATCCATTTCATTACTATTGTTTGGCTCACTTCATTTGACATGGGAATATCTTATGCAGTTCGTTATTTTATTTATATTCTTGCTTATTCCATTACAAGGAGTGCAAAGGAAACATTGCTACTGGAGCTATCCTAAAGTGAACAGACCTAGACAAACACAATTTTGATATTACGTATTTTGTCTTTAGTATACATTAGTTTCACTGATCACATTTATAGCAATTCCGTTCAGGTTACATTCAGTAAACTTGATGTCTTTTATCCTTCTATCAAGAAAAGGGGTGAAAGACACCCATACAGAAAGTTTCAGTGGTAAGAAAAATGAAAGAAAGTGAAAAATAGAGAGAATTTACAGCTTCAGATCTAGAGCTTCAGGCATCTTTTTACAAAGAGATTCAAATATTAACTTTGGCGCCGTCAGCGACTAGTGTCCTGTCCTATCATCCTCCACTCAAACGATACTATATTTCTATTATCAACCACACTTTGATCTAACTATATTGTTGTATTCCGCTTCAGTTTCCCCGGAATATTAGGCTTCCCTTATATTTACCTGAAATAGACCTCTATTTAAATGGTCCATCTATGAGTTTCTTCAATTAAAAACAGAGTAAGTGAGGCACCGTTATTTTTCTTTTGCTGAAATCGGCATGTGTCACCTGTAGAGGACATAATTTTTGTGTTACTTAATAAGCTCTCTATTGATTTCCATTGCGTGATAGGGGGCGGTATCTCAATGCCTTCATTCTCTTTTTATCTCAGGTTGCCTACCTCAATTTTGGAGATCCACTGCTCCCATCTCACTTAGTCTGTAATTACAGTTCCTGTGGGTTTCTTCTAGTATAGGAATGCCTCTTGGCTGTAGATAAAACCATAGGGGCTAGGTGTTATAATGACACACAAATCTCTTATTTAAATGCACTTGAATGTGCTTGTGATGGTATTTCTCTTACCTATAAAAAACAGGGAATTTTTTCCAGCTGTAAAGCCCAACCAAACATAGGGCAGTAACTGGTTAGGTTTAAACACAGCTCGTGTGATGTATTCAAAGAAAAGCTCTTCCCCGCATATAATCACAGCGTCTGCATCGGGCTGTCGGGGAAAGATAAAAAATGCGAAGCTTGTTTACTTATTCTCATTTTACTCTTGTAACGTACTGCTGTCAGAAACCCCATGCGGTAGGGGAAGCAACATTTTATCCTACCTTGGTTAGTCTCTTTAGATAAACAAACCGCCGTTCAGATTTTCTTAAGGGGCTGGAGGCAGCGCTGCCGTCAAACGGGTTTCTCCGTTTTTTCTTTCCCGACCGCGGAGATCAGCAAACTGTGTTGCTGGGCGCTCGCTTCTGGCAGGTCTCTAGTTTGTTTATCAGAGTACCTGGGAAGTGCCTGGGGAGTTTTAAAAAAAGGATGAGGTAGATTGACTTAGCCCTCCCGAAGCTCTGGATTTAAACATTTCTACGCCCTATTTTGATAAGGTGCGTCCTGTCACGCCTTTAGCCGCACTTCCCGTATCTTTAACAGTGACATCTCTAACACCTCCCATAACATCTCCCCCACATATAAGGAAAAGGGGTACAACTATTGTTAGTCCTAGCGTAAGCCCAGTTACCATCTCTCGGGAAGATGGTCCTGCCTTATTTTCATCAGCAATTCAGCCAGAGTCGTCTGTTATTGATGACTCTGGTAAACCAGCAGGACTCTCTCTTGTTTCCTGGAACATTGCTGGCCTTACCAGCAAATTAGGAACACCCTTCTGGACTAGCTTTTTAGGGAAGGGATTTGACCTAATTTTATTGCAGGAAACTTGGTGCCCGGACCCTATTAATATCGAAGGGTATGTCTCCTACTGTCTTCGAGCAACCAAATCTAGCTCGGGCAGGGCTAAGGGGGGCCTTTTGTTGCTTCTATCAACCAAGCTGTGTGACTGTACGGTCAAATACAGTACAACCGTGGGGACACACAGTCAAGTTGTAAGGGTGGAGTGTAGGAAGAATATTGATTTAGTCATTGTAAATTTCTACAATAACATCTTCGATGCTACTAGAGGGGACATTTTGCTGCCTCTAGAAAGGGAAATTATCAAGGCCCTCGGTATCTCGAAAAGAAAGGCCGAGGTGGTTTGGGCCGGCGATTTTAACTTGCAGCCCTGCCATTTGTCAAACGGGAAAATCTGTGGATTCGGCGTAGCAACGAGTAGTCATTGGGGAGGCTTGGGGGCGAGGGAGGATTCTACCCACTTTCAACACAGCAGTTATGGTCTCACATTAAATAATATGCTAGTCACGCTAGACATGATCTTGTTAAACTGCAACACTAATAATCGGGCAATAACATGCCCCACATTTACAGGTAGAGATGCAGGATCTTTTATAGATCACATTTTGTTGTCTAGCAGTGGAGACTACACAGATTTGTATGTTAACGAAGAAAGTCTCAGTGACCATAACAGCCTTTGTGTTACTCTTTTGGGGCATGGTACCTCATTAGTTTCAGGTGGTAAATGTACAACTGACATAGTGCCTATTAGACCAAAGGGCCTAAGGATCAAATGGACTGGTTTAAATTCTAAAGTCAAGCAGAAGGAGGTTCTTACTCAATGCAAGAATCAAATTAGCTACTGTTTGGATGATGATTGTGATTCTGGCTGTTTAATAGATTACTTTGTATCTATGAATAGTATTATCGATGGTATTTTCACTAAGACTTCGTCAGCCAATAGAGGTCCAAAGCAGGGGTGGTTTGACAAGACCTGTATAGTTGCCCTCCGCGATTTAACGAATGCCTTGGGCTCCAAACCACGTGTCCAGACGGACATACACTACTTTAGGGCTAGATATAAAACAGCAATTAACAAAAGGAAAAGGGTTTTACAGACTGAGGCGTGGGATAAGTTGAAGGAGGCTGCTGAGACTAAAAATAGTAAGCTGTATTGGGAAACAATTAATAGCCCGTTTCTCAATAAAGAAAATGTCCCAGAACTAACTTCTTATGTGGCATGTAGCGATTGGGTCAGTCATTTTTCCAAAATATTTAACCCAGAAGGGTCAACTTCTGAGTTACCATCACCAGATATAACCCCATGGTTGCCCCTCTCGATGGGTATAACATTGGAAGAATGCCATGAAGCAATTTCTTTAAGTAAAGGAGGCAAGGCCCCCGGCCCCGACGGGGTCCCGTTGGATCTATATAAAGATGAAATGACTTTATGGGCTCCCATCTTGGTGAGGATTTTTAATTGTGCGGCTGAAAGTGAATTTCCATCTACTTGGGGTCAATCGACTATTATCCCTTTACATAAGAAAGGTGATAAATCAGAGGCCTCTAATTATCGTCCAATCTCATTATTAGACGCCTCTGTAAAGGTGATGAGTAGGATTTTGCTGAAGAGGCTGGAAGACTGGGCAACTGATTTTAACATTTTAACTAGAGTCCAATATGGCTTTCGGAAAGGCCTGGGCACATTGGATCAATGTGTAAATTTGGACCTTTTAATCAAAAAATATACTGTGGCTAAAAATGGCAACCTCTTTTTATGTTTTGCTGATTTGAGCAGCGCTTTTGATTTGGTTAACCATAACATTCTCTGGGAGGTTTTGCTTGATGCAGGGGCCCCAAGGGAAATAGTTCATTTTTTAGCTAGACTTTACGAAAAACTTTCATGTAAAGTCCGCTATGGCACCCTTGGCGAATGTACCCCGTTTTTTAAAGTGTCCCGGGGCATACGCCAGGGATGTGTTTTGGCTCCGCTGTTATTTTCCCTTTTTATTAACGGTGTCGACCGTTCCTTGGCCGACATCCCAGCAGATGCCCCCCTGATTGGTGGTAAACCTGTTCCGCTGTTACTTTATGCGGATGACGCTGTTCTTTTATCTCGCACACAGATGGGCCTTCAGCGCCTAATTGATAATTTTATGCAGTTTATTCAAGTTAGGCGGCTACGTGTGAATAAAACCAAGACGTATGTAATGTCCTGTGGTCAGGCAGTTAAGCAGGTAAAGCATACTTTTTTTCTAGATAAGGAAAAGTTAACCTCTGTTAAGTCCTTCTGTTATCTGGGAATAACATATAATAACAATGGGTCTTGGAATGCGGAATTTGATGCTGTTAGAATAAAAATGCTACGGTCTACTAGTAGTATTTTTCGTTTTGCCTTTAAACTCGGCTCACGAAGTATTTTAGATATGATGAACATATACAATGTATGTTGCGTCTCCTCCGCTCTGTATGGGGCAGGGGTGTGGGGACATTGCGAGGGTATTTCCCTGCTGAAGGAGGAAAATAAGTTTTTAAGGAGGTTGTTATGTGTTCCTTCTTCTGCCTCCATCCAGCTGATTCATGAAGAAGTCGGGATCGAGTACATTTCTGACTTAGCAGCAGTTCGACCACTCTTATTGTGGCGTTCTATTTGGGCTAAGCCAGAGACTCGATTCACTCAGGATATTATCCTTGATTGTATAGGTTTGGACTATTCTTCACGTATATTGTGGTTACGATACATTCACCGCTGGTATCTCCTTCTTTTCAACATCGATGTGTTCCGTGAGCCTGAAAATGTTGTTTCTATTTCCAAAAAAGAAATCAAGACAACGTTTCTAAACTTTCGTAAGGCTGAGCGAGATAAAACCGCTGGCAACCTTGTCACTGTGAAATTCTATAAAGATTTAAATCTAATTTCGGGACTCCAACCCTATCTTGTATTTGTGACCCGTCCTTCCCATCAGTATGTTTTAACACGGGTCAGACTGGGTATTGCCCACCACTTGGTTGCTTTTCCAAACACAAAAACCAGTTCAGACATACCCTGTCCGTGTGACAGTATCTCTCGGCAGAGTAGTTGCCATTTTTTACTTTTTTGTAAATTCTTTCAGTTTCTTAGGTTAAAATACCTTAAGCCAATTTTTATTAAATATAACATTCGTACTACACAAACAGCATTGATATTTTTATCCTCACTAGAGAATGAGGAGATTTGCTTCTTTTTGGCTACTTTTATTTTAAAATGTACAGCTGCCAGGAAAAGTATTGTATTACAATAATGTTTTTACTTACCTGTCTGTATTTACGTTATACAGCTGCCAGGAATTGTTTCATGATGCAATTACCGTTAACACTCCTGTCTGTATACATCTGCCTTCAATCTTAAATCATATCAATTTCTGTAATTAAGGTATTTTTTATACATTTGTAGATGTCCACAGTATTGTATGATTATTTATTGATTTTAATGTACAGCCCCCAGGAAAGGCCTATTGAGTAACTCCTACTGATCCCCAACCTGTTTATGTAAGAATGTTTTGTATTTTATAATAACATGTCGACTCAAAGAGATATGATCATTTACCATTTACTGCACTTTAGTCTTCCTTTGCCTCTCTAGGAGAGTTTATATGGTGATTTTTTAATATTTTAACTATGTACTTTTGCTTGTATGATTTGTATGTACAAATCGAATAAAAGCTTTTGAAATTGAATTGAATTGAAATTGATTCTATCAATCTACTTGATTTTCTAAAACTATTGAGCTTGACAAGTAGGGGCTGGAGACACCCTTCTTTTTCAGGCTTACCTTTCTGGCACTACTAGAGTGGAGAGTTTATCAGCGTACCAATGCAGATTCGCATACCCTTCCTGCTCTTATTATCGGTTCTTCCATCATATTGATGGAAGAACCGATAATAAGAGCAGACCCTTAGGTAATTGCATGAGCCAATGCATTTAAATGTATAGTTAACTCCATCTTAAACATAAGACTTAATTGACCATCCAAAACTCCTAAAGACTTCTACAGTATGAAGACTCTAAGGACTTCAACCTGAGTAGATTAAGGATTAACTGATATATAGGAAGGGTATGCGAATCTGCATTAGTACGCTGATAAACTCTCCACTCTTTTATTTTATTCTATCCCAACCACATCAACATGGGTTAAAAGGTAACCATAGCTTTAAATAGGGGAGGAGCTTTAGGGAAATGATGTCACGAAGGTGTAGTATAAATACCAATAGGATTCAGGGTATGAATCCCTTTGTTTTCTGCCGTTACAAGCCGCCGGGTGATTGGACCACTGCATGAGGAAGGGAAAAAAAAGCGCCAGAAAGGTAAGCCTGAAAAAGAAGGGTGTCTCCAGCCCCTACTTGTCAAGCTCAATAGTTTTAGAAAATCAAGTAGATTGATAGAATCCTTTTTTTAAAACTCCCCAGGCACTTCCCAGGTACTCTGATAAACAAACTAGAGACCTGCCAGAAGCGAGCGCCCAGCAACACAGTTTGCTGATCTCCGCGGTCGGGAAAGAAAAAACGGAGAAACCCGTTTGACGGCAGCGCTGCCTCCAGCCCCTTAAGAAAATCTGAACGGCGGTTTGTTTATCTAAAGAGACTAACCAAGGTAGGATAAAATGTTGCTTCCCCTACCGCATGGGGTTTCTGACAGCAGTACGTTACAAGAGTAAAATGAGAATAAGTAAACAAGCTTCGCATTTTTTATCTTTCCCCGACAGAATTACAGACTAAGTGAGATGGGAGCAGTGGATCTCCAAAATTGAGGTAGGCAACCTGAGATAAAAAGAGAATGAAGGCATTGAGATACCGCCCCCTATCACGCAATGGAAATCAATAGAGAGCTTATTAAGTAACACAAAAATTATGTCCTCTACAGGTGACACATGCCGATTTCAGCAAAAGAAAAATAACGGTGCCTCACTTACTCTGTTTTTAATTGAAGAAACTCATAGATGGACCATTTAAATAGAGGTCTATTTCAGGTAAATATAAGGGAAGCCTAATATTCCGGGGAAACTGAAGCGGAATACAACAATATAGTTAGATCAAAGTGTGGTTGATAATAGAAATATAGTATCGTTTGAGTGGAAGATGATAGGACAGGACACTAGTCGCTGACGGCGCCAAAGTTAATATTTGAATCTCTTTGTAAAAAGATGCCTGAAGCTCTAGATCTGAAGCTGTAAATTCTCTCTATTTTTCACTTTCTTTCATTTTTCTTACCACTGAAACTTTCTCTATGGGTGTCTTTCACCCCTTTTCTTGATAGAAGGATAAAAGACATCAAGTTTACTGAATGTAACCTGAACGGAATTGCTATAAATGTGATCAGTGAAACTAATGTATACTAAAGACAAAATACGTAATATCAAAATTGTGTTTGTCTAGGTCTGTTCACTTTAGGATAGCTCCAGTAGCAATGTTTCCTTTGCCCTCCTTGTAATGGAATAAGCAAGAATATAAATAAAATAACGAACTGCATAAGATATTCCCATGTCAAATGAAGTGAGCCAAACAATAGTAATGAAATGGATAAGTGTTCCAGGGTTCGCTATTACCTGTCATGAATGTATAAATCAAAACTGTAAACTGTGACACTGTTTTAAAGCGTAGAAAAAGAATAAGAACTAATATCATTTTGTACTTTATAGATATATTGGCTGATATTATAAATGTCCTGAGGAAGACACCACGACGTGTCGAAACGCGTTGACTCACACCCAACAGCCACAGCAACAATAGACAGGACATGCATTATTGCCCGTCTAATGCTTTTTAATTTGTGTTTTCTTAAAAAATATATCACTTTTTATCATCCATTTAATATAATTGTATATTCACATTGTATAAGAAATTTATCCCTGTTTTTATTAAAATACACTATTTTTGATATCATTTTTATTGTTTGTGTCATGGTTTAAATTCTCTGTATTTGGGAATGTTGCAGTTGAATATATAGCCTGTGTTTGCTATACGAATAGCCTGGGTGGTTACCCTCACATTGTATGTTTTCCCTGACCCAGGATTCTCATCCTTACCAGGGGGCCCTTGTTTTTTCACAAACAAGAGAATCACGTTCAGACTCCTCACCCATGCACACAAGGCTCTCCACGACTTGGATCCCAAGTACCTCAACATCCGCCTCACATTCTACACACCCACCCGCCAGCTCCGCTCGACCATCCTCGCCCTCGCCACCGTCCCACACTTTTGCAGAGCCACCGCCGGAGGAAGATCCTTCTCCTACCTGGCGGCCAAGACATGGAACTCCCTCCCCATCCACCTACCACTGACCCAGGACCATCTCTCCTTCAGGAAACAACCCAAGACCTGGCTATCCGAGCAGTAGCGGATCCCTCCCCTCCCAGCGCCTTGAGACCCTAACGGGTGAGTAGCGTGCTTTACAAATACACCTGATTGATTGATTGATTGAATCTTCCATACAATCATGTGAAAGGCAATGGGAAAGGTGGCCAGAGTTTGTATACATGCAATTGGCCCATGGGATACATTTGATTACACTGAGAACCATGGCTGGGACATAACATTGTGTAACTGTAACAAACGATGGACAGAATACTGAATGATTTAAACATTCTCCCCAAGTCAATCCATTGTTCTATTGCCCACTACACCACCCGAGTTTGGACCCAGCCATATGCAAATCAGTATTGACCCTGTGCCTCATGGGAGCAGTCCGGACCGAACTGCCAAGCCAGGTCCTCCTTGGAAAGGAAGCAAGCATCCTGGGACCGGTTTCTGGGTATGTCACCCTTAATCAGGTAGGCTAGCTTGAATCCAGTGGTAAAGTGAGTAAGGGACCCACGTTTGGGCATAGCCATCCCACTTTGGGCGAAAAGTGTAACTGCAACAAATGATGGACGGAATGCTGAATGATTCAAACATTCTATATATATACTAATCCTCTGCACACATTCAAAAGTAAATACTGAAGTTACATTAAATATCACAATGATGCTTGTCTTTATATTTTCAGATGTCATTAATTCAAGATCTTTAAGTCTTCTTAGCCAGTCTAGTTACAGGGATTACCCCGCGACTTCTTCAGGGCTGAGGTCAGTTAAAAGTAGTTTCTTAATTCCGGTGATAATTCCAACCCAGAATGTGTTCCTATAAGTACTGCTCCTGGAGCGGTAGAACAATTAGTCTTGTGCCCAGAGAGCTAAATATGCTTCCAAATAATAGGGAGTTTATTTTAGAAGAGCTGCCCCATCTGGCAGTATTAGGTGGTGTAGTGTAGTTCCTATTATCCCAATAGGCTCTGCGCATTGGAATAATACCTTCAATAGTATAGGCCTAGACCAGACGTTAACTAGGTCTACTACTGTCGATATTAGACTTAAAGTTTGGGTTTGCCAGCTAGCTCAGAGTTCACTAGAAACTTTCTCGAATAGGCAAGGAGGAGTTGAACCTCCCTGGATAGACAAGAAGGGGTTTAGTTTCTGACAACCATAGAACATGACAACTTTTCTCTCCCCTAATCAAGAGTGTATCTCGAGAGTCGTGTGAACAAAAGGCAATTTATTTTACTCAGTCAGTACGTGCATTCTTAGTCTCATCAGATTGTAGAGAAAAGGAAGAGACGGGCGTGTTCAATAAAAAGGTGTTATTTATTGATCAGTCTCTTTTCTCATACAATAGAAATGGATCGATATTATTGCAATACTTATGGTTAAGTAAAGTGCATACATTAAAAGCAGAAGTATAAAATAATACTGTAAAAACATTGATATGGTTTCTAAGCCATATGAAGGTTTAAAATGAATAAAATAGATTCATACATATATACATTTGACTAAACGTACTCAACTGGTCTTTCTAGCTACGCCTACCCCGTGTACCTGACCTAAGTCTAATACGTGGGCGGGAATAGAAAGTTACAGTTTAAGTTAAGTTTGTTTTTGCCAAGTGACTGACTGAAGAATTCTCTGCGAGGGGTTATTCAGTTCTGTACCTGGAATCTAGGATGGATGAGGGATGGTATCTCTCGTCTCTGGTCTCGATATTCCAGGCTGCCTGCGAGGGCTACCCGGAAGCGCCGGAGCTGGATTTCTCGGCAGGAGAAATAGGCAGCTGCTCGTTCTCAGCGCGTCAAGAAGGCGGGGCTGCGCCAGCGGGGTCTGCTCTGCTCTGGGCTTCGGCAAGTCTGGCTGCTCCGATCTCGTCACCACCGCATGTGTTTGCATAGGGCAATATCGGTAATATTTATACCTTTAAGGTGCCGAGATTGACGTAAGGATGGACATAGATACGTCAATAAGGATGTCATACGACCAGGTCGTTAGCACATTCTTTTGCTGAAGTTCTCGATGAAATCAAAACAATGGCCGCAGGGTCTTTCCCAGGCCTGTCATAGGTTTGATTTGTTTTGAGAACTCCGTATGCCTTATCAGGGGCTGGAGGAATATCGCTTGTCTAATTAGATGGCAAGCGTTATGACCTAATCAGATAACACGTTCCTGTGCCGTAGTGTGGCTTTATCAGATAACGGTTCCTGCATCATGGGGGTTTTCTGCCTCATGGGATGGCTGCTAGTTAACTTGTTAGTTTGTTAACCAGAATAGGGTCAGGAATAGGGGGATCGATTCAGAACCTATAGGAATACATCACACCCACTCCACGCTAACTATGGACATATTTACTAATCTATGCATAGTAAAACATACTATAGAGTATCGTGTATACCTTACCACCCCAAAATACATAAATGCATTTTGAAATTATCAAATATACGGAAAAAAAGCAGTTACATGTATTGTATGCACTCAAGCTGTGAAATAATGCTAAATTAATCACGCATTTGTATACATTATTGCTAATTGGTATATGAGAAATTACACATGAAATGGCTCTTAATACAGAAAAAAGGTTCGAGACCATTCCATCACAGAATAAAATAATTATGAACATACCAGCGGGCAGCTAATGTCTATAAGCTATCTAAAATTAGAAATTTTAGTTCTCTAAGAATAGTTCTTACTTTAAGCAGAAGATAGTGTCCTGAAAAATATGCAAAAATATTTTGGGGCTGCAGGAAAAAATTGCTGTCCGTGAACTGGAGGGAAAAATGTTCATGTGACTTTATTATTAAAGTTGAAGGCCAAATTCAGGGAACGCCGTGTGCGAGCTTGCTCAAAAATCTCTATTTCTGTTCCGGTGAGAACATCATATCATTTAGGCTTTCAAAAAAGCTGTCAACAGCTTCCTGGGAAAGTTCCACTAACTCGGAAATAGGTGTAACCATGCATTCGTGCGCATGATTGTCTCCATTGACGTTCTGATTTGGATTGCTGACAGAAGGTCGTACCTGATCGATGCTGCTTTCATCTTGAACTTCACTACCCCTTAATCGTAGTGGTGAAGCTTCCACGAATGCCGTCATCAGGATTGGTAGCCTTTGAGGGCAGCACAAAGCATGAGCCTTTGTTGGACTCAACAATGTTTCTGCATCCATTGGCGCATCCGATTGTAGCGTCAGACAGGTGTCTAACACGCATTCTTCTCCGCATAGCAGGCACCTTAATACAGGTAAAACACATCGTTGCCACATTGGTCGAAATGATAGAAACCAAGTCATGTTCAGGTCTCTAAGCCGGGATAGTCCCAGGATTTTTGATATCCGGTCCCGGTATCCAATGGCTAGGATTGTTTCTTCCCTTGTCTCAGGTGTTTTGTCTGTGACATGGTTTGCCATAACGAAATATAAGGACTAGGAATAGGATTCCTGCAATCAGTCCTAAAATGAGGGGAAGTCCGCCAAAAATCGAATGGACGAAATCTGGAAAAATACCCAGTATGGCTTTGAATGGTGTTAGTGCCATCGAAAATACTGTCTTAAATACCTTTGAGACTCCACTGGTATCAGAAATATTTAAGATTTCATTCAGGATTTCTGCGAAATGTATGGGGGAATTAGTTGATAACAATGAATGTATCTCTGCAGTCGTCCTTGCGACTTGGAGATCATACGTTTCTTTTGATGACGTGAGCCTTGTCGGCGTCTGAAGAAGCACTGTTTTCATTCTGCTTAAAGTATCTATTCGAATAGAAGTAATTTTCAAGTTGGGCCATGCCCTTGCCTCCCTGTCTGGAAAGGAGCTGGGGAACAATGAGCGTCCACAGCACTTGACCTTCGCAGTCGTAGTTACGAGATAAGGAGTCCCGGGCATAAGACTACAACATCTGCGATCTACAATTAGAATGTAACTCCCATTATAGAGTCTTTGAAAGAATGGTTCTATCTCTGTTGCAGGTGTGCCTTGCTGGTGACATGAAAGGTTATTTAAGTTCCCTTCACAGGCTCCATGCAAACTAATTCCGTTACACAGAAGTGTACCGCTTAGTGACATTGCACAATTATTGCCACTAAGAAACACTTTCTGTCCTTTATTACTGACACATGCATGTGAATAGGGCAGGTTCCATGTTGTTTTAATGTACCCTTTTCCTAATTTTTCATACATGCCAGCCTGTATATATTTTTGGCAGTATTGAAACCTGAAGGTTGATATTGGAATATTAATTATCCCATGTATTATCCATTCACTGACAGGTCGTTCTGACATTGTCACTGGTAATCTTTCGAGTTTTTCAATGCTCAAGATTGTATAATCAGCACCCTTTTGTGCCATACTGATTTGTCTATCAGTAAGGTTAAAGATATGGAATAGTGACGTTGTGTTGATTAAACGCCAAGGCACATAGCCTGAACGCAGATTTTGTAACGTCCAGCCAAGCTGTACAATAGAACGCAATTGGGACTGACCGTGTTGTAACAACAGTAAGTCTTGCGATAATATGTCGATTGCTGAAGACACAATGCTGTCCAAAGAAAAAATTCTGGAGGACAGAGTCATTAACCCATTGTCCACTACAGAAAGTGATTTTTCCAAATTAATACGGTCAATTTCCCGTATCCTTTCTGCTGTCTCAATTTGAGTAACCTTCCAGGCCTCGTTGTATGCTGCATATACAGAGGCTGCTATGAAACGTTTTTGACGCTGTTCGCGCGGTCCCATAATGAAATCACGCAAGTCAGCACCATCAGTAAGTAAAGTTAAGTGTTGCTTAATTTCTGCCAGTGTGGAAGTTTGTAGCCATTGAAGGCATAATTTGCCCACACTGTAGGTGGTTATTATTCCTGGGTGATGTCTTTGGGAATATCTAGGGTCTGGCCTGGTCATTTTGAACCCATGTGTTTTGTTCAGGAATCTGTCTTGACAGTTATTAGTATCTGTGGGCCAGATCAACCACTGTTTCCAATCAGGATGTGTTCTGTTTTGGTTTAATACATAATTTACGTCTATCTCTTCATCTGTAGAGCTATTGCTGTTCATTGTTGGTTTTGGAATAGACGGTTTATTTAAGTCTTTGATTTTGGCTAGGCCAAGACAGGTAGTTTGTTGAACAGTGTCATTTAAAAATATAATTTGTTCTGGGATCATGCAGGCTCTAAACAAAGATTCTATACCCTGTACTTGCCATTCTTTCGTACCCCAAACACTTTTCAATTCAACATTTTTGTCCCAATAATCAAAACCAAAAGTATTCATTTGTTCAAAGAATGAGTCTGAATATATCAATTTCGTGTTTGTTATCATGGTCTTTGTCCCTGTCTTATTTGACAATTTGAAATAAAATGTTTCAGCATTACTTATGTTAAAACCTGAAAAGTATGAATATTTGTCATAAAAGGTTCTTGAGCTTCCTTTTGGAGGGGTTGCACAATGTTCCCATTGATTATAATTTAAAACATTTCTAGGTTGTGCAGATTTATGTAGAAAATGGTTGCCATAGTGGTTATAACAATACATACTATCATAATTTGTAGAACCCTGCAAATAATCATGTTTGGTAAATTTAGCAGACATTACTAAGTCAGACATCATATTATTTATACTTTCGAAGTCCCAATCATCAGCAAATGAGCTTGGTTTTACAAAGTCACTCAATGAGATCTTAATTTGGTGTGGATATTTCAGGATTTCAACCGGACCATAGATTTCGTAGTCAGTGTTGTCCCATGCTACCCCACCCGGTATAGGATTGGCTGTGAAGTTGACTGAAGAAAGTTCTCTTTTCTCGACGTGTGAAGATGTGTGTGGTTTGAGGATCAAGTTGATTTTCTGACTTGCTGTGTCCATTTTAGCATATTTTCCCTCAATGAAGCGTCCCAAAGTTAGTATCATGATGAGCCAAAGTATGAGGATAAATGCACCAAAACCCACCCAAAATTCGATCCATGGAGAAATTAGATATGTTTCTTTCAGTTGTTTCAAAAGTTCTTTAGCTTTATCTTTAAAGGTTTTTGATGATGGCTGTGTCTTTGATTCACTGAAGCCTTCAGAGGAATCATCGAAGTTTATGAAGTAGCCAGATGCAGTTCTGTCAATTGTTCCAATTGCTTCAGGATTACTGTTTCTTGCATTATTATTTGGTACTTCATTATAGATTGGTGTGTCTCTGCTAAATGTTTTTATTTGGGTTTTCAGAGGTCTAAGTTCCATTGCATTGTTGCATAGTCCTTGTTGTTCTTCTGTAGGCGTTTCGAATGTGATTAGCCTCTTCGTTAGGACCTCTGTACTGGTAGCAAACCTTGGTGTTCTGCTACTTATTGGGAGTCCACTTGGCCTACTATTTGTTATCGGCCACATGATTGTGGTTTTACCAGGTCGATGGATACAACTCGGTTCTCCTTTTTACCAGCAAGCGGCGGTAGTACAACTGATCTTGTCCCGTTGACAGACAAGACAGGAACTGCTTTTCTGTAAGAAGGCCCAAATTCCTTCTTTACCGCAATCTTTTCTCTGACTAGATCCCCGACTTTTGGAATCCAGACAGGTCTTGCTGGGACAGGTGGTGGTTCTTCAGTGGTTGTTGGCTGTTGTTTCAACTTTATGTTGCTCAGGTCTTTTCTTGTTTCATTCAAGTCCTGTAAAATAGCCAAACGGTCTTTGATATCAAAGCTTTTTTCCTTCACCACTGAAGTTTGACTGTCAAGGTCAGAGATTAACATCCTAGTTCCAAATAATAATTTGTACGGACTGAATCCCTTCAGAGAATTTCTTGGCAAGTTATTTAGACTACGTTGGACACTTATTAGATGTTTGACCCACCCAGCTCCTGAACCTAATATCCTTTCCGTTATAGATTGCTTTATGCCTTGGTTTTTTCTTTACACCATCCCGTATCCCTGAGGAAGGAAGTGAGAAGATTCCCGCTGTGCTATGCTCATTTGGCCATGTTTCCCCTCAGGCTGGAGGGCTAGAGTGAAAACAATGGTCAAACGTAGCATGCTCTTAGCGTATATGCCATTTAGACTCGCAAATCTTTGTATAACAGTCCACACGTCAGCCGAGTGCTGGTGATCTACATTATAAGTGGAAACTAGCCTGTATATGTTAATCGCAAGCCTTGCTTTTTACTGTTGATTTTTTCTGGAGTGAAACGACACGGTATTACACCGTTTCTCTCACCACAGCGATTCCTGTTGCAGTTCGGGCAGTTTTTTACAAACATGTTGTGATGCAGGCTCATGCCTGGCCACTAGTACCTTGATTGTAATTCTTCCAGAGAATCTTTTAGTTTGAGGTGTCTGAGACCCTCGCCCATATGTGCGTCTGCGATTAACAAGTTTCTCCTGTCCATGTTTGGAATCACTCTATCCCCCACTCCAGGGATTCGAGCAAAAGGGACGGAGTTTGCATCGATTATGTATGTATAATTGAGTGGATAGTTGATCGGTAGCGCTGAGCAGTCGCCTTTTGATGACGTTTTCACCGCCAGCACTGTTTCACCGTCAATATACTTCACTGTACGCTTTTTTCGAACTACGGAAGCCGATTTAGTGGCTGCCGCTGTGGCTGTCTCAGCCAATAAATTCCCTGCAACGTGAACGCCATCACGCTGATGACTCAGTGAGTGTATCACGTGAGTCTTTGGTAGTTCTTTCTGAAAAAGAGCTATTTGTTCCCAAAGCAGTTTCTGCTTTATTGTTGCATCTGTGTCATCTTTGTAACCGTTTTGAATCCATGTCTGCAAATCGTTGTTATATGATTTGACGCAGTAATATGAATCGGACACTATAAGTGTCGGGAATTCGCGATCCGCATTTTCTAGCGCCATTTTCAATGCTATTATTTCAGTCTGTTGTTCTGAATTAGTTTCTACTGAGTGTGTTTTTGTTAATAGAGGTTTTAGTTTACCTCCGCGCCACACTTCTTTTGTAATCCCACATGTCGGGTTGTATGCTTGTTCTCCCCAAACGGAGGGTTGAGCATGTCCGTCTGTATAGATTACGCAAGCGTATTGTCGTAAGGGCAGAATGTCGATTGGCAGAGGGAATGTTCTTTCATATTCTAGATTTTTCAACTCTTCTAGTTCTGGATCAAAGTAGTAGTATACTTTGTCCGTTGTAATTGAATTCACCCATTGTATCCATTCCGGATTCAATGTTGTTGTTGGTAAATTACACGGTGTTGTTAGTGCCTCAAAGGCTGGTTCTGCTGTTCTGACTGTGATATGTCTACCGTCAGCTTGATCTTTTTCTCTAGCTATTGCGGTTTGAACTGCATAAACAATGTTTTCTTTAATACTGAACTTCTTTTCAGCCTCTGTGTACAAGTGTGATTTGAATGCAATTGGTACCTTTTCTCCCTCATTAGAGGTCAGGTATGTGAATCCGCATCTCCCTGGGATGACTCGAATCACAAGATTGCGTGTGTTATCACGTGTTTCTAATTTTGTTTTAATTAACATGTCTGTTTGTAAGGATCTCAGAATTTCTGTGTGTATTTGAGTCCAATTTGTTCTTTTAAAATCTGGTTTTATTAGATCATAAAGGGGTTTGACCCTTTCTGCGTAATTTGCAATGTATGTTCTTCCGAAATTTAGGAAGCCTAGAATTTACTGTAGGTTTTTTAGTGTTCTAGGTGCTTGGAGTACGGCACATTTCTCTAGAAAATTGTCAGCCAGGCTACACTTGATAATTCATATCCTAAGAACAGGACTGTCAGATGGGCAATTCTGGAATTTTTAAAGTTGAATTTGTAACCCTCTGCTGCGAACCCAAGTATTATGGTGTTCACTCTCTTCAAGTGAGTCTCCAAGTCATCATCTGTTAAGTATATGTCGTCGACATACGATAATGCTTCGTCATCATATGTTTGTAGTAATTCTGTTACTCTCGCTGAGAATACTCCCGGGCTGTTCTTGTACCCCTGGGCTAACCGACAGAATTGTTTTTGAGTGCCATTTATTGAGAATGCAGACAAATATCTGCTCTCTGGTGCTATGTTTTGACAAAAGAATCCATTAGAGATGTCTAATGTTGTTTTGTATTTTTTGCGCACTATGTTATTCATTAGTGCAGCACTATCCGAGTTTTGCACTGCAAAAGTTTTGCAACATGTGTTAAGGTGTTGGTAATCCAAAACTAGACGATATGAATTGTCTGGTTTGGAGACCGGAAACAAAGGGTTGTTCATTTGTGAGGTGCAAGTTTCAATCACCCCCTGGTATTCTAGCTGATCTAGTATTTCTTTTACCTGTTTTTTAGCTTCTTGCTTAATTGGGTACTGCCTTTGTGCAGTAGGTTGTGATTTTAACTGGATTTTGTGAGGAGGAGAGTCCTCATCCCATCCTAGGTGATTTTTATATAAAGCAGGAGCTAGAGCTACTGCCCACTTTCTAGCAAGTGTATACTTTTTATGAATTGGGATATGATTTGAGAAGGCAGGCATAATTATTTCTTCGCCATTAGGGCAATCCCTGACAAACTCTGGTGGCCAGTCTTTTTCAGCTAGAAGGATGTCATAGCCCTTGGAGAGATTATCCCAAAATAGTCCCCTTATTTTTCTAGTCTTATCCCCTTCTATACGCAATGTTATTTCATATATTTTGTGAGGTTTGCTAACTCTGCTGTCTGCAGTTTCCACTTGAAGATATTCATTCGTGTCCACTGTCTCCAGATGATTCATAAGGACTTTGCGAGCTATGCTCACTTCTGCTGCGCTGTCTAGCATTGTCTGAGCCCATTCTCCGTTTTTCAGTTGTGTCCTCAGAATTCTCGGCATTGTTAACTATTTTAATGCTGGCTACCTTCTTTTTTGGAAATTGTAATTTCTTTTTTAGCTGAGCAGGTTCCTTGTCTTTGGACTTGGCGTGCTCTTCTCTTTGTTCTGATCGTCCTCTTCTTTCCGATTTCTGCGAGGAAGTCTGAAAAGATTGAGAGGGACGTGTATCAATGTCTTGATATCTATCAGGCTTCTTTATATTATCCCTATTTCTAAGGTTATATCTTTTCCCAGAGGGGTCACTCTGGGGTGACCTGTGTCTTTGGTTCGGAGATTTTTCTCTTCGCCTAGGAGACCTTCCTCTGGACTGGAATTTCTTTTCTTTAGGATTGGATTGTTTGTTTCCATCCCAGCTCTTTTTCTGTGATGTTGAATTATTATTAAAAAATATTTTTTCAGGACTTTCAATCAGTTGTGGTTTTACTGGTATTCCACCTAAACTATCTCTACCTAGTTCCTCTTAGGATTTTTCTATGATTCTGGCAATTTCAGCTGGTTGGTCTGCTATATCTGTCTCTTTTAACCTCTGGCGGATCGCCACGTTTGCTGCTTCTCCCTTTATGTTGGCTAATAATATAGCTGAGACCTGCTTGAAGTCTTTTAGTAATTTCATACCAAGAGTTAAAGCGGGTTCTGGACCATATTCATCTTGAATTTGTTTTAGCACATCTGGTATTACCGAAATGGATGGAACACTGTGCGTTTTTGTGTAAATGGAAGCAAAGACTGTACCCCAAGTGTCACAGTCCTCAATGTGTGGTGCGATTCCCATTGGAAGACAGATAGTCAGAATCCTGTGTTTTTCTAACGGGGTGGTGTCTGGAAACACCGCCTCTATTTGGGTGATTTTTTGCGCTAGCCAGAATGGTATTTGTTCCCGTTTAGCTGGTACTTTACCTAGGCAGGACTGTGTGTTCCCCTGGTGAGGGGTCAGCTGTGGAATTTTAATTGCTGGTTGAATTGTTGAAGTCCGCATCACATATTGGACTAATTGTCTATGTATTTTTATTAATTGTTTTAGCTGTGTTAAAAGCTCTGCTGCAGACATCCCTTCGATGTCTGGATGTGGTGTGTATCCGGCTAGGACCGGCCACGTTGCTCCTGGTCTACCTAAAGGACCGAGTCTGGTGATGTGATTATTATGTTTTAGGGTGCCATTAAATAAGAGCAAATGCTCTTGAAATTTAAGTGGTACTTCCACCTCCTCGAAAGGAGTGTATATTTCAGGAGGTTCCTCTATTTTGTAATAGTGGAAGTACTTTGTTACAGCATTTGCTGCTGGAGAATGTATCCATGAATAGTATACCTCTGTCTGCCGATATTCGTGTGCCTCAATTACGAATATGACTGTGCCACCTCTAGGTGTCAGTCCATTTTCTATAAGTTTTAAGGTTATAGATTTCCTTTTGATGACCGGGATGAGTATTATATCCTGGTCTGCGTCTTGCATAGCAGTATCATTTGCAACTATCTCAGCTGCTAATCTAACTGCCTCTCTTTCATCATCACTGTCTACCATTTTACCGACAGGAAGGTTATTTCTTTTGTTTGCAGATCAGGTTTCTTATGGAAACAAAGATTAGATGCACAATATTTTGGAACAGTGTATCCTTCAACGTTGACTAAACCAAGAACCATACATAGGAGTTCCCTCCTGCGAGGTCTGGCGGATATAACCTTTCACCCACTCCAGATGTCTTTGGAGTATTATGGGAAAAGGGGTCTGAGTGAGAAAGCACGACTGAGTTACTCTAAATGTCTTACGTTAGTTTTATCGCCCTTCCAAACGCTTGGGCGCCATGTAGTGTAGTTCCTATTATCCCAATAGGCTCTGCGCATTGGAATAATACCTTCAATAGTATAGGCCTAGACCAGACGTTAACTAGGTCTACTACTGTCGATATTAGTCTTAAAGTTTGGGTTTGCCAGCTAGCTCAGAGTTCACTAGAAACTTTCTCGAATAGGCAAGGAGGAGTTGAACCTCCCTGGATAGACAAGAAGGGATTTAGTTTCTGACAACCATAGAACATGACAACTTTGCTCTCCCCTAATCAAGAGTGTATCTCGAGAGTCGTGTGAACAAAAGGCAATTTATTTTACTCAGTCAGTACGTGCATTCTTAGTCTCATCAGATTGTAGAGAAAAGGAAGAAACGGGCGTGTTCAATAAAAAGGTGTTATTTATTGATCAGTCTCTTTTCTCATACAAGAGAAATGGATCGATATTATTGCAATACTTATGGTTAAGTAAAGTGCATACATTAAAAGCAGATGTATAAAATAATACTGTAAAAACATTGATATGGTTTCTAAGCCATATGAAGGTTTAAAATGAATAAAATAGATTCATACATATATACATTTGACTAAACGTACTCAACTGGTGTTTCTAGCTACGCCTACCCCGTGTACCTGACCTAAGTCTAATACGTGGGCGGGAATAGAAAGTTACAGTTTAAGTTAAGTTTGTTTTTGCCAAGTGACTGACTAAAGAATTCTCTGCGAGGGGTTATTCAGTTCTGTACCTGGAATCTAGGATGGATGAGGGATGGTATCTCTCATCTCTGGTCTCGATATTCCAGGCTGCCTGCGAGGGCTACCCGGAAATGCCGGAGCTGGATTTCTCGGCAGGAGAAATAGGCAGCTGCTCGTTCTCAGCGCGTCAAGAAGGCGGGGCTGCGCCAGCGGGGTCTGCTCTGCTCTGGGCTTCGGCAAGTCTGGCTGCTCCGATCTCGTCACCACCGCGTGTGTTTGCATACGGCAATATCGGTAATATTTATACCTTTAAGGTGCCGAGATTGACGTAAGGATGGACATAGATACGTCAATAAGGATGTCATACGACCAGGTCGTTAGCACATTCTTTTGCTGAAGTTCTCGATGAAATCAAAACAATGGCCGCAGGGTTTTTCCCAGGTCTGTCATAGGTTTGATTTGTTTTGAGAACTCCGTAGGCCTTATCAGGGGCTGGAGGAATATCGCTTGTCTAATTAGATGGCAAGCGTTATGACCTAATCAGATAACACGTTCCTGTGCCGTAGTGTGGCTTTATCAGATAACGTTTCCTGCATCATGGGGGTTTTCTGCCTCATGGGATGGCTACTAGTTAACTTGTTAGTTTGTTAACCAGAATAGGGTCAGGAATAGGGGGATCGATTCAGAACCTATAGGAATACATCACAGTGGAACCCTTCGGATCTCCAGGCTGATGCATGAGGATGTGCAAATCAGCAGTCTCTGTAGCTCCCAGAGGCTGTGGTAACCGCAGCAAATGGATAGGGAGGTGCAAGAATTATACAGATAGTGTAGGCAAGTGAAGTGGCCAGGGAACAGACCAACATATCTAAAAACCAGAAGCGATTTTAATTCCATGTGTCCAAAGTAATAAGTTTCCCATTTTCTGATTTGGTCCAATGCATTACAATACTTGCAGACAACACGCCTACCGCAACTTTGAAAAATACTGATCATCGAACCCTGAGTGACTTTGCTACATTGGTGATGGGAGGTTACCGATGGGAGGTTTCCAAATTGGTCCAATGCATGACATTGCTTGCAGACGAAACGCCTAGAGTGACATTGAAAACCTCCTCATTAGACCTCAAGTGACTTTAATACATTGGTGATGGAAGGTTACCGACCCGGTTTCTACACAATGGGGCTTTGAGCCAAAACATGCATCAGTCACCAGAACAACTTGCAGCCAATGGCTGTGTCCAAATCTGTTCAGGTGCGGCTACCACGTCCTTCGAATACTCACCTGCATCTGTCACCATAACAACCTGCAGCCAATGGCTGTGTCCGGATCGGTTACAATGTGGCTACCGTGTCCTTTGAATACTGACCCGCGTCTGTCACCATAACAACTTCCAGCCTATGGCTCTGTCAGAATCGGTTAGGATGTGGCTACCACATCCTTTCAATAATCTGTCAGCAGGGTTGACACTTCTTTAATTGTTGTGGGTATGTGCATTACATGTGTGGAGGCAGTATTTTCAAAATGAAATGGACATTTAAATGAATAGGTCACACTCACATGATGAGCCAACTTTGAGGGGCACTTGACACACTTATTTTGAGACTAATACCAACACGATACAAAAGTATTCCATTTACCCTCCTAGGCTTGGTCACAGTGTCAATGACTTTTTGGTGATGTACAAGTCCATTCTTGACATATTCCTTGCATCTGTAAATGTTTGACGCTCAAGTTATAGAGAAAGCATTTACTTTTGAATGAGTAGACCATGACATTATGCAGCCACATCAGAATGTGTTTGTTACGTGAAATACAAGTGTACATTTGTGTTCCAGACTTAAGTGGATGATGTTGTTATATATGCAACTCCTGCATTGTTCATTTTTTTTTATGTGATTGTATGTGTAATGCAGAAATGGCAACTTGACAGTGTCCACCCTGCGACAGTAGTGTGCATGATTCACATTGTTAGAATCTGTGTGAATTAGGTGTCCCACATATCTGACTTACATGATCCTAGAGTGAGTACATTTGAAACATGTAAATGTTCTCACAAACCTAAATCTTGGCTTATTTTGAGGGGAGTTGCTTGATCACATGAACGGCGACAGACACTAGAGATTTTTATACCACATCACTATAATTGCCATGTCACCATACCTTAGTAACATGTCTGGGAAGGGTACTAATGCTGTTTCAGTTGTGTTCAGATTTCATGTTCTGTTTCCTCAATCCATGTAGTTTTGTACATTGTGTACTAACACCAATTGTGTTTACACTCAACACATATGTTTTGCAGACGACCTCCGGTGCACAGGTTCTTTTCAGACCTACAGATCATGAAACATAGTGATTGTATACGGATATACCTTTTCACAAGGCCAATAATTGAAGAGTTGCCTGAACAGTTGTCACCTGTTTGCTCATATCCAACTGTGCTGACGCCCAAAGTGAAGGTTATGTCAGCATTACATTTTTTTGGCACAGGTTCATTACGGAACACAGTGGCATCATCTGGTGGATTGTCCCAAACAATGTTCAGCAATGTCCTTTGGGATGTGTTGGATGCATTGCTCTGTTACCTGGACCAGTACATAAAGCTCTTAACACCTGTAGAGGTGTCACAACTTGTCAGACACCAAGGGGGAATTCTATGCCTTGAGACGGATGCCCCATGCCATTGGCTCTATTGAGGGCACCAACGTAACATTGATCCCACCATGGAAAATGAGCAAAACTATCAGAACAGAAAACATTACCACTCTATCAATGTCCAGATGGTATGTTTGGCTGACATGTCCATCTCCCATGTCTGTGCACATTTGTTTGGCTCAGCACATGATGCATGTATCCTGAGGAACAGCATCAGCCCCCATTTGATATCTCAGCTGCAACCTGGCCATGCCTGGCTTATTGTTAGGTGATGTGGCATTGGTATGTCGTGGTATGTGCTGATGGTATGTCAGACAACTGAATCTGTGTTAAATGCAGGAGACTAAACCCAACAAGCCTTGGTTCCTGACGCCACTCCATAACCCTGTCACCACTGAAGAAGTGCAGTTTAATGATGTCCATGATAGGACTCAGCAAGTTGTGGAGCAGACTTTTGGACTACTGAATACCATATTCCACTACCTGGATCGTACAGGAGAAGCCCGAGAATATGCTCCATTGAAAGTGTGCTTTATCATCTCTGCTTGCTTCATGGTCCACTTCCTGGCAATACCAGCATATGCCAATGAGGGAGAATCCAGGACTGAGCCATGATGACAGTGGTGATGATGATGATGCCAGGGATTTGAGGCAGCAGCTTATCCACAACTTATTCACATGTGTGCAAGTATGCAGTGAGAGGAGGTGACTATGTTGTTCACACTGTCCTTCTTGTGGTTCTTTAGGTACCTTTGTCCTGGTTTCCAGACTCTGTTCTATGTTTCTCCTTACCAGGGTACGTTGAGTGTTGTGACCTCTCCAGACCCATGATATTGTGACGTACTCCAACATTGAACTGTTATGGAAATCCCTAGCATGCAGTTCCTTCTGACCTGATACTCAATTCTTTTTACTTGGGAGCATGTTGATACTGTGTTATGTGATCTGATTTTGGGCTAAGGTGCCAGGTTGTATCTGGAGAATAAACCTGTGCTCCACACTGAGGAGTGCCTTGTCTGCTTTAATACATCCAAAGATTATTTTAACCAAAACATGTACCATGATGAAGTTGTGTGCTGAAAATGATTGTTGATCGTCTTTGCAAATGGTGATGGTTTTGTCAACATTAGACTTAAGTTGAATCAGTATCATGTACTACGGGTTGTGTGATAACCTGATGGTGTCTATCTATCATGCTGTGACAAGGTACATTTACTCAGAAGCTATTAGTTCACATTTTGGAAGAGATTTGTTTCTAATGTTGTTGACACTTTCTTCTTTCTGATTTTCCGGAACAAATTCAATCTGTACCCTTGGAATCCCAAGTCTTGACATGAGCACGTTTTTTTGTGGAAAAATGATTTGAGTTTAGTGCATTATGTAGGGAGAACATTCACAACAGTGGCGGAGTGCTCCAAAAAAAAAGGCAGATAGGAGTTGATAGTTTGTAGATGGAATCTTCAAAGGTAAATCCAGAGGTATTTGAGTCCGAAGTCCAACTTAGACCCTCCATCCAATGTGGGACAGTTCTTAATGACAGTCAAAAGAGTGGATGTTTTGCACACAATGGACTAAATCTGGAGCAGATTTTTACTTCCTGGGCATGATGGATTGCCACCTGTCTCTCAGAGATTCTTCCTCTGAGAACCCTTTCTACATTTTGCAGGGGACCCTCAGGTGTAGGCTTCAGGTGTGCTGGGGACTCTCTGCCGAACTCCACGTCCCTCCCTGTGGCTTGTGCAGATGTTGAGGCACCAGATATTTTGGGCACACAGGGAGGTATGGACGTGTTTTTAGTGATCTGGCCGAGGCACGTAACAATATCCCAGTGCATCGCAGTCATTTTGTCTATTTTTGACAGTGTCCAGACGTTGATGTTTTTTGGCCTGCAGTTTTTCAATGTTCTGGAGGATCCCCACCACCTGGCCAAAATCTCCCTGGAAACCGTCATAAGCATTGAGAATCCAGGAGAATTTTGGGTTGTCTCCTTCAGCAGAACCAGCTGCATGATGGCGCAGGTCCCCACAGCCCCTCCCACCAGCCCCACCCACCAGAGCAAGCCCAGTTGATAGTGGCAGAGTCAACACTGAGCCTCCTTCCTCTTTGACAGGGGTGTTTTTGTCTACCAACTCCAGAGCGCCCTGTGTTGCTGTGCTGTCAGTGGTGGCTCGGGATGCTATGTCCGTCAGGGTAAGGGGCAGCTGGATGTTCTCAGCTAAGGCAGGAGTGGTTGCAAAGGATCCTGCTGTAGCCACTGCTGGTACTGTCTGGTGACCAAACCTGATGGGCCACATTGTTCCGCATCGCCCAAGGATTGTTGAGAGACATCTACACCCGAGAGCTCCTGGTCGACCAGAGTCTGGTACTAGCTATCCTGGTCAATTCCTTGGGGTGGTCCCAGGTCACTCTGTGGGTACATAAAAGACACAATGATTGATGTGAATGTCCACTGTCCCTCGAATCATACACATTACATGGGCTAATGAACCTAATGATGATTTTATATACATATATTGTCCTCCTTTGGCCATGATGCTAGCCTACGTTTTTGGAGAACAATGTAATTTGGACATGATGGGGATTAAAGAACATGTCCAGCTATGTGCACAATTGGGCATGTTATGTTTAGTTCACATTACATGTCCAACGATTTTGACTAGTTTCTGACACACTTTGAATGACACAGGTAGGTTGGTGTTGCCCACATCTGTAATTCATGGTGACATACATACTCTTTATCTCCCAATGTTAGTATTGTTGATGCCTGTGTACTGGGCTTAGTGCCTGTCTTTGGCAGTCAAATAAGTATGGCTATCTACACACTCACAATCTGTTTGTTTGAGTGTGTAGGCTATATTCGTGAAACTTACACTCCTCCTCTCACCCATCCCAACCAGCCCACCAGGAAGAGTGATGTCCAGACAGTGCTAGAACGTGTACATGCAAGATGGTTGTCACTGGTGGCTGGTGTTTGTAGCACATGTATTAGTTGTGACAGGTTTAGACAGCAGTCCCCAGTGTCAGCCATCTTGGTAGTACACATCAACTCACTATCAGGTATACATAGACCCGATGAAGTAGTTATACTGTGTGTGTTAAAGAGTGTTTGCTGTTATTCCAACTCCCATCAGGCCCAGTCCTATATAGCTCTTCCCACCCAGCCCAACCTTCTGACCTGGAAATATGCTTTGCTAACAGTGAGTAGCAATGTACTTGCAAATTGTCTGACACTGGGAACATGTGTCTGCCTTTAGACCACCTCCCATCAGTGCCTTTTGCTCCTCACACTACTCCTCAGTGTCAGTCACCTTGCCAGTACATTTCTACTCACTCTCACGAAAGTGGAGTCCAAGGTGGGCTGTTTGTGATGGGTAGGAAAGCGCATGTGAGCCCAAGCATGGTGGTTGTTTTAGTGACAGCAAATGCTCGTCCTCCCACAGAGCACCACTAATTCCTCTGTGCCTATGCCTACGTCATAGTGAAGTGAAGTGGACGAGCAAGTTATATGACACTGCTGCATGGTGTTGAATTTGAAAGCAACTCCCATCAGGCCTTGTGCTCCAAACACCATGCACCAGTGTCAGACATTTTGCTCGTATATTTCCCCTACTCACATTCAAACAGGATCCCAGAAGTGTTGTTTTGGATTGGTGGATAGTGTGTATATGGCATTGCCTAATAGTATTGGGATTAATGACAACCGCTCATCATCCAGCATCCAGGAGGGACGTGAGGGTAACGGCCGTGTTTGAAGCACCTTTTCCTGCCGTGAGGGCAACGGCTGCGACTGCATTATTTCCCACGTACAGCCGCGGGAACTACATCACCCAGCAGCCCAGGGGATTGGCGCATTGCTGATGCGCACGCCGCGCCTGGAGGCGCTACAAGAGCGCAGACCTCTGAGTGGGCTCCGGGGGTCCAAGGCTCATCATCCAGCATCCAGAAGGGCCGTGAGGGCAGCGGCCGTGTTTGAAGCACCTTTTCCTGCAGTGAGGGCAACGGCTGCGACCGCATTATTTACCGCGTAGAGCCGCGGGAACTACATCACCCAGCAGCCCCAGGGATCGGCACATTGCTGATGGCACGCCGCGCCTGGAGGTGCTACAAGGGCACAGACCACCTCCCGCCCCACGGGACGCACGTGGGCAGCTCCGGGCTAAGCCTGGGCAAAGGGCGGGCTGTCTGTGGCCGTCAGGGGCCAAGGGAGGCCGGGCAGGGCCCTCCCTCGTGGATTAGGTAACTGGCACCGGAGCAGGTGGACTATCAGTGACTGAAAGACCAGAGAAGAGGCAGACTGTATAGAGGCACTGGGCCCAGCGAAACGTAAGTTGACTGGGGGGGACTGAGTTGGGGGGCCCGATTGTGCTCTTATTTTCCCTTTCTCATGTTGGATTGTATTCTGGTAGGGGAAGGAGAATTAATGTGAGTGTGTGGACTTTGTTAAATCAGCTTCATTCGGGGCATTTTGTATTTGTTTCTCCCAGTATGACCAGTAAAGTTAAAACCCGCTCTACTAAAGCAAAGCTGAACTCCCCTTCCACTCCTCGGGTAGAACCACATGATAAAAGTATACCGCGTCTTTTTATTGCACAACCCACCGCAACTGATTGCATGCTGCGGAAAGCCATTGAGGTAGTATCAAGTGAAATAGAGCGTACGGAAAGACGCTTGTCACTCACACCAACACTTGACCTTCCCACTCTGCCCCAAGAACTAGAGAATGAGGTTATGGCCACCCCTCCACTCACATCCTTAGAGCTCTTTGATCAGGATATCACTTGTGCGCAGCGGGGTACCGCTGAAGATAGGATGGACCGTATGGCCGGCAAAAAAACTGTAACTGTTAGGAAAAGAAGAGTTTGCCCAAAGAAACCAAGAATTAAGAACACTAAAACTAGCCTTCCCCCATCTGAACCAGGAAGTTTGTTGAAAGAAACTAGGGCCGAGCAGGCGCCTCAGCAGCTTGCCCCCCCGAGCTGGATGGCCCAAATAGTCTTGGACTTACAAAACCAATTAGAAGTAGTTATTGTCAGTCAGATAGAGCCATTAGCCAGTAGGCTGGATAAAATGTTAAATGAACTAAAGAATAGGGGTAGGGCACAGGGTATTGCCCTGGATACAGGTACCATGAACAACCCGATTATCATTGACACTTGTCAAGATCAACAGACGGCTATACGACCAAGCAAGATGTCAAGTGTAACCTCTACAATCACACAGGCCCCTAGTTTACCAGGTATTCCCTTGCATTCGGATAGCGGCAGGGCTTCTGGAGAGGGGGGTTTACGGGCAGGGGCAGGACTTTCAGAGTCATCAATAGAACGGCCAAGACATCATCACTCCAAACCTGAAGTAGTAGTGGCAAATCAGACTGGGCAGGTGGCCAATATATCAACTAGTGAAACCCTACCAATCATTAATTTACCACCTGAAGCATGCCCCTATGTACTAGTACTTGCGGGGGTCCCAGACCTAACGAAAGAACACAGCGAGTCACACAAGGAACTGAGGAATAAGACTACATACTGGCTGAATCAGAACAGGGCTCTTGTAGGTAACACAAAATGGGAAATTCTCCATGTTAGAAGAGTGAGCTGGATTGGCACCAGATGTAAAGATATAGTGGGGAACTGTATTGTTGTGAATTTTAGGGACGTAAGTGCAGTGCAGCACATTTTAACTTGTGGGATGGTTAACCAGGCAAGTAGTATAAGATCTCTGCCTTTAGGTTATTTTTACCCCAGACAAAAGGCCCCCTATGATCCGGCCTACCTCTTTGTGAAACCTAGGGAAGGTCCAAATACAAATAAGCCTCGGTACCACACTTTGAGTGGCCCTGTGGCAAGAGACTGGGAACTATCTAAATGGACTAACAGATTTAGTCCGTTGATGTCCCTAGAGGAAAATGACTGACTGATAAGGCCCCCCCTCACTATGGAGAAGGCAGTAACAAGAGGAGATGGGAATATGAACTCACAGGGATCCAAGGTGAGGGGCTAAGGGTGCCACAGGTTACCCTCACAAATATCTCCCCATAGAAGAGGTTCATATAGTAAAAGGAGCTTTTGGGGTGAAACTAGTCAGTATGCCAGAAAACAAGATCGGGCCCGCATCGGGAGTTATTAGTTGTGAGGTGGATATAAGGGATGATTTATCCCTGTTCTCACTACAGTGTCGAGGGGCTCAAGCAATGTCTTTAAGGACAGATGACATGTCTGATACTGGAAGCCTAAGTGCCCAAAGACAGTCTGTGATCAGCCACTGGAAAGACGGTTAAAAATAATTTCATGGAACATAGCCAGCCTGGCCAGCAAATTTGATAACATTGAATGGCAGCAATACATATATAAGTTCTATATAATTAGCTTACACGAGACCTGGGTGGTGGATAACAGCCTCTTCCATATGAATGGGTACAAATGCTTTTTCGTGCCCGCCCAGAAATCGAGATCTGGAAGAGCAATGGGAGGACTATCCGTATATATAGACTTAAATCTCCAAGGAACATGGACAAGCCCATCCTTGACATCTTATCATCTTCAGGCATTGGGGTTTAGGGGTAGCGGGTTAAGGCTGATCCTGTTTAATGTATACAATAAAGGTGCCCTTGGAGAAAATAGCCCAACAACCCAGGAATTAGACCGTAGACTCAACCAGGAATTAGCCGAAAGGAAAGGGGCCATGGAACCCACTGTTCTTGTCATGGGTGATTTTAATTGCCACCTGTGCCCACCGTTGTCCCCCCTGAATGCAGAATGGTCCAGTTGTCCAGTAGAGAAAGGCCCTCATTTTGAACACACAACCGAGGTAATGGCCTGGAACATACCATCGATATGATTAGAATGGAGTGGAAAATCAGCTTAACAAATAATCCTAGGGACAAACAAAGAATAGTGCAGTGCAGACAGGCATACAAGAGCGCAATAAAGAAGAGGAACTATCCCTCCAAGCTGATGCATGGGCAGACTTAACCCCTTCCATGCTCATGACGGAATGGTTCCGTCATGAGCATCGGTGCTCCTGTGCTGATGACGGAACCATTCCGTCATGAGGCCAGGGGCACGAAATCCCTCTGCTGCAGACAGCAGAGGGATTTCCTTTTCAACCCTCTGACCTTGGGAGCTTGGGAAGAGCTTCCCCAGCTCCCGAGGCCCCCTCCCTGGTTTCTCTTCAATGACGATCAGCGCGCACGTCGCGCTGTCGTCATTGAACACAAACCGAAACTAAAATGAGCCTTTAGACTCATTTCAGTTTCACTTTCTACATTGTCAGTGGGCTATCTCAGCCCCCTGAGCACGTAGAAAGACGGGAGAGGTATCATTGGAAAGGGGAGAATCCCAGGAGGGCGATCCCCAAGCAGGGATCCACCCACTAGACACCAGGGAGGTCCCCCCATAAATAAAATAAATAAATAGTATTAAGTCTTTCTGCCCCCCCTCGGGGGGCTGATGGGGCAATAGCCCCACAATCTGCCCCCCGGGGGGTAGAAAGCCCACTATACACCAGGGAATTTTTTTGGGGCACTTTTGTTAGGGTGGTGGCTGCCCAAAATGGGCGTGCCAATGCCCCCACCCCCCGGCACCATTACAGCCTTTCTGCCCCCCCGGGGGGGCAAATGGGAGCAGTAGCCCCCAATTTGCCCCCCGGGGGGGCAGAAAACCCACTATGCACCAGGGATTTTTTTGGGCACATTTTTATTAAGTTGGGGGCATTGGCATGCCCGTTTTGGGCAGACTCCACCCTAATTAAAATTTGCCCAAGGGGCCCAAGGGGAACACTGGGCTGTAGGACATTTGTGCCGGCATGGAGAACCCACGCAAAAATGTATGAAAAAGTGTTTTTTTAACCTAATTTTAAGGTTTGCAGGGAATTCTGGGTAGGTAAACCTTGGGGGACCCATGCATGCCATACCTCGCTGGACTCCCCCAGGTGTCTAGTTTCCAGAAATGTGTGGGTTAGGTAGGTTTCCCTAGATGGCCGCCGAGCCTCGGGCCAAAAACTCATGGAAACCCCCTTGCAAAACCAGGTTGGTTAGTGATAGGTTATTTTGATGTCGCCTCCTTAGGTTTGGGGCCCTTGCCTGTCGCGGGTCCTTGAGCCACTCACGCAAGTGAGGTACCATTTTTATCGGGAGACCTGGAGGGACACTGGGTGGGAGGAAATTTGTTGATCCACGCAGATTCCAGAACTTTCCACCACAGAAATATGAGGAAAAGGCGTTTTTTTGGCAATTTCTTAGCTTTGCAAGGGTTTCTGGGTAACAGAACCTGGTGGGAGGCACACAAAGTCACTCCATCCTGAATTACCCTGGGTGTCTAGTTTTCAAATTTGTATAGGTTTGCTAGGTTCCCCTAGGTGCCGGCAGAGCTAGGGTTCAAAAACGAAAGCTAGGCTCTTTGCCAAAAAGGGCACATTTTCACTGCGAAATTGCGGTGTGACCACGTTGTGTTTTGCGCTGTTTCCTGTCGCAGGCACTAGGCAGACCCAGGCAAGTGAGGTACCATTTTTTTTGGGAGACCTAGGGGAACGCTGGGTGGGTGGAAATTTGTTGATCCACGCAGATTCCGGTACTTTGCACCACAGAAATGTGAGGAAAATGCATTTTTTTCACAATTCTTTAGCTTTGCAAGGGATTCTGGGTAACAGCACCTGGTGGGAGGCATTGAAGTCACCCCATCCTGAATTTCCCTGGGTGTCTTGTTTTAAAAAATGTATAGGTTTGCTAGGTTTCCCTAGGTGCCGGCAGAGCTAGGGTTCTAAAAGAAAAGGTAGGCTCTTTGCCAAAAAACGGCACGATTTCACTGCGAAATTGAGGTGCGACCATGTTGCGTTTTGCGTTGTTTCCTGTCGCAGGCACTAGGCAGACTCAGGCAAGTGAGGTACCATTTTTTTCAGGAGACCCGGGGGAACGCTGGGTGGGTGGAAATGTGTTGATACACGCAGATTCCCGAACTTTCCACCACAGAAATGTGAGGAAAATGCATTTTTGTTGTCAATTTCTTAGCTTTGCAAGGGATTCTGGGTAACAGAACCTGGTGGTAGGCAGTCAAGTCACCCCATCCTGAATTCCCCTGGGTGTCTAGTTTTCAAAAATGTATAGGTTTGCTAGGTTTCCCTAGGTGCCGGCAGAGCTAGCGTTCAAAAACAAAAGGTAGGCTCTTTGCCAAAAAAGGTCAGGATTTCTCTGCGAAATTGAGGTGCGACCATGTTGCGTTTTGCTTTGTTTCCTGTTGCAGGCACTAGGCAGACCCAGGCAAGTGAGGTACCATTTTTTCGGGAGATCTGGGGGAATGCTGGGTGGGTAGAAATTTGTTGATCCACGCAGATTCCCGAACGTTCCACCACAGAAATGTGAGGAAAATGTTTTTTTTGTCAATTTTTTTAGCTTTGCAAGGAATTATGGGTAACAGAACCTGGTGGGAGGCAGTCGAGTCACCCCATCCTGAATTCCCGTGGGTGTCTAGTTTTCAAAAATTTATAGGTTTGCTAGGTTTCCCTAGGTGGCGGCAGAGCTAGGGTTAAAAAACAAAAGGTAGGCTGGTGCCAAAAATGGGAACGTTTTCACTGCAAAATTGAGGTGCGACCATGTTGCGTTTTGCGCTGTTTACTGTCTCAGGCACTAGGCAGAACCAGGCAAGTGTGGTACCATTTTTTTCGGGAGACTTGGGGAAACGCTGGGTGGGTGGAAATTTGTTGATCCACGCAGATTCCAGAACTTTCCACCACAGAAATGTGTGGAAAATGCTTTTTTTTGTAAATTTTCTAGCTTTGCAAAGGAGTCTGGGTAACAGAACCTAGTGGTAGGCATTCGAGTCACCCCATCCTGAATTCCCCAGAGTGTCTACTTTAAAAAAATGTATAGGTTCGCTAGGTTTCCCTAGGTGCCGGCAGAGCTAGGGTTAAAAAACAAAAGGTAGGCTCTTTGCCAAAAAAGGGCACATTTTCACTGCGAAATTGCGGTGCAACCACGTTGCGTTTTGTGCTGTTTCATGTCGCAGGCACTAGGCAGACCCAGGCAAGTGAGGTACCATTTTTTTCGGGAGACCTGGGGAAACGCTGGGTGGGTAGAAATTTGTTGATCCCCACAGATTCCAGAAATTTACACCACAGAAATGTGAGGAAAATGCGTTTTTTTTGTCAATTTTTTAGCTTTGCAAGGGATTCTGGGTAAAGAACCTGGTGGTAGGCAGTCCAGTCACCCCATCCTGAATTCCCCTGGGTGTGTAATTTTCAAAAATGTATAGGTTTGCTAGGTTTCCCTAGGTGCCGGCAGAGCTAGGGTGCAAAAACTACAGCTAGGCACTTTGCCATAAAAGGGTCAATTTTTAACTGCAAAATTGAGGTTTGACCACGTTGCATTTTGTGCCATTTCCTGTCGCAGGCACAAGGCGACCCACACAAGTGAGGTACTGTTTTTATCGGGAGACATAGGGTAATTCAGATTTGTAAATCAACTGTTATTACCTATTGATTTTCATCCATTTCTCCCTTCCCAATGAATGACATTGTGTAAAAAAAAAATCTTTTTGAAAAATGACCAATAATTCTCATGCTAGTATGAGTATTCCCAATTTTGAAAATGTGCAAATATATACTGTTTCTAAACTCTATAATTTTTACCCAATTCAGAAATACATAGGTGTCTTTCATACCGATTTTTCCAAGTATACATTTTCCAAGAATAAGTGCTCTATACCCAGTAGATAATAAAATACTATTGCAAGTTGCTGCTCAGTTTTTGGCTCTGGGTTCGTCGGGTTCTTGGTGAAACTACAAGTCTTATATATCCCCACAACCAGGAACGTCAAACAGATGTAACGAAATATTGTTTTCCAAAAGCTGTCAAAATTACTAGAAGTTATGGGTGAAAACGTTGAGACAAAAGGCTGTTTTTTTCAACAAATTTTCAATTATTCCAATATTTCTCTGTTAGTTTCTATAAAGAAACCTTCATGGATTTAGACAAATGACCCCTTTCTGAATTCAGACTTTTGTCTACTTTTCGGAAATGTATAGCTTTCCAGGATCCATTCTTGCTTTCAAACTCATTTCTACCATTAACTGGAAGGAGGTTAAAAGCTCTAAAAATAGCAAAAATAGGCTAAGTCCCAGAAAAATGCCAAAAACTGTGTAAAAAATGTTGGTTCTCTGACAAAAGACTGTAATTCCCTAAAAGCTGAGAAAATGGAGATTTCAGCCCCACAACCCCTTTTTTGATAACATTTGCAGAGAAAAACCTAGAGGCTTTCATTTGCAGCCCGTTTTTCTCATTTTTCTGAAAAAAAACTAAAATTTCACTGTATTTTGCCTAATTTCTGGGACCCCTCCAAGGGAATCCACAAACCCTGGGCACCTTTAGAATCCACATGATGTTGGAAGAAAAGGACGCAAATTTGGCGTGGATACCTTATGTGGTCAAAAAGTTACAGGGGCCTAAGCGCGCACTACCCCAAATCGCCAAAAAAAGGCTTAGCACAGGAGGGGAAAAGGCCTAGCAGCGAAGGGGTTAAGGGAGGCTTCAGATAGAAGGGACATGACTGAATTCTGGAAAATAATTAACAAGCCATGTTTCCAGGGTAATAATGCCCCTGAGATCAGTGCAAAAATCCTACCAGAACAATGGCTTACACACTTTAAGGGCTTGTATAAATACAGCCAGGACACTGCGCTGGAGGGGGGATGGGTGGTCCGGCAGGGCCAAGAAGTAGTAGAATTCTCCCTAGAGGAAATTACTGTGGGAATCCAGGGCTTGACAAGAAACAAAGCACCAGGTCCTGACAGCACACCCCCAGATTTTTACTTGAGTAATGTAGACCTATGGGCCCCTATTCTTACCAGAGTGCTAAATGAGGTGATTATGTGGGGTTTACCCCGCTCTTGGTCCACAGCAATAATTGTCCCAATTTTTAAAAAGGGCAATAGGGACAACTCCCAGTGTTATCAGCCTATTTCTTTCATTGATGTCTCCGCCACAGTTTTGGGTCGGGTAATCCTTAATCGTCTTACTGAGGGGACCGAAGAAGATGACATCATCTCAGACATTCAGTACGGCTTTAGGACAGGGAGATCCACAAGTGATAAATGGTTGAACCTATATTTGCTGGTGGCAAAATACACTAAAACCACCAATGAAGCGATCTACTTGGGGTTTATTGACTTGGCAGCCGCTTTTGATCATGTTAATAGGGAAAAACTATGGGCCCTGATGAGTTATCTGGGAATTGACTCGGGTCTGACCAATATCCTCAGAGAACTACACCGGGATACCACCGCCAAAGTGTGTTATAATACGGAGGGGGAGAATATTGAACCCTTCCCATGCACTAGAGGGGTGAGGCTGGGTTGTATTCTTGCCCCCTTCTTGTTTTCGCTCTATATTAATAACTTAGAACAGGCTTTGGTTGCTTTGAAGACAGATTGTCTGAGAGTAGGAACGCGCCACATCCCGGTACTTTTGTACGCGGATGACGCGGTCCTACTGGCCCGTTCCCCGAAGAGCCAACAAACAGATTTGCCAAATTGATGGAAACACTAGTTCTCTCCGTGAACCTAATTAAGTCCTATGTAATGTTGGCTGGCACAAAACCATACAAAAGGTTTTCTTATAGAATAGGGAACCACACATTAGAAAAGGTGCAGTCTTTTTCCTATATCGGTCTGTTATTTGACGGATCATTACAATTTGATTCCCTGGTGGAAGAACTATGTAGCAGATTGGTATCCTCAAATGGTGCTATAGCAGGCTATGGGCGTAGGCTGGGTCGTTGGTCCCTGGAACAAATTATGAATTTGTATAGTTCTATATGCTGTTCCAAAGCCACGTATGGTTCCGAAGTGTGGGGTTTTGTAAATGTTGACCAATTGCAGCGGGAGGAAAATAAATACTTGCAATCAATTCTGAAAATACCCCGGAGTACCCCTGCTGTAATTGCACCCAGGGAACTAGGGAGGCCATATATTGAGGACCTGGTCAAGCTCAGACCGATTAAGGCATGGATAAAAATCTGGGCAAACCCCGAGGCAGTTTTGAGCAGACAAATTTTAAGAGACTGCTTGGATACGGATAAAGGCCTGGAAATACCGTGGCTGAAGTATGTAAATCCTTTGATTGCAAGGTGCATCACTGCGAAGAGGAGGAGCTAGATCGCCGAGCCAAGCTGAGCTGAGCTACGCCGTTGTGAGGAGCTGTGAGCTGTGAGCCGTGAGCGGTGTGAGCGCTGAGTGGAGCGCTGTGATAACAACACCGCCGCCGCAGCAGCAGCAGGAAGAGGAGGGGGGCCTTCTAGCTGCTAGAACCGGAGCCGTGAATACGCTCTTTCACGGCCGGAGCTGCAACGATTCCCCTCAGCGGCTGCAGCCACAAACACTCCCATTTTGGCGTCCGGACCCGCAAACGCTTCCCCCCAGCGGGCGGAGCGGAGCCCGCGAATGCCTCACCTGGGCAGCCGGAGCCGTGAACATTCCTTTTTTGGCGGCCGGAGCCGCAAACGCTTCCCCCCAGCGGCCAGAGGCGCTGAACGCCTCACCTGGGCGGCCGGAGCCGTGAACTTTCCGTTTTGGCGGCCGGAGCTGCAAACGCTTCCCCCCCGGCGGCCAGAGCCCGCGAATGCCGGCGCTGTGAGAGATTTCCTCAGGAGTCCCAAGAGCAGCGTGCTGTGAGGGTGGGTGAGAGGCGAACGTTGAACGTCCAACGCCCCTTTCCCCTGTCCCCACTACTACCACCACTTGCATCATTACCGCCATCACTGTCGCTGCTGTTTCCCCTGCCCCTCCAGATCCGGCTCCAGACGGGGGTCGGTGGGCAGTTTTTGAATCTGGTACTGAATCGCCCAGGTGCCGGGCGAGGTGAGGCGAGGAGGTGTGCGCCAGACAGAAGCTGACAGAAGCAGACAGAGCAGACAGCAGGCCGCGGCAGGTCCTGTGCTGTGCTGCGGGGGGTCTGCCAGAACACAACAAGCACTGGGGCAGAGGCAGCCTGGAAGGAGAGAGTGCGAGCCCCACAACGTGTGTTGCAACTGCGGACGGCGGATGGCTGAGTAAAGGAACAAAGGAGGTGAGGCTCAAGTCATCCCCAGGCCCGAGCGAGAAGGCTAAGTGTGAGAGGGGTAGCATCGTGGCACGAACGCTGCAGCCGATAGAGGCAGCAGCAAAGTAAGAGCCCAGGGGCTCGGACTAAGACAAAACGAAGTGGAAAACCAATAAATAACAAAAACATAAATAAACACACACATAACAAGATTCATCTATATAACTACCAAAAAACCATAGAATGAGATCTGGTAAAAAACGGCAAACTGCTCCTAGCAAAAAGCAAAAAAAAAACTAACCCGTCCCCAAAGATGCCTCTATATCTTCATCTGACGGCGAGTACGTGGCACAGGGAGAATGGGAGAGGTTGGACACGGGAAAGTTGGTGGCAATACCTGGGAATCCCGGTTCAGTGACGGGTAAACAATGGCAGCAAAAAATTTGCAAATTATTCTTCCTAAAAGATCCGATCTCGGCGATTTTTGCTGCCACAGTGGAGGCGCAAAATCTCCCGAGCCCAATTCTGCCAGATATGATCAAACTGTCACTCGCACCAGGGGTTTCTAACAAGGAAACAAAGCAAATGGACCAACGTCCACACAAGAGCGCTGTAAACTTACCAGGCAAAATAAGTCAGAAAGTGAAAACCAACATTATGAAAAAACAGACAGAAATTGTGCAGGCCCAAGTGCACAAAACAACTGGGCCCCCTGAGAACACGGATTCCAAAAAGGAAGCGGACATCAAAACTTCAACCCAATTAAGCACACAAGACACAAAGGGTACGCACAGACCTGCATCCAACCTGTTGACCTCACAGGGTCTAGAGTCGCTTGAAAATATCTTTGCTAAATCAGGTTCTCAAAACATAAGCCACAAAGACTATACTAAGTGCAACAAAACACTTCACGGGGCTGACGTAGGAGGTTTGTTAAGCCAGAGACTCGAAGGGCAGGAGAAATGGAAGATCTCCCTCCAACCACAAATACCCCAAAGTTGATAGTAACCTCTAAGAAAAAAACAAAAAGAACATTAGAATTCGATTCGCGCAATCTACAACGCAACAACCCAATATAAAGGTGCACACTCAATAGCTAGTGGCATCAACACCGCGAGACTTAGAGAACCATGGTAGCAGTCACAGAATCCTGATTGACGACACCAGTAGTGTCGGCAGTGAGGCAATCAAGCAAGCCCAGTTGGATCCAATTTCAATTTCATCGGCAAGCAGGATCGAACAGTCCTGCGTAAACTTAGAAAACGGAGTTAGTTTTCAACACAACACAAATTGGGGGAAAGCCCTAATTAGCACATTGGATCAGGCAATAAGGGCATTAAACTTCCAATCAGACAAAATGGAAGTCCAAATATACCTAATAAACATCATCGCAGAGCACATTTCAAACATAAGCTCTAAGGCAGACACAATAATGCCCTTATTAGTCAAAAAGGAAAACGCGGAAAAAAACACAAATATAAACATAGACCAGATAACTCCAGGAAATAGAACACAAACCAAAAACAACGCTAAATCTAGTCGCTGCAACTGTGGTAGTATAATTGAAAAACTGGCATCCCTCCCAGAGATCCTAAATGACATCCTGGGAGTAGTGAAATCTACATGCGAACAAGAGGGAAACCGGGAGCACACGGACACTACCCAGAATGAAGAAATTCCAAATGCCCAAATTGGACAACAAATCCCGGATCAACCTAACAAAGGGGCTCAGAAGAATACAACCACAGGTCAAGATGTAGGGGCGACGGAAAGCCAAGAAGAACAAACCTGCGAAGGCTCGCCTACCCCTCCATCTGATCACCAGGACAAACTAACAAAACGTCAACGAAAGAGAGCCAGGAAGGCACAGCCCAAACAAAAAAAGAAACACACCGTCGCCCCAGATCACATCTTTCCAATTTTTATAAAGAACGTAAGTCAAGGTCTCGAAATAAATAAGGATATTCTGAAATCTCCCAACAGTAGACAGGACCAACAATATTTGGAAAGGGTTAGTTTTTCGTTTGAGATCTCTATAACAGTGGAGTCAACACATAAATCAGAAGTAAAAACCTTCAATGGGCCAAGGGAATCCAAACAATCAACCAAAGGCCCAAATATTCCCAGATGTCAAACAAAATAAACAGTACGAATAAGAGATTATGTGGACAACGGCTCAAACGAACGCGATAAGGACCCGGACATCCATGAAGAAGCTGGCAGCACAGAGGCCAGCTCGCCCCCACTTCAAAGAAAAGAAGCAGAGGAATCACCTAAATCCAACAATACGCACAGGAGCAAAAATCCAAGCACCGTCACAAGGGAAATAAAAACCCCTCAACTTGAACTAGATCAGAGAGCTCTAAAGATTACCACCAACGCAACAGGCAGGAGCGTTACAACAAAGAGTGACCTCCCTGAACTTGAGCAATCAGCACAATACACAGAAACTAGACTTGTGAAGAAGTCAGAAAAAAGTATTGAGGCACCCACAGTTCACAGTTCACGTAAAAGATACTGACCCAATCAAAGGGCCCTTTAGAACAAAAATCAACTCAAGGAATCAGGTGGGCAACCTAACACGAATACCAGACGAAATCGAACCTGTTGTGACTTTTATACCAGAATATGTAACAAAGGGAAGGCAGGACATTCTCAACAGAAGAAACATTCTAAAACTGCTTAAGGAAATCCCGGAACTCAGTGGAATAGCTTCGCAAGACATGGAAGCAGTAGAGTTCCAGCAAAATAGAGTTAGGCCAGAAATAGAAAATTCAGAAAGCAATATTTGAGAGCTGGGGAATCAACCTACAACAACATAAGCAACCGAGATACCCCTACCCCCTCCACAATAACTTAGATCATCAGAAGGATGTGGAATCCCAAAGGCCCAATACAAAATCATGCTTACACAAAGCCCGAGCAACATCTCCGGGCAAAAGAATAGAAACAAAATCCATCTTGAAAAATCAGATAATCACATATCTGCTTCACTGGAGTAATTAAGACTGGTTATGGATCCCGTCAGTACTAAGCGAAAAGTGTTCCTAGAACAGATACAACGACCACAGCCAGAGAACGACTACAACTCTGGCAGAAGGAAGAAACAACAGCGGAATCAATTAACTTATGCTTTGGAACGTGCATGGTTTTAGCAGCATGGAGCAGGACCATGAAACGCAAACATTTTTTGATGAACAGGACATAATACTCTTACAAGAAACCTGGAACTTGACCCATCCAGGTATTCCAGGTTTCACGTACCATCACATACTCGCAGAGAGGAATGCAAACATGGGTACCCACGAGGAGATCTAACAATCCTCATTTCTCAAAAATATACCTGGAATCAAGAAATATTGGACGTTGGGCTGAACTGGGTTCAAGCGATAAAAATTAAAATCCAGCCCCAGTATCAATTGTTACTTCTGAACATTTACATACACCCAGACCGCAAAGCAAAAAAGGAAAAATTGGGAACACTGCTCAAACTTATTAAAACCTTACAAAAAACCAACAAACTAAGCTCTATGATAATTTCGGGAGACTTTAATTCCAATCTACTCAGCACTGATAGGGGTGGACCGAATAGGAAAAAAAGGGCAGCATTCGGGGCCAATCAAACCGAATGGGGCAATATAACCTCAATGGGCTTAACAATATTAAACAGCAAGAAAAAAGGCCACTCTCAGCCGTGCCCTAACTATGTGAGCGGCAACGTTAAATCGAATCTAGATTTCACAATGGTAAGTGTGAGCCTGATAAATTCAATAATGGAATATTTAATAGTTCAGCGCTTGGAAAGCGATCATTTCCCTCAAATCATTAGGATGGCTATCGCAGTTCCAAGAGCAGAGAGAATAAGCTCATTACAGCAACACCCAGAAAAATGTAACCTGCGGAAAATAAAATGGAGGGGTGGAGAAACACAGACAAATTTAACCACAGCCAGCAACTTTATGTTAAAACTTGGGAGCCTAGAAAACGGAGACCCTATAAACAACTGGGAAAATTTGCTTAAGGAAAAACACTCAGTCAATCAATCAATCAACCAATCAATCAAGAAATTTGTATAGCGCGCTACTCACCCGGAGGGTCTCAAGGCGCGCGGGGGGGGTCCGATACTGCTCAAACAGCCAGGTCTTGAGTTGCTTCCTGAAGGAGAGGTGGTCTTGGGTAAGATGGAGGTGGATGGGGAGGGAATTCCAGGTCTTGGCTGCCAGGTAGGAGAAGGATCTTCCTCCCATGGTGGCTCTCCAGATGCGTGGAACGGCGGCGAGGGCGTGGTTGGTCGAATGTAGTTGGCGGGTGGGAGTGTAGAAGGTCAGGCGGCTGTTGAGGTACCTGGGGCCTAGGTCGTGGAGGGCTTTGTGTGCGTGGGTGAGGAGGCGGAACGTGGTTATTTTGCTGACGGGGAGCCAGTGCAGGTCTTTCAGGTGTCCGGAGATGTGGCTGTGGCGGGGGATGTCCAGGATGAGTCGTGCAGAGGCGTTCTGGATGCTTTGGAGTCTTTTCTGCAGTTTGGCTGTGGTTCCGGTGTAGAGGGTGTTTCCGTAGTCTAGTCTGCTGGTGACAAGTGCCTGGTTGACCGTCTTCCTGGTTTCGGTGGGGATCCATCGGAAGATCTTTCGGAGCATGCGTAGGATGTTGAAGCATGAAGACGAGACGGCGTTGACTAGTCTGGTCATCGACAGGGAGGAGTCCAGGATGAAGCCCAGGTTGCGTGCGTGGTCCGTTGGTTTGGGTGCGCTGCCTAAGGCCGGGGGCCACCAGGAGTCGTCCCAGGCAGATGGTGATGATCCAAGGATGAGGACTTCCGTCTTGTCTGAGTTCAGTTTCAAGCGGCTGTTCTTCATCCACTCGGCTACTTCTTTCATCCCTTCGTGTAGGTTTGTTCTGGCGGTTGCGGGTTCATTGTTGAGGGAGAGGATCAGCTGAGTGTCGTCGGCGTAGGAGGTGATGTTGAAGCTGTGTTGGCGTGCGATGGCTACGAGGGGGCTCATGTACACGTTGAAGAGGGTGGGGCTGAGTGATGAGCCTTGTGGTACGCCGCAGATGACTTCGGTGGCCTCGGATCTGAACGGGGGGAGGCGGACTCTCTGGGTTCTTCCGGCGAGGAACGAGATGATATACTCCAGTGCCTTCTCTTGGATTCCGAGATTGCTGAGGCGTTGTACTAGGGTGCGGTGGCAGACAGTATCGAATGCTGCAGAGAGGTCCAGGAGGATGAGGGCCGCTGTTTCCCCGTTGTCGAGCAGGGTTCGGATGTCGTCAGTGGCTGCGATGAGGGCGGTCTCGGTGCTGTGATTTGCTCGGAAGCCGGACTGTGAGTGGTCGAGGGATCCGTTTGTCTCGAGGAAGATGGCCAGCTGTCTGTTGACGGTCTTCTCGATGACTTTGGCAAGGAACGGGAGCAGCGAGATGGGGCGGTAGTTCTTGAGGTCGGTGGGCAATTAGAGATCGAAAAGGAAAGCCAGCACCTTGGTTTAACGCAGAATTAAAACAAGAAAAAAGAAAATTGGCCATGGCACAAAGATCAGCCGCAAAGGGACAATGCTTAAACACCATAGAGCTCAGAAGCATGAGAAAGGCATACCGGAAAAAATTATGGATAGCAAAAGCCCAACACAAAGAACGGTTCTGGGTAAAGCTACTGATCTCAAGTAAAAAAGCATCCTCCAGAGAGTTCTGGGAAATCATTAATGAACTAAACTTGGGAGCGGCACTGCAACAGGACCTCGGAATCAGCAACAAGGAATGGGGGACACACGTAAAGAACCTTTACTTAACAAAATAACCCCAAAGAACAGAAAAAAAAACAACAAGGGGCATTAATGGAGATCAATGCTGAGAGTTCAAGACCGCACGCCAGCGTAATTCTGGAAACAAACCTCAAATTCAAAGAAATATTGATCACCCGGGCCCAAATAAAAAGGCTAATCCAAAAATTAAAACCAGAGGGGGCACCAGGACCGGACCGAATGGTCTCCCAACAGCATTCTACAAAACAAACATAGACTTCTGGGCCGAACTTTTAGCAACATTATTCAATCACATCTTGAAAAAAGGAATTCTTCCGGCAACATGGAGAGGAAACATCATCCATCCAATCCATAAGAAAGGGGACCGGAAAGAGCCAGGAAATTACCAACTAATCTCCTTAATAGATGTCGAAGCCAAGCTGTATGCCTCGTGCCTATTGAAAGAGCTGCAGGACTGGGAAACATCGACCAACATAATCCCTAGGTTTCAAATTGGTTTTAGACTAGGGATGGGGACAACCACTAACCTGGTTACCTTGGGCCTGCTAACGGAAAACGCCAAAAAAAGAAAACAACAACTATACGGTTGCTTTGTCGACATAAAATCAGCTATCGACCATGTAAGCAGGCCAAGGCTTTGGAGTAAATTAAGAAAGCGGGGGATGCCGGATAATTTAATAAATGCAATAACCAGGCTATACAGTGAAACATGGGCGAAGGTTAAACAAGGGAACGGCACCAGCCATACTCACAAAATTGAGACACAGGACGGTTTAAAAAAAGGTTGCGTCCTTGCCCCCAGTCTTTTTAATTTATACCTTGCTAACATTGGACATCATTTAGATGCAACGGAAAGTCACGCACCGAAACTTGGCAATGTTCCTGTGCCCATAATGCAGTACGCCGATGACATAATTTTACTAAGCAAAACCCCAGTCGGTCTGCAACGCTTAGTAAACATGTTAGCCTCATATTTAGCACAAGAAAACCTGGAATTGAACAAAGATAAAACAAAAGTGCTCCGAATTGTGGAGGGGAAGAAACTAAAATACAGATGGTCAATCAACAACTCTGTTCTCGAAGAGCAGGCATCATACAAATATTTAGGGATGACCATTGAGCGGAACAATACAAAAAAAAGGTACATACAGGTATTAAGAGGGAAGGCGCAATCATTAATTTACGCATATAGGCAACTGCAAAAGACGTGGGAGGCCCAACTTATATGCACTTACTCAAAATAATGGCTGCACAAATCATACCAACGTTGTCTTATGGACTAATTGCATGGCTCGGAGGTGAATCAACGATACTAAACAACTTACAAATAAAATATACAAAGTTGTGTTCGGGTTGCCGTACGCAGTAACGCCAGCCCAAGTTCACTTAGAATTTGCAGAATCAAGAAATCAGGTTGATGTCCACATTTGCAAAATTCTACCACAAGCTCCGATCTGCCCCTAGTGAGTCATTGGACAATCTTTGCTGGGAGGAAATAAATTTTCAGGAAGCCAAACCCAACACCACCCAAAGGGGAACATTTCTCAGCACGAGTTTGATAACATTGGGCCTATACGAAGTGTGGAAAAAAAATATTGACCACAAGCAGTTCTGCAAAGTAGTAAACAGTTCAGCAAAAAGGATTTTTTTGCTTAAAGATAAAAGAACCCTAACTAAACGGCGACACGCCTGGACAGTAGTCAACTCATACACCACCCAAAAACCACAAGTCTATCTAGCCTTACACTACTGCCAACATCTAAAAAAATCTTTGATAGCATACCGACTTGGCACGCACCACTCAAAACATCTAAGGCCTTCTTGGAAACAACATCTCAAAAGTGCTAACTGCAGACTATGCGGATACAAGAAGGAAACAGTGACACACTTGCTATGTGTATGCCCCGCTTTGCAGGCTTTAAGAAGAAGATATCTATCGGCAATCTTCAATACATTGAAGATCCGTACCTGCAGGCAGGCGGTGATATGCTGGCTGAGTGGGGTTTCACCAATTCTCTCATGCCGGGGAGTCAAATTTATGGCGAAGGTAACAAAGCTGTTACAAGATACGGAACAGATAAAGGCACCTGCCGCTCCGAACAAAAAGTAGACCAGGGACTGATCACTAGGTGATAGAAAGGTCATCAAGTGAAAGACTTGACACGGACAGACACAGTATGTTTTAATCCAAGATACATGATCACAGAGAGGACATTTTCTGAGACAGACTATTCTGATTTTTCTTCATTTATACTAGCCTTTTGTACTTGCTGTTGTGTTGTTTTTACTTTTTGCAAATATTGTAAAGATTTTAATTAATCACACAATAAAATGATGATGATGATATGTAAAGACCACCTTGGAAGATTTAGACCAGAAGGATCTTTTTATAAATCCAACAGTAATTTCATCACTGGACAAACCTAAAATTAAGAGAGTGTTTTTGGACTGGAGAGCCACCCGTAGAGCAGCAATTGAAGGGACCAAACGCTCAGTATCTGCCTATGGCCTTGTTAAGAGGGAATGGAACCGTACCTCTATCTGTATAATGCTCAGGAGAGGTTTTTAATGTCTCATTTTAGGCTCAACCTTCGTCCTAATTTTTTAGCTGATCCGTCAGGTTTTACCTCATCAGTTGAGCAGAAGGGTGCCTGCGGCTGCGACAGTAGGTCTCCGCAGGACACCCTTCATTTGTGTTCTTTTTATGTAGTACCTAGGTGTAGATTTCTGGTGGACATCTTAAAACAGACCAAGTTGAGACATGCCAAAGCTGCTCTACTTTTCTTGCAAAGGGTGAATGACCCCCGCACATTGTGCTGTGCAATTAATTTCTTGAAAGACTCTTTAAGATTAAGGAAAATAAGAGGGTTGGCCTGATCGTGGACTTTGTAAAGCTTTTTTAATTCATTTGTGTAAACATTAGTGGCGTCTAGATAAAATGTAATTATGTTTTAAATTGTGTATATATATATGTGCTTTTATGGTGTTTTTTAATCACCGAATAAAGATCCTTTGGTTGATTGATTAATAATGACAACCGCTCCTCCCCCGACATGGAACATCCACTTCATCTGTGCCTATTGCTAACTGACACTGAGGGGAGAATGGACTAGCAAGGTGGCTAACACAGAGGACTGGCCGTTGGAGCACAAGGCCATGATGGTAATTATGCTCATTTCAGACACGAAGGATGACTGTGAGCCATCTTGCTAGTACACATCCCCTCACTGTCAGGTAGCCATAGTGCAGATTAACTGTTTTGTCTGTGTGGGAGTAGGGGTGTTTGCACTGACTCCTTATCTCATCGGGCCCTGTCCTACGTACACTTTCCAGCGCAAACAGCCCAACAGGACTTAAGCTTAACTCACAGTGTGTCAGAATGTACCTGCAGGATGCCTGACACTGGGCACTGGTGTATGACTTTACGAGAACTTCCCTCATGGTTTGTGCTCAAAACACCAATCCTCAGTCTCCGGCATTTTATAAGTACAATTCCATTGACTGTCAGGAAAGCATGTTTCATATTGGGCCTATAGAGCTGGGTGGGAGGAGGAGTGGTTGCACTGGCCAGATCTCCCATCAGGCCCTGTAGTACACACACTCTTTCCACTGTGTAGAAACAGCACCCCTGGAACTATGCGTTCATGAGAGTGAGTGGATATGTACTGACATAGATGGCTGACACTGGTGCCTGGTGTTTGGGGCACCCAGCACTGTAAGTAGTTGTGTTAAAGTCAGACACCAGTGCCATGCATCCTTCTAGTCCATTTTGAAACACTGTGGGTAAGCTTCTATTCTGTTTTGCTGTTTGTGGTGGGTGGTGTATGTCAGACAGGGCATGATGTGAGTTGCAGCCTTTCTCATTGCTCCTCCACCCACCCAGGCCAGCTACCTCTGCTGAGATGAAGACTGACTGGCAGTGAGGGGAAGTGTTCAAGCAAGGAAGCTGCCACTGCTACATGAGGTTAAACTGGAATCCAAAACCCGACAAAGCCCTGTGTACCAAATACAATGCAACAATGTCAGCCATCTTGCAAGTGTTCTTCCATTCATTGTCAGGTAGCCATAAACCCAGTTGAATTGGTTGTGCTGGGTGGGGGTGTGAATGTTTGTCATTACTCCAACACCCATGAAGCCCTGTCCTCCACTCACCTTCCCAGCCAGCCCAACAGACCAGCTGTAACTATGCTACTCTGAACATGAGTGGGAAGTGTAATGGCAAGATGTCTGACACTGGTGCCTGTTGTCAGAGTTGACCACAAATCCCACCATGGCCTTGCGCTCCAAACACAAGTCCCCAGTATCAGAGATTTGGTCAGTACATTTCCACTCACTGTCAGGTAAGCTGAGTTCCAGGTGTGCTGTTTGTACGGGGTGGGAAGAGTGTGTGTAGAACAAGGCCTGCTGGGAGATGTAGTCAGGTCAAATACTCCTCCTCCCACCCAGCCCAAATAGCACACCATAAACCATGTTTACCTGACAGTGATTAGAAATGTATTGACAAAAATGGCTTACACTGGTGCCTGGCATTTGACTTTGCCGCATCATGTCTGGACCAGCAGGCCTTGATGGGTTTTGCAGTCTTGTCACCCATCTTGGCAGCACATTGACACTCTCGGTCAGTAAAGCAGAGTCCCAGGTAAGCTATTTGGGATGATTAGGAAGGTGTGTGTAGGGCAGAGCCTAATGGGAGAAGTAGTCAGTGCAAACACTCCTTTTCCCACACAGCTCAACCAGCTCATCTGGGCCTATGACACTTGACAATGAATGGAAGTATACTATCAAGATGTCTGACACTGGTGCCTATTGTTTGAATTGACTCCCATATAGGCCTTCTACTCCAGACACCATGCAATAGTATCATCCATCTTGCAAGTACATTTCTACTCACTGTGAGGAAAGCATAGTTCCAAGTGAGCTTGTTGGGCTATGTGGGAGGAGGAGTGTTTGCTGTGATTACAACTCCTGTCAGGCCTATGCCCACACCCAACTTCCCCGCCATCCAAACCAGTCTACTTGTGACTCAACTTTCCTGGGAGTGAGTGTAAATATGCTGCCAAGATGGCTGACAGTGGTGACTGGTGGGTGGAGCACAAAGCCTTGCTGTGAGTTTCTAAGAAGTGTGTACATGGTAGGAATTAGATGCATTTTCAAATTCATTGCAGGTAATTATAAGTATGACATACACATCCCATGCTCATTTTCTCTAGTTTTTTTTAATTAAAAAAAAGTCATTTGTATGACTGAAACCTTTACAGTGATGCCTATGGAGGTGTAGTCCATAGATGGTCTACCGCAGAAGGATGGCATGCACGTTCTCCTCCCAGGAAGTGAAGTGTACAGGTGATGCACGAGGGCCACAGACAGTCTTCGTACATCATGGTACCCACTCCTGAAATTATCAATTGTACGCAGGACAGGTACTTCAGCATTCACTTTGTTGACTATCCTATCCCACATCCTATTTCTCTGGGAAATGGGGGTCTGTTGGACTAGTTTCCCAAATAACTGTGGCTCTACTCTGACTATTTCATCGACAAACACTTCCACCTCCTGCTCTGTGAACCGTGGCTGCTTCCTTGGGGTCATGGTGAGGGTGAGGGTGAAGGTGAGGGTGAATGTGAAGGTGAGTGTGAATTTGAAAAAGAGTATGTGTTTGTAAGAATTGGTTAAAAAAGTTAAACATGTGCAAGTTATGGGGTGGGTGAAGTGTGAGTATATGAGGCAGAGAACAGGCAGAGACCAGGAGTGGGGACTTCTGTGACATAGCAGCAGTTCTATAAGTGCAAAGGATAATGGTAATTTCTGTGCCCTTTATGTAGGTTGATTAGTGGGTGAGACTATTTTTTGTACTAAAAAAAAATGCCATTGCCAATGCTTGTTTTCACTGTTTTTATTAGTTTCCTATTGCGATTTGTAACACAAACAGACACGGTTCCAAAACTGCATCGGACACATCGTCATCGGGTCGCGGGGTAAACCGAGTATGATTAATAACTGGAATGCTATTCTTTGGCGTTTCCGAATGAGTCACTGTCATCAAGCGTGTTTCCAGATGATTCTGTCATGCGGATTGCTTTCCGAACGATTCAGTAGGAGTTTAACATGAAATGTATCCTAATTTGTCATTCGGAAAGTTTGTGGTCAAGACAGTCCAAAACCATTCCTGAACCAAATCGGTCAGAGAGCTTTTCAAATGACATTGAGATTGATCACTAAGTCTCACACTCACACAGACACGCAGAAGTTTACCTATGCATTCTTATACACCCATACACGTACCCTACATGTTCACTCATACACACATATACACTCACACACACTCCTGTTCACATTTCCTTTCAGACAGACATTCAAACAGACACAAAATACTCTGATAAATCCTCACACACTCAGTCAGACACATAACTACAAACATACCCTAACATATTCAGCCATATAAGATTCTCACATACAATTGGGACACACACATCAACACACACACATAGCTCCACAAATACACCAAGGACCACAATTACCCACACTCCTTTATATAGAACACTCTTGCACGCACTACCCAAACGTAAATAGTCAGGGACACATGCCCAGACACTCAGTAAAATGCTCATCCACACATATTGTCCTGCACATACACACACACACGCACCACTATCCCGACACCCAGACAGCCAGTCAATGATACACACAAATAAACATATACAGTGATAAATCCATGTCATTAGTATGCCAACTATATGTAGAAGATTCAGGCCCTACCAATAATTAATTTGTCTGCGAGACAACTGGTGTCCTGATGCAGAGCTTTGTTCAGTGCAACAGATGCATTTTTAGGGGCCACACAAAAAAATGGAATTCTATAGCAACTTACTGAATCCCAATTTTCGTTTGCGACTAAATATCTATTCAGCATCCCTTACAAGTACTGAATCGGAATAATATGTATTAATGTTTTGCAACTGAATTCCGGTCATAAAACATTAAGATTTACCAACTATCAAAGTGTAGTGAAAATGCATTCGCAAATTGTAAATGTAAAAAAAATATTTATTGTTTAAGAGAAGGTAGTGGGCCATGGGACTACTGCATATGCCTAAACCAACAAAAATAAAAAAGTAACGTTTCTTTCTAAACACATCCCATTTTTCCTTAGGTAAAATGGATTACATTTAAAAAAAAAGACTGCTTTATTTAAATGCAATCACAGACATGGTGGTCTGCTGACTTTAACAGGCCACCATCCCTGTGATGACTTTGATTCTTAATGAGTTGCAATTTGCAAACTACCTCATTAATATTCATGAGGTAGATAGATTTGCAACACACATGGGGTTTCTAAATAGCTATTTCCTAATTGTGATTCGCAGGAAATTGCTACCCCTAATATTAAATCATCTAGCCCTAAGAATCTTGATGTACTAAGCAGTGATATTTCTAATTGAGGACTGGCATCTTAATGCCCAGCTTTGTTTAGAGCAACAGCTGTATTCAGAAGAGACTTCACCTAGTATTAGATGCTGGGTACATTTGTTTAGGGGGGGGCACTAGTATGTGGAATAAGCTTGTTCTACTAATATGTAAAGAGCCTGGCCTCTTGAAGCTGAGCTTTGGTTAAGGTAATAGCATTATGTGAAAACAGTTTGACCTACTAATAGGGAATGTGTGTAATGTGTGTGGTGAGGGACTGGTCTTATGTAAATGTAAATGTGGGTGTACTTGTAAAGCGCACTGCGACTCCTTGCCGGAGTATCGTGGCTCTGGAGACCGCTGGGGAACCCGTCCTGGTTTTCCCTGTGAGATGGTCCCTTACTGGGTATCTCCAACGTGAAACCAGGCATCCCCGTCGACTTGTGGGGGGCCGTTGTAGAGATGAGGCAAGCTTAATGCCCAGAGTTGCCGAGTGTGATCCCTGGCTAGAGTAGGCACCGAGGCGAGAATTATCGAGTCCGTTGACCCTGGTCCACGACCCTGCCGCGTCGGGAATTGAACCCTGGTCCCGGGCCGTTCTATGCTTCCGGGTCTGCTGCCTCTAACCAGTGAGCCACACCACTCCACACTTCAGGATAAAAGTTATATGTAGAAAAGGTTATTTCTACTAATATGTAATATGTGTCATGAGGGACTGCCCTCTTCATCCTGACCTTTATTCAGGATGACAGCTACATGTAGTAGAGGCTTATTCTCCTAATAGGTGATGTATGTGGGGGAACCGGCCTATTCAGTCAGAGCTCTGTTCCAGGTGAAACTTGTATGCCGAAGAGGCTTGGTCTAGTAATGAATGATGTGTCTCGGGGGAGGGGGTGCTGTGTAATTGATACTCAGCTTTGCCCAGTGGGGCATCAGTATGTAAAAGAGTCTGTGCCTACTGGTAGGTATTTGAAATATATATAGGTATTGCATATTTAAATAAGTACCTGTACAAATAACTTTACACAAGCTTAAAATATTGGATGTAAAAACATAACTACAACATACAATAGATAAAGTGTTCTTTTCAATAAAACCCCCCAACTTTCATCTGAAGTGCCTTGGAGTAAAGAGTACCATTCAGCAACATAATTTGCACTAGTTCAAAAATGAATCTTAAAAACAAATAAAGAGCACAATAGAAAAAGTGCCTTTTTAAAAAAAAAAAATTTTTTTTCAAATAAGTGCCTAAATGCCATGGTGCAGATGGAGAAGGTCATTGTGCACCTATCAGTATTGTCCACATTTTGATTGACTCATTTATAGTGTTTGCCAGTCTTTTCATCACAATGGCCAACCATGTAGTGATTCTGAAATTTAAACTCATGCCAACAGCAAGCCAGTTGAAAAAACAAATCATGCCAGTGCAAACTCTATCTTTCAAAATAAAGCATCAGAGTGCAAGAGTGCAAGAGTGCCAAAGTACCAGTGAAAAAATTGATGAAGATGCATGCACCACTCCGTGTATGATGAGGGTGATGAAGAGCTTTATCACTCTTGCCAGTCTTTTAGATGCACCTAACTGATTGTATGTTGGTTTTGTTGCCACTGAAGGCACCTATGTACAGCTTGCAAGTCCTTTCAACATCTTTGCCAAGAGTAGAATGATCTGAATGTTACAATGAGAGTGGAGCATAGTATAACACTCAGTAATGGCTTGCCTTCAGCTATGTGTCCTCAGTTGATTAAATAGCATGCCCACTTTGATCTTCAATCAGCGAGTAGTGCAGGACAGATGAATACTACATAAAGCATTAACTCTTGTACTTGATGGCACTATCTGCATGATTTATCAGAGTACTCATCCAGTCATCGACGTTGATGGTCCAGAGAGGGCTAGCCTACCAAGCATTTTTAAATATTTAAGTAACACTTGGCTAGATAGGATATCATGCTGTGCTGACAGTAGCTCTTTATTCTGATTCATGCATGTGATTGTCTGGCAAACCTTAATTTGTCCTAAAGGAAAGATGTACACTGATATTAATGAGTTCTTTAAATACTAAAACAGAAACTGAAGTATCTTACAGCTCCTGAGCCTGATGGGACCACAAACTGTGCTCAAAGTAATCTCTAAAATTAGATTTTCAGGCAGAATTCAATAATTATGAGCAGACCATCCATATTTGTCCTATAGGCGTTCCTTAATTTAAAGCAAAATGTCCTTGCCTTGCAAGATGTTGGTCAAACTCACGTCTTATTTGAGAGGGGGACACAATGTAGTAGAAAGAAACAGTAGTATGAGTAGTCTTTAGACTCTTAAAGATGTGACTCCTCTGCCACACAGTAGTTCACAACACTGATATGCAAGAGATGACAGAAGTTTTGCTTTTAGCACATACAATGTCACATGGCTGATAGGGACATTGGTGACATCACTAAGTTACCATGGCTAGTGCTGCCATGATGCTGCTTTTGAGCACGTTACTACATTACTTTATTTTTGCAAGACTGTGTTTATGTTTTCCCATGAGAACTGTCAGATGTGCTAGTTCTCTGCCTGTTCCTGGAGTTTAGACTGACAATTGCGAACACGGTCTATAAACAATGCCCCTTGTTATTCTGTTCTGGTCAGGCCCTAGTGATGAAGCAAAGCTTCGCACATTTTGCGGCTTGCCAAAGTCAAGAACCTCGTTTATGTGTAATAAGGTAACAAAACGTATGTTTTACTAACATTTATTTTGTTTAGGCAAAGTTCCCGAAGCTTGCCTATGTGTATTTCTAATGAATTTAATCCGTGTCCTCTAATATGGCCGCCGCTTGTATTTTAGTTACTGCGCATGCGTCAGCCACACTCACGTGTCCTGACGCGTCTGCAGAAGTGGAGGGAAAGTTATGCGCATGCGTAATTCATAGCTGTGCTTATCATGTGGTACTGCTCGTGCCACTGCTCTTGTGATTGTGTCAATGTAGCTAACATTTAATGCAATAATTTTATTTCTTGATGATGAGTTAAAAGTACAAACCCTATGATGTATTTTCATAATGACATTATTATGTATTAACTTGTTTTCGCTTACTTTTCATGTACCGTGGGGAATGGGGGTCCAAACTGGTTGGGAGCCATATTGACGGTCTCTTCTGCGCATGACCAGGGAGCATTGAAAGGTGGTCACTTTGGATAGTGGAACTCAGCCAGCTGGCAGCCACAGTCAAGATGCGCCTGGGAAAGCCACCTCTGCGCTACGAGAGCGGCGAATGTTGCTCCTCATGTGTTACAATGTTAATTTCCTGCACAGTTCTCATGAGAACCCCAAACCTGCTAGGCGGTACCCAAATATGTTAATGAAGGCTTCAAATCGTGTATTGTGATTGGTGTGTTACCCAAATCCTACCTTAGGACCAATCGAAATTGAGGGATTCTGACACTTTGCAACATTGGGGGGTGGTACACTGTCCCCAAACTGTATATCTACCCTGGGTTCACCTAGTGAACCGTCCGACTTGTCTGGTTTAGCTGACCTGTCACTGACCCAACGCACTCAATAGGTGACTGAAGATACAGAGCGCTGCGGAGCACTCTGTCCGAATTTGACCATAGGCTAAGGTTCCACTGAACCTTAAAGTGCTGGCAAAGCACTTAGCTGGGAGTTCGCTGACCCAATCGGGGTCTTGATCGATAGCTGCAGAGCGGGTGGAGCGCAGGCGTTGCTTCCGAACTGTGGGTTCCGGTCCTGTCCTGAAGAGGGTCCTGTCCTGAGGGTTTGCTGTCCTGTCCTGAGGGTCCTGTCCTGATTCCTATTCCGAGGGTATCCTGTCCTATCCTGGGTGTCCATTCTGCACCTGCTGTCCTTTGAGGGTTATCCTTCCTTGAGGGTTTCCTGTCCTTAACTGACCCGTGGCCAGGGTTTGGTTTCCACACCTTTCTAGGTAAATATTGCTCTGAAAATTCTTAAAATCTTGCACCTTCTGAATTTCTAACTTTTGCTTTAATAAAGTTCAACATTGCACATGTGATATTTTCCATGCCTTTCTGCAACTATTGAAAGTCATTTATATTTTTTCCATAAGTTTATTCCTATGTCTTCTCATTTGTTAGAAATTATATTTTGCATAGCAGTGTGTCATTTCCTGATATGGTCTAGAACTTCATTGCCTAGATTGTTCAAAGGCCCATTCACCTTAAGTGAAGCGTGTTATTCATTATAAACTCTCCTATAGTCACCCACACTTAGGCTATCCCTGTTTAGATAATACTGACTTGCATAGTATCTTTTCTCGTTACATTTTATTAGTACTTTGATGATTACTCTGTCATTATTTCTTTATGCCTATGTGATTTACGTTATCTTGGTTATTGATTGCCTTGTTTTATTGTACCTCATGCAAGAAAATAATGAACTTTAGATAAACATTTTAAAACTTCCAGTTGTCCGTGGTCATTTAAACAGTATTTGAATGTTATTGGTTGAGTTTGTATTTTGCTGCCTTTCCTTTACAGCTAGCTCCCTGATTCATTGTGGTCATTAGGCACCCGCATCGGTGGATGGTAAGTCGGGTGCACCGAAAATTGGTAGCAGGGAACACACACACACCAACTTGGTAGAGCTCGTGAAGTCACCTGATCGATGTATATGGTGATTTGAAAAGTATATGGGCCCTGAAGCCGGAAACGGCGAAAACTATTGGTCGGGTGGCCTCGCGCGCTCTATCAGTTTTCTGGTAGCAGAGGATGGTTAGGGACTAGTTGAGAGTAAGGCAGGGATTAGTTGGACTAGTTAAGTCGGAAGCTGCTATTATATTAATGCTGCTATAAGAGCGGCTGTTCTGAGGGAACTGATCACTCTCTTGTGAATACGCTGCTGAAATTCATGAATTACTGTATTGCAAACAAACCCTTGTCCATTCGGGGTCTTTCTCTTTCAAAAGCCTCAATCTCCCATTCCTCTAATGCCTCATACTGCGTTAGTCTCGGTCTGGGATGCAGTTCATTCATTCGGGTTCTTAGATTAAATAAGATCCTACCATTGAAAGTACCATCTAACGGAAAAGCCAATACTCCGTCATCTTTTGTGTACTTCACCCAATTCTCCAACCACACACAGGTATTGTACCCTCGGTCAAACATCATGAATGAGGCGGGAGTATTGGGTGCTGGAACAAGAACACCTTCTCTAGATTTTATCGGTTTGTCCGTTTTGAAATAATTTTTCACCTTACTTACAAGGGACATTTTTCTCTTGGTTCCGTACAGAACAAGTAAATGAAACCATCAAATTCAGGACTGCCTTTTGTTCAACCTCCATATGGGGAAGAGCGCAGGTCCTTTAATACTGGAACTTTATTCCCGAAACCAAATTATGGGGGAGGACCAAGTGAAACGCATCCTACTGCCCCGAGTTTTACTCCTCTGTTGACCCCACAGATATTACATGACACAACTATAAGAAGGGTACTAGTGGAAAAGGAGCAAGAGGCTCTAGCTAGACAAAGGACAGAAATAATTCAGAAAATCTCCCAGTTAAATACCAGTCCTGAGGCATTGACTATTCCAGTAACTATTGGACCGGTGGTCCCGTTATACGGAAATGGTCAGGGAAATCCGATTACTCCAGTTATGACCCCAGGCATGGCAACCCCGAGACAGGAACCGATCATCATAGATGATCAGTCCAGTGAGTGCGAGTCTGAAGTTGCGTTCTTGGAATTGCCAAACAAACAGACTGGAAAGGGAATACAGCAGAGGCATAACCCTTTTAATACAAAAGAAATTAAATTAGAGACAGCAACAGGTACTAGGAATGTCTCTCTGGTAACTCCGGATGAAATTGAGAGTTGGAGTCTTGAATTAGAGAAGCAGACTCCGCAAACAAAACCTTTAGACCTCTACAAGCTGAGGGTCGAAATAGAAGAATTAATGGCAGGAAATGTGGGGTTGGATCGATTGAATACCTACTCTGAAGAAGAATTGTCGTTCATATGTAAAAGCTTTACAAGGAACACCAGAGTGCTCCACGAAAAACTGACCGAAACAGCAGTTAGTATGGGGGTAGATATCTCAAAATCCAAGCCCTTACAGAAACCGAACAGAGCAGAAATGGGGAGATGTGGAAAGATGGAGAAGCAGGTGGGCGAAAAAGAGGGAAGAGGTTCGCTCCCGACAAGTGACTCCCGAGTTTGCTTTAAGAGAGGTAGAAAAACCTGAGCAGTTATGCCCCATGCGCGAAGTTCCAGGAGGGAAATATGTGCATGTCCCCTGGTCTAGGCAGGATATTGTGTCCTTCACGAACGATTTTCCAAAATTACGAGAGAAACCAGTTGACTGGTACAGGCAGGTGGAAAGGTTCGTGAAGGTACAGAAATGTCTGTGGAAAGACCTGGATGGGTTTTTCGACATTGTGGTTCCAGTAGATTTATGGACCCAGTGTAAAATAAACATAGACTGGCCGAGTGAGGAGTACCCCAGAAACAAGGAAACTGGAGAGCCATCAAAGGATGTCATGCGAAAATATGAGCAGGTAATTCAGCATTTGAAAGAAAAGGTGCCCGCAAAGGAAACTGATTGGACAAAAATAGATAGAACAACACAGGAAAGGGACGAGACAGTGCACTCCTTCTATGAGAGGTTATTGCAGGTATTTAAAACATACAGTGGTATTGATAACATCAACCTGAAGGATATGACGCACTTTATTTACAGGTTTGTAAATGGTTTAAGACCTGAAATTTGTCAGTGGATAAAAGATAATAAAATCTGTTGGCATACAAAAAAAATGGATGAGGTCCTGCGGTACGCTAAGTACTGCGAGGATGAGATGGCAGAAAAGAAAAAGGCCCTCAAGGAAAAGGTGATGTGGGCTCAGGTGAAGCTCGCAGAACAGCAGGAAAAACAATTGAGTAACATGGTTAAAAATGCTGAAAACAAAGGTCCTGGGGGAGGGGGTGGAGGAAAGCCCCGGCCCAAATTTAGCAGGGAAGAGGCTATGAAAAAATTTCCCTGCCATCAGTGCGGCGAAATTGGACACTGGCGAAACGAGTGTCCCCAATTAGTCGATGTTAATGAAAAAACTCCTGATTTAACTCCACAGACGCAGAAAGAAAGACCAAGAAAGACTCAACCCCAGGTAAAAACAGTTCAGGTGCCTCGAGCACCCAAGCAGGTATACAGGGGAAGACAGGCAGAAGATGAAGAGATAGAGGTTTGGGAAAGCGGGGAGAACAGAAATACAGCAACTTCGCAGTATCTGCTGAATGATACCTTCCTTTGTAATGATCAGGACTGACGGGGCCTGAGAGGGGAGGACGAGGAGTGCGTACTTGGCGCTTCCTTGCCGGTAGACCAGTCTGGACCATATATTGAAGGAAAGGTTGACGGAAATGATGTCACCTTTCTGTTGGACACTGGCGCTACCCGTTCTACTGTAAGAACAGTGGACGTTCCAAACCTACCCCTCTCGGGAGAAAATACTAAAGTAGTGGGTGTATCTAATCAATTGATTAGTACTCCTGTTACCGAACCAATGGAGATTTCAATTGGAAATTTTAAACAGATGCATAGATTTGTCGTCTGTGACACCAGTCCAGTGAATCTACTGGGTCGTGATTTGCTGTGCAAAATGAACTGTACCATCTTTTGCACACCAAAAGGTGTGGAAATACAGACCCCAGATGAAGATGGCATTTATAAATTATTGTTACTTAGACCTGACTCAGAAATTAAAAGATTGACCCTGCAGGACTTGCCCCAAGAACTACAGGAAGCCGTAAAGCCAGAGGTGTGGGATTTCACTGGGAAGGATGTGGGGTTGATGAAAGATGTGGACCCCATACAGATAGCCATCAAGGACAATGCAGTATATCCTAACACTAGGCCCTACCGAATGAATGCTGAAGTGAAAGCAGGTGTCACTCTGGAAATACAAAAATTATTAGAAGGAGACATCATACAGGAAGTGATGAGCAGCCCATGCAACTCACCGATTATGGGCATCAAAAAGCCTAGTGGCAAGTATAGGGTAGTGCAGGACCCGAGAAAGGTTAACAAAATTGTAGTTCCTTGCTGCCCTATTGTCCCAAACCCTGCAGTGATATTGTACCAGATTCCTTGGGATGCTGAATGGTTCACTGTGATTGATTTATGTCATGCATTCTTTTCGATACCCCTGCACCCCGACAGCAAATTTCTTTTCTCATTTGCCTTCGAGGGTCACGTGTATTGTTGGAACCGGGTCCCTCAAGGGTATACAGAGAGCCCCTCTATCTTTAATCAGATCTTGAAAAAATGTCTAGAGACTTTGATCTTACCTGGGAACTCTGTGTTAGTACAGTACATAGACGACCTTCTACTGGCGTCTAAAAGTCACAGGGACTGTGTAGTTGACACCATTGCCCTCCTAAATCATCTGTGTGAGAAAGGGCATAAAGTGGCCCCTGACAAACTACAGTTCTGTGCGAAATCAGTAAAATATCTAGGACACCAGATAGAAAAGGGTGTCAGAAAAGTCACATCAGAAAGAGTGAGAATAATTCAAAAGATGCAGTTGCCCCGTACTCAAAAAGATGTCAGAATGTTCCTGGGGGTATTAGGGTACTGCAGACAGTGGATTCTGGGATTTGCAGCTTTAGCCAGGCCCTTGATAAAAATGACCACGAGAGGAATGCCAGATGTTGTAGAGTGGGACGATGAAAGTCTAATGGCTTTCACAAGACTGAAAAACTGTCTGTGTACAGCCCCTGCGTTGGGAATGCCAGATTATTCCAAAGAGTTTGCCCTTTTCTGTGACACTCGCGATAATTGCGCATTGTCAGTCCTGACTCAAGAACATGGCACGACCAGAAGGCCTGTGGCTTATTTCTCTGCCACATTGGACCCAGTAGCTGCTGGGTTACCAGGCTGTCTGAAAGCAGTAGCTGCTACCTGTGCAAGTTTGGAACAGAGTGAGTCCATTGTCATGGGACATCCTGTGACCGTGTATGTTTCACATGGAGTGGTAATTCTATTGACCAGAACTAAAACACAGTATCTCACCCCTAGTCGGCTGACTAAATACGAGAGGATTCTTGTGGGTGCAGCAAATGTAAGCATTGTTAGGTGCGGTATTCTGAACCCTGCCACCTTACTCCCCGACCCCTTGGAAATAGAAGGTGGGGATGATGATGAACATGATTGTATTGACCTGACAGAGTTCAGTACTAAACCACGCCCAGACATAAAAGAAACGCCATTGCCTGAACATGATAAAGAACTATTTGTGGATGGTTCCTGTCTAAGACATGAACTAGGAGGTTTGAGTGCTGCTTATGCAGTAGTGTCTTTCACCAAAATTGAAGAAGCAGGTTACCTATATAACATCAAGTCTGCACAAGTAGCCGAATTGATAGCCATGATAAAGTCTTGCAAAATTGGGAAGGACTTACGCATAACAGTGTATACTGACAGTCAGTACTGTTATGGAGTTGTGCATGACTTTGGCCAATTATGGCTACAAAGGGAATTCATGACTTCCTCAGGTACTCCCATTCGGAATGCAAAGGTTGTTCATGACCTTTTAGAGGCCATCCAGTTACCCAAAGAACTGGCAGTGGTAAAATGTGCTGCTCATCAAAGGAGCATGGACAGAGTATCACTGGGAAATGATTATGCTGATCGAGTGGCCCAATGGTGTGCCAAAGATCGGTATATTGTAAATCCAAAACGAGGGGGGCCAGGAACCAGCTGCCAGCTTCAGGTGTTTGAAGAAGTGCCTATGTGGGATGAAGTGAGAGAGTGGCAGGAATCGGCTCCTTGGCAAGAAAGAGAGAAATGGAAGGAGGATGGGTGTAGACCGAGACGTGTGGATGGTGTGATTTTGGGCCCAACTGGTATGCCTGTGTTACCCCGACACTTGCTTGGCACAATGGCAAGATTAATACATGAAGGATCACACATTGGTAGGGATGCCATGATTCTGGTATTTCAACAGACTTGGTACAGTAAAAAGTTCAGGAAGGTAGCAGAGTCCCTCTGCCAGAGGTGCCTGTCATGTCAACAGATGAACCCAGGCAAGAGGACAATGGTTGAACTGAGCAGGATTGGGAGATCAGGGGGTCCCTTTATAAGGATACAGATTGATTTCATCACCATGCCCCGTTGTGAAGGGAAACGATATGTCCTTGTCATTGTTTGCGTATTTTCAAAATGGGTAGAAGCTTACCCTACTCCTCAAAGTGACGCACTGACAGTAGCGAAGTGTTTACTAAAAGAACTGATACCTAGATTCGGAATACCATACATTATTGAATCAGATAAGGGTGGACATTTCCAGAATGAAATACTGGCTGAACTGTGTAAGGCCTTTGGAATAAGGCAGAAACTCCATTGTGCATACCACCCAGAGGCTTCTGGAATAGTGGAACAAGTAAATGGAACTATCAAAAACAGACTAGCAAAGCTGACTGATGCAACTGGCATGACCTGGGTGAAGGCCCTGCCTCTGGTCTTAATGGGACTGAGAAGTGTTCCTGACCGCAAGACAGGCCTAAGTCCCCATGAAATCATTATGGGAAGAGTGATGAGACAAGCATGGGTGCCAGGAAGCAAACTGTTGAGTATTACTGATGATTTGGTGCTTGAATACTGCAGAAGATTGGGTGACCAAGTGCGTTCTATCTCTCGCCAGATTGGAGACGACGGCATCCTCAATCCAACGACTCCTCTCCACAGCTTGGTTCCAGGAGATTGGGTCAAAATAAAGAAGCACACTCGATCAAGCTGTCTGGCACCAAGGTGGGGAAAGAAACGCCAAGTAATCCTGGTGACAACCACTGCAGTGAAGGTCGCAGGTGTTCCCCAGTGGATCCACGCTGGACACACCCAGAAGGTATTGCCAGACAAAGGATTTGAAGAAGAAGGGCAACCAGCAGAGGACCCTGAAGGAGCCAGACCAGAAGCAACTGACAACGAGCAGCCCAGCACCAGTCAGGTTGCAGGAACAGCAGACGTTGGCCCAGGAGTAGTTGACTACGAACTGCCAAGAAACCAGCCTGTGGAAGAGGTCCCGGAAACTGAGCCAGGAGTAGCTGAAGACGAGCTGCCAAGCATATGGCCAGAAGAATGGATACCGATGATTGATCTGACCGAAGATCCTATCAGAACAAGAGAACGACTTAGTGAAGGGAGAGAGTGGACTAGTCAGGAAAAGCAAGGCACAGGCGAAGAACCTCAGCCGCTTGAGATTCAAATCAAAACTGAGGAAGGAGAAGGTCAGACAGGGACAGAGCAGGTATTCGATACACCACCGCTAACACCTGATGCAGATAAGGGAGAGATTAGAAATAGAGTGATAGTTCGAGCAGAAGAAAATCAAGAGATCGAAGTGCTCGAACAGGATCAGAGAGGGTTAAAAGAACGGGTTCAGGAAACAGAAACAGAAACAGAGACAATCGAAAGCCAAAAACAAAATATTCCTGAACAAGGCCAGATTAGCAACCAGGCAGAAGAATTTGATGCTAGCCCTGGAACTAGTCAGATAAGGGAAGTAGGAGAAGAAAGTGGAGAAGAATTACCACAAGATAAAGAGAACAAGAGAATAAGAAAAGAAAGTGAAGTCCAAGTACCGACTAAGAGACTAAAGAAAAGAAACAACCTTGAGCCTAGGTTTGTAAAAAGATTGAGACTAAGGATAAAGACAGTGGAAGAAAAACGTGCAGAAGCAAGAAGAAGTGCTCGAATAGCAGAGCAAGAAGAAGACTCTTCCAAAAGAAGGAGTGAACGAATAAAAAGACAAAACAAAAAGTACAAGTCTCCTGAATGGACACTGGTTTTGGAGGAGCTTGAAGATCTTGATATAACTGACGTGAGCGACGGAGAACCCGTCCCAGAGTACTCAGCTGAAGAGGAAGACGAACCACCGTGAATTTGCACAAAGTAAGCTAGTTGTGTAAAAAGCCAAAAAGAGGGGTGAGAACACTCCTTCTGAGCCAAAAATGTCTGATTCAACGGTGAATGGTAGACCTAGTTGCAGCCGTTTTAAGACGTGTTGCAAGGTGTGTATATGTAGTGTAGTAGTACTGATAGTTATCTGGATAGGATTAACAATTTTCATTCCCTTTGCTGTAAGTAAAGATACTAACATTGTCCCTACTGAAGTTGTAAATACTGACAATGAGGAGCTAACAACACAGAGTGTAGCACGACATGAAAGAGCTTTGAGACAAACAAAACAGAACTTAGAAGCATCAGATGAGGGAGGACTACATTATCATGGAATGAAGAACAGGACACACTTAAATGTTTTCGCAAACTTGTTAATACACTATGTAGAGACTATGGAAATTGAAGATTGCTATGTCTGCATGAAGCTACCTACTTCGGTGGCTGAGGGCGTGACATACCATCATCTGCCATTGACATATGGAATCTCCTGTAGCATTTTAGCTAGTTTATTCTATAAAAGAGGACCGTTACAGTACTATTACTCTAACAATGACGTGATTTTTTCTGAACTTCCTATACGTGGGAACTTGAATCCTGTACATACCAAGACTGACACCATAAGATATATGGGAGACTATTTTCTGACTATAGGTAACATTGACATAGCAGACGCACACAGAGATAACTTGACTTGTTCTTTGCGTGAGCAGGAAAAGATGTTCCTGAACATGGCAGAGAAAAGGAGAATTAAAATTCAAAAGAAGGCTAATGACGAAAGTCAGAAAAAGCCAAAGTGGGCAGAGAACATGGAAGGCACCTCATCTGGTGGAGCGGGTCCTGCTCTGTTGCTGGATTTTGAAAAGAAAGGCAAGCTATGTCTTCACCGCGAGAAGACTAGCTATTATAATAATGTTTTCATTGGTTCCAGTGAATGCGAACATAATTACAAGGTAATTGGAGGTTGGGGTTTCAAAAATGGGTCAGAGCCTGTGTTTCCTGGAATTTATTATATTTGTGGGGACAAGGCTTATTTCAAATTGCCGGATCACTGGAATGGAAGCTGCTACTTTGGCATTGTCTTCCCGAAAATATACCATGTGAATGGAAAAGCTGGAAGCAATGAAGATACTAATGGCTTAGTGCGTAGTAAAAGAGAAAGTATAGGTGAAATTATGGGTAGTATTTTCAGTGCACTGATACCTGGAGTGGGAGTGGTTCTGAACACTCACAGAATTTGCAAATTGTCTACTATAGTAGATGTGCTGTCTACTGAAACAGCTCATGGATTTCTGCTGGTCAATACTGAAATGGTTGCGATCAGATCAATGGTTTTACAAAATCGACTTGCTCTTGACACCTTATTAGCGAAAGAGGGCGGAGTCTGCCGGATGTTGAAGGCGCAACATTGTTGCACTTATATTCCGGATAAAAGTGTACAGATCAAAAGATATGTGAAAAACATTACTAATTTGGCAAAGGAACTCAAACCACTCGAGGTTGATAGTGCCTGGAAGAGACTGGTAGATGGTCTCTCAAATGTAGGTCATTGGCTTGCTAGCATAGGTAAAAGCTTATTATTCAAAATTCTGATGCCAATTGGTATTATAGGTCTTATTATACTTTCCATTTTCTTATGCTGTAAATACCGCAAGCGCACCAAAAAGCACGAGGTAAATGCAAGAGGAGTGAAACGAAGTGTGGATGAGATTGAATTAGAGGAAGTGAATGATCAGATATACAAAAAGGTGAAGACTTCTCACCCTGCTAAAACTGAGAGAGAAAAGTTAGAACGGCTGCTGGAAGAAATAGAACTTTATAAAGTATGAAAGAAAGTTGGCATCTGGTTCCATTATAATTTGTGATGATAGTAAATATCATCAAAGAGGGGATTGATGAAGCAAAGCTTCGCACATTTTGCGGCTTGCCGAAGTCAAGAACCTCGTTTATGTGTAATAAGGTAACAAAACGTATGTTTTACTAACATTTATTTTGTTTAGGCAAAGTTCCCGAAGCTTGCCTATGTGTATTTCTAATGAATTTAATCCGTGTCCTCTAATATGGCCGCCGCTTGTATTTTAGTTACTGCGCATGCGTCAGCCACACTCACGTGTCCTGACGCGTCTGCAGAAGTGGAGGGAAAGTTATGCGCATGCGTAATTCATAGCTGTGCTTATCATGTGGTACTGCTCGTGCCACTGCTCTTGTGATTGTGTCAATGTAGCTAACATTTAATGCAATAATTTTATTTCTTGATGATGAGTTAAAAGTACAAACCCTATGATGTATTTTCATAATGACATTATTATGTATTAACTTGTTTTCGCTTACTTTTCATGTACCGCGGGGAATGGGGGTCCAAACTGGTTGGGAGCCATATTGACGGTCTCTTCTGCGCATGACCAGGGAGCATTGAAAGGTGGCCACTTTGGATAGTGGAACTCAGCCAGCTGGCAGCCACAGTCAAGATGCGCCTGGGAAAGCCACCTCTGCGCTACGAGAGCGGCGAATGTTGCTCCTCATGTGTTACAATGTTAATTTCCTGCACAGTTCTCATGAGAACCCCAAACCTGCTAGGCGGTACCCAAATATGTTAATGAAGGCTTCAAATCGTGTATTGTGATTGGTGTGTTACCCAAATCCTACCTTAGGACCAATCGAAATTGAGGGATTCTGACACTTTGCAACATTGGGGGGTGGTACACTGTCCCCAAACTGTATATCTACCCTGGGTTCACCTAGTGAACCGTCCGACTTGTCTGGTTTAGCTGACCTGTCACTGACCCAACGCACTCAATAGGTGACTGAAGATACAGAGCGCTGCGGAGCACTCTGTCCGAATTTGACCATAGGCTAAGGTTCCACTGAACCTTAAAGTGCTGGCAAAGCACTTAGCTGGGAGTTCGCTGACCCAATCGGGGTCTTGATCGATAGCTGCAGAGCGGGTGGAGCGCAGGCGTTGCTTCCGAACTGTGGGTTCCGGTCCTGTCCTGAAGAGGGTCCTGTCCTGAGGGTTTGCTGTCCTGTCCTGAGGGTCCTGTCCTGATTCCTATTCCGAGGGTATCCTGTCCTATCCTGGGTGTCCATTCTGCACCTGCTGTCCTTTGAGGGTTATCCTTCCTTGAGCGTTTCCTGTCCTTAACTGACCCGTGGCCAGGGTTTGGTTTCCACACTTTTCTAGGTAAATATTGCTCTGAAAATTCTTAAAATCTTGCACCTTCTGAATTTCTAACTTTTGCTTTAATAAAGTTCAACATTGCACATGTGATATTTTCCATGCCTTTCTGCAACTATTGAAAGTCATTTATATTTTGTCCATAAGTTTATTCCTATGTCTTCTCATTTGTTAGAAATTATATTTTGCATAGCAGTGTGTCATTTCCTGATATGGTCTAGAACTTCATTGCCTAGATTGTTCAAAGGCCCATTCACCTTAAGTGAAGCGTGTTATTCATTATAAACTCTCCTATAGTCACCCACACTTAGGCTATCCCTGTTTAGATAATACTGACTTGCATAGTATCTTTTCTCGTTACATTTTATTAGTACTTTGATGATTACTCTGTCATTATTTCTTTATGCCTATGTGATTTACGTTATCTTGGTTATTGATTGCCTTGTTTTATTGTACCTCATGCAAGAAAATAATGAACTTTAGATAAACATTTTAAAACTTCCAGTTGTCCGTGGTCATTTAAACAGTATTTGAATGTTATTGGTTGAGTTTGTATTTTGCTGCCTTTCCTTTACAGCTAGCTCCCTGATTCATTGTGGTCATTAGGCACCCGCATCGGTGGATGGTAAGTCGGGTGCACCGAAAATTGGTAGCAGGGAACACACACACACCAACTTGGTAGAGCTCGTGAAGTCACCTGATCGATGTATATGGTGATTTGAAAAGTATATGGGCCCTGAAGCCGGAAACGGCGAAAACTATTGGTCGGGTGGCCTCGCGCGCTCTATCACTAGTACCTAGACAAAACATACCACTGCAGCTGCGGCTGGAGACTTATGCTTTGATATTATGGGGGTACAGGTTTTAGGTGACAAAAACGTGGAGAGGGACCTTACCAGTGAGAAGAACAATAGCAATCTTCGATGTAGACATACAATCTATTCGCTAAGGTATGGGGTCTGCTAACGAAACCCAGAGATATTCTACTATATAATAATACATTTTCTATCCAAGGATAGGGAAGTTAGGCAATATTGTCTTTTCTCTACTGTCTTGATAATATGACATATGCTCTCAAAATGTATGGACTGGCTGCAATGTTAACCATACTTCTATTATGCTTTTTTCTGCTTGTTGTGGAGCGTATACTTCATGTTAGCGCACGTTACTTAAAAATAACAGTTTAAACAATATTCGTGTCTCGATCAGACCTTATTGTGGAAAGGTGAGAGAACGTGAGCAAAAAGGTGGATCTTGTTACATCTATTCCTGAGAGATCAGGGAGTGTTGTGTTCTGGGGTGTCTAATCATTTGCTACTCCGTGTTTGGATAGGATAGTGAGTCCGTCCTAGACTCATGGATACTACAGCAGTAGGAAGGCGTAGCCCCTATAGAGCAAGGTCCCATATTCCTGCGCATAGTTCTGTGTATGTGCAGAATCCCTGCAAAAGCAACAGCAGGAGCATTGACTGTCTTCAAATGCTGAAAAAACAATGGGAGCGCCTTCAATTGATTTGAAGATTTTTGAGCAGAAATAGAGCATCAGGTACTTATACTATTGAACCTGTGGAAGCTTTGAGCTGTTTAGAAAGCACGGTCCCGTTTTTCTCTTAGTCCTGGCAAAGCTACCACCTTTCTCTTTTTGAGATTAATTCTGAGGCATGATTTAGGAGTGTATTTGCCCAGAAAATGTAACAGTTCTTTTCAGGAATACTTTTTCCGGTTGACAGGACTATGTCATCGGCATAGAGAATGCTGGCTAATATCTACCTGCCCAGTTTCAGTTCAAGGGTACTGCCCTTGGCCAGGTTGGAAGGAAGGTTAGAGATAAATATCTTAAAAAAAGTTTGGACAGCACACAGCCCTGATTCTGTTGTGAGTCCCCTATGGGGGCCATTGTAAATGTGCCCTAAGTTAGCCTAACTGCAGGCTGCAGACGTTGTAGGCTACTTTTGCTTTGCACATGTTACATTTGTAATTGTGCCACATTATTATTTTCTGCACTTTTCTGGGATTCGGTCTGAACATTTCGTACACGGTCAAACATCAATTGTGCCCTGTTTGTCTTGGTGGTCAGACAGAGTGGAGAGGTGTGGTGTAGCGGCCAGGGCAGCTGACTTCAGAACACGGGTCAAGGTTCGATCCCTGGCTCCGGCGGCAGTTCAGCTCAGCACCATGTGACTCTGGGCAATAGCTCATTTACTTTCCATGATGGGTTCCAGCGCCTTCAGTCCCTTAAGGGTGAGTAGTTTGCACTTTACAAATACCAGATTTATTCATGACATACTAGAGAGACCCAGCTGCTGTTTTTGAACACATTGTCAATATATATTTAAAGGTAGGAGTGCTCATTTCCATCTGCTCACCAAAGAGGCCGCAAATGAAGGTACCCGCCTTATAATAAACTATTATAACAATCATTTTGGCGGAAACATGCACCTAGTGGTAGCTGAGTTGAACAGGGTAATAGACAAATCCATAAGTCTTATAACAAATACAGGTTCTACATTATTTGGGTGGGTGAATTTAATGCACATCTCTGCAAGCACAATCAAGAACTTGTGGTTTGGAAGATCTGGCGGGAAACCCCGTTGATCATTTCACCCACTGTGAATATGGAAATTGTCTTAACAGGACCCTATTTACCAGGAAAATGGTAAAAGCTAATAACTTTAATTACTAACGGGCTACACAGAGAAAACCTTCTGACGTACTGGCTATGAATCAACTATTGATTTTATTTTGGTCTCTAATCCCCTTACCAACAAGATTATTCATGTAGGCAATCGATTCACAAGTTTCAGCGATCATGCCATCTTAAGTTGTGTGCTAAGCATGGCCATCAGGGAAGTTACTGAGCATACGAAAATAGGAACCCCATTATTGACAAGAAAAAATAGTTTCCAATTAAAGTGGGTCCAAATTGACAAGCTTAAACTAGTCTCAGGAATAACATTGATTATCCAAGATAATATTTATAATTGTTTATAATCAGAATCCTGCCCAGTAGTACTGGTATTATGTTCTAGAGAATTTCTACAGAAATTAAAAGTGCCATATACTCATTTCAAATGTCCAAATAGTGTAACGGGCAAGCGCTGCTTCGACTCTCCCTGCACAAAAACTAGAAAAGCTCTCATCAAAGCATTGAAAACCCAACCCAGAAATAATATCATTACGTATCAACTGCAAGTTAGCAAGGAGGAGAAGGAAGAGGGTTATGAGGGAGGAGACCTGGGATGATCTTGACTAAGCAGAAAGTATGGATAACAGTAGAGAGTTTTAGAAGATAATTAACACACCTCTCTTCAAAAATCCCAAGGATCCTACAATGGATATCACTGAAGGTGAAGAAGCATGGGTGGCACACTTTGAACATATTTTTGCTTTGAGTTCTTTCTCTGTGCTATCTCCCACTAATGCACATGCCAACTTGCAGGATACATTGCCTGTTTCACTTGTAGTGAGGAGTGGGCTGGCGGCCTGGAGTGCTGGGAAGGCTCGGGGTGCCCATAGATTTCTTCCAGGAGACCAAAGATCTGTGGGTCCCACTATTGACTAATGTTTTTAATATTATAGCCAGAGCCGGCCCCGCCTACTGTGAAAACAAGCATAATTGTTCCCAACAAGGGAAGTCCAAAGAACTACCGGCCAATTTCCCTGCTGGACACACCAGCCACGCTAATGGGCCGACTCCTCTTATTTACATGGGAGTGGTGGGCCCAGGAGAAGAACAAGTTAATGCAGGCACAGTACAGGTTCCAGAAGGGAAAGGGCACTGTAGATCATTGTCTGAATCTATCAATATTTATAGATAAATATACCAGAACAAAGGGCAGAACAATCCATATGGCATTCAAGGACCTTTCAGCAATATTTGACTGTGTGGCCAACCCTAAGCTCTGGTTACTAATGAAGAAGATGGGGATTGAGCCAGCTATAATAATTTTGTTCGCCATCTATACTCTAACACCTCTGCATTTATTTGTTATGGCAAAAACAGGGAATGCACCAGTCCCTTTAAGATCGGCAGGTGGGAAAGGCAGGGGTGCATCCTTGCCCGTTTCTTTTTCTATCAATACAAACGGCATTGAAAAAGCACTTTTGGGTGCATCTCTGGACATCCCTGAGCTTGATATAAACCAGTTAGCAATACTGGCTTACAGCAATGATGCAGTGCTGATTGCCAGAAGTGGAATAGACCTCCAACGTTTCATAACAGCATATGCAGCCTTTATGGACTCATTGAATCTGAAAGTAAACCATACAAAACCATTTCTTATCATAGCAGGGGCTGGCAAATGAGAAAAAGCCCTGTACCGCCATATGGAATCCGGGAAAATTGAAGTGGTAGACATCCTTTCCATATGTGGGGGTTCTTTTTGACAAAAAGCAAACATGGTCAAATCTGGTGGAGGGAAGGGCCCTAGGAATGGAGAGAAGTCTGACAACTATAAAGTATTTTTTCAAAAAGCAAGGCGCCAGACAATTAGTCCCAATAAAAAATATCTATCAGGCTAAAACAAAGTCAGCTGCAATCTATGGGGCAAGAGTTTGGGGTATGGCCCCCACAGTGTTGCTCCAAACCGACGTCATACGAGACAGATGTGGCGTGATGGTGCATGTAGATCATGTTGAGAAGGATGCAAGTAAGGGTATCGGAGTTGCGTGCATAAGGCGTGCCTTCGGTGGGCAGAAGAGATTCGTTGATGGTGAGGGATCTGTGGCAGTGTCTGCACAAGAACTGCCTCTGAGTGGTGTTGGGTGCAGATCTTGTGGGTTTGAGTGCATGGAAGGTGGTTAAGTTGTAGCGTTGGGGTCTCCGTGAACCAGGTTTCCTTGCGCTGGTCGCGACGGGCGGCCATCTTCTTAGGGTGACGGTCTAGTCTCCCACCCCTCCCTGACTACTAAAGAGCTCCGCTTTTACGCGCACACTCATATTGATTGCAAATATCGTGGCGCGAGTGTGTTGTGTGTTACTGCATTACTGAAAGGGGTTTTTAACCTGTCACTTTTAAAACGTGTTATTTTAAAATTGTTTTCACCTTACTACTTGGCGCGCTGACTCCCCGGTCCACCGCAGCAATCCATGCTGTTTGTTGTGGAGGGAGGAATAGCGCTGGCACTTCCTGGTCGTTCCACGACGGGCGGCCATCTTCTTAGGGTGACGGTCTAGTCCCCCACCTCCTCCCAATCTATTTAATCCCAGCTCTCTCGCGCAGCGGTGACGCGCAGCGGGAGCGCCATTGACGCGCCGAAGAGGCGCCAAAGAGAAGCCAGTCTGCGCCAGTCCGCGTCCAGACGCTCCCAGCTCTCAGACTGTGCCGGCGCTATGGTAAGAAACCGCCTTACTTATAGCACCCCCTCTTTGTAAGCCCTGCGCCCAACCTTCAATCCACGCTGCTCACACTCGATTGTTCCTACAAATAAAGTGGCCCGATGTACAACTTGTGATTGGGGTATGCACCCCCCTGTGCTAAGGAAACCCCCCCGTGCATAAATGGAGGATGTTCCTTCTTAATTGCCGGTCCTTGCCGAAGCACTACACCGAGTTGGCTATGCACAAACCTGATGCCCTCTTCTTAACCGAGACATGGCTTCAGCTTGAGACCGACCCTGCATCAGTATGGGCCTCTCCCCCAGGTTATACCATCAATCGACTGGATCGCCAGATAGGGAGAGGTGGAGGGCTGGCCATCATCTATAGAGATATTTATGGATGTCGCACCACCCCTTCCACAACATCAGGCTGCGAGAGCTTACACTTTACTCTCAATTTCTCCCCTACCACCACCTTTTCCGGGGTGCTAGCCTACAGACCACCTGGGACCCTTGGTAATTTCATCACCAATATTACAGACACAGCCGCCAATTTAGTACTTACTTCGGCAAATTTTACCGTGCTGGGCGATCTAAATTTACATTTAGATGATCCCTCTGACGCAGTAGCCAACAGCCTTCGCTCGAACCTCCTGGCTATTGACCTGCGACAGAAAAGGTTCCTCCCGACGCATATCAAGGGACATCTTCTTGATCATATTTTTAGTAACCTAGATAACCTTACGGTCGAGGCACCCATTCCCTTACCCTGGACCGATCATTTTTTAATACCCTTTGTATGGTCCCGAAGCACTCGCCCCATCTTTCAGAGCCATAATAAACGCTGGGGCAGGAAATGGGCTTCGCTCCCGTCTCCTAAGTGGATACTGGCTCTCAATGAACATCCACCTGTGAAGGTGACCAATCCCAACACAGCCAGTGCCAATTTTGACAACTGGATTACTTGTACTCTTGACCAAGTCCTCCCAAAGAAATCCTTGGACTTGATAAAAAGATCTAAGGTCGCCCCCTGGTACTCCCCTGCTCTGATTTGATTGATTTGATTTGATTTGTCTATTTGTATAGCGCGCGATTGCCCGAGGGCGTCTTGGCGCTGAGATGTACCACTGGGTCTGAAGATGTTGATTTAGAGCTGTGTGGAGAAGAGCCATGTTTTAACTTCCTTTCTGAAGGATTTCAGGGATGGACTGTTTTTTATGTCTATTGGTAGTTGGTTCCACATTCTTGCTGCGTGTATCAGGAAGCTTCTTCCGCCCCAGTTAGCTTTCCTGAATTTAGGGACCCTGATGAGTTTCATTTGGCTGGATCTGAGAAGTCTGCTTGGCTCATATAGTTGCAGATGTGATTTTAAAAATTGTGAACCAGTTCCGTTTAGTGCTTTGTATGCCAAGCATAGTGATTTAAAATGTATCCTACTTACAATTGGTAGCCAGTGCAGACTTTTTAGTTTGTGGCTTATTTTTTCGAACTTTGGTATTCCTAGTATCAATCTGGCTGCCGCATTCTGCAAGCGTTGTAGCTTAAGAAGGATTTTCTTCCTAGCTCCTGCATATAATCCGTTCCCGTAGTCCAGTCTGGACAAGGCCAGTGCTGTCACCACTGTCTTGCGTGAATCATACGGTAAGTATGGCAGAATCTTTTTAATCATTTTTAAGATGTACCATAGTGATGAAGCTAGTTTGCTGGCTTGAGCGTCGAAGGAAAGGTTGGTGTCTAGCATGATCCCTAGGTTTTTCACCTTTTCTGACGATTCAGGGCATGTTCCCATATCTGTAGGCCACCATGATGGGGACCATATGTTTGTGTCTCCTCCTAGTATCATGACCTCACTCTTGTCCCCGTTTAACTTTAGGCAGTTCCTTCTCATCCATTGACTGATTTTTGCCATGCAGAGTTGGAATTTTTCTGCTGTGTCATGTACCTCCTTGCTTATTGACACCACAATTTGGGTGTCGTCGGCGTAAGATATAGGAGTGAAGCCGTTGTTCCTTATTATCTTTGCGAGTGGAGCTACATATAAATTAAAAAGAGTGGGGCTCATCGAAGAGCCCTGCGGGACTCCGCATGGTAGGTTGAACCGATTGGATTTCGCTTCTCCTGATTCTACTGAGAAGGTTCTGTTCTCTAAGTAGGAGGCTGTGAGAGCGCATGCTGAGTCATGTACGTTTGCTGTCTTTAACCGTGTTATAAGGATTTCGTGGCTGACCGTGTCGAAGGCCGCCGATAAGTCTAGTAATATCAAGGCGGCCTTCGATCCGTTGTCCATTATTTGCTTCAGGCTCATGAAGCAATCCTGCCGCAAACTGGAGAGATTATGGAGAAGTGATCGTTCACTCTCAAGGAAAGCTGATTATAGAGCCGCAATAAAGCTCTATAAACATGAAATGAAATCTGCACAAGCTTTATTCTATGACTCTAAAATTAATTCAGCCGCAAACTCTCCCAAATAAATTTTCAAAATAGCAAAATCTTTAATTTCTCCTGCTCCTGAGCGTTTGTCATCAGTGGGCGCTCAATCCCATTGCAATAACCTGGCCACCTACTTCTTTCAGAAGATCCAGACCATCTACTCCTCATTCACTTGTGGCAATGATGTTGGGGCATCTACCAACACCACTGAGCCGGTCCCCACTGCCCTTTGCACGTTGGACAAATTCCCTCCCTTAGACTCCTTCATACTAGATAAAATGATCTCCAAAGTTACTTCGGGATCCCCTAATGACCCAGCACCTCCGCGGATTCTTATCAAGGCCCTGGATGCTATCCGTCCGGTCATCCTGGATGTTCTCAATGCGTCCATCACCACTAATTCTGTCCCTGCCCCTTGGAAGTGTGCGATGGTCAAGGCCCTATTAAAAAAGCCCTCTCTGGACCAGAACAACTTGGCCAACTTCCGCCCAATTTCCTTACTCCCCTGGATGAGTAAACTGCTTGAGAGGCACGTCAACACCATCTTAGTAGACTACTTGGAATCAGGAGGTCTGCTATGTGCCTCTCAGACAGGGTTCCGCCCCCAGCACGGAACCGAAACTGCCCTTATAGCGGTGACGGAGGAAACGCGAGCCGTGCTGGACCGGGGAGGAAAGGCAGCCATCATCTTACTCGATCGCAGTGCCGCGTTCGACACAGTTAACCATACCACTTTATTACATCGTCTAATGGGTTTGGGTGTGTCGGGCGCGGCACTGGAGTGGCTGTCCTCCTTCCTGGATGAGCGTTTCTTCCAGGTGTTTGAGGATGAGGTAGTCTCCCCTTAACATCCTCTTAGCTGTGGGGTGCCTCAGGGCTCCTCCCTGAGCCCGACGCTTTTTAACGTTTACATGCAACCTCCAGCAGGGATAGTCCAACGCTTTGGTGTGCGTATTGTCACCTACACGGACGACACCCAACAGGTGGTCTCTCTTGACCACACGGAAGGATCGTCCAACACCTTGGGTCCCTGTCTGGAGGCTGTTGCTAAGTGGATGCAACTCTCCTGTCTCAAACTTAACGGAGAGAAGACGGAGATTATGCTTCTGGGCAACTCCCCGCCTATCCCTTTAGCTTCCATTTGGCCCACCTGCCTCGGTGTCCCCCCTCCCTCTAAACCTCAGATAAAGAGCCTGGGCATCTGTCTCGATAAAGCGCTCGAAGATGCTCCGCAAAGTGCTCCCTCTGCTTCCTCTCCAGGCGAGGAGGGTCATGGTTCAGGCCTTGATCCTCTCTCGCCTGGATTATGGAAATGCTTTATATCTAGGAGCCACGGCAGCAGTGACCAACAGGCTTCAGGTTACACAAAACTGTGCCGCTCGACTACTGTACAACATTCCTCGTTGGTAGTCAGTCAAGTATGCCTTAAAAGATCTGCACTGGCTTCCAGTTGCTGCAAGAGTACAGTTTAAGGCCATGTGCATTGTGCACAAATCTTTTCATCGAACTGGCCATGCCATCCTGTTCCCCTTAGTTGTGCCTTATGTCCCCTCCAGAGCCCTTCGCTCCGGATCATTGCATCTAGCGACCACAACAAAAATTAACAAAGCACGGTGGGGTGGTCGCTCTTTCTCCCATACGGCTGCAGGGCTCTGGAACTCTCTTCCCCTCGACCTGAGAGGGAACCCAAATAGGATGGCTTTCAGGAAAGCGCTGAAAACACACTTGTATGCAAAAACATGTTAACTTCTTCTGGCAGCCCCCCTTAGCAATCAGTGTAAGCGCTGCGAGGCCTCCGGGTAGTCTGGTGCTATATAAATATAATTTTTCATTTCATTTCAAGGTCGGGTCACAGAAAGGCGCAGACGGGTTTGCTTTGGGTGTGCCTTCGCCACACACCCGCGGCACATCCGCTACTCGTGACCCCACAGCGGTCACCATAATGTAGGGGAAGGGGGAGGGATGTGCTGCTAGGAGGCGGGAGCGGGGCAGAAGGGGGAGGGGTCAGAGGTCGTGGCAGCAGGAAACAGAGGGGGGATGAGGGGGAGCACCAGCAAGGACAAAGGGCAGTATGGGACTGAAAAGAAAAGGAAAAGACCCAGGCACATGTTACACAATCCACCAGAAGAAATAATTCACAAACTCGCAAAACTTTGACTTAACTCAGGGTGGTCTCAAACCCTGCTACTGAGGGGCTGCTGCCAGAGGCGTACCAGAGTACTGCGGCGCTACCGGGTAGAGTGCAATACCAGGACCGGAGTCTGAGGATTCACATGCGCTCTCCTGCAGCTATCGCCATAATGTAGGGGAGGAGGGAGTGACCTGCAGCTGGGATGTGGGAGAAGGCAGAGGGGCAGGGGTTGGAGGTCAGCAGCAGCAGGAAATGGAGGGGGGTGAGGGGGAGCACCACTGAGGGCAAAGCGCAGTATGGGACTGAAAAGTAAAGAAAAAGAACCAGGCACACAAAGTACAAGTTACACAGTACACCAGAAGAAATAATTCACAAACGGGCAAAAATTTGACTTACCTCAGGGTGATCTCGAACCCTGCTACTGAGGGACTGCTGCCAGAGGCGACGCAGAGTACCGCAGAGCTGCCTGGGAGAGTGCGATCCCAGGACTGGAGTCTGAGAACTCACACGTGCTCCCCCACAGCGGTCACCATAATGTAGGGGAGAGGGAAGGGACGTGCAGCTGGGAGGCAGGAACGGGTGGTAGGGGGAGGGGTCAGAGGTCTGCAGCAGTTGGAAATGGAGGGGGGGGCGAGGGGCAGCACCAAGTGAGGGCAAGGGGCAGTATGGGACCGAAAAGAAAAGAAAAAGAACTAGGCACACTAAGTACAAGTTACACAATACACCAGTAGAAATAATTCACAAACTCACATAACTTTGACTTAACTCAGGGTGGTCTCAAACCCTGCTTTTGAGGGGCTGCTGCAAGAGTCGACGTAGAGCACAGATGAGCTTCCGGGAAGAGTGTTATCCCAGGACCAGAGTCTGAGGATTCACATGTGCTCCCCCACAGCGGTCGCCAAGATGTAGGGGGAGGTATGTGCAACTGGGTGGCGGGATCGGGCAGTAGGGGGAGGGGTCAGAGGTCGACAGTGGGAAATTGAGTGCGGACGAGGGGGAGCACCAGCGAGGGCATAGTGCAGTATGGGATTGCACTCTTCCCGGCAGCTCCGCGGTACTCTGCGTTGCCTCTGGCAGCAGCTCCACAGTAGCAGGGTTCAAGACCACCCTCAGTTAAGTCAAAGATTTGCGCGTTTGTGAATTATTTCTTCTGGTGTATTGTGTAACTTGTACTTAGTGTGCCTGGTTCTTTTTCTTTTCTTTTTAGTCCCATAATGCCCTTTGCCCTTTATATTACATATTGATATTCTTTCTCACAAGAATGTATGGGTATTTTTGAAAGTTAACTAGTGAGTAACGTTTAAAAAAATATAATAAGATAACAATATAATATATACGTGAGATACATATATACAAAATTCAATATGCAGAATGTTACTCAACCTCCATTCTTTTCGACAAGTCCTGGTGAGCCAAACGTGAAGTGGCAAAAATGGAAAAAGATTTTTGCAAATTACGCAAGAGTATGGCACTAATTTAAGTGTGGAATGCACACATTCATTATTACTTCATTGTCTTGGGAATGAGGGGCAAGAGGTATTAGAACACTTAACAGAACTTAGCGCAGCAGAACAAAGGATTCTTAAATGAATATGAAATATGTATTTTACAACTTGAACATCACTACCTCCCAAGGTTAAGTACCATAATGGAAAGATATCATTTTGGGTTACATGAACAGAAAAAAGACGAATCAGTTGAAGAAATTGTATCTGCTTTAAAAAAATTGGCCTCTTCATGCAAATTTGGACAAGCTGTAGAGGAGAGAATTAGAGACCAATTTGTGTTAAAATGTGCACATGACATTAGGAAAGAACTGTGGTTGAAAGATGAGCGTCCTCTAGATGAAGTTTTGGTCATTGCGAAACAAGTGGAACATATGATGAAATGTGTAGATGAACTTAAAGGAGAGAAAGATAAACCAATTACATCAGAGGATAAAGTGGAATCTAAAGTAGATGAAGTGGTATGTCAAGTTAAAAAGAAGAGAATTATTAATACTGATAGGAATTCATTGTATAATGCTACAGATAAGTCTGTACATGGGAGTAAACTTGTTTCTTTTCAATGTGGACGTTTTGGACATTTAGCAAATGCTTCATTTTGTCCAGCTTTAAGAGTAACTTGAAACAATTGTGGATGAAGGGGACATTTTGCTAAATGTTGTAAAACCAAGTCTAACAGAAGTGATAATTCTACAAAGAACATTTTCCAACCACAAGGACAATAGGTGAACATCCATCTCATTTGGTAGGAATTGATGATGTTTAAAACAATTTCAAGTTTGATTCATGTTCTCACCTTACTATGATAGATGAAAATATTTTTAATCAACATTTTTGCAAAAAAGTGAAACTACTGAAGAGTGAACTTTCTCCTTTGAGTTATGGTGGTACTCCTATTAAGATGCTAGGACACTTTATTTATTTATTTATTTTATTTATTTAGGAGTTTTATATAGCGCTGGCCAGATCTGAAGGTATCGGAGCACTTTACAACATTTGTCAAATAACAGTTTAGTAAGCAAAGAGTGGTACAGTAGACACATTGTTCAGAGATGGGTCGTGTATTAATAGAAGACCTGTTGCAAACGAATACAGAGTCATCATGGAGGAGGTAATATTGCGGACAAGGGTAAGATGCTGTAGGAGTTGGTCTTATCATAGTGCCTAGATCCTCAGTAGGTAGCGGATCTGCCTTTGTATGACCATTGTCATTTCATGCAAGCTCTATTGACGAGAAACACTTTGAGCTGGCTTTTGAATTCTTTGAAGGAAGGGTTCATCCTGACATGAATGGGGATGGCATTCCAAATTCTGGGGGCATTTCCAGAGAAAGACCGAGATAAGGTCTTTTGTTTACGGGTTTTCGGGGGATGAGTAGCATAGTGTTGGTGCTCCTAAGATTTCTAGTTTGTCCTGCTTTGTTGAGTTTGGCGGCTAGATAGATGGGTTTGCCAGGGTGCAGAGCTTTGTGGGTGAGACAGGCAGTTCTGAAGTTATCACGCAGTTCCATTGGGAGCCAGTTGAGCTCTTTGAGAGTGGGAGAGATGTGTTCATATTTCTTCACTCCTGTCACCATTCTGGCTGCTGCATTTAGGGTAACTCTAAGAGGAGCAAGATGTAGCTTGGCTGTGCCTGGGAGGGTGGCGTTCCCATAGTCTAATTTGGATCGCACAAGGGATTGCGTGACTTGCTTGAGGTCTTTTTGAGGGATGAAGGGTTTGATCTCTTTTAGTAGTTTTAGGTTGAAGAAGGCACATCTTGCTGTGTTCTTGATGTGTTTGACCATGTCAAGGTTGGGGTCTAAAGTTATTCCCAGTGACTTCACAGAGTCTGCCGGGATGAGAGTGCAGTTGAGAGCATCAATAGACTTTAACCATTCCGTGATTCGAGGGGTCTGCTTCTTGTTTGCTATGAGGAGGATTTCCGTTTTTTCTTGATTGTGATCAACCGTATCAAAGGCCGCGGAAAGGTCTAGGAGTATAAGTAGACAACTTTATTGCTACAATTGAGTTGTGTAGTCGCATGATTGCAGGTAAGACATATGTGGCTAAGCGTGGTGATTCACTGTTACGGTGGCCTCATCAACGCTTACTTGGGGTAAGTCTGAATCCTAATGCTTCTCCCCAGGTGGAAGTGGAAAAAATTGATGATTTATCCTCTATGTTTGCTGATCAATTTCCTGATGTTTTAAAAAAAAATGTAGGTTGTCTCAAAGGATATAAACACCATATCAGATTAAAATAAAATGCTGTTCCGGTTGTTGCTAAAGTACGGAGTATACCTTTAAATGAACAGGCTGGTGTACAAAAAAAAATTGAGAAACTTATAGATATGAATGTCATTGAACCAGTTGAAGCTACGGAATGGTTGGTTCTGAAAGTGGTAGCCAAGAAACCTATTGGAAAGTTACGTCTCTGTATTGACTTGCGTTTTTTGATCAAAGAAGTCATTGTTGACAAATTTCCTTTACCCAATATTGATGAGATGGTTGGAACACTAGATGGTGCAAGGTATTTTACCACACTTGATTTTGCCTCTGCCTAGCATCAGGTAGAGTTAGATGAACCTTCCCAAGAGCTGACAGCTTTTATCACTCCCATGGGCACTTTTAAGTTTCGTAGGATGTGTTTTGGATTTATTTCTGCGGCCTCTGTATTCCAGCGCATCATGTCGAGAATTCTTAAAGGTTTATTGGGAGTTAAATGATATCAAGATGATCTGTTGATATATGGAAACTCCATGCGTGAACATAATGCACGTGTTTGTGCTGTGTTAGAACGACTCAGACAGTATGATTTATCACTTTGAAGAGACAAGTGTTGGTTTGGAGTGGAAGAAGTAAATTATCTTGGCCATCGCATAACTGGAACAGGCGTTTTTCCAAAGAAAGAATTAGTTGATTCAATCTCTAATATCTCAGAACCTGTCAACAACTTCTCTCATTTTTAGTCATGGTTGAATTTTATAGTAAATTCATTCCTGACTATGCAGATAAAACTCGTAATTTGAGAAGGCTTACTGTAAAAAATGTGGTTTTACAATGGTCTAGTGAGTGTATGAGAAAGTTTGTTTCCATCAAAGATGAGTTAAAAAAAGCTCCATGTCTTCATGCATTTGTGCCTGGTGAGCCAACTTACATTTTTACTGATGCAAGTGATAAAGGGCTTGGTGCTGTTCTTCTTCAAAAGAAAAATGGACAGGGATCTTTAATTGCTTGTGCTTCGAGGTGCCTTAGAGGATCGGAATTAAATTACTGTTATAGAGAGAGAGTCCCTAGCAATATATTGGGCTTTTAGGAAATTAAAAAAAACTCATTTGGGGAACTAAGTTTGGTGTATTATCAGATCATAAACCCTTATAAGAAGTTTTTGCAAAGAAAGGGCTTGATGCCATATCATCTAGGCTTAGGAGATGGATAATATCTCTACAGGAATTCAGTTTTGATGTTGATTACATTCCTGGAAATAAAAACATTTCCGCTGATTGTCTTTAAAGACTTGTGAATGTGGATGTGAATGTTGGTGAGGATGAGTAAAAAAAAATGATGTAGTCATCAATGTGTGTGAAATCACTGATGGCGCGATTAGTGAGAATGATTGGAAATCTGAATTGGATAAGGATGAAGAGGTAAAAAGTGTAATGATGTCTTTAAAGAATAATGTACATTTGACTAAGCCTTGGTCTCTTGTTAATGAAGAACTCTCTGTGGTACATGGTATGTTGACTCGTGGTATGAAATTGGTGCCTCCTGTAGGTATTAGGAATAAACTCTTTAGTGTTGCTCATAATGGACATCTAGGTATTGTGAAGACAAAATAATTGATGAGGTTACAATTTTGGTGGCCGAGTATGGATATAGAGATAGAGAGAATGGTTAGAGAATGCATCGAATGTTGTGCAAGTGACAAAATTCTTAAAGTCAGATAAATGCCAATGGTTTGCCGGAAATTGCCCAATCATCCTTGGGATGAAATCGCAATTGATATTCTTGGTCCACTTCATGGTGTACGTGATACTCATTATCTTATTGGAGTTGTGGATTTGTATTCAAGATAGATAGAAGTTCAAGCTGTAAGAGATATTTCCTCAGATGCAGTAATACAATTCTTGGAAGTGATTTTCAAAAGAGAGAGTTTTCCTAACAGCATTCTCTCTGACAATGGGCCACAGTTCTGCTCAAATCTATTTAAAGATTTCTTACAAAAATGTGATATTCATCATAAAAAAGTGCTATTTATCATCCAGAAACTAATGGGGCTGTTGAAAGAGTTAATAGAACGCTCAAAGAATGCATACAACTCGCAAGAGCTAATGGTTTAAATTGGAAAGATACTCTGCACATTCAACCACTGGGAGATCTCCTTTTGAATTGTTTAAAGGGAGAATTCCTAATGCCAAATTATGTCCAGCATGGATGAAATTGAACAAAGGTTTGGTTGATAATCACATAGGGGAGTGGAGAAAGAGAGAATAAAAAAACAAAATGATAGGAAGGCATATTTTGATGATAAAAAATGTGTTCAATTTCATGATGTGAAGATAGGTGGCCACGTTAAGATTAAAGCTCCAGTGGGTTGTCATCCATGGTCAAAGTATACTGAGGTCTGACCTGTAGTTAAAATGTACAAAAATGCTGTCAAAAGGAAAGATGGAAGAATATGGAACAAAAATCGTATTGTGGTTGTTAATCCAAACATGTCATCTTCAGATAACAGTTGTAGGAATATAAATGATCATAGAGAGTCATTTAGTACTTTAAATGCTCCTGAAACTCGAGAAAAAAGTCAAAGAATACGTAGACTTCCAGTGTACATGAAAGATTATGAGTGATTAATATTTGTTAGCTTACTTACCATTTTATTGTTTGTTTTTTGATCTTATTGTTGTGTTTATTCTGGTGTTGTTTATTTTTGTTAAGGAGGAAGATGTGTAACATTTCTGTATTATTTACTATGTATTGATGTTATCTAGGCAACCTGAACTAAGAGTGTGTAGATGACGCTCTCATTCTTTGTTGGAATGTTCTTCTTAGGAATGTATTGATAGTGTTCTAGCCTGACAGTTGGTAGCAGGAGGTTTGTGGATGTCCAATAAATCCCACTTGCTAACCATATTTTATGGATTTCTTCTTTATTTAAATGTGGAGGACACCACACTATTCCCTTCCAGAATATGCTAAATCATGGGATTGGTGTTATTCTACCTGGAAGTACAGAAATTACAGGCACCATTGAAAGAGCAGTAATAGGATGCATGCATTAGGATGAGTTGAATTCACATGCGATCAGGGTACGTACTGGTGATGAACATTGCTCAGGGTGCGGTCTGAGCTCCTTCATTGGCTTCTCCACCTGAGTAATGGAAAATATCTTCCTCTGCTTACTTCTTCATCTTCATGCATTATTAAAAGTTTTAGACCTCAATGTGTTAGGTTGGCCTGCCATTCACTGAAATATATTGCATTTCAATTGTGTGTTGCAGCATTAGCCTATCTGATTATGTGTTCAGTACACTACAGTGGTGGCGACCAGGGTGAATGGATTTCCATTTTCATGTCAGCCCGAGGCTTACACTGCTCATGCTTTCTGTGGGACTTTGAAAGCGTGCAGCCACACTTAGTTGCATTCAAATGTAACCATGGTTTGGCTCATATTTAGTTTATTTACCACTGTACTGTACGGAGATGTATAGGAAAGTCTGTAGTCTTGAGTAAAAAATGGAGTTGGTATTTTTCTAAACCACATTGTTTTACAACAGCACAGCGCAGTGCTTCAAGTATCTTCAAACGCATGACTGTAATTCTTTAGGATATTAAGAACAGTGTTTTGGTTTTGTATTAGATCTGAGAAATGAAAATGCATACAGTGACACTTCGAAGAGTAATGTGGGTTAGACTCATCATTATGTATGTGTTACTTGTGTACTTTATTTGTAAGTCTGCAGTGCTCTGTAGTGGCAAATTCTATAAACCCAAGGTTCTTCTGTGTAGATGCATGTCAATTTAACTATCTGCTTATATAGCACATTTTACTCCACCCTCTTTAGGAAACCCAGGCCTAAAGCTAAGGCCTTCCATTATAGAAGTATTCAATGTGCAGCTTCCTTAATAGCTCTTGATGCAGACTTTGTCTTTGACCATCATTCGAAGCACAAGAATTTCTACAGTACGAGCAAGTTCATCCCATGTACATCACTATTTTACCTGTTGATCAGCATAAATTTCAGCGCAACCTACAATAGGTTCTAAATACCAATATTCGGCGGTGTGATTCACTGTTGTTGGTGTAATGTTGGACAGAAACTTCCAACCATAAAATCTCACAAACAGTCCTTAGGAGACTGCACTACGCACATGGCTGAACTAAAGGCTTTGCTCCTTGCACTTGAACATACAGATCCCTAATTTCCCACACCTATTGTATGTGATTCATATTACTGTATACAGTCCTTTAATGATAAGTTACATTATTTCTGTCAGACTGGGTTCGAATATTTTAAAGGCAACACAATCAAGTATGAAACTCTGAGTTAAGGTTTCAGATCTCAAGAAAAAGTTGTAGCAGGCTCATGTTATACATACATTGAGTCATTGGCGTAAAGGAGCACACATTGCAGGGAATTCTCTGGCTGATGAAGTTGCCAAATCTGCGGTTGTGACTGCACCTGTTGCTGCAATTACTCATTCTAAAATTAAAATAGATTCTGATTTCTTGGTTGCCGCTAATGCTAATAATAATAGCATCCCCTTAACTAAACGTTTTCCTTCTAAATATTCTTATCCCATTCGTATCTGTTCCAGGAGTTGGCACACATTTGATTTCTAACCCAGACCACAGACTAGCTTTAGTGATAGCAGCACACAAAGGTGTTGCTTTGGCAGATGCTGGAGACTCATCCACAACTCTGCTTCTACAGCAAAGTTATTGGGGACATGGCTTATATGAACAGTCCAAACAGTATGTCCTTTAGGTTGACATTTATCAACAAATGGAAGCCTCAACACTGGCTCATCCTCCCCTGACACACCAGTTAATTTCTAACAATTGTTTTAATTAGACCATTGTGGTCCTCTTACTTCTGATACTACATTTAAATTATCTTAGTAGCATTTGATTCTTGCTCCAGGTTCCACTTGGTTTAGCCACAGCGTTTGGCTGATGCTTGCGCAGTTATTAAAGTCTTTATCAGGGCACATAAATGCTGTACATTCCTCTCAGACCATAGCCCGACTTTTGCTTCTATGGCATTCCCGAATGTACAGGTGGTTTATTCTTCTCTATCTTGGCACAAGGTGAATTATTTTGTGGAGAGGATGAACCATGACTTAAAGCAGTCTTTACTTGCTAAAGTACTAGACACAGGGCATAGTTGGATCCAATACATATATGGAGTGCAACACGTGCTAAATTACTTCCATAAAAGATCTCTGGGTGGCAGGACCTGGTATCAGCCCTTTTTTTGGCATCGACATGTATATTCCCAACCTTGACTGTCCCAAAATTGGGATGCAGGCCACACCCTGCGATGTAAATAATTGGTGTGCTGTCATAAAGGATCCACAAATCTTCCTTGACACCAAATGCAATGAGCAGTTGAAGACGTCTGCCTCTGCAGAAATCAGGGAGAAACCATAACCTTCTAGATGGATATCAAAGAATTGAGGATTTAATTCGAGAGAAGGTGGAAGTAAAGAAGGAAGTCTGTCCATCATACCCATACCGTGCACCAGTACCGATTCTTGGCATTCATGGTACAAGAACTGGTATATTCCCACCACGTCTGGTTCCAAGGGCAATCAGTTTGTCTCCATCAATCATATCAATTTACATCAGGTGGCCAAGTCTAAAGAGTGGGCCATGAGGAGTGCTTGGTAGTTCCTTAACTCCTCTAACTACCTTCAATGAAATTCATCTGCAGCTGGTGAGCACCTCTCAATCTTTTTCTCTCCAGCTGGGGCAGAGGGGCGGAAAATGTACTATAGCTAATTCCTGCATATACTGCAAGTCCCAACAACATGACTGAAGTGAGTTCTGAACTTACTACTGTGTCTGCTGCTGTTGATGTAATTCATACAAATTTAACTTTTTGAGATCTACCCCTCCTGTTTTTTCTATTCAAGTTGCAGTACCTGAGGAACTGGTCTTTTGACAAATGACTTCTGGTTATTTGTGGGAGCAGATGATGTTTCTTTTGATTCTTTTGTTGATTTAAACATTTTACACTTATTAGGTCCCGCCTGTGATAAATATTTTCATAACACTTACTTGGTTTTTCTTTTCCTGTTGATTGTGACAGTTTGTTTCCTGTACTTAATGTGCATTACCTTCCTGAATGTTTTGCTACAGTACTGGTCGATGCCGTGTTGGCTCATTCTCTTCTTCCCTTAAGATAAAAAGAGACTTGTCTCTTGTGAACATTTCAGCCATTCCAGCAACTGATAGAATTGTTTGGGCTAAATTTCCTTTTAACATATTCAACCCTATGGAGATCCTGCAGTTACATTTGGATATTGAAACAGTAAATGCCATGCTTTTCGAGCTGGAATATTCTACTGTTTTTGAATCAGTGGACTTGTACCTTAATTCTGGTAATAATTATGCTGACATGTTCTGCTGTCATCATTACGGCCGTCATTTTCTATGGGTCCAGTTTTTAACCTACACTTTTCGGTATACAGACGATGGGGACATAGTCCGACACCCCCAGAATGGAGTTCCATGATCCCTCAGATTCAACATCCTTTTATCTCAAACTTGACCCTTCCACACAAAAAATATATATGCTTACCTGGACTAATCTCATATATATGATTCGTGTCACACAAAAGCTACAATTATTCAAAAGATATAACCAAAGTGACTTTTTTTGAGGTACCAAATCCTAGCAGGTCATAATCTGAGCAGCCTAATTCCAACTCATATGATTTTCTTCAATGACACCATTCAGCAAACTACATGTCCAGGATTTGCTTAAATTGAAGACCTGAATGCATCACACATTCCTTCCTTTGCTAAATGTAATAGTTGGCAACATTCAACAAATTATCCTGAGCAGCAAATCAAAAGTATGTTACAAAATGGTACATTCAACACCGCATTTTTAGGTCATCTCGGGTGGTTATTGTGTCGTCTGGACACAAATGTTTGTCATGCATGTCTTTCAAATTCCACATCAGTGTTTAAAGCTAGCAGACTTAACCCTCATTATTCCCGAATCTCAACACTCTGGAATTGCCACTATTCAGTAGGAAAGTTATGTCAACAATGCTTAGAACACTCCAAATTATCTGCAGTGAAACATCTTTCTCTTCTATTGGAGGAAATTGACCTATATGATTTTCTATTAGTTCCTAAGTCTCCTTATTCTTAAAGATGTATTTATGCTACACATAATTACATTTGAAAATCATCCCAAATGGAAGCTGCCACACGTTTGAGACAAGTTGATCAAAAGAATTTAGATAACGTGCTTGCTGCTGTTGATAATAGTACTAATACAGTTGTCTTCCAACTTTTACAATTGAAATAACATTGTGTCAGTTATTGATATCATGAAAAGTTTCATGTCTACACTGTACCATGTGTAAAGTCAGCTTAGATCCATCACAAATGGTCATGTCTCTTGGCTCTATCTGAATTCCAGTCACCTATTTATTCTTTCCAACCTACACCATATTACATTTTGAGAAGTAAGGACCTGTCAGTTTCCCTATAGCAGAAACACATTAGTGTAATATCTTTGCCAGTTCTGACATTTCAGTTCACAGCTTGCATGAAACATTTGCCTCACATGAGATATGAGCCCCTTGAAGGCAGCTTCATTCATGAACTATGATCATTCCCATTTTGCTACAGGTGTGAACGTGCCAACAAATAGGTCTTCCTTAGTGGAAAGGAATGCAATTCTTCTGGTCGACAAACACTCATTTGCAAGCAAGTTACCATTCAAGGTGCATGTGAAGCACCAGTGCCAAATTTGGCCTTTTATCTGAAAGGCATACCAGCCCCTACAATACTCCCACTTATTACAGTAATTTCAAATTGGAAATATTTAATTTTCACTGATCAAAACTGCTTCCGGAAGTGCCTGGATTACAAAGGTTTTATCAGCTTTCCCTATAGTGATGTGCTGTAACAACATCCTTTTCCCTCCTATCCAAGGGGATATGGATTGTTCATTATGGCCTTCCATTCCAACTTTGAAGGCTGATTTTAAGATGCTAAGAAGACTTAAAGCACTACTGTTTCAAAAAGAAGTAGCCTTTACAACTGCTCGAGAAACTTTTGAAGTACAAGTTTCAAGGACATCCAGTGAGATACAGTTCTTGTTAAACACAAACCTCCCATTACATTTAGTCAAACTAGTGCATTGCTTTTTTAATGCATCCAATGCTGCTGGCCTAGCTCATTTTTTTTTTAAATTGTTGTTTCTGGCTTAGCTAATTTCTTCCAAACAATCTTTGAAGTAATACCAGCCATTATGCATTCCCTGTATTTCCAATGTGTTTGTTGATTTCCTGTTACTGCAGTTCCTCATCTGTGGCATTCTGGTACTATTTTAGCTGTGCCACAATGAATTTTATGTTTCAAAGCCCACTGGAACGACAACTGCTTCAGCTCTTCTGTGAACACATGCTTCAGTTCTTTGGAATGCTTTTGCTCCACGAATTGGACCTGCCTGGTTTACCTACTTGCAACCCCTGTTTCACTGTCTCTTGTGTCACTTTGAATGGGCACTGGTAATTTACCTGGTTCAGACGAAGCCGTCTCCTGTAGACATAGACCTGTTGATGAGTCCAATAGCGACCCATTTCGAAGTTGTCCCTTTAGCATGAGACTTCTTCACAATGCCACTCATGAGCCTCTTTTTCCAGCAGATACAAGTGCTTTAACTTATGATTTGTTAACAAGTGGCTTAGATAACACAAATGTGGGTTACCCAAGTAGTTTCTCTGCATCGGCTGAGATGGAAGATCATGTCTGTTCTCTGTAACTGTCGAAATGGGCTGTTAATCAATCTTCATCTGCAGATACAGATTCCATCCAGTGTTCATTGGCATTTGAACTTGTGAAAGACATTACAAATACCTCCAAAACAATCTGATTGGGCCACCTTTTCAAAATTGTCATGATATTGTTCCTTTTCAATGGCGTAAGATGACTTTTAGCACCTGCTTATTAGCAACGTTTCCGACTTGCTTAGCTTGTGCTTTAATGTTTTTTAAATTATTCTATTCATTGTTATGTTACTGTCCCAACCCTAAAGGGCCGACTGTAGTTTTCCCCTAAGTTAGCCTAACTGCATTGGGTGCACACATTGTAGGCTGCTTTTGATTTACATATGTTATGGAGTAAAATGTTTTTATTGTGCCACACTATTATTTTCGACACGTCTGTTTTTTATTATTCAGTGCTTCTTTGGAATTCATGGTCTATTGCGAATTTGGTGGTCCCGTGGACCACTGTATCAGTGGTGGAAGTCCAAGCATGGAGAGCTCAGCGATCTGATCACCCTATTAAAAGTTTGCTGTCGAGAAAAGGCAGCTGCAATAGGGCGGTACAAGGGAGTTGCACCACTGTTCATATTACTAGTTGCCTGTTCCAGAAGAAGACCGCGCTGGTCAAACCACCTGCTTTAAGCTGGCTGTAACAAAGGATTTGGGATTGCTACTAACCCCTTTCTTCTTCTTCTTCCATACAGATTCCAATGTGGATCCCTTCCTCTAGATCCCACTTCACAGTAGGATCTTCAACCCAAGGAATACAACCCTGTTTACGACAATCAACAGGTAAGTCCTTTTTGTATTATATACTCATTGTCAGGACTGCCCACATATGGGCCAAGCCCCTGTAATGGGTTTGACATATTCTTCCACATATATCATGCATATATGTGCATCCAACACATATGCAGTTGAGATGCACACACAGGCATCAATATATTTGTTAAAAGTACCCACCATTGCTGCAGGATCCCTGCCTTTACATCACTTGACCCATGGTCAACCCTTAATACAACAGTCTTTGGACTGCCAGCGCTGTAGTCTACTGGCGGGCGGATGCCACACGTCTAACAAGTCCCTCAGTCTGAACATTTAATACAAGGTCGAACAACAATTACGACCTGTTTTTCTCTATGGTCAAACACTAAAATCTAAACTAATAGTGAGATACAGAGGCTGTTTTTGAACATGGAATGTCTTATAATATAAGTTGAGGCTTGCCATTTTTAGAAGGCCTGGTCGAAGATCATGGAGTTTCATTCCACCAAGTTACAAAAAAACTCATTGTCTGTTGAGAGTCATTGGGGGCCAAGAACGCTCATTGTTTCAACATGTTAGTACAACAGCCGGAGAGCCCAGATTTGTTTGGATGTCATATCCTTTTCAAACTACTATGCACAAGGGCCTCTTGGACAATAACTGGTTGAGGCATGAAGTCCCTTGGCTGCTGAGGGTTGTTAAGGACCAAGAACGCATTTTGTAGCAGCCAAAGTTACCCACCGCTGGACTGCTGAGATGAGGTCGGAGGCCACCCTCTTTCTCAAACACTGTGCACAGGGGCCTCCTGGCCCACTATTGCTTGGGTGATAAAGTCCCCTTGGCTGATGAGGGTCATTAGTGGCCAATAATCACTATTGTTGTGACAAGTAAGTCCCCCAAAGCTGGATTGCTGAGATGTGGTCAAAGACCCTGCCCCTGCTCTCAACAGCAGTCTCATTGTGCACTCGGCGCGAGCATGCCAAAAATGTCACTCTACTGAGGAATGCAGAGCTTATCTGTAACTTTGCAATCTCTGTGGGAGGCAGAGTTGCTGAATTCCGCAAAGTCCATGAGAGGAGTGGAATTTTCCTGGCTTACTTATCTAAATATTTTCGATCAATTAAAAGTTCACTGTTTTTTTTAGAGCTTTTTAACTACAGTTTCTTTCTGATTTCAAGCAGAGCAACTCTAGCTGGACCCATCGCCAATGATAGGTGGAATTATTGAAGTTTTCATCATCATAATCATCAGAAATACTTTATTTCGGCCAATATGGCCATCAAATCACAAATAAAATACATTACTATATATTAAATTAAAACCACAACTAAAATAGGCAACATTACATTCAATTTATTATGATAACCATTGCACTGGAAGAAGCTCCAACTGGCACATTAGATGTATAATTTACAATTAAGATTCACTTTTTTGCTGTATTTGTATAATGGCTTAAAATGTTGTCAAAGATCGCAATGAAGGGGGTTGGACAAGCATTCTATTGCCTGTTCTGTCTGAGTTGCACTTTGCTTTCATATCTCCTGAGAAAGATGACAATTCCATTATCATTTGTTTGCATTCTTGCATGCTGTGGATAATATTAGGGAATGTGCCTTGCAAAGACTTGTTAGGTGGGTGTGGAACACTGTTACTTGTGGACAGTGGTCACTTTCTGGGTACAGGTCTATTTTCAAAGGGCCAAAACTTGTGATGCTAAGGTGAAATCTATTGGCAAACCCACGTTGTCATAATACAGGTGAGCATAGGTAGGCACCTGTAGTAAAGCTGCAATTTAACAGCTGCAGCCTAAAATATATTCATGCTGTCACAAACTCTCCTCAAATTTCCTTTAATTTTTCTCCTTTGGAGGCCACTTACCTAAAGCCTATTGAGAGTTAATTTGGTCAACGTCAGTGGATGGAAGAAGAAGATTTGTGTTGAAGTAAACCAAAGGAATTAATTTGGAGGGGTTATTAGTGCCCTTGAGGTTAGTTAGCAAATGTTGTAATTGACAGGCAACTTTTCTCTTTTCAACACATGCTGGGTTTATGTAAATATTCAGAAGAATGAGTGGATTCCTAATTTAACAGACCAATTTTACAACAAAACCCCTAAAATCCAAGGAAAACCCAAATTTAGGTTTGATGCCTTAGTACTGAACTCAATTGCTATGTATGTGGATATTGCACACCATAGACACCTTAGACACTAACAAGGATGTTGAAGTCACAGAAGCCTATAATTGGGACATGATCTAATGCCCATGTGGCATGATTTGCCCAACATGTATCTGCACTATGCGCTCAGTCTGTTAATCTTGAATGGAAGGAGGCTACCCATGTGGTCGGTTCAGATGGATGCAGCAGTCATGTTTGAGTGATCTGGAGATCGCAGATTCACGAGGGGGCTGGCAGTCGTCTCAGATGTGGCATATACAAAAGCTGCGTCTAATTCAAAAGCTGCACTTGGCTTACTGTCGAGAAACCTAAGATTTTTCTACATGTTCCACCATGCCCAATTAATTTCCTCTTGCACCCGCTCCACACATACAGTCCTTCCTATCTCCCTACACCTATTTGGAATTGCTACCCTACCTCTTTTGCCCAACTCCCTAAATCCATATTCAATTAGCCTGACTGGCTCCACATTGTGCTTTCAGCACTCTCACTCAAACCAGTATTTACCTGTATTTCCTTACCTGATTCGTGCTCCTGGGCGGCTCCATATTGGGCCCACAACATGTCCTCTTTTAAAAGTACTTGTTTGGAACCCCCTACCTGCTTTTCGCTGCTGTCTGGCTCCGTATTTCACTCTACTTTGGTTGTGGGGTCTTCCTGCTATCGGAGTCCTTTCTTGTGACTCGGCAACATCTACGACAAACAAAACAACAATGATACTCATCTGTGGCTGCTCCAACACACTATATATAGCATGGATTGCTAGGCAATACAGATAGTATAAATAATGCACATAACAAGAGGTGATTCTGTTCTTATTTCCACATATCTCAATTTGGATGTTATCTTGAGGATGTGGCTTATTGGATTATCATAACCTCTAAGACTAGTGTTCCCCATTGAAAGAGTAAATAAAAAGCTATTGATCATCCTCCTTTCAATTAATGGGTGACTAATTGCAAAGGGCTTGGAAACTCAAATTCATATATGTTGAATGCATGCATTTCAATCATACTTATTATTGTGTTACTGTTTACGTAGTAATCAAAGACAAAGAAATATTGGGGTCTTCAAACTGAGATGCATGTTTGCTGAGGAGCCAAGTCCAGGAATTTTGTTTTCTCTTCCTATCCCCTTCCAGTACCTATCTCCCTAGTCACCTGACGCACAATCCACCTATTCAATTCTGTGTGTTGAGGATTGTCTCTTGGAGGCATTGGGGGAGCTATCATGGCTCCTTCAGATTTCAGGTCTAAGATAAATGAAGACATGACAGAAAACCAAGTCCCCATAAATTATATCTGCCATGGTGAAGACGGAAAAGGCGGGTACTATTTAACCTCGAGATGTAGACTCATTTGGGGATTCAGCTGAAACTGACACTACACCTACAATGGAAGAGTTAGCTTGAACTTTGACCATTATACATACAGGACACTTGTTCACCCCTTCTGAGGGTAAATCTATTCCTAGTATATGTAATGAATACAGCCAGTTAATATTAAGGACCCAATCCCAAGTCCAGTGCCACAAGCAGTCCATGAATATTTTAATGGTAAAAGTTCTAAATATAGTGTGTTTATGAACCAGTGCCTTCTTCAGTTTCTTTTCCAACTCTCTTCTTTCCCCGACAAGCCTGTAAAAATAATCCTTGTTATCTCTTATTTAGTAGCTAATGTGGCAGTTTGGGCCCTTCCATTGGTTGAGAGTGATGACCCTATTTTGTGTAACTTTCAGATTTCAAGGAAATAATTAATAGTTTATTTGCCAAACACAACTTTATGCGGAGTAAGGGATAATGAGTTGCTCAATCTGAAACAGGGTTCAAACAATCTACTAATTTAGGTGGCCAGCTTTAATAGATTAGCCACAGAAAACTATTGGTCTGAAGACAAAGGAACATCTCTCTTTTATCCAGGGTTATGTGGCAGGTTTGAAGATGTGCTTTCTCAGATTATTGATACTCCGGAAGACTATTCTGCTTCATTTATCTGTCAGTCAATTTAGAGCACAGGGTGGGGGCAAAAGAAAGGGGGAAAAGGCTGGAAAAGAAATGCCATGCAATTTAGTGTATCGTAAAGAAAACCAAGAGAAACAGACTCCAGATACCAGTAAACCCATGCAGATTGTGGGAGTCCGTGGTCCTTTGTCTCATGATGAAAAAGAGAAATGGCACCATTGCAGGAAGCTTGCTATTTATGTAGTGTACCAAATGTAGCTTTACACTATGCAGATAGTTCAGACGTCCATTATTGAGTTTACATTCATAATCACAAATACTCTCTTTTGGGGTAGTGTGGGCAAGCAGTTTAGGCTTATCAGAGGATAGTGTTAAGCACTTGTTGAACACAGAGTCGATAGATTAGAGACACACTCAAGAAGAAACTGAAGACCAATTTAGAAAAATAAGACATATATATTTGTAATGTTTAACAACAAGAACTTCGTAATCAGGTAAGTACTTTACGAGTTGTCAGTTTTTAAAGTTAAGTAAAAATGCCACATAAATGCTCAATTTATGCGTTAATGTTTCTCTGTAGGAAAAGTATTCACTGCATAGGGCCACTTGCAATCAGCTTACAGGACTATTGTTCTGGACTTATGGTAAGTAGGGATCAAGGTCCAAGAAACCACCAGCTGTTCAATTTCTCCTGTCCTGGGGTGTCTGGGTGCCGAGGTCTTGGTCACCGAGGTAGCCTTCAATCTCACTATAGAATGTGAATGGGAGATGTTACGTTTAAGAAAAGGGGCGGCAAGCAGAAACTGGTGGACCAGTCTAGTAGAACCCAAAGGATAGCTCAGCTCTGGCGCTCAAGGACACCGTCAGTTTCCTTGGAAATGGGCTGTGGGGCTTGGGGGCATAGTTTCTTTGTACTTTAGAGTTGCACTGTCAGAGGCTCTCACCTTTTATTGGTAACCCAGTGAAGGGGAGACACAGGGCAGGATGCCCACTCTCAGTTGTGGCCTCATGGATCCTGGTGTGCATTGACATTAGTTTGGTGTCCCCGTTGGTGGTGTCTGGACTGAAAACGCAACAAACCTTGGTTGCATAACTCCTCTTACAACACTTGTATAGGTAAAGGGGACACCTGGGTGTCCTGGCATCCCCAAACATGATGTGGAGATGGATCCAACCTTCTGAAGCATGGTGACCTCTTGATGAGTAGCTGTTGTATTTGGGGACCCTTGGTCAGTAGATCAGTGTACAGGACATCGTGGTTGGTGCCTTTAGGCTGCAAGGAAATGCCTCTTTTACTCCCAGGTTGATCTTTCCCGGTTGTTGAGGTGCTGGGCAGTCCCACAATTGTTTCCCGATGATATCGAGCTCTTTGTGAAGTCAGCCTCTGAGACTGACATAGACCAAGCAGTCTGGCAGGTTTTGGCACCAATCTTTTGTGTAGGTCCTCTATTCTTGAGCAATAGGTCATACTTCATTTTCCTCGGTTCCTATTAGTCAAACTCTTGACTTGGTCTGTTTTCCTGGGGTAAGGGGGAAACTTAAAAACTCAATTTTGTGGTATGTAGGTTAGTAGCCAATTGACAGCTTATCCATGTGTTCATTATACCCTAGATAACACCTTCCTGAGTGGAGTGGGCATCAGTCTGTCCCAGAGTTCCTAATCCCACCAAAAAACAAAGTGGTGGAACCCTACATTCTGAGTTCACTTCAAGCTGCCAACCTTATGGGTTCAGCCAGCCTGAAAGTCAACATGTCTCCCGACTGTCTACTGGTGCCAACTAGGCCTCAGGATAGGGGGTGATGCATCCCACATCTGGGGGAAGCCTTGGTCACATATCAAAGGTGGCAGAAGCATTGACGCCTATGGCCTTGGTATGCAAATTCACTAGCCATCGTTCTGAGAGCATGTGCTCTCACCTGCAGGGATTCAGAAACACATCTGTTGTGGCAGGCTGGTGGGATCCAGTCAGCCAGCACATATAGAAGACTAGCAAGATTTTAGAGGGTGCCACTAAAGTGCCCTCTCGATGCATGTCAGATTAATTATTGTACTAGCATCAGTATAGATTTATTGAGACAAGATGTTTGATACCAAACACCTGTATTTACAGTGAAGCCATCATGTAGCTAGGGAGCTAGTAATGACCATTGCCCAGTACACATATCTAAGTATTTCCTGTTCACTTGTCCAATCTAGTAATGGAACTAGACATTACAAGGGCATATCTGCTCATGCAAATATACCCTCACGGGTAATATAATGCACCTTGCCTTAGTGTTGTAAGGGCGGTCGTAGAGGTGGCTTACATATAATGCACACAGTTTCTCTGGAATTGCACACATGTAATGGTTTCACAAGGATATGTAGTCTTTCTCACATTCTGGAATAGCGATCTGTATGCAATTTGTATGTGAATCTCTCAGGTGACGTTAGTACATGCTATAGTCCTTAGGGACCCTCTTTAATACCCATGCTCTGGGTACCAGGGGTACCATTTACTAGGGACTTACAGGAGTACCCAGCAGAAAATTCAATGGCTCAGAGGGGAATTGGATCGACCTTCCAAGTGTGTCTTGTAATGCGATCTACCTAATACAGTGGAACACATACTAAAACAATTTACTATTTTAGTGACACTAGTGACTTTCAATTAACAACCAAAAAGCATGTCTATTTTGTGGGATTCTGGAGCTACGGGTAACTTCATTGACCAAACACTAGCCAGGCATATGGTTGTTGCCTTCCTCCCAAAGAAAGTTCTGAGTTATGAGTCATAGCTTTCATCTGGACATATTACATGCCATTCAGAGGACAGCAATACGTTTTTGGTAAATTAGGAAACAGTGTCTTTCATGTTAAACGAGTGGCCAAATCTTGTAGCTCAGTGGACTAATGCATCCACTGCAGGAGCGTGTGTTTGACCTCATGGTCACAGGTTCAAATCCCAGCAGGTCCACTCAGGTGTACATCCACCTGTTGTTGATAAAATGAGTTCCATTGAGCTGGGTAACAATTCAGCACCAATATACCCCATCAGGGGTGAACGTGTGGTTTACAAATGCTTATGTTATGATTGTCTTTTTTTTTTGCAGAGTTTTATATAGCACGAACTTGACCTGAATCGGGTATCAGAGTACTTTACATGAGCACCAATTACGTTACATGAGAACACACATTCATTTTTGTTAGGCAGGGGGAGATTAAGTGATTTGCCCAGAATCACAGGGTGTTTAGCGGCATTACAGAGGCTCAAACTCAGTTCCCCAGGTCCGAGGTCGAGCGCCCTAGCCGTTAGGCCAACTCATCTCCACAATTTCATTGTTCATTCTTTCTCTATTTAGTATTCATATGGAGTCCAAGAAAATTGAGGCCAATCTGCAGTGACCTAGTCCTATTTCTACTAAAGAAATTCAATAAATTCTTGTTTTGCAAATTTTTATCGGTGAATAATTCTGCATTTTTCAGGCATTGTAATACCCATAACGAAATTGTTAATCAAAAGTATAGCCTTTGGCTGGTGTAAAGATGCTTAGAATCCCTTTATGTTCCTTAAAGATTAAGTTACTATAGCTTCCATACTTAAACATTTTGACCCTACCCAACCATACTTTGTTGAGACAGATGTCTCTCAATATGCTTTTGGTGAGGTTATGTCCCAACACATGTGCCATCAGGTAAAATGCATCTTATTATCTTCTATTTAAAAAAATGGTTGCCCACTGAACAAAACTATGGCATCGCTGATGACAACTGTTGACTATCATGTGGGAAGTTCAGAAATGGGAAGTTGGCTTTATATTAACACAGATGTTAATACTGACATGCCCCGCGTCAATGGGCTGACATTATCCTAGTAGTTGTAGATTTGTTGATCAAGATGACTTACTTCATCCCACTTAAGAAGGTGACCATTGCAAATAAATTAGCTGAAGTCTTCTTTAACCAGATCATCTGTCTACAAATGCTATCTACTGTGATTATTTCAGACCAAGGATGCAATTTGCTTCCAAGTTTTGCCAATAAATCTGTTCCACCTTACAACTGGACCATGATTTGTCATTTGTATACCATCTACAAACAGATGGTCTAACAGAATCTATCAATTACTTAATCATTTGAGCATTACCTACATGTACTACTGATTAGAAGGGCTTGTTGAAGCTTATGGAGTTTCATTCCACCAAGTTCCTAAAAAACTCTGCCACATTCCACCAAGTTCCATGAGCAGGCAGAGTATTTGCTCATTCACACCAAATGAAGTCCCCTTGTCTGCTGAGAGTAATTGGGGGCCAAGACCACTTATTGTTTCATCAAGTTAGTACCCCACAGCCGGAGAGCCCAGATGTGGTTGGATGTCGTATCCTTTACAAACAACTCTGCAAAGGGGCCTCTTGGACAATAACTGGTTGTGGGATGAAGTCCCTTGGCTGCTGAGGGTTGTTAAGGACCAAGAACGTATTTTGTAGCAGCCAAAGTTACCCACAGCTGGACTGCTGAGATGTCATCGGAGGCCACCCTCTTTCTCAAACACTGTGCCAGGGGTCTCCTGGAGCACTACTGCTTGGTTGATAAAGTCCCCTTGGCTGGTGAGGCTCATTGGTGGCCAGGAGTTCCTATTGCTGTGACAAGTAAGCACCCCAAAGCTGGATTGCTGAGACGAGGTCGGAATTTTCCCTTCTATCAATTATATGGTCACTGGATTTTTGTGAGCTTTTTAACCACAGTTTCTTTCTGATTTCAAGCAGATTAACTCTAGCTGGACCCATCCCCAATGATAGGTGGAATTATTGAAGTTTTCATCATCATCATCATCAGAAATACTTTATTTGGGCCACTATTGCAATAAAATCACTAATAAAATACACTACTATATATTCAATTAAATGCAAAACTAAAATAGGCAACATTGCATTCAATGCATTATGATAACCATTGCACTGGAAGAAGCTCCAACTAGCACATTAGATGAATAATTTACTGTTATGATTGAACTGTTTGCCATATTTGTATAATGATTTAATCGTTTTTCAAAGATCGCAATGAAGGGGGTTGGACAAGCATTTTCTTGCTTTTTCTGTCAGAGTTGCACATTGCTTTCATATCTCCTGAGAAAGATGACAATTCCATTATCATTTGTTTGCATTTTTGCATGCTGCGGATAATATTAGGGAATGTGCCTTCCAAAGAGTTGTTAGGTAGGTGTGTAACACTGTTACTTGTGGACAGTGGTCACTTTCTGGGTACAGGTCTATTTTCAAAGGGCCAAAACTTGTGATGCTAAGGTGAAATCTATTGGCAAACCCACGTTGTCATAATACAGGTGAGCATAGGTAGGCACCTGTAGTAAAGCTGCAATTTAACAGCTGCAGCCTAAAATATATTCATTTCATACTGTCACAAACTCTCCTCAAATTTCCTTTAATTTTTCTCCTTTGGAGGCCACTTACCTAAAGCCTATTGAGAGTTAATTTGGTCAACTTCAGTGGATGGAAGAAGAAGTTTGTGTTGAAGTAAACCAAAGGAATTAATTTGGAGGGGTTATAAGTGCGCTTGAGGTTAGTTAGCACATGTTGTAATTGGCAGGCAACTTTTCTCTTTTCAACACATGCTGGGTTTATTTAAATATTCAGAATAATGAGTGGGTTCCTAATTTAACAGACCAATTTTACAACAAAACCCCTAAAATCCAAGGAAAACCCAACTTTAGGTTTGATGCCTTAGTACTGAACTCAATTGCTATGTATGTGGATATTTCACACCATAGACACCTTAGACGCTAACAAGGATGTTGAAGTCACAGAAGCCTATAATTGGGACATGATCTAATGCCCATGTGGCATGATTTGCCCAACATGTACCTGCACTATGCGCTCAGTCTGTTAATCTTGAATGGAAGGAGGCTACCCATGTGGTCGGTTCAGATGGATGCAGCAGTCATGTTTGAGTGATCTGGAGATCGCAGATTCACGAGGGGGCTGGCAGTTGTCTCAGATGTGGCATATACAAAAGCTGCGTCTAATTCAAAAGCTGCACTTGGCTTACTGTCGAGAAACCTAAGATTTTTCTACATGTTCCACCATGCCCAATTAATTTCCTCTTGCACCCGCTCCACACATACAGTCCTTCCTATCTCCCTACACCTATTTGGAATTGCTACCCTACCTCTTTTGCCCAACTCCCTAAATCCATATTCAATTAGCCTGACTGGCTCCACATTGTGCTTTCAGCACTCTCACTCAAACCAGTATTTACCTGTATTTCCTTACCTGATTCGTGCTCCTGGGCGGCTCCATATTGGGCCCACAACATGTCCTCTTTTAAAAGTACTTGTTTGGAACCCCCTACCTGCTTTTCGCTGCTGTCTGGCTCCGTATTTCACTCTACTTTGGTTGTGGGGTCTTCCTGCTATCGGAGTCCTTTCTTGTGACTCGGCAACATCTATGACAAACAAAACAACAATGATACTCATCTGTGGCTGCTCCAACACACTATATATAGCATGGATTGCTAGGCAATACAGATAGTATAAATAATGCACACAACAAGAAGTGATTCTGTTCTTTATTTCCACATATCTCAATTTGGATGTTATGTTGAGGATGTGGCTTATTAGATTATCATAACTTCTAAGACTAGTGTTCCCCATTCAAAGAGTTAATAAAAAGCTAATGATCATACTCCTTTCAATTAATGGGTGACTGATTGAAAAGGGCTTGGAAACTCAAATTCATACATGTTGAACGCATGCATTTCAATCATACTTATTATTGTGTATCTGTTTACAAAGTAATCAAAGAACAAGAGATATTGGGGTCTTCAGACTGAGATTTATGGTTGCTGAGGTCCAGGAATTTTGTCTTTATTAACCAGTGCCTTTTTCATTTTCTTTTCCAACTCTGTTCTTTCCCCAACAAGGCTGCAAAAATAATCCGTGTTATCTCTTATTTAGTAGCTAATGCGTCTGTTTGGGCACTTCCATGGTTGAGAGTGATGACCCTATTTTGTGAACTTTCAGATTACAAGAAATAATTCTTAGTTTATTTGCCAAACCCAACTTTATGCGGAGTAAGGGATAATGAGTTGCTTAATCTGAAACAGGGTTCAAACAATCTACGAATTTATGTGGCCAACTTTAATAGATTAGTCACAGAAAACCACTGTGCTTTCTCAGATTGTTGTTCCTCCAATAACATGTTCTGGTTCATTTATCTGTCAGTCAATTTAGAGCACAGGGTGGGGGCAAAAGAAAGGGGAAAGGCTGGAAATGAAATGCCTCACACATAGTGAATCATAAAGAAAACCAAGAGAAACAGACTCCAGTTACCAGTAAACCCATGCAGATTGTGGAAGTCCATGGTCCTTTGTCCCATAATGAAAAAGAGAAGCAGTACCATTGCAGGAAGGCTGCTATTTATGTAGTGTACCAAATGTAGCTGTACACTATACAGATAGTTCAGGTGAGACCTATTGAGTTTACAGGAGTTAAATTAATAATCCCAAATACTCTCTATTTGGGGTAGTGTGGGCGAGCAGTTTAGGCTTATCAGAGGATAGTGTTAAGCACTTGTTGAACACACAGAGTCAATAGATGAAACACACACTCAAGAAGAAACTGAAGACCAATTTAGAAAAATAAGAGGTATATTTAAGTAATGTTTAACACTAAGTACTTCGCAAGTAAGTAAGTACTTTTTGGAGTTGTCAGTTTTTAAAGTTAAATAAAAGTACCACACCAATGCGCTTTTATGCGTTAATGTTTCTCTGTACGAAAAATATTCCCTGCATAGGGTCACTTGCATTCAGCTTACAGGACTATTGTTCTGTACTTATGGTAAGTAGGGATCAAGTACAAAGAAACCACCAGCTGTACAATGTCTCCTGCCCTGGGGTGTCTAGGAGCAGAGGTGCTGGTCATCGAGGTAGCCTTCAGTCTCACTAGCGAATGTGAATGAGAGAAAGTACCTGTAAGAAAAGGGGCTGCAAGCAGAACCCAAAAGAATGCTCAGCTCTGGAGATCAAGGACACCGTCAGTTTCCTCGGATGTGGGCTGTGGGGCTTGGGGGCATAGTTTCTTTGTTCTTTAGAGTTGCAGTGTCAGAGGCTCTAATTTTTATGTTTAACCCCCCAACCTAAAAAGCAAGGGTAAAAAAAACAGACATATCTGGTGCCATACATTTAAACACTATAATAAAGTGAGCAGGTAAAAAAATAGAATAATCACAGATCAATTTAAAGGGAACGACTGAGACGCCTGCGCTAGCAAGCACAAAACAGGATGTACGACAAAGCGATCTATAACCCGACGCAGTCTCCCGCACACAGACCTCGCCCACCCATTGAAGCCAGGCTAGAAAAAGAAGTACGGTTACCAGATACTGGAATACATACGAGATCAGGATAATACCCCAACATTATGAAAGGAGAGCGAAAGGAAAGCGTGAGATAAAGAAACCATAAAGCAAGCATTACGTTAGTGAATACCATGTCCCCTAAAGACCCGAAATCAGACCCAGACCAACAGTCTCATCATTGACCTCTCCGCCTTCCATGCGGACTCTGTCCGGTAACACCATCACTGCCCCAGGAGAGTCAAAGTTCGTAGGAAGTTCAATTAAGATTAATATGAGACCAGTCGAACACATATGAGTCTCTGCGAGCATCCGCCACCGGTAATATCTCCCTCACCGACATGCAGTCCAGATATCCTTTCCTCCGTAGATGTAAAAGAACCACAAGGGCGGGTAGCGACGGTAGTGACTTTCGGTTCTTACTAGTCGTAGTCTCAAGGAGTGAAGAACCAGGTAGCTCCACAATAATCGACTGCGATGGTGGATGCAGCGATACCCCCAGAGAAACAATTCTGCAAGTATTCTGTAAACAGATCAAAGGCGTCAAAACTTTTTCGCGCACGGGGTCTCCATCCTCCTCTACTACGGGCATAGTGGGAGAATCAGTTTGTTGAAAGTCATGCAGTAGAACAGAGCCCAGACTCGGTCGTCCAGTTTCGATGTCACCAGCGATCATATTATGGACAATGGTCTCCAGATGCAATTGAAGTGCCCCAATGGCGGCCATTACGGTCTTTAAGGACAGCTTACAGTTCGTCCGATCCACCTCCACTCGCTCGGTTCCAAGCATGGGCGGGTTCCTCAGAGAGCCGGGTCTCTCCGGGAGAAGAGGCAAGAGCGGAGCGGACGGCAACGGAGGGTGCATTATCGGTCAGCAATACGCCACCGCGAGCGAGGGCCCTGGCCCAGCAGACCCGGGGGGTGGCGACCGGGTCGCCGGGGATGGGGACTCCCCCCCCCACAGCCACAGACGAAGCCTAGCACCACTCCTTCAGTATAAAACAGACCAGACGCTCTGCACCAAAAACAGGCCAAGATAACCTCCACTGCAAGAGACCGAACCCTGTCTGAGTCCCACGGCCGATGTTATCCAACTGCAACCCGGCTGGGCAAGTACTCGAGGCCCCGGCTCAGAAGCTGGGTAGGCCGAGATCTTAAACACGACACAACTCCGTCAATCAGGGCAATAAAATTCTCTGGACCGCACCGTTTGATTCAGCAACAGTTCATCCACACGGGGGTCGGGCGTAAAATCAGGATATCTGGCAGGATCATCAAGCAGCAGACGGAGGTCGGCGCAGCCGGGAGCCTATGCGGCCATCTTGGTTGTTGTGTAGCTCCTCCTCCCTGAATGACAACTGTTGACTATCAAGTGGGAAGTTCAGAAAATGGGAAGTTGGCATTATATTAACACAGATGTTATTACTGACATGCCCCGAGTAAATGGGCTGACATTATCCTAGTAGTTTTTTGTTGATCAAGAAGACTTACTTCATCCCACTTAAGAAGGTGACCATTGTGAAGAAATAGGCTGAAATCTTCATTAACCAGATCATCTGTCTGCATGTACTATGTACTGTATTTATTTCAGACCAAGGGTGCAATTTGCTTTTACGTTTTACCAAGAAATCTGTTCCACCTTACAGCTAGACCATTGTTTATCTTTTGCACACCATCTACAAATTGATGGTCTAACAGAATGTACCAATTAGTCATTGGAGCAGTACTTATGTTGTTTGTTAAGCACATATACTAGGGATTGGGTGCTGACATTACCTCAGGTAGAGTTTGCACATAACAACAACAGGCATTCAGTTGTTAAAGACTCTCCATCTTTTTTTCATTTGGTTACTACCCAAATGTTCTTCCCTTGCAAGTTCCACCAGAACTAACATCCATTCCTGCAATAAAAATCTAGACTGTTGCATTCTCAGTATTGCAGCACTATAAGACACAGATGAAAGCTCAGGTGGATTGGCATCATTGTCCAGGGTCACTTGGGGTCAAGTGTAGTTATCATCAAAGAATTGATGATAACAGCGCCATGCTGCATTATCCCTTATACAATCTCCCAGGTTATCGATCCAGTGGCCATCAAGCTCGAACTTCCTAAAGAACACACATCCCTTTTGATGCCATTCCACACTGCTTCACATGTTGAACCCCGTCCACCACCTGTAGTTTTGGATGGTCATGTAGAATTTGAGGTCCATCGTATAATTTACTTAAAAAAGAAAGAAAGGGAGTCTCTATTACCTGATGAACAGGGTATGTTACCCTCCTAAAGATAGGTAATGGGAAGCTGCAGGTCAAGTTCCCGCCCCCTACTTATTACAGAGATTGCATACATTACATCCCAAAAAACACTAACTGGTGGGTTGGCTTTAGGGGAGAGAACTGTTGTGAACCACTTGATCTGCACTTGCACTGTTTGTGGGCCAATGTGTACTGATGTGTACTGACTAAAGGACCGCCAATTTATTCCTTCAAGATGGCTACCACAGCCATACACAAAGTATCACTAGATTGTGGACTTGTGTGTGGGCTGGCAGCCATCTTGGACAGGAATACACAAACACAGTGTCATTTTTAGAGGGCGCTTTGACTTTGGTCTGGCTACCACAGAAATTTCTCCACGCCCTACAGAGATTTCTCCATGCCCTACAGAGATTTCTCCATGCCCTACATTCCTAATTTATTTTCCTTTGCCCCTGTTCCCCACATGCAGTTTTCACTGTCCTTCCAAAAACCTGTCTTAAGTTCCTATCATTCTATGTCCATCCCGTTTCTAGTATTCATATTAAATTAGCTAATTTATACTTCCCTAGATTCTTTTTCCTGCTTGGGCTCATAGCAAACTCACCATTGTGCCTTCCGAGCTTTCCCACAAGACAGCATTTACCTGGATTCCCTTATCTGATTGTTCTCCTGTCTGGCACCGCATTGCACCCAAATGCACCCTCTTAAAATAGTACTCTCTTAAAAGCAGAAATATGGAAATAATTTGCCTTCTTTTGAGTGTCTCTCCACGCTGAGGTTAATGACTTTCAGGCCTTTAGCTGTACATGAGGGAGACGCTCGATCTTGGGGGTAAGGCTATGTTAGTCCTGTTGGACTTGTCGGCGGCCTTTGACACCGTCCCTCATGCTGGTCTCCTTTTAAGACTCAGGGAGATCGGCCTGCGGGGGACGGTGTTGGACTGGTTCCACTCTTTCCTATCGGACCGCCGGCAGGTGATCTGGGCTCCCCCGTTCTCCGCCGAAATGCAAGCGCTAGAGGTTGGGGTTCCTCAAGGGTCCATTCTGAGCCCCACCATATTTAATATCTATATGGCCCCTCTGGCGCTTGTAGCGGAGGCTTATAGGGCCCGGGTCATCTCATACGCTGATGACACCCAGCTTTTGTTCACCTGCAGCAAAGGTGAGGCTTTTGACGGCGACAGGATTAAGGGCTGTTTGAGCGCAGTCTTTGCGTGGTTTCAGAGACACAGCCTGAAGTGCAACTCGGATAAGTCTGAGTTGCTTTTCTTCGGCTGTGCTCCTGACCCGGGCTGGAAGTCCTGGTGGCCCCAGGATATGTTTCCCCCTGAGAAATCATCTTCCCAAGTGAAAAATCTGGGAGTGATGTTTGATGATGCTCTCTCTTTTAGCCCCCATATCATGGGGATATCCGGGAAATGTTTTGGCATCCTCAAGATGCTGAGGAAGTTTCTTCCTCTGCTGTCCCTACAATACCGGAAGACAGTAGTCCAGGCGTTAGTGGGATCTAGGTTAGATTACGCTAATGCGCTCTTTGATGGTCTGCCCAAGTATCTTTTGGCCAGACTGCAAATTGTCCAAAACTCGGCGGCCAGAGCTATCTTCGGCTTGCCAAGGAGAGCCAGCGCTCAACTGCTTCTGAATAGGCTGCATTGGCTGCCTATTTCTAAGAGAATCAGATTTAAAATTCTTACGCTGGCCTTCAAAGCCCTTCACTCCATCGGTCCCAATTATATTAGGAAGCGGATTGCTTTCTATGTGCCGCGGAGGGTGTTACGATCTGCCGATTTGGCTAAATTGGAGGTGCCCCCGGCTAAGCGTGTTCGGATGGGAGAACGATCCTTTCAATTTGCGGCAGCCCGATGCTGGAACGAGCTCCCTCTCCCTCTACGCAAAGCTACGAACCTCCTGGCTTTCAGGAAAGAGCTGAAGACTCTGCTCTTTTCTGTGTAATTTTGTGACAACAGTGCTGCTTCCCTATGTGTTTGTAGATCTCAGGCCTCTTTGCCAAAGCGCCGGGACGCCCCTTTGGGCAGCCGTGCGCTCTAAAAGTACGGCCTTAACATAACATAACATGTTGGCAGAATGGCGCGGTACAAAGCTCACTGAGATTTGCTTAAATTACAGCATACATATATTTGTGCTAATATACCATTTTTTTAATGTGTGCTTATTATCTTGTTATTTTTGGCTGTGTAATGTGCTAAAACTGGAGAGGCATAGCAGTACGAGTGCATGTTGATATGTTAATTAAATGTGGAAATATTCAAGTTATCACCTCATCTGTTAACACAACACAACATAAATATGATAAATACCAATAAATTGGCCCAAAGAATAAATATGGATAAATACAGATGGAGATGCTCAAAATATAAATACCATAATACCAGGAGCTCTAATAATAACACAGATTAGCCTACCCCCTCCCCTTCTATAGCAGCAAACGGATCATACAATAAGGTCCTCTGGTATTAGCAGCAGACTCGTATCCTAGCATACACAGCCGGACATTATATGTCTTAGATACAGCCGTGATCTTCTCTCTAAGTCAGTGTTATATTGCTGTACATACCTATATATGACAAGGTTTACATGTTCATAAACAACAGCTGCATTTCTGTGTTGTGTCTCAGTGCTAGTGCCTGACCAGAACAGAATAACAAGTCGGGGCACAAAGGCAAGCATCTTTATATAGTAATGTGTGCAAAGGCAAATAGGGCCTATGTCATGTACATATAGGTCAACATAAGGAACACTACAATGGTACAGGCACGGAACAAATTACAAATGCTAAAGGGGGCTCAAATATATATTTGCTGAAAGCATGCATTTCTCCTATACTCATGATTGCATTGCTGTATTTACATAGGAACCACAGACACAGTGATATTGACTGAGGAGAATGTCCTCTGAGGCGCCAATTCTAGGGGTTTTGTCTTCTCGTCCTATCCTCTTCGATTCAGTACACCCCTGTGGCCCTTAGGCATAATCCACAGACACAAAGTACATTTTTTGGGGTGTTGGGGATTTTTTTGGGAGGTATTGTGGGAACAATCTTTGCTCCACAAGATACCAGATCTAAGGTGAGTGGAGACTTAACACCATGCTTCTTGCAGAAGAATGATTTTAAAATGCTTTCAGTTGTTTAGGGTTTGTTCATCATGGGCCTTTTAGATTCTCTGAGCACATTGTCCGAGGAGGAGTTTATGGAGGCCATACTCAATCCTCTTAATGACCCGCAAGGGCAGCTGGGATCCAGCTCCAATCTTGCCTACTATTAGTTCATGTGTGTGTTGTATGTGTTGTGGAACTGGCCACTTCAGGCTGATCTTTAATCATACAGCTGTCTCCATGAACAAAGGTCAGTCGGAAGAGGCTAGTCCCTCACCAAACACATGACCTATTAACAGGTTAAACTACATACAAATTTCTCTCCGAATAAAGCTCAGTCTCAAGTGGGCAATTACCAATCAGACACATTAATTAGATGCAGGCAGAGCATCTTCTATATACAGATGTCCCTCAGAACAAATCACAATATGAATGGGTCTGTTACCCACTATAAAGATCATATACTACTAGGGAACACCTATTCTACATACATTTATCACCTTGAACAAAGCTCTGCATTAAGAGGTCACACTTCACATATCACTAGTCTGAGCCTTTTCTATATACAGCTGTCCTCTTGAACGATGGTCAGCATTAAGAGGAGAGTCCGTCCCCTGACATATCACCTATTAATAGGCTTATTAACTTCTACTTCCAAGTTTCAACCAGAACAAAATTCAGCCTGAAGAGACCAGCCCCCCACAACACAAATCACCTATTAGTAAGTGGTGCCTCTTCCAACTACAACTGAGTTCATGAACAAAGTTCAACCTGAAGAGGCAAGTTCTGCATGAAACACATTACCCTGAGGTAGTAGCAGCAAAGACAAATTGCCATTCCACAGTTCAGGAAAGAGAAATATCATTAATGGTCAGTCTAAACCACAATGTACCTTTACAACATAGATTTAACGATGCACCTGTTTAAAACTACTATAGACCTAATTATGAGTTTGGCGGTCCATGGGACTGTTGAATCCATGATGGTGATCCCTGGACCAGCAGATTGGAGGCCCACCCACTGTACTACAAGTACAATGGTGGGACTGCCATAGGACCACAGCAACTGCCGGAGATCCAAAATCCCTCAGCGGTGTGCAGTGGTGGGAGGCCGAGATATGCTGGTGGTGCTGCTGTGGCACCTCAAAGCATATTGTGAGTTTCTCATGAGACAGTAATGATAATGGGTGGCAATGAGGAAACTAAGGGGGCCCCACATGCCCCCTTTTGCCTCTGTGGAAGGGTTGCATACAGGAGGGCACTCATTGTGCTCTCCTGTTTTTCTTGGACACTCACTGTGCATTTTTGTCCATGCAAGAAAGGGCTGTGGTGCTCCTACTGTGGTGCCTTTCTTAGACTCCCATAAAACCCTTGGAAAGGCACCACAGTGAGACCGCTGTAGCAGGACAGCCTGCCAAGATTACAACCTCATCTGGTGGGCGTACGGACTACAGGTTTGGCGGTCTTGGAGCGGGTCACTGGTGCAGCAGCCCACTCTATGACTGCCAAGCTCGTAATCAGGCCAAAAGTCTTAACAACTAGAGCCAATACCACACATTTTTTTACTACCAGTAGCATTAGTACTTATGTGTTTTATCACTAGTGTCATTAAGATAAATATGTTTATCTTGCATCAATATGTAAGTATACATATTTTAGTTAATGCGTTATAGGTATTTGGTGATTATTATTTCTATATATTTTAATGATAATTAGTTTTAAGGATAGATTTAAGGGATGCAGGGGTACTGAGTGGGGAAGTGTATTAATACTCAGGTATTAATGTATATATATTTTTAAATCATAATAGGTTTTAGGGATGGGATGTTGGGGATATAGGTGTATTGGGCAGGTGAGTGAATTAATTCACAGTTATTAATTGTAATACTTTAATATTCATATTTTTGGATAGTAATTTGATCATTTAATCAAATTGAAAAAGTAGTCTTTAGGGACGGGATGCAAGGGATGTAGGGGTATTGAGTGGAGCAGTGTATTAATACATTGGTATTATGTTTAATAATTTAGTATTAATATGTATGAATTGTGATAGATATAACTTAATAATAATGTTATTTTTCAAAATCTGTATTAAAATAGCTAAATGAATATTTAGGAATGCAATGCAAGAGATATAGAGGTATTGGTTTGGGAAATATATTAATACTCAGGTATTAGTTGTAATACTTTAGTATTAATATATAATGTTTGGAACTTTGCAAAAGTAATCATAATATTAAAATGATGAATTTGTAAAGAAATTTTAATTAGTGTTTAGGGTTGAGATATAAAGGATGTAAAGGGATTTGTTTAGGAGGTGAATATTGATTAGTAATAGAAGGTAATCTATTTAAGTAAAAAAAAAGTAGAAGTGTATAATATTTATTCTTTTAAATATTATTAATTAATGTAAAACATGGATTTATCAAAATTATATTTTAACACATTATATGAGAAGATGTAAGTGTAGTACTGAGGTGAAATATTTATATATTTTTTTAAAGATGGTAAAAAAAATAATAAAATGTTGCAAACAAATTGTTAATAATATAACATATTAAAAAAATAGAATCAAATGTATTATGACAAGTTTTTCAAACATTTTAAGCGTTTTCTTCCTCACGTTTTACCATTCAGTTAAATAGCAAATAATGCCCTTTTTCTGTTTTTAATGTGCTGTTTGACGCTCGCAATTGTACGTATGTTTCTACAAAAATTAGAAATACACACAAAATTAGAAATACATGCAAAATTAAAGACATCATGTAGGCATTTCTTGCCTACATGATGTCTTCTCAGAATAAAGATCATGTGGCTGTTGGATGAAGATGGGTGTACTGAATCCAGTTCTTCAAGGTTTTTTTGGCGTTATTTCAATATTGAAACAGTGATATTTTTTTGAAGTTGTATTTTAATTAACAGATTTTCTGATATTGATTTTTTTATTATTGCTGAAATAGAAAGATGTATATTACTACAGTTTGGGGGGGGTCATTTTTTTGTAGAATGGATTTGTTTTTGGCTATTATAATAGAAAAACAATTTGTAAACTATTTTGGCATTTTTACAGTCCATTTTGTAGATTTACAATCTATATATTTGTAAGAATTAAGATACAGGTGAGGGTTTTGAATGTATCTTTTTCCTGTGGATGTTAATTTGTATACGAAACGGAACCGTACCAACAAGAAATAATGCCACCTGCCAGCGATAACGCGAACACCCCCGATACCCCCAACATCAGAAAGGACCAACCCAATCTAACAGTGGTTAATTTAACATGCAGAGAGCTTACGACTGATGAAGAACAAGTCCTAAGCCTTGGATTAACATTTTGTCCCAACAATGAGTTGGAATATACCCAGACCAAAATAGACTTGTTCCGCTTCACACGCAAGTTAAAATTACATAAATACTTTAAATCACGACCGCATCTACAAGATAAGGGAAATAAAGGCTCCAGGATCACTGCTACTGATGCTCTAACCATCAGAGATCTACATGCAATGGAGACACTGGATAACCTAGAATTAGAACAGACACAGGACCTTGCCCAATTGGATATGGCGCAAAGAGCCGAAATGAAAGGGATAGAACAAGAGAGGGACGGAAGTGGATTTAAGCCAGTCTCAATCTTTGTTCCTCAATCCCCTTGGGATGCAGTCGATGTATTTTCAGAAGCTATGAACAATGATTTATTAAAATATCGGAAAGCGGACCACCATGATCTCAATCATAATATTACGGAACAACAAAAGTATGCACTGAAGACCCTAATGGCAGACACGAATATTATTGCGAAACCCTCAGATAAGGGCGGGAATGTGGTTTTAATGACACAGGACTTTTATAAGCAGGAAGCTCTGAGGCAACTCTCAGATGAGATGTTTTATAGTAAATGTACCAATGAGACCTACCAACAAAGTATCCAAGACTACGATACATTGATCACAAAATGGTACGACCTTCAGATGCTCAATAAGGACGAACATGTGTTCTTACGAACCAACTGCCCCATGACTCCTACATTCACCACCTCCCGAAACTACATAAGCATCATGACTGCCCACCCGGTCGTCCAATTATTTCCTCTATTGGGAGCCTAACAGAGAATATGTCTCGCTTTGTTGATAACACCTTGTTTCCTCTGGTAGCAACTATGGAATCCTATGTGCGAGACACAAAAGACTTCTTGATGAAGATACAGAACCTTGTGTGGGAACCAGGATACCTGTTGATGGTATTAGATATCACTAGTTTATATACTAGAATAGAACATCAACATGGACTAGAAGCTGTTAAGCATGCACTGGGACAACGTCAGTTGCGCTTTGCAAGACATAATATTATGATTCTTGAATTCGTATACTTTTGTTTAACCCACAATATTTTCCTATTCGAGGACCAACTGTATATTCAGAGGTCTGGGACGGCGATGGGCACCTGCTTTGCCCCCAGCTATGCGAACTTGTTCGTAGGCTGGTGGGAGGAGCAGGTGCCCAGGAGCTGCGCAGTTGGAGGAAAAGAGGGTAAGGTCATACGCTGGCATCTTTATATCGATGACCTGTTCCTTGTATGGAGTGGCGATTGGGATACAGCACACAAATATATTAATGTGCTAAACAGAAATAAGTTTAACCTCCATTTTTCGGGAACAGTGAGTCCGGTGGCAGCGGACTACCTGGACCTGAAGATATTTGTAGAAGAGGGACACCTGCACACACGCTTATTCAGAAAAGAAACTGCTGGCAATTCTACACTTTTTGCCAGCAGTATCCACCCTCCCCAACTGATCAAAAGTATCCCCTATGGGGAACTACTTAGGCTTCACAGAAACTGCTTTAGAGAGGCTGACTTCGAAGCGGCTGCTTCGGAGTACGTATCCCGGTTTAAGATCAGGGGATACGGAGAAAAACTACAAAGCAACACCCTAAATAGAGTAAGGAAAATTGAAAGACATACCCTTTTGACTACTAATCCTGAACGGGGTAGACACAGAGGGGAAACGGGTAACAACATAGGAAAATTCAGAGTAATAACTCCCTATTCATCAGGGGCCGAGAATCTAAGAAAGATGCGAAAAAAGAATTGGCACATTCTCCTAACGGACAATGTGCTGAAAGAAGACCTACCGACCCATCCTCTCCTAACTTTCAGTAAAGCTAGATCAATAGGCGACATGCTAGTGACCAGCCACTTTGAGAAATTGGCTCAGAGAATTAACACCTTGAGGGACCCAAAAGGCTTTTACCCTTGCGGCCGCTGCAAAGCTTGCGCTGGTAGCAAACGGGTCCTTTCGTACATCATAGCTGACACAGGTAGAAAAATTAGCATTAACAAATTCATCACCTGTAGCACGCAGTATGCCGTCTATTGTCTACAGTGCCCATGTGGCTTACGCTACATTGGGAGTACGATCAAGGAGCTCAAGCTAAGAATACTTGAGCACCTAAGAGCCATTGACAAAGTGGACCAGGCTTATCCTGTGGCTCGCCACTTTGCGGAGACTCATAAGCAGGACCGCAGTAAACTCCAATACTTCGGTCTGGACATTGTGCCTCCCAATATACGTGGTGGTGATCGTCTACGTAGGTTAAGGAGATTAGAATCTAGATACATCGTAGATCTTTCAACAAAATTTCCGAAAGGTCTAAATAGTGGGGAGGAGATGGCCTTTCACTTGGGGAAATAAATTAACTCTAATCCCTAACAATAACAAGAAGATCCAATATGTCATATCAGTCTGATATAGCTGTGATAAGACCTATCTGATTGACACTGGATCTGCAATAAAGAGGCCCCACACTAGCATAGGAGATTGCAAAAAATCTGTCAGATGAAGAATAGTGCTATGTGTACATATATTGTTGAGTTTTCAGTGAGAGATATGCTGTCCATGTTTTATTATCTGATGACACCTTGGGATAAAAAATCTGTAACGGGATCACATGATATATATAAGTCCCTTCATTAACAATGTGTCTTTGAAGATATGGCAATTCAATTTAGAGAACTGTGATTTGTGTGTATCTATATCATCTGAAAGAAAGCCACTAGAAATTGGAATTATCAAACCTCATTGGTATGAACTGAAATATGATGCATTATTATTTTTCAAGTGATTTGTTCAAGTGATTGTTGGATGATTACGTTTTTACAGAGATGAAGTATTATATCTATAACTATAGATAATTTTTCCTGAAGTTCATCAAATTGTACTACCTGCCGCCACGTATACAGCATCCAGCCTTATGAACCCTCTAATTTTATTTATAAGTAACTTCTAATGGAATGTTATCGAACTTGAAGTCTTATAATTTGATGGACTGTATCGATTTATTTGATAAGGGACATTAAGCAATCCACGGCTTGATTATCTTTTCCATTTTGGAATATGTATATTATATATACCGCAATCAGAATAGGGTAATTAGCCATCTTTGGGCTCTATGCTATTCACATATATGGTGATGATTCTGTCTTAATAACCGCAGTCAACACTGTAAGATGGCCGCCCCTATTTTGTCTGTGGTATAAGTCCCTTTTCTTTGTTGATGTCCCGAATGTGGGTTTGGCAAAATGATGTTTAAAAAACATGTCGACACTAAACGCAGTGTAACACACACTGACGAAGGCAGCACGTCGAAACGTGTCTGTGTGTGCCTCTCCGCTGAATAAAATCTAGCGTGTTGGCAACATTTCGCCCTCCGAGTGCTGTTTTATCCTTTCTTTGGAGTTTTGGGAGGATTTGGAGCGTCATATATATATCTATTCACTGAAAAAACCATAGGTTATAGACCATATATAGTTAGGAATTAGCATTTACAAAACCTTGAAAATTCACTGAAAAAACCATAGGTTATAGACCATTTATCGTTAGGAATTAGCATTTAAAAAACCTTATTTTACTCACACAAAACCATTGAAATTCCATATATAGTTAGTTGCACTAACTATATATCGCGCACCCGCAATCCACTGCTGATGATGTCACATATTACATCATTCATGACATGGTCAGTGACATCACTGATGACATCACTGATGACATCTCAAATGACATCACTGATGACATCACTGATGACAACATCCAGTGACTGTATGTTTCTGTAAAGTTAAAATATGTCTTACACATTGAAGAATGAGTGGATGTATAAGTGTCTGGACGAAGGATTTAGTAGGTGCATGACTGAATGTATGAGTGAGTGATTAAATGTGTCTCACTGAGTGCATGGGTTAGTGACTAAACTGTCTTAATTTGTGCATCATTATGTCTGTTGTTCTGTAAACTGCTGCATGTGTTGATCAGTAGCTATATGAGTAACTATATGGGTTATTGATTGATTGCCCAAGTATTTGCATGGGAGACTGAGTGTGTGTGTGGCTGGCTGGGAGGTGTGTGACTCTGTGAAGATCAATCTGTACTTGTATCAATGATTGTATAAGAGAGTAAGTATGTGTTAGTATATGGTTGAAAACGTAAGGTGCTCTATGTTTAACTGTATAGATTAGAAAATGGAAGTGTGATTGATTCTTTACAGGACTGACTAGGTGTGTGAGTAACTCCATGGATGAGTGGCAGAGTGTGAGTGTCTGTATAGGTGTATGAGTGCATATGATAGTGTTGTAAAGATGAGTGATTGTATGTATGAATGATTGTATGGGTGAATGAGTGAATGTGTGTGTAGACGTACGAATCAGTGAGTGCGTATGTAGTAACTAGTATTGTTGTGTCAATGGTTTCAAAAATTATACTCTGTATTTAACACTGGGTGAAACAGAGGTTATATTAAAATGTGAGGAGATGCATTGTATTGTCACATGAATGATATCATCAGTGATGTGGTCATTGATGTCAAATGAGATGTCATCAGTGATGTCATCAGTGATGTCATTTGAGATGTCATCAGTGATGTCATCAGTGATGTCACTGACCATGTCATGAATGATGTAATATGTGACATCATCAGCAGTGGATTGCGGATGCGCGATATATAGTTAGTGCAACTAACTATATATGGAATTTCAATGGTTTTGTGTGAGTAAAATAAGGTTTTTTAAATGCTAATTCCTAACGATATATGGTCTATAACCTATGGTTTTTTCAGTGAATTTTCAAGGTTTTGTAAATGCTAATTCCTAACTATATATGGTCTATAACCTATGGTTTTTTCAGTGAATTTTCAAGGTTTTGTAAATGCTAATTCCTAACTATATATGGTCTATAACCTATGGTTTTTTCAGTGAATTTCAATGGTTTTTTAATAGCAAATATCATAAGCTGTCGAATGTCAAGTACGTGGTAAGTAAAAACATTTTCGTGTTTATGCACACTGATCTGCTTTGAATGCTGCCCCCCCCCTCATTTCTATTAGGAGTACTCTCTCTTTGCAGATAGTGAAGGGTAGTTAACGCAGGCCTTTGCCCCCGTTGTAATCCGTCGTGCCTGCTTCTTTCTCCATTTGATTGATTGTTCTCTTTGGTTCATTCTCTATTTACAAACAAGCACAGAGTCGCAATACTCTGTTTAGTCTTTGCAGATAGCGAAAAATCGTGTAAAAAAACAAAAGGAATCGAGCAAAATCAGTAGGCCACTAATGGGATCTCTTTTTGACCTCGCTAAAATAGAAACATTAGGAACAACCTGTTGAAAATAGCAATGTGTATGTACATAAGCGGCGTTCATTTGTGTTCACAGTACCCCTTGTTGATTGTTTGAATCGAGCATTGAATTGTTCGAAGTTCGTTCTCTTAAGGATCTTCTCTGCCTACAAACGAGGAAGAATAGGAATATTCTCTCTCCCTTTGCAGATAGTGAAGGGTAGGTAACGCAAACCTTTAACACGTCGTGCCTATTTCGTTCCTCATTGATTGATTGTTTGCCCGAACATTGACTGTTTGGGAATTGGTTCTTTTTGGAGGTATTCCCTGTTTGCAAATAAACGTAGGAAAATCTTTGCAAGTAGTGAAAGGGTACGTAATGTGGACCTTTCTCCCCCATTGTAATCTGTCATGCCTATCTACTCCCCACTGATTGATGCACCTGTTTCACCCGGACCATTTAGTAGAGATAGGTCATCTGGCCCGACCAGAGAGCACCCCTAGTGAAAAGGACATATGCAATAATAACGAAGTGATCACTGTATCCTGTTAACAGAAACTTTAGCATGAAACAACCTGGAAAGAAAAGAATAGGAAAACGAAAATCAGTAGGCCACTGATGAACTTTTTATTAAATAACAAACAAAGAAACGATAACAATACGTAATGATAAAACCTATTATTGTCCTAGAAACAAGAAACGTTAGAAGTAAGCCCGTAATAAGAAACCTGAAAACAGTAAGAGAAACCAAGTGTGACATTGCAACGGCCACAAGGCAACGAGGCTTCATCGCCCCTCACTGCCCCAAAACGTGTCTGTCCCACCGCCTGCCACGCCCAAATAACGGCAAACTGGGAAAGATACAAGTCAGCAGACATCCGCCCCATTCTGGAAACTTCCAAAGTGCAACAGGTTTGCGGCTACGCCCAGCCGGAAGCAACACATATAAGGCGGGTCCTGCTGCCAACCGTCGGCCAGGAGATCATCACGTAGGGTGTAGCCGGAGGAGAGGCCGAGGCCAGCGGGACCCGGCCAGGTGGATTGCTTTGACAACACTGGAGAGTTGCAGGGGGGGGAATGTCTGTGTCCTCGACCCTCCCCTCTCCCAGTCCAGCCACCATCAACCAGAGGCCGCGGTGGCGGTAACCCTGAAGAATTGCAGGTTAGACCCTCTCTCTCCCAGTCTGGACCAGCATCCATGGAGGGCCTGGGAGTGGAGAGGCCACTGCTCGAAAGGCCCAGGAGAGGCACCACACGCCAAGGCCTGCCCCACCGGATGAGCCAAGGAACCCGTTCATAGGGCCAGAGCAAAGGGCGTCCGGCCGCCATCCACCGGAGGTCCGGCCCAAAGACGGACAGGACATTTCTTCTTTCTTTTATAATGGCTGCGACAACACTGGGGGGGGATGTCTTGCACATGCCTCCGACCCCCCCCTCGTCCTCATCGCCTGGTCCGGCCATAACAAATGTCAAGCGAGACGCCGTGGGTTGCACTGGGTGGGAGAGACGGTGCGAACAGGCCTCTCCCGCCTCCCCAGGTGGAGGCTTCCCAGCTGCACCCTCAGCGCTCCAGGCGCCCGGAAAAGGGTTCTTCCACTGTGGCGATGCTGCAACGTCTCGCCCGGCAGGGTGGAGCCCGTCCGCTCATTTGACCCCGCGATCGCCAGTAGCTACCGAACTCTCAAAATGGCGGTCGACCTGGCAAGAGCGGGCCCAGCATAAAGAAATGGCCCGGTCACTGGTTGACTCCACCACCGTAGTCCTCCACGACCTTGAAGATTCTAGAGGAGCCGCGGGAGTCCCCGACCCCCGCAGACACCCCCGATGGGGAATGACTGCCATGATCGCCCATGGAGTGACGAAACTGTAGCCGCGGGACGTCGGCGCTCCCATGCTGGCGCCAGCCTCAGTTTGAATGACTAGAATCCTGCAGACCTCAGTTCCGGTGAAAGCATAGTGTGACCCGGTAGGAAAAATTGTTGCACCCCCTCCCCTTTTTGACTGATTGTTCAAACCACCGATCCTTTCCTTTGCCCTTTTAACGGAACTTTGGACTGCCCCCCCCCCCCGCGGCGCCCCACGCCGTTATTTGCTGGGCGGCAACTTACTAGACATCACCTTTGTGCCATCTAGATTTCAGCGCGTTCTGCTTCCTTGGAACTATTCGCACAACAGACCGCTACTGACAACCCCACCCCCCGGGACGCCCCAAACCGGATACTCAAATCAGTGCGGCACCCAGGCAACATCTTCTGAATTTTCATAATTTGAAAGAACTAGTAACATGTCCTCATCTTGTAACTCTATGGTCTCCAAACATTCGATACATTCGCCATCAAGAGATTGATCAAAAAAATCATTCAAGTCATCTCCTCCTTGTGAGAATATTTCATTATTGGTGCTGTCAATTTCAATAAATGTAGTGGATAATTCAAAAGAAATTGCCACGGTCTCTTCATTGTGAGCCATTTTATTTTGAAATTGCTTGCTGTAAATTGCAGAACAAAATAATCACTTTCATTTATCGTTTTTAGTAATACATAATATAAAACTAACTTTACCAAGTATTTAGTATAACAGAAGGACTGTAAATAAATAACAGAATTTTTTTTTCAAATTATCTTAAAGTGTACAACATAGTTCCCCTTACAAATTAACAACTCACCTTTTTAAAAGTAGGAGAAGTGTTAGTACTGTGTAAATCAAACACCAGAAATTGAGCACCAAAAATTCCTCACAAATGTACCTCAGACAGTAGTATCACAAAATGGCTGTGGTTTCCTCTCATTTTAGATATATACATAACCAATTAACTTTCATCACACACAAATACAAAACCAAAGTAACATTTTAATTGGTTCTAAATTTCAACACTTTCAAATGTGTTTTCCCCATGCAATTTTCCATAGGACATTTAGATACGTCTAAAGCCTGAATGGCTGAACGGAATTACACCAAACTTGGCAAGATGGTACATCAAACCTAAGAGGTCAGGGAGGATCTACTATGCCCCCTTATGGTCATTTGCCCCTTCGCTTTCGCCTCCTCTTGTCTCTCGATCCTACTGAGAGACAAGATGGCGGCCGCTACGGACTGTTTGGAATGTTTACAGACGCCGGAGAACCAATCAGCTTCGCAAAGCTCCGTAACGCGAAAAGTACGCGAAGCGGAGCGCTGTTACAGATATATATCTTTTTTTGAACGTTAATTTCTCAAAATCCACTGGAGCACATATATTGAGACCTAGCAAAGGCACATCGGGCTACCAGTCCCTAATATTTTGCCAAGTTTCGTGCAAATCCATTCAGCCGTTCGATTATTATTATTTTATTTTTTTTTGCCCCGCGGGGCCCTTTTAAAACCTCCACATCAAACCTAGGGGGTCAGGGAGGATCTACTATGACCCCTTATGGTCATTTGCCCCTTCGCTTTGGCCTCCTCTTGTCTCTCGATCCTACCGAGAGACAAGATGGCGGCCGCTACGGACTGTTTGGAATGTTTACAGACGCCGGGGGAACCAATCAGCTTCGCTTCACAAAGCTCCGTAACGCGAAAAGTACGCGAACTGGAGCGCTGCCCGGTCCGCTGTTACAGATATATATCTTTTTTTGAACGTTAATTTCTCAAAATCCACTGCAGCACATATATTGAGACCTAGCAAAGGCACATCGGGCTACCAGTCCCTACAATTTTGCCAAGTTTCGTGCAAATCCATTCAGCCGTTCGGGCTAAAAGTGAGGCCAACCGCCCTATGGAAAACTCAATGTTAAAAACACGTTTTGGGACCCCCCTTTTTTCTCAGCCCCCCCTTGACAAACCCCCCCCCAAATTTTCAGTGGCTGCTCAGAAACAAAATGTTCCATTTTCCTGAAAATTTCAGCCAATTCCGTCCACAAACGCCAAAGTTATTAAACATAGAATTTTCAAAAATCCCATAGAGAAAAAATCCTAACTATATATACCTACTGGCGACCGCCAGTAGGTAATATATATATAGATATATATATATATATAGATATATATTACCTACTAGTAAATTTGTGAGGAATTTTTGGTGGTCAATTTCTGGTGTTTGATTTACACAGTACTAACACTTCTCCTACTTTTAAAAAGGTGAGTTGTTAATTTGTAAGGGGAACTATGTTGTACACTTGAAGATAATTTGAAAAATGTTTTCTGTTATTTATTTACAGTCCTTCTGTTATACTAAATACTTGATAAAGTTAGTTTTATATTATGTATTACTAAAAACGATAAATGAAAGTGATTATTTTTTTCTGCAATTTACAGCAAGCAATTTCAAAATAAAATGGCTCACAATGAAGAGACCGTGGCAATTTCTTTTGAATTATCCACTACATTTATTGAAATTGACAGCACCAATAATGAAATATTCTCACAAGGAGGAGATGACTTGAATGATTTTTTTGATCAATCTCTTGATGGCGAATTTATCGAATGTTTGGAGACCATAGAGTTACAAGAATCATCATTGCAGACTTTTCATGAGGAGATTCCACATGAGATGATTGAAGAGGAAATTCCTGATGAGGACATGTTACTAGTTCTTTCAAATTTTGAAAATTCAGAAGAATAAATTTATATTTAGAAATCAAAAATTGTTTGAGACATTATTCATTTTAATTTTTAATTTATGAGGTTGTAGCGAAGTGATTGTAGTATAAAATGAGACTTATAGTATAGAGTGCAACATTTTTATGTTACATGGTAAGTTTACTCATATTTACTTCCCTTCTCCCACTATATTATCTCCAATGTGTATTTGACATCTCTTCTTCATCTCCGGCCTCCTTTCTCTCACTGTCTGTCTCTGATGCATCTTATCGCTGCCATTTTGTGTAATTACAGAAGAGAGTAAAATAAAATAGTTTGGAACGTGAAAAGGGGGCAAAGTAGAGTACCCCTCACCCCCTAGGCCTTCTCAGGCGGTCCCAAAAGGATCAGTTTCTGCTTTCCTGAGAGATTATGGTATGAGTTCCATATACCACAATAACTTGCATTACAACATGCAAGATATCTATCTCCTATTACCAACTTTTGGAGATATTCGCGCTAAGCGCGAATATCTCCAAAAACTAACACCTGCCCTGAGCAGTTCTTAGCCATGTTATCCAATGGGAGGTGGATAACATGGCTAAGAGCATTAGCTCGGTAATGCATGAATATCGCTGACTTTTTAGCGATATTCATGCATTGCGGCCGTTTTTTATCGCATTTGCGATAAACCTTGATAATAGCAAGGTTTATCTTCGATAATTTCTGACGATGCTTAGCGGTAAAAAATTCGTTGCTAAGCATCGTTAGCGATAAATATCGCTTAACTTTGGTAATATGCACCAACGTCTGTTAACGTTTGATTCGAAGGAAATGAGGAAGTGTTGAAAAACATTGTCTGCGCCATCTTGCCTTTTTTGAAATGCCACACTTTTGTCGTGCACGGCAGCCATTTTAGATGCCTTGACCAGACCCACTCTCTGCACGCTGTCGATTCGTAGCATGGCTCCCCACCCTCGCAAGCATCTTCCCCAGGCGCTGGTCACCCCCGCTCTCTGTCTTATGCATGGGCAATAAACCTCCCCCCATCTGCGCTGCTCTTCCCTGAGAATCACACTCTGTGCCCGCCCGACACCTCCCTTTCGCCCTATTCACTACCGCACCCTCTGACACTCCTCTTCCTCTGTGTCCGATTGTCCAGGCTATCAGCTAGCCCTGCAGATGTAGTTTATGGCCCCAGCTGTAAAGAATCACCCCTCTTCAAAGGAGTTATAGTAGATCAAGGCCCACACCCGATGAGATCCGTCACACCACACGTGTTCCTACTATCTGAAAACCATCCTGTATTGTGATTGGGGAGGGGACCGAGCCTGAAGCGGAAGATTCCAGGGATGACTTTTTGTACATCAAAGTTTTTACAATTATGTGTCACATTAAAAATATATAGCACTCCAACAAAGTAGTAGGAATATAAAACTTTAATAACTTATAAATATATATACAACAAAACAAAAACAGTAAAAACATTTAAACAACGAAGAGACCGTGGCAATTTCTTTTGAATTATCCACTACATTTATTGAAATTGACAGCACCAATAATGAAATATTCTCACAAGGAGGAGATGACTTGAATGATTTTTTTGATCAATCTCTTGATGGCGAATTTATCGAATGTTTGGAGACCATAGAGTTACAAGAATCATCATTGCAGACTTTTCATGAGGAAATTCCTGATGAGATGATTGAAGAGGAAATTCCTGATGAGGACATGTTACTAGTTCTTTCAAATTATGAAAATTCAGAAGATGTTGCCTGGGTGCCGCACTGATTTGGGTATCCGGCGTGGGGCGTCCCGGGGGGTGGGTTGTCAGTAGCGGTCTGTTGTGCGAATAGTTCCAAGGCAGCAGAACGCGCTGAAATCTGGATGTCACGAAGGTGATGTCTAGTAAGTTGCCGCCCAGCAAATAACGGCGTGGGGCGCCGCGGGGGGGGGGGGAGGCAGTCCAAAGTTCCGTTAAAAGGGCAAAGGAAAGGATCGGTGGTTTGAACCATCAGTCAAAAAGGGGAGGGGGTGCAACAATTTTTCCTACCGTGTCACACTGTGCTTTCACCGGAACTGAGGTCTGCAGGATTCTAGTCATTCAAACTGAGGCTAGCGCCAGCATGGGAGCGCCGACATCCGCGGCTACAGTTTTGTCACTCCACGGGCGATCATGGCAGTCATTCCCCATCGGGGGTGTCTGCGGGGGTCGGGGACTCCCGCGGCTCCTCTAGAATCTTCAAGGTCGTGGAGGAGTACGGTGGTGGAGTCAACCAGTGACCGGGCCATTTCTTTATGCTGGGCCCGCTCTTGCCAGGTCGACCGCCATTTTGAGAGTTCGGTAGCTACTGGCGATCGCGGGGTCAAATGAGCGGACGGGCTCCACCCTGCCGGGCGAGACGTTGCAGCATCGCCACACTGGAAGAACCCTTTTCCGGGCGCCTGGAGCGCTGAGGTGCAGCTGGGAAGCCTCCACCTGGGGAGGCGGGAGAGGCCTGTTCGCACCGTCTCTCCCTCCCAGTGCACCCCACGGCGTCTCGCTTGACATTTGTTATGGCCGGACCAGGCGATGAGGACGAGAGGGGGGGGGGTCGGAGGCATGTGCAAGACATCCCCCCCCCCAGGGTTGTTGCAGCAATTATAGAAGAAAGAAGAAATGTCCCGTCCGTCTTCGGGCCGGGCTTCCGGTGGTTGGCGGCCGGGCGCCCTTTGCTCTGGCCCCATGAACGGGTTCCTTGGCTCATCGGCTGCAGCCGGATCCCGTCGGCCCCAGCCCCCGGCCGTTGGTGGCCGGACCGGGAGAGAGTGCGGGGGGACAACCTGCAACTCTCAAGGGCCACCGCGGCCGGACTGGGAGAGAGAGGGGAGGGTCGAGGACACGGACATTCCCCCCCCCCTTTAACTCTCCAGTGTTGTCAATCCCCCTGGCCGGGTCCCGCTGGCCTCGGCCTCTCCTCCGGCTACACCCTACGTGATGATCTCCTGGCCGACGGTTGGCAGCAGGACCCGCCTTATATGTGTTGCTTCCGGCTGGGCGTAGCCGAAAACCTGTTGCACTTTGGAAGTTTCTAGAATGGGGCGGATGTCTGCTGACTTGTATCTTTCCCAGTTTGACGTTATTTGGCCGTGGCAGGCGGTGGGACAGACACGTTTTGGGGCAGTGAGGGGCGATGTTTTCAGGTTTCTTATTACTGGCTTACTTCTAATGTTTCTTGTTTCTAGGACAATAATAGGTTTTATCATTACGTATTGTTATCGTTTCTTTGTTTGTTATTTAATAAAAAGTTCATCAGTGGCCTACTGATTTTCGTTTTCCTATTCTTTTCTTTCCAGGTTGTTTCATGCTAAAGTTTCTGTTAACAGGATACAGTGATCACTTCGTTATTATTGCATATGTCCTTTTCACTAGGGGTGCTCTCTGGTCGGGCCAGATGACCTATCTATAGTAAATGGTCCGGGTGAAACAGGTGCATCAATCAGTGGGGAGTAGATAGGCATGACAGATTACAACGGGGGAGAAAGGTCCGCATTACGTACCCTTTCACTACTTGCAAAGATTTTCCTACGTTTATTTGCAAACAGGGAATACCTCCAAAAAGAACCAATTCCCAAACAGTCAATGTTCGGGCAAACAATCAATCAATGAGGAACGAAATAGGCACGACGTGTTAAAGCTTTGCGTTACCTACCCTTCACTATCTGCAAAGGGAGAGAGACGTTTGCAGGCAGAGAAGATCCTTAAGAGAACCAACTTCGAACAATTCAATGCTCGATTCAAACAATCAACAAGGGGTACTGTGAACACAAATGAACGCCGCTTATGTACATACACATTGCTATTTTCAACAGGTTGTTCCTAATGTTTCTATTTTAGCGAGGTCAAAAAGAGATCCCATTAGTGGCCTACTGATTTTGCTCGATTCCTTTTGTTTTTTTACACGATTTTTCGGTATCTGCAAAGACTAAACAGAGTATTGAGACTCTGTGCTTGTTTGTAAATGTAGAATGAACCAAAGAGAACAATCAATCAAATGGAGAGAGAAGCAGGCACGACGGATTAGAACGGGGGCAAAGGCCTGCGTTAACTACCCTTCACTATCTGCAAAGAGAGAGTACTCCTAATAGAAATGAGGGGGGGGGCAGCATTCAAAGCAGATCAGTGTGCATAAACACGAAAATGTTTTTACTTACCACGTACTTGACATTCGACAGCTTATGATATTTGCTATTAAAAAAACATTGAAATTCACTGAAAAAACCATAGGTTATAGACCATATATAGTTAGGAATTAGCATTTACAAAACCTTGAAAATTCACTGAAAAAACCATAGGTTATAGACCATATATAGTTAGGAATTAGCATTTACAAAACCTTGAAAATTCACTGAAAAAACCATAGGTTATAGACCATATATCGTTAGGAATTAGCATTTAAAAAACCTTATTTTACTCACACAAAACCATTGAAATTCCATATATAGTTAGTTGCACTAACTATATATCGCGCACCCGCAATCCACTGCTGATGATGTCACATATTACATCATTCATGACATGGTCAGTGACATCACTGATGACATCACTGATGACATCTCAAATGACATCACTGATGACATCACTGATGACATCTCATTTGACATCAATGACCACATCACTGATGATATCATTCATGTGACAATACAATGCATCTCCTCACATTTTAATATAACCTCTGTTTCACCCAGTGTTAAATACAGAGTATAATTTTTGAAACCATTGACACACCAATACTAGTTACTACATACGCACTCACTGATTCCTACGTCTACACACACCTTCACTCATTCACCCATACAATCATTCATCTTTACAACACTATCATATGCACTCATACACCTATACAGACACTCACAGTCTGCCACTCATCCATGGAGTTACTCACACACCTAGTCAGTCCTGTAAAGAATCAATGACACTTCCATTTTCTTGTCTATACAGTTAAACATAGAGCACCTTACATTTTCAAACATATACTAACACATACTTACCTTCTTATACAATCATTGATACAAGTACACATTGATCTGCACAGAGTCACACACCTCCCAGCCAGCCACACACACACTCAGTCTCCCATACAAATACTTGGACAATCAATCAGTAACCCATATAGTTAATCATATAGCTACTGATCAACACATGCAGCAGTTTACAGAACAACAGACATAATGATTCACAAATTAAGACAGTTTAGTCACTCACTCATACATTCAGTCATGCACCTACTAAATTCTTTGTCCAGACACTTATACTTCCACTCATTCTTCAATATGTAAGACACATTTTAACTTTACAGAAACATACAGTCACTGGATGTTGTCATCAGTGATGTCATCAGTGATGTCATTTGAGATGTCATCAGTGATGTCATCAGTGATGTCACTGACCATGTCATGAATGATGTAATATGTGACATCATCAGCAGTGGATTGCGGGTGCGCGATATATAGTTAGTGCAACTAACTATATATGGAATTTCAATTGTTTTGTGTGAGTAAAATAAGGTTTTTTAAATGCTAATTCCTAACGCTATATGGTCTATAACCTATGGTTTTTTCAGTGAATTTTCAAGGTTTTGTAAATGCTAATTCCTAACTATATATGGTCTATAACCTATGGTTTTTTCAGTGAATTTTCAAGGTTTTGTAAATGCTAATTCCTAACTATATATGGTCTATAACCTATGGTTTTTTCAGTGAATATATATATATATATATTCACTGAACAAACCATAGGTTTCAGGCCCTATATAGTTAGGAATTAGCATTTAAAAAACCTTTAAAATTCACTCCAAAAACTATAAGTTTTAGGGGTGTTATAGTTAGCTGGACATTTCACTCATACAAAACCATTGAAATTGCTCCTATATAGTTAGTTGTACTAACTATATTTCGCGCACCCGCAATCCACTGCTAATGATGTCACATATTACATCATTCATGACATGGTCAGTGACATCACTGATGACATCTCAAATGACATCACTGATGACATCACCGATGACATCATCCAGTGAATGTGGTTTGCTTCATTATTTAAATATGCAATATATATATAGCAATTTGCATTGAAGAATGAGTGGATATATAAAAAAAATATTTGGATGGAGGATTTAGTAGCAGTGTAATTGACTGTTTACTTGACCAGTTTATAGTGTCTCACTAAATATAGTGGATAGTGACTAAACTGTTTGAATATCTGTATCACTTTGTCAGATGTTGTGTAAACTGGTTCTCCAGTTGGTTACTAGCTATGTGAAAGTCTATATCAGTTATTGATTAGTTAACTGAGTATTTGTATGGGAGAGTGAATGTGTGTGTGGTTCGGTGGGGGTGTGTGACTGCCCAAAGATGTGTGAATAGTTGATTCACTAGATATATGAAGTTAAAACTACATGTTCTAACAGTTGTTTGGGTGAGTGAATATGTAAGTATGATCCATTGTTTGCATAAGTGAGTAGGATGACTACATATGTGAATAGGATGTGTGCTGGTGTGTAATGCCGATTTAGGTGTATAAGTATTTTTGATAGTGTTCTATTGTTCATTGACAGCATGTATGAGTGAATCTACAGGTAAGTGATTAGATGTGAGTATACATCTATGAATCACTGAGTGGGTTTTTAGATACTTATATTGCTGTAACAATGGATACAAATATGATACTCTGTATTTTACAAAGAGTGATGAAAGATTTTACTAGTGTATGAAAAGGTGTATGTGATTGTCACGTGGATGATGTCATCAGTGATGTCATCAGTGATGTCATTTGAGATGTCATCAGTGATGTCACTGACCATGTCATAAATGATGTAATATGTGACATCATCAGCAGTGGATTGCGGGTGCGCGAAATATAGTTAGTACAACTAACTATATAGGAGCGATTTCAATGGTTTTGTATGAGTGAAATGTCCATCTAACTATAACACCCCTAAAACTTATAATTTTTTGAGTTAATTTTAAAGGTTTTTTAAATGCTAATTCCTAACTATATAAGGCCTGAAACCTATGGTTTTTTCAGTGAATTTGCAAAGTTTTTAAATGCTAATTCCTAACTATATAAGGCCGGAAACCTATGTTTTTTTCAGTGAATTTCAAAGTTTTTTTTAATGCTAATTCATAACTATATAAGACCTTAAAGCCCACCAGGAATCTCCAGTATGCGCCAGGGGACTGCATTGCAGAGAGGTGTAATGAAGCCACGCCCCTTTTCACGCAGGCCCTGTGCATGTTTGAAGAGGGGGAACTAATTCCCCTTGCATACTGGGGGCCCCTGGGGGCCAAGTAGCCCACCTGGAACCTCTAGTATGCGCCAGGGGGCTGCATTGCAGAGGTGTAATGAGGCTATGCCCCTTTTTACACTTCTCTGCAACGCAGGCCACTGGCGCGTTTGCAGAGGGGGGATTAATTCCCCTTGCATACTGGGGGTCCCTGGGTCATATCTGCCCAAACGCCGATATTCCGAACAATTGAAAATGACTTTTCTTGAGAAACATTTTGATTTGGATTATCATGTACTATACTTTGGAATTTTTGAAAGACCGACTTGGAGGATGCTATAAATTACTCAAGTCTGCCCAAATTGTGTGGGTAAAATTGATACCGAGTCACTTTGAATAAGAATGTAATTACGTCTCGTCTAACATTTGGAAGAAATATCTAGTTATATGACAACAGGACACCGACATAACTTGAAGGAAATATGTCAATGCTCCGTCCATCACCCCATTTGGTTTTTCTTTGTTCGCCCTAAGTTGGCAGGGTATGCTCAGACGTGAGTCCCTTGCTCACTTTGCCACTGGATTCAAGCAAGCCCGACTGAAGACGGCTGGAATGCCAGAAACCCGTCCTGGGAAGCTTGATTCCGATCCAGGGAAGACATGGCTCGGCAGTTCGGGCTGGACTGTTCCCATGAGGCACAGGGTCAGACTGATTTGCATATGGCCATGTCTGAACTGGGGTGGCGGAGTGAGCTAAAGAACGGTGATGGATTAAACCCAGATCAGTTGACTGGGGGTGAGTGATTGTATTGTCAACGCTCCGTCCATCACCACCTTTGGTTTTTCTTTGTTTGCCCTAAGTTGGCAGGGTATGCTCAAACGGGAGTTCCTTGCTCACTTTGCCACTGGATTCAAGCAAGCCCAGCTGAAGATGGCTGGAATGCCAGAACTGGGGTGGCGGAGTGGGCTAAAGAACGGTGATGGATTAAACCCAGATCAGTTGACTGCGGGTAAGTGTTTGTGAATAATTCTGTGGCAAACCATGAAGTTTTATGACATTATTCAGGAAAATTTTACTTAATTCTGGAGCTGTTGGTAATTTAGTCAGAGGAATGAAATGTCCCATTTTCGAAAGAAGATCTACCACTGCAAGAATTGTGTTGAACCCATGAGACTTTGGTAGATCAGTAACAAAATCCACACTTATAGTGTGCCAAGGAAATGGTGGGATTGGTAAAGGTTGTAATAACCCCATTGGAGATGTGTGTAATGATTTTTGTTGTGTGCAGATAGGACTAGTAATCACATACTGTCGTACATCTTGACCCATATTCTTCCACCAGAAGTGTCTTTGACAGAGTTCTAACGTTTTGTTTATGCCTGGGTGTGCAACTGCTGCAATGTCATGATTCCATTTCATAATTTTAATTCTCAACTCTACATCTGGGATGAACAATTTATTTTTAAAGAAAAAATACCCATCTCTAATAGTGTTTTGTTTTTGCGAAAGCCATTGCTGTTGATCCATCTTTTGTGTCTTGTTTTTTAAAATGGCTAAAAAGTCGTCTGAGGTAGTTTTTGCACACGCCTTTTCAGTTGGGATAATACTCTGTAATTCTCTTGGCTGTTCATTATTTTTCTCACAAACTAATCGTGACAGGGTGTCAGAAGGTAATTGTTTTACTCCAGGACGATAAGTAATTATGAAATCAAATTCACTGAAAAATTGCAGCCACCGCATTTGTCTTGGTGTAAACGCTTTTACAGTGGAATAGATTTGCAAATTCTTATGGTCTGAGTAGATGGTTACTGTGTGCTTAGCCCCTAGGAGATGATGTCTCCATTCTTGGAGAACTGCCTTAATTGCTAATAACTCTTGTTCAGCTATTGTATATTTTGCTCTGCAGGCAACAATTTTCGAGAAAAAAAAAGCTATTGGATGTAAATGACCTGTAGTAACATCCTTTTGTAACAAGACCCCACCTATGGCGGTCTGAGAAGCATCTGCTTCCACAAAGAAAGGTCTGTCCGAGTCTGGATGCACCAAAATTGGTGCCGTGGTGAAGGCTTTTTTCAAAGTTTGAAAAGCAGCTTCAGCTTCTGAACTCCAAAGGAACTTTTTTCCTTTTTGTAACAATTGTGTGATTGGTGAAACAATATTGGAAAATAGAGAAATGAAACGTCTGTAAAAATTTGCAAACCCCAAAACTCGTTGAATTTCTTTAACAGAAGTTGGTGATGGCCAATTCAAAATAGCAAAAAACACAGTTGATGGACAGAATGTAGAACAATGTCATACATTCACCCCAGTACAAGGATCTGGGCCTAAATCCATCGTTTTTTTGCACTCCACACCACCCTGGGTTAGACACTGGCTATATGCAAATCAGCTCTGAACCTGTGCCTCATGGGAACAGTCCAGATGCTCCGTCCATCACCACCCCCTATTGTACCAATTCAAAATAGCATCAACTTTCTTGGGGTCCATTGTGATTCCTTCAGGACTCAACCAATATCCTAGAAACTCAACATTTGATGTGTTAAAAACACATTTCTCCAATTTAACAAATAATGAATTGTCTCTCAACTTCTGGAGCACAGCTCGAACATGTCCAGTATGTTCTTCAGGACTTTTTTGAATATATCAAGATGTCATCAATATATACAATTACGCAAACATCCACTAAGTCATGTAAGACCTCATTAATAAAGTATTGGAAAGCTGCTGGAGCATTACAGAGACCAAATGGCATCACTGTATACTCAAATATACCAAATTAAGGGGCACATTATGATCGACGGACCGACCATAGAGGAGGAGGGAACCTCCGCGTGTCCTGCGGAGTTCCCTCCTGTGCAATTAGGATGTGACCGCCACCCTGGTGGTCACATCCTCTATTTTTAACATTGCACCAGGTGCGGCTTCAAGCTGCACCCGCAGCAATGTTAAAAATGCACGCATTGCATTTGCATGCACAAAGTGGCAGGCACCGCGTGGTGCCTGCCGCTCTGTGCACGCAAATGCAGGGGGGTACCATAGGTACCCCCCATGTGCACCCCCACACCCCCTCTTCACCCCTGGGGGCCCGCAACGGGCCTCCAAACAAGAATCCGTATGCCTTCGCACGGCGGACATGCCGCCGTGTAAAGGCATTGAAATACAGACATCCTAATATGGTGGACAGTGTCTGAGAGACACCGCCACCATATCAGGCCTTTTCCGCCGCGGTTGTAAGCCAACCGCGGCGGAAAAGCAGCGGACCTAAACCAGGACCCACCAGCCATCCTAATGTGGCGGTGGGTCTCTGGTGGGTCCGCAGAGGATTTTCCGCATCCTCCAGACCGGCGGTGGCTTCCGCCGGCCCGGAGGATGCGGAAAATCCTCCATCATAATGAGCCCCTTAGTACGGAATGCGGTCTTCCATTCATCGCCTACCTTTACGCGGACCAGATGATAGGCTCCGCGTAAATCCAGTTTTGTATAAATGCTTGAACCTTTCACCTGATCTAACAATACAGGAATCAAAGGCAATGGGTATCGATTTTTAATAGTTGCCTTGTTGACTGCGTGAAAGTCTATGCAAGCCCTGAGATCACCTGTCTTCTTAGCCACAAAAAAGAGTGGAGATGACACGGGTGAAGTACAATGGCGGATAAAACCAAGTTCCAACAATTCGTCTAGGTAAGTAAGTAAATATTGATTTTCTGGTTCTGTTAGAGCATAAATGCGACTGCAGGGCAATTTAGCTCCTGGAATCAGGTGGATTCGGCAGTCGTAAATCCTGTGAGGGGGTAATTTAGTAGCTTTGATGAGGTCAAATACATCAGCAAAATCTAAGTAATCCATGGGTATTGAATCATGTTTGCAGTGAGACGTAGCACAATATAAGGGCATTACAGGGTCTTTGGTCTCCTGGTAACAATGAAGTTTGCAATAAGATGAATCTAAAGTTACTGAATGTTTGATCCAATCAATCCTAGGATTGTGAAGTTCTAGCCAAGGAATTCCTAAAATTACTCCGAAAGTAGGAGTATCAATAAGATCAAAAACGGTTAATTCAGTATGCCCGTTGTCAGTCACAAGAATCAAAGGTGTAGTATGAAACCGAATTAATCCTGAAGAGAGCGCTGATCCATCAACCGCTCTCACAGGTTCAGGTTCCTTCTTGGGTACTTGAGTTAAGTTTAGTTTCCGAGCCAAATTTAAATCAAAAAAATTCCCTGTTGCACCGGAATCAATAAGAATGGGAATACTGTGTCTTTGTTGATTAGACAGAATCGAAATGATTCTTATTGTGAAAAGCCTGGGTATGTGATTAGTCACACTGGTAACATATTGTGAGATCATCAAACTTGAACCTCCCGAGGAGTCGATCTCTTTGTTCCCCGAGATAATTAGTTTTCTGAAAGTTGAGCAGATTCGGATGCGATCACCATAACTTTTTTCTTAACTGGTTTAACTGGACAATCTTTAGCGAAATGCCCAGATTTACCGCAATACAAACATAGGTTTCCTTTTCGCCTACGATCTTTTTCCTCTTGAGTAAGAGGACCCTTTATTCCACCTATTTGCATGGGTTCTACATGAGCATTTTTATCCTCAACTTCTCTGCGTTCTGATTTGAAATGTAATTGTCTGAAATCAGCTTTTGGTCTTTCATTTTTTCTTTCGCCTAATCTGTGATCTAATTTAACTACTAACTTTTGGAAATCGGAAAAGTCATCAGGTAAATCTACTATGTGTGCCAAAAGAATCTTTTAAATTATCACTGAGACCTTTGTAGAATAGTGAAATTCTCTTTTCTGCAGGCCATCTGGTTTCAGCTAATACTCTATTAAAACTAGTGATATATGTTATCAAATCTTTTGAACCTTGCCGGAGATTTAGTAACTCATTATCAGATGCCTGTAGGAAAACGTGTTTGGCAAAAAGACTGGACATTGCAATTTAAAAATTTCTCAGGTTATGTATCACCGGATCATCAGAATCCACAAGTGGCATAGCCCAATTAGCCGCTACTCCACCTAAATATGAAATAATGAATGCTACCTTTGCAGTATCAGTGTTAAAGATTTGTGGTTTGCACAAAAAGGGCAGCTGACACTGACTAATGAAAGTATTGTAACGATTGGAACCACCTTTCTGGATTAGCAAGAGGAATAGGATGAGGGGTTACAACAGTGACCTGTACTGGCTGATTAGAACCTTGTCCTGAAATGGTCTGAGGGGTTAAATTAGGAACACCAAACTTAGGAGGGGTCAGTATTGGATGTCTATCGTCAGCTGCCTCTCGCCACGTTGTAAACCCAGCTTCAGTTTTATCTAATTCATGTCTGAGTGATAAATTCTCCTGATGCAATTCCTGCATCTCTTCGGTCATATTCTGAATTAACTGAGTTAACTGTTCTATTTCCATTTTGACTATTCTCTAACGTGGTTGTGTCACAAGAAGGAAACAAGAGAATGTGTGGCTTCGCTTTCTGTCAAGACGATGCTCACACGGTTCCTGTTGTCTCCTTCTTGGCAACGCAAACTCCCAACTCCCTCATAAACCAGTCAATTAGCAAGATATCGAAACTCTTAACCAAATGACTAATCTCCAAGGGAAAGGGGAAGTGGACAGAGAAAACAATGCACACACTGGATCTCTTCTTGAGATGACAGCGAAGTTTTCTCTCTTGAAGTGTTCAGGGCCTCTTCTATTGGACTCTTTAATTGTCGCTGTATAGCATATAATTACATTCAAAATATATTCATAACCTTTTCAAAAGACATCTAATAACAAAATTTGTTTTGAAACATACCATTCAAGAAATGGCCCTTTCTGACACTTCTACAATTGGCAGGAGTTTTTTCTAAGACTTCAAACCTTTTAAATGAATACAAAATGGTATCAGTTCTACAACATCACTCGGACGAGATGATTTAACTTGGATTAGTGATTAGTTTTTGGTTAGAAAATAACTCTACACACTAATCGTACCTTGCCAATGTAAGATGCAAATCTTTAAAGTGGGGTTCTGTATTTTGAAAAATAAAGAAAAGAGAAAAGAAAAGAACATGCAAGCATCTAACTTAGGTATTGTCAAAAACCCTCTGTAGTTGTCTAGAATGCTTTTTCTAACTTCAGATTTATGAATTTCTCATATCAAATATACATCAACTTTGCATATATCAAAGATTGCCTCTGAAAGTTTCTTGACTGAGAACAAAGGCTGCAGTTTTCTGTCACTTTGAATTGTTTTTACCAATGCTTCATTGTTTTGGAATTGTCTGAATTGTCTTCACAAAGTTCCATTTAAATGCCCAACAAACGAGGTCAAGAATCGTTGCTTAATACTCCTTTTAAATGATTATTCAGTAAATGCTTGTTACAGTTACAAAGGATTGTTTGTTTTTACCCTCGTTGCTAAGTAACCAGTAACGATCTTACTTTCTATCTTCAGGCGATCACCGGAAGCTGCTGGAAGGAAGTCGTGGTCGTTATTGAGACTGGTTCACCGGAAGCTGCTGGACAGGAGCCGAGATTGGAACTGCCGCTGGAAACTGCTCCGATGGAGAAACTGGTAAAGAACTGGAACTGGAGAGCGCAGAGGCTTCTGCAGCGATCGCGGAATAGGTAAGGAGAAATCCTGAAGACGGTAGGGAGGGGGCGCTGGAAACAGGGAGCAGAGCGGAAGGCAAACAGGATTCTTTCTAGCTCAGGGATACCGACGAAGTCAGGAGGTCAAATCAGGAACTCTCGTCGAGACGTCAATGCCATGAAGCGAAGCGCCTGAACAGGGAGCAGGGGTGTTTATATAGTCTGAGAGCAAGGGCGTTGGCTAACCGAGACACGTGTAGTTAGATTGTTGTTAGGAACGTGCACAGAAGTTTATGTTTAACGTGCCTGAAGGCTTAGTCACAGAAATCAACAAGCACTGGAAACTGCCTAATAAAGCAGCAAGCCTTGGCAAAACCAAATTGTATTATTCTTAAACAAGGTTCCTTATCAATACTACTCTGTTATATACATTAAATTGTACAAGATCAAGTTATAACAGGTGAATTCTTGACATCCACCCCTGCACACTAAAACATCCGTAAATACTGGCGAAACGCAGATGTACGCCCACGAGTTTGGACCTCTAAATCTGCATACTGCCACCTAGTTGCTTTTACTGAAGGCTACCTGCTGTCTATTTGAAGTGACTGAGAGTCAAATAAAACAAGCATTGGTATAGCCAATAGTTCTCGCCTTTGGGACCTGCAGCATAACTAAATACTTATAAGGTCCCAAAGGCGAGACCTATTGGCTATTCCAATGCTTGTTGTAATTGTATTTATCATTAATAATTCACAGCCAATTGTTACTTTTCTAGGAGGTTTAATCATTGTTTTGGATTTTGTAACTGTTAATAATTCAGTGTATGTAAGGTTGCTTATCAGAGAGTAATCTATATACTAATGGGATAGTTGTGTTATTTAACTTTAACGGTGTAAATATAGGCATATAGAGGTGTTGTTGATTTAAAAGTACCAGCCATCATCCACATTTCACTATATTCAATGTTAAAATGTTATGGTTTGTGCTAAATGTTAGTATTCTTTTCTTGAGGGTTTCCATTGTCATGCAGTAGAAAGCGTTCTCCAGAGAACATTACTGAAAATTCAAGGGGTGGGGGAGGGGGTGTTAATGTCAGCATAAATCTGTGATGTTATTTGTTGGGGATGAATTGCCTGTTTTTGTCTTTGAATCATTCTCCTCATATAGTGAATTGTGGGCGTACTGCTGACTATGTGCATGGGAATGCCTTCAGATATCTACTCAGAAATGAGCCACAGGGCTCATTGGAGTTGGAGGCATGTTCTAATTTTTTTTATTTATGCTTTCACATACTTCTATCTCCATTGCAGAGGAAGAGTGCTTACGCTCGGTTGCCCTAACTAACGTCTTCCAGAGTAATCGCTCTGCCTGTGAAATGGATGAAAAGTTCTCAATGCACTTTCATTGACACCTAAGCTCACTAAACTTGTCCTTACAATAAATGTAGCGAGTATACTTTAGAAGATTGTTGCCTTTCTGGGATTTCACATAGTTTGCTTGATTAGGTGAGGATGCCACTGATTCTATTAAAAAAGGGAACTTGAAAAAAGCATACATTTTGGTTTTTGCTATTTCATTATAAAAAAAAATTCTTTGTTTGCCTGTCATAAATTTAAAACAAAGTTTTGCAGATTTTTTGTAATGTTTCTGTGAAGAGAAAATATTTATTGTTAGCTTTTTTTCACCTGTAGAAAAAAAAGTATTGTTACTGCTGAAAAAGTGTGATATGTTTACCTTGAAATTGTTGAGTTCCTGGTTCTTGAGGGTTTATATTAGTAGTTGCTGTTTCTCTGTTCTGTAGGTTAATTTTTCTTTTTTCAATTTTGGTTTCTGTTGAAGTAAGAAAAATTAAATGTATTAGTTAGTTATTAACTTTTGGATTTATGGCATTATTCTTTTTATTAACTGTTATTATTTACAGTGCTCACAGGAACAATTGCATTTTTGTGGTTTAGGATATGTCCTGTAGTTTGATTTATTTCAGGTTGTTTTGTAGACTTAAGTATCTTTTTTAATATGGAACAAACTACATGTTAACTTTTTGAAAAGTATGTATTTTATGAATTTGAGCATTTTGTTTTAGTTCAATCAATCAATCAATAATACTTTATTCGGTTACAAAAAGCACATAATAATCATCATAGATTTTAAAATAGAATATCTGTATTTAAAAACAATAATGTTCCTTTATTCACAGTGTACCTGTCCCTGCCCCCCATGGCCCTCCTCGCCCTGATGAAGGTGAGTCCAAGTCTCCTACTAAAATTTGAAAGTGCAGAAAAGGTTTTAATAAAAAGTAGCCTCCTTGATTTAACGGATTGCACCCATGACCCTGTGTTATCGAACAATATTCCCAAATAAGAGAATGTTCTTGTAGAATCTATCCGTATGCGGTCAATAAAAATAGATTTTTTCTTAGTGCACCCTGGTCCACAGTTCATTAGAATTGTTTTTGTGGGGTTCATAGTAAGACCTCTCTCTGACATATAATTTGCAAAGGTGGTAACCACCCTTTGCAAACCAGCATATAATAAAGCGATGATGGGCCGCTTACCAGCATCAGGGAGATCTTTACATCCTTGGGCGAGTACATTCTCTACATCATTTATATATAAAGTAAAAAGGAAGGGTTCCAGAATGCACCCTTGCCTAACCACTCGTTTCACTTCAGAATTTCTAGTACACTCACTTCCTTTCCCATAACGAACCTGTGCCCTAGCCCCTAAATAAAACTCTCTGATAAAAGAAATAAGTGGGGTATCTATGCCCATTTTCTCAAGAGTGGAACACAATTTATTGTGGTCTACACAATCGAATGCCAAGGTTAAATCGACAAAGGCCGATTATAGGGTCACCTTTTTGGCCTTAATGTATTTATTTAGTAAGATGTTCAAATTCAAATTTAGGCGCTGCTCAATGGTGCCTAGCTTTTTTCTAAAGCCAAATTGTACGTCGCTAATTACTTTCCCTGCTTCAGCCCAGTCTTGCAGCCTGTTCAGTAAAACTCGGCCTAAAATCTTTACTGTTGAATCTAGCAAAGATATAGGCCGGTAACAGGCCGGGTCATTTTTATCCCCTTTTATATATATTGGTACTAGGGTAGACTCGTACCAGGTGGTAATAAATCCAGCTGAGACTGAGGCATTAAATAATTGGGTAAGTAGGGGCCCCCATAATGCAATATTAGCTTTAAATACATCGACCGGGACACCATCCGGACCTGCGGCCTTCCCTCACGCACTAGAGGCTATTGCTTTATTTATCTCTTCCAACATCAAAACATTCCATGATTCCGTAACGGATATGCCCTGTTCTTTACAAGCATCCATGTTTAATGATTCTAACACACCCGCTGTATGTGTTTGCTCTAATGGTTGTCTAGCAGTTTTATCATAAAGAATGGAAAAATGTTCATGTCTATTTTCTCCAATGAAATTAGGTTAGATACATAGGTGCATAATCCCCCCTTAGCTCTACCATATTTATATGGTACAGCATCAGTATGAAAGGTCCTATAACCATTAAGATGAAAAGGTTCAGCGACCCATGTTTCCTGGAGGCTAAACACATCAAATTGGTGACTGAAATCGATCCATAAAACATTATTGAGTTTTCTTTTTAGCCCGGCAATGTTCCAGAACATAAAGTTACATATACCCCTCTCGTCACATCCTTTTATTGACGTCACACTTTCTACGTTTCCTGTCCCGAGAATACCTTTTCTTGGTGCCGAGTTGGTGAATTCGGCCATAATACATCCTCCAGGTTCCATACAATTAGATATTTCGGCTACTGGAAAATTTACGGACGCAGTATCATCACAGTTTACTACAGTATCACCACTCCCTAAACCAATATCACCTGTGAGATTCATGAGTGTGCTGTCCAAACAAGTTACATCCCTTAGTTCAGAAATTACCCTCGGGGACGCACATTTAGATAGGCTTTGTCAATCCAACTCTTCCAGGTTCTGCAGCATTCGAAAACGAGTTTGGTATTCCATGGTTTGTACGTGGTGGTGACCAAGATATGTCTGTTATCTGTGACTGACAGTCTAATTCTCCAGGCTTGTAGAAATAACCTTAAGGAACTATGTTAATCCGAACGTTTGTAAATGATCCATTATATGCCCTGTTCAAAAATCTTTCTATTAAGAGTGGAGTTTTGAAGGTTAAGATGACACAATCACCCTCATATACTTTATACCCCCTCCCTATCCAGCCCACCTTCCTAGCCATTTTAAACTCATTAAACGGATTACTGGTCAGGCCTGTTCTTTGTCCCAACCATGAAAGTGATTTGATTCTCAGGCTTTCCCAAGTCTCATCTGTCCCTTTATCTAGCTTTGGCACATTAGTAAGTATCACCACATAGGGAGTAACAGCTGGTGGGAGATCTATAAAGATACTATATGCTCGGGGCATTGCTTTTCAGCATATCCACTGTACTAGTCGGACCATGCACCTCAGGCTGATTTTGTTCACACCCATTCTGAGCCACAACACCTGCCCCCCACACTCTCTATGAACCTCCTTCCTGATCTACCTTGTATAGTTGGGTTCAAGTCTGCAAAGTTTGTACTAGGATCAGGGATTGCATTCGCTGGTAGATTTTGTTTAACCTTTACTAGCGGTTGCAGTTCACTATTTTTGCTATTTTTAGACAGCTTATCTTCTATCGAGACTAGTCTATCACTTAATTTCCCAAGAAGGTCCCTAAGGAATTATTCTAGTACCTCCAGTTTATTTTGAACTCTTATAACTTCAGACATGTTTGCATGTTTTGCCTATATCTGTTTTATAGAATCCACTCAATATCAGAGTATGGACTGAGAACTCCCCAAAAAATCCTTTAAATTAAATCAAACCTTTATATGTAATGGTTAGTCCTATATTAGGTATAACAAATGTTTAACAACCTAGATTATAGCTATGAATCATTTTAATTACCAAACTGTCTAGGATGAAGCTGCTCACGGTGTCTGTTAGAGTCCAAACTACACACACCCTTTGTTCAGTAGACAAGTCATCATTGAAAATAATTTCTTTCCTCTCACCCAAACCATGTCATAGAAAATAATATACTATCAAAAGTGTAGAGTCTGTACTGTGATTTCACACACTACACAAAGAACCCCATTACATATTCAATCACCTTACAAGTGTACCTTGACTTCTCTTTTAAGTAGTTTAGAAAAGAATCAGTTATACATGATATACAAGACCAATACATTAAGTATGGCTCCTTTCTGCACAAAGCTTGTTCATGTGAATAAACAAAATTGTATCAATCAGTAATTTGTTATGCGCACTACATACCCACGAGGGTCTCAAGGCGCTGGGGTGGGGGAGGGAGGGCCGCTACGGATCGAGCAGCAAGGTCTTTAGTTTCCTCCTGAAGGTCCGCAGGTCTTGGGTCTGTCGTAGGCTCAGTGGGAGGGCATTCCATGTCTTGGCGGTGAGGTGGGAGAAGGATCTCCCGCCGGTGGTTGTTCTTTGGATGCGCGGGACGGTGGCGAGTGAGAGGTCGGCCGAGCGTAGCTGGTGGTTGGGGGTATAGAAGGAGAGCCGTCTGTTGAGGTATGCTGAGTGGAGTACCTGGCTAAGTGAAACTGGCAAAGCAACATCACACACGCACAAAATGAAGGCCAGAGCACAGGCAACACTCTTTTCGATATGCAAATTAAATGAACTCATGCAGAGTCCAACGTCCGCACCCATTAGAAAGGTATTACATGCTTGGATTAGGTCAACCGCGGGATATGCACAACAGCATTCCCAGGTAAAATGGAGGTAATGTTGGATAAAGTACAATGCCAGGCCTACAAACGTATTTTTAAACTTCCCAAATATACTCCTAACAGTTTAATTCGTTTGTAGTTTGGCCTAAAGCAACAAAGTAAGGAATGCTTGGGAACACATGCTAAATACTTCTATCAAGTTATAACAGCCCCAGCTGGAAGTTTAAAAAGTATGCTTAAGCCAATATACTGAGAGACCACTAACCCGTGGCATATTTATAAGGAAAAAGCAGTGGAAACCTTGGGGCTGGCAATTGAAAATTGGAAGGATGCACCAACAAACAACCTGGCGATTAAAAATGCAATAAACAAACAATGTCTTCATCTGTCACACACAAATGACCTAGCAGAATTCGTAACAGAAAGAGGGCCACCCGGGTTGGCAACATCATATATAGGGCATAAAACACTGCCCTACCTTAGCCAAGCACTAGGAAGGAAAGCACTCAAAAACATCATATGGGCCAGACTAGTGCCCGTTCAAATCAAAGAGCTAAACCACGGGTGGAGGTCCCTGGAACACAAAATAAGATGCATACTCCGCAAGTACAAACACGAATCTCTGTTACACATGATTTGCTGCTGCCCTGCGCTGCTCTTGCCCCAACGGATCTTTTTAAAACAAATTTGGCTACGACACGGGGTTTGAACAGTAAAAGAAGCCGTTTCGGTACTTTTCTCCTGCACTCTTCCGTCAGACCAGGCCAGGTTTGGGAAATACATGGCTAAGCTTCGAAACAGGTTTACAGAAGACGAAAGGACAGGCATGACGAAAGTCACTTTAGACCAATAAGCCAACTCTCCCCATTAACAAGATGGAGAAGATATCATTTTAATAACTATCACATTTTAAATCAGGCAAGAAACTCACTAATGTGGACACACTGGTATATTCTTGCTGTTTTTTTATTTACGAATCTACAGATACAAATATTAATACATGTATTGTCTTTTATACATTGTATTTGAAAGTTTCGTTTACAAATGTTTTTTTTTTTAAGGATTGTCGTTCTTACTTCTCTGTTTTTTTTTTTTAAGTGGCATGCAAGATGTATTGTAAATGGTTTTAAGTAACTGTGCAATATAAATAAATATTCATTCACTGAGTGGAGTGCCTTGTGTGCGCGGATGAGGAGTTTGAAGGATATCCTCTTATTGACGGGGAGCCAGTGCAGGTTTCTCGGGTAAGGGGTGATGTGGCCGTGTCGTGGTATATCGAGGATAAGTTGTGCCGAAGCGTTTTGGATGCATTGTAGTCAATTGATTAGCTTGGTCGGGGCTCCCGCATAGAGGGCGTTTCCGTAGTCGAGTCTACTGCTGACGTGGGCCTGGGTGACTGTCTTTCTTATATCTGTTGGGATCCATCTGTAGATCTTACGGAGCATGCAGAGGGTGTTGAAGCAGGAGGAGGAGACGGCGTTGACTTGCTTGGTCAAATTATAAATGTGTATTAATTTTCAGGTATTTTTCAGTGTATTTAGGGTCTTCTTTGACAGCATTTATTAAAGACTGCTGACATGTCTTACCTTATATTTTAGAAACTTGTGAGAAAAAAGAAAAATGATGGTGATTTTTTAATTTTTATAAGTTCTAACTGCAGCAAGTGATTACGTTAGGTTGTATTAAATATTTACTAATTGTGTTTCAATTATTACACATTCTATGTACATACTTTTAGGCAGTGACATACTCACTTGCACATCTACCAACATCTTTGCAGACATTTACTCTAGGATAAGCAGAAGCACGCACAAATTGCCCCACCTACTCAGTCACACATATATCAACCTACACAACCCTACACCCTGTCAGACACACACGTACACACACATTCACAATCTTTCACTCAGTAACACATGGACATCCAAACTAGACCCACACATACATACGCTCACTCACTCAATAAGACACACCCACACCGACTATCACACATACACATACTAAAAGCACATACACTCAGTCATACATAAAAACAAGTACTCACTCTGATACAAACTGACACACAAACATGTTTTCAGACCCTCCCTCATGAATAGACACATTTGATTATACAGGATCAGTCAGAAATGTATGCACAAGCATAAACACAAACTTTAAGTAAAAAATATAATGTATTACAGTCTAACAAATACAAAATATATTTCTATCTATGAACCAAAAGAAGGTTTTTCAATTTTCTTTATATTTTTTAAACAAAATTAGGTGTGACTTTGTAACAAAAAAGGGTGTTTCACCTTGAATGTAGTGAACCACAAACAAAAAATTAAAATGTGTGGGGTTGCCACATCCTATTTTAATTAAGGTATAGACTGCTCTTCAATGGTCACATGTTTTTTGCATAGTGAGCAAAAGGTCACCCATTTTGGGTGGGGTGAAAAGGTGGATGGTAAGTTTCCACTTATTTGAGTCGACACAGAGTCTCCTGGGGCCAGTAGTGGTGCTGCTGATTGGAATGATGCCTCCAAAACATAGAATTGTTTTTTGGACTATTTTTTGCTGGTGTTTTTGTTGCTCTCCTGAAGCCATTACTCACCAGTTTCCAAATTCAAACAAAGAAATTAAGACAAATATGAGAGTCCTAAGCAGATATGTCCGTGAGGAATATTGACACACACAAAGATTACACTAGAGTGGGAGCTTCCTTTAGGAAAAGGAGAAAAGGTGGAGATTCCTTTGAAACAATCAGAAGCGTTCTTTGATTGTGTTCTTAGATTCACAGATGCATTGTGGTGACATCGCAAAGACTCCGCAAATCTTGTTAGAAAACCATGGATAAAAGCGCTGTTAGAAACATGATTATACGTTTTTGTGTGACTGATACTAAACATCTTGCTAGAATAGTTAGTAATCTAATCTCTAATAAAATTAACTCAATGTTAAAAAATAAAATATCCGCAGAGCCATCGAAGTGCCCGGTACAGGAAGCTAAAGGCAATGGCGACCTTGTGGTCAGTTTCCTACAGTTTATTGAATAAAACGTTTTAATAGAGTAATTAACTGAAAAAAAGTCAATGTCATTGGGCCCGTTTCACAGAAATAACTTAAGACAAAATCCCAAACTTACTAGCATTTTGATATTCACAGAAGGCACTTACTCATTTTGGTATTCACAGAAGGCACTTACTCAATTTGGTATTCACAGAAGGCACTTACTCATCAATGCATAAATGCCTTCTGTGCACTTCACTTAATGCTTGTAAAACGAAGTTCAAACAAAATTCTGGCAACCGACCCTGGGTGTTGTTTCTCAAGGGTGGCTCACCAATATTAAGGGCCTAATTATGAGGCTGGCAGCACAGGTGCGTGGCTGTGGCAGTCCAGCTATCGCTGCACCAGAGCTTCAACCTCCCTATTACAACAGGGGTGGTTGGACCATCATAACAGTGCTGCAACAGTCAGGTAGCTGCCAATCCCTGGCAGTGGTGAAGCAGTATTGAGGCTGCAATATGCTTGTTCTGACCACTGTGATCCCACCAAGCATATTACGAGATTACTCTCGGCCGCCGGTGTCATGGAGGTTCCTACTCCAAGAACACTGTGTGTGATCTACCCAGTTCCTAAACTGCATAGACCTTTGAGTCCATCGCGAGCAGGAACCTAGTTGTGTGGTCCTATTGCGGTGCCTGTTTTCTAAGGCATCGTCATGGGTCCACCGTGTCACCTGCCTGCCAGACCACATTAAACTTGTTATCTGGCAGGTGGGCAGCTGTGACTTTCTTTGGTGCAGGAGTGCAACAGTAGTTTACCACCCACTCCTGCACTGTCAATTGTCATAATTATGCCCTAAGTTAGCAAGTGCGAGGGAAAATTAGTGTCCGATACAGTGATTTTCGGGAGCTAGGATGGTACCCGGTAAGCTTCAAAGCAGTAATTATGAGTGTCAGTAGTGAGAAAGCCTTTTTCAATGTGATCAACATAGCCTGGGTAAAAATCGCTGGAAAAAGTGCACAATGTCTGACTCATATAATGCGCACATTATTTATTATCTTGAAGAATGGATTAGGTCTCATCTTTGAGTTTGTAAAACCTAAATTTAGCAAATCAGTAGATTTACTATTGCAATCAGTTCAAATTAGTGAGTATATGGAACACTTTTAATTAAAAGCTTCCTTTATGTGTCTGTGGCAGTTTCTTGATTTAAAATTAGGGGTGGGGAATGAATTCCATTCAAGTTCACCAGGACCACAGATTTCCACAAAACTGAATAAAGTGACGGGGAGAAGAGTTTTTCCTCTTGTGAACACTCACCAGCTTAACATAGGCAAGAGCTTGCGAGTAAAATGGGGGGACTAAACCTCCTCCACATGAGATTTCTCGATGTGGGTGGTCACTGCAGGTCACGACCTCTCATGATGAGAAATCTGTGGCTCGCATTGAGGGAAGTTGCCCCTTAAGTGGCATAAAGTAGCAGCGACCTCCAGCTCGATGCCGAGTGCGATTCGTGCTGTTTTTCAGTATGGGAAAAACTCCAGGTACTCAAAATCAATGTAAGCAGCATGGTGAAGTTTTTGCAGCACTTCGCAGAGTTCCACAGAGTAGAACTCTGCATACTCTGCTCAGGTATATTATACTATACCCTTTAAAAATTCAGGATATATGTACTATACAGTCTATGTTGTAAAAATTAAGACTTCATTTGTGAAGAAGCAAGGCCTGTTTACAAAGGAAAAGTGTACTACTTTTTTGGATTCACAAAGGTAGGATACTAATAATAGTAACGTTACTAGTAGCAAAAGAGCTACTAGTCACTTTACTGCTAGTAAACTTACTATTAGTATCTTACCTATGTGAATACCAACAAGTAGTAAACTAAGGCTTAAGTTCAAGTGTACTTAATTCTAAGTTTGCTACTTTTTGGTATTCAGAAATGTAAGTTACTACTGATAACTTACCTACTAGTAAACATACTACTAATAAAGTAATACCCAAGAATACCCTAAAGTAGTAATCTTATACTTAAGTCTAACCTACCCTTTGTGAATCAGGCTCACAATATTTGCAGCTGAGTAACTCTGGTTGCAAAATTTAAATACATTTGATGAGGAAAAAAGAGTTTTAGAAACATCATATATTATTCATTATACCTTTTGGTGTCTTCTTTATCCTCTCTGATGCCTGAATCTTCACAGTTCCACATCTGAAACAAACACAATAAAGTATTCATACGCATTTGATGCTATCACTATAGGACATTAACAAACCCCCCAATCTAAAATATTATGTATTAATCTTTGGTTTGGGATGTTGTCTCTATGGTCAGACACATTCAAATCAGATGGGAATATTCCCCTTTGTCCTAAGATTTATGAGTCAATTTACTATGTTGTACTCTTTTGCCAGTCGTATGCCGCCTATAGAAGAAAGTAGAACTTATTACTTTGTAACAGCTTGGGTTTTAGAGACTTTAGAGCAGCACTCTGGGTTCTTAAAAGTGATGTAAGACAATGTATTAGCTCTCTCTCAGTTTGTGGTTAAGGTTGTGCCTTTGATTTCTTTTGGTTTCAAAAGCATGGGACTGACAGCTCTAAGGTACTTTGGAGGTCCTGTACATTTTATACGTTCTATATGAATTATGAATTTCTAATATTATACCATTTTAAGTATATTATTATCTAACTTATGGCTTTTATTCTTTTATAATGATGATGTTGATGACATTTTCAAGTGATCGTACACTGTATGGCTATGCCCCGATATTCCAAAAATGATAACCCTAATTACATCAATTTTTTTGTGATTTTTGCGCATGTTATGAGGACTGCAGTCTGCTATGCCTTCTTTGACAGAAATTGTGTAGTTTTTAACTTGAAATGTTTTTATTTTCTGCTTAGTAGTACTGTATTTGCAATTATTGTTTTTTTTATAGAATCTTTAATTCAAATAAAGAAACACAACAGGGAAGAGACACAGCAACAATAAAATATAATAAAAATAAAGCCAATTTCATAGGCCGTGATGAGCAAAATCCACCAGAGGGCTCTTGAGATAAAGAGTTTAGAACCTTTACATACTTTTAATCATGACTGGAAAAAAGTATTGGTCAACAATAAGTTTGTAAACTTTTTAAAGTTTTTGAGATTTAGTTTGACTACTCCAACCCAGATTTAATGACCAATTCTGATAGGACAGAGATCTAAGGGTACAGAAAATACTTGGCCTCAGAAGTACTTCTGAAGAGAGTTTCAAACTCTATAGCACAACCTTCATAGGAGCCATTGGAGTGGTCCTGATGCTTAAAGAAACAGGTTTGAAGATGCTCAAGCATGCTCCTGAAGCTGTGCGTGCCACAGGGGTTAAGTCTAGTTGAGTCCCTGGTTGACAGGTGAGTGGGGATGACTCTGTCCATAGATCTTTGGCTGAAGTGGGTGTTCGCTTGGGGTAACAAATCCAGTCAGTACCAATACTCCCAAGTCTGTAGACATGGGTATACCATTTGGTGATTTCTGAATTGTCCTTCGGGGTGTCTGGTGTCTGATAGCGGCAAGACTTCCGTGGTGACTATCAGAGAAGTTACTTGGGCTCTTGTCCTTGAAGACAGATCTTTGGAGTCACTGCTGTAGTTAAAGGGGGGAAACCAACTTTTCCTGTGGTCAACAATCACAGATACAGTGTCAATTGCACTAGCCCAAAAATGCAGCAGGTAGAGTCCTCTCAATCATGCAACCTTCCTTTGTGTGGGTTAAGGGCAGCAGGGCATTCGGTCTTTTGTTCTTCCTTCAAGTCAGATGTGTACTAATATTTATCCCAGGAACGTGCCTTGAGGGGACCATGCGTTCACTAGCCAAAAGTCTTCTAGGACCACTCCTAACAAGTGATGAAGTTCCTGTGATATCGGTCATCTGGCTATCCAAGAGTTCCACATTCTTGCCCCTGTCAAAATGGCACAACCTTTCCTTGACCGTGAGGAGTTTGGTAGCCCACCTTCGGGTGTGGCTACCAAAGTGCTACAAAACCTCGGGCAAATAGGTTTCAGCAACAGTTTTCCTTCATAAACCCTGTCTCTACTCTATCTGCAGGAAACAAATGGCATCCTGACTGAGAGTGTTGTCACAGTGGCCCTTCAAAGATGGCTTAATCATTGAAGCTCGCCTTATGAGCTAATATCCCTGGCAACCATCCTGTGGGAGGGGATCACACCTTCCAGGGCGGTGGCAGCCTTTGTTCTTTCTGATGCACTCTTGGTTGAGATCAAAACCATGGAAAACGGATTGAAAACACAGATGAAATTTGCATGTTCTAAAAGAAACTTGATGAAAATACCAAGACAATCAACAAACACGAAGAGTACTTGAAACAAGAAAAAATACACATGTTTCAGAAAGACCTCAAGCGATTTTCCTTTGAGGTACTTTCCCATACTCCAAACCTGATTATAAACTAAATAATTCTGAAGCATCCATTTTCTCAAATACCAACAGCACACAATTGGAGATGCTATAGTTATAGTGGTTGGAGTTGCTATAGTGGGAGCTCCCACCGCACCCAAGGTCGAAGAAGAGGTGGACGTTCACGCAGAAATAAAAGATTTTACCCTAAAACTGTACAGTTTCAACTGCAACCATATGGATGGAGCCCATATGCCCAAACTCCTTTCCAGCCAACACGGTGTAGATCCCCATGGCAATCTTTCCTGGCTCCTTTTTTAAGAAGAGGCCAGAATTGAAGAAGAGGAAAAAGAAGTCAGAAAGGACAGTGGCAGGTGCAGCCCCAGAAGGAGATGGAACACAACTGTCTTTCCTCTGCACCACAGTTTACATGAAGGAAAGGCCTCTGTGAAATCAGTGGTGGTGAGGGAAGTCATAATATGGTTGTTGGGACCATGGTGGCCCCCCCAAGCATATTGATGCTTCTTGACCGCTGCTCCACTGCCACAGAACAGTGGCTCCCCGGAGCAGTTTGTGGTCCCAGGGCTGCGCAACCAATAAGGTCTTAATTTGGCCGTCAGAAGACCACCACTGTTGCCCCATCCAAAGGAACGCCAGACACATAATTAGACTCATAGTGTTAAGGGATGTGGTGACTTTGCAATTGCAAAGTTGAAATAGCAATGTACACACTGCTCTTTCAGGCAGTGGCAGCTGGGAGACACGTTGTCCTTTGCCACACTAAGAGTAGCACAAATAGTGCTTCAGCCCTGTATGGATGCTTTAAATGCACTGGGTAACCCAGGTACCATTTACTAGGGACTTACATGTAAGTCAGCCCTTGACAGCCACCACTTTTCGTACCCACTTTGACTACTAGTTGCTAGTTTTCTAGCTCTGATTATGCCCTCTGCTCTGTTAACCAGACCCTATGCCTGTGCTCTGAATACATGGTTAGGTATATTATTGGCAGTGACAGTGTAAGTCCCTACCATATAATAGGGTGAAAAGGGATTCACACTACCTATACATCCCTAGTATATATTAGGGCAGGGATGTTTAGAGTCGTGGTAGATTTGCTGCACTATAGTGTGCACTTTTGTGTTGGCTGCTGTAATTTTAAAAGCCAGTTCTGACTTGCAGGCTGCGTTTAAAATTTTAATTATATTCAAAGTTGCCTTTGGAATGAAAGGTGCTTCCAAAGTAGTAATCAACTTTATTGTTACATATAAGTAACCTCTAAGTGCCCAATGGAAAGGGTGTCTTCTAACTATAACCAGACACCTTATAAAATATGATTTATAAGCCCAGATGAGAGAAAAACTGTCATGTTTTCCCTATTGTAGAAAATTAGCTTGAAATGCTAACATTGGAATATTTTATTTGAGAATAAATGTTGGCAGGAGCAAGCTAAAAATATAATTTAAGTACTTAAAAAAATAGGTATGATAAATCCAACAATGTGCCACTTTCATATCTATAATAACCATTACAGAAAATAACTTATTAAACTGTTTTAGCTAAAATATAGCCTTTCAGATACACTGTCCTGATTGGCTATCATCTACCAGGCTAAGCCAAGCTGTCTTAATGAGGTGCATTAGCCTGCTAGAGACAAAATTGATTTCCTGTGGGAGGAAAACTACATCTTCAGAAGCTACAGGCAGGAAGAGGGTGGAGTGGCCAAACTAGTTTTCAATGGGGGAATGACACTTGAAACTAGCCATGCAACTCAGATCTGCTGCCTGAAACTAGAAGGAGAAGAAGGACTACCCTGTTGGAAACCTAATCTGTACCCCAAAGGTCTGCACTTTGAAGGACTTCACCTGCTGCACAATCTGGACCTACAACCCTAAGGACTTTGTTTGGCTTGATAAGGCTTATGGACTTAACTACCTGTAAGGTCCAGGTGCATTGTGGGAATTGTAGTCCCAACATCCCAAGGATCATCTCAAATATTTTAGATCCCTGGATTGGTGTTGTGGACACTTTGAGACCTTCTGCAAGACAATCCAGAAGTGTTGGTAAGTTTAGGAACTTTTTGTTAAAAAGCACCATAAGGTGACTAACTCGATGTCGAGAGTAAAGCCATCAACCTTCAACCGCGACCTGGCCTGGATTTTCGGTTCATCCTGCTGAAAGCTCCGGAGCTCCTGACTTCCAGGATTTCAACTTGGCCTTGCAAATAGCCAAGCTGATGACGTAGACGCAAACCCTGCCTTGCTTGACGTCAAGAGAAAAGGCTCCAGAAAAGTTTTTCAATGTGAATGTAACATTTTGACCGAGGGCTCACACTTATTGTATCCGACCATGACGCCATCACAGTCGGTCTCAAACTTTGACTTTGTCCCGGTGAAGCACTGCCAGACTTCCCAATTTAGTGCTATCGATTTTTAGGCACCAGCACGTGTTTATTCTTTAGAAGTTCATATTTCATGTTCCCTATATTGGATTTTTATCATTGTGGTATCTATTTACTAATATAAATATAAACTATTTTTTATGAAGTGGTGTTGCATTTTTATTGTGTATTGTGTCTTACTTATTTAATGTATTGGTGTTTTTGAATGCTTTGCGCACCTGTCTCCTAAACTAACCCTGGATGTTCATTGCCAGCTACCAAGAGATAGTTACTTTGTGAAATGTTAATCAGATAATATCCAGCAGAGCTGGTTATGACTGGGCTCTACTGTTCATTCAGAGGGTTTGGGGTGAAGACGATTGGATATAGCTACTGGAAGATGTAGGCTTTGAGCAGAATGTAGCCCATGGGAGTAGGGAGGGTAAGACTCCAACTGACCATCATATCCCTGCAGATATATGAGTCCAACATTCTTCTGGCTTCTACATCTCTAGTGGCAGGTTGCAGCTCAACATCTGCACTGGGGTGCTGCTTACTTGAGAGAGCACTAACATTTAGAAAGATGTTGAATAAATGGCAAGCATATATTCCTGGTCTAACTGAAGTAAAAGAAAATAAGCAAGTAAGGAGTCCTGCACCACTTAACTTGTAGAAACACATGCATTTTCAATGAATATTTCCGCAAATGTAATGTCTCTTCAAAATTGAAAAAAGTGTACTTTAGGAACATGAAGCAGCCTATTTTTAAACTGATAGGTTTTAAAAATCAACGTAGAAAGAGTCATGCCTCCTCCCACCCTAAGTACAATGCTATTGGAGAACTACAAGTTACAAGGGAAGGTTTTGTACTGGTATATCCTAAACTCATGTATATTATGGTCCTCTTATTTGCCATAATGTATGAAAAGGAGACAAAGTGAAATTAGACAACTGCCTAGAATCTGTTTCATTTTAATTCAATAATCAAGTTTCTTCTTTTTTCACTTAACTTTCCCAAGGTAGTGATAGCAGCCATAGAAGGCTTATCCCTATTGCGGTAAAGGGATAGAAATCAGATTCCGTAGAACACAGTAATGTTAAATGTATTTTCCTCTAGAGACAAGGAGATTCATTTAGAGAAAAGAATGTGATAAAACCTTCAAAATACCTCCATAACTCACTGATCACACCACATATAGAATTCCAACCTTAACCCCCACGCCCCAACTCAATGCCCCATTCCTAACATCCTGGCATAATGCGACCCTCAGTCACACCACAAACCATACTTTGTGGCCCCTGGGAAAATGTTTGTGAGAGCCCATGCAATAGGCAAATTGATATTATGCTGTATTAATGACTGGAATTGTATATGTTGAATTGATTGAATTGTACAAATTTGTATTATTTCGATGTAGTTTCACCTTGTTGTGTTAATTGGGTATGACCCCAAATTAACACATAGGGGCCAAATACAATGTCAGTTTGAAAGGCTCAGAGCGGCATTCAGTGTGTCCAAATCTGTGTTGGAAGCCTTGTTTCCGATCGACTCAGAAACATTTCCAACTGACCGATTTCAATGGTTGGAAACCGTTTGGACTGTCCGACTCGGTTCCAACTCACGTCTGAACACCATTCGGAGACTCCGAGTCAGCCAGAGCCGACTTGTACGTCTCTACTGATTGCATTTCCATCCAAGCTATTATGATGTCAGATTTGGAAAGTCTTTCCAAATCGGTCTCTTTGATATCGATCTGCTTTCAGAATCTGACTTTGGGAGCCCGTAGCAGGTCCCCTTTAACCAGAGGCCTCTGTTTGGGGACCGCTGGGCTACTAATGCATCCCCTCCTCCAAACCATGCACACTGTGGCAGGCAACATGGGGTGCCTGCGACAGGGTGAAAGCTTTCCCTCAGCCACACCTTTTTTCAGTGGAAGCCTATGTTTTTGGTCCGAACACAGTCTCTCATTGAAATCAATGGGAGTTCGACCGTACAGTGTTCTGAGCCATCGCAATCGGTCAAGTCAGACTTCTTCAACCTGAGTCGGTCAGTAACCATCTCAAAACTGGAATGCTTTCCGACTGACATCGTTAGTGAGGCAAATAATGAACTTGGTGTTATCTTTTAACGGATTTTTTTAACAATATTTTTAATGGTATGCATTTGCTCTAGTTCCTTACTGTCCTTAACACTGATGTGAGATAACCTATTTTGTGGAACATATTTTCATATTATTCTGCTGTAGAATCATATTCCACTGAAATGTATTTGTAATCAAATGAGTTCTGAGAAATGTAGATATCTCCAGAAAGCCTGTAGATGAAAGCTTGTGTAGTGCAGAGTGCTGTTTCTATCAGTTGGTATGCTTTACACCTCTGTTGCAATCCATGAATTATGAATGATTAACATTGTGTCATTCTCTAACATTTAAAATATGAGTTTCTTGAAATTTTGCAATAAATGTTTGAATGTAAAAGGATAGAGCTTGGCATCATCGGGCAATGCAGCTCATCCCTAATACTCCTGGGAGAATGGAAGGCCACAAGCTTCTACTGGAATACCATCTTCCATCCTGCTGTCAGATGCACTGGCTATGTCACTCGACACACCAGCCATCCTGAGAGACATAAGGAGCACTCCAGAAGCAGAGATGATCATCCAGTGGCTGTACCTAGAATCATTATTACTAGGACGTCATCTCAGGCAATGGTCCTCATAGACAGAAGACTACATTCCGGGCCACCATCCTGGAATGGGAGTGCAGACACTCCACACAAAGGAATCAACCCACAGCCTACCCGCATTGCTCTTCGGTTACTTTTTGCCTCTAGTTACTGTTATTAATTTCAGGGTTTTCAGTTTCTGGAGATAGTTGGTCTAATATGCTGCATGTACTCACATGATTTCTGGAACTGACTGGATGTTTTCAATGACACCTCTGGTTCTTGCCTAGTGCTGGCATCCCATGTAGCGCGCCACTGCCTGTGTATGGAGAAACCTCTCATGCACTTGTTTTGCTATAGTGATACTGTTTTTATTCACTGTCTTGGACCCTATTGCATACTTCATGCCAATGCCACTCCTACATCTATCTACGGGTCCAGGAAAAGTACATTTGGCAGCTCACACTTGCGAAAGCTGTGGATAATCACTCCTGCGCAAATGCTTCACTGGTCACCATGGCTGTGACTCTGGATGTCACAGACTCATCCTAAATGACAATTAAAAAGGATCTGGCAGACACAAAATAATGAATCTCCACAATCGATACAGCAGTCACCTGGACAACCATTGTGGTCCAATCACCACCTGGATTTGCTTCTAGGTTCCAGACACAGTTCACAGATGTGGTGGGTCTTGAAAGTGAAATCACATCTTGACAGCCCATGCAACTGGAATCAGAAGCTATGCCACCTTTACTAGAAGTCCTTCTATTTGGAAAACGAGCACTGTAGTCAACCGCGATGGACCGCTGGTCAGATACAAGTGGTTTGGACCCTGTCAGCGCTTACTTTTGGACTGAAGAAACTTTTTTAAGAAAAAGTCTCTGAGAAGGTGGAAATTCTGTGGGATAAGGCTGCAGGAGTGTCTAGGGAGGGAGCATTATTATTAGATATCTGTGGAGTAAAACTGTGGTGAAGTCTAAAATCTCCAGTGGGATGAAGCAGGAGGCTGTAGTCAAATACAGTTCCATGAGATTGCTTATCTCCTTTCCCAAAGGACTGCTGAAATATATTTGCTACTGCAGAGAAGAAGGTAGGAGGAGAATGCTTGAAGTCTATCCAACCGGGGATGCACCTCAGGTGGATAGGTGACCAGGTTTGTTCCAGTCTCATCCTGATTCTCAGAACAATTTTGGGAAATTGGACATCTGGGCACCTTCAGTATCACAACTAAGGGTCCAAGAGTGGATGGAGTTGTCTTGGGGGTTGAAGACTAGTCCTGGGTGCAGCTTGATAAAATATCACTCTGCGGAAATCCGTGGAGTAACGGGAAAATTCTGCAGAGTTCCACGAGAGGGCAGAGGTAGCAAAGCAATTATTCTGGCCTAGGAGCCCGCACAAGCAACGCAGTTCAAGTATTTTAAGTAACAACAACAACATCATTGTAGTGGAAGGATGAAGAGAGAGAGCAAGATACACTGTCAAGGATGGCACAACTGTAATGTAAACAAAACCAATTACAGGCAGGGAACCCCATCTGCATCCCACACGCTACTTTAAAGAGGTCCTGCTCTCCGTGTACTCACCTGTCCCTAGCACAGATCACACCCATTCCGGTCCTACCTTCACACTACAGCTAAAGCAGAGGGCTCAACAAGGTTCTGAATGGAGCAGGGATTCACTCAGGACTAGTTATTTTCCTGTATCACGACTGTCACAAAGAAGTCAAGACTTAAAAACAACTCACATGCTTGCAGAGACCATTGTCTTGTTTTGTCCAATGACCTGTTCTCTGCTTGACAATGCTCTATAAATCTTTCATAACACAAGGGACCTCATGCTCTTCACCTCAAAGCTTCTCCTCTTTCCAAGGCATGCTATTGAATTGAGGAGGAGGAATAGCCATAATCCACAAGTCCACCCTCAAGGTCCCCACCCACGCAGATGACACTCACAACAGCGCCAAACACCTACACTTCCGGATCCACAGCCACCCCAACACCACCCTCAGAGGAACACTCATCTACAGACCCCCGCACCCCGTGCTCAGTTCAGCGACTCCATCGGCGACCTCACCAGTACCCACGCACTCGCCTCCAAGGACTACATCCTCCTCGGGAACCTGAACTTCCTCCTCGTGAACAACAACAACGCTAACTCTGCCACCCTGATCAACAACCTCGCCAACTTCGGCCTCAGAAAACTCGTCACGCACCCACGCCGCCGGGCACACTCTGGACCCCGTCTTCTCCACAAGCACCAACGTCACCTTCAACCACACCACGGAACTCCACTGGACCGACCACCACTGCATCCATTTCACCTTCAAGAAAACAACTAAATACCACCGCACTCAAAAGCCGCCTCGCCGCTGCTGGGGCTAAGTCACCGAAGACCATCTGATCACCACCCTAGACCAGAACCCATCCACCGACCCCACCAACCCAGAAACCGCAGCCCGCAACCTCAGACAGTGGATCAACTACTGCGCCAACACCCTCGCCCCGCTCACAAAACCCTCCAACAGCCACGCCAGAAAGAGAGCCACCTGGTTCACCGACAAACTCCAGACCTCCAAATGCGCCTACGGGAAACTGGAGAAGATATAGTTCCACGAACGCAGTCCAGACAACCACGCAGCCCACAAGGATGCCACTCGCAGACATCACCACCTCATCAGATTGCCAAGATACCCCAGCGCCAACGCCAATGACATACCGCCCTCACAAGAACTATGCAACTCACTAGCCATCTTCTTCGACCGCAAGATCGCTGACATCCATGACAGCTTCAACACCATGACCGCCCGACTATGCCAGACCCCACCTCCCCTGAGAACACCACCAGCGCCAACCGCATAAACTCCTGCTCCAACGTCAATGACGACGAGACAGGCAAGGTCATGAACTCCATCCACTCAGGATTTCCGTCATACCTGTTCCACCACCACATATTCAACAAAGCAGATGCTGCCATCGCACCCCAACTACGGAAGGTCCTCAACATCTCATTCGAAACAGCGACATTCCCGGAAAGCTGGAAACACGGCAAAATCAACGCCCTCCTCAAGAAGCCCAAGGAGGACCCCAAGGACCTCAAGAACTTCCGGCCCATCTCCCTGCTCCCGTTCCTGGCAAAGGTAATCGAGAAAATCATCAACATGATACTGGCCCGCCACCTGTAAGACAACAACATCTTGGACACGTCCCAGTCCGGGATCAGATGAAACCACAGCACTGAGACAGCCCTCATTGCCGCCACAGACGACATCAGGCGCCAACTAGACAACGACGAAACATAGTCCCTCATCCTCCTTCGACACGGTTTGCCATCGCACTCTATAGACACGCCTCCTAGAAGCCGGAATCCAAGAGAAGGCCCTTGACTGGACCACGTCCTTCCTCTCCGGCCAAACCCAGAGCATCTGCCCTTCCGATCAAAGGCCACCAACATCATCTGCGGCGTCCCACATGGCTCATCCCTGAGCCCGACACTTTTCAACGTCTACATGGCCCCCCTAGCACAAGTCGCCCACCAATAGGACCTCAACACCATCTCCTACGCCGAGGACACCTAGATCATCCTCTCCCTCACCAAGGACCCGCACACTGCCAAAACCAACCTTCACGAGGGAATGAAGGCCGTCGCCGACTGGATGAGGAACAGCCGTCTGAAGCTGAACTCGGACAAGACGGAGGTACTCATCCTCAGACACACCCCCTCAGCCTGGGACGACTCCTGGTGGCGACCACACTGGATACAGCACCGACACCCACCGACCATGCACGCAACCTAGGATTCATCCTCGACTCCTCCCTCTCCATGTCGAAGCAGGTCAATGCCGTCTCATTCTCCTGCTACGCAGGGTCTACAAGTGGATCCCGACCGAAACAAGAAGATCGGTGACACAGGCCCTCGTCAGCAGCAGACTGGACTACGGCAACGCACTCTACACGGAATCCCAGCCAAACACCTACGATGACTACATTGCATCCAAAACGCCTCCGCCCGACTGATCGTCAATGTCCCACGCTGCAGCCACATCACCCCCCACCTGAGAGACCTACACTGGCTCCCCGTCGATAAGAGGATCACCTCCAAGCTCCTCACCGACACACACAAAGCACTCCACAACGCCAGACAAGTCTACCTGAACAACAGACTCAGCTTTTACAACCCCACCCGCCAGCTCTGCTCCGCCAGCCTCACCCTCACCTCTGTCCCCCGCATCCAACGAACAACCTCCAGTGGCAGATCCTTCTCCTACCTCGCCACCAAGACCTGGAACACCCTCCCTACCCACCTATGACAGACCCAAGACCTACTTGCCTTCAGAAGACTCCTCCAGACCTGGCTCTTCGAGCACTAGCGGCACCCCCTCCCTTCAGCGCCTTGAGACCCTGGGAGAATGGGAGTGTAGCTGATGAACAAGTTTAAAAATACCTGACTAGTAGGTCACCCTACTTTAATTTTGTCTCTAGTTGGTATGGTTAAAAACAGGTGGATGATGGAAAAAATAGGTGTCAATGGGTCTATTCCTTGAGGGCCTTTGGAATTCAACCCAGGCTCCTCCGGTTAGTGGAGGATGCCAACTACCCTGTCGTGACCCCACTTTTAGTGAGTAGACAGGTAGGAAAATGAGTTATGAGGTTTGCCTACATTCAGCCAGCACCACTTATAAGGTGGGGAAGGTGATGTGGACCACCCTTTTAAGATTCCTCCATCTTGCGTTGAAGAGCATTAGCCAATTAGGTAGTCACAAAGAGGGTATAAACACCCTAAAGGTAAGTGGCCTGGTGGCTACTCCCTTTCACTCCCTGTACCACCCCTAAATTAAGTATTTAGGTGGCACCCTTCAACTCTGAACTTCAGATTTGATGGACCTAAAGAATAACTGGACAAAGAAGAGCTGCTGACCTGGGAACTCAGTACCTGCTGTAGACTGTTGTTGTAAAATTGGTGCAAAACCCAGGCCTGCTGCCTCTAGAACTTGACTATTGTTGTGTGCTGTCTCCTCCTGCTGCTGGGAGACGTGAAAGAACTTGAAAACACCTCCATCATTTTGACAATTGCCAAATAACTCCCTTGGAGTAGAGGAGCAACGCCCCTGCAGTCTGCAGCCATCAAGCAAGAAAATTCCAGCTTATCAACTTGCTGCTCCCTGCTGACACCAATGCTGTACCAAACCAGAAGGGGTATACCAGCTCAGAAGGATGAGATCTGTCTACCCACCAAGTGTGAGGATACCAGAGGCTACTGGAGCCATGCCGTAGCTATACCCAGGGTACTGAGCCCCTGGCAACCAACACTGAGTTGAAGAGTCCAATCTGTACTTCAACTGCCAGTAAGCAAGCACCTATCACCTATCAAGGTATGTCAAGACCCCTGAAACCTAATTCATGAGTGGCCCGGCTGTCCTCAAACCGTCCCTGCAACCTGCCTGTTCTTGACTGTGAAGACCATCTTGATATACAGGGCCTGGCTGACCTACCTGCTCTGCACCCAGCCCACCCACCTGGGTACCAATGAATTGCCCGAACCCCCATGGATCTGAGATCCTTGTGTCCAGTTCACTAATTTGGGGTCCCCTATACTTACCTGTAAGTCCCTTTGTGCAGCCTGTTTTGAGGTGGCCCCCTTCTTTATAGGGCCTGCTACCAGCATACTTAGCATACCCACAAAGCTTTCCCCCAATATGAGGGAATATAGAAATCCAGAGGTTCAAACGCTTGTTACATCATACAGCGATTTCCAACACAAATCCCTTTTAAACATGAGTCCTAGCACAGTTCTCTCTTTGTGACTACTAACTAAAGTCCTCAGTAGGTGAATATTGGCACCTAATCAGGAACATGGTGAGGGGGGCCCATATGTCCCGAGGTGTGGAGGATGCGGGAGTTAATTCAGAGTAAGTATTTAGTTGTTTCTGCCACAAAATTATACTTAACCATTCCTTAAATTTTGGAGCCCTGCCTCTGCCCCACCTGCAGGCCACCCTTCATCTGGCTAGTAGTATACAAAATGTGATGAATCTACGCTGTGCTGAAGGTATCGCCTCTGTGTAACCCAGTAAGGCCAGGGACAATGGTATGTCTAGAATGGTCATGCGCTGCAGTGCTGCAAACACCAGCTGCCAATAAGAGTGCACTACACCACAGTCCCCTGCCTGATGAAAGAAATCAGCATTGTCTGTTCTGCATCTGTCACAGCAGGCAGTATCTTGTAACCCATAGTGGTGTAACCTGGCAGGGGTGTAGCATAGACGGAGCAGAAATGTATATTGTGTGATGCAGAGCCTGCTACTCAAGGAGACAAGCTCAGTCTGCTCACAGCAATATTCCCACTGCTGGTCTATAATGATATGCCTTAGGTCAGCACGCCATCTGGCGCGTGCCGGACAAGGAGTGCATTCCTTTTCAGTGTACACGCTGTGGTATAAAGTAGAGACGAGATGAGAAGCATCTGCAGTGCGCAATATGTGATGCAGCGGGCCAATCGTGGGTGGTTCAATAGGATACGATGGTGTGTGTTCCCTTAGTCCCTACCTTAAGCGCGCATATTGAAAGTAGTCCATAGGGGATGGCTGGGAATCTTGAAATAGCTGCGATAAGCTCCTAAATTTCCCATTTAGATAAAGGTCCCCCGAGTAGCTGTTGTTAAACTTAGATTTGGTCCTGGCAAATATTCCCTCCTAAAGTAATGGCATTTTGGGATGACAAGTGAGTAGGAGCAACGGAGAGTAAAGCATTGATGACGTAAGTCTTTGAGAGAAGCGGTGTCAGACTTTAATAGTACAGTCGAGATAGGATGGTCCCTCAGGCCAACCCTCCGAAATCGACATGACAACCCCGTCCAGCGGGATTGGATGTCCAAGTCAATGCTCCGTAGCTACTGGCGGTGTATATCGAGGGGGGTAAAACCAATAGTGTACAAAGTGCCCTTGGGTGCATAAATAATACAATTCAAAATTGGGAAAGTCGAACCCTCCTTGGGAATATGGGCAGGTGTGTACGTGTGGTTCTGAAAATTCTGGACTTGTGTAATAATTCTGGACTCGAGAATAAAAACTTCGTCGTAACATGACGAATTTGGTATCAAAAGACCGAGAATGGGTAGTACACTATGTACAAGCATTTTCGTCATATTCGAGTGACGATTTCACCTCAAAATCGTCATTTTCGTCTTGAACCCTTGGCTTCCATTTTGTGTACGGCAGCCATTTTGTGAGTTGCCCTTTACATAGGCTTATAATACAGCTACATTCGATCCCAAGGGACACGTACACCTTAATTGACTTTTCCCTGACCTGGGCAAGTTGGAACCATTGCCCCAGGCCGAACCTGTTTGGTCAGTTCCTCTCCCAGTGGCCGAATGAGATAGCATCAAGGAGGCAGGCCATAAACCCTTTTCAACGCACACGCACCCTGCCGAATGTTGCTCACACCTGTCTCTGCTCCTTTCGCTCTCACTTGCTTTATGATGGGGAGGTGCCCGGTTTTATTGGGGGTCCACCGATATCTGATGAGAATGTTGGGCCTTGCCGGGTAATTTATTGTGGGCCGGACAAACTGAACTATGGCCTTGTCATCATGACTTTTTCTTTGTATTGGTAACATGTCTATGGTATACTAAAATTCGAAGAATGTTTGCTTAAAGCACAATATTTCGTATAAAAAGAGAAGCCTGACTTTGTGAATTCGAGCAGTCTTCTGAGAATATACATCCCGTGTTGTTGTACTTCTAGGACGCTTGTTACCTTGGTTGCAGCCAATAAAATCGATCCTTGACTTCACCTAGAAACCTCTGAGTTTCTGTGGTCTGAATCAGGAAAGGACTCGAGGTCTTTGGGTGTACCCTGACATCGCTGGGTTACCGGTTCGGTACCGGTTCTGAAAAACCCAGTACCTCAGTTTGGCGCACAACGTTTGGGGCGATACCAGTGGTACCGGTCCAGCCAGAGGTTCGTGCGGAGCTTCGTGTGAAAATTCTGGAGGAAGGCCAACCACTTCAACGACCCCTGCATGTCGACGTGGTCCGAAAGTCTTTGCTGCGAGGTTCCCCGCTTCCCGACGGCTACAAAGGACTGCTGCCCTGGCTATCGCCCTGATTTGGACCCTTGAAGTTTGGTAGAGCGAAACGCTAAGACGAGTCTTCTGGTGACGTCATCGATATCTCAGTTAAGTATAAGTGGAGCGTCTCCCAGTCCTTAGTGGTCCTTAGTCTTGGGTATCCTTTGGGATCGTTTTGTTTGGTACTTGCAAGCACCAAAACCGAGGGACTCGTGTATTCACGAGAAATATCGTAATCGATAATCCTTTGAAGTTTTGAAGCTAGACTAGAGAGCGAAGATGCCTGGTCTTAGCAGACTTGGAAATTTGTTTTGTCTTGGTTGTAATAAAAGGGACTCCCGATTGGAGGACTTGTGTCCGGTTCCTCTGGTTGGAACTCCAACTTATGAGTTGTATGTAAAACATGGAGTAGGCCCCATCACATATAACGAAGTGTGGATCACATACACCAGAAACGATGGTGTTTTAAAATGGCCCCAATATGGTAGCTTTGATACCGAAATCCTAGATAATCTTGAAGTTAGACTTTTTAAACAGAAAGCCCGGCCGGCAATGTTTGACTCTTTCCGCCTATGGCGTAAGGAGGCCAAACAGAAGGAAATTAAATTAGCGAAGAAAAATAAGAGAGAAAGGGGTATTTCGATAATGCAAGCTGCTATGCAGTATAAAGACAATGAAGAATGACAGATGAGTGAGCAGTTGCACAGGCAACGTAAAATGGTAATATATAAATGTTATCCAGTTTTGCCGCCTCTTAAGCAAGATGCAGCAAAAGAGCTTGAAAAAGATCAGTTAATATCGCATTTGTTAAGTTCACCACCCCCTTATGCGCAAAACGCTACTGCACCTCCGCAACCTTTAGTTGCGCAACCTATAATTGCATTGCCTCCTGCTCCTCCGCAGCACCCACCAGCTGTTCTTCAGCTGGCTCCTGCTCCTTCGGTACAGCCTCCTCAAGGCCCACCGATCACATCTGCTTCACCTGTGCTTTCTACGACTTTGCCTAGTGCACCTCCTATTTCTCCTAATGCTCCCCCTGGTACTGTCTCTGCTCCTGCCTTATCTCACCCTGTTTGTCCGCCTGTTCTTCCGTCAGTTTCCCCTTCCGTTCGACAGAGAATGGCCAACACTGTTACTAATCTTCTCTCACCTTTTCTCGGGTCGCCTAATACGACCCCTAACACGGAACGAAGACAGTTGCGGAGTCAACTGCCTGATTATCGAGAGAGAGATTTACTGAATCGTCTAGCACATAAATGGGTTATGGACGCTGTAAGGTATGATGTAGAGTCTGTCATGGAAGTCTTCCGTCAATGGGAAGCACCGAAGCAGAGATATGTTTTTGAACAAATGTGTGTTTTTCTCTGTGAAGATTTGGAAGACAATGATCTGGAATGCAACCCGCCCGAGTTGTGTCGTGCGCAGTTCGACTTCGCAGAGGGCATGACTGTAGGTCCCGATGTCAAAAAAGCGGTTGAGACCTTGTTGTCGTATCGGAGTAAAGGGGGCACGTCTCGATCACTATTTGAGCATGGCGCATCCGGTAGAAAAAAGGCGCGACAGTACCCCATGAGAGAAGTTCCCCCACAGTGGAGGGAAGGGGACCTACAAGCTAACCCACCTATTCAGCCTCATTTTCAGCGTGTGTGGGTACATGTCCCATGGAAGCGAGCTGAAGTTTTGGCCCTTAAACAGACATTGCCTGATCCCCGTAAAAATCCTGCAGGGTATTACAAAGAATTGTCACAGACTGCTGGTTCATGTATCATGAATTTAGCCAATATCGATATGTTGTTTGGGAATTTTGTTCCACAGCCTTTATGGGGAAAGATTCGTCATACAGATCATGATCAGGAATTAGGTGACTCATGGGCTAATATTACGGCTGCAGATGTCCTACAAATTGGTGCTGCTAAACCTGAGCCTTTAGTAGCAGATCTCCCTGGTAGGATAATTGAGTACATGAAAATGATAATGCCTGCGACGCGTGTAAATTGGGATAAGTTGTCTGCGTGTAAGCAGAAGAAAGAAAAAACGGTGTCTGATTTCTTCACCAGGTTTGAAGAAACGTTTGTCGACCACAGTGGTCAAGATATGAGCACAGAGGGTGGTCAGCGTTTGTTCGTCGATAAATTTGTGCACAATCTACTTCCAGAGTTGTGTAAAAAGTTGAAGGATTCAGAGAGTTCTTGGGCAGTTTCCTCTTCAGCACAGATATTGGCTACTGCACAATATTACGAAAATCGAGACAAAGACGAGAAAGATAGAGCAGAAAAGAAAACTAAAAAATTGAAAACGAAGGTTTTGTTACAGCAAGCATATCCGCCACGTGGTGGTGGTGGCCAGAATAATGGTGGTCAAAGTAACTATCAGAATAATTATCAGCAGCCTCAACAGAATCAGAGGAACTCGCAAAGAGTCGAGTATACTCAACCACGTGTCCCTGTAGGTCCCAATCAGTGTTCATATTGCAAGGAAGAGGGTCATTTTAAGTATAGTTGCCCTATTCTGTTACAGCGTGCAAATGGTGTGTCAAACACAAGAGGTAGAGGTGTTCAGCAAGCATCTAGAGGTAGAGGACGTGGAAACATCCCCCAGAACACACAGTCTCTCCCACCTCAAAATTCTATGAATAGGTTTGATCAGCAGAATAACGCATCTGGCAGGACAGCTCAGTACTATGCTGACGATTACTATGCAGAAGATGAGCATTGGGAAGGTAATGATTGCTAGGGCAGCCATAGACAAAGAGAGGGAGTTGTTTCAGTTCCAGTAGATCAGAGTGGACCATACGTTGAGGTGATTACATCTGGTGTGTCAGAGCCTTTTCTGTTGGATACTGGTGCTACATAGAGTTCTATTATGCACTCCAATCTCCCTGGCGCACCTTTGTCTGGCGAAATGAATGTTTCTGTAGGTTTTTCTGGCGCCCCAGGTAGAAATCTGATTTCTGACCCTTTGTCTCTTTCTGTTGGTCCTTGTGAATTAGAAGCACCCCTTGTTCTGACAACAGGTTGTGGTGAAAACTTGTTGGGATTGAATCTGTTAAAAAGATTGTATGCGACTTTGTACTGTGCTCCTTCGGGAGTACAAGTTACACTGGGTAAGAAAGTGGTTTCCTCAATGTATTTGTCAAGGGATAAAATTCCAACAGAATTGTCGTTTCTGCCTGATATTCTTTGGGCTACTGGCCCTAATGATGTGGGTCTCTTGGAAATACCACCATATGTTATAACATTGAAAGCCAATGTTAAAATGCCACGCATTCCCCAATATAAAATTTCTAGTGAAGGTGAAAAAGCGTTGCTAGCGATCGTTTACGATCTGATTGAAAAAGATGTAATTGAAGAGACAAGAGGCAACGTTTGCAATAGTCCTGTTCTGCCTGTTTTGAAACAAACTGATCCCTCTCAGCCACCTGTGTACAGATTTGTGATTGATCTTAGAGAGGTCAATAAAATAGTTGTGCCACAATTTCCAGTTGTCCCCGACATTACTGCCCTATTGACTATGGTTCCAGCTTCTGCAACATGGTTTTCGGTGATTGACTTGAAGAATGCTTTCTTCAGCATCCCGATTGCTGAGGAGAGCAGGGATATTTTTGGCTTCAGTTTAGGAGGACGAAGCTTCCGCTATAAACGAGCTCCACAGGGCTACTGTGAAAGTCCATCAATATATAGTCAAGCCTTAAAGACACAGCTTGATACGATTGTTTTACCTGATGGTGCTACCATTGTACAGTACGTTGATGATTTGCTTGTTGCTGCAGATACTGAGGAAATCTGTAAGAGAGCCACGTTGTCATTGTTGCGTCACCTGTGTGATTTGCATCACAAGGTGTCACTTTCCAAATTGCAATATTGCCGACAAGAAGTGACCTACTTAGGTCATCTCTTATCGAAGGAGGGAAGGAAACTGACCCCAGAAAGAATTCAGGCAATAGCGAAATTGAGTGTGCCAAGAACACAGAGAGAAGTGCGTGCTTTCTTGGGCATTACATCGTACTGTAGACAGTGGATTCCAAATTTTTCGTTATTAGCCAAACCCTTGGTGGCATTAACGTGTAAAGATACACCCAATCCTGTTCCTTGGTCTGAAGAGTGTCAGAAAAGTTTTTCTGAATTACGCATAGCATTATGTTCGGCTCCTGTGTTGGGTACCCCCAACTACAGTAAGCCCTTTACATTGTATCTCCACGAGAAAGAGGGCTGTGCATTGTCCGTATTGACACAGTTATTTGGAGACAAGCAGCGTCCATGTGCATATTTTTCGTCGACTTTGGATCCGGTAACTAAAGCATTGCCCAGTTGTTTAAGAGCCACAGCGGCAGCAGCTGTTTCTATTCGACAGTCTGCTGGTCTAGTAATGAATAATATGCTGGTTGTGATGGTCCCACATGCAGTAGACACGTTGTTAAACAGAACCAAGACACAGCACTTAACTAGTGCTCGATTGTCAGGTTACGAATTAACATTGTTAGCGAGTCATGTGCATATAAAAAGATGCAACACCCTAAACCCAGCTACGTTGTTGCCAATTGTAGAGGAATTAGATGCTTCAGAACAGCATGATTGTTTTCTTAGAACAGAAGAAGAAACGAAAGGAAGAATAGACCTGCAAGACACTCCTCTTGCGGAATATGACGGTACATTGTGGGTGGATGGTTCATGCTTCAAGCTCCCGAATGGTGACACGACTGCAGCATATGCTGTCACGACTTTGCATACGATCGTTGAAGCTGCACGTATTCCACATAATTTAGCTCAAGCAGCAGAATTAATTGCACTTACAAGAGCATGTGTGTTGTCAAAAGGAATGAAAGTGACTGTCTATACCGACAGCCAGTATGCATTTGGAGTGGCTCACAGTTTTGGACGATTGTGGAAAGAACTTGGGTTCCTGACTTCGCATGGAGCTAAGATTCAGCATGGTCAGTTGGTGAATGAGCTTCTTGAATCACTGACCTTGCCTCTGCAAGTAGCGATTGTGAAATGTAGTGCTCACAAGAAGGTGACTGATGATGTTAGTCATGGAAATGCCTTTGCTGATGAAATCGCGAAAGAAACTGCAAGGAATGTGATGAGCCGAATGTATGTTGCAGGCCCTGCAAGATGGGTTGGTGATGTTGGAATGTGTGAAGACACGATAGAGAGTGTGAAGTCCATTCAAGCTGAAGCTACAGAGAAAGAGTTGAACATGTGGAGAGAAAGTACGGGTAGAATGGATGCTAATGGTTGTTGGGTTGAATTGTCAGAGCATCAGAGATGGTTGCTACCCGATGCGTATGTGCTTGCAGTAGTTACAATGGCTCATGGAATGGCTCACATCAGCGTGAAAGGGATTTGCAAGTTGTTGGCTCCAGTATGGCAAAATGCAGGAATTCCTAAGTGTGCAGAGAATGTGGTCAGAAATTGCATTGTGTGTCTGAAACACAATCCTGGTAGGGGAACCCCAACTCCAGCTGGTCATTTTGCGCCTCCTACGTATCCGTTTGAGGTTTCGCAGCTAGATTTCATCCACATGGAGATGTGCAACAACTTAAAATACGTACTCGTTGTTGTTTGTGCCTTCTCAAGATGGGTAGAGGCATATCCCCTAAAAGACAATACTGCCTTGTCCACAGCGAAAGCCCTTGTGAAGGAATTCTTCCCCAGATTTGGAATGCCTAGAATGGTCTGGACTGATAATGGGAGTGAATTTGTGGGTCGTGTGATGAAGAATGTATGTGAAGGGCTAGGCATCCAACAGAAGTTCCACGCTGCAAATCACCCCCAATCAGCTGGACTAGCATAATGTTACAATGGCACGCTTAAGTAAAAACTAGCCACAATTCAAGCGAGCACAGGTCTTAAATGGCCTGATGCTCTACCCTTAGCACTCCTATCCACCAGAATGACTGTGCATTCGCGAGTGAAACTTAGTCTCTATGAGATAGTCTTTGGCCGCCCGGCCAACATATGGGGAGTGCCAAGGCCCACAAAGTTCAGCGAATTAGAACACCCTGTTTTGCTTGATTATCTGTATGAATTGACGGCTAAATTGCGTGTTTTACATCAACAGGTCCACAACACCCTGCCTCCGGTCTCCGAAACTCCAGGTCACCCCATCGACCCTGGATCCTGTGTACTGGTCAAGAACTTCCAGCGAACCAAGAACGACCAGCCCAGGTGGACCGGACCGCACCTCGTTCTTCTTTCCACAAGATCAGCTGTTCGAGTGGAAGGGAAGAAAAACTGGATCCACGGGATCCACTGCAAGCGGATCCCCCTGCCTATGCCGTATGACCAGTGGGTCCAGAAGGGTGTCGCTGACTCCGAGACTGACACCGTGCTACGTTTTCTGCCTTTCAGTGATGCACGAGTAAAAGGAACACTGACTGAACAAGAGAGTGACAAAATCTTGCAACCAGCTGTATCACCGTCAGTTCCATTGGACACTACAGAGCCTGAACTCCTTTTCCGGGATCACACCATACCCGGAAAGCAAAGATACAATTTGAGGCCGAGAAATACGAACTAATAATTACAAACTAATAAAAGTGTTTTTTTCCCCTCCAAGTACTATTTTTGAAAGTGCAGCTCTCCCATCTGAGAAACGTATTTATTTTTCTTTTTCGAACCGCCATCCGGGTTACGCTGCTAGGGCCGCGATTGCCCAAAGTCTTTGGGGTGCAGCTGACGACGTTAGGTCGGCAGTTCTGGTTGGTCCAAGGGAGTTGCCCTAGACTGACAGAAGCATTCCTTAGCAGAATCAACCTCCCATCGCGGGCAGCACTTTAGAGAGGATGGAGTTTTTCGTGATGGAGAGACCTGCCAAGGAAACTTTAAACACAAATTATGTAAAATTATGACAAAGAAAAGCTTTTTGATATTGTGCATTTTCATGTTATTCAGTGTGATGATATTTTTAATAGGATATATTTTATTGTCTTTTCGAGTAACATTTGCACCCACTGCATCGCCCATACCTCCTTCTTCTACTGTTTCCCACACTCTTTTCAACTCCTCCCTGAACACGAATCAGCTAGGAGATTAGAGTTTATTAATAACTCCTTTGTTCATTTCTTGCACCAACACCAACTTGTAATGAACACAACTAACTGTTGGGTGTGTGGTCTTATGCCTCACACAACGGATAAAGGTATCCCTTATCTGGTCCTGCCTTTCAGCCATAATGGTTCTGTGTGGGCATACAGAACAATGTTCATATACGCACGTGAAGTCCACCCCCTACGTTCTGTAAAAGACAACCCCAAGACTAGCGCCCTAGTCAAAGGTATAGTTGACATGATTAAGGAAGAAATTTCTTATGAAACTACCCCGGAAGATGAGATATTTGCATATATAGGATGGAACGTGACCGGATATGGAGCTACTTTAAGTGAGAAACCGCAAACTAAAAGATCGTCCCCGATTCGGGTTGTACCCCATCAGGGTCACCTGTGTCTGCAAGGTACTGGCAAGAATCCCAGAGCTTAGTTAGGGAAAAGTGTCTGTACAGAAACGTATGTTTTTGGGTCTCAGACTTCCCCTGCGTTTTTAGCAGCTAAGGGTACTTATTTCATCTGCCATGATAGAGCCTATACATGGTTGCCCCCTGACTTTTCGGGCTCATGTTTTGTTTAGTTCCTGTTGCCTCCCACCTACACAGCAGCGGCAGATTACCACAAGACAAGGGTAGTTAGAGGTGTCTTGAGTAAAGAAGACACTGCAGGTCAAGAATTTGGGGACTTCAAAATGGTTTTCTGCCGTTCTGGGGACCCATGGTTAACAGCAGGAACATAAGGCAATTAACAAGGGTTGTTGAGTCCACCGTGATTGAAACTGCTGGTGCCCTTAGTAACTTGACTGCTGAGCTCCAGTCGGATCGTCTTATGACCCTTCAGAACAGGGTCGCTTTAGATGTCATACTTGCAGACCGAGGTGGGGTATGTAGATTGATCCAATCGAGTTGCTGTGTTTTCATCCCAGATAACGCTCCAACAGTGTACCAGGCCATCTCCAAACTGCATAAGATTTCCGAATCTATTCATGTGGATAAAGGAGATTGGTCATTAATTGGGTGGTTATGGGAACTGATATCCGGCTGGGGATGGAAAATTCTGATGGTCATTGGGATGGTCTTAGCCATTTTTTTCCTGTTCTGTCTGTGTGTGCAGTGTGCTCCTGCAATATGTGGCCTCTGTGTTACATCATGTGTAAGGAAACCTGTATCAAGAGACTAGCTAAGTACTAGATTAAGTTTACAGCAACATCTCAGTGACTTTAGGAATATAGACCTGGACTCAGATTAGCATGAGATTAGGTTAATTTGCCTATGTAAGGGCAAAAGGAGGGTTTGTGGTTCTGAAAATTCTGGACTCGTGTAATAATTCTGGACTCGAGAATAAAAACTTCGTCGTAACATGACGAATTTGGTATCAAAAGACCGAGAATGGCTAGTACACTATGTACAAGCATTTTCGTTATATTCGAGTCACGATTTCGCCTAGAAATCGTCATTTTCGTCTTGAACCCTTGGCTTCCATTTTGTGTACGGCAGCCATTTTGTGAGTTGCCCTTTACATAGGCTTATAATACAGCTAAATTCGATCCCAAGGGACACGTACACCTTAATTGACTTTTCCCTGACCTGGGCAAGTTGGAACCATTGCCCCAGGCCGAACCTGTTTGGTCAGTTCCTCTCCCAGTGGCCGAACGAGATAGCATCAAGGAGGCAGGCCATAAACCCTTTTCATCGCACACACACCCTGCCGAATCTTGCTCACTCCTGTCTCTGCTCCTTTCGCTCTCACTTGCTTTATGATGGGGAGGTGCCCGGTTTTATTGGGGGTCCACCGATATCTGATGAGAATGTTGGACCTTGCCGGGTAATTTATTGTGGGCCAGACAAACTGAACTATGGCCTTGTCATCATGACTTTGCTTTTTCTTTGTAATGGTAACATGTCTATGGTATACTAAAATTAGAAGACTGTTTGCCTAAAGCACAATATTTCATATAAAAAGCGAAGCCTGACTTTGTGAATTCGAGCAGTCTCCTGAGAATATACATCCTGTGTTGTTGTACTTCTAGGATGCTTGTTACCTTGGTTGCAGCCAATAAAATTGATCCTTGACTTCACCTAGAAGACTCTGAGTTTCTGTGGTCTGAATCAGAAGAGGACTCAAGGTCTTTGGGTGTACCCTGACACCGCTGGGTTACCGGTTCGGTACCGGTTCCGAAAAACCCAGTACCTCATACGTCCCACTGCAACCGTGGTTGCTTAGCACCCCAGACCAATCGTACAAGTTATGATTGAAGCATGTTAAAAAGGGCTTACCGGGATTCTGCAGTATATTAAGAAAAAAAGAAAAACATTTGGGAAGAATTACCATTTTTATGAGCGATATATGGCCCACAATGGTGAGGGGGAGGGCAATCCATCTATTGATACAGCTTGTTAGACGGTCAAGAGCGCAACCATAGTTAATCACAGCAATTCCCCACAATTGTTGGTGATATATACCCCTAGATATTTCACTACCTCCGAACACCACTCAATGGGATAATCCAGCGCAAATGGCACTGCAGCTGAGGTAATTGGGAACATTTGGGATTTAGCCCAATTAATGATTATTCCTGAGAGCCCGCCAAATCTCACAAATTCCTGCAGATTTGGATTATGATTGTGAATCGGATCTTTTACATAAAGGGTGACCTAATCCGCATATAGAGAAATCAATATAGGACATGGAAAGCAGCGAAGGGCCTTTTCCTGATGATTTTGTCTAAGTCTTGCTGCAAGTCATTCTATTGCCAGGGCAAAGAGAAAGGGGGAGAGGGGGCATCCTTGATGGGTTCCTTGTTCAAGCTTGATTAGGGGGAAGTATGACTATTGACTCTCACCCGAGCCGTGGGAGAGGTGAAGAGGAGACGTATCCATGAAAGAAACCCATTTGGAAGGCCCGTGCATTGAAGTATGGTAAACAGATAGTCCAATTCTACTGAATCAAAAGCTTTTGTGGCATCTAAAAAGACAGCCACGAATGCTAGCTAAGGGTCAAAATTGTGCATTACAGACACTAGTGTATGCAGGTTGTGGGAGGTCGCCCTATCGGGTAGGAAACTTGCTTGGTCCAGAAGTACTAATTTCTCCATTAGGAGTTTAAGGCGATTTGCCAAGAGTTTTGCATGCATCTTTGCATCCGTATTAATAAGAGACAGAGGCCTATACGAATCACAATGATCCGCAGGCTTGCCTGGCTTCAGAAGTGAAATGATGAGCACCTCTCTCATAGTGTCAGGGAGAATTTTAGCTTCCAGCACTTCCATATGGACCTCATTCAGAATGGGTATCATTTGATCAATATAGGACTTATAGAAGTCAGAAGGCAGGCCGATAGGAGTCTGGGGCTTTTCCTGATCTCAGCCCCATAATAGCCTCACAAAACTCGTTCGTCTCGAAAGCCAACCCAGGTGATACCATTAGGAAAAGGGTTCAAATACGGCTGAGCATTATACAGGTCTTTATAAAAGGATGTAAAGGCACTCAGGATATCCCGACTATCTCTGTGATGCACCCCTGAAGAATCCAAGATGTCAAGAAAATAATTCTTCCTCCACGGTTTCTCCCACTCCCCGTATCGATGTGCAGTGAAATATTTACCCCGAAAGCGAATATCCAGCTCTGCAGTATCAGTACATTCAGTGAGTTTGTCCCATAGCTTAGCTCTCTGAGTGCCTGAAATTTCTCACCATATATTTGTCTCCAATTGCTTGAGTTCACTCTCTAGTTGACGCAAACTACGTCTGATATCATAGAGTACCCCACAACTTTTAGCGATGCATAAACCGCTTATTGTAACTTTAAAAGCTTCCCACAGCATACTCACTTTCTCCACTGTGCCCTTGTTGCGAGTAAAAAAACTCGTAATCTCTTCGCCTAATTCTGCCCGAAAGACCGTGTCAAGTAGCGCTTCGGGTACCAGCCTCCAACAGAACGTGGCTGCTGTGGAGAGCGGGGGAGCTATTCGCAGGTCTACAGGCAAATGATCTGAAAGTGTTCTAGCCATGTGAGTCTTGGAGACAATGCAAGGTACCACCCCACAGGAGACAATCCAGTAGTCAAGACAAGACCAAGCGGCGCGAGCAGTGGTATGGTAAGTGCCTTCTCTCTGCCCTGGGTGACTATGCCTCCAAGCATCCAAGAGCCTATGGGCCAAAAATAGCTGCAAAATGATTTCATGAGTTTTAGTATAGTGATGGGGCTGGGGGTGGGAGCGATCGAGTGAAGGGCATAGCGCAGTATTCAAATCTCAGCCCCAAAGAATATAGGTGGAGCCAACTTTTAGAATTTGTCTCTAGGAAGAGGTGTAATAATCTGGATAGTCGGTGTTAGAAACATAGCAACAGACCAAAGTGACAGATTGTGCTCCCAGGAAACCCCAAAGTATGCAGTGTCTACCAGAAGGGTCCCTTCAACCACACAAAACAAAAGGAGTGCACTTCTTAACCAAAATTAGTGTGCCCCGAGAGTACGACGAGTACGATGAGAAAACCCTATCTGAGGCCCTTTTACTTCCAAAGCAGGGCAATCTGCAGCGGTCAGTGTGTGTTTCCTGAAGTATCGCTATATGTACATGATGTCTGTTGATATATGTCAGTATCTGTCGACACTTCCGGGGGTCACCAAGGCTTCTGACATTCCACGTGAGTAGACTTATATGTAGAGAGTCAGTGTTCAATGCCATATCACAGAAGATGGGAAAGAAATAGTGATGCCATATGAATAAATATACTTGTATGTACTTCCATGTGTGGAAAGGTACCACTGATGGTGTATGTTATTGAAACCACTGAAGAACAGCAACAAATCTCAATCGTGTTGGGATAGGTCCTCCCACTAAAACCCTTAATAGCACCACAACATAGCATACCACGAAAAAGTGGATCTAAATGACAACATACAGAAAATCAACAAATATACTTGTGAACGAAATCTTGGTCTTGAAATGTATATAAAAATAAGCATTATTTTTGCAATTGGTCTTGATTTATTCTTCGTGTGTCTCATTTATTCATCGGGGAAAGAAAAGGGATGCCTCATTTGAGCATTCCTGCTGCACGATCGGGCATCAGGAAGGCTCACTAGACACCAGGGATTTTTTTTACTTTGAAATTGAATTAACTGTTTGTGGTGAGCCGCCCCTTAGGCAAGGTACACTCCCCTTTTGGGGGCAATCTTCTTTGGCTTTGTCTTCTCCACTGGGGGGCAGATTTTGCAATTTTTCTAGTGGCCCACTGGACCACCATGGATTAATTTGTGGGGTGCCCCCCCTTTGTGGGCATTGTTTTGGGATGTCTGCCCACATGGGGAGCCAGCTCACGCAAGTTTATTTTATACAGGGCCCACTAGACCACCAGGGATTTATTTGTGGGGAGTAACCCCTTGGGCAAGGGTTGCTCTGCTTTGGGGGCAATGTGTGTGGCTGTGTCTGCTCCCCAAGGAGGCAGATTTGCTGATTTGTTTCTATGGCCACTAGGCCACAAGGCATTTATGTGTGGATATTGGCACTGTGGGCAAAGATCGCTCCTCTTTGGGGGCAATTTTTTTGGCTGTGTCTGCCCCCTAGTGGGGCAGACCTTGCCTTTCTTAAAAAAAGAATTGGGCCCATTAGTCCAGCAGGGATATGTCTGTGGAGAGTGGCCCCTTGAGGGGGCAGATTGGCTGATTTATTTAATTGTATGGCCAGTAGGCCACCAGGGATTGGTCCGCTTTTTGGTAGGAAGATTGTGGCCATTTCTGCCCTCTTTGGGTGCCTGATTAGCTGTATGTTTTAGGCCCATATGCCACCAAGGGGGGCAGAAGCCACTAGACAACATGGGTTTTTAAGTACTTGTGTTGGGGAGTGGCCTCAAGAGCAAGGGTTGCTCCCCTTTTATGTAGGTGAATATTTTATTTATACTCTTAGGCCCACCTACCCCTTAGCTTGGCTGGTGGATTGTGTGTAGACTGGTGCATTATTTGCATATGTGATTGAAATGTTTTTCTTCTTTTTATGCTAGTATAAAGATTTTGAATCTTTTTTTGCGGTTTCAGCAGTGGTTGTTCTGCAGTTTTGGTCGGCTCTTTTTTTGGGTGAGAAAAACATTTTTGTTGTATGTACTCCAAATTAGTATTATTGTCATGCATGAGTGAATTTTTTTGTAAGTGGTGTCATAATGGCAGCATATTTAGTTAGTGTTTTAAGCATGTTTTGCATTGTCTTATGTGTAATTTTCTTTTCTTTGTCTTTTTTAGTGAGATATTGTTGCTCCTTACTGTGTCTGTGCAGAGTAGGTGGTGGTGAGTCAAGCGGTTTCTGGCAAGTGAGTGGTATAGTTTGGAGTATATAGGTATTTGTGATAAAGACACATTTTGTTTATAACTTATTTTAAAAAGTGTTTGTTGTTGTTGACTTGTTTGACAAGTTACTGTTATTAGTAAAGATTATGGCTAGCCATAGAATTACTGCTCAGCAGGTGGTTGGAATGCTTTTTGAATCTATCTCTGAGCAGGATTATGAGACTGACAGTGCATCTGAGAGATAGGAGGTAGTGCAATATTCTGGCAGTGAGTTTTCTGCCCACTAGGAATCAACTGATGATTAAGCTACTCTCAGTGCTGATGAAGCTACACTCAGTGGGGATAAAGTGTCTGTTTTAGAGGAGGACACTGATGTGTTGATGGTGCAGCATGAGACATTGGGATTGCAGTCTGGGGATTCAAGGCTTCCTCCTGGAAGTGCTGGACACTGGGTTGATCCAAACATGGTGCGGCCGGTGTTGCCTGCCATCAGTGGTGATGTAGGGTGTAGGGTGGATTGTGAATTTTCTTTGCCTCTCCACATGGCACCTAGCATCAAAGTTGAATTTGGGCAGCACTTCATCACAATGTGGGGAGTGAAATGTGACATTTCACTTAACCCAGGGCATATAAAACTCATTTTTATAAGGGTCTACCATCTAATTAAGTATGGGCGAAATTTGCGAATTTGCGTTCCGCAAAAAGCGCGAAATCGAATCCGCAATCCGCAAAATCCGCAAAATCGTGCGAAATTGCGGATTTTTGTTTTTTTGCGTGTTCGCAACATTTTTTGTGTGTTCGCGGGGCTTTTTGCGTGTTTGCGGGCCGCTTGCATGGCGAAGTTACCCATGCCGTCGTGTATGGGCACTGCACCCTCTGGTTCACCACTGCCACCCTCTGGTTCACCACTGCCACCCTCTGGTTCACCCCTGCCACCCTCTGGTTCGCCCCTACCACCCTTTGGTTCACCACTGCCATCCTCTGGTTCAGCACTGCCACTCTCTTGTTCACCCCTGCCACCTTCTGGTTCAGCACTGTCACCCTCTGGTTCACCACTGCCACCCTCTGGTTCACGACTGCCACCCTCTGGTTCATCACATCACCTCTGGTTCACCACTGCCACCCTCTGGTTCACCACTGCCACTCTCTGGTTAACCACTGTCACCCTCTGGTTCAGCACTGCCACCCTCTGGTTCACCATTGCGACTCTCTGGTTCAGCACTGCCACCCTCTGGTTCAGCACTGTCACCCTCTGGTTCACCCCTGCCACCGTCTGGTTCATCAGTGTCACTCTCTGGTTCATCACTGCCACCCTCTGGTTCACCACTCCCACCCTCTACCGAGACCTTTTGTGATGCAGCGGCAGCACAAAAGATGCGCCATGGTGCTGGGTATTAACAACATGACGCATCTGAGAGATGCGTCACGTTGTAAAGCCCTGCGTCATCAGGAGGCGTTCCGTTGCAGGGGAGGGCGTTCCTGTGCAGGAACGCCTCCTAAAAGTGGCTGAGTGAAATCTACAAGAATTCACTCAGTCACTTTTAGGCCAATGCTGCGTCAAAACCCTGCGCCTGCTTGAAGCAGCCGCAAGGCTTGATGTTGGAGACATAGGGCCCCCCAGAGGATTGCTGGAGCTGCGTCGCAAGCTCGACGCAGCTCCAGCAATGCGCTGCTTTTACGGCACAGATGCGTGATGCATCTTTGCTGTTTTTGCCACATGGTGCACCACATTGTAAATGCGGCGCACTATGGGTGGCAGAGCTGCTGCGCACAATAACTGGCGTATCCCTAGGGATGGGCCAGTTCTTGTACATCTGCCCCTATACATTTAGCCAACGAGGGAGCACTTACTGATTAGACAGTAGAAAGTACTCCAGTTGAGTAGAGGTATTGCACAAAAAGGTGGCATCTTCGTGGACAAACATGCAGGGGGGGATTCATTCTGCCCCCTGTTAGACTCGTTTTTTGTGCCCTTCTGCCCTCTGTTAAACTCGTTTTTCCCTTGTTTTTCTGCCCTTCTGCCCCCGTTAGACTTGTCTTTTGTGCCCTTCTGCCCTCTTTTAGACTCAGTTTTCCCTTGTTTTTCTGTCCTTCTGCCCTCTGCCCTCTGTTAGACTCGTTTGTTGTGCCCTTCTGCCCTCTGTTGTTCCCTTGATTTTGTGCCCTTCTGCCCTCTGTTAGATTCGTTTTTTGTGCCCTTCTGCCCTCTGTTAGACTTGTTTTTGTGCCTTTCTGCCCCGATAGACTAGTTTTTTGTGTCTTTCTGCCCTCTGTTAGACTCTTTTTCCCTTGTTTTTCTGCCCTTCTGTCCTCTGTTAGACTGTTTTTTTGTGCCCTTATGCCCTCTGTTAGACTCGTTTTTCCCTTGTTTTTCTGCCCTGCTGCCCTTTGTTAGACTGCTTTTAGTGCCTTTCTGCCCTCTGCATCACCACATCATCACTCAGCGCTACCCCAGCATCCTCAGCACCACCACATTATCACTCAGCACCACCACATTATCACTCAGCACCACCACAGCACCACTCAGCACCTAACCAGCATCACTCAGCGCCACCACAGCATCACTCAGTGCCAACACATTATCACTCAGCACCACTACAGCACCACTCAGCACCACCACAGCATCGCTCAGCACCACCACAGCATCACTCAGCACCAACCCAGCACCAATCAGCACCACCACAGCACCACTCAGCGCCACCACAGCAGCACTCAGCACCACCACAGCATCACTCAGCACCACCACATTAGCACTCAGCACCACCACAGCACCACTCAGCACCACCCCAGCATCACTCAGCACCATCCCAGTATCACTCATAACCACCAAAGCACCACTCAGCATCACCACAGCACCACTCAGCACCACCACAGCACCACTCAGCGCCACCCCAGCATCATCAATCTGCGCAACCATTCAACAACAACTGGTTCAAATATGTTCTCTCAATTGTAGCAGGGTTTCTGTTCTCCCACAGAACTGTGCACAGAGGATTGGAACCTCAGCGAATTAGGGTGACCCAAAACTCACCTTAGTACCGAACAAACCCCTTACCGAGCTAGCCTCAGTGTCTCATTGGTCATGACAAACTCCCAATGTTTAGACAAACCAGAACATGAGCTTACAATACCTCAGGTTACGTGGAACACATGAGCACTCTTTCGTTATACAATCATTTCAAATCAGAACTTGGAGTAAATGAGGACACGTGCACATTTGAAATATTTATTTACTAATGCCGTCTTCTCAGGCGCACTATCTTAGATAATACAAGGAGACATATTATCAGAAGCAAAGTTATCAGCATAGTTACTAGTCCATAGTAAGAAAATGGTGACAGCATGCTAACATGCTGTAATGAATAAGGGTTAACAACACTTATTTCTAACCCTCCCTGACTCACATATTATATTAATAGCTAAGAAGGTCTCTTTGGGTTGAATTAGGGCGGGCCCATACCTCAGGATCCTAGAATGAAGAGATCACATCAGCATACACCAGCTCTCTCTGCATGCGAACAGCATCAAGTGTGTTTGTGTGCCTCAAGCAAAGCAATATAAAACCCGCCTAAAGCCCAAAGTTGGCAGAAGCTGCACTTATGATATGTCTATGAAGGCGCGAAGATCAGACCTCATAACAATTCTGTATTGTGTTATTCCTGAAGCTTCAGCACTCTCTGTACAGACATAGTTTATTAAGCAAAGCTGATATCAGAGCAATAACATATTATTCTCATGTAAACCACAACGAACTAGTAGGTTGAAAGCTAAATCAACAATTGAGTGTCGTGTGCAGAAGCAGCAAAATGAAAAATGGTGTTTAAACATGTAATGAGCCTATGCTAACTTAACGCATTATAAAGATATACAGTAGCTATATGACACCCCCCCATGATCCGAGGACAGATAAGATAAGATAAGATGAGGGCAACTTCATGAAAGTAGAGTTCAAGAACTATGAAAAACCTTATTATCATAGAAAAGTACAGTAATCAAATCAAAATATAAAACATTTCAATTTCAGAAATCAACAGCACTCAAGCCAATAGGACTGGGAGGTGAAAAAATGCAAAAAATGGGGCATCATCATAAACCAATAAGGTTCATCAAGGCAAGACCGAATATGCAAAATATGCAGCAACAGCCTCCAACAGGAAATCACCGTATTCATCCGAAAACAGTTCAGCCATCCAATTCAAAAGGGGAAAAGAACAAACATGAGCTCCCAATACTGGAGCCTCTATTACCATCAGAGGACAACTCGGTGGGTTTTCAAGAAAGCTCAGTGCCAAGAAATCTTGCGCTGCTGTAAGAATGTTCCAAGGACCCATTAGTCCATGCATCGCTGCTAAGGCCATAATCCTGTCGCCAGTACAAACCAACTCGTGAGTAACGATGGGACTCATCAGCTGATTAAAGTCGACTTCAGGAGAAACCGGTCCGCAGAGACACAAATCAATGGCCCAGTCACAATCACAGCTTAGGCAATGAAACACAGGATGGACACAGGTGAAGTAGGAATATCGAAACGATAATCCATATGCCGTGCTTAAAATCGCAAGCGGCAGCGTGCCATAATATTCAAGCATCCGGTTGCAAAACAGCGCCAGAAGGGGCTGGGCGGCTTCTACCACATGTGGGGCATCCATATTTAAGGAAGCAAAGGACCACTAGAACACCTGCCGCCAGTGCCAGTAAAACCAGGAATCCTCCAAACAAACTCGAAAAAATGGAATGGAAGAAAGCAGGGATCACTCCAAATATTTTTTCAAATGAAGTAACAAGACCGCTGCTAACGGTTTTAAAAAAATGCGCCAGCCCAGTTGTGGAGGACGCGTTACAAGATAGAATGTATCATTTCGCCAAAATGCAACGGTAAATCAGTATTTAAAAGTGCCTGAACCTCAGTCCAGGTGTTAGCTATGTGAAGCATGAAAGTTTCCCGAGCCGAACTCAAGGCCACTTCTTTCTGGGACAATAGAGCCCTCAGTCTGCTCATGCCGTTGAACTCTGCTTTCAAGGTTGAGATGCGTGGCCAAATGGAAACCTCCCTATTTTCATTTGTGGGTGGGTACAGGACATTTCTGCAGCAAACGACACGTTCAGTTACGGTTACCACATAAGCTACACCTTTAATTAACCCGCAACAATCTTCATTATTTAAAAGCAAATAACTTCCGTTCCCCAGTAAGGTAAAAGTTGGGGTGATTGCTGGTACAGGAGTCCCTTTCAAAACACAGGCTAAGTTTGGTCGGTCCTGGTTGCAAGAGCCGTGTAATTGTATGTGCCTACACATTAACGAGTGATCTGGAGTTTCTGTACATTCCTCCCCATTCAGATAAACTTCCTGGCCGTCTTTCAAACATCTATAAGTGAAAGGAAGGGACCACACTTCATGGACAAATGCACTACCTAAAGGCTCATAGCGACCTATGGCAACATATTTCATACAATTTGTAAACTTATACAAAGCAAAAGGTAAAGTTATTAATCCGTGGATAAGCCACGTTGCAGCGGAGGCTTCTGCCACAGAAAAAAGCAAGGGCTCTAATCTCTCAATATGTAACATTGAAAAAGAAGCATCTCGCATAGAAAGCATGCGCTGCTTGTTAGTTAAATTAAAGGGGGCAAAAAGAGACAAGAAACATTCATGTAGGTCCATGGCACCTTGCCAGATTCAAGCGTTTGAAGGGTCCATACAAATTGCATGATAGAACGTAATTGATTCTGACCGTGGTACAACACAGAAACTTCATCATGTACAATATCCACTACAGATGACACAATGTTATCTAAAGTGTAAATTCGGGAAGAAAGCATGTTAATACTATTCTCAACTACTGCAAGCACTTTCTCTAGATTTGCTTGATCTATAGCTCTAAGTCGCGTCGCTGCCTCAATCTGTGAGGTCTTCCAGATTTCATTGTAAATAGCATATATCCATCTTTTTGATCTACCACTAGCCGGGCCTTTTATGAAATCATTTAAATCTACATCATCATTCAGCTTTGCAAGATGTAATTTAACTGCAGACAATTTAGAATGTTTCAGCCAACTCTGACACAATTTACCCACAGAGTAAGTTGTGACAGAATGTTCAGTTTCAAAACGTGGATCAGGTCTGACCTGTGTAAAGCCATCAGACAAACCCAGAAAACGGTGCTGGCATGTATCAGCACTTTTGTGCCACACCAGCCAACCCATAGGGTCCATACTGGATATGTTAAAGGACAAATTCAGCAATAGGGTCTGTAAGTCCCTAATCGAAAACTGAGTATAATTACTCCAGCCAGAATAATCTTCTAACTCTGGGATAGATGGAAAATTTAGTTTTTTAGAAGTAGCCAATCCAAAGCACGTTGTCTGTGAAATAGTGGAATTCAAAAACAACATTTGATTCGGGATGAGACATGCACGGTGCAAAGCCTCAGTGCCTGTACCTGCCAGTTTTTTTAACCCCAAACAGATTTTAGGTCAATAGTTTCCTTCCATAATTCATAGCCGCCAACAGCCAGTTGATCCAGAAAGGACTTCGAGTACAATAATTTGGTATCGGTAAGTCTAACCTTGGACATAGGCTTCTGTATCATTTTGAAATAAAATGACTCGGGATTAGACTGATTGAAGTCAGTAAAATAAGTGTACTTTTTCAAAAAAGTACTTGAACTGCCTTGTTTAGGAGCCGGGCAATGCTCCCATTGTGTATAATTTACAGTATTCCTTCTGGATGTTGTTTTATGCAAGAAGTGATTGCCAAAATATTGAAAGCAAAACAAATCACCATAATTAGCAGACTCTAAGTACAAATCTTCAGCATCAAAGGCAGCATAGTATTTCAAATCAGAAAACAAAGACTCTACGGCCTGAACATCCCAATCATCAGAACGTATGTTTTGTTTCACCACATCCCCCATATTAACTCTAAGCACATTAGGGACATTAACAACCTCAGTAGGGCCATGAATTTGAAATCTAACGGCATCCCACACTATCCCATCAAGGACAGGCCAAGCAGTGATGTTAACAAATGTCAAGTCTCTTCTCAGTCTGTGTGCAGAATGCGATGAGGAAAGGGGGGCCAAAGTTCCATTGAGATGTCGAATGCATGTTCTTTCCTCGACATAGTGTCCATTTACCAAGCGGAAAAAATAAAACACAAATCCAATTGACATAAAAAGGTAAAATGAAAAAAGCACCAACCAAATATATGTCCAAGGGGGAATTAAAAAATGTTTTTTTAAATAAGCTGGCATAAACTGAAAAACGTGAGTGTTTCTTCGAGGCATTGGAAACAGAGTCAAATGAAAATCTGGATTCTGTGGCCAGACTTGCTTGCAGGTCAGGCATGGATAAGTCAGTGGGGTAGGTATAGTCTAATTCATCATGATCTGTACCGGGCAAAGTACTTAATAAAGGACTGGAAATTGCAGGTAATTCGATGGCCACTTCATTTTCATGATTAGAAGCAGTGGGCAAAACTGAATTTCTCACAATGGAAGGACAGGAAACAGCCGGTGTCATGCTAAGAAGAATCGGCCACTCTGTGTATCTTGACATTGTCAATTGAGATAAACCTGTTTTCCTTACGACCAGGAAGTGGTGGTAAAATGACTGTTCTTGTGCCCTTCACTCCAAGCACTGGAACCGGAGCTCGATAGGAAGGACCAAATTCTTTCTTGTTATTGATCTTCTCACGAACCACTTCTCCAGCTTGGGGTAGCCAGCCGACTACCGGGATCTGCAACGCAACATCCGATGTGGAGGGCAAATGTTCCTTTGCAAGACTGTCTCTGGTCTTTTGTAGATTCTGTAAAACAGTACAATGTTCATCTACGTCAAAGGTTGTGGCGCGAGCCACGCAGTCTAGACCGTCAAGGTCAGGGACGTACATCTTGATGCCAAAGAGTCCGCCCACCCAGAGACCTTCTAGGGAGATTATTAAGAGCACGCTGCACGCCATTGAGGTGGGCCAGCCAGTTTCTGCCAGTGCCTATAACTCGGGCTGTCAAAGATTGCTTTAAATCACGGTTCATTCGCTCCACTACACTATTACCCTCAGGTCTGTAGGGAGACGAAAACTTGATTTGGACCCCCATCGAAGTCATGGCATCCTTATACGCCTTAGAGGCGAAAGCCGGACCCTGATCCGAATGGAGGGTACCACAGGCAAAAATCCCTACAAAGACACGCAAATCTCTAATGACAGTCCGTGAATCAGTGCTGCGATGGGGCCAGACCCATACAAAGCGTGTGCATGAATCAACTGCAACTAAGATGTACTTATACGCAGTATCAGATGAAAAAGGACCGCAGTTATCTAAATAAACACAACCTAGCGGTTTATTAGAAATGTACAACTGTGTCTGTGGCGGACGCGCAGCAGTCGAAGGTTTAATCTGCTGACAAATGTCACAAAGAAGGACATAATCACGCGTCTGTTTGTACAGTCCCGGCCACCAGAAACGTTGTTGTAATTGAGTTACAGTGGCCAAGACGCCCGCATGCACAGACGCCACACCTTCATGAGCCACTGAATTCAAGTCAGCCCTGCGATCCGAGTTGGGAATCAAACGTTCCCCAACATCAGGAATTTTCACAAAAGGAACCTTTTCGGGACTTAAGTGGTATGTGTACTTCGAAGGGAAACCCACAGGATGCTTACCTCCCTTCTCAGTGGCAGCAACAGCCGCCAAGATGTCACTGTCAATCTTACTTTTGGACCTAGTAACTGCTGCAACTAAGTATGTAGATACCACTGACTTCGCTGCTTCATCAGCAAGCGAGTTACCGACAGCGTGGACTCCAACACGCTGGTGGCCGAGAGTATGAATCACAAAAACGAGCGGCAACTGAGCCTTAAGCTCTGCCACTCGAACCCAGATCATCTTGTGTTTTATTGTGCTACCCTTGGAATCACGAAAATCATTTTGAATCCAAAAGAACAAGTTTTCATTGTAAGACTGGACACAATAGTAAGAATCACTTACAATAAGAGTTGTCACACTAGGATCTGCGTACTCCAACGCTAGTAAGAGAGCACGAAGCTCAGCCAATTGTGCGGTGCAATCTCCCAGAGGCAACGTGTGAACTGCCTAGGACTGGAACTCATCGGTCACCATGGCACCGACCACAATGGCGCATGCGGAAACGTAGGCGTGTTCAGAGCCATGCGCAACCTGCGCCGAACCATCAGTGTAAATGATGCAATGGAAGTCATCCAAAGGTCGCATAGCTAGAGGAGCAGGATGAACAAATTCATACTGCAAGTACTCTTGCGACCCCAATGAGGCGTCAAAAATAAACGTGACATCCGAGGACGTCAAGGACGCAGCCCACTGAATCCACCGAGGGTGCAAAGCTTTTGAATTTGGACACTGGCTTTCGTGACTGCCTCCAAATGAGGACAGGGTGTAACAACCAACATGCGTTTCCCCTGTGACAGAGCTCGTTCCTTAAGAATCGCCATCTGCACAGCTGTTAAAACCTTTTCCACAGTGGGAAATCGCATCTCAGCCGAAGTGTACAAGTGTGACTTGTAAGCAATAGGTACTGTGTCTCCTTCATTAAAAGTCAAGTACGTGAAACCCACCGTCCCAGGAATAATTCTTATCACCAGGTTGGTGTGGTTATCACGAGTCAATAAAAATTTAGAAGCTAGCAGATCAGCCTGCAAAGATTGCAAGATGGCCGAGTGCTCAGGCAGCCAGCATGATTTAGAAAAAGTAGGTTGTATCAAAGCATACAAAGCCTTGATACGCTGGGCATATTCCGGAATGTATGTCCTCCCGAAATTTAAAAAGCCCAGTAATGACTGTAATTTTTTCAGAGTTGTTGGAGCGCGCAACTGGGCGCATTTCTCCAAGAAGTGAGGAGCCAAACCTCTACCTTCATTGTTGAGCTCATAGCCCAGGAACAACACTGTGTACTCAGCAATGTGCGATTTTGCAAAGTTACATTTGTAACCCATATCTGCAAAGGTACAAATAATCGAATTTACACGACACAGATGCTCCCAAATTTCGTCGTCTGTGAGATATATGTTATCCACGTACGAGCAAGCATCTGGATCGATTCTCTCTAAAAGAGAGACTATGCGTGCGGTAAATATACCAGGACTATTCTTATAGCCCATTGGGAGACGCCGGAATTGTTTTTAGACCCCAGCGCACGTAAAACTGGTCCATTGGGAGATTAAGCTATCCAATCTGTGGGCATAAAAACGGTTGGAAATGTCAAGCGTTGTTTTAAAATGCTTACGCACAAGACTATCCACTAGGGCAGAGCCGTGAGTATTCTGTACTGCACAGTTACGGCAATGCGAGTTCAAATGCCGGTAATCCAAAACCAAACGATACGATCCGTCAGGCTTGGTCACAGTAAAAAGAGGATTATTCATTGGTGACACACACGTTTCAATAACTCCCTGATATTCCAATTGATCAAGGATGTCCGCGACGGAAGCTTTTGCTTCACGCCGGATGGGATATTGAGGTTGAGGCTGCGGCTGAGACCGTAAGGGAATTTCGTGGCTCGGGGACAATTTATCCCAACCACATTGATTACGGTACAGAGCAGGTGCGAGAGCCCGAGCCCACTCTTCTGCAAAATGCTGCGCATGCTCTTTCGAGACAGTGTTCGCGAAACTGGGGAGGATCACCTCCTCCCCTCGCGGCGCCGCGAGCACAAAAGGTGGGGGCCAGTCAGCCTCCGAAAGCAAAATGTCATACGTAGAAGAAAGATTTTCCCAAAATACCCCTTTAATGGTACGTTGTATGTCACCTTCAATTAACAGGACAATTTCATAAAGTCTTTCAGGGGGAGCAAGTCTTGTATCAGCTGTTTCTATTACAACGTAGACATCAGTCGCTGTCACCCTCAGTAGTGGACGCAGCGCCTCTCTCACTATGGTAATCTCCGCCGCGCTGTCCAGCAAGGTCAGAGCCCACGTTCCGAAGCCGCGTTCTCACTATCTGTGGCATATCGATGCGCTGTTAAGGCTGCAACTTTCTTTTTCGCAAACTGCGGTCTCTTTGGCGTAGAATCCTCCTGCTTCCCTGCGCCGTCTGCCTGGCGGGGCTGGCCACGTCCTTGTTGGCCACCACGTCCCCTTCCGCCTCCTCCTCCACCGGTCTTCGGGGCCGATGAGTCCTGAAAGGAACGAGGAGAGCGTTGATCAGAAACCTGAAATCGATCAGGTGATTTAATCATCGCGCGATCGCGCAAATCATAAACTCTCTCTGTCGGCGCAGGAACTTGCGGCGCAGGATATGATTCCTGAGTCTGCTGTTGTTGCTTCCCCTGATTCTGTTTTTTAGGCCAATTCTGTTTTTTGGACTTGGGCTGGACATCTGCCGCAGCAGACTGTACTTGTGGTTGTTTCTTCTCCTTGACAGCAAAATATTTCAGACCTTTACTTGTGCGACCAATAGTTTTATTAGCGGCCACAACAATCTGTCGGGGTTTATCGGCATCGGGCAGAGCAGCCAAAGCATTCGACACCTGAAAGTTCACTGCATCTCCCTTTATATTGGAGAGTATGAGATCGCTAACAATCTCAAAAGAACCACATAGGCGCATACCCAATTCAACCGCTGCTTCCGGTCCGTGATCATCCTGAACACGCTTAACGATCGTAGGCAGTACGGACATAGACGGGGTGCCGAAACACCTCGTATAAACGGCCGCAAAAGTTTTTCCCCAACTTTCACAGTCAACGAGTTCAGGAGTTAAATCCTTAGGCAAAGTAATCGTTAACATTCTATGTTTATCAGCAGGAGTAGAATTCGGAAACACAGCCTCCAGCTGGTCAAATTTCTCGGCAAGCCAGAAAGGGAATTCATCTTTATCATCGGGGCGCTTACCAAAAACTGAATTGACCATAACCGGATTGAGCCTTAAACCGCCATGTTCCGTTTGAACGGCTGGACCCCCCGGGGGACCACCCGGGAGATGACGACCTATGTATTGCACTAATGCACGAATCACGGCAATCGAGACAACATGTAGTCTGCGAATATCCGCAAGGGGACAAGCGCTGTGATTCGGGTGCGGGGTGAATCCACCCAATGCAGGCCAATTTGTGCCTGGAATGGACAAAGGACCCAACCTCGCAGCGGATAAAGAGTGGGGTAGGGCGCCATCAAACCAAACGCGATGCTGCCAATGATCAATAGGTTTTTCCAGTGCCCTGTACGGTGTATATTCAGCCGGTACAGGTGAGGGTGTGTAGGTGTGGAACACGTTAGAATTAGCGTCCACTACCGGAAACGTTACCCACGAATAAAACAACTCGAAAGGGTATGCCGGATCTGCACACACCACTAAAATCACAGCCAAGCCCTCCAATGGAACTTGGAAAGCCTGTAAATGGTTGCGCAACGCAATGCGACTATGCTGCGGGATAGCCACAGCCTGCACCATGATTGCACCGGAACTACTGAAGAACAAAGGAAACTTTGTAGCACAACTGGGTAGTAATTCAAAGAAACCGTTTTAGATAGATTCAAGCTTGAAAAAAGACCTATTTAAAAAAATAGGCAGGTTTCACCGACACCACCGTTTTCCGGAAACGACAGTGAAGGGGTTAAGGTTTGAATGATATACTACTCGAGTGTCATGATATAAGACCACCAACTGTTGGGCGCCATGTAGCAGGGTTTCTGTTCTCCCACAGAACTGTGCACAGAGGATTGGAACCTCAGCGAATTAGGGTGACCCAAAACTCACCTTAGTACCCAACAAACCCCTTACCGAGCTAGCTACAGTGTCTCATTGGTCATGACAAACTCCCAATGTTTAGACAAACCAGAACATGAGCTTACAATACCTCAGGTTACGTGGAACACATGAGCACTCTTTCGTTATACAATCATTTCAAATCAGAACTTGGAGTAAATGAGGACACGTGCGTATTTGAAATATTTATTTACTAATGCCGTCTTCTCAGGCGCAGTATCTTAGATAATACAAGGCGACATATTATCAGAAGCAAAGTTATCAGCATAGTTACTAGTCCATAGAAAGCAAATGGTGACAGCATGCTAACATGCTGTAATGAATAAGGGTTAACAACACTTATTTCTCACCCTCCCTGACTCACATATTATATTAATAGCTAAGAAGGTCTCTTTGGGTTGAATTAGGGCGGGCCCATACCTCAGGATCCTAGAATGAAGAGATCACATCAGCATACACCAGCTCTCTCTGCATGCGAACAGCATCAAGTGTGTTTGTGTGCCTCAAGCAAAGCAATATAAAACCCGCCTAAAGCCCAAAGTTGGCAGAAGCTGCACTTATGTTATGCCTATGAAGGCGCGAAGATCAGACCTCATAACAATTCCGTATCGTGTTATTCCTGAAGCTTCAGCACTCTCTGTACAGACATAGTTTATTAAGCAAAAGCTGATATCAGAGCAATAACATATTATTCTCATGTAAACCACAACAAACTAGTAGGTTGAAAGCTAAATCAACAATTGAGTGTCGTGTGCAGAAGCAGCAAAAGGAAAAATGGTGTTTAAACATGTAATAAGCCTATGCTAACTTAACGCATTATAAAGATATACAGTAGCTATATGACACAATGTTTCAAACTTTATTACAAATGTTACAAGAAGATGTTAATATTTCACTTCTATTCTTGGATTTTCCTCACAATAAATACACTGAACATAATCTTCACAAAAGTTATTTACAAAATGTTTAGGCTATTGCCATTATTAAATTAAAATCACTTTTATTTAAGTATTAATTATTTAAAAAAATAAAAGCCATTTAATTTGTAATATCAATGCAGCTAAGTCACGTAAATACAAAACATGTTGCATTACAAATGCTATAGGTTTCACATTTGCGAAAGTTATAACTACTGGCATTGTAAATGACAAAGCTATTAATTTAGCTATTTTCAAAACCAACACATAAATAAAAAAAATTGTCATTTACAAGACCAATAGCTCAAACTTTCCTAATGCGAGACCTATTGCATTGCAAATGCTTGTTTTTATATCTGTCAGTGCTTCCTGTTGCGGTTTAATTTTCGTGACAGGCGCCTCATTGCCTACTTGTAACTATTCTCTGACCCTGCTTCAAGGGTCAGAGCACGGTCAGAGAATAGTTGCAAGTAGGCAACGAGGCGCCAGGAAGCACTTACAGGCTTACAGCAGCAGGTGCCCAAGTTGAAGTTAATTTCTTTGTAACCATTTTGTAAAAGGTTACAAAAAATTAGCTTCAACTTTTGCACCTGCTGCTGTAACCCTGTAAGTGCTTGGCTGAAAATTCGTCCCTGCTGATTGTGGATTTTACCGCGATTTCGCGAGATTCGCGGATCGCGAAATCGCGGCAAATCCGCAAATTCCGTGAGCGGAATGAATTTTCAGCCCATGCTTACATATAATTACCTGCTCCCTACCCCTGGGACACATAGGGAAGACCCAGGGGGTTCCTAATATGCCAAAACATTGTAGGATATCAATGTGTAGGTGCCTCAAACCCCAAAATTGAGTTTGAGCATCATTTACTTTTTAAAAGCAGTCCTGCCACGCAGGGCTACTTTTAGGGTTCAGCAGTGCACACATGCAAGTGCAGAAAAAGATGCTGACCTCTAAACTACCATGCCCTATTTTGGGCTAGGAACTACTAGGTAGATGTAATCCCCCTGCCCTAATATTTATTAGATCCTGATAGGGTAGGTCATGACAACCACAGGGGTACAACAAACGCTCAGTGTATAGGTGTTTTCACTGTATTATTAAAAAAAAAGTACCCGACTTCCTGCTTTACTATTTATGTGCGCCAGCACAATATGCGCACTATTGGTACCACCAGATCCCCTATCTCACACACGTGGCTATAGAGGAAGGAGATGAATTGCCAATCCCATTAACAGTGGTAATCAATCATCACAGGCCACCTTTACACAATAAAGACATTAATACTATTGATGCGACTAATGCTGCCTGGCACAAGATGGGTAGCCTAGCTCATAAATTGCCATTATATGCCCCTGCCCTGCCACTGCACTATCATCCAGATTTATCGGTTACGCAAGAAGAGGTGGGCATGGGACTGTTGCAGCAGGTTGGCTTAGATAACTTTGGGGGACCTCTACCATAACGGCACAATTAAAATGCCACATGACCTTACTTAAATTAGCAATCAAACTCTATTGTTTCATTTTACATATCATAGGCTTCAAGGGACAGTTAAGAAGTTGTATCCCACCTATCCGGCGAAGACGCCACAATTAATGGTGTTACAAATGTTAATCACCACTCCCAGTAACAAACATTTGGTGTCTAGGCTATACAATAGTTTGCAGAAGGAAATCGCAGACACAACACATAGAGCGCTTGCAAATTGGAATGATATGCTAGATTTCCACCTCACAGAGGAAGAGTGGTCGATAACGTGCTCCCTTACAGAAAGGCTGACGCCCAATGGAAATCTGAGAATATTGCACTTCAAATACTTGCATCAAACCTATTACACTCCAGCTAAACTGTATAGATATGGTTTGCGTGCAGCTGTGACATGTAAATGTTGCGGGGCTGAACCAGCAGATTTGCTGCATCGCTCTGTCCAGCGGTACGGGATTTTGGGGAAAAGGTTACACAGATACTGGGTGAAATGTTGGGTACTGATGTTGTTTGCTCTAGTCGCACATGTTTACTAGGGTTACTCCAAAATGTCAGTGCTGCTAAGCGTACATTTTGTATGATTGCCCTACTAATTGCCAAGTGACAAATTTCACTGTGTTGAGAGAGAAGAGAAACCCCTAAGTCAAACAGTGGCTACGAGATATGGCATATTGTCAGGATGTGTAGAAGACTTACGCAGAAGAACTGCCTACTGGATCCAGGCCATGGGACTATTGGAAATATTTGATTGATTATTTGCATGATTGAATATTTGCACACTAACCAGGTTGATTAAGTCTATTTAAATGTTTCTTCTTTTTTGTGGTAAAGTTAACATAAGGTAACATCACACAATTATTGTATCGGGATGAAGGATGCTGTAGTACAGTGGTCTGCATGTTGTTCAAATATTTGGACATGCTATGTCTTTGAAAATACTAATAAAAAAAAGTTATTTGTAATATACTTTTGAAGTCTTTTCTGGATCTGCAGTTCCTTCGCCTACAGTGCACGGTCCAGGCGCGACTCCAGAAAATTCCAGAAGCAATTTTGGTTCAGTTAGAGGTCAGTTAGCATGGGTTGAAATGTGTAACCAATAGAAATGTGTCTTAGAATTTGAATTAACATGGGAAGCAATGTGATTTGATATTTACATGTATATGTGTGCAGAATGAGAAGGACACTTTGCCATTTTTTGGTGCACTGTATTCATTGTGTGCATAAGAACATCTGGTGTGTGTTTCAGATACATCAGAATCTATAAATTAATTTGAAAGGTGAGTTATCAATTTGTGAGGTGTACTATGTGGTGTCTTTGTTTTAAACATAAAATATAATTTATAAAATTTGAAGTTGGTCATATATTTTGTAATGAAGAAGTATTTATTGCAGTTTTTTGTAATGTATTTAAATGTTTTTAATGTACACTTTGTATAGTATTATGTGTATTTTGGAATAGGGATTGCTGATTATCTCTGATTGTTTTAATGTGTGGATATGTACATTAGTAGTATACTGCATAATTTTAGGAGTTAGATTCAAATTGGAAATGTATATGTTGAGTTAAGGTATTAGTGATGAGACTAGTTTTTATAAGTCTCTAAAGAGGTATAGTTAAAATATGCAACATCATTTTTGGTGTTTGGTTTCAATTTGAAGTTTGTTTTGTGAATGTATGCGCTGTAGTAAGTGTTGTAGTAGAGAGACAGTCATTTATGTTTTTCAGTGATATGGTGAGACGTATAGAAGAGAAATGTGAATGGTATCTGCTTTGAATTTGGCTAGAAGTAACATTAAAAGTAGCTGTAGAAAGGTAAAGTAGCAGTAGAGATGTATGCAGTAGTTTAATCCTATAAAGATTTTGCTTGCTTGCTCTGATAGTACTGAGATAATTCTGCATCCACCCATCGAGCACCATACACTTTTTCATTCAGTGACCTAATACCTAAGTACTTATTACCTCTTTGCCGTGGCGCAAATTTGGCCGCGGAGCGGGCTGGGCTCGGTGGTGAGCGCAGCGCTCCCTTACTCATGACGGCTCTACGCCATCATGAGTCACGGGCAGCGTGGGCTCAGGACGGCGTGGAGCCGTTATGACCCCGCCCACTCACTAGTTCCCCGCACAGGCTGGGAATTAGTGCCACGCAGGCGGTGCAACAGTTGAAGACGGCTCCATGCTGTCATGAGCACACGCCGCCCGTGGCTCATGAGGATGTGGATTTTGGAAAAGGGGGTGGTGATGGACAGCTTGTTTCCTTCCCAGTAAAAGAATTGGCTTGGTAGTTTGGTTTGCCCTGTTCCCATCATGCACTGGGACAGGAACAGACTATTTTGCATATAGCCAGGTTCTGAGCTGGGATGGTGCATTGAGCTAAAAAACGGTGATGGATTAAAACCATGATCTCTTGACTTGGTAAGAGTATTCTGCATCATTCAGAAACTCTGTCCATCACCACCCCCCTTTTCCAAAATCATGAGGATGTGGAGCCATCATGAGCATGGAAGTGGATAAATTATCTATGCGTTGTGTTTGCTGCACTGTAATTATTCAATTTACTAGTTGTGAACTTATAGAAAGCCTTAGCCAGTAAGACTACTACAGGTATGTTAATATGTGTACTATGTATGCAGATGTCTAACCAGCTACATACTTTTGATACACTTTTGTAAATACCCAATTAGTTCTCATGCAAACTAGGAATGTGTCTGCAATTCTTCAATTAGCCATTCTGCCCTATCTACTTATCCTATCACTGCAGCAACACCTAAGCACTTATAAATTCACTATGCACTCTGTTTGCAGCATTATATATATTCCAGTTACTAGTTATGTACTTATGAAATACCGTACACACTTGTACAGGTGAGATATTCTGTGAACTATGCATGCAGACCTCTAACCAGCTAGTAGACATGCAAGTCAGCAATCACACTGTTACTCTCTGTGCACTTTTGCAATCATCCTGACAGAAACATGTCTTTATCTAATCACTGTGCTGAAACACAAGCACTTTTAAACTCACTCTGCTGTCAACCACAAGCACTCTAACTATCCAGTTACTGTCCATGCAGTTGTACCATGACTCAGGCCTTAATAGATACAATGCTACAGTCATATGTGCACAACATATGCGGTCCCCTAACCCCCTGCAGACTACTGATTCACTCCTGCAATAACATAGGTAGTACTGTTGCAGTGCCCCAATCACACTGTCTCTCTCTGTGCAGTGTTGTAATCATCCAATCAGAACCATGTCTTCATCTAATCACTGTGCTGAAACACAAGCACTTTTAAACTGACTCTGCTGTCAACGATCAGCCCTCTAACTATCCAGTCACTGTCCATTCACTCGTACAATGACTCAGGCCTTAATAACTGCAGTGGTACAGTCAAATGTGCACACCTTATGTGGTCTGCTAACCCCCTGGAGACTACTGATTCACTGCTGCAATAACTTAGGTAGTACTATTGCAGTGCCTCAATCCCACTGCCACTCTCTGTGCAGGCTTTTTTTTTAAAAATGATTTTTATTGAAAGTTCATAAAAAACAAGATCAGCATTACAGAATACATTTGTAAAAAACTTTAGTAGAGTACATGGCATATGGATATAAATGAATAATCAACGATCAGGTATCCACGACATGATTATAAAGTGCAAAAAGTAATTGTAAAGTGCAAAAAGTGCTTAAACGTGCATATAGGCAGACTGGTGATTATGAAGGTGTCTTTTACAAACAAAAACACTATAAAACTTTTCGTATTTTTTTAGCGACCCTGATCTAAGCGCATATTTTCTTTCCCTGCCCTGGGTTCGTAATAATTTAGCCTTCCATGCCTGAAAGGTCGGTACTTGGTTGGTTTTCCAGGACTGCAGTATAAGTGATTTAGCTATTAGAGAAGCTATGAAAAGAAATTCGTCATGTTGGGTGTTGGTCACTGAGCAGCCTAGAACAGGGACTAGATCATCGAATATTAAAGGAGCTTTAAGCTCAAAGGAGAGGTATTTTTCAATTTCCCTCCAGAGCGGTTGGATTTTAGGACATTCCCAGACAATATGTTTCCAAGTCCCTTTTTCCTCACATCGAAAACATTTATCGGCAACTAGGGGAAAGATATTGTGGAGGTAAGAGGGGGTTCTGTAAATCTACCATTTATTATAAAATTGCCTGCGTTTAAAATTAGTGCCGCGGAAGATTGTTTTATTAAATTTATTTATTTGATCCCAAATTTGTTGATTGATTTCAATATCCTCCCTTTTTTTCCACCTCTCGATAATCTTACTAGAGGATTCCTGCTTCTTGTCCTCTTTTAGTATTTTAATCCAAGTACTCATCTTTTTTTTTAGTTTTATCTTTTCAGTGCTGTAGAGATAGTTTCCTTAAAATAAAGATTTCCTATATCCAGCTCCCTGAGTATTGGATTCAACATAAAAAAAGACCATTTCAGAATGGAATGAGAATGGCTCACCTGGCTGGCAATTTGATCCCATGTTTTCCACCTGTTACCAGCCAGGAAGTTATCGATTTTATCAAAACTATTTTCTTTCCAGAGGTTTATTATTTTTCTGTCCATACATCCCTCTTCCCCTAGGTTGAAGTTGTTCAAATCTGTTGTGTTACTTATCCTAGGAACAGAATGGGATTTCAGAAACTAGGTTTTCTGTCTAAAAATCCATTGGAGGGACTTGTAGCGGATTTTTTTGGGATCTTTAGTGACTCTAATTTGATCGATTATTTTTACCTCTGGCAACATCTTCTTCATAAAAAAATTGTCTGCCTCGTTCGTGTCTAAAAAGAAAAACATAAAACTATGGTGTGCAAAAGATGCAAAATAATATTCTCTTATATTTTGGAGGGATAACCCTCCTTGTGCAAATGGAAGATATAAAGTGCTAAGTGCAATTCTTGGAGACTTTTTGGGCCAAAGAAATGAAGATATTAGGGAATCCATTTTTTTTTAAAAAGGAGACCTGAATAGCGCAGGGTGCTGCATTAAAAAAAAAATTAAAAAGAGGTAAGATCGACATGCGTATCAATGCTGCTCGGCCCATTATGGACAGGGGTAATAAATTCCAGCGTTCTAAAAGGGACTCAACCTTTTTTAGCAGCGGTGAATAATTAAGTGAGAACAAGTCGTCTAAATTGTCCGATTTGAATATTCCCAGATATCTCTTCGGCATTGGGTTATAAATTTGCCTAAATTCTGGTATTAAAGTGTCTACAGTGCAGTTTAATAAAATAATTTCCGTCTTGTTAACATTAATTTTATAGCCCCCTAGTTTTTGAAAGTCGGAAAATATTTTTAACATTTTCGCTTGACTTAGCGGGTTAGAATCTAAAAACAGGGCAATATCATCGGCATATAATTTTATATTAGTCATACCAGCTGCGGGACTGTATTAGTTCGTATATTTCTAAATGCGATCGCTAGAGGTTCAATAAATAATGCGAATAATATTGGCGATAGGGGACAGCCTTGTCAGGTACCTCTAGTGACCTTGCATGTACCGATGTTAGAATTATTGATGATAATCTGTGCCCTAGAGTTCAAGTATAGTTCTTTTAACAGAGAAATAAAAACATTTGGGGAATTAAAACTGTACAAAATAGCAAATAGGCAGTCCCAGGACATTAGATCGAAGGCTTTCTCCGCATCTAGGAACCAGATTTGGGCCTACACTTTATTAGTTTTAAAAAAATCTAGTGCCTCCAATACAAACTTTGTATTTGTATGGAGCTGCCTACCTGCTATAAAACCGCACTGATCATTAGCTACCAGACTTCCCACTATTTTATTCAAACGATTTGCTAAAAGCTTAGTAAAAATGTTTCAGTCTGTGTTTAGTAGACTTATGGGTCGCTACGAGTTTATATTCTCCCTATCCTTTCCCTTTTTTAAAATACTAACTACAACAGCTGAGCGGAAAGAATCTGGGGGGGATCCTCCTTGGAGCAAATCGTTTACTAAGATTAAAAGTTCTTTACGTAGAGTTCCTTCAAATTTTTTTAAAAATTCAATTGGAAGACCATCGTCACCGTTGGCCTTACCATTGGGGAGGTAGCCGATTACCTCGTCTAACTCAGACTCTGAAAAGGTCTCGATGAGGCATTTCTTGTCTTCATCATCTAATTTGGGGATTGTAAGTTGAGCTAAAAACTCCCCTATTGAATCAGATGAGGCCTCTTCTGTTGTTTCATAGATTCCCTCATAATGTTTCAGGAACCACTCACCAATTGAGGCTGTGGTCTTGGCGTGTATTTTAGTGATTGGGTCAGTTAGTTGATCAATTCTGTTGCGCGCCTGTTTTTCTTTTCCTTTGTGTGGTACTATACCTGGTAATATTTGGCAGCACGCAGCAACCCCAGAAGATAGCCTAATCCCTGCTGATGAGGGGTAAATACCCCGAAACACGTGTACAGGGATGGCGAAGATTTGAAGATACGCAAGAATTCGAAAGAAGATGCATCGCAGAGACAGTACTACAATTACCATGGTCCTTAGGGGCGATCCCGCTGGTGTATTAGCAGTGTGTGACCCCATTTGGTGAATGTTTGTTTCTTGGAGCTGACGAGCTCGGGACCCCGCACCTGCGCGCCTTTGTGTGGTACTATACCTGGTAATATTTGGCAGCACGCAGCAACCCCAGAAGATAGCCTAATCCCTGCTGATGAGGGGTAAATACACCGAAACACGTGTACAGGGATGGCGAAGATTTCAAGATACGCGAGAATTCGAAAGAAGATGCATCGCAGAGAATGGTACTATAATTACCATGTCCTTAGGGGCGATCCCGCTGGTGTATTAGCAGTGTGCGACCCCATTTGGTGAATGTTTGTTTCTTGGAGCTGACGAGCTCGGGACCCCGCACCTGCGCGCCTTTGTGTGGTACTATAACTGGTAATATTTGGCAGCATGCAGCAACCCCAGAAGATAGCCTAATCCCTGCTGATGAGGGGTAAATACCCCGAAACACGTGTACAGGGATGGCAAAGATTTGAAGATACGCGAAATTCGAAAGAAGATGCATCGCAGAGAACGGTACTACAATGACCATGGTCCTTAGGGGCGATCCCGCTGGTGTATTAGCAGTGTGCGACCCCATTTGGTGAATGCCTGTTTTTCTTTAATTTGCCGAGCCAGGAGCTTCCCTGTATACTCGCTATCCTCATACATCCTCTGGGCATAGCAATTGTAATTGGTTTCGCCCAGGGCATAATAGAAGTCCCTCATCCTACTCTTAGCCTCGGAGAGTTTTTGGCTAGAATATGATGTTCTGGCCCTGTAGTGTACTTGGGTTGCCTCTGTAAGATCTGTTTGTAATCTGCTCTTCTCCTCCTTTCTTGCCTTATGTTTTGGTATATCTTTAGATGTAATTAACCCCCGTAGAGTGGCCTTAAATGCATCCCAAGTCGTGTTTAGTGGGGCTGTACCTCTATTGCGTGTAAAGAACTCCTCAATGAATTCTTCAATTTATGCACACCATTGAGGATCTAGAAGGTTAGATTTATTAAAAAAACATCGTTTAATAGGGCTTATGTCTTGTGGTCGCAAATTTACCTCCATGGAGACTGCCGCATGATCTGAAAAAGCGTTTGGTAGATGAACATAGTTATGTAGCTTTAACTCATGGGAGGTTAAAAAAAAATCGAATCTTGAAGCGGAATTATACTTTGCCGAGAAACATGAATTTTCTCGTTTGAGAGGATTGACTCACCAATAATCCATGATATCAAGGTCTAATTTACAACTTTGAATCGCCAAAACAGATTGGGGTTTATTCTGATGGCGATCTTTTTTAGATGAGTCCAATACAGTATTTTGCAAAAAATTAAAGTCACCTCCCCATACTATTAACCCGGGAAGGCCAGTTATAGCATTCTTTAACTGTAGGATTGGCTGAAAATCGTCTAAGATGGGAGCATAGATTGTAGCAAGGATTATATTTACAGTATGTAATTTACCATGGGCAACTGCCCATCTACCTCTGGGGTCTGTGGCTGTGCCTGCCAGAGTAAAACCTAGATGTTTTCCTATCAGTATACATACTCCTCTCTGTGACAATCTAGCTGAGGAGGATATCGTATGGCCAGCCCAGCTCTTGAATGTTTTATCTGCATCGACAAGGTCTCTATGATGGGTCTCTTGTAAATAGATAATATCAGGGTTTAGGTTTTTTAACCAGCATTCAATAGCGTTTTTTTTTCCGAATATTGTTCAGACCATTTGCATTAAAAGAGATAAACTTCAGCATGCTACTTGCTTTTTTAAAAAGGCCATAGTTAAAAACATGCTAAAGAATGGATATATTAAGTACGTATGCTAAAGGGTTATTTAACAGTACAATAATATAATAAATATTAAAAACCTCTCTTTGTGCAAATAGGCAAATAGTCAAGAACTCTTTGTACGCAATAGGTAAATACTCAGTGCAAATATAGTAGCAGAAAATATAGATAGCAGCAGAACCTTACTTTGTGCAAAATAGGCAAATAAACAGTGCAGTACAGAAATATAATAAATATCGAAAAACCTATCTTTTGTGCAAATAGGCAAGTAGACAAAAGCTCTTTGTACATCAATAAGTAAATACTTAGTGCAGATGTAATAGCAGCAAATATAGGTAGCAGCAAACCCTTACTTTATACACAATAGGCAAATAAACAGTGCAGATATTAATAGCAGCAAACCCTTTCTTTGTGCAAAGTAAGCAAATGAGCAGTATACATGTTAATAGCAGCAGTTCAAGTTCAAGTTCAAGTTCAGAAATTTGTATAGCGCACTACTCACCCAGAGGGTCTCAAGACGCTTGAGGAGGGGGGTGCTTTACTTATCGAATATCCAAGTTTGTAGTTGCTTTCTGAAGGAGAGGTGGTTCTGTGTAAGGCAGAGGTGGGTGGGGAGAGAATTCCAGGTTTTGGCCGCTAAGTAGGAGAAGGATCTTCCCCACATGGTGGATCTACGGATGCGCGGGATTGCGGCGAGGGCTTGACTGGACGATCGTAGTTGGCGGGTGGGAGTATAAAACGACAGGCGTGTGTTGAAGCATTCGGGTCCTAGGTCGTAGAGGGCTTTGTGTGCGTGGGTGAGGAGACGGAACGTTATTCTCTTGTTGACGGATCCTTCCATGTGTAAAAACACAAAAGCATAAAAACAGGGGCCTCAGCCATACCCCTTTTACAAAAATGCCGGAACCTTATCCACATTAGAGCCATGTTAAGGGCAGATGACCTTGTCTATGCCGTGTCTGAGCTAATCTTAATATTAGAACAAACAATTCTTCAATATATGAACTCTCTTTTTTCCCCTGCAACACCTCCCTTCACCACCCCAACTCCCCCAATCCCCCCCTAGAGTGGACGGAACCTCCCTGTGTTCCACTTCCGTCCTTCTCTTTAGTTTCTTCTTTTTGGATGCCATTTCATTGCATCCTTGTGTGCTTCCTGTCGTCGCCTTAGCCCCGCCTTGCAAATCAAAACAGGGGTCAGCTATAGGCTATGCTCCTAAATATACTAGAAAATATGAAACAGAATGGGAATCAGCTATAAGCTATACTCCTAGGCCTTCTAGAAAAGTCTGGGCTTCGTGTACAATTGTAAAGATAAAAAACTTCCCTTTGGCCTATACATTAAGTTTTGACTGCTGCACGATCATAGCTTGGGCTCCCTTGCTTTTAAAAGAGTTGATCATCTTAACAAAGTCCCTACGTCTGTTAACAAAGTCTCTACGTCTGTGAGCAGAAGCCGCCAACATATCTGAAAAGATTAGAAAATTATTTACACCTTCTGCGTTGAATGATTTCTTAGAGTATGCAGTGTTTAAGATTCTCTCCTTCACCCTGAAATAAAAAAAATTAAGCAAAATTGTGCGCGGATATTTCAGATTATTGGGTTTATATGCCGGGACTCTGTGTGCTCTTGTAATTGTTAAATCCCCTTGGAGCTCGGGTATGGCTTTTTTCAAGAGGGACTCTGACCACTTGACTACATCCTTATCTTCCAGTCCCTCTGGAATGCCTACGAGATGTAGGTTTGACCTCCTGTTATAATTTTCAAGGTCCTGCAGTTTTTCTACGAGCTGGGCGGTTTCTCTATTGGCTACCAGCAGATCTTTCTGTATTGCTGATAGCGAATCCTCCAGGGATGAAATCCTGGTTTCAGCTTCGGTGACCTTTGAAGGAAGACTCCCAAAGCATTCTTCCATTTTCGTGAGCCTGCTGTGCAGTTGTGAGATCTCCTGGGCTTGGGAATGTTTAAAATCTCTTAACTCCTGGAGAATGGTTCCAAGCAATATTTCGATGGAATTTGTTTTTGTGGTATTGGGGAGGGAAAATAACCCGTTCTCTTGAGATGCTTCATGACTAGAATAACACAAAGTGTTACTTGAATAAAACACAACAGTTAGAATTAGATGAACTACAACATATAGGAAAAAAGGAAAATACTTGCCATAAGAGAACAAAGGAATGTATTAAACAACTTTCAAAACCTAGAAAGAGTTTGCACATTGTGGAAAGTACAAACAATGCCTGAAAAACAAAAAATAATAATAATAAAAAAAAAAATAATGACAAATCGCATTCTAAAGAAATAATGTACGGTAAAAGGAGAACGAAAATATTTTACAATAGAGTTGTGTTTCATTTGTTGAAAGATGTGAAGATATATAAAAGAAGGACAGCATTGTATTAAAAAATAAAACAGATTGAACCTATTGTTGAGAAAGCTTTTCAATTAAATAGCAAATTATTCATTTTAAATTTAAACATGATTCGATCACTAGATAAGCCAATGCATTTTATGAAGGCCAAAAGTAAGAAGAAGAGACTAATTAACAGGAGTAACTTTTGTGATATTTTTATGGGTGAATGAACACAGTTCAAGTTCAGAGCCTTTCTTTAATGAAGAGAGTTATTTTCAAACCAATACATTATTGCTTGCTTGCAGTTGATACCAGTGGGCGAACTTATGAGGTTAGAAACGGTTGTCCAATTGAGAAAGAGAAGATGATTCCCAGAAATGTAGAAGAAGTGATAGCTGATGAAGTTCTAGGGAGATGTTCTAAAGCGCCAGTGTATACTCGGGATTGTAGTAGTATTTGTAGTATCCGACAGGAATCTATTGAAATTTTTCGCAATTTATTTCCAAGAGTAAGGTAAAAAAAAGTGTTAAACATCATTTTAAGATGTTGCAAGGACTAGATCCTTGCATAGGGAAAAAAAATACTGGTTTGCAAGGTTATTCCCTAGCTTGTCTTTCTATAAAAGTGTGTCAAAGTGTTTTTCATCATTTTAGAATGTTAGCAGTACATCATTCTCAAATGTGGAAGTTAGTCAGAAGATTGTATTATGTAAAAAGTCCAGCAATAATGTTAAATGAGTTAAACAGTGCTCTTATGCGTGGGTCAGTGTCAGATGTGAAGACGTGTTGTGATATAATAGAGTTTCGTTACTTCGGACCAGAAAAAAAGATTGGAGAAAGTGAGACATTAATATAAGTAGATGTTGAATAACATGGGGAAAATACTACTACAGAAATGTTTGAAAACCAAATTACCAAGTTTAAGGTGAGTTCATGTGAAAGGCCAAATTATTCTTGTATTTGTTACTGACAAACTCACTATAGAAACCAGACTAGGACTGTTGATCTACATTTAAAAAGTGAAAAAGAAAATAATTATAAGTGGAAGGAATTTGCAACTTATTTGTTGATAGAGGATTGCTTTGATTTGGGTACTGATCAGCATATTTGTAAATATTGTTATAACAAATTAGACGATAATAAAATGCCTGCTAGAGCTGTCTATAATAATCTAGATTTGGTAACTATTCCTCCAGAACTGATAGATTTAAACACGTATTAGTCTATTCTGATTCAATGTGTGCACAAATTTCAGGCTATTGTTCCTCTGGAGCCTAAAACAGGTAAATTGCATCCTACAGATTTACAGAGAGGATTAATAGGAAAATGTGTATATTTACCTCTACATTTAAATTAAAATATTGAAACTATGGGTGTAGAGAATATAGAAAGTGAACCACTAGTTATTCTAGTTAATGGTGTACTAAGAGTAAGAACATCTGGCAGGAATTAGTGGATGTCAGGAAAGTTCAAAAGGCAACATTATATCTGATAACAAATACTACGAAAATGTGTATGTAGAAGAAGAAGAAATACTTTTAGGAGATGATAGTTAAACGTCAACTGGTCAAATTGAAAAAGTGAACATGTCCAAAAGAGAAGAAATTTATGAACATTATATTGTACATCCATTTCATTCAAAAGAAGTGATGGGGAATACTATTGAATTATTCCAAATGAAGAAAGCGAAGGGGGATTCCCATGAGTGTATGGGAAAAAATGTTTGGAAGCTCGTTGTTTTCCGCAGCTGTTCTCAACTGGAGAAGGTGGTCAATATGAGGAACGATCAGTGCAGATTCCTGCATCAGAATATCGGACAACCAGATTGTATGGAGATGATCTAAGATTTCAACAATGTATCCCATATGTATTTCATCTTTTATTTGAGAGTGACTTGTCTGGACTTTCACATGCCGTCAATCACATAATAAAGACAGGAGTACATCTTCAAAATGTTTCTGCAAATGAATTCATGAATAAAGTACATCAGACAGAGAGATGACCATTTAAAATCTCAACTAATAAATTTGATGGCATGTCAGCTTGGTACTCATGAGTATTGGTATTGTCTTCATGGAGAACTGAAATGCATGCCTAGGAACTTAGGAATGCCTACGTGGTTTGTTACCCTAAGCTGTGCTGAATACGCTTGGAATGATTTATTTGAATTTCTTCGAGAAGCAAATTCAAGTATTAAAAAAAAATGAATAAAAGACAGCTGGAGAATTGTGCTCTATGGATCCTGTAAATGTATGCAAATATTTCAATCATAGGTTTGAAGCTATGATGTATTTTTTTATCTGCTATAAAAAGAATCCTCTTCTTGGAGAAGTTATTGATTTCTTTTAGAGAAAGGAGTATAAAGCTAGAGGTGCACCTCATATACATATGCAGTTATGGATCAAGGATGCACCTAAATTTGGAACTGATTCGGATGAAACTGTTTTATCTTTTATTGAAGATTATCAAAAAGAACAGAAGAAAGCACCTTAAGGCACCAAGTGTTACGATTCCAAAATCTTCAATGTGGCAAATACTGTCGACAGAAGTACAAGTCCAAGAAAATGTTTTTTACCAAAAGCTGATTTGGATTTTCACGTCCAGTTTCGTGGCAGCTGTGAGACATTCCATCACTAGAAAATCTCCCAAAAATATGTCTATTTTAAGAAGAAGTGAAGAATCAAAGTATGTCAATGACTATAATCCAGTTATTCTCTCAACGTAGAATGCTAATATGGATATCCAATATGTTGCGATATTTCCATTGCAGTTTCTCGGTATGTGACATCTTCCATAACAACATCAGAAAAAACAGAGTTGAAAGAAATGTGGGAAGAAATTTCCCACCAGAAGAGTCCTAGTAAAAAATATCACAGTTTCAGTTTGAAGATGTTATCCTATCAAGAGATTGGAGTGTGCGAATGCTCAGATCGGTTGTCATCTGCAAGTTTATACTCAAAGTCTAGAAGAATCATTTGGGTGAGTCTAGGTCTTGCTGCAATGCGAAATAGCGTACCTAAATCAATACAAGAAATCAAATGTTTAGCAGTAAATGAACCGGAAAGTACAAATATTGTCAAACAAATATGTTGGATTCATACTATCCAAATAGAAGTCATCCTCTTGAAAACATATGTCTCTATGAAGTGCTGCAATATTACACTTTTAAGAGGAATATTATAGAAAACATAAATGAAGGAAACTATGCAGTGATTGGTTCAGAAGGATGTTTGGTGAAACAAAGCAAAGGAAATCTTATTAATCACAGAAAACTGAGTTGTGAAACTCATGTTAACATTTTACTATTTAGCACTTATGCAACTCTTCAAGCCTTGGCGTACGGATGCACAGTTTTTGCACATTTTCTCAAAATGTTGAATGAAGAAATTGATCAAGAAGTTACTATTGCAGCTGAGATTGATAGAGACCATTTTCAAGATAGCCAAAGTTCTGCTCCATTGAGTCAAGATCCACTAAGACAGCCAATTCTTGAAAATGAAGTGGCAATCGCCATGAATGAAGTGGAAACAGCAATGCATCAAGCTCAAGAAGATATTACGGGTTTAGGAAACTTGGAAGAACAACTAAATGTTGAACAAAAAGAAATATAAGACAACAGATCGACCATGGTTTTCTTCATGAAAAGAAAGAATGCCCATGCACGTCATTTCGACCTGTTAGTGGTAAAGCTGCTACAGGAAAAAGTTTCTTAATTAAACTTTTGACCACTTATCTACAGAAGACAACTGACTCACATTTGTCTTGTTTTGTAACTGCTCCAACTGGATTGGCAGCACACAACATTAAAGGAATTAAATTACATTGTTTGCTAATGCTACCTGTAGAGCATGAAAAAAATTGGAATATCACAAGCTATCTAGAGAAGCTTGGTATGAAGTTTCCAAAGTGCTAAAGAAAACACAACTTCTGATTATTGATGAGGTGAGCAAGGTCTCAAACTTAATGCTTGCCTTTGTGCATTTAAGAATGCAGCAAATTCTAAAAACAGAATATGATGTCTTATTTGAAACTAAACGTGATAGTTTTTGGAGATCTACTGCAACTCACTCTCATAAAAGGACGACCAGTATTTAAAACGCTTTTTCATGAAGACACTAAGAAGTCATTGGGAAGTGTTGGAAACGTAAACATTTGGTCATATTTTGAATACAAAGAACTCATTACAAATATGAGACAGGCAAATGATGTTGATTATGGAACAATTCTTTAAGATATAGGAATTGATGTTGTAGTGTAGTTCCTATTATCCCAATAGGCTCTGCGCATTGGAATAATACCTTCAATAGTATAGGCCTAGACCAGACGTTAACTAGGTCTTCTATTGTCGATATTAGACTTAAAGTTTTGGGTTTGCCAGCTAGCTCAGAGTTCACTAGAAACTTTCTCGAATAGGCAAGGAGGAGTTGAACCTCCCTGGATAGACAAGAAGGGATTTAGTTTCTGACAACCATAGAACATGACAACTTTGCTCTCCCCTAATCAAGAGTGTATCTCTAGAGTCGTGTGAAAACAAAAGACAACTTATTTTACTCAGTCAGTACGTGCATTCTTAGTCTCACCAGATTGTAGAGAAAAGGAAGAGACGGGCGTGTTCAATAAAAGATGTTATTTATTGATCAGTCTCTTTTCTCGTACAAGAGAAATGGATCGATATTATCGCAATACTTATGGTTAAGTAGAGTGCGTACAATAAAAGCAGAAGTATAAAATAATACTGTAAAAACATTTATATGGTTTCTAAGCCATATGGTGGTTTAAAATGGATAAAATATATACATACACATATACATTTGACTAATCGTACTCAACTGGTGTTTCTAACTACGCCTACCCCAGTGTACCTGACCTAAGCCTAATACGTGGGCGGGAATAGAAAGTAGCAGTTTAAGTTAAGTTTGTTTTGCCAAGTGACTGACTCAAGAATTCTCTGCAAGGGGTTATTCAGTTCTGTACCTGGAATCTAGGATGGTTGAGGGATGGTATCTCTCGTCTTTGGTCTCGATATTCCAAGCTGCCTGCGAGGGCTGCTCGGAAGCGCCGGAGCTGGATTTCTCGGCAGGAGAAAGCAGCGTCTCGTTCTCAGCGCGTCAGGAAGGCGGGGCTGCGCCAGCGGGGTCTGCTCTGCTCTGGGCTTCGGCAAGTCTGGCTGCTCCGATCTCGTCACCACCGCGTGTGTTTGCTTAAGGCAATATCGGTAATATTTATACCTGTAAGGTGCCGAGATTGACGTAAGGATGGACATATATACGTCAATAAGGATGTCATACGAACTGGTCGTTAGCACATTCTTTTGCTGAAGTTCTCGGTGAAATCAAAACAATGGCCGCAGGGTTTTTCCCAGGTTGTCATAGGTTTGATTTGTTTTGAGAACTCCGTATGCCTTATCAGGGGCTGGAGGAATATTGCTTGTCTAATTAGATGGCAAGCGTTATGACCTAATCAGATAACACGTTCCTGTGCCGTGGTGTGGCTTAATCAGATAACGGTTTCTGCATCATGGGATGGCTGCTAGTTAACTTGTTAACCAGAACAGGGTCAGGAATAGGGGGATCGATACAGAACCAATAGGAATACATCACAGTGTATTGACAGAACATGGCAAACAAGCTTTGCAAAGTTGACCACTTACAAAGTTGTTTCCAAATGAAAATATAGTTCCTGAAAAAATATACAAAAAAATTGCAGAAAATAAGTCTAGAATTTGCTTAATGCCAACACTGTGCGAGTGTTCTACATTAAATTAAGAACTTTTAAAGATGGAAAATGAACAAATAATAAAAATGGAAGCAATTGATAAAATAGAGCATAAAGGAATCACTATTATTTTGACAGAAAAATTAAAAACAATATTGGATTCCATAGAACAAACTATATCTAAAACTGCTGGTTTAGAAAGGAATTGAAATCTATTTGTAAACTGTCGGGTAATTTTACTCCGTAATTTGGCTGTGGAAAAAGGTTTAGTAAATGGAGCAATGGATTATGTTAATTATAAAAATAGAGATGGACTTGAATTTTTGAATATCAAATTTGATCAGATTGAAGAAGTAAAACAATTTGGTCGTTGTTCAGTTTGTTTGTTGCTTGTTAAAGATTTATATGTTCATAGAAAACCGTTTCCTCTTTCTCTGGCATATGCGGTGACTATTCATAAATCTCAAGGTTTAAGTGTAGACAGTGCTTTGGTAAACATAGGAAGTACAGTATTTAAAGAGGGTATGGCATATGTTGCTTTGTCCAGAGTCAGAACTTTATCCGGATTGCATTTGATTGATTTTGATGAGATAGAGTATAATCGGTTAGGAAGAATGTATTCTCCCAATTTAGATGAATATCTTGTATATGAAAAGCGTGTAGAAGGTCGAAAAAGAAGATATGATGATATCTGTAGTGAAGTTAAAGAGAAGAAAAAAAATCAAGTTGATGTTAAGATTCCAAGCAAAAAGAATAAAGGACACTATTGAAGAGATTGTCGGATATCAGTTAGAAAATAGTTCAGGTATATATTGATATGCTACTGTAGTGGTAAATGTTGTATTTTTTCTAGAAAGTCTGCAACAGCAAATTATGGAGAATCGAGAACAAAAATGTTGTTCCTTGTTACATTCTATTTATGAAAATTTGAGAACTGATAAAAGTAAAATACAAAGTGTTTCTGATATTCGCAATCTTCTGGATATATGTTCTGGTTCTACACAATTTACACAGAATGTCAAACAAGATGCTCAGGAATTTCTAATGTATGTGCTTGGAATATTGGAAGATAAAGGAATACAAATTGAAAATCTGTTTGGACTTCGTTGTAAATGGAAACATGAACGTGAAAATTATAGATTTACTTTTACCACTAACATAGGCACTGAAAGATTTATATATTTGACAATACCAGACTGTAAAACAGTGTCTTTCAACAAATTAGTTAAAGCAGCAAATCAAAACAAGGAGTGTAGCCAATGCAAATCAGAAATGTTATCAACATTATTTATACAAAGATTTGGACACTATGTAATTTTAATGATACAACGTTGTACAGCTGATGGAAGAAAATTGGAAACTTTAATAAAAAAAATTGTAGCAAGTCAACTATCTATATCAGGAAGAACTTTTGTAGCAGTAGCAATTATTTTCCACGACGGTCCTTCTACAACATCAGGACATCACACTGTCTATTAAAAATGTAATAAAGGATGGACATATTGTAATGATACTGATTTGGGGCCTCATTTATGAAGGCCTTGCGCCACCGGTGCGTCACTTTTTCCCATGTTAAAAGTGACGCACCGGCGGCGCAAGGCCTTCATAAATAAGGCCCTTGGTGTTTAGATATTGTTTGCCTAATGAATTACCAAATTCATACCTAATGTTTTTAAAGACAATGTACTAAGAACATAATTCGGCCTATTGGGAATATGTTAATCCACATTAATACACATACTTTGGACAATTTCAGTATGAAGGATTTCAGGAATGTCTTTTGGCCTAGAGGAAAGGTATTAACATGAATTAAACAGTCTTCTGGGATATTCTGACAGCAAAAGGACATCATTTAGAGTATAAGGAAATTATAAAGAATTGTTGATTGACTTATTGTTTCTGTGCTTTTGTATTGTAGTGACAACATTCTCTTAGAAAGAAGCATTTTATATATGTGAGATTTGTATTATATGCTATTCTATTGAGGATGTTGTTTTTATGTAATGTGCAGAGATAGTCGGCTATGTTGAAAATATTTTTAACACAGATTTGGTTTTTTTAAACAATCTTATTGATTGTTTTTTTTGCCCGCTCGTATGTGATGAGTAACATTGAAATCACTATCCAAACTGAAATTCAATAAATTCTGAAAACAGCAAAAAAGTCAAACTAAATACATTACATAATGCTAAAATTATGTTGTAGTAAGTTTGTCGAATAAATATTCAGTTTTGGCAACCAGTAATTCAGAAGTCTACGACACGGTTCGATCCTGTGCAGATGTGCGGAAAAAACAAGGAGGGTCAGGAGAAGCGGTAAATAATGATATCACCATTGATGAATTTGCAGTAACAACCGCGGAAAATACTAGCAAATCTGATGTTACTTCTTCTACATTAGCGTATATCCTTTTGACTATGAAGGAAGAAATAACTAATAGATTTACTGTTTCAGAGAACAATCAAGCCGAGATGGCAAGTAGATTTTTAACTTCCCAGGCAAATCAGGCAGCAATTCAAGCCTCATGTGAAGCGCTAACTAAGAGACTGAATGATGTCACACTAAGAACGGAAGTTATGGAAAAAGAAATCCCGATGATGAGGGACTCGATCCGATCTACTGAAGTGGAAGTAGCTAAATTGTCTGTACAGAATAGAGAGCTGAAAAAGGACATTGAATGCCTAGAAAATCACTCCCGGCGGAATAATTTAAAATTGCTGAATGTCCCTGAAGCTCTAGAAGGGGCCGATCTAAAAGGGTATGTGATCTCGCTGCTGAAGGGAACAGTCTTGAAAGGAGTTGACGACGTGGACTTAGTCCAAGAAATGACTTATTCAGTTAAGGAAAGGTCAATTGAATTCAATAGCTCCAATCCCTTCTCCTTCCAAATCAGATCAGATATTTCTCATGTAACAGCTACTAGACAGTGGGAGCTGGGGAAAAGGTTGGAAGAGCTGAATGGGTTGGGGGCAAAGGCACAGCTTAAGTTCCCTGCACTACTCTGGGTGATGTGGAATAACTGTATGCATCAGATCAAATCAGGAGAGGAGGCCGACGCTCTGATTGTAAAGATCAGGGAGGAGCAGGGGGAGAAGGAGTAGGGGGATGGTTTTTTCGTTTCAATAGTAATAAGTACTGAATAAGAAGAAAGCAATTTCCTTTTTGTCTGCTCAGCGTTTAGTACTATAGAGTGACATATCAGCAGGAACATAGTTTAAATATATCTTGCATCTCAGGTGGGGAGGAGGAGCCAAATAATCTTTGCCTATTAGAAGGGAGGGTTCCTCGTGGGGCAAAGGGGCACAGGCACTGGGATGTAGGGAGAGGGGTGGGGGGGACACCCGGGTGGGGAGCATAGTGTAAAAACTAAAAAAATAATCTCATCTCACCTTACATTACATTGTGTCATGTCAAGTCAAGGAGTCTGAAACAAAGGCTATACAGGTAGACAGGAAAGATGGCGGAGGATTAAGGGGTAGTCGGACGATTTTCACCTCATGGAACGTTAACGGAATGAGATGTCCTCAAGGCAGAGATTAATTCTTAAATATTTGGAATTGTCTAGCGCCCAAGTCTGTCTCCTGCAGGAGATCATTTGAGCCTAACAGAAAGCTGTTTAATTTTCTCCAAAGTTCATTGGATAAAATATTTCAGTGTGTCTCATCAGACCTCGCACAGCAGAGATGTGGCAATATTGGTGAAACAAGGCACTTCTTGCTCTATGAGGAGAACTCAAACAGATACCTCTGGGAGATGGTTAGTGGCCCAAATGGCATTAAACAACATAGACATAACATGTGCTTCATTATATGGTCCTAACATTGACGATTCTTCCTACTTGCTCAAGTTACAATCAATATTGACTTTGGAGTCACCGCCTGATATCCTGGGTGGAGATTTCAATGCTTTATTGAATCCCAAAAATGATAGGTCCAATCTGAACTACTTTATAGGAGACCCCAAGATACGTCGTACACTGTTAAACATGATTCATGACTTAGATCTAGCAGATGTTTGGAGAGCCATGAAAGGCATGCAGCAGGGCTTTACATTTTATAGTAAGAAATTCGAACAATCTTCCAGGATTGACTATGTCTTTATAGATAGACAATCTCTTATTGATATAGAGGAGATTACTGTTAAGCCTAGTCATCTTTCAGACCATGCTCCATTGTAGTTTGTCTTTTTGAGCAAAGGTCTGTAGGTATAGTCGAGATGGACGTTAAAGTGAGCTATGCTTTTTAACTCTGATGATATTGAATCCATTAAGTCATTTTCTTTGGTATTTTTCCCACATAATATTTGCTCCTCAACCTTGGATTTTATTTGGGATGCCTGTAAAGCCTGTTTAAGGGAAAGATTACGTTGCATCGTATGTGCTAAGAACAGGGCAGAGGCTAAGACATTTAAGGACATCGAGGGAAGAATAATTCAGTTAGAGCAGGAAAGGACTGGCTTGAAAAGTGAAGACTCAAAGCCACTTCTGCAAGTTTTGCAGGACCTGGACTAGGCAAGACAGGATTATAGAGGGAAACTGGATGCAAGCTGTAGAGCTCAATGGAATTCCAGAAGCATGGAAAATTTTGAGTATGGGAAAAAAGCAGGAGCACTATTGGCCTGGAAAGCCAGAGTCGATCGAGCTAAGAACGATATTAAAGAACTTATTGTTAATGGCAATGGGGAAATATCGAAATATCGAGTAAAGCTGAGCAAATGCAAACTTGTCTCCTCTCGCTGTTCTCAGATCTTCACAAAGAACATCTCGCTCAATCCCCAGACACGATACGTCTATGGTTGAGCAATAAAATACTGCCAACTTTATCTGAGGAGGGCAGGAACAGCTTAGCTGCCCCCATTACAGTAGAGGAAATAGCAGAACAGATTAAGAAATTGAAAAATAAAAAAGCTGCTGGCTCGGATGCACTTCCAAGTGAAGTATATAAACATCTAGCAGAAGAGTTGTCTCCTGTTCTGGGTACAATTTTTTATTTGGTTTATTCCCCTGCAGGCAGAGTGCCTAATTCATGTAAAGAGGCTATAATTGTCTTAATTCTGAAGCCAGGTAAGGACCCCTTAAGGACAGACTCGGATCGGACAATCTCCCTGCTGAATGATGATTATAAGATCTTTATGGGCATTCTAGCGGGGAGAATGGCTAAATTGGCACCCAAGTTGATCCATACAGACCAGAAGGGGTTTGTGGCCGGAAGGTACATTGAAGATCAGACTCACCTCCTAATTGCGAATATAGATCTAGCCATACAAAGATCGGAACCCTTGGCCGTAGTCGCATTAGATGCGGCCAAGGCATTTGACAGAGTGTGTTGGGTGTACCTCTGGGTGGTCCTGGAGGTAACGGGGTTTGGCCCGTATTCATCCAGAACGTACAGAACTGTTATCAGGGAGCCTCTGCGCGGATCCTCCTAAATGGCTTATTAACATCTAGTTTTAGTATAGAGCGAGGTACTAGGCACGGGTGCCCTATTTCCCCGTTATTTTTCAATATGTATATTGAACCCCTGGCACAAGCCATGAGGCTAAATGCATCAATTGCCCCGTACCAGTCTGGGCTATATAGCTCCAAATTGGCCCTCTACGCAGATGACCTGATATTATATACAATTGATCCGGTGGCGGCAATTCCTCAGGTTGAGGAGTTGTTGGTAGAATTCGGGTCTATATCAGGTTATGCGGCAAACAGATCAAAAACAGAGGTCATGTGTTGGAATCTGGACCAATGGAGGGGCCCAGTGAGTTCAGAGTTTCGATATCTGGGGATATATATCGTGAAAGATCTGGAAAAAAATTCCCAGCTAAATCTAAATAGAGTGACCAGAGAAATAGATCGTCTGTTTAGTAGATGGAGAAATCTTCCCTTAACCATCTATGGGAAAATTAACCTCGTGAAAATGGTCATTCTCCCCAAGCTTTCCTATCTATTTTCCACTATACCTCTAACCTTCCCAAAAAAGAATATCAGCAAGGTGCAGAGTAAGATAGGAAGCTTTATATGGGGGGATAAAGGGGTTCGACTAACTTGGAAAAAGCTCAGACGAAGACTAATTAAAGGAGGGTTGGCTCTTCCCGACATCAGCCTGTATGCAGTAGCATTCCAGTTGAAGAGCATTCGGTTGCTACTTGTGAAACCAGATGGGTCGTCCTGGGGTAGATTATTGGGAGAAATGGTGAGAGTGGAAGGGGGAGGTGGAGGCAAGGCTTTCACGTATAAGTTTGGATCCCCCAGATTTTTCAAGCAGGTTCGTCTGAAGGTTCTAAGGGCAGCTCTGGAGTTGTGGCACAGGGCGAGGATCAGCTGGGGGATTGGTTATTATTCAGATCTGGCTCCTGTCCGGGACTCGCCCGGAAACCCAGAATGTTTGAGAGATACATTGGCACTACCAATAAAGAGGGCGGGAATCTCCACCTGGATGGAATTGATATATTTTGAAGGAGTACATCCATTGGAATATCTGAGGGGCAAAAGATAGGGATTGGATTATCCAGATTCAAATATCTTCAGCTAGTATCCTGGTGCGGTGCAGAATGGTAGGAGATAAAGGGAAATGGGGAAATTGAGAGGTTGTGCCAATCCACCCTACCATTTAAAAAGGAAATATCTATGTGGTACAATCACCTATTAAAAGCTGAAGATCTTGTGATCCCTCCCTCAGAGGCGGTATGGAGTCACTCTCAGGCAGAAGCCCTTTTTGAGCCATCTCTAAAGACACTATATAAGTCTATAAAACCGGCCTGTTTGAAAAAGAATCACTTTTTCGTCATTAACATACTTTATTATACTCCCTATATGATAGCAAAATTTGCCCCAGCACCTCCACCTAAATGTCCGAGATGTCATACTCCACTAGCCAATGACATCTATATCATCTATGAATGTACAGAGTTGGAACATTTTTGGGAAGAGGTGGGGGATACTCTTTTGAAAGTATTTAAAACTAGGGTGGAGGTTAATCTCTCCTTAGTTTTATTTGGAGATGATTTTTTTTCTGTCAGACTGCTTCAAGGCAGGACAAAGGTCTGGTACTATATATGATCCTATTGGCGTGGAGAGAGATCTGTAGAAGATGGAAAGATCCCCTCCCCCCAAAAAGAGAGGACTGGCCTAAAGCATCATTTATTATGGCCCGGCTGGAGTATGAGGGTGTAGAGGATAAGTCAACTAACATCTGGCATCCTCTAATGAGTTGGGGACGAAGTCTAAGACTGATCTAGTTGGTCCAATGATTACACCACGTCCCCGTACGAAAAGGGGATGGGTCAGGTGACCCAAGCGAGTGCGGTAAGCCGAGTGGTCCCCAGTTAGTGAACATGGCTGTACAAGTTCCGCAGAGGCTTGACAAGGTGAGATGAGGAAGAAAAAAATGATGTTGTGTTTACAAAATTAAAATATTATATAATATACCTGTATTTTTTCTTTTATTTTACAGATCCTAATTCTAAAGTTTGAAAGTTTTTAGTTATAAAAAAGAACTGCAAAATATGTTCAGAATATTTTGATATCTACTACTGTCAAGGTAAGATTAAGTAATTGAAATACTATCCATGCACTACTACATTCAGCAGTGCACTATGAATATAAACCTCTTACCAGCTACTCATGCACATCTCCAATCACCCATCCAGCACTATCTACTTATCCTATTACTCCACCAATACCTAAGCATTTTTAAAATCACCTTGCAGTCTGTTTGCAGCACTGTATCTTTCCAATTTCTGGAGTTGTACTTATGAAATGTCTTAGCTACTAAGAGAAGTATACATACAACATTCTATACACTATGCATGCAGACCTCTAACCACAGTCACATACTAAGGTGCTACCCATGCTTCCTAGGAATTCTTTTGTCAGTCCCATGTACTTCTCTAATTACCCATCCAGCACTATGTACTTATATAATCATGTTGACAATATCTATCCACTTATAAATTCACCAGTTTGTAGCACTATAATCATTCTACTTACTAGTGAAGTACATATGGAACGACCTAACTACTAAGACAAATATACCTACAATATTCTGTGCAGAATGTATGTAGATGTCTAACTACAAATATACTATTGCTACACTGCACTAAATACCCAAGTAGTACCCATCCATCCTAGGAATCTTCCTATCAATCTCATGCAATCCAATCACCCATCCAGGACTATCTACTTATCTTATCATTCCACCAATACGTAACCACTCATAAATTGAGCATAAACTATGTTTGCAACACTGTAATCATTCCAGTTACTAATCATGTACTTAAGGAATGGCCTAGCCAGTAACACTAATAAAGCTACAATATGCTGTGCACTATGCATGCAGACTTCTAACCAGTTACATACTATTAATACACTCATGTAAATACCCAGTTAGTACCCATGTAGTGTAGAAATCTTCCTGTTGGTCCCATGCACTTTTCAAATCAGCCATCCAGCACTATCTACGTATCCTATCACTCCGCCAATATCTAAGCACTTATGGGACCGATTTACAAGCCCTCTGCGCCATCAGTACATGATGTAGTGGTGACACTGGGTGCACCTCCATATTTACAATGAGAGGAAAAGCCACAGTACATGGCTTTTCCTCTCCTTGTAAATACGACCCCTTCACACGCAGCAATTTGTGTTGAATGTGCGGTCTATAGGTGTTGCTGTGTATGTTCCCACACAACACCCATGGAACAATACACATCTCAAGATTGACAAGAAATCATACATCTGGAGATGCGTGTGAAATCTGCACCACCGTAGAGGTGGTGTACCGTAGAGGTGGTGTAGCAGGCACAACAAGGAGAACACATTGAAGGAGGAAAATTCCTTTAATGATTGTTTTTGTACTGGAAGGTGTCCCTTCCTGCACAAAAACAATCTCCCTAAGACGCAGGCATCCTTGCACCATTGAGCAAGGGTGCCTGTGCCAGCGCATGGCTACAGTTTGTGCGCCACTGCACAGGGAAGCACAGAGATGCAACTTATTCAAACAAATATGTTGCATCCCTGTGCTTTGGAAGTGTTGCAGCGTGGTACCGCCAAAAGGCTTGTAGTGCCACACTGCAGTACTTCCTCATAGATCTTCCTCTATAAAATCACTATTAACTACTAATGCATTCTTTCAGTCAATCATGCTATATACATATATTCAACCAAACTTTCAGACATTACCATGCAATTATAGTTCTTTTTTTTAACCAGATACTGTAGTTCTGACAAGAACTTGTATTTTATTTTTCTTGTTTTTAATTTTTTTGTTATGAACAATTTTGTAGTTTTTTGGGTGTTTTTCTAAAAACGGAACAAAAAAAGGAACAAAGTAAACAGGTAACTTTTAGAATTAAAGATCATTCCACTGACTGCTCGCCATAGCAGATGATTTTTTTACACTTCACACAGTGCTGCTCCAGAAAGGCCCTATGACCATAGGAGGTATAGCTGATGAAGCTCCTGAGGTGCTTGCAACTGCTGGTGCTGGATTTTGTGCAGCTCGCCTCATTTCCTCCTACACAAGATTGCGAAGCTGGATTGTATGCAGATGTTTCTACATGCTGGCAGTGCCGCATGAATACTTTTTGGCGGTCCCTCTTGAGGTCCCTGAGGGTCATCTAGCCCACCAGGTACCTCCAGTAAGCACCAGGGAGCAGTGTTGCAGAGAGGTGTTCAGAAGCCACGCCTCTTTTTACACTTCTCTGCAATACAGCTCTGTGGTGCTTACTGGAGGTACATGCTGGGATAGTTGGCCCTCAAGAACCATAAGGACTCAAGGGGAATTAATCCCCCAACTTAAAATGCCCCAGGGGGCACGTTTGCACAGTGGTGAAGTGATGGGTCAGACCTGACATAGCAAGTGTGCAAACACACACCTAGCACATTGTAAATTGGGGGATTAAGTCCCCTTCAATGCGAGGGTCCGTGGGAACGGACATACCCACCAGGTGCTTCCAGTATGCACCAGGGACCTGCGTTGCAGAGAGGTGTTGAGGGGCCATGCCCCTTTTACACCCCTATCTTCAAGGCAGCACTGTGGGGCTTACTGGAGGTAGCTGGGGGGCTAGGCGGCCCCTAGGGACCTTCAAGACTCAAGTGGATTTTATCCCTCCATTTACAATGCTCCAGGGGGTGCGCTTGCACAGTGGTGCAGGGAGGGGGCGTTGCCTAATGTGACAAGTGTACAAACGCACCTTGTGACGCGTTTTAAGTTGGGGGATTAAGTCCCCTTGAATCCTGAGGGTCCCTGGGGGCCAACGAGTCCAACAACTATGCCCAGATAGCGCTACAGAGTTGCATTGCAGAGTTGTAAAAAGGGACGTGGCCTCAGACCACCTCTCTGCAACGCAGCTCGGTGGCGCTTACTGGAGGTACCTGGTGGGCTAGTTGGCCCCCAGGGACCATCAGGATCCAAAGGGAATTAATCCACCAAAATTAAAACCCACCATGGGCGCGTTTTCACAGTGCTGAAGGGAGGGGGCGGGGCCTGATATGACATGTGTGTACTTATGCAATCACTCCCCCAATACCCAAACACTTATAAATTCACCAGGCACTCTCCTTGCAGCACTCTAATCATCCAATCAGTACCCATGTACTTATGCAATGACCCAGGCACTAATACAGGCACTGCTACAATACCCTGAGCAGTACCCATGCAGTCCAGCTATCGCTCTTTCACTATCCATGGACTCCTCCAATCACCCAGAGAGCCCCATGCACTTATCCAATCACTCCACCAACACTCAGGCACTTATAAATTCACCATGCACTGTCCTTGCAGTACTCTAATCATCCACTCAGTACCCATGTACTTATGCAATGTTCCAGGCACTAACACATGCACTGCTACAATCCTCTGAGCACTACCCATGCAGTCCAGCCGTCACCCTATCAATACCCATGCACTCTTTCAATCACCCAGCCAGTACCATAAACTTATCCAATCACTTCACTAAAACCCAAGCACTTATAAATTCCCCATGCACTCTCCTTGCAGTACTCTAATCTCCCAGTCAGTACCCATGTACTAATGGAATGACCCAGGCACTAACACATGCACTGCTACAATCTCCTGTACACTACCCATTCAGACCTCTAACTACCTACACAGTACTGATTCACTCCTCCAATTACCAAGGTGTTACCCATGCACTCCAGAAATCCCTCTGTTGCTACCCATGCACTCCTCAAATCACCCATCCAGCATCATGTACTTATCCAATCACTTCGCCAAAACCAAAGCAGTTATAAAATAACAATGCACTGCCCTTGCATCACTCTAATCATGCAAACACTACCCATGTATTCATGCAATGACCCAGGCACTAACACATTCACTGCTGCAATCCCCTGAGCACTATTGATGCAGTCCAGCCATCTTCTTGTCACTACCCATGCACACCTCCAATCACCCAGCCAGCACCATGCCCTCATCCAATCACTCCACCAAAACCCAAGCACTAATAAATGCACCATGCACTCTACTTGCAGTACTCTAATCATCCACTCAGTATCCATGTATGCATGCAGTGACCCATGCACTAACTCATGGCAAATACAGAGGAGGGCATGCTAATCACAGGGGTACCCCAACGCATAGTGTTCCCAAGTGTATGTAAGTAGTTTCACGGTATTCTAAGTGTCTTTTAGCTTAGCACTGGCACTGGTCCTAGTTAGTCAGAGTAAGTTACCACCAGTACCAGTCAGTAACATGTTTTGGGCACAGGAGGACTTTCTGCACATCTCTTGCTTCTTCCTGCACTTTTCTTTGTCTTTCAGGACTTCTGTTGACCCTTTCAGCATTTGTCATGCTTCTATATGCACTTTTCTTCCTCTTTCTTCGCATGTCCTATCTTTGTAGGCATAGTTAGAAATTAGCATTTAAAAGAACATTGAAATTCACTGGAAAAACCATGGGTCCAGGCAAGCAATGTGTCCTGCTTACTGGACTGCGTCATCTGCAAACACCACTCCATCTGAATTTTGAGCCCTGCTGTGCGCAGTGTAGATCGAAGGCAGTAGTATGTACTGACATAACTCTGCGGCGCTGTGCCGCTGGGTTCGCAGGGGGCCTCTGTCAAGGAGGCTCAAGGTCATGGTGGCAGCCATGTGGCAGGGTGAGGGCCATCGCTCTGGCAGATGTGTTGGCCATTACACAAGTGAACCACGCCCTGAGCCCCAGCCTGTTGGTTCATACTGCAACGCTAGAGTGGCGTATGTTGGACCAGCCCACTCCGCTTCCGCTTTCAGGGGGGGGGACAAAACAGCTACATGACCGAGTTGTTCCCCAATGCCTGAGGTAACATGGTTGCACAAAAGTATGTGACATGCTTTATCATCGGGTCTGCTTACAAAACGCCCTGGTGTAGCCACACTCAGGGCTGAGCATAAGGGAAGGGGTAGAAAATAAAAAATTAGAGATCACAAGACACAACACAAATACAAATATAACAACCACAGTGATAGATCAGTGAATATCACCCTGTAACTGGGAATGCTGAATCGACAAAGTGCAGTTAATGGGAAATTGCTCTAAAACAGTTTTTTAGGATACCAATCAGACCTTTATTTATAGGTTCCTCAACCAGAATTAAAAGAAATTAGGATGGGTTGTGTTTAGAGGAGAAGATAAGGTTCTCAAAACACCCCTCCTGGTACTGCTTGTGCCAATATGTTTTGACCGACTTACTGCGCCTCAAAGGTCACCCCGGTCTTCCTCAGGACATCTATCGTTCCCAGTCCTGGTATTGGCACAAACGCAATTCGGTCAGAGCGCCAAAATAAACTATTCTCTAGTGATCATGACTCAATCGTCACATGTGGAGGAGATTCCCAACAACACGGGATACAAAGACTGAAAAGAAGCATAATAATATATACGTTTACATTTATGTGCCAGAATAAGGACTCCCCTCTCAAGCATCCAATTTTGTAGTGTCTACCATGTGCCCATTCTATGGTTACTTGTAGTGTTTATTATCCACACACATTTACCACCCTGCGTTTTAAGTAAATAAAAAGGAGAAATGTTAAAATGTATAATGCTGCGTAAAACAGATCACCACACCTTACTGTAAGTATACCCTCCTTCAGTCTATCATATTTACAAGTAGGCATTCATCCACACTGACTCTGTATAATCACAAAAAACAGGCCCCGACTGTGTACTCACCGAGTTTATTAATATTACAAACTCGAAGTGGAGCCACGCAGGGAGGTCTACCAAGAGCACAACCTCTGTTTCAGAACAAAGACAAGTTAACACATGCCAAGCCCCACTGTCAGTGAAGCTGATGTAATTACATCCCATAGAGCGGTCATCCATTGCCCACATTGGCAGTTATAAACAAACAATGTCCGGTAGACATCCAGTCAAAATGTTGAAAGTCAAAGGCAGAAAGTCCCCAACTGCGCAGCCTGTAGCGGCTCCGGAGTCTCAATGTTTTATGCAGCCATCACCGTCTCCAAACGTCCTGACACCCCCACGTGACTCGCGTCAGAAACGTGACGACGTAACGACTTTAACACGTGAGACGCACAAGCATGCCGGGAAAGGTAGTTCCTCCAGGGCGCGTGGGACAGAAATTGTTCCTGCGGGTTAGGCAGATTGCTGACACCCCTCTCACAGAGTGCAAATTATTTCTATCAATGGATCAATAGCCACACGCAACCGCCCCACCATGGATGATAACCACACCACAGCTAGGATTCCCGAGGATCGGAAAACAACCTCCCCTCTGTATTAAAACTGGTATCTATGCCAGTAATGATATAAATCATACTAGGAACACCAACCAATAACGATGTAAATAACACCAAAACCAGACATAACCAGGGGAAGCGAGGGAGGGGACAATTAGTCTGTTAGAAAAAGAGAAAGAAAACTGTTCAGTTAGTGGGTGAAGGGAGACAAACACAGTGGAGGATGCAGAGCGCGAGGCCCCTTTGGGCTCTTGTCGATGTTGACAGGAATATGCTCAGATCCCACTATCTTATTTCAGTAAATAGGAACCCCCTGGTAAGTTTAATGAGGAGGACAGTCTGCAGATTATTCTTCTGGCCAAAACACATCGGGTGTACGTTATCTCCCCAGAGCTTGCCACGGTATGTCATCATTGAGTCCCACAATATGACTCCTGAGTCGGTAGATCCATTTTTGCTCAAGCAGGAGTAAGGTACGTTGATTATCTGCCAGCCTGTCACACACATGCTGTGTGTGAGTGAGGGCAGTTTTTCAAAACAGATGTATTTTTTCTGTTTCGTGTTGTTACACGTATACTCTAATCTCTCCACCCCTTCTTGTGTGTATACTTTGCCTTGAGGGTTTGGGGTGGTGGAGTTGAATCATTTTTTGACCCTCTCCCCTCCTTTGTGTATAGTTCATCTATTGTCCACAACACTACAAGCACCAGCAGTATATGCACAAATGGAGAGCTTTGTGCTCTGCATAGTGAGGTCTGTGCAGCATATCACCACTACACTTGGGTGACTTGCGTCCTTCACACATACTTGGTTGCCACATCTGTCAATATTCAAGTATTGTGTGGCTGAGGGAAGATTCTGTTTTGGGAAGGTCCACTGTCCTGTTCTGCACTGCCTCCATGGTAGTAGGGAAGAGGGTGGTCTGGAGACAAACTCCTGATGCTGGTGGCAGTGGGTGTTGTGGTCTTTTTGGGTATCGGAGCTGCATGATCAGTAACTTTATGACATGGCTTTTTCTTCGGCTGTGATTCTAGACTGGGCTCCTTTTCACACTGTAGGTAGTTGTCCTGGTTTACACCAATAAAAAGCAAATGTTAGATTTATACTGCTAAAGCAGCTTATTGCCTGTTTTTGGATCACACCCCAGATTTGGCTGCTCGATGAAAATATTGCGAAGTGGTCTTTTTGTGTTCTTTTTGCACGGGAACGCTTACTCTGCATATTATTACCTTTAGTTGTTGCTCTTATTTGTGGCTTTTTTTTGGGGCGGAAGCTATTGCTGGAAAACTGGGGATACCGGCTGTTTTCACTAGGTTGAGAATGGAATGATAATTTAAAATCACTGAAAAAAACAGAGGTTTAAAGAAGATTATAATTAGAAATTGCATTGGCCAAGTTGTATTGAAGAATGAGTGGGTGTATAAGTGTCTGATGGAGGATTTAGTAGGTGAATATATATATATATATATATTACCTACTGGCAGTCGCCAGTAGGTATATATAGTTAGGATTTCTTCTCTATGGGATTTTTGAAAATTCTATGTCTAATAACTTTGGCGTTTGTGGACGGAATTGGCTGAAATTTTCAGGAAAATGGAACATTTTGTTTCTGAGCAGCCACTGAAGGGGGTTCGTCAAGGGGGGGCCGAGAAAAAAGGGGGTCCCAAAACACGTTTTTCCCATGTTAATTTCCATAGGGCTGTTGGCCTCACTTTTAGCTCGAATGGCTGAATGGATTTGCACGAAACTTGGCAAAATTGTAGGGACTGGTAGCCCGATGTGCCTTTGCTAGGTCTCAATATATGTGCTCCAGTGGATTTTGATAAATTAATGTTCCAAAAAAATATATATCTGTAAGCGCGCTCCGGGCAGCGCCCTGGTTCGCGTACTTGACGCGTAACGGAACTTCGCGAAGCGAAGCTGATTGGCTCTCCTGTGTCTGTCAACATTCTAAACAGTCTGGAGCAGCCGCCATCTTGTCTCTCGGTAGGATCGAGAGACAAGAGGAGGCCAAAACAAAGGGGGAAATGACCATAAGGGGGCATAGTAGATCCTCCCTGACCCCCTAGGTTTGATGTGGAGGCTTTAAAAGGGCCCCGCAGGGCAAAAATAAATAAATAATGTTTTTGTTTTTTTTGCGTGGGGAGCGCCCGGTTCGCGAACCGGGAAGCGGTCCGGGGAGCGTACTATAAGGAAAAAAGAATGATAGACTATGATATTTTGAAATATTGTATGTTTATTGATTGTTCTTTTTGTTGTTGTTTTTTTTATTTAAGTAGCAGTATTAATGATTATTAAATATAAATGTATTTTTGGAATTGTGCACAGTATACTATAAGTCTGACTTTACATTATAATCAATTTGGTACTAGTTTATGAATTACATATAAAAATGATTAAAGACTCAAACAATTTTTTAATATTAAATATAATTTTATTTTTCTGATTCTTTTTCAAAATTTAATAGAACGTCTAACATTTGACTGTCCGATATGTCCTCTTGTTGAGTGAACATAACTTCCCACATTTGACTGTCATCATAATGAAGTAAACAATCCACAGATTCTACACATTGTAGAAGTTCATGGTCCCGTGATTCATCCATGAATTCCAAGTCAATGGGTTCAATTATTTCCTCATTATTCATGTCTAGGACAATTTCAAAGCAAACGTTCTGTTCTCCTTGCATTTTTGTGCTGAAATTTGAATACAAAATAAATATATCAGTAGAGATAGGGCACTGTTGGGTTTAAGTTCAGACAGGTACTTTTGAGGCATGAAGTAGTACTATTAAAAAGTGCCTGTGAGAAAGCCTATGTAAATTCATAATTATACCACAGAAACCTAAATCAATCCATAATTAAAATAAACAAGCCTTTCTCAATGTCTAACTCTTACAGAGGGATAGTATATAACTATCTGAAAACGTTTTCAAATTTATGAAATAATATCTTACCTTTTAAAAACAAGTTTAAGTTGTGAGTGAAAATGATCTTGCAATGTAGTTCAGGAAGTAGTAGTCAAAAAGGCTGTTTTTCTCTCTCTTTTTTTTATATATATTCAGGTACATAACCAATCAAAGCGCCAGGTAAAAAAAGTAGAAAATGAAAGTAACATTTTAATTGGTTGTCAATTCAAACACTTCAGATGTGTTTTGTGAAGTAATTTACCTCAGGGTATTTAGAGAGGTCTACAGGCTAAATGGCTAAATGGAATTACAACCAAATCTGTGAAAATGGTAGGGATTGGTATGTAGTATGAGCAAATCTATATTTGGTGAAAGTGTCTCCAGGGTTTCTTCTGTAAATTACTTTCCCACCTTTTTTAATGGAGCGCTTCCCGGTGAGCGCCCCGGTACGCGAACCTGCAGCGTTACGGGAGTCCACCATTTTGTGTTTCGGTCGAATTAAGATACAAGATGGAGGGCAAATAATGTTCAGAATGGGTAGAAGAGGACATGGTAGACGTATTTTGACCCCCTAGGTTTTCTGAGGATGGCTGAGGAGGCCCATATGTGCGAAAAAAAAACCATTTTTAAAAAAAAATTCGCGCGGTTAGCTTCCGGTTCGCGTACCGGGTAGCGCTCCGGGGAGCGTACTTTGTTGAAAATTAGTGAAAAAAGTTAGAGTAAAATAATAATTGTGAGTGATCAGATGTAGGGTAGCTCTGAGAAGAGCTTTTGGGTTTATGGTACATTTAGGTACTTATAAGTAGGTACCAATGCACAGTCTTAAATTCAGAATGAAAACTCTGTTCCCTTCATCTGAGAAGTGAACTCCATCTTCTCTGTAGATATCTTGCATGTAGTAACGCAAGTTATTGTTGTACATGGAGCCCATTCCATGATCTCTCATGTAAGCTGAAACAGATTTGTTTACATGCTTCCTCGATTTCTCAATTTGTGGACAAAATTGGTTTGACCACCTCCATTTCTGTCTTTGGCATATATTTGAATATACCAAGGCAGTTTGAGGAAAAAGTGCCATCAATTGCTCAAAGGTGTCCTTTAAAAGCATTTCCAGACCTACCCCAGTCAAAGTGCCCAAGTCATTACCTCCACAGTGCAAAATTAACAGGTCAGGTTTAGGCAAATGCATAAAGGTTTTCACCAATGGTATCAATTGGTGACATTTTAATCCTCTGTTGCCAATCCACTTAATTTCCACATTTTGTAAATTGAGGTTAGGTAAATTTCTGTTATCAGCATACCTCTGAGCCCAGTAGATGTAACTATGTCCAACAATCCAGACAGAAAACATGGTGAGAGAAGGTTCTGCTGCAGTCAGATGAAGTGTGGCAATGAAATGGCAGTTGAAAAAATAAGAGTTTAAAATTAAAACAACTGTGGAGTTTCTGTGTTAAGGAAGCAGTAGCAGTGATTGGTGGATTTTGATTGCTGAAAACAGAAAGTTAGGGTGCGTTCTTTGAAAGATGTAATTTGAATGGTCAAGAAAAAATCATTTTATGAAAGATTGCACTGGATATGCAGGTGCACTGAGAGTTCAGAGTTCAATTGAAACATTGTTGTGTGAACTTGCAAACATCAGAGGTCTTTCAGGAGGTGGTTGCTATGCAAAAAAGGCAGAAAGGGCAGAGGGGGGAAGGGTGTTGATTTGAAAAAAGTGAGGGAAGAGTTTTGATTGGGTGACATGAGAGATATGTGTGATGAATTACAGCATTTCTGTGCTTGTCATGGCTGCAGACTCTAGAGTGCATACCATTTGCTCTTCTGAAGACAAATTGGTGTGTTTCTGAGACTGTTTTGAAACTCATAAAGTATTTGCTAAGGTGAGAAAAGATTAATTTAATTTAGATAGACAATAGTATGCTTTAGGGAGAAAATTATGAAGAAAGTTCTGTATTCAAAATGTTGCTTTGTGTCAAGTGTTTTACAAATAGATGTTGTTTCTTTGAGTTACATAGCCATGTTAAAAGTGACCCTTAAAAAAACGCTTTCATGTATCTTAGGGCATTTTAAGTCATTTCCCGATGAATGTAGGTATATAATTGATTTAGATGATGTGTTTAAAAACGTTTTTAGGCCTTTGAGTCTCTCTGATATTATTTTTCCCATTTTAATTTAAGACCTTTCCCCGTGGTGCAAGGTCCTTGTAAATACGCCCCCATGTGTGTTTAGCAAATTTAGATTTTAATTCTTTGAGTTACATAGCCATGTTAAAAGTAATGCAAAAATGGTGCAACGGTTTTAAAAAACGCTTTCATTTGTCTTAGGGCATTGTAAGTCATTTCCCGAGGAATGTAGGTATATAATTGATTTATATGATGTGTTTAAAAACGTTTTTTGAAATCAATTAGATTTCTGGATATGTACTGCTAGAGCTTCATAGGTTGCTTGGGGCATATTTATAAGGCATTTGAGTCTCTCTGATGTTATTTTTCCCATTTTAATTTTAGACCTTTCCCCGTGGTGCAAGGTCCTTGTAAATACGCCCCCATCTGTGCTTGGCAAATTTAGATTTTAATTCTTTGACTAACATAGCCATGTTAAAAGTGACCCAGAAATGGTGCAAGGGCCTTAAAAAAACGCTTTCATGTGTCTTAGGCCATTTTAAGTCATTTCCCCTTGAATGTAGGTATATAATTGATTTAGATGATGTGTTTAAAAACGATTTTTGAAATCAATTAGTTTACTTGATATGTAGTGCTAGAGTTTCATAGGTTGCTTGGGGTATATTTAAAAGGCATTTGAGTCTCTCTGATGTTATTTTTCTCATTTTAATTAAAGACCTTTCCCCGTGGTGCAAGGTCCTTGTAAATACGCCCCCATCTGTGCTTGGCAAATTTAGATTTTAATTCTTTGACTAACATAGCCATGTTAAAAGTGACCCAAAAATGGTGCAAGGACCTTAAAAAAACGCTTTCATGTGTCTTAGGCCATTTTAAGTCATTTCCCCTTGAATGTAGGTATATCATTGATTTAGATGATGTGTTTAAAAACGATTTCTGAAATCAATTAGGTTTCTGATATGTAGTGGTAGAGTTTCATAGGTTGCTTGGGGTACATTTAAAAGGCATTTGAGTCCCTTTGATGTTATTTCTCCCATTTAAATTAAAGACATTTCCTCGTGGTGGAAGGTCCTTGTAAATACACACCCATGTGTGCTTGGCAAATTTAGATTTTGATTATTTAACTTACATAGCCATGTATGCCTCTTTTGCATCACTGTGCGTCCCTTTTGTGATGCAGCGGCGGAGCAAAAGATTTGCTATGTTGTGATATATTTACAACTTGATGCATCTAGGCAGATGTGTTATGCTGTAAAGTCCCGTGCCACATGAAACTGATGCAGCAGTGATGCAAAACATGCACCATGTTGCAAGACAGGCTTCATTTCATCTCCAACAAGATAAGAAGCTGAATCTTCTGTAAATGTCAAAATTGTTGTATACACTGCTCAACTTATGTGTACTCTTTGATATGCTAGAGTCCATCTGCACTATGAGATACCTAAGCAAAGGAAACACAGGTGATGTGATTGTGAAATGAGGAAAAGAAACTCCACTTTTTTCAATTACATCACCTGTGTTTCCTAAGTTTACGAATGACATTGTGCAGATGAGGTTTAGGTCTGTCCACGGACACAGAAGAGGTCTGGCCTTTGTTCAAGAGTGAAGTGGATATGACTTACTTTATTGGTAGGCCTTCACATGTATTATCTCCTCTGTACTCTTCAACAAGCGTAAATTTAATCTGCAACCCTGAGTAGGCCTCACCTTAAACAAACCTCTGGATAGGCCACACCTTAATGTCATCCTGAATCAATCATTTAACATGTTAGGGACAGATTTATGATAGGTGTGTGCCTCTTTTGCGCCGCTGTGCGTCACTTTTGTGATGCAGCGGCGGAGCAAAAGATTTGCTATGTTGTGATATATTTACAACTTGATGCATCTAGGCGGATGTGTTATGCTGTAAAGTCCTGTGCCACATGAAACCTGCGTCATGTTTCATATAGGTGTTTTGTTGCAGGGTGGGCATTCATTTGCATGAAAGCCCTGTAAAACTAACACAGTGAAATTTAGAAGATTTCACTGAGTCAGCTTTATAGCATTGCTGAATCAAATCCTTATGGCTGTTTGAAACAGGCATAAGGAGTGAAGCACCATGCAATGTGTGGCTTCCTCCTGTGCATTGCAGTAGACATGTCGCGTTTACGACGTGACTCGTGCAATGTGTTGCTTTTGCGGCACAGATGCGTGACGCATCTGTGCTGTTTTTACTCAATGGTGCTCCACATTGTAAATGCGGCACACCATGGGTGGCAGAGCAGAGGTGCACGTTAACTGGTGCATCCCTGGGGATGTGCCAGTTAACATAAATCTGCCCCTTTACATTTAAGTATGTGCAGGGGACACAGAGTCGGTGAGGCTTATCCAAGGTTAAGAAGAGATGAGTTCTGTTTACTGAAAACTTGGACATAGGCCTCACCTCTTCAGCATCGCTGGACACGGCTAAATAATAGCTGCAAAATGATACTCTTGTTAAACAATTTTACTATTATAGTGTCTGAGATTTGTGCCTTACTCTGCAACATCTCATTGTTGTTCTTTTTTTTTAAAGATAACGACAACATCAAGCATGAGTGATAATGAGCAATCAGTTGATCTCGATCTTATCATTGAATTTGTCATTGAAACGTCAGTGGAAGTAGATCCCTTGGATGATTTAAATCCTGAGGATGATGAAGAATATGATGAGGATGCTGATTTGTCAGAATTGTATGACATAGGGTGGGAAGCTGATCTGCTTGAGCCTATGGAACTATAAACATTTATTTTTAAGAGTTACTGGAAATCAGAAGTAAAAATGTAAACCGTTTCATTTAAAATTAAACAAAAGTTCAAAAATAGGTTGTGTGTAGTGTCTTTTTTAAAATAATAAAATATGCTCATAAAATTAGTTCAGATTCACATATAAAACAACACAGGTAAAATGTAGAAGCATTCAATTTCTTTGCTACTATTTGTGATTTCTAAATTTGCCAATGCACTAAAAATTGTTCTATGTAAAAATAACAAGTAGTGTGTTAAGTTTTTGATGACTGTTATTGATTTACTGTTTGGTAATAGTGGTTAATAACATTTTTTATTATATTTTACCACAGATTCAACTGCAGATCATTTCAAAATTTGAGAATGCCAACTAAGGATAGAATTAGAAAGGCTACAAAACGTCAAAGACAGCAGGTCCATCAATTATTGCACCACTCCTCTACAAAAAAAACTTGTCAAGTCACCAAGAAAGCACCGGGTAAGACCACGAAAACATTCATAAGAAACATTTGTAGAAAAAAAAGTAGTACTACAGAAAAAGAGAAGCAATTTAAACGGAAAGGAAAGGCCAATCAAAAATGTTACTGCTAGAGCAAGAGATAACTCTGTGCATGATAGTAGAAGGAAACAACAATTTAGGGACATTCGTAAACGAATGTTCCGCAACAGGATAATTGGCAATTTGTTAAAAAATATTAAGAAAGGTCAACAGAAAGTGTTTTTTTATAAGAGAAAAAAAAAAGTTGAGAAAGTTATTGATCAGGCATTTGAAATTAAACGAAAGTTATTTATTTTGATAATCAATAGAATTAGGAAGCTAAACAAGGCAATTTATGATTTCAAAAGAAATAGTAGATGGAAGAGAATAGTTAATCGTAGTAATTTTTGTGAAGTTTTTTCCGGAGAATGGATGCATAGTTCAAGTTGTGAGGCATTTTTCAATGAGGAGAGTTATTTCCAGGATAATGATTTGGTGCATGCAGTTGACACCAGCGGTCGAGCTTATGAGGTGAAAGATGGTTGTCCAGTTGAAAAAGAAAAACTTGTGACAACAGAGACAGAGGAGGTGTTAGGTAATGAGGTTTTAGGAAGACGTCCTAAGGGTCCTGTGTACACCTGGAAGTGTAGTAGTATTTGCAGTGTACAACAGGATTCCATCAATTTGCTTTGTGATTTTGTACGGACATTTAATAAGAAAAGTTTGAAGCAGAAAATGATGTTGTTGCAAGAATTAGATCCTTGCAGAGTGAGAGAAGTGACAGGTTTGCATGGTCATTCACTGGCTTGTCTTTCCAGGAGAGTATGCCAGAGTGTTTTTCATCATTTCAGGATGCTAGCAGTGCATCATAATAAAGTGAGGAAATTAGTTAGAGTGTTGTATTATGCTAAGAGTCCAGCAATTATGCTTAAACAATTATGCGCTGCTCTTTTGCATGGTTCTGAAATAGATGTGAAGAATATTTGTGAAGAAATTGAGTTTTGTTATTTTGGAAGTAAAGAGGAGAATGTTGAAATTGACCAAGAAGAAGAGGGTAATGTGGAAGATAGTGTACAGGTTTCCAGTACAGATAATTTTCAGAAGGAAATTGCGACGTTTCAGGTGAAATCAAGTGAGAGGCCTAATTTCACTTGTGTGTGTTGTCGACACACTTATTATAAGAATCAGACTAAGTTAGTGGATTTATATGCAAAAAGTGAAAGGGAAAATAATAGTGAATGGAAGGATTTTGCAACATACTTGATGGTGGAAAATTGTTTTGATTTGGGATCAGATCAACGTGTGTGTACTCATTGTTGTAACAAATTAAATCAAAACCAGATGCCTGCTAGAGCGGTTCATAATAATCTGGAATTGGTTGAGATTCCTTCTGAATTGAAGGATTTAAATACTTATGAATCTATTTTGATTCAAAGTATCCATCCCTTTCAGGCTATTGTAAGAATGGAGCCAAAGACAGGGAAATTGCCTCCATCAGATTTACAGAGAGGATTAAAGGGAAGAGTTGTTTATTTGCCTCTAGATTTGAAGAAAAACATTAATACAATTGGAGTAGAAAAAGTGGAAGAGGAACCTCTGGTTATCTTAGTTAATGGGGTTCCGACAAAGAGTAAGAAAATATGGCAAGATTTAGTGCATGTTAGGAAAGTCAAAAAGGCAACATTGTATTTGAAAAAAAATAATAAGTACTATAAGAATGTATATGTTGCAGAAGAGGGAGTAAGTGAGGAAGAGGATAGCAATTTGTGTGCTGGTCAAATTGAGAAAGTAGAATCCTCTACTAGTGAAGAAATATATGAACATTATAGTGTTCATCCTTTGCATTCCAAGGAAGTCATGGGGAATGCTATTGAGTTGTTTCAAATGAAACAAGCCAAAGGGAGTCCCATTAGTGTTTGGGAGGAAAGTTTGGAAGCTCTGTGTTTCCCACAGCTATTTCCAACAGGTCAAGGAGGAAGATATGATGAGCGATCTCATCAAATTCCTGCTTCTGAATACCGGACTTTACGATTGTATGCAGAAGATGCTAGGTTTCGACAATGCATTCCCTATTTGTTTCATCTCCTGTTTGAAAGCGATCTGTCTGGACTGTCATATGCAGTGAACCACATCTTGAAAAGTGGTATACAGATGCCAAACATCTCTGCAAGTGACTTTATGGATAAAGTCAATGTGCAAGACAGTATTTTGGATTGTCACCTGATTAATCTCCTGGCGTGTCAGCGTGGTACTAATGAGTACTGGTACAGTCGTCATGGTGATTTAAAATGTATGCTGAGGAACTTAGGAACTCCCACATGGTTCCTCACTCTGAGCTGTGCCGAGTATGGCTGGGAAGACTTACTTGAATTTCTACGAGAGGCAAATGGAAACATTGAAAATATCGAATTCAAGACACCCGGAGAACTGTGCTCTTTGGATCCAGTGAATGTATGCAGGTACTTCAATCATAGATTTGAAGCTATGATGTCTTTCATCATGAATAAGAAGAATCCACCTCTTGGAGAGGTGTTGGATTTCTTCTGGAGAAAGGAGTACCAAGCAAGAGGTGCTCCTCATATACATATGCTGCTGTGGATCAAGGATGCACCTAAATTTGGAACAGATCCAGAAGACTTAGTGATGAGTTTCATACAACAGTATTCTACGTGTGCTGTTCCAAACGCAAAGGAGAAGAAAAGCCTAAGAGAACAAGTTCTACGTTTCCAAAGCCATCGTTGTGGAAAGTACTGTCGTCGTAAATTCAGAAACAAGGACAAGTTCTACACCAAATGTCGTTTCAGCTTTCCACGACCGGTGATTTCTAAAGGAAGAGTAAACAGGTTGATGTCTTCGCTGCGACATAATGTGATGAAGAAATCACCTAAAAACACATACAATTTGAAAAGGAACGAAGAGTCCAAGTACATCAACGACTACAACCCAGTGATTTTGTCCATGTGGAATGCTAACATGGATATACAGTTTGTGGCTGATAACTGTATGGCTGTGGCTCGGTATGTGACATCTTACATCACCAAAAAAGAAAAGACAGAATTGAAGGATATGTGGGAGGACATTTCCCATGAAAAGAGCCTCAGCAAGAAGTTGTACAGTTTCAGTCTGAAGATGTTGTCACATCGAGAAATTGGAGCTTACGAATGTTCTGACCGGTTGTCTTCAGCAAGTCTCTATGCCAAATCCAGGAGTATCGTTTGGGCGAGTCTTGGTCTTGCTGCAACGCGTAATCGAGTTCTGAAACCTGTGCGGGAAATTGAGTATTTGGCGGAAAAGGAGCCGAACAGTACCAATATTTTGAAGACCAACATGTTGGATACATATTATCCAAATCGAAGCAGTCACCTCGAGAATGTTTGTCTGTATGAGGTTCTACAAAATTACATATTCAAGAGGAACATCAAAGAAGATATTGAGAAAGGAGTGTATGCTGTAATTGGAAGTGAGGAGTTTTTCTATTTAGCACTTTTGCAACTTTTCAAGCCTTGGCATGCAGAAGAGGAACTGCTTGGAGATTTCCTCTGTTACGAAGACTCTTTCACTGCCGCCAAGAAGACCATAGAATGTCCTGCTTTTCCCAAATATCTAGAAATGTTGAATGCGGAAATCGAGCAGGAAGCAACGATTGCAGCCGAGATTGCCAGAGACAGTTCTCAGGACAGTCAGAGTTCTGTTTCATTGAGTCAGGATCCACTAGGAGGACCTGTTATCGAAAATGAAGCTGCCACTGCCATGAATGAAGTGGAAAGAGCCATGGCACATGCTCAGGAGGATGCGGTAAACTTAGAAGATTTGGAAAGACAACTCAACGTTGAGCAGAGGAAAATATATGACGAAGTTACCAAGCAAATTGATCATGGATTAAGTCATGAGAAGAAAGAGTGCTCATGTACGTCGTTGAAGCCTGTCCGACTGTACGTGAGTGGAGAAGCGGGAACTGGAAAAAGTTTCCTCATTAAAGCAATTTCATGTTATTTGCAGGAAAGGACTGAGTCATCGCTGTCTTGTGTTGTCACCGCTCCAACTGGACTGGCAGCACATAAAATTAAAGGTATTACTTTGCATCGTCTACTGATGCTGCCAGTGGAGCATGACAACAAATGACAATACCACAGGTTATCTGGAGATGCTTGTTGTGAAGTTTCAAGAGTCTTGAGGAAAATGAAACTTCTTATCATTGACGAAGTAAGCATGGTTTCCAATGTCATGCTTGCCTTTGTGCATTTGAGAATGCAAGAAGTTCTTAAAACAGAGTATGATGTGTTATTTGGTGGCAAACACATCATTGTTTTCGGAGATCTTCTGCAGCTGACACCAGTGAAAGGACAACCTGTGTTCAAAATGCTCACGCATGAAGATACCAGGAAGTGCCTAGGGAGCATTGGCAACGTCAATATATGGTTAAACTTCAATTATGCTGAACTGCATGAAAATATGCGTCAGGCGAAGGATGAAGATTACAAGAATATTCTACAAGATGTTAGAATTGGAAAAGTGACCGAGCATGGGAAAGAAGCTTTACATGCACGATTACTGTCAAATTTATATCCAGAACAAGACGTTGTGCCTGAGAATATTTTTCAGAAAATTACTGAGAAGAAATCTGGAATATGTTTGATGCCAACTCTTGTAGAATGTGCCATCTTCAACAACAAAATGTTGCATTTAGAAAACCAAGAGATTGTGAAACTGGAAGCTATTGACGGAGTAGAGCATATGGGATCAACAATTATTTTGTCTGATAATTTGAAAACAAAATTGGATTCATTAGAGAAGACTATATCTAAAACTGCAGGTTTTGAAAAGACTCTGAATGTGTGCCTAAACTGCCGTATAATTTTAAGAAGGAATTTACATGTTGAAAGAGGTCTGGTAAATGGATCAATGGGTAATGTTGTGGATTTTGTGAAATACAGAAATAGAGATGGAATTGAATTTTTAAAAATTAAATTTGATGGCATTGAGGAAGTACAGCTAATTGGTCGTTGTTCTGCTAGATTTTTGCTTGTAAAAGACTTATATGTTCGCCGTAAGCCATTTCCTGTTTGCTTGGCATGTGCGGTGACAATCCATAAATCGCAAGGTTTAAGTGTAGACAGTGCATTGGTGAATATTGGCAGTTCTGTGTTCAAGGAGGGTATGGCATATGTGGCATTGTCACGAGTTAGAACTTTATCGGGATTGTACTTGATTGAGTGTGATGTCACAAACATTTGTGCGGATCTAGATTGTGTTAAGGAATACAATAGGTTAAGAAGAGAGTATGCGCCACATTTGCCTCAATATCCTTTGTTTGAGAAACGTGTGGTAGGCCGGAAACGAAGAAATGTGACCAATACTAGGGAGGTTGTAGCAAAAAGACGAAAAGTCGATGAACCTGAAATTATAAGCAGAAACAAAAAGGATTCTGTTGAAGATGTTGTTGGTTTTCAATTTGAAAACAGTTCTGGTGTCAACTTCTATGCTAATGTAGTGGTTAATGTTTTGTTTTCTCTAGAAAATGTAAAAGAAGAGATTGTGGTCAATTCTGATCAAAGATTTTGCAGTTTGTTAAATTCTGTGTTAGAGAAATGTAGCACTGATAGAACAAAAATAGAAAGTGTGTCTGAAATTCGAAATCTGTTAGACAGATGTTCAGGTCAAACACAATTCTCTCAAAACATTCAGCAAGATTGTCAGGAGTTTTTAATGTATATGCTTGATGTATTGCATGCTGAAGGTGTAGATGTAGATCACCTGTTTGGGCTTTCTTATCAATGGCAGCATGACTGCGAGATCTGTAGGAAATAAAGTTTTACTAGTGTAGACTCAGAAAGATTTATATATTTAACTTTGCCAGACAGTAAATCAGTCTCCTTTAATAAGCTAGTAAAAGCAGCTGATCACAACATGGAGTGTAGCCAATGTAAATCTGAAATGATGTCAACATTATTTATACGAACATATGGCCAGTATGTCATTTTAATGTTCCAACGATGTAGGCCTGATGGAACAAAATTGACAACTTTAATTAAAAATGTTGTTGCTTCGCAGTTGTCAATATCAGGAAGGACTTTTGTAACTGCAGCAATTATATATCATGATGGTCCTTCAATAACATCAGGACATTACACAGCTTATTTAAAGTCTAGAAATGGCTGGTCATTCTGCAACGATTCTGTTTTAATTTTCAAAAAAAAATTGCCTGTTGACCTTAAAAATTCTTACCTGGTGTTTTTAAAACCAAAATTTTAGAGAAGGAATCTCGGGATTTGCTCTGAGGAATTTCAAGAGGTTCTAATGGCTCCTACACGATTTGGCCTTGAGGATAAGTGTAGTACAGAGTCAAAAGTTATTTTTGAGTTTTAAATAGTTCCTGGAAAAAAAGAAGATTTTCTTATAGAAAGTGGTGGGCAGAGATTAGTTGAAGGACAACAGAGTATTTCCCAAAGCAAACGGTGTTCTTACCATAACACTTGACGTCATGGAAAAATAACTGCACTTTGAATGAGTTCAGAAAAACTGTTTCTTTTTATAAGCTAATTCAAGCAGCCAATCAAAACATGGAGTAGAGGGAATGTAAGTCTGCAATGCTGTCTAGATTATTGGTCCAAAGTTTTGATTATAATGTCATTTTAAAAATCCAACTATATAAACCTGATGAAAGTAAGTCTTCAACTTTAATTACAAATGTTGTGGCTACACAGTCGTTGATTTTAGGAAGAACATTTGTAACTGCAGCTATTATATGGCATGATGGTCATTTGACAAGATCCGCTTATTACACAGCTTATTGAAAATGTAAAAAAATTTGCTGTTTCGGAAATTATTCCCATTTGACTACGATACAATGTTGCCTTTTTACTTAAAAATATTCTTACTTTCTGTTTTCAGAAAAGAGAATTTAGGGTAGGTAACTGGCGTATAATGATTCTAGGGGTTGATATAATTTTATCTACTGTTTTATATTGCTTTGTGATTAAAAGTGATGTAGAGAATTAAATAATTGTAGTAGTCATAGAGGTAGTGTAAGTCTGCTTCATAGTAAGCAGTATCAGTGTCATAGGAAATGTAGAACATGAGTGAGCAAGAAGGGTAAGATATTACTAGTCCAGGATTGTGAAAGTGATCTTGAACGTTTTCTTTCTGAAAGTTGCGGAAATAGAAAATGACGGGATTTGCTTACAAGAATTCCAAGAGTTATAAATGGCTCTTACATGATTTGGCCTTGTGGAAACGTGTGGTAGAGAGCGAGAAGTCATTTATTGTATGTAACATATTTTTCAAAACGATGGAGGTTTTCTTTCAGAAAGTGGCGGGCTGAAAATAAAAACAGCACAACCGAGTGTAAGCTGTTCATAGGACATCCTTCGACGTCATGGAAAGTAAGTTACTTTTGAGGAGTTCTGATTTCTGATTGGTTATGTTATATGGGTTTTTTAAACACAATCATTTTGATTGTGTTTTTTTCCCCCGCTGTTATATGATGAATACCTTCAAGTCACTGTTTTTAGTGAAATTTGATACATTCTGAGAACAGCAAAAATAAACGATTTAACATGTATAATTAATTCTGTACTGTTTGTATTTATGATGTACATTTAGAACTGTGTAGGAGGCATGGAGAAGATGAGGCTTCTGTAAGTGTCAAAGTTGTTGCATACAGTGCTCACATTCTACGTAGTCTTTCATATGATAGACTACGTTTCCACAATGAGATACCTAAGCAAAGGAAACACAGGTGATGTGATTGTGGAATATGCAAAACAAATTGCATGTTTTTCAATTATATTACCTGTGTTTCCAAACATTACACATCACATTGTGTAGATGAGGTTTAGGCCTGTTCCAGGATACAGAGGAGGTCTGACATTTGTTCAAGAAAGCAGTGGACATGACTCACTTCGTTCGTAGGCCTGCACATGTATTATCTCCTCTATACTCTTCAACAAGCCTAAATTTCATCTGCAACCCTGAGTAGGACTTACCTGAAACAAATCTGTGGATAGGTTACACCTTATCAGCATCTAGAAACAATCATTTAAAATGTTAAGGGCAGTTTTATGAAGGCTGTGTGACTCTTTTACGCCGCTGTTCCGTCACTTTTGTGTAAAAGATGCACCATGTTGCAAGATAGGCCTCAGTTCATTTCCAGCAAGATACCGTCAGTTTAAAATGTATATAATTAGGACTGTGTAGGGGTATGGAGAAGCTGAGGCTTCAGTAAGTGTCAAAGTTGTTGCATGCAGTGCGTACTCTTTCATATGCTGGACTACATCTGCACAATGAGATACCTAACCAAAGGAAACACAAGTGATGTGATTGTGAAATGAGCAAAAGAAGTTGCACGTTTTTCAAATACATTACCTGTGTTTCCTAACATTACGAATCACATTGTGCAGATGAAGTTTAGGCCTGTCCAGGGAAACAGAGGAAGTCTGAACTTTATTGGTTGGCCTGCACATGTATTATCTCCTCTGTACTCTTCAACAAGCCTAAATTTGATCTGCAACCCTGAGTAGGCCTCACCTGAAACAAACGTCTGGATAGGACACACCTTATTGCCATCCTGAAACAATCATTTAAAATGTTAGGAACAGTTTTATGATGATTGTGCACCTCTTTTGCGCTGCCATTGCGTCACTTTTGTGAGACAACAGCAGTGCAAAAGATGCACCATGTTCCAAGATAGGCCTCACTTCATCTGCATCAAGATACTGTTAGTTTAAAATGTATATCTTTAGGACTGTGTAGGGGGCCTGGAGAAGCAGAAGCTTCTGTAAGTGTCAACGTTGTTGAAAAACTGTTTGTCCTTCAATCTTTTCCCTTGTCTTTTCTAATTTTTAAATACATGTTTTAATATTTTTCAAATGTTTGTTCTCTCTTTCACAGATTGAAAGTATAAAAATAACAAGTGACTAAGGTAACGACAATTATAAGGTAAATGTTTTGTACTCTTTTCATTACATTTCTATCACATTTAACTTCTATTAGTTTCACTGCTTCATTTCTTTAACCCTCACTTTCCTGCCTTTGCTACTTCCCTCATTCCTTTCTCTATTACTTACTTACTCTACTCCTTCCACTCTTTTTCTCAGTCCCTTTTTTCTCATAGTTCCTCACTCTTGTTCACTCACTCCGTCTCTATTACTCTCACTGTCTCTGACTGATCACTCTTTCACTACTTGTTCATTATGCTTTCTCTGTGTAGTTGAAGCACAGTAAGGGGCATATTATCAACACAGCCAATTAAATTATCACTACTTTTATCGGCAGAAAACTGCTGCAAAAGCGGCTTTAGCAGCAGTTTTCTGCCGCAAAAGCGGCTTTAGCGGCAGATTTCTGCCAATAAAAGCAGCGAAACTTTTATCGCCTATGTTGATAATATGCCCCTATGTTATTTAGATTTCTTTGCTGTTTCAATCATTCTTTTTCTGTTACTTCTTCTTTTCTGCATTCTGTTTTTTCTCTCTGTTATTCCAATGTTTTAATCTTAATTTGATCATTCAGTCACATTCTCTAAGAAACTCTTGTTTGTTATTCTTCTACTCTCCTTTTTTTTCCTCACTTCCTTATCTATTTTGTTTTTCACAATTATACCCTCTTAAATCTTTTCTTCAGTAAATAGATCTATTAAACTGTATCTCGAGTTTACTCCCTATAGCTGTCTTTCTTTTAACATAACTGTCTGTTTCCTTCCCTTATACTTACTCTTCTTTTTTTTAAAACAATTTTTTTGGTTCGCTCCTGGTTCGCGTACCGGAGAGCGAACTGGGAAGCGAACTAAAAGGTATAGAGGTTGGCAGAGTTCCAAATATTCTACCAATTTTTTTATAACGGGGAGGTAGTTCTGAAAAGAACTTTTTTTAAAATTGTTTTTGTTGTTTTATATTTTTTTTATTATTTTTCTGAACATTTTTTTACTTTTTTTGTATTTTCTGAACGGTTTTATATTTTTTTTGGTTTTTTTTTGGGGGGGAAACAAAAACGATTCATTGTAAAGGGCTCAACAGGAGCAACAAAAAAAAAAAGAATTTATTCTCTGGGGCGTTTCGGACAAACATGATTGTCGATAGCTCTGTTGATTAGATTGATGCTACTTTCTCTGTAGCAAATGAACTGATTACAACGCACGCACACTTGTTTCACTTCCCCGAATCTCATCTGTATATTTGGGACCATCTCCCTCGCCTCTGGTCCCGTCACTTCCTGTACAACTGATCTTCTGGCCATAGAAGGGCGATTATCTTGCTCGTCACGTAACTGCGCAGCACTGTAGTTGATAGGATGCCACCTACTCATATGGCGATGCATTGTGTAATTGCCGTAACTGTACTTCTTCTCGGTCCCTCTGGACAGTCTATCTTTACATATAAGGCAAGTTACGTACTGTGCATTGACTTTTTTTGGGCCCCGGGGATATGTAAAAAATTGCCAAATATAATTTTCTTTGACATGAGACCTCATGGGCTCCTCACGCAAAAAATGCCTCTCTTCCTGCTCTTCCTCTTCTTCCTCTTCGGGTCCAGTCGGGTCTGGTGGCTCAGTGGACTAATGCGTCTAATGCGTCTACTGCAGGGGCCTGTGTTCGACCTCATGGTCACAGGTTCAAATCCCGGCGGGTCCACTCAGCCTTTCATCCATTGGGGTCGATAAAATGAGTACCATTGAGTTGGGTAACAACAAACATCTGTTATTTCAGCGCCAAGATGCCCGTAGTGGTGAACGTGCGCTTTACAAATACTCATGTTATGTGGTGTCTTCTTCCTCTTCTTGCTGAATGATAACTTCAGCAGGTGGTCCTCTCTTCCTTGGATGTGGTGGAGGTGGTGGGGAAGCACCAGCTGAAGCTACTAATGAAGCCATTGCTCAGTGATCACAAAGGGTCTTTCTCTCACAAAGATGAAAGTCAGAGTGAGGAAAGAAGGAGGGGTTTTCATCATTTGGGAAAAACAATAGTTCTAAACCAATGAAAAGTGTTAATTTTACATCACATGACCTAGTCTTACATCATTAGGAAACCAAAAGTGAAATGAACCAATGAAAAGTGTTATTACCAAGTCACATGACCTGTTGTGTTTACGTTACGCGCTTTGCGCCGCGTCCTGGTTCGCTTCCGGGAAGCTGCGCTTCGCGCCTCGCTTCGCGTACCGGTTCGCTTCCGGGTACGCTAACGTGGCGCGTCATATGACGTATCACGCGACAACGCGATACGTCACGCTGACGCGACGCTTCACGATGTTGTTTTCTAACGCGGCAGTTGCGGAAACGGAACGTTTACCGGTTCGTGGACCGGGTTGCGGCACCAAATTGAGCTAACAGGAAGCTAACCGGTTCGCGGACCGGGAGCGAAACAAAAAAAATAATTTAAAAAAAAATTGTATTAAAAACATGTAAAATATATTTTTTGATTTAAAGAAAAATACATTTTAAAGCTTTTGTTATTTGCTATTAAAAAACCATTGAAATTCACTGAAAAAACCATAGGTTATAGACCATATATAGTTAGGAATTAGCATTTACAAAACCTTATTTTACTCACACAAAACCATTGAAATTCCATAAATAGTTAGTTGCACTAACTATATATCGCGCACCCGCAATACACTGCTTATCATGTCACATATTACATCATTCATGACATGGTCAGTGACATCACTGATGACATCACTGATGACATCTCAAATGACATCACTGATGCCATCACTGATGACATCTCAAATGACATCACTGATGACATCACTGATGACATCATCCAGTGACTGTGTGTTTCTGTAAAGTTTAAATATGTTTTACATATTGAAGAATGAGTAGATGTATAAGTGTCTGGATGAAGGATTTAGTAGGTGCGTGACTGACTCTATGAGTGAGTGATTAAATGTGTCTCACTGAGTGCATGGGTTAGTGACTAAACTGTCTTAATTTGTGCATCATTACGTCTGTTGTTCTGTAAACTGCTGCATGTGTTGATCAGTAGCTATATGAGTAACTATATGGGTTATTGATTGATTGTCCAAGTATTTGTATGGGAGACTGAGTGTGTGTGTGGCTGGCTGGGAGATGTGTGACTCTGTGCAGATCAATGTGTACTTGTATCAATGATTGTATAAGAGAGTAAGTATGTGTTAGTATATGTTTGAAAATGTAAGGTACTCTATGTTTAACTGTATAGATTAGAAAATGGAAGTGTGATTGATTCTTTACAGGACTGACTAGGTGTGTGAGTAACTCCATGGATGAGTGGCAGAGTGTGAGTGTCTGTATAGGTGTATGAGTGCATATGATAGTGTTCTAAAGCACTGACCGTTTCATGAATGATGTAATATGTGACATCATCAGCAGTGGATTGCGGGTGCGCGATATATAGTTAGTACAACTAACTATATATGGAATTTCAATGGTTTTGTGTGAGTAAAATAAGGTTTTTTAAATGCTAATTCCTAACTATATATGGTCTATAACCTATGGTTTTTTCAGTGAATTTTCAAGGTTTTGTAAATGCTAACTCCTAACTATATATGGTCTATAACCTATGGTTTTTTCAGTGAATTTCATTGGTTTTTTAAAAGCTAATATCTGTAGCTGTAAAATATATTCTTCTTTAAATCCCAAAATATATTGTATATGTTTATTAATAATTTTTTTTTAATACTTTTTTTTTGTTCGCTCCCGGTTCGCTAACCGGGAAGCTTTCCGTTAGCTCATCTTGATGCCGCGACCCAGTCCGTGAACCGGTAAACGTTCCGTTAGCGCAACTGCCGCGTTAGAAATCAACATCGTGACGCGTCGCGGAAGCGCGACGTATCACGTTGTCGCGTAATGCGTCTTATTACGCGCTGCGTTAGCGCACCCGGAAGTGCTCCGGTACGCGAACTGAGACGCGAAGCGCAGCTCCCCGGAAGCGATCCGCGGCGCGTCGCGAAAGCGCGACGTATCGCGTTGCCGCGTAATGCGTCTTATGACGCGCCGCGTTAGCGCACCCGGAAGTGCTCCGGAGCGCGAACCGAGGCGCGAAGCGCAGCGACCCGGAAGCGATCCGGGGCGCGTTCCGCAGCGCGTAACTTAAGCGTAAGAGGTCATGTGACTTGTTAATAAAACTTTTCATTGGTTCAATCCCTTTTTGGTTTCATAATGATGTAAGGCTAGGTCAGGTGACCTAAAAATAACACTTTTGATTGGTTAAGAACTATTGTTTTTCCCAAATGATGAAAACCCCTCCTTCTTTCCTCACTCTGACTTTCATCTTTGTGAGAGGAAGACCATTTGTGATAGTTGAGCAATGGCTTCAGTAGTTGCTTCAGCTGGTGCACCCCCACCACCACCTCCACATGGGAAGAGAGGACCACCTCCCCAGTTTATCAGCCAGACAGAGGAGGAAGAGGATGAACTAGAGAAAGAGGAGACCGAAGGACCACAGTTCTTACAGGAGGTGCCCCGGGTTTCCCGTCGGAAAGCCAGCTTTATTTGGCAGTTTTTTTCACTCCCTCGAGGGCAAAAAAAAGTAAATGCTAGGTATGTCACCTGCCTGATTTGCAAAGACCGGTTATCTAGATGCACTGATAAAAAATATAGCTACGGAAACTATACAATGCATCGTCACATGAACAGGTGGCATCCATTGAACTACAGCCGGGCGGAGATACGTGACATGGAAGATAACCCAACAACAACTCCTGTGGCCAGGTCAACATCACTAATATCATTGACAGGAGCAGAGGCACGGGAAACCGTGCCAAACATCCAGGAGAATTTTGCGCATATGAAATTTACTTGTATGTACTGCGGTGCATTGCTATCATGTGGTAACATGAGCATTACGTTAATCAACGTAGCTTATGTAAATCACAATTGCCCTAACCGCCCCAGACAGTAATTTTTTTTTTGCTCCTGTTGAGCCCTTTTCAATGCCTGTTTTTTGTTGTTTCCCCTCCATCAAAAACAAAAAAAAACATAAAACTGTTCAAAAAATACAAAAAAACAAAAAATGTTCAAAAAAAAATATATATATAAAACAACAAAAACAAAAAAAAAAGTTCTTTTCAGAACTACCTCTCCTTTCAAAAAAAAATTGCTAGAATGTTTAGCACTCTGGCAAGCTCTATTTCTTTTAGTTCGCTTCCCCGTTCGCTTCCCGGTTCGCGAACCGGGAGCGAACCCAAAAAAAAAAAAAAAAAAGAAGAGTAAGTATAAGGGAAGTAAACAGAGAGTAATGTTAAAAGAAAGACAGCTATAGGGAGTAAACCAGAGATACTGTTTAATAGATCTATTTACCGAAGAAAAGATGGAAGAGGGTATAATTGTGAAAAACAAAATAGATAAGGAAGTGAAAGAAAAAAAAGAGAGTAGAACAATAACAAAGAAGAGTTTCTTGGAGAATGTGAGTGAATGTTCAAAATCAGAGTAAAACATGTGGAATAACAGAGAGAAAAAACAGAAAACAAAAAAGAAAAAATAACAGAAAAAGATTAATTGAAACAGCAAAGAAATGTAAATAACATAGAGCCATATCATCAACATAGGCAATAAAAGTTTTGCAGCTTTTATCGGCAGAAATGTGTCGCTAAAGCTGCTTTTGCGGCGGAAAACTGCCGCTGAAACCACTTTTGCAACACTTTTCTGCCAATAAAAACAGCAATAATTTTATTGGCTATGTTCATAATATGCCCCTTAGTGTGCTTCAACTACACAGAAGAAGCATAATGAACAAGTATTGAAAGAGTGATCAGTCAAAGACACTAAGAGTAATAGAGACGGAGTGAGTGAACAAGAGTGAGGAACTATGAGAAGAGAGGGACTGAGAAAAGGAGTGGAAGGAGTAGAGTAAGTAGGTAATAGAGAAAGGAATGAGGGAAGTAGCAAAGGCAGGAAACTGAGGGTTAAAGAAATGAAGCTGTCAAACTACTAGTAGGTGAATGTGATAGAAATGTAACGAAAAGAGTACAAAACATTTACCTTATAATTGTCATTAACTTACTCACTTTTTGTTTTTATACTTTCAATCTGTGAAAGAGAGAACAAACATTTGAAAAATATTAAAACATGTATTTAAAAATTAGAAAAGACAAGGGAAAAGATTGAAGGACAAACAGTTTTTCAACAACTTTGACACTTACAGAAGCTTCTGCTTCTCCAGGCCCCCTACACAGTCCTAAAGATATACATTTTAAACTAACAGTATCTTGATGCAGATGAAGTGAGGCCTATCTTAAAAAATGGTGCATCTTTTGCACTGCTGTCGCAAGACACTAACATTTTAAATGTTTGTTTCAGGATGCCAATAAGATGTGTCCTATCCAGAGGTTTGTTTGAGGTGAGGCCTACTCAGGGTTCCAAATGAAATTTCGAGTTGTTGAAGAGAACAGAGGACATAATACATGTGAAGGCCTACCAATGAAGTAAGTCATGTCCACTTCACTCTTGAACAAAGGCCAGACCTCTTCTGTGTCCGTGGACAGACCTAAACTTCATCTGCACAATGTCATTCGTAAACTTAGGAAACACAGGTGATGTAATTGAAAAATGTGGAGTTTCTTTTCCTCATTTCACAATCACATCACCTGTGTTGCCTTTGGTTAGGTATCTCATAGTGCAGATGGAGTCTAGCATATCAAAGAGTACATAGAAGTTGAGCAGTATATACATCAATTTTGACATTTACAGAAGACTTAGCTTCTTATCTTGTTGGAGATGAAGTCAGGCCTGTCTTGCAACATGGTGCATCGTTTGCATCACTGCTGCATCGGTTTCATGTGGCACGGGTTTTTTACAGCATGACACATCTGCCTAGATGCATCAATTTGTAATTTTGTCGCCTCATAGCAAATCTTTTGCACCGCCGCTGTATCAGAAAAGTGACGCACAGTGGCGCAAAAGAGGCATACACCTATCATAAATATGTCCCTAACATTTGAAATGATTGATTCAGGATGACGATAAGGTATGGCATCTCTAGAGGTTTGTTTAAGGTGAGGCCTACTCAGGATTGCATATCAAATTTATGCTTGTTGAAGAATACAGAGGAGATAATACATGTGAAGGCCTACCAATGAAGTAAGTCATGTCCACTTCACTCTTGAACAAAGGCCAGACCTCTTCTGTGTCCGTGGACAGACATAAACTTCATCTGCACAATGTCATTCGTAAACTTAGGAAACACAGGTGATGTAATTGAAAAATGTGGAGTTTCTTTACCTCATTTCACAATCACATCACCTGTGTTGCCTAGGCTTAGGTATCTCATAGTGCAGATGTAGTGCAGCATATTAAACAGTAACCAGAAGTGCAGCACTGCATGCAACAACTTTGACACTTACAAAAGCTTCAGCGTCTGCATGCTCCCTACACAGTGCTAATTATATACATTTTAAACTGATGGTATCTTGCTGGAGATGAACTGAAACCTATCTTGCGACATGGTGCATCTTTTACACAAAGGTGACCCACAATGGAGCAAAAGAGGCGCACGGCCACCATAAATCTGACCCTAACATTTTAAATGATTGTTTGAAGATGCCAATAAGGTGTAACCTATGCACAGATTTGTTTCAGGTAAGTCCTACTCAGGGTTGCAGATGGAATTTAGGTTTGTTGAAGAATACAGAGGAGATAATACATGTGGAGGCCTACCAGCGAAGTGAGTCATGTCCACTGCACTCTTGAACAAATGTCAGACCTCCTCTGTCTCCAGGAACAGGCCTAAACCTCATCTACACAATGTGATGTGTAATGTTAGGAAACACAGGTAATATAATTGAAAAACGTGCAATTTATTTTGCTCATTCCACAATCATATCACCCGTGTTTCCTTTGCTTAGGTATCTCATTGTGGAAATGTAGTCTATCATATGAAAGACTACGTAGAATATGAGCACTGTATGCAACAACTTTGACACTTACAGAAGCCTCTCCTTCTCCATGCCTCCTACACAGTTCTAAATGTACATCATAAATGCAAACAGTACAGAATTAATTATACATGTTAAATGGTTTATTTTTGCTGTTCTCAGAATGTATCAAATTTCACAAAAAACAGTGACTTGAAGGTATTCATCATATAACAGCGGGGAAAAAAAACACAATCAAAATGATTGTGTTTAAAAAACCCATACAACATAACAAATCAGAATTCAGAACTCCTTAAAGTTAACTTACTTTCCATGACGTCGAAGGATGTCCTATGAACAGCTTACACTCTTTTGTGCTGTTATTACTTTCAGACCGCCACTTTCTGAAAGAAAACCTCCATCGTTTTGAAAAACATGTTACATACAATAAATGACTTCTTGCTCTCTACCACACGTTTCCACAAGGCCAAATCATGTCTGAGCCATTTATAACTCTTAGAATTCTTGTAAGCCAATCCCGTCATGTTGTATTTCCGCAACTTTCACAATTAAAATGTTGAAGATCATTTTCACACTCCTAGACTAGTAATATCTTCCCCTTCTTGCTCAGTCATGTTCTACATTTCCTATGACACTGATACTGCTTACTATGAAGCAGACTTACACTACCTCTATGACTACTACAATTATTTAATTCTCTACATCACTTTTAATCACAAAGCAATGTAAAACAGTAGACAGCATTGCAGACTTACATTCCCTCTACTCAATGTTTTGATTGGCTGCTTCAATTAGCTTATAAAAAGAAACAGTTTTTCTGAACTCATTCAAAGTGCACTTATTTCTCCATGACGTCCAGTGTTATGGTAAGAAGTTATGTCTCTGTACTACACTTATCCTCAAGGCCAAATCATGTAGGAGCCATTAGAACTTCTTGAAATTCCTCAGAGCACATCCCGAGATTCTTTCCCTACAATTTTGGTTTTAAAAACACCAGGTAAGAGTTTTTAAGGTCATACGGCAATTTTTTTTTGAAAATTAAAACAGAATCATTGCAGAATGACCAGCCATTTCTAGACTTTAAATAAGCTGTGTAATGTCCTGATGTTATTGAAGGACCGTCATGATATATAATTGCTGCAGTTACAAAAGTCCTTCCTGATATTGACAACTGTGAAGCCACAAACTTTTTAATTAAAGTTGTCAATTTTGTTCCATCAGGCCTACATCGTTGGAACATTAAAATAACATACTGGCCATATGTTCGTATAAATAATGTGGACATCATTTCAGATTTACATTGGCTACACTCCATGTTGTGATCAGCTGCTTTTACTAGTTTATTAAAAGAGACTGATTTACTGTCTGGCAAAGTTAAATATATAAATCTTTCTGAGTCTACACTAGTAGTACTTGATACCCTACAGTTCTCGCAGTCATGCTGCCATTGATAAGAAAGCCCAAACAGGTGATCTACATCTACACCTTCAGCATGCAATACATCAAGCATATACATTAAAAACTCCTGACAATCTTGCTGAATATTTTGAGAGAATTGTGTTTGGCCTGAACATCTGTCTAACAGATTTCGAATTTCAGACACACTTTCTATTTTTGTTCTATCAGTGCTACATTTCTCTAACACAGAATTTAACAAACTGCAAAATCTTTAAACAGAATTGACCACAATCTCTTCTTTTACATTTTCTAGAGAAAACAAAACATTAACAACTACATTAGCATAGCAGTTGACACCAGAACTGTTTTCAAATTGAAAACCAACAACATCTTCAACAGAATTCTTTTTGTTTCTGCTTATAATTTCAGGTTCATCGACTTTTCGTCTTTTTGCTACAACCTCCAGAGTATTGGTCACATTTCTTCGTTTCCGGCCTACCACACGTTTCTCAAACAAAGGATATTGAGGCAAATGTGGCGCATACTCTCTTCTTAACCTATTGTATTCCTTAACACAATCTAGATCCGCACAAATGTTTGTGACATCACACTCAATCAAGTACAATCCCGATAAAGTTCTAACTCGTGACAATGCCACATATGCCATACCCTCCTTGAACACAGAACTGCCAATATTCACCAATGCACTGTCTACACTTAAACCTTGCGATTTATGGATTGTCACCGCATATGCCAAGCAAACAGGAAACTGCTTACGGCGAACATATAAGTCTTTTACAAGCAAAAATCTAGCAGAACAACGACCAATTAGCTGTACTTCCTCAATGCCATCAAATTTAATTTTTAAAAACTCAATTCCATCTCTATTTCTGTATTTTACAAAATCAACAACATTACCCATTGATCCATTTACCAGACCTCTTTCAACATGTAAATTCCTTCTTAAAATTATACGGCAGTTCAAGCACACATTCAGAGTCTTTTCAAAACCTGCAGTTTTAGATATAGTCTTCTCTAATGAATCCAATTTTGTTTTCAAATTCTCAGACAAAATAATTGTTGATCCCATATGCTCTACTCTATCAATAGCTTCCAGTTTCACAATCTCTTGCTTTTCTAAATGCAACATTTTGTGGTTGAATTTGGCACATTCTGCAAGAGTTGGCATCAAACATATTACAGATTTCTTCTCAGTAATTTTCTGAAAAATATTCTCAGGCACAACATCTTGTTCTGGATATAAATTTGTCAGTAATCGTGCATGTAAAGCTTCTTTCCCATGCTCGGTCACTTTTCCAATTCTAACATCTTGTAGAATAGTCTTGTAAACTTCATCCTTCGCCTGACGCATATTTTCATGCAGTTCAGCATAATTGAAGTTTAACCATATATTGACACTGCCAATGCTCCCTAGGCACTTCCTGGTATCTTCATGCGTGAGCATTTTGAACACAGGTTGCCCTTTCACTGGTGTCAGATGCAGAAGATCTCCGAAAACAATGATGTGTTTGCCACCAAATAACACATCATACTCTGTTTTGAGAACTTCTTGCATTCTCAAATGCACAAAGGCAAGCATGACATTGGAAACCATGCTTACTTCGTCAATGATAAGAAGTTTCATTTTCCTCAAGATTCTTGAAATTTCACAACAAGCATCTCCAGATAGCTTGTGATATTGTAATTTGTTGTCATGCTCCACTGGCAGCATCAGTAAACGATGTAAAGTAATCCCTTTAATGTTATGTGCTGCCAGTCCAGTTGGAGCGGTGATAACACAAGACAGCGATGACTCTGTCCTTTCCTGCAAATATCATGAAATTGCTTTAATAAGGAAACTTTTTCCAGTTCCCGCTTCTCCACTCACGTACAGTCGGACAGGCTTCAACGACGTACATGAGCACTCTTTCTTGTCATGACTTAATCCATGATCAATTTGCATGGTAACTTCGTCATATATTTTCCTCTGCTCAACGTTGAGTTGTCTTTCCAACTCTTCTAAGTTAACCGCATCCTCCTGAGCATGTGCCATGGCTCTTTCCACTTCATTCATAGCAGTGGCAGCTTCATTTCCGATAACAGGTCCTCCTAGTGGATCCTGACTCAATGAAGCAAAACTCTGACTGTCCTGAGAACTGTCTCTGGCAATCTCGGCTGCAATCGTTGCTTCCTGCTCAATTTCCGCATTCAACATTTCTACATATTTGGGAAAAGCAGGACATTCTATGGTCTCCTTGGCAGCATTGAAAGAGTCTTCGTAACAGAGGAAATCTCCAAGCAGTTCCTCTTCTGCACGCCAAGGCTTGAAAAGTTGCAAAAGTGCTAAATAGAAAAACTCCTTTTTTTCAGGAGATTCGCCACTCAATTTTCGATGGATTACCAAGTGGCATTTTCTTTGCTTGACCACACATCCCTCACTTCCTATTACAGCATACACTCCTTTCTCAGTATCTTCTTTGATGTTCCTCTTGAATATGTAATTTTGAAGAACCTCATACAGACAAACATTCTCGAGGTGACTGCTTCGATTTGGATAATATGTATCCAACATGTTTGTCTTCAAAATGTCGGTACTGTTTGGCTCCTTTTCCGCCAAATACTCAATTTCTTGCACAGGTTTGAGAACTCGATTACGCGTTGCAGCAAGACCAAGACTCGCCCAAACGATACTCCTGGACTTGGCATAGAGACTTGCTGAAGACAACCGGTCAGAACATTCGTAAGCTCCGATTTCTCGATGCGACAACATCTTCAGACTGAAACTGTACAACTTCTTGCTGAGGCTCTTTTCATGGGAAATGTCTTCCCACATATCCTTCAATTCTGTCTTCTCTTTTTTGGTGATATAAGATGTCACATACCGAGCCACAGCCATACAGTTATCAGCCACAAACTGTATATCCATGTTAGCATTCCACATGGACAAAATCACCGGGTTGTAGTCGTTGATGTACTTAGACTCTTCGTTCCTCTTCAAATTGTATGTGTTTTTAGGTGATTTCTTCATCACATTATGTCGCAGCGAAGACATCAAACTGTTCACTCTTCCTTTAGAAATCACCGGTCGTGGAAAGCCGAAACAACATTTGGTGTAGAACTTGTCCTTGTTTCGGAATTTACGACGACAATACTTTCCACATCGATGGCTTTGGAAGTGTAGAACTTTTTCTCTTAGGCTTTTCTTCTCCTTTGCGTTTGGAACAGCACACGTAGAATACTGTTGTATGAAACTCATCACTGAGTCTTCTGGATCCGTTCCAAATTTAGGTGCATCCTTGATCCACAGCAACATATGTATATGAGGAGCACCTCTTGCTTGGTACTCCTTTCTCCAGAAGAAATCCAACACCTCTCCAAGAGGTGGATTCTTCTTATTCATGATGAAAGACATCATAGCTTCAAATCTATGATTGAAATACCTACATACATTGACTGGATCCAAAGAGCACAGTTCTCCGGGTGTCTTGAATTCGATGTTTTCTATGTTAGCATTTGCCTCTCGTAGAAATTCAAGTAAGTCTTCCCAGCCATACTCGGCACAGCTCAGAGTGAGGAACCATGTGGGAGTTCCTAAGTTCCTCAGCATACATTTTAAATCACCATGACGACGGTACCAGTACTCATTAGTACCACGCTGACACGCCATGAGATTAATCAGGTGAGAATCCAAAATACTGTCTTGGACATTGACTTTATCCATAAAGTCACTTGCCGAGATGTTTTGCATGTGTATACCACTTTTCAAGATGTGGTTCACTGCATATGACAGTCCAGACAGATCGCTTTCAAACAGGAGATGAAACAAATAGGGAATGCATTGTCGAAACCTAGCATCTCCTGCATACAATCGCAAAGTCCGGTATTCAGAAGCAGGAATTTGATGAGGTCACTCATCATATCTTCCTCCCTGACCTGTTGGAAAAAGCTGTGGGAAACACCGAGCTTCCAAACTTTCCTCCCAAACACTAATGGGACTCCCTTTGGCTCGTTTCATTTGAAACAACTCAATAGCATTCCCCATGACTTCCTTGGAATGCAAAGGATGAACACTATAATGTTCATATATTTCTTCACTAGCAGAGGGTTCTACTTTCTCAATTTGACCAGCACACAAATCGCTATCCTCTTCCTCACTTACTTCCTCTTCTGCAACATATACATTCTTATAGTATTTATTATTTTTTTTCAAATACAATGTTGCCTTTTTAACTTTCCTAACATCCACTAAATCTTGCCATATTTTCTTATTCTTTGTCGGAACCCCATTAACTAAGAAATCCAGAGGTTCCTCTTCCACTTTTTCTACTCCAATTGTGTTAATGTTTTTCTTCAAATCTAGAGGCAAATAAACAACTCTTCCCTTTAATCCTCTCTGTAAATCTGATGGAGGCAATTTCCCTGTCTTTGGCTCCATTCTTACAATAGCCTGAAAGGGATGGATACTTTGAATCAAAATAGATTCATAAGTATTTAAATCCTTCAATTCAGAAGGAATCTCAACCAATTCCAGATTATTATGAACTGCTCTAGCAGGCATCTGGTTTTGATTTAATTTGTTACAACAATAAGTACACAAACATTGATCCAATCCCAAATCAAAACAATTTTCTACCATCAAGTATGTTGTGAAATCCTTCCATTCACTATTATTTTCCCTTTCACTTTTTGCATATAAATCCACTAACTTAGTCTGATTCTTATAATAAGTGCGTCGACAACACACACAAGTGAAATTTGGCCTCTCACTTGATTTGACCTGAAACGTCGCAATTTCCCTCTGGAAATTATCTGTACTGGAAACCTGTACACTATCTTCCACATTACCCGCTTCTTCTTGGTCAATTTCAACATTCTCCTCTTTACTTCCAAAGTAACAAAACTCAATTTCTTCACATATATTCTTCACATCTATTTCAGAACCATGCAAAAGAGCAGCGCATAATTGTTTAAGCATAATTGCTGGACTCTTAGCATAATACAACATTCTAACTAATTTCCTCACTTTATTATGATGCACTGCTAGCATCCGGAAATGATGAAAAACACTCTGGCATACTCTCCTGGAAAGACAAGCCAGTGAATGACCATGCAAACCTGTCACTTCTCTCACTCTGCAAGGATCTAATTCTTTCAACAACTTCATTTTCTGCTTCAAACTTTTCTTATTAAATGACCGTACAAAATCACAAAGCAAATTGATGGAATCCTGTCGCACACTGCAAATACTACTACACTTCCAGGTGTACACAGGACCCTTAGGACGTCTTCCTAAAACCTCATTACCTAACACCTCTTCTGCCTCTGTTGTCACAAGTTTTTCTTTTTCAACTGGATAACCATCTTTCACTTCATAAGCTCGACCACTGGTGTCAACTGCATGCACCAAATCATTATCCTGGAAATAACTCTCCTCATTAAAAAATGCCTCACAGCTTGAACTATGCATCCATTCTCCAGAAAAAACTTCACAAAAATTACTACGATTAACTATTCTCTTCCATCTACTATTTCTTTTGAAATCATAAATTGCCTTGTTTAGCTTCCTAATTCTATTGATTATCAAAATAAATAACTTACGTTTAATTTCAAATGCCTGATCAATAACTTTCTCAACTTTTTTTTTTCTCTTATAAAAAAACACTTTCTGTTGACCTTTCTTAATATTTTTTAACAAATTGCCAATTATCCTGTTGCGGAACATTTGTTTACGAATGTCCCTAAACTGTTGTTTCCTTCTACTATCATGCAAAGAGTTATCTCTTGCTCTAGCAGTAACATTTTTCATTGGCCTTTCCTTTCCGTTTGAATTGGTTCTCCTTTTCTGGACTGAAACATTTTCTGTAGTAATATTTTTTTTACTACAGATATTTCTTATGAATGTTTTTGTACTCTTACCCGGTGCTTTCTTGGTGACTTGACAAATCTTTTTGTTAGAGGACTGCTGCTTTTTTTCATTGACCTGCTGTCTTTGACGTTTTGCAGCCTTTCTCAGTCTTTCTTTGGTTGGCATGGTGAAATCTTGAAATGATCTGCAGTTGAATCTGTGGTAAAATATATTAAAAAATGTTATTAACCACTATTACCCAACAGTAAATCAATAACAGTAATCAAAAACTTAAAACACTACTTGACATTTTTACATAGAAGATTTTTTAGTGCTTGGCAAATTTAGAATACAGAAATAGCAGAAAAGAAATGGAATTTATATTCATTCAATCAATCAATCATGGACATTTATATAGCGCACTACTTACCCGGAGGGTCTCAAGGCGCTTGGGGGGGGGGTGCTGCTACTGCTCGAACAGCCAGGTAAAGGTGGCGGCAGCAGGAGGGGTGACCCGGCCTAGTCAAAGGCACAGTGGTCATTTTACCTGTGCTATTTTATATGTGAATCTGATCTAATTTTATGAGCATATTTTAATATTTTATTGAAGACACTACACATAACCTGTTTTTGAAGGTGTCTTTATTTTTAAATTAAACGGTTTACATTTTTACTTTTTATTTATTATACATTTTTAAAATAAATGTTTATAGTTCCATAGGCTCAAGCACGTCAGCTTCCCATCCTATGTCATATAATTCTGACAAATCTGCATCCTCATCACGTTCTTCTTCATCCTCAGGATTTAAATCATCCAAGGCATCAACATCCACTGATGTTTCAATTACGAGTTCAATGATGAGGTCGAAATCAACTGATTGCTGATTGTCGCTCATGTTGATGTTGTCTTTATCTTTAAAGAAAGATAACAACAATGAGATGTTGCAGAGTAAGAGACAAATCTCAGAGATTATAATAGTAAAATTGTTTAACAAGAGTAACATTTTGCAGCTATTATTTAGCCATGTCCAGCGATGCTGAGAAGGTGAAGCCTATGTCTAATTTTTCAGTGAACAGGACTCATCTCTTCTTAACCTTGGATAAGCCTCACCGACTCTGTGTCCCCTGCACATACTTAAATGTAAAGGGGCAGATTTATGTTAACTGGCACATCCCCAGGCATGCACCAGTTAACGTGCACCGCTGCTCTGCCACCCATGGTGTGCCGCATTTACAATCAGATAGGACAAAGCTGCGTCAAAACCCTGCGCCTGCTTGAAGCAGGCATAGGTCTTAACGCAACATTGTGGAGATGGGGCACCCCTGAGCCTTGCTGGAGCTGCATCGCACTTGTGATACAACTTCAGCAATGCGCCACCTTTACGGCACAGATGCGTCACGCATCTGTGCCATTTTTGCCCCATGCTGCGCCGCATTGTAAATGCAGCACACCATGGGTGGTGGAACAGCGGCGCAGGATGACTGGCACATCCCTGGTGATGCGCCAGTCATCATAAATCTATCCCTAAGCTTCTTATCTTGTTAGAGATAAACTGCCATATGTATCATCAAAATATTTAGCATTTCCTAAATAGCGAATTTTAAGGAATAAATAGCGATTCTTTACCATTCCTAATTTGCGATGAGCAAATTGCTAATTGCAAATTACCCATTCATTTCCATGGGCCAGGAGGCCCATAGGAATGAAGGTGCAATTTGCGATTAGCAATTAGCTCATCGCAAATTAGGAATTTTTCCAAGGGTGCAGGGGTGTCTCAAGAACACCCTGCTGCACCCCTGAAAAAGAAATTTGGGGGCATATGGCGCACATACATGCCCTAAGGGCATGTATGGGCATCATATGGCACCTTTTGTTTTTTGGAAAAAAAGCTTTTTGAAAAGAATTCGCAAATTACCACCAACTAGAAGTTGGTGGTAATTTGCAAATCCTTAATGGCATTTTTTGCATATTTTTTGTTTGATACATTGCATTTAAGGAATCGCAAAATTTGCAAATCCTTAAGTGCAATCGCAAAATAAGGAATAGCAAATTTTGCTATTCCTTATTTTGCATCAAACTTGTTTGATACATACCATTTGTCTAATTAGCATTCGCAAAGGCCGAAATTCACAGAATTTCGGCCTTTGCAAATGCTAATTAGCTTGATACATATGGCCCCAAGTGAGGCCTGTCTTGCAACATGGTGCATCTTTTGCATCACTGCTGCATCGGTTTCATGTGGCATGTTTTTTTTACACCATGACACATCTGCCTAAATGCATCAATTTGTAATTTTGTCGCCTCATAGCAAATCTTTTACACCGCCGCTGCATCAGAAAAGTGACGCACAGTGGCGCAAAAGAGGCATACACCTATCATAAATCTGTCCCTAGCATTTTAAATGATTAATTCAGGATGACGATAAGGTGTGGCCTATCCAGAGGTTTGTTCAAGGTGAGACCTACTCAGGATTGCAGATCAAAGTTACGCTTGATGAAGAATACAGAGGAGATAATACATGTAAAGGCCTACCAATGAAGTAAGTTATGTCCACTTCATTGTGCCAGTCATCATAAATGTATCCCTAAGCTTCTTATCTTGTTAGAGATGAACTGCCATATGTATCATCAAACTATTTTGCATTTCCTAAATAGCGAATTTTAAGCAATAAATAGCGATTCTTTACCATTCCTAATTTGCGATGAGCAAATTGCTAATTGCAAATTACCCATTCATTTCCATGGGCCAGGAGGCCCATAGGAATGAAGGCGCAATTTGCGATTAGCAATTAGCTCATCGCAAATTAGGAATTTTTCCAAGGGTGCAGGGGTGTCTCAAGAACACCCTGCTGCACCCCTGAAAAAGAAATTTGGGGGCATATGGCGCACATACATGCCCTAAGGGCATGTATGGGCGTCATATGGCACCTTTTGTTTTTTGGAAAAAAAGCTTTTTGAAAAGAATTCGCAAATTACCACCAACTAGAAGTTGGTGGTAATTTGCAAATCCTTAATGGCATTTTTTGCATATTTTTTGTTTGATACATTGCATTTAAGAAATCACAAAATTTGCATATCCTTCAGTGCAATCGCAAAATAAGGAATAGCAAATTTTGCTATTCCTTATTTTGCATCAAACTTGTTTGATACATACCATTTGTCTAATTAGCATTCGCAAAGGCCGAAATTCACAGAATTTCGGCCTTTGCAAATGCTAATTAGCTTGATACATATGGCCCCAAGTGAGGCCTGTCTTGCAACATGGTGCATCTTTTGCATCACTGCTGCATCGGTTTCATGTGGCACGGTGTTTTTTACACCATGACACATCTGCCTAAATGCATCAATTTGTAATTTTGTCGCCTCATAGCAAATCTTTTGCACCGCCGCTGCATCACAAAAGTGACGCACAGTGGCGCAAAAGAGGCATACACCTATCATAAGTCTGTCCCTAGCATTTTAAATGAATAATTCAGGATGACGATAAGGTGTGGCCTATCCAGAGGTTTGTTTAAGGTGAGGCCTACTCAGGATTGCAGATGAAAGTTACGCTTGATGAAGAATACAGAGGAGATAATACAAGTAAAGGTCTACCAATGAAGTAAATGATGTCCACTTCATTGCGCCAGTCATCATAAATGTATCCCTAAGCTTCTTATCTTGTTAGAGATGAACCGCCATATGTATCATCAAACTATTTTGCATTTCCTAAATAGCGAATTTTAAGGAATAAATAGCGATTCTTTACCATTCCTAATTTGCGATGAGCAAATTGCTAATTGCAAATTACCCATTCATTTCCATGGGCCAGGAGGCCCATAGGAATGAAGGTGCAATTTGCGATTAGCAATTAGCTCATCGCAAATAAGGATTTTTCCAAAGGTGCAGGGGTGTCTCAAGAACACCCTGCTGCACCCCTGAAAAAGAAATTTGGGGGCATATGGCGCACATAAATTTTAACAACATTCCTTTACCTCAAAAACGATTTTCAAGTCATAATTTGAAAACACTGCCCACGGGGAAATGACTTAAAATGTCCTTAAGACACATGAAAGTGTTTTTTTAAAGCCTTTGCAACTTTTTTGGGTCACTTTTAACATGGCTATGTAACTCAAACAGTCAAAATCTAAATTTACCATGCACAGGTGGGACCATATTTACAAGGAATGTGCTCCACGGGGAAAGGTCTTTTAATGTAATATGGGAAAAATGACATCAGAGACACTGAAATGCCTTATAAAGAAGCATACACCATTATGTCCTTGTCATAAATTTAAAAACCATTCCTTTTCCCCAAAAACGATTTTCAAATCATAATTTGAAAACACTGCACATGGGGAAATGACTTAAAATGTCCTTAAGACACATGAAAGCGTTTTTTGATTGCCTTTGCAGCATGTTTGGGTCACTTTTAACATGGCTATGTAACGCAAACATTCAAAATCTAAATTTGCCATGCACAGGTGGGAGCATATTTACAAGCTATTTGCTCCACAGGGAAAGGTCTTACATTAAAATGGGAAAAATAACATCAGAGACACTCAATTGCCTTATAAAGAAGCATACACCATTATGTCCTTGTCATAAATTTTAAAACCATTCCTTTTCCCCAAAAACGATTTTCAAGTCATAATTTGAAAACACTCCACAGCTCCTATGCACAAAAAAACCCTGTCAGTACTAATACTTCACATTTTCTCCAATTACAATTTCTCAAAGAAACAAAATCTATTTGTAAAACACTTGAGACAAAGCAACATTTGAAAAACACAACTTTCTTCATAATTTTCTCCTTAAAGCACACTATTCTCTATCTAAATTAAAGAAATCTTTTCTCACCTTAGCAAATACTTTGAGTTTCAAAACAGTCTCAGAAACACACCAATTTGTCTTCAGCAGAGCAAAAGGTATGCACTCCAGAGGCTGCAGCCATGAAAAGCACAGAAATGCTGTAATTCTTCACACATATCTCTCATGTCACCCAATCAAAACTCTTCCCTCACTTTTTTTCAAATCAAACCCCTTCCCCCCTCTGCCCTCTCTGCCTTTTTTTGCATAGCAACCACCTCTTGGAAGACCTCTGGTGTTTGCAAGTTCACACAACAATGTTGCAATTGAACTCTGAACTCTCAGTGCACCTCATATCCAGTGCATTCTTTCATTTAATGATTTTTTCTTGACCACTCAAAATACATCTTTCAAAGAACTCATCCATGCACCCTAACTTTCTTTTTTCAGCAATCAAAATCCACCAATCACTGTTACTGATTCATTAACACAGAAATTCCACAGTTTTTTTCATTTTAAACTCTTATTTTTTCAACTGCCATTTCATTGCCACACTTCATCTGACTGCAGGAGAACCTTCTCTCACCATGTTTTCTGTCTCGATTGTTGGACATAGTTACATCTATTGGGCTCAGAGGTATGCTGAGAACAGGAATTTACCTAACCTCAATTTACAAGATGTGGAAATTAAGTGGTTTGGCCACAGAGGATTAAAATGTCACCAATTGATACCATTGGTGAAAACCTTTATGCATTTGCCAAAACCTGACCTGTTAATTGTGCACTGTGGAGGTAATGATTTGGGCACTTTGACTGGGGTAGGTCTGGAAATGCTTTTAAAGGACACCTTTGAGCAATTAATGGCACTTTTTCCTCAGACTGCCTTGGTATATTCAAATATATGCCAAAGACAGAAATGGAGGTGGTCAAACCAATTTTGTCCACAAATTGAGAAGTCGAGGAAGCATGTAAACAAATCTGTTTCAGCTTACATGAGAGACCATGGAATGGGCTCCGTGTACAACAATAACTTGCGTTACTACATGCAAGATATCTACAGAGGAGATGGAGTTCACTTCTCAGATGAGGGCAACAGAATTTTCATTCTGAATTTAAGACTGTGCATTGGTACCTACTTATAAGTACCTAAATGTACCATAAACCCAAAAGCTCTTCTCAGAGCTACCCTACATCTGATCACTCACAATTATTATTTTACTCTAACTTTTTTCACTAATTTTCAACAAAGTACGCTCCCCGGGGCGCTACCCGGTACGCGAACCGGAAGCTAACCTCGCGAAATTTAAAAAAAAAATGTTTTTTTCGCACATATAAGCCTCCTCAGCCACCCTCAGAAAACCTAGGGGGTCAAGATAAGTCTACCGTGCCCCCTTCTACCCATTCTGAACATTATTTGCCCTCCATCTTGTATCTTAAGTCGACCGAAACACAAAATGGTGGACTCCCGTAACGCTTAAGGTTCGCGTACCGGGGCGCTCGCCAGTTCGCGTACGGGGGCGCTCCCCGGGAAGCGCACCATCAAAAAAGGTGGAATGTAATTTACAGAAAAACGACTGGAGACACTCTCACCAAATATAGATTAGCTCATACTACATACCAATCCCTACCATTTTCACAAATTTGGTTGGAATTCCATTTAGCCATTTAGCCTGTAGACCTCTCTAAATACCCTGAGGTAAATTACTTCACAAAACACATCTGAAGTGTTGGAATTGACAACCAATTAAAATGTTACTTTCATTTTCTACTTTTTTTACCTGACATTTGATTGGTTATGTACCTGAATATATATAAAAAAAGAGAGAGAAACACAGCCATTTTGACTACTACTTCCTGAAGTACATTGCAAGTGCATTTTCACTGACAACTTAAACTTGTTTTTAAAAGGTAAGATGTTATTTTATAAATTTGAAAGGAGAACTATGTTATGCACTTTAAATTAATTTGGGAAAACATTTTCAGATAGTTATATACTGTCCCTCTGTAAGAGTTAGACATTGAGAAAGGCTTGTTTATTATAATTATGGATTGATTTAGGTTTCTGTGCTATAATTATGAATTTACTTAGACTTCTTCACAGGCACTTTTTAATAGTACTACTTCACGCCTGAAACCATACAGTGCCCATAGATAACTTCTCTGTTATAAACTCACAAGTACCTGTCTGAACTTAAACCCAACAGTGCCCTATCTCTACTGATATATTTATTTTTTATGCAAATTACAGCAAGAAAATGGAAGGAGAGCAGATTATTTCCTTCAAAATTGTTCTGGAGAACAACACAGAAGAAGTTATTGAGGACAATGATGACTCAGATTTCATGGATGAATCACGGGACCATGAATTAGTTCAATGTGTAGATGCAGTAGATTCGCTGATTGAAAATGAGGACATTTCCGACAATTTGTTGTTAAATGTTCTGTTAAATTTCGAAAAAGAATCACAAAAATAAAATTATTTAATAATCAAAAATTGTTCGAGACTTTCATTAATTTTATATGTAATTCATAAACTAGTACCTAATTGATTATAATGTAAAGTCAGACTTATAGTATACTGTGCAACTTTTTTATGTTACATAGTAATTTTGCTCATAGTTACTTCCTTTCTCCAACTATATTATCTCCAATGTGTATTTAACAACTCTTTTTCATCTCCTGCCTCCATGTTCTTTCTGCTTTCCTGACAGACTATGATATGGATTCCATATTCCACAATAACTTCTGAAACAACATCTACAAAGGAGACGGTGTATATTAATTTTTCGACTCTGCATTGCTACCTACATATTGCTACTTAAATAAAAAAAAACAAAAAAAAACCAACAAAACGAACAATCAATAAACATACAATATTTTAAAAGTCTATCATTCTTTTTTCCTCATAGTACGCTCCCCAGTACGCTTCCCGGTTCGCGAACCGGGCGCTCCCCACGCAAAAAACAAAAAAATAAATCTTTTTTTTTTTGCCCTGCGGGGCCCTTTTAAAGCCTCCACATCAAACCTAGGGGGTCAGGGAGAATCTACTATGCCCCCTTATGGTCATTTACCCCTTTGTTTTGGCCTCCTCTTGTCTCTCGATCCTACCGAGAGACAAGATGGCGGCCGCTCCGGACTGTTTAGAATGTTGACAGACACCGGAGAGCCAATCAGCTTCGCTTCGCGAAGTTCCGTTACACGTAAAGTACGCGAACCGGAGCGCTGCCCAGAGCGCGCTTACAGATATATATCTTTTTTTGAACGTTAATTTCTCAAAATCCACTGGAGCACATATATTGAGACCTAGCAAAGGCACATCGGGCTAACAGTCCCTACAATTTTGCCAAGTTTCGTGCAAATCCATTCAGCCGTTCGGGCTAAAAGTGAGGCCAACCGCCCTATGGAAATTAACATTGGAAAAACACGTTTTGGGACCCCCCTTTTTTCTCGGCCCCCCCTTGACGAACCCCCCCAAATTTTTAGGGGCTGCTCAGAAACAAAATGTTCCATTTTCCTGAAAATTTCAGCCAATTCCGTCCACAAACGCCAAAGTTATTAGACATAGAATTTTCAAAAATCCCATGAGGGAAAAAATCCTAACTATATATACCTACTGGCGACCGCCAGTAGGTAATATATATATATATATATATATATATCGTCCAACTACCTTTCAAAAAGGAATTGAGTCCGCACTCACGGAGATAGTTATTCCCAGTTTCTTTTTATTTTCAATTCGTCAACGCTCCAAAAATCACCAGCACAAAACCAACGCGTTTCGCAACAACAGTTGCTTGTATTACCTACTGGCGGTCGCCAGTAGGTATATATAGTTAGGATTTTTTCCCAATGGGATTTTTGAAAATTCTATGTCTAATAACTTTGGCGTTTGTGGACGGAATTGGCTGAAATTTTCTGGAAAATGGAACATTTTGTTTCTGAGCAGCCCCTGAAAATTTGGGGGGGGTTCGTCCAGGGGGGGCCGAGAAAAAAGGGGGGTCCCAAAACGTGTTTTTAACATTGAGTTTTCCATAGGGCGGTTAGCCTCACTTTTAGCCCGAACGGCTGAATGGATTTGCACGAAACTTGGCTAAATTGTAGGGACTGGTAGCCCGATGTGCCTTTTGTAGGTCTCAATATATGTGCTGCAGTGGATTTTGAGAAATTAACGTTCAAAAAAAGATATATATCTGTAAGCGCGGACCGGGCAGCGCCCCGGTTCGCGGACCTTAAGCGTACCGGAACTTCGCGTAGCGAAGCTGATTGGCTCTCCGGTGTCTGTCAACATTCTAAACAGTCCGGAGCGGCCGCCATCTTGTCTCTCGGTAGGATCGAGAGACAAGAGGAGGCCAAAACAAAGGGGGAAATAACTATAAGGGGGCATAGTAGATCCTCGCTGACCCCCTAGGTTTAATGTGGAGGTTTTAAAGGGGCCTCGCGGGGCAAAAAAAAATAATTTTTTTTTTTGTTTTTTTTCGTGGTTAGCGCCCGGTCCGCGAACCGGGAAGCGTTCTGGGGAGCGTACTACAATGAAAAATGAATGATAGTCTTTTCAAATGCTGTATGTTAATTGATTGTTGGATTTTTTGATTATTTTTTATTTCCTTTATCTTCCCAGGGAGCGACCCGGTACGCGAACCGTTGAGCGCCTCGGTTCGCGGACCTTAAGCGTTACGGGAGTCCACCATTTTGTGTTTCGGTCGAATTAAGATACAAGATGGAGGGCAAATAATGTTCGGAATGGGTAGAAGGGGGCACGGTAGAGTTATCTTGACCCCCTAGGTTTTCTGAGGGTGGCTGAGGAGGTTTATATGTGCGAAAAAAAAACATTTTTTTAAAAAAAATTCGCGAGGTTAGCTCCCGGTACGCGTACCGGGTAGCGCCCCAGGGAGCGTACTTTGTTGAAAATTAGTGAAAAAAGTTAGAGTAAAATAATAATTGTGAGTGATTAGATGTAGGGTAGCTCTGAGAAGAGCTTTTGGGTTTATGGTACATTTAGGTACTTATAAGTAGGTACCAATGCACATTCTTAAATTCAGAGTGAAAACTCTGTTGCCCTCATCTGAGAAGTGAACTCCATCTCCTCTGTAGATATCTTGCATGTAGTAACGCAAGTTATTGTTGTACAGGGAGCCCATTCCATGGTCTCTCATGTAAGCTGAAACAGATTTGTTTACATGCTTCCTCGACTTCTCAATTTGTGGACAAAATTGGTTTGACCACCTCCATTTCTGTCTTTGGCATATATTTGAATATACCAAGGCAGTCTGAGGAAAAAGTGCCATTAATTGCTCAAAGGTGTCCTTTAAAAGCATTTCCAGACCTACACCAGTCAAAGTGCCCAAGTCATTACCTCCACAGTGCACAATTAACAGGTCAGGTTTTGGCAAATGCATAAAGGTTTTCACCAATGGTATCAATTGGTGACATTTTAATCCTCTGTGGCCAAACCACTTAATTTCCACATCTTGTAAATTGAGGTTAGGTTAATTCCTGCTTTCAACGTACCTTTGAGCCCAGTGAATATAACTATGACCAACAATCCAGACAGAAAACATGGTGAGAGAAGGTTCTCCTGCAGTCAGATGAAGTGTGGCAATGAAATGGCAGTTGAAAAAATGAGAGTGTAAAATGAAAAAAAAACTGTGGAGTTTCTGTGTTCATGAAGCAGTAACAGTGATTGGTGGATTTTGATTGATGAAAACAGAAAGTTAGGGTGCACAGATGTGTTCTTTGAAAGATGTATTTTGAGTGGTCAATAAAAAATCATTAAATGAAAGAATGCACTGGATATGCAGGTGCACTGAGAGTTCAGAGTTCAATTGCAACATTGTTGTGTGAACTTGCAAACACCAGAGTTTTTCCAAGAGGTGGTTGCTATGGAAAATAGGCAGAAAGGGCAGAGGGGGAAGGGTTTTCATTTGAAAAAAAGTGAGGGAAGAGTTTTGATTGGGTGACATGAGAAATATGTTTGAAGAATTACAGCATTTCTGTGCTTTTGATAGCTGCAGACTCTGGAGTGCATACCTTTTGCTCTGCTGAAGACAAATTGGTGTGTTTCTTAGACTGTTTTCAAACTCAAAGTATTTGCTAAGGTGAGAAAATATTTCTTTAATTTAGATAGAGAATAGTGTGCTTTAAGGAGAAAATTATGATTTATGTGGCGCACATTGCTTTTAAATATGCTCTCACATGTGTATGGAAAATTTTGATTTTGAATGTTTGTGTTACATAGCCATGTTAAAAGTGACCCAACCATGCTGGAAAGCCAATCAAAAAATGCTTTCATGTGTTTTAATGACATTTTAAGTCATTTTCCCATGTGCAGTGTTTAGAAATTATGATTTGAAAATCGTTTTTGGGGAAAAGGAATTGTTTTTAAATTCATGACAAGGACATAATGGTGTATGCTTCTTTATAAGGCAATTGACTGTCCCTGATGTTATTTTTCTCATTTTAGTGTAAGACCTTTCTCTGTGGCGCAAATTGCTTGTAAATATGCTTCCACATGTGCATGGAAAATTTAGATTTTGAATGTTTGTGTTACATAGCCATGTTAAAAGTGACCCAACCATGCTCGAAAGGCAATCAAAAAACGCTTTCATGTGTTTTAATGACATTTTAAGTCATTTTCTCATGTGCAGTGTTTTGAAATTATGATTTGAAAATCGTTTTTGGGGAAAAGGAATTGTTTTTAAATTCATGACAAGGACATAATGGTGTATGGTTCTTTATAAGGCAATTGACTGTCCCTGATGTTATTTTTCTCATTTTAGTGTAAGACATTTCTCTGTGGCGCAAATTGCTTGTAAATATGCTCCCACATGTGCATGGAAAATTTTGATTTTGAATGTTTGTGTTACATAGCCATGTTAAAAGTGACCCTACCATGCAGGAAAGCCAATCAAAAAACGCTTTTATGTGTCTTAAGGACAATTTAAGTAATTTTCCCATGTGTAGTGTTTTGAAGTTATGATTTGAAAATCGTTGTTGAGGTAAAGGAATGTTGTTAAAATGTATGTGCGCCAAATGCCCCCAAATTTCTTTTTTAGGGTTGCAGCAGGGTGTTCTTGAGACACCCCTGCACCTTTGGAATAAATTCCTAATTTGTGATGAGCAAATTGTTAATCGCAAATTGCACCTTCATTTATATGAGCCTCCTAGCCCATGGAAATGAATGGGTAAAATAGCAATTAGCAATTTTCTCATCGCAAATTAGGAATGGTAAAGAATCGCTAATTATTCCTTAAAATTTGCTTTTTTGGAAATGCAAAATAGTTATATGATACATATGGCGGTTGATGTCTAACAAGATAAGAAGCTTATGGATTCATTTATGGTGACTGGCGCAATGAAGTAGACATCACTTACTTCATTGGTAGAGCTTTACATGTATTATCTCCTCTGTATTCTTCATCAAGCGTAACTTTAATCTGCAATCCTGAGTAGGCCTCACTTTAAACAAACCTCTGGATAGGCTGCATCTTATTGTTATCCTGTATTAATCATTTAAAATGCTAGGGACAGATTTATGATAGGTGTATACTTCTTTTGCGCCACTTAGAAAACATTGTCCATGGGGAAATGACTTAAAATGTCCTTAAGACACATGAATGTGTTATTTTAAAACGTTTGCAATTTTTTTGGGTCACTTTCAACATGGCTATGTGACTGAAACAGTCAAAATCTAAATTCGCAATGCACAGGTGGGAGCATATTTACAAGGAATGTGTTCCATGGGGAAAGGTCTTATAATGTAATATGGGAAAAATGACATCAGAGACACTGAAATGCCTTATAGAGAAGCATACACCATTATGTCCTTGTCATAAATTTGCAAACCATTACTTTTCCCCAAAAACGATTTTCAAATTATATTTTGAAAACACTGCACACGTGGAAATGACTTAAAATGTCAATAATTCAAAATTTACGATTCCTTAAATGCAATGTATCAAAAAAAAAATATGTAAAAAATGATATTAAGGATTTGGAAACTACCTCCAACTTCTAGTTTGTGGTAATTTGCGAATTCTTTTCAAAAAGCATTTTTTTCAAAAAAAAAAAAGGTCCCATATGACGCCCATACATGCCCTTAGGGCATGTAGGTGTGCCATATGTTCCCAAATTTCTTTTTCAGGGGTGCAGCAGGGTGTTCTTGAGATACCCCTGCACGCTTGAAAAAAATCCTATTTTGTGATGAGCTAATTGCTAATCACAAATTGCAACCTTCATTCCTATGAGCCTCCTAGCCCATGGAAATGAATGGGTAATTTGCAATTAGCAATTTGCTCATTGCAAATTAGGAATAGTAAAGAATTGCTATTTATTCCTTAAAATTTGCTATTTAGGAAATGCAAAATAGTTTGATGGTACATATGGTGGTTCATCTGTAACAAGATAAGAAGCTTAGGGATACATTTATGATGACTGGCGCAATAAAGTGCACATTACTTACTTCATTGGTAGGCCTTTATATGTATTATCTCCTCTGTATTCTTCATCAAGCGTAACTTTAATCTGCAATCCTGAGTAGGCCTCACCTTAAACAAACCTCTGGATAGGACACACTTTATTGTCATCCTGGATTAATCATTTAAAATGCTAGGGACAGATTTATGATAGGTGTATGCCTTTTTTGTGCCACTGTGCGTCACTTTTATGATGCAGCGGTGGTGCAAAAGATTTGCTATGAGGCCACAACATTACAAATTGATGCATTTAGGCAGATATGTCATGGTGTAAAAAAAACGTACCACATAAAACCCAAGCAGCAGTGATGCAAAAGATGCACCATGTCGCAAGACAGGCCTCACTTGGGGCCATATGTATCAAGCTAATTAGCATTTGCAAAGAACAAAATTCTATGAATTTCGGCCTTTGCGAATGTTAATTAGACAAATGGTATGTATCAAACAAGTTTGATGCAAAATAAGGAGTAGCAAAATTTGCTATTCCTTATTTTTGCAATTGCACTGAAGGATTTGCAAATTTTGTGACTACTTAAATGCAATGTATCAAACAAAAACTATGTAAAAAAAGACATTAAGGATTTGGAAACTATTGTGGTAAATTGGTGGTAATTTGTGAATTCTTTTCAAAAAGCTTTTTTTCAAAAAAACAAAAGGTGCCATATGACGCCAACACATGCCCTTAGGGCATGTATGTGTGCCATATGCCCCCAAATTTGTTTTTCAGGGGTGCAGCAGGGTGTTCTTGAGACACCCCTGCACCCTTGGAAAAATTCCTAATTTGTGATGAGCAAATTGCTAATCGCAAATTAAACCTTCATTCATATGAGCCTCCTAGGCCATGGAAATGATTGGGTAACTTGCAATTAGCAATTTGCTCATCGCAAATTAGGAATGGTAAAGAATCGCCATTTATTCCTTAAAATTCGCTATTTAGAAAATGTAAAATATTTTGATGATACATATGGCAGTTCATCTGTAACAAGATAAGAAGCTTAGGGATAGATTTATGATGACTGGCGCATCACCAGGGATGTGACAGTCATCCTGCGCCGCTGTTCCGCCACCCATGTTGTGCTGCATTTACAATGCGGCGCAGCATGGGGCAAAAACGGCACAGATGTGTGACGCATCTGTGCCGTAAAGGTGGCGCATTGCTGGAGTTGTATCGCAAGTGCGATGCAGCTCCAGCAAGGCTCAGGGGTGCCCCATCTCCACAATGCTGCGTCAAGACCTATGCCAGCTTCAAGCAGGCGCAGGGTTTTGACGCAGCTTTCTCCTATCTGATTGTAAATGCGGCACACCATGGGTGGTAAAGCAGTGGTGCACATTAACTGGTGCATGCCTGGGGATGTGCCATTTAATATAAATCTGCCCTTTAACATTTAAGTATGTGCAGGGGACACAGAGTCGGTGAGGCTTATCCAAAGTTAAGAAGAGATGAGTCCTGTTCAGTGAAAAATTAGACATAGGCTTCACCTGCTCAGCATTGCTGGACATGGCTAAATAATAGTTGCAAAATGTTAATCTTGTTAAACAATTTTACTATTATAATCTCTGAGATTTGTTTCTTACTCTGCAACATCTCATTGTTGTTATCTTTCTTTAAAGATAAAGACAACCTCAACATGAGCGACAATCTGCAATCAGTTGATTTTGACCTCATCATTGAACTTGTAATTGAAACATCAGTGGATGTTGATCCTTTGGATGATTTAAATCCTGAGGATGAAGAAGAGCGTGATGAGGATGCAGATTTGTCCGAATTATATGATATAGGATGGGAAGCTGACCTGCTTGAGCCTTTGGAAATATAAACATTTATTTTTAAAATTTATAATCAATAAAAAGTAAAAAGGTAAACCGTTTAATTTAAAAATAAAGACACCTTCAAAAACAGGTTATGTGTAGTGTCTTCAATAAAATATTAAAATATGCTCATAAAATTAGATCAGATTCACATATAAAATAGCATAGGTAACATAAATATAAATGTCATTTCTTTTCTGGTATTTCTGTATTGTAAAATTGCCAATGACTAAAAAATCTTCAAATTAAAATGTCAAGTAGTGTGTTAAGTTTTTGATCACTGTTACTGATTTACTGTTTGGTAATAATGTTTATTAACATTTTTTATTATATTTTTCCACAGATTCAACTGCAGATCATTTCAAGATTTCACCATGCCTACAATACAAAGACAGATAAAGGCTGCAAACCGTCAAAGACAGCAGGTGAAAAAAAAAAACGCAGCAGTCCTCTAACAAAAAGATTTCTCAAGCCACGAAGAAAGCACCGGGTAAGAGCTCTAAATATTTCATAAGAAATATTTGTAATAAAAAAAATATTACTACAGAAAATGTTTCAGTCCATAAAACGAGAAGGAAATCAAATGGAAAGAAAAGGACAATGAAAAATGTTACTGCTAGAGCAAGAGATAAATCTGTGCATGATAGTAGAAGGAAACAACAGTTTAGGGAGATTCGTAAACGAATGTTCCGCAACAGGATAATTGGCAATTTGTTAAAAAATATTAAGAAAGGTCAACAGAAACTAGTTTTTTATAAGAGAAAAAAAAAAGTTGAGAAAGTTATTGATCAGGCATTTGAAATTAAACGTAAGTTATTTATTTTGATAATCAATAGAATTAGGAAGCTAAACAAGGCAATTTTTGATTTCAAAAGAAATAGTAGATGGAAGAGAATAGTTAATCGTAGTAATTTTTGTGAAGTTTTTTCTGGAGAATGGATGCATAGTTCAAGCTGTGAGGCATTTTTTAATGAGGAGAGTTATTTCCAGGATAATGATTTGGTGCATGCAGTTGACACCAGTGGTCGTGCTTATGAAGTGAAAGATGGTTGTCCAGTTGAAAAAGAAAAACTTGTGACAACAGAGGCAGAAGAGTTGTTAGGTAATGAGGTTTTAGGAAGACGTGCTAAGGGTCCTGTATACACCTGGAAGTGTAGTAGTATTTGCAGTGTGCGACAGGATTCCATCAATTTGCTTTGTGATTTTGTACGGTCATTTAACAAAAAAAGTTTGAAGCAGAAAATGATGTTGTTGCAAGAATTAGATCCTTGCAGAGTAAGAGAAGTGACAGGTTTGCATGGTCATTCACTGGCTTGTCTTTCCAGGAGAGTATGCCAGAGTGTTTTTCATCATTTCAGGATGCTAGCAGTGCATCATAACAAAGTGAGGAAATTAGTTAGAATGTTGTATTATGCTAAGAGTCCAGCAATTATGCTGAAACAATTATGCGCTGCTCTTTTGCATGGTTCTGAAATAGATGTGAAGAATATATGTGAAGAAATTGAGTTTTGTTACTTTGGAAGTAAAGAGGAGAATGTTGAAATTGAGCAAGAAGTAGAGGGTCATGTGGAAGATAGTGTACAGGTTTCCAGTACAGATAATTTTCAGAGGGAAATTGCGACGTTTGACGTGAAATCAAGTGAGAGGCCTAATTTCACTTGTGTGTGTTGTAGACGCACTTATTATAAGAATCAGACTAAGTTAGTGGATTTATATGCAAAAAGTGAAAGGGAAAATAATAGTGAATGGAAGGATTTTGCAACATACTTGATGGTAGAAAATTGTTTTGATTTGGGATTGGATCAACGTGTGTGTACTTATTGTTGTAACAAATTAAAACAAAACCAGATGCCTGCTAGAGCAGTTCATAATAATCTGGAATTGGTTGAGATTCCTTCTGAATTGAAGGACTTAAATACTTATGAATCTATTTTGATTCAAAGTATCCATCCCTTTCAGGCTATTGTAAGAATGGAGCCAAAGACAGGGAAATTGCCTCCATCAGATTTACAGAGAGGATTAAAGGGAAGAGTTGTTTATTTGCCTCTAGATTTCAAGAAAAACATTAACACAATTGGAGTAGAAAAAGTGGAAGAGGAACCTCTGGTTATCTTAGTTAATGGGGTTCCGACAAAGAATAAGAAAATATGGCAAGATTTAGTAGATGTTAGGAAAGTTAAAAAGGCAACATTGTATTTGAAAAAAAATAATAAATACTATAAGAATGTATATGTTGCAGAAGAGGAAGTAAGTGAGGAAGAGGATAGCGATTTGTGTGCTGGTCAAATTGAGAAAGTAGAACCCTCTACTAGTGAAGAAATATATGAACATTATAGTGTTCATCCTTTGCATTCCAAGGAAGTCATGGGGAATGCTATTGAGTTGTTTCAAATGAAACAAGCCAAAGGGAGTCCCATTAGTGTTTGGGAGGAAAGTTTGGAAGCTCGGTGTTTCCCACAGCTTTTTCCAACAGGTCAGGGAGGAAGATATGATGAGCGACCTCATCACATTCCTGCTTCTGAATACCGGACTTTGCGATTGTATGCAGGAGATGCTAGGTTTCGACAATGCATTCCTTATTTGTTTCATCTCCTGTTTGAAAGCGATCTGTCTGGACTGTCATATGCAGTGAACCACATCTTGAAAAGTGGTATACACATGCAAAACATCTCGGCAAGTGATTTTATGGATAAAGTCAATGTCCAAGATAGTATTTTGGATTCTCACCTGATTAATCTCATGGCGTGTCAGCGTGGTACTAATGAGTACTGGTACCGTCGTCATGGTGATTTAAAATGTATGCTGAGGAACTTAGGTACTCCCACATGGTTCCTCACTCTGAGTTGTGCCGAGTATGGCTGGGAAGACTTACTTCAATTTCTACGAGAGGCAAATGCTAACGTAGATAACATCGAATTCAAGACACCCGGAGAACTGTGCTCTTTGGATCCAGTCAATGTATGTAGGTACTTCAATCATAGATTTGAAGCTATGATGTCTTTCATCATGAATAAGAAGAATCCACCTCTTGGAGAGGTGTTGGATTTCTTCTGGAGAAAGGAGTACCAAGCAAGAGGTGCTCCTCATATACATATGTTGCTGTGGATCAAGGATGCACCTAAATTTGGAACGGATCCAGAAGACTCAGTGATGAGTTTCATCCAACAGTATTCTACGTGTGCTGTTCCAAACGCAAAGGAGAAGAAAAGCCTAAGAGAAAAAGTTCTGCGTTTCCAAAGCCATCGATGTGGAAAGTACTGCCGTCGTAAATTCCGAAACAAAGACAAGTTCTACACCAAATGTCGTTTCGGCTTTCCACGACCGGTGATTTCTAAAGGAAGAGTAAACAGTTTGATGTCTTCGCTGCGACATAATGTGATGAAGAAATCACCTAAAAACACATACAATTTGAAGAGGAACGAAGAGTCCAAGTACATCAACGACTACAACCCGGTGATTTTGTCCATGTGGAATGCTAACATGGATATACAGTTTGTGGCTGATAACTGTATGGCTGTGGCTCGGTATGTGACGTCTTACATCACCAAAAAAGAGAAGACAGAATTGAAGGATATGTGGGAGGACATTTCCCATGAAAAGAGCCTCAGCAAGAAGTTGTACAGTTTCAGTCTGAAGATGTTGTTGCATCGAGAAATCGGAGCGTACGAATGTTCTGACCGGTTGTCTTCAGCAAGTCTCTATGCCAAGTCCAGGAGTATCGTTTGGGCGAGTCTTGGTCTTGCTGCAACGCGTAATCGAGTTCTCAAACCTGTGCGGGAAATTGAGTATTTGGCGGAAAAGGAGCCAAACAGTACCGACATTTTGAAGACAAACATGTTGGATACATATTATCCAAATCGAAGCAGTCACCTCGAGAATGTTTGTCTGTATGAGGTTCTGCAAAATTACATATTCAAGAGGAACATCAAAGAAGATACTGAGAAAGGAGTGTATGCTGTAATAGGAAGTGAGGGATGTCTGGTCAAGCAAAGAAAATGCCACTTGGTAAACCATCGAAAATTGAGTGGCGAATCTCCTGAAAAAAAGGAGTTTTTCTATTTAGCACTTTTGCAACTTTTCAAGCCTTGGCGTGCAGAAGAGGAACTGCTTGGAGATTTCCTCTGTTACGAAGACTCTTTCAATGCCGCCAAGGAGACCATAGAATGTCCTGCTTTTCCCAAATATGTAGAAATGTTGAATGCGGAAATTGAGCAGGAAGCAACGATTGCAGCCGAGATTGCCAGAGACAGTTCTCAGGACAGTCAGAGTTCTGCTTCATTGAGTCAGGATCCACTAGGAGGACCTCTTATCGAAAATGAAGCTGCCACTGCTATGAATGAAGTGGAAAGAGCCATGGCACATGCTCAAGAGGATGCGGTTAACTTAGAAGAGTTGGAAAGGCAACTCAACGTTGAGCAGAGGAAAATATATGACGAAGTTACCATGCAAATTGATCATGGATTAAGTCATGATAAGAAAGAGTGCTCATGTACGTCGTTGAAGCCTGTCCGACTGTACGTGAGTGGAGAAGCGGGAACTGGAAAACGTTTCCTCATTAAAGCAATTTCATGCTATTTGCAGGAAAGGACAGAGTCATCGCTGTCTTGTGTTGTCACTGCTCCAACTGGACTGGCAGCACATAATATTAAAGGGATTACTTTACATCGTTTACTGATGCTGCCAGTGGAGCATGACAACAAATTAGAATATCACAAGCTATCTGGAGATGCTTGTTTTGAAGTTTCAAGAATCTTGAGGAAAATGAAACTTCTTATCATTGACGAAGTAAGCATGGTTTCCAATGTCATGCTTGCCTTTGTGCATTTGAGGATGCAAGAAGTTCTCAAAACAGAGTATGATGTGTTATTTGGTGGCAAACACATCATTGTTTTCGGAGATCTTTTGCAGCTGACACCAGTGAAAGGGCAACCTGTGTTCAAAATGCTCACGCATGAAGATACCAGGAAGTGCCTAGGCAGCATTGGCAACGTCAATATATGGTTAAACTTCAATTATGCTGAACTGCATGAAAATATGCGTCAGGCGAAGGATGAAGTTTACAAGACTATTCTACAAGATGTTAGAATTGGAAAAGTGACCGAGCATGGGAAAGAAGCTTTACATGCACGATTACTGTCTAATTTATATCCAGAACAAGATGTTGTGCCTGAGAATATTTTTCAGAAAATTACTGAAAAGAAATCTGGAATATGTTTGATGCCAACTCTTGCAGAATGTGCCAAATTTAACAACAAAATGTTGCATTTAGAAAAGCAAGAGATTGTGAAACTGGAAGCTATTGATAGAGTAGAGCATATGGGATCAACAATTATTTTGTCTGAGAATCTGAAAACAAAATTGGATTCATTAGAGAAGAGTATATCTAAAACTGCAGGTTTTGAAAAGACTCTGAATGTGTGCTTGAACTGCCGTATAATTTTAAGAAGGAATTTACATGTTGAAAGAGGTCTGGTAAATGGATCAATGGGTAATGTTGTTGATTTTGTGAAATACAGAAATAGAGATGGAATTGAATTTTTAAAAATTAAATTTGATGGCATTGAGGAAGTACAGCTAATTGCTCGTTGTTCTGCTAGATTTTTGCTTGTAAAAGACTTATATGTTCGCCGTAAGCAGTTTCCTGTTTGCTTGGCATATGCAGTGACAATCCATAAATCGCAAGGTTTAAGTGTAGACAGTGCATTGGTGAATATTGGCAGTTCTGTGTTCAAGGAGGGTATGGCATATGTGGCATTGTCACGAGTTAGAACTTTATCGGGATTGTACTTGATTGAGTGTGATGTCACAAACATTTGTGCAGATCTAGATTGTGTTAAGGAATACAATAGGTTAAGAAGAGAGTATGCGCCACATTTGCCTCAGTTTCCTTTGTTTGAGAAACGTCTGGTAGGCCGGAAACGAAGAAATGAGAACAATACTGGGGAGGTTATAGCAAAAAGACAAAAAGTGAATGAACCTAAAATTACAAGCAGAAACAAAAAGGATTCTGTTGAAGATGTTGTTGGTTTTCAGTTTGAAAACAGTTCTGGTGTCAACTGCTATGCTAATGTAGTAATTAATGTTTTGTTTTCTCTAAAAAATGTAAAAGAAGAGATTGTGGTCAATTCTGATCAAAGATTTTGCGGTTTGTTAAATTCTGTGTTAGAGAAATGTACCACTGATAGAAGAAACATAGAAAGTGTGTCTGAAATTCGAAATCTGTTAGACAGATGTTCAGGCCAAACACAATTCTCTCAAAATATTCAGCAAGATTGTCAGGAGTTTTTAATGTATATGCTTGATGTATTACATGCTGAAGGTGTAGATGTAGATCAGCTGTTTGGGCTTTCTTATCAATGGCAGCATGACTGCGAGAACTGTATGATATCAAGTACTACTAGTGTAGACTCAGAAAGATTTATATATTTAACTTTGCCAGACAGTAAATCAGTCTCCTTTAATAAGCTAGTAAAAGCTGCTAATCACAACATGGAGTGTAGCCAATGTAAATCTGAAATGATGTCCACATTATTTATACGAACATATGGCCAGTACGTCATTTTAATGTTCCAACGATGTAGGCCTGATGGAACAAAATTGACAACTTTAATAAAAAAAATTGTAGCTTCGCAGTTGTCAATATCAGGAAGGACTTTTGTAACTACAGCAATTATATATCATGACGGCCCTTCAATATCATCAGGACATTACACAGCTTATTTAAAGTCTAGAAATGGCTGGTCATTCTGCAATGATTCTGTTTTAATTTTCAAAAAAAAATTGCCGTATGACCTTAAAAACTCTTACCTGGTGTTTTTAAAACCAAAATTTTAGGGAAATAATCTCGGGATGTGCTCTGTGGAATTTCAAGAAGTTCTAATGGCTCCTACACAATTTGGCCTTGAGGATAAGTGTAGTTCAGAGACATAACTTCTAATCATAGGACTGGACATCATGGAGATATATGTGCACTTTGAATGAGTTCAGAAAAACTGTTTCTTTTTATAAGCTAATTGAAGCAGCCAATCAAAACATGGAGTAGAGGGAATGTAAGTCTGCAATGCTGTCTACTGTTTTACATTGCTTTGTGATTAAAAGTGATGTAGAGAATTAAATAATTGTTGTAGTCATAGAGGTAGTGTAAGTCTGCTTCATATTAAGCAGTATCAGTGTCATAGGAAATGTAGAACATGACTGAGCAAGAAGGGGAAGATATTACTATTCCAGGATTGTGAAAATGATCTTCAACATTTTAATTCTGAAAGTTGCGGAAATGCCAAATGATGGGATTGGCTTACAAGAAATCCAAGAGTTATAAATGGCTCTGACTAGATTTGGCCTTGTGGAAAATAGTGGTAGAGAGCAAGAAGTCATTTATTGCATGTAACGTGTTTTTAAAAACGATGGAGGTTTTCTTTCAGAAAGTGGCGGGCTGAAAGTAATAACAGCACAAAAGAGTGTAAGCTGTTCATAGGACATCCTTGGACGTCATGGAAAGTAAGTTAACTTTAAGGAGTTCTGAATTTTGATTTCTGATGTTGTATGGGTTTTTTAAACACAATCATTTTGATTGTGTTTTTTTTTCCCCGCTGTTACATGATGAATACCTTCAAGTCACTGTTTTTAGTGAATTTTGATACATTCTGAGAACAGCAAAAATAAACCATTTAACATGTATAATTAATTCTGTACTGTTTGCATTTATGATGTATATGTAGAACTGTGTAGGACGCATGGAGAAGGTGAGGCTTCTGTAAGTGTCAAAGTTGTTGCATGCAGTGCTGCACTTCTACATATTCTTTCATATGCTGGACTACATCTGCACAATGAGATACCTAAGCAAAGGAAACACAAGTGATGTGATTGTGAAATGAGCAAAATAAATTGCACATATTTGAATTACATCACCTGTGTTTCCTATCATTATGAATCACATTGTGCAGATCAAGTTTAGGTCTGTCCAGGGAAACATAGGAGGTTTCTACTTTGTTGAAGAGTGCAGTGGACATGACTCACTTCATTGGTAGACTTTCACAGATATTATCTCCTCTGTACACTTCAACAAGTGTAAATCTCATCTTGAACTCTGAGTAGGCCTCACCTCAAACAAATCTCTGGATAGGAGACATGTTATTGGCATCCTGAAGCGACACTTTTCTGAAACAAGAGCAATGCAAAAGATGCACCATGTTTTAAGATAGGCCTCACTTCATCTGCATCAAGATACTGTTAGTTTAAAATGTATATCTTTAGGACTGTGTAGGGGACCTGGAGAAGCAGAAGCTTCTGTCAGTGTCAAAGTTGTTGAAAAACTATTTGTCCTTCAATCTTTTCCCTTGTCTTTTGTAATTTTTAAATACATGTTTTAATATTTTTCAAATGTTGGTTCTCTCTTTCACAGATTGAAAGTATAAAAATAAAAAGTGATTAATTTAACGGCAATTATAAGGTAAATAGTTGTACTCTTTTCGTTACATTTCTATCACATTCACCTACTATTAGATCCACTGCTTCACTTCTTTAACCCTCAGTTTCCTGCCTTTGCTACTTTCCTCATTCCTTTCTCTATTACCTACTTACTCAATCCTTCCACTCTTTTTCTCAGTCCCTCTGTTCTCATAGTTCCTCAGTCTTGTTCACTCACTCCGTCTCTATTACTCTTAGTGTCTGTGAATTACTTTCCCACCTTTTTTTTTGGACCGCTTCCCGGGAAGTGGCCCGGTTCGCAAACCAGCAGCGTTACGGGAGTCCACCATTTTGTGTTTCGGTCGAATCAAGATACAAGATGGAGGGCAAATAATGTTCAGAATGGGTAGAAGGGGGCACGGTAGATGTATCTTGACCCCCTTGGTTTTCTGAGGGTGGCTGAGGAGGACCATAGTTCTTCACTCTTGTTCATTCTCTCTGTTTCTATTAATGTCACTGTTTATGACTGATCAAAAAAAATTTGTTAAAAAAAGAACAGTAACTATAAGGGAAGGAAACAGACAGTTATGTTAAAAGAAAGACAGCTATAGGGAGTAAACTAAGGATACTGTTACCCGCAATCCACTGCTGTTGATGTTACTGACCATGTCATGAATGATGTAATATGTGACATCATCAGCAGTGGATTGTAGGTAACAGTATCTCTTGTTTACTCCCTAGACCTGTCTTTCTTTTCACATAACTGTCTGTTTGCTTACCTTATACTTACTGTTCTTTTTTTAAAAAAATATTTATTTGGTTAGCTTCCGGTACGCGTACCGGGTAGCGCTCCGGGGAGCGAACTAAGAGAAATAGAGGTTGGCAGAGTTCCAAATATTCTACCAATTTTTTTATAATGGGGAGGTAGTTCTGAAAAGAACTTTTTTTTTTATGTTTTTGTTGTTTTATATTTTTTTTAGTATTATTTGAACATTTTTTTACTTTTTTTGTATTTTCTGAACGTTTTTAAATTTTTTTTGGTTTTTTTGGGGGGGGGGAAACAAAAACGATCCATTGTAAAGGGCTCAACAGGAGCAACAAAAAAAAAAGAATTTATTCTTTGGGGCGTCTCGGACAAACATTAACATGATTTTGAATAGCTCTCATAATCAAAATGATGCTACTTTCCCTGTAGCAGATGAAATCGCCACAGTGCATGCACACTTGCTTCACGTGCCCAAACAACATTTGGATGTTTGGGATCATCTCCCTCGCCTCTGGTCCCGACACCTCTGGAACAACCGATCTTCTTGCCATTGGGAGGGGATTTTGTTGCTCATCACGTAGCTGGGCAGCACTATAATTATTTGGGTGCCACCTACTCATATGCCGATGCATAGTGTGATTGCCGTAACTGTATTTTTTTTCAGTTCCCCTTGACAATCTATCACCGCATATACGGCAAAACACGTAGCGTGCATTCACTTTTTTTTGCCCCTCAGGAATTCTATAGAATTGCCAAATGTAATTCTCCTTTCGATTGTACCTCCTGGGCTCCTCTGGCAAAAACCTTGGCTCTTCCTCCTCTTCCTCCTCTTCCTGTTCTTCCTCTTCTTGCAAAATTACTTCAGCAGGTGGTCCTCTCTTTCTTGGATTTGGTGGAGGTGGTGGGTTAGAACCAGCTGAAGCTACTACTGAAGCCATGTCAAAGTGTAAATAAAGGGTCTTTCTCTCACCAAGATGAAAGTCAGAGTGAGGAAAGAAGGAGGGATTTTCATCATTTGGGAAAAGCAAAAGTTGTAAACCAATGAAAAGTGTTCATTTTAGATCACATGACCTAGTATTACATCATTAGGAAACCAAAAGTGAAATGAACCAATGAAAAGTGTTATAACCGAGTCACATGACCTGCTGTGTTTACGTTACGCGGTCGGCGCCGCGCCGCGGATCGCTTCCGGTTCGCGTACCGGTGCGCTTCCGGGTACGCTAACGTAGCACGTAATATGACGTATTACGCGAGAACGCGAAACGTCATGCTGACGCGACGCGTCACGATGTTGTTTTCTAACGCGAGAGGTGCGCAAACGGAACGTTTACCGGTTCGCGGACCGGGTCGCGCCTCCGGATTGAGCTAACGGGAAGCTAACCGGTTCGCGTACCGGGAGCGAAACAAAAAAAATAATAAAAAAAAAATTGTATTAAAAACATGTAAAAATATTTTTCTATTTAAAGAAGAATACATTGTAAAGGTTTTGATATTAGCTGTTAAAAAACCAATGAAATTCACTGAAAAAACCATAGGTTATAGACCATATATAGTTAGGAATTAGCATTTACAAAACCTTGAAAATTCACTGAAAAAACCATAGGTTATACACCATATATAGTTAGGAATTAGCATTTAAAAAACCTTATTTTACTCACACAAAACCAATGAAATTCCATATATAGTTAGTTGTACTAACTATATATCACGCACCCGCAATCCACTGCTGATGATGTCACATATTACATCATTCATGACATGGTCAGTGACATCACTGATGACATCACTGATGACATCTCAAATGACATCACTGATGACATCACTGATGACATCTCAAATGACATCACTGATGACATCACTGATGACATCTCAAATGACATTACTGATCACATCACTGATGACATCATTCATGTGATAATACGATGAACATCTTCAGACTCTAATATAACCTTAGATACACTCAGTGTAAACAGACACTCACAGACTGTCACTCATCCATGGAGTTACTTACACACCTAGTCAGTCATGCAAAGAATCAATCACAACTCCATTTTCACAACTATACAGTTATACACACCTTACTTATTCAAACATATACTAAAACATATTTAGTCACTTATACAATCCTGGATACAAGAGCACAATGATCCATACTGCCACTCACACATTCACTGGCTCTTATGCACAGTTATTTATATATGTCAACTCTCACATGTACTGTATTTTACATATGTACTTACTTTGACATGTAGCACTGAGATATCTATTCACTCACCAATACAGTCATGCACACAGTCAACCGCCCATACAGCTGTTTCCACATGCACTTTTGAACCCATACATCTATGCACAGAGTCATACACCTCCCAGCCACCCACACACACACTCAGTATCCCATACAAATGCTTGGGCAACCAATCAATAACCCATATAGTTACTCATATAGCTACTGATCAACACATGCAGCAGTTTACAGAACAACAGACATAATGATGCACAAATTAAGACAGTTTAGTCACTAACCCATGCACTCAGTGAGACACATTTAACCACTCACTCATACAGTCAGTCATGCACCTACTAAATCCTTCATCCAGACACTTATACATCCACTCATTCTTAAATATGTAAGACATATTTTAACTTTACAGAAAAATACAGTCACTGGATGTTGTCATCAGTGATGTCATCAGTGATGTCATTTGAGATGTCATCAGTGATGTCATCAGTGATGTCATTTGAGATGTCATCAGTGATGTCATCAGTGATGTCATTTGAGATGTCATCAGTGATGTCATCAGTGATGTCACTGACCATGTCATGAATGATGTAATATGTGACATCATCAGCAGTGGATTGCGGGTGCGTGATATATAGTTAGTACAACTAACTATATATGGAATTTCATTGGTTTTGTGTGAGTAAAATAAGGTTTTTTAAATGCTAATTCCTAACTATATATGGTGTATAACCTATGGTTTTTTCAGTGAATTTTCAAGGTTTTGTAAATGCTAATTCCTAACTATATATGGTCTATAACCTATGGTTTTTTCAGTGAATATATATATACATATTACCTACTGGCGGTCGCAGTAGGTAGTTATAGTTAGGACCTAGTTTCCATAGGAAATGCGCAACATTCTATTTGGATTAACTTTGGCGCTGGTGGACGAATCTTTGCGAAGTTCTCAAAGAAGATGGCTCGCTCCGCTCTGCTGCTTCCTTGAAAGTTTTGGGGGGATTCGTCAAGAGGGGGCTGAGATAAAAGGGGGGTCCCAAAACATGTTTTCCCCATGGTATTTTCTATAGGACGTTTAGACATGGCTACAGCCGGAACGGCTGAATCGAATTATAAGAAATTTGGCAAAAAGGTAGAGTCCGGCTCGAAGATCATGCTTTTGTTTAAATGGTGTAAATGCGCCCAGTAGTTGCTGAGAAAATTAAAGTTGAAATCAATCATATATCTATAAGTGCGCACGGGTGCGCCTGTGCGCGAGCGGAATTCTGATTTGCTGTTTGACGTCTGTCAACATTCGATTCGGAGGAAATCAGGAAGTGTTGACCGCTATTTTGTCAGTGCGAGTTAATGTATTGTAGAGAAGAAAGGGGCAGAACATGGAAAGGGAACAAGGTAGAGACTCCCTGACCCCCTAGGTTTTCTCAGGGGGTCCATTAAGGACCCCCAAAGCTAAAAAAAAACTTTTTTTTTTGCAAAAAAGTTGTGGGGTGCGCGCACCCGGTCGCACATGGCGACACAAAAAAAGATTTAAAAAATTGAGTTAAATTTCAAGTTTGAGTGTTTAGATGTACGTTGGCTCTAAAAAGAGCCGTTGTGTTAATTGGGTGTTTTTTGTACCTACAAGTAAGTACCGATGCAGAGTCTCATGTTACAGAGGAAGACTCTATTCCCCTCATCCGTGAAATGAACACCATCTCTCCTATAGATGCCTTGCATGTTGTAACGCAAGTTGTTGTGGTATATAGAACCCATGCCATAGTCTCTGAGGAAAGCAGAAACAGATTTATTTACATGTTTCCTTGCTTTCTCAATCTGTGGACAATATTAATTTGACCAATTCCATTTCTGTCTTTGGCATATATTGGAATACACAAAGGCAGTTTGAGGAAAAGTGACATCAATAGGCGAAAGGTGTCCTTTAAAAGCATTTCCAGACCTACCCCAGTATATGTGCCTAGATCATTTCCACCACAGTGCACACTTATGAGGTCAGGTTGTGGGAGATGCATAAAGGTTTTCACAAATGGTATCAATTGGTGACATCTCAATCCTCTCTGGCCAATCCATATAATGTCCACATTTGGTAAATCAAGGTTGTAAATACCTCTGTTTGCTGTATATCTTTCACTCCAGTAAATATAGCTGTATCCTATAAGCCACACTTTCATCATTTTCAAGGCAGATCCAGTAGTACTCAGATGGGTTCTGGAAGTGAAATGGCAGTTAGAAGCTGAGAGTTTTGAAAAAAAAGTGGATGAGGTTTGGTGCACTTGAAAAACTAGAAATGATTGGTTGATTGATACAATTCAAGATTGAAGACTAGGTTGCATGTTAATGTTTTTTTAAAACAATAAATGCTATTGGTTGTGAAAAAATCATGAAAACTAATAAAGCAGTGGATAAGCAGGTGTGTTTGGAGGTCAATCAGCCTTGCTGGTTTGATTTGCAACATTGAGATATGAACTTTTGACCTGTGTCTTCAGCCAGGTGCAGAATGAGGTGTTACCATGGTAACAGCGAGAGAAGGCAGAGGGTGAAGGGTGAAATTTATGTGACTTTGAAAATACTGAAAGGGACAACCAACTGAAATGTTTGTTTGATTTTGAATTTGTGTGGGAAGAAATATGATTGGTTATATAGACGAATATGAGTCTGTATCGAGAGGAAATCTGTGCCGTTATTCTGAGGCTGGAGTGACAGAAGCATTATTCAGAGATTCTGCATAAGAAAATCTGGTTTGTGACTGCCACTCTTCTACATCTAATAAAGCATTGTTAAAGGTGAGTCTCTAATTCTTTTTCACTGTGTTTCACCTTAAATTATGCTTTAGTCAATATAACTGTTTCACTTCCTCACATTCTCTGACTATCCTAATTTTTCTCTCTGCAAATGTTTTCTTTTATTTCTAGTACTCTTACTTTTCATTTCCTCACTCTTTACATAAATGATTTGCTCTCACTAACTACTTTTAAATTTCTCTTATTATGTTTCATTATCCTCAGTGCTCTTCACTCATCCTGTTATGTAATCCCTCACTGTTACATCTACTGTTAGTTATTTTTCCTTATTCTCCTTCCTCACTTACTTTCCTTCAACTGTCACTTTGTAGTTTTGAAACCATATTTGGTATACTGAATAAATGGTATATAAAACGTTTTTAGAGCAGAGAGTAATTATTTCACTGATTTTGAAGCGTTTTTTTGTCATCTGTAAAGATGGTGTAGAGATGGAGAGATGGTATGAGCAGAGATACATATAGTGCAGGCAGCGACAGACATTGTAGATTACATGTAACATCGTGGTGATGTGTCTAAGATCACACTGTGAGTCAAGCTTGTTCTTAAATGAATGTGGGTGAATAATTTGCTTACTCGATGTGTTAAAAAATAATTTCTTGAAGTGAGTTAGCGTTTATGATATCTACTGCTAGCAAATCTTAGGCAGCATGTCTGTTAGGGCTCTTAGCTGCCAAAAGCTCCATTGTGATTGCTTTTGGCAACTAAGAGGCCTAACAGACTGTCGCAGGGATTCCGTGCTGAGACAGAACTGTGCATAGAGGCATGGAACCTCAGTGAATTTCGATGTCCCAAAACTCACGTTAGTACCCAAAAATCTCCTACCAAACTTGCAATCAGTGTCTCATTGGTCATCATAAACTCCCAATGCTTAGAAACCAGAATATGAACCTAGTATACTTCAAGTTATGTGGAACACATGAACACTCTTTCGTTTCCTCACTCTTTATATAAATTATTTGATCTCACTTACTACGTTTACATTTCTCTTATTATGTTTCATTATCCTCAGTGCTCTTCACTCATCCTGTTATGTAATCCGTCACTGTTACTTCTTTTTATTGACTGTCAGTTCTTTTTCTTTATTCTCTTTCCTCACTTACTATCCTTCAAGTGTCACTTTGTATTTTTGAAACCATTTTTGGTATACTGAATAAATGGTATATAAAATGTTTTTAGAGCACACAGTAATTATTTCACTGATATGCAAGCGTTTTTCTGTAATCTGTAGAGATAGTGCAGAGATGGAGAGATGGTATGAGCAGAGATACATATAGTGCAGGCAGAGACCGACATTGTAGATTACATGTAACATCGTGGTGATGTGTCTAAGATCACACTGTTAGTCAGCATGTCTGTTAGGGCTCTTAGTTGCCAAAAGATCCATGGTGATTGCTTTTGGCAACTAACAGGCCTAAACAGACTGTCTTAGGGATTTCGTGCTCAGACAGAACTGTGCATAGAGGCATGGACCCTCAGTTAATTACGATGTCCCAAAACTCACGTTAGTACCCAAAAATCCCGTACCAAAGTAGCAATCAGTGTCTTATTGGTCATCATAAACTCCCAATGTTTAGACAAACCAGAACATGAACTTAGTCAGGCGCACAACACCCATTGGACTCACTGGGCTACAGCACCCCCCGTCGTGTGTGGCAGCCCGGGATGAGACAGATCCCGGGCACAGACAGAGCCGCACCTGAACGTTTCACAGGTCTTTAAAAGACCACTTGAATGTTAATTATGCCTTGCAGTTGTTTCACCCTTTCTAAGAGCCCCTGCAGCTCCACTCTGCCTACTGATTGAAGGTTTAGCCGCCCGCGAAATCTTTTCTTAGCCACCCCAGAAATTTGGCTCTGGTTGCGCCTCTGAAGGTAGTACAACACAGGTTACGTGGAACACATGAACACTCTTTCGTTATACAATTATTTCAGTCCAGAACAAGGAGTTGAAATGTTTATTGACTAATGCAATGCTCTCAAGTGTAGTATCTTAGCTAATACAAGCCAACATATTATAAGAAACTGAGTAATCAGCATAGTCACTACACCATAGAACAGAAACGGAGCAAGCGTAGTATGATGCTAAATGAATAGGTTTTATTAACACCAAATTCTCACCCTCCCTAGCTAGTATATTATATTATATCTAAGAAGGTCTATTATGGGTTTTAGCAGAGTGGCCCCATACCCCAAAATCCTAGTGGTTAGGGATCACATCATCAGCAACCAGCTCTCTGCATGCGAAGCACCATTAAGTATGTTTGTATGCTGGTGTGCAAGGCAATATAAAACGCGCCTAAAGGCAGAACTTTGCTGCAGCTGCATGTATGTTTTGTCTACGGACGTGTGAAGATCAGTGCTCATAACAACTACTCTGTTGAGATATCCCTGAAGGTTTTAGCACTCATTGTAGAGACACAGCTCGCCAAGCATGACTGATATCAGTGTAACCGAAAACAATTTACTAGGCTCGAAGGTAAAGCAGCAGATGTGTGTTGTGCGCAAAAAGCAGCGGAAAGGAAAAATGGCGTTTAAACTCATAAAAAGCTCATGCTAACTTAACACAGTAATCAGGCCACATCTATCCATATATGACCCTCTCTTGATCCAAGCAGGTATCAGATAAGATAAGATAACATAAGCAACTCAATTGTTGAAATCAGAGTTCAATGAAATGCTCAGTTCAAAATCGAGTAGATGAGGAAAAATTATTTTGTCGACATTAAAATCCAAAATCTCACCATCATGACATTGTAATTTCCACTGTTAGTAAAGTCAATAGGTCTGTTTATATAAAAAAAGTCCATAAAAGATCTGAAAAATAGTGAGAGAGGAAAAAAATTATGACATCAATGGCTTCAATAAGAGTCAGTCTAAAACTGAGTAGGCGAAATAAGCAGCAACTGCTTCCAAAAGGAAGTCACTGTTATCATCTGAAAACAACTCAGCCATCCAATCAGAGGACAACTAGGTGGGTTTTCAATGAAGCTGTGTGCCAAGAAATCTTGCGCTGCTGCATATATATTCCAACGACCCAGAACTCCATGCATCGCTGCAAAGGCCATAATCCCTCCGTCAGAACAAAGCAATTCATGAGCAAGTAAGGGACTCATGAGATGATTATAATCCACTTTAGGAGATACCAAATTGCAGAGGCACAAATCCAGGGCCCACATGAAATCACAGCTCAGGCAATGAAATACAGGCTGTACACAGGTGAAATAGGAAAATCGAAATGATAATCCATACGATGAACTCAAAGTGGCAAGTGGCAGTACACCAAAGTATTCAAGCATCCTGTTGCGAAACAGTGCTAATTGCTCCAGCTCGTTTGCGAAGACAGGACGGACATCCATTTTACAATACACAAAACTGTAAAAAAAAAGCAGCAGCCAGTGTCAGGAAAACAGGTAGTCCACCAAATACACCGGATAATATCGAGTGAAGAAAAGCAGGAATGACTCAAAATATTTTCTGCAAAGAAGTCATTAAACCAGTGCTCACTACTTTAAAAAAATGAGCCAGCCCCGAAGTGGAGGGTGCGTTAAAGATTGTGCGAATCAGGTCACCAAAATGTAAAGGAAGGTCAGTATTTAATAAGGCATGCACTTCTGTGCGGATCTTAGCTTCGCTGAAGGACAAATGTTTGGCGAGCAGATGTTAGGGCAACTTGCTTTTGTGACAATAAGGCTGTTATTCTGCTGATCTTATTGAACTGTGACTTCAAGGCCGGAATTCTCGGCCAGATGGAAACATCGAGGTTCTCATGCAGGGGTGGATAAAGCACATTCTTACAGCAAAGGATACGCTGACTGACTGTTACAACGTAAGCTATGCTTTTCAATAACCGACAGCAATCCTCATTGTTTAAAAGTAAATAATTCCTGTTAACCAAAAAGGTAAAAGTCGGGACTATAGCAGGCAGCGGTGTACCTTTGAAAACACATGCTACATTAGGGCGGTCCTGGTTGCATGAAGCATGCAATAGGATGTGCCTACATATCAACGAGTGATCCAGTGTTTTGTGTATAGTCATCTCTATTCACATATACCTCTTTCCCGTCCCTAAGGCATCTATAAGTGAAAGGGAGCGAGTAGGCTTTATGCAAGTAGGAGGTAGCGAGCCGCTCGTATCTGCCTTTGGCAAAATACTTCATGCAATTTGAAAACTGAAAAAGCGCGAAAGGTAGAGTAATTAAACCATGAATTAGCCACGTTGCAGCTGTGGCTTCTTAACTGAAAAGGGCAAAGACTCTAGGTGTTCAATGTGCAACATCGAAAAAGAAGCATCTCTCATGAAAAGCAAACGTTGTTTCTTAGTGAAATTAAAGGGTGCAAACAGAGAGGAGACATTAACATAGGTCCAAGGCACTTTTCCATGTTTTAGCGTCTGCAAGCAGGGGCGGATTGGCAATGCGGGAATTCGGCCTTGGGACGAAGGGCCGGTGTCTCCGTGCCCTCTGTGGGCCGTTTTTTTTTCTCCCCTTTACCAGCCATACAGTGAAACTGCATTCATTTCTGTGTCTCCGTGCTCACTGTGGAGTTGGAAAGGGGAGAAAAAAAAACAGCCCACAGAGGGCACAGAGGCAAAGAAATGAAAGCAGCTTCACTGTGGGGCAGCAGCGATTATCTGCTGTGGCGTCTCCTTGACCCCCTGCCCTGCCAAGCAATCATGCTGATGGTGGGCTGGCGAGGGGTGATTGTATACAAGAATTGGCCTCCCAGGGGGGCAGGTGTTGCTCAGGTTATTGAGCTATTTTCACCTTGGCCCCACTGGGGCCTACGCAGCACAAACAGTGTTATATTTAACACCTCACCCACAGCCCTTCACATTGAGGGCACAGTGGGCGAGGAAGAATGGGTCTCGCTGTGGTGGCCAGGTGATGTTTGTAACTTGCACCATCTTCACCTCAGCGTCTTCCTGACTAACGTGGATGACCCAGTAGCTGTGTATTGTGCTCTCCTGTCAGGACATTGCCCTGAGGGCTGGAGGGCTGGGGAGTGCTGAGTAATTTACTAATTGCAGGGGCCTTACTGCTGTTCATGTGCTCCTGAGCTGAAGGTCTGGGGAGGGCGGAGTAGGTTAATAATAGCAGGGGCTTCCAGCATATTAGGTGCTCCTTCGCGAATAATTTTGTGATAGAAAGGGGCGTTGCTGTTTTTAGTTCCTCAGCATGTAGGCCATGGTCTCCTTGGCCCTGTGTCCTGTGCAACAAGAGTATTCTCTCACTTTCATTCCTTGTGTGTGCCAAACATCTTAAGGATTTTGGGGGCCCTGGGCTAAATATATTTTTGGGCCCCTGTTCGGAACTGATTTGAATTTATAATCCGATTTCTGCTCTTTGATGCTCTCTTTCAGCTGGTCACTAGACAGAGCACTACCATACTTGTTCAAACTCTTAATGTATTTACATCTAATATTTAAGGACATTAATGTGTGTTTTCAATATTACAACATAGTTGCAGCTCACTAAAATTACTGAAAACAATCTCAGTGCATCTTCCCATTTCTCATATGTGACGGTCTGTTTGATCTCAAAGACATATTTTTATGGATGGTGCATGAAACATAAACACATTTTTTTCCAAAATCTCTGTGATAGGTTCTTACTCATCGCCCATATTAAAAATAAATTTGAGAAAATGGTATTTAAAACAATCTGTTTAAGGAGTATGCATTGTCATTAGGGCAAGATTCTCTGCAGAACAGAGCTGCCTCTATCAGGGGGCTTCCTGAAAGGCTGGGGCCCTGGGCCAGAGCCCACATTGCCTATGTCTTAAAATGTCTCTGGTCTGTTCATAGGCATATGTGGCCTGACGCCAGAGTTGCACAGATCGGGATTCAAATTTGACTCCCAGCGTCTGCTGAACAACCTGTGATTGTTAATGATAATGTTAAAATAGTTTTATATAGCGCACAGCTACTCCGGAGAGTGTCCCGGCACTTTAATAGAAACTAAGAAACAGACATCGGGGGCGAAAAGGGACCGAGCATATGACCTACTAGACAAAGAGCCAGGAATTTAGCTCCCTCCTGAAACCCAGTAGACTCGCGTTGAGTCTCATGGACACTGGCAGGGCGTTCCAGAGCTTGGGAGCCAGATAGCGGAAAGAACTTCCACCAATCCTGGTCCGTCTAATTGATGGAACTTGAGCCAGAGCCAAGGAAGCTGACCTTAACATCCTCGAAGGCAAATAGAAAGCCAAACGGATTCTAATATATTTAGCTCCTGTTCCATGGAGCACCTTGAAGGTCAGTGTGAGAGCCTTAAAGGGTACTCGTTTTTTAATGGGGAGCCAATGAAGATTTTTTAATAAGATAGTCGCACTGGTTCTGCGATGAAGCCCGTAAATGGCTCTAGCAGCAGCATTCTGCATGACCTGCAGGTGAGAAAGAAGAAACTCCGGCAGGCCCAGGTAGAGAACGTTGGAATAGTCCAAACGTGAACCAATGAGAGCCTGGACAGTAACCTTCCGATGGCAGAGGGTCAGCAAAGGAAGAAATTTCCTCAGCATCTTAATGATACCGAAGCATTTGCCAACAAGACCCAAGACCTGAGGCTTCAAGGGAAGACCGTCGTCTATCTGAACCCACAGATTCTTGGCCTTGGAGGACACAGCTGCGGGGTGAAACATGGCCGGCGGCCACGAAGACTGCCATCTGGGGTCGGAGGGACAGCCAAAAAACAGCAGCTCCGATTTGTCGGAGTTGCATTTCAGGCTGTGCTGTTCGAACCACTTAAAGACGGCTCCCAAACAGCCTCCGATCTGCCCGCCATCGAAGTCTGACCCCTTCTGACTGGTAAAAAGAAGCTGGGTGTCGTCAGCATAGGATACGATCTGGGCTCCGAAGGACTCCGTCAGAGCTGCCAGGGGTGCCATATAGATGTTAAACAACGTAGGGCTCAAAACAGAGCCCTGAGGCACCCCTACCTCGAGAGGTGGCATCTCGGCGGAGAACGGAGGGGCCCAGACCGTTTGCCGGCGGCCGGCAAGAAAGGACTTAAACCAATTAAACACCGCTCCCCGCAGCCCAATCTCCCTAAGTCTTAAAAGGAGACTGCCGTGGGGAACGGTGTCAAAAGCCGCCGACAAGTCCAACATAACCAGCATGGCCTTACCTCCCGCATCCAACACCTCTCTGATGGCATCAGTAACCTCCAGTAGAGCCGTCTCCGTACTCATGGAGGATGTTGTTGCTCTCAAGGAAGTTCCCAAGAGAGGAGTGAACGTGCTTTTCCACGACTTTAGCCAAAGCCGGGAGGAGGGAGATAGGCCTATAGTTGGCATGCAGCCCAAGGTCAAGGTTGGGCTTCTTCAGAAGCGGCAAGATCAAGGCATGTTTCCAAGCCTGAGGAACAACTCAGCGAACAGTTGAGCACAGGGTTTATAAGCTCATTAATGGCAGGAGCCATTTTTGCCAGAACCTTCGCTGGACAAGGATCCCGCGGAGAGCCGGATTTGAGTTTAGAGATCAGATCCAGAGAGGAGGCAAGAGAGAGAGAGGAAAAAGTAGCCAGGACAGGACCATCACCCGGGAGTGATGCAGAGATAGGGGCATATATATCGGAGGGCATCACCAGAGTGGAAAGGGGAAATGAATCTTGGATAGTTTTAATTTTGGACGTGAAGAAAGTGGCCATAAGAGATACCCAGGGTTCAGAGTGATGATGTGTGGGCAGAGCCGAGCTGGGAGAGATGAATTCCTTGACAATAAGAAACATTTCCTAACTGGCAGTAGCAGCAGCCTCTATTCTACGAGCCAGATAAGCTTTCTTCTCCACCAAAATACTACCATGATATCCCTTGATGGCCTCCCTATAAACGATCTTATCCAAGGGGTCGTAATGACGGTGCCATACTCTTTCCGCTTTCTTACAGCTATGGCGCAAAACAGCCAGGGAAGCTGAAAACCAAAGGGCAGATGTCCGAATACAGTTTTTGCGGACAGTTGTGACAGGGGCTAATTTGTCAAAACGCTCTGTCAGCCAGCTCTGCAGGCGGTCGATATCGACCTCAAGACTGCCTGACAGCTGGCAGGGATGTAAAGTGAGAGCTTAAGCCAGCATGTCTGGCGATACTCGACTGAAAGCTCTCGGCGTTTGACGAAAACTCTCTGAGGGTCGAGAAGTGGACTTGTTAGTCAAGGGAAACTGGAATTTGATAAGATAATGATCTGACCATAAAACCGGTTCAGGGGGAGATACAACAATAGGAGTTGTAGAAAACACCTGGTCCAGGGTATGCCCTTTATTGTGTGTGGGCGTAGTAATAAAGGGAATAAGGTCTAGAGGGGCAGTTGCATCCATTAGCTTGACGGTGTCTGCATCAGAACTTGTGTCCATGTGAATGTTGAAATCCCCCACCGATCTGTTTTTAAACGTATAGCCGCAGGGGCAGCGTGAATGTCTTCATAAAATGAACTTAAGGGTCCTGGGTGTCTGTAGACTAAGAGCCCTGCACAGGTCTGATGAGGGGATATGGATCGAGAAAACCCCAAAGATTCACATCCCGAGATGTCGTCGATGGGAACTAAAACACAAGGGAAGCTTTTGTCAACTATCATGTCTATCCAACCTCCTCTGCCCTGAAACCTGTCTTTCCTGAAGATGACATAATTTGGGGGGGATGGCTGCCGCAAGGTCAGGTCCCGAACAGGCCCCGAGCCAAGTCTCGGTGAGGAAAAGACATAAAGGTTTAGAGTCAACTAGAAGATTATAGATATCTTGAGAGTGTTTGCTGAGAGATCTCGTGTTAAGCAGAAGGCAGCATAGAGATTTGGGCGGGTCGCGGGAAGGCAGAGCCGGCGGTCCAGCCAGGCCCCATCCACAAGCAGAGCAGCATTTTTTACAGGCATACTTCCCAGGAAGGTTTTTATGACAGTTGTCTGCATTTCCTCGTAGGGAAAGAAGCTCCGCAGAGGTGTAGGTATGCATACTTTGCAATAACGACCGAATAGAGAGTGGTAAAAGAGCACCGCCCGCACTCGTCCGCTTCCGAGACGCTGACGGGCGCAGGCGGGCTTTCCTTAGGCGCTCCTTTGGCACGATAGTAGGCGCGATCTGGTCAGATCACTTCATCTCCCAGGCTCTTAATAAAAAATCGGATCATGTGTACTGTAATTGGTACTGATAAATGAAACTGTGTTTTTTGTATACGGACATCACCTGCTGGTTGTGAAATACATATATGACTAGATTGTACAGATACATTTTCCAGCATTCTTTACACCCCAGACTGTAGATTGGCAAAATATTGGAAACAAAACAAATCACCATAATTAGCAGAATCTAAAAATAAATCTAGTAAGCTAATTATTCACCGAAATTCATTTAAAAACAAGCTTAACTCACAGTGTGATCTTGGTGATCCATGGTGATTCCTTTTGGCAACTAACAGGCCTAACAGACATGCTGCGTAACATTCTCTACCAGTCCATACCATAAAGATTGCATGTACCATCTTGGTCATGTGTTTAAGATCACAATGTAAGTGAAGCTTGATTTCAAATGAATCTGGGTGAATAATTTGGTCAGTTGATGTGTTTAAAAATAATTTGTTGAAGTCAGTTATGCTTTATGATATGTACTGGTAGAGAATCATAGGCAGCTTGTCTGTTAGGTCTCTTATTTGCCAAATGTCTATGGTGATTCCTTTTGGCAACTAAGAGGCTTTACAGACATGCTGCTTAAGATTCTCTAGCAGTAGATTTCATAAAGATTGCATGTAGCATCCTGGTCATGTGTCTAAGATCACACTGTAAGTCAAGCTTCATTTTAAATGAATGTGGGTGAATAATTTGCTTACTTAATGTGTTTAAATATAATTTTTTCAAGTTAGTTAGCCTTTAGGATATGTGCTGGTAGAGAATCTTAGGCAGCATGTGTGTTAGGCATCTTACTTGCCAGAAAGGCTGTGTGCTGGTGTAATAAACATGTGTGTAATATGGTAATAAAATTAGATTTTTGGGGGATTTTTTAGTGTTTGCTGCTGAAATCCAAGAATCTGGAATGTAATTGAGAGTGTTTTGAACCATCAAAAGCATTTATAAAGGTGAGTTGCTAATTTGTAAAGGGGATCTATTTCTGTGTGATTAAAATAATAAGAAACATTTCTCTCAATGTTTCCACTATTTGTTCTGTGTTGTACCATGTTATCTTTTATGTGTACCATGTCTGTATCTGCTTCCACTATTTATGTATGTTGTCATACTGTTTTACTGTCTCTCGGCACCATCTTTTTATGGGACTGCTCCATGTGTTCTTTTCTTTGCAGTCCTGCTTCATCTATCCTCTGCCTGTAACAGTTTACTTTCTACGTGCATTATTTCTTGCTAAATCTGCATTATCTCTTTAACTCATGCTGTATCATCTGTCTGCACCCGTTTTTGTGTATTTGCAGAGGCCTATTATGATATGGCTGTTGGTGTGTGTTATGCAGTCCTACCACGATAAATCTTTTCCCTCTCTGTCTGTAGTTTCACAGTCTCTGGTTGTACTGTTTTCTCTCTGTCTTCTCTATGTGTGTGTCTGTGTGCTTAATATAGCCTTTGGATGTAACATTTCAGTGTCTGTTTCTAGCATTTTTTCTCTGTTGTACCATTTTATCATCTGTGTGTACCATGTCTCAGTCTATTTGCACTAACTATGTCTGTTCTCATACCATCTCACTGTCTCTACTGGTAAAAAACAGACCATATACATGTAAGCAAGAAATAACATTCCTTTTTCATTTCAAGAGTACACTCTGGATCTTTATTGCACAGTATAGAGCCTTTTTGGCAACAAAGCAGCCTAATAGACATGCTTATATTCTACAACAGTACATGTTCTGAAGCGTAATTGTCTTTCAAACATGATTTTAAAACACATCAACTAAGCAAATTATTCACCCAGATTAATTTAAAATCAAACTTGACTCACAGTGTGATCTTAGACACATGAGCAGCATGTTACATGCAATCTACCATGTCTATCTCTGCCTGTACTATGTGTCTCTCTGCTCATATTATCTCACTATGTCTCTGCACCTTCTTTTTGTCTCTGCTCCATCTGTTCTTTTACTTGCAGCAGTGCATCATCTATTCTCTGACTGTAAGAGTTTACTGTCTACCTGCGTTATTTTATTTTTTGATCAGTACCATGTCTGTATATCTGTGCCTCTACCATCTGTGTGCACCCTTTTATATGCATTTGCAGAGGTCTATTATGATATGGTTGCTCATACTTACCATGACATTTTGTACATGCTGTGCAATTTAGATACTGAGGGGGTCATTAGGATGCCAGATTTCCCGCATCCTCCGGGCTGGCGGAAGCCACCTCCGGCCCGCAGGATGCGGGAAAACCGCTGCGGATGCTGGCAAGACCCACCGCCAAATTAGGATGGCTGGTGGGTCTTTAGATCTGTTTGCCGCTTTTCCGCCGCAGTCGCCTTCCGACCGCGGCGGAAAAGCATTAACATGGCTGGCGGTGTCTATCAGACACCGCCAGCCATATTAGGATGGCAGAATTCATATGCTTTTCCACGGCGGCTTTTCCGCAGTGGAAAAGCATACGGACATTGACTTTGGGGGCCCGTTGCGGGCCCCCTTGGTGAAGAGGGGGTGGGGGTACACATGGGGGGTACCTATGGTACCCCCCTGCATTTGCATGGAAAAAGCTGCAGGCACCACGCGGTGCCTGCTGCTTTGTGCACGCAAATGCCGTGCCTGCAATTTTAACATTGCGGCAAGTACAGCTTGAAGCTGCACCCGCCGCAATGTTAAAGATTGAGGATGTGACCGCCACCCTGGCGGTCACATCCTAATCTGCACGGAGGGACCAATGCAGCCCCTGCGGACGGTCCCTACTACTCTATGGTGGCGGACGGACTCAGGTCCGTCCGCCATCATAATCGGCCCCTGAGTGTGGTGTTCAAAGTGAAAAGCAACTGTCTCTGTGGCAAGTAGTAATCTTCAGTCTGTACACAGTTTGAATACCAGTTTATTGTGCTAAACTCAGAAAATCCATCCCTAAAAATAAATTATAAAGTCTTTCAACAGTTCTGCAGTCTAGAAAACCTTTAAACAAAAGTGACAGTAAGACCCCTTTGACTGTAGTAATTACTAATATAAATTGCAAGGGATAGTGTCTAGGATCACATTGTGAGTGCACCGCTCTGGCATGGCTAAAGTCATTTCTGGAACACTGGTCCTTTTGAGTGGCCGATAGCTACGGTCATTCTAAATCTCTCCCCCTGACCTGTGGAGTTCCTCAGGGCTCCTCCCTGAGCCCCACCCTTTTTATTGTTTACAGGGCCCCTTTAGACGACATCGCCTCCCCATTTGGCATAAAGGTGGTCATGTATGCTGATGACACGCAATTAGTCGTCTCAATCAACCAGGCCGATCAATCCATGGAGAACCTAGCCTCATGCCTACACAACATATCTATTTGGATGGGCAATTCTAGGCTCAAACTCAATGGAGATAAATCGGAAGTCATGCTCCTAGGTAACCCTAACAAACTCCCAAAAACTCTTACCTGGCCAGCCAGTATGGGCACCCCCCCTACACCCAAACAAGAAATCAAAAGCCTAGGCATCTGGCTTGACCAAGATCTCAGCTTCAGAGCCCAGGCAAGAAAGACAGCAGGAACCTGCTTTGGACTCATGCGAGCAGCCCGGAAGATCCTTCCTCTGATCCCCCCCTTGTCTAGGAAAATCCTGATTCAGGGCCTCATTTTATCAAGACTGGACTACGGAAACGCCCTATATTTGGGCGCACCCGCAGCTTTGATAAAAAAACTCCAGCATGCCCAGAACGCCGCAGCAAGGCTACTGACGGGAACAAACTCCAGATGCTCGGCCAAACCCTCCCTCAAAACGCTTCACTGGCTCCCCATCCAGGAATGTATCTCTTTCAAGGCCCTGTGCATCGCCCATAGAATCTTACAGGGAAGGGGTCCTCCAATCCTGAGATCTCTCATTTATTTATTTATTTACGTAATTTTTATAGCGCAACAAATACCCGAAGGTGTCTCGGCGCTGTGGAGCAACTGGAGTCCGCCATCCTGCCGTCCTCTTACTGGTTAAACAGCCATGTTTTCAAAAGCCTGCGAAAACTCATCAGATTCGGGGCGGCTTTAATGGCCGATGGCAAGAGGTTCCAAAGTTTTGGGGTGGCCACAAGAAAGCGCCTGTCTCCCCAGGTGACCGATCTTGTGCGTGGCACAGGGAGGAGACTGGTATTGGCCGATCTAATTGCCTTCTGGGAGTATACAGCTGAAAGGCTTCGATCAGGAACCTAGGTCCTATGCCATGTACAGCCTTATATGCAATACAGAGGGCCTTGAATTTAACGCGGCTCTCAACTCTCAGCCAGTGAAGCTGACGAATACCAAGAGTGGTGGATTTGCGGCGAGGAATGTTGAGAAGAATCCTGGCAGCCGCATTCTGAATGGATTGCAGCTTCGTTATGACACGCTTCTGGGTATGAAGAAAGAGAGCGTTCCCATAATCTATTTTAGAGAAGACTAAGGTAGAAACCAGGGTCTTCCCAGCGGAAGAAGGGAGATAAGGTAGCAGCTTCTTAATTTTTTTCAGAATAAAAAATGACGACGACACGACCATATTAGTGTGGAGGTCAAAAGCCAGCTTGTTGTCAAAAATCACTCCCAGATTTCTGGCTTTTTCCACTGGGACAGGTGGATGGCCAAGCTTTTCCGGCCACCAACCAAGAGACCATTCAGGGGAGAGTCTTCCGAAGGTCATAATCTCGGTCTTGTCCGAGTTGAGCCTAAGACAATTCAAGGCCATCCAGGTACTGACCTCAAGCATAGCTTTCTGGAAATTGGCCGCTACAGTAAGGCCGTCCTTATGGATACCCGGCACCAGCTGGGTATCATCTGCATACGATGTAAGCTGTATCCCATAGGCCTTTATTATCCTCGCTAAGTCCGCTACATGGATGTTGAAAAGCATAGGACTTAGCGAGGAGCCTTGTGGGACTCCACAAGGGAGTGCAGAGATGGGAGAATAGAAGTCTCCCAGCCTTACTGTCTGGGTACGGTTTGCCAGGAAAGATGAAATGAGATCCTTGGCCAGACCGTTGATCCCCAGAGCTGTGACACGGTCGACTAGAGTGGCATGGTCGACCGTGTCAAAGGCTGCTGACAAATCCAAAAGGATAAGAACAGCCGCCCCTCCCTGATCCATAATCGCCCTGATCTCATCAGAGGCCTTTATCAAGGCAGTCTCTGTTCCATGCCCTTTCCTAAAACCAAACTGCGTTTCGTCGAGAAGTTGGTGAGTCTCGACGAACTCTGAGAGCTGTCTGTTCATCAGGTATTCGCATACTTTGGCAGGAAAGGGCAGCCACGCAATCGGTCTATAACTTGCGATGGCTGTAGGATCTAAGGAAGGTTTTTTTAAAAGGGGTTTTATAACAGCCTTCTTCCATATACTAGGAAATTGGCCTGTCAGAGATGCATTATTGCAGATCTCCGTAAGAGGGCGGGAGATCGCTTCTGTGAGTTTTAACATCACAGATGGAGGGCAAGGGTCCAGGGGAGAGCCCGATTTAATGGTGGAGATGATTTTAATCACATCGTCATGTAAGGCGGGTGAAAAACATGGAAAAGAATCATGATTGTGGTGGGACAATACTTCTTTCCCACTACCACCTCTGTGTTCAGTTCTGATATCATCTTCAAATGAAGCATATATATCTGCAACCTTTGTGGTAAAGAAGGTGGCTAATTCATTGCAGAAAATCTGTGAGGGCTCCACTCCAGGCCCAGAGGGGGGGGTGGACAAGGTGGTAACAATGGAGAACAGTTCTCTGGCAGAATTAGCAGCGGTCTTAATTTGTGCTGAGAAAAAAACCATTTTTCGAGCCAGAATCGCCTTTTTGTAAATCATAAGGGCATCTTTATAAATTTGTCTGGCTATGGGACAATAGGCTTTCCTCCAGCGCCTTTCTAGATTCCTGCAGTGTTGGCGATGTAGTCGGAGATCTTCATTGTACCAGGGGGCCGAAGGAGATACTCTATTGGGTTTCGTGAATTTCTCTGGGGCCACTAGATCAGCGGCACTTCGGATCCAGTCCTGAAAATCTGAAGCCGATAGTGCCGGAGTATTTCCTCCCTGAGGGCAGGAGGAGGCCAGGGAATGTAGCATCTGAGGAAAGTCTGCGGTTTTCCGGGCGCGAGTACCCATCCTAGTTCGAGGCCTGGAGAGTGAAGGGGCGACGGACCGTATATCTAACTGAAAGATAATAGCCCTGTGGTCTGACCATGTGATAGGAATGATGTCTAGCACAGAGATGTCAGGATCATTAGTGAACAGACCATCGAGGGTGTGTCCGGCTTGATGTGTAATACCCTTGACTAATTGGTGCAATCCTAAATTGCAAAAGTCAGCCCGTAAGTTGGGCGGTATCAGAGTTGTCCTGCTCTTCCAAATAAAAATTTAAGTCTCCCAATATAGTATATTTATCTGAACATATGACATTGTCATTCAGGTCAGAAAGAGTGGAGAGAAAAGAATTACGGGGGCCAGGGGGTCGATAAAGTATTATACCCTTTAGTGCCTGCTTGGGGTTGATGCTAATAGCAAAGGCAGCTGATTCACAATTAGCCGAGTTTATAGGGTCAAGTGTGGTGCGATATTTATCCTTGTAAATAATTGCAAGGCCCCCACCTCTTCCTATAGGCCTATCATGTCTGGCGACGCTATATCCATCCGGGGTAGCATCGCAAAAATCCGGACCTGACCCGGCATCTGCCCAGGTCTCAGTAGCAAATAATAGATCCAGATCATGGGTGACAATAAACTCATTAATGTGAAAGCTATGACATGGGAGTGAGCGCGTATTGATAAGCGCAGCTCGACAGCCATGCGGAACAGTGTTCTCTAAGACATGTGGCGTGCCATAATTTAGTTCAAGGTGGGCTGGTAGACAAGGTTGAGGAAGTTGATAGCCACAGCCTGGGCACATAAAGGGGCGAGTGCCCGTCGCAACAGTCAGAGAGGCGGTAGTACAGGTCTGACAAATCTTACCAGAATTCAGCTCTTTTAGATACCGGGATGAGTACAGCAGTCGGGGACCAGGGGTTGTGGCCCTGGGCCGTGTCCGGTCGCGGACGGGCGCAGACGGGCTTGGCTTTGGCGCGGCTTCGGCGCGCGCCCGCTGCGCCAGCCCGCTGCGCCGTCTAGACATGGTACTCAATATATAGAGCGTGAGGAGGGTGGTAGGCCGGCGCGACTAGAGCGCAGCCCCAGCCCACACCCAAGATGGCGCCCGCCGCCGCCTTCAGCGAAAACAAAAGCGGCTAGGCGAGGCAAAGAGAAGAGGATTGCAGCGTGAAAAGGTGTCAGTGTGCCTAGTCTCAATTGCCTTTTTAAAACACTCTGATTAAAAGCCCCCAAGAAAATTAGCACATGAAAGTTTAAATGGTTAAAAGAACGCTATTTCCAGCTCAGTAATACAACAGAATTGATGACTGAACACAAGTTGACTCGCAGCCCTAGTACTCCCGACTAGGGAGAGCTCTGAAGGCAGCAAGCGGCAAGAATTTCCCAGCTAAATAGTCAGGGAGGGCGGGAGGCCGGCGCGACTAGAGCGCAGCCCCAGCCCACACCCAAGATGGCGCCCGCCGCCGCCTTCCGCGAAAACAAAAGCGGCTAGGCGAGGCAAAGAGAAGAGGATTGCAGCGTGAAAAGGTGTCAGTGTGCCTAGTCTCAATTCCCTTTTTAAAACACTCTGATTAAAAGCCCCCAAGAAAATTAGCACATGAAAGTTTAAATGGTTAAAAGAACGCTATTTCCAGCTCAGTAATACAACAGAATTGATGACTGAACACAAGTTGGCTCGCAGCCCTAGTACTCCCGACTAGGGAGAGCTCTGAAGGCAGCGAGGGGCAAGAATTTCCCAGCTAAATAGTCAGGGAGGGCGGGTAGTCATTAAGTCACACAAATCAGCCCGACATCTCAGGTCAGACGAACTGTTCTTGGCCAGAGTACCCAGAATGAGGAAAGCTCGCACGGGCGGCCGACGCTTCTCTTACAACGCTCCCAAGCTGTGGAACAGTCTCCCCCTTAACATCCGCAAAGAAAGCAATCTCCTCTCATTCCGTAGAATGCTGAAAACATGGTTGTTCCCTCAATAATTCACCTCTATGAGTACTGTCTAACTTTACTTAGCGCTGGGACGCCCGAGGGTAGCTATGCGCTTTAGAAATCCTGAATCAAATCAATTGTGTTTTCAAAAAAGAGAAAGGTGGTAGATTAATTTGTGTAGTTAATGTGTTTAAAAGTATGGTAATGTATGTACTTATAAAATTGATAAATGTAGTTTTTAGTTATCTAATCATGAAAAAGATATTATTCGGTCTTTCTATTTTTTTGGAAGGACCAGCAAATAATCTTATTGGTGCAATGGAAAAGCAACAAGAAAACGTTACTTTGAATTTTGATATCTCAAGTGATTTATTAGAGGAAGTGAAAGATGAAGTTTTTCCAGAGGAAAATGATACTGGAAATGAAGATTTTATGGATGAGACTTTGGACAGTGCTTTTTTTGAACAGGTAGAAGAATGTGAATTGGAAGAAGAACATTTTCATTATAATGAAAATGAAATACCGGTCATGTTGCAAGTTTTATTGGAATATGAAATGTTTGATGAATAAATTTATAATTTATAATAAAACATTTTTTGAGTCAGTGTTGTTCTAGTATTGATCGTTTATGTGTTTAATGAAAATGAGAATAAATGTTTTGATGAAGTGTGTTAGAGATTAGGGTCAGAAACATTAATTACACTATGATCCCCTACACTGCCTGAAAATCACTGAACTGTTCTGAACCCTGAAATATTATTGTCAGGAAATACGTCTATAATGTTGACATAGCAATGTAGTGTCATAGACTCACAAACAGCACTCACTACATGATTTCCTACTCTGTTCAGAGACTGTTGCTATGCCTTAATTCTACTTATAAAGTGAACTAGTGTTTACATTATTTAGTGGTTATAATTTCTATGTTATATGTTTGTAGAGGTCTATAAAAAAAAATTTCTTTCTTCACAACAGATTGTAATTTTGAACAGAAAGCAAAATCAACATGCCGACCAAAAATGAAAAAAGAAAGGATTATAAACGGACATACCATTCCCAGAGAAAACAATTGGAAGAATTACGTAATCAACAAAGGACGGACAAAAACAAGAGTGCTCCTGGTAAGACAACCAAGGATTTTATAAAGAAATTATCTCAAAGGAAAAAACATTTGGATAATGTGGGAAAGGAAAAACAGTTGTCAGTATCTACAAAGAGAAATCAGAGAAAAAAGAAAAATGTTTCCCAACTCTGCGGTGAGCAGAATGTGAATAGTAATAGACATACTAATCAGTTTGTGGAAATCAGGAAGCGCATGTTTCATAATAGAGTAGTTTCGAATTTATTAAAAAAGGAAAACATTTCTAAAAGGAAATCCGCTTTTTATAAGAAAAAAATATATATTGAGGACATTGTTGAATGCGCGTTTGACACAAAAAATAAGTTGTTTGTTTTAGTAATTAATAGAATAAATACACTGAATAAGGCAATCAAAGTTTTAAAAGCTAAGAGTAAATGGAAAAGACAAATAAATAGAAGAAATTGTTGTAAAGTTTACTCTGGAAAATGGATGCATAGTTCAAGTTGTGAGCCATTTTTTTAATGAAGAGAGTTACTTTCAAAGTAATGAATTGTTGTATGCAGTTGACACCAGTGGTAGAGTATATGAGGTGAAGGATGGTTGTCCTATAGAAAAAGAGAAAATTGAGCTTAGAAATGCAGAAAAGGTGATAGCTGATGAAGTTTTAGGGAGACGTCCTAAGGGTCCTCTGTACACTTGGAATTGTAGTAGTATTTGCAGTGTACAACAGGATTCAATTGATTGCTTTCTCAATTTCTTACGTAAGTATGCTAAGGAAAGTCTAAAAAAAAATGATAATGTTGCAAGAATTAGACCGTTGCAGAGTGAGAGAAAAAACAAGTCTGCAAGGGCATTCTCTGGCTTATCTTTCTAAAAAATATGCCAGAGTGTTTTTCATCATTTCAGGATGTTAGCAGTGCATCATACCAAAGTGAGGAAATTAGTGAGAAAGTTGTATTATGCAAAAAGTCCAGCAAATTGAGGTTAGTTACTTTGGTCCAGAAGAAGACAATGCAGAAACTGTTACAGTAATAGAAGGAACTGTGGTGGAAAATGTCCGGAATTTTAATACTGACAATTTTGAACAGGAAATAGCAAAGTTTAAGGTCATTGCAGGTGAAAAACCAAATGTTGCTTGTGTGTGTTGTTGACGCACTCATTACAAAAATCAAACCAGGTTAGTTGATTTATATTTAAAAAGTGAAGAGGAAAATAATAGTGCGTGGAAAGATTTTGCAACTCATTTGTTGGTAGAAAATTGTTTTGATTTGGGTTTTGATCAACGTATTTGTAAATATTGTTACAATAAATTAAATGAAAATAGAATGCCTGCTAGAGCTGTACATAATAATCTTGAGTTGGTGAATATTCCATATGAACTGAAGGATTTAAATACCTATGAAACTATTCTGATTCAATGTGTGCATCCATTTCAGGCTATTGTTCGTATGGAGCCTAAGACAGGGAAATTAAATCCTTCAGATTTACAAAGAGAATTAAAGGGAAGAGTTGTATGTTTGCCTCTTGATTTAAAGAAAAACATTGAGACAATTGGTGTTGAAAGGGTAGAAGAGGAACCTCTAGTTATTCTAGTTAATGGTGTCCCTACAAAGAGTAAGAAAATCTGACAAGATTTAGTGGATGTTAGAAAAGTCAAAAAGGCAACGTTGCATTTGGTGAAAAACAATAAATGCTATAAAAATGTATACGTAAGAGAAGAGGAAATAAATGAAGAAGAGGACAATGATTTGTCTGGTGGACAAATTGAAAAAGTGAATGTGTCCAGAAGTGAAGAAATGTAAGAACATTGCAGTGTTCATCCACTGTATTCCAAAGAAGTAATGGGAAATGCTATTGAATTATTTCAGATGAAAAAAGAAAAAGGAAGTCCCATTAGTATTTGGGAAGAAACATTGGAAGCTCGTTGTTTTCCTCGGTTATTTCCAACAGGTCAAGGTGCACGATATGATGACCGAACTATGCAGATTCCACAATCAATCAATTTGTATTTGTATAGCGCGCTACTCACCCAGAGGGTCTCAAGGCGCTTGGGGGAGAGGGGTCCGCGACTGCTCGAACAGCCAGGTCTTGAGTTGCTTCCTGAAGGAGAGGTGGTCTTGGGTCAGACGGAGGTGGATGGGGAGGGAGTTCCAAGTCTTGGCAGCCAGGTAGGAGAAGGATCTTCCTCCCATGGTGGCTCTTCGAATGCGTGGAACGCTGGTGAGGGCGTGGCTGGTCGATCGTAGCTGGCGGGTGGGAGTGTAGAAGGTCAGGCGGTTGTTGAGGGTCTTGTGTGCGTGGGTGAGGAGTTGGAACGTGATTCTCTTGGTGACGGGGAGCCAGTGCAGGTCTCTCAGGTGTCCGGAGATGTGGCCGTGTCGGGGGATGTCCAGGATGAGTCGTGCGGAGGCGTTTTGGATGCGTTGGAGTCTTTTCTGCAGTTTGGCTGTGGTTCCGGTGTAGAGGGTGTTTCCGTAGTCCAGTCGGCTGGTGACGAGAGCCTGGGTGACTGTCTTCCTGGTTTCGGTGGGGATCCATCGGAAGATCTTTCGGAGCATGCGTAGGATGTTGAAACTTGATGATGAGACGGCGTTGACTTGTCTGGTCATCGAGAGGGAGGAGTCCAGGATGAAGCCCAGGTTGCGTGCGTCGTCCGTTGGCTTGGAAGCGGTGCCCAGGGCAGGGGGCCACCAGGAGTCATCCCAGGCAGAGGGCGATGATCCCAGGATCAGGAATTCCGTCTTGTCTGAGTTCAGTTTCAGGCGGCTGTTCATCATCCACGCGGCTACGTCTTTCATACCTTGTAAGTTGGTTCTGGCGGTGGCTGGGTCATTGGTGAGGGAGGGGATCAGCTGGGTGTCGTCGGCGTAGGAGATAATGTTGAGGTTGTGTTGGCATGCGATGGCTGCGAGGGGGCTCATGTAGACGTTGAAGAGGGTGGGGCTGAGAGATGATCCTTGTGGTACGCCGCAGATGACTTCGGTGGTCTCGGATCTGAACGGGGGGAGGCGGACTCTCTGGGTACTTCCGGCGAGGAACGAGATGATCCACTCTAGCGCCTTTTCTTGGATTCCGATGTTGCTGAGGCGCTGCACTAGGGTGCGGTAGCAGACAGTATCGAACGCTGCGGAGAGGTCCAGGAGGATGAGGGCCGCTGTTTCCCCGTTGTCGAGCAGGGCTCGTATGTCGTCAGTGGCTGCGATGAGGGCGGTCTCAGTGCTGTGGTTGGCTCGGAAGCCGGACTGCGAGTGGTCGAGGGATCCATTCATCTCGAGGAAGGCAGTAAGCTGTCTGTTGACAGTATTCTCGATGACTTTGGCAGGAAACGGAAGGTGCGAGATTGGGCGGTAGTTCTTGAGGTCGGTGGGGTCCGCTGATGGTTTCTTCAGGAGGGCGCTGAGTTCGGCATGCTTCCAGCTCCCCGGGAAGGTGGCGGTGTTGAAGGAGCAGTTGATGATGTCCCTGAGTTGGGGTGCGATGACGGAGTCGGCCTTGTTGACGTGGTGGGGGCATGGGTCGGTTGGTGATCCGGAGTGGATGGTGTTCATCGTGTTGATGGTGCCTTCGGTGCTGACCGGGGTCCAGGGGCGGAGGGTGGTGGAGGGGGGCGTCGGTTCGGTGGATGGGTGCGTGGTCTGTGCATCTGAATACCGGCCAACAAGATTATATGCAGAAGATCAGAGATTTCGTCAATGTATTCCATATTTGTTTCATCTTCTGTTTGAGAGTGACTTATCTGGACTTTCTTATGCTGTGAACCATATACTAAAAAGTGGAGTACATCTGCAAAATGTTTCAGCAAAGGAATTTATGGATAAAGTCCAACAGAAAGACACTGTTTTGGATTCTCACCTAATGATTCTAATGGCATGTCAGCGTGGTACTAATGAGTACTGGTACCGTCCTCATGGAGATTTGAAATGTATGCTAAGAAACCTAGGAGCGCCTACATGGTTTCTAACTCTAAGCTGTGCGGAGTATACTTGGGAAGATTTACTTGAATTTCTTCGGCAGACAAATGCAAACATATAAAATATGGAGTACAAGACTCCTGGAGAACTGTGCTCTTTGGATCCAGTTAATGTTTGCAGGTATTTTAATCATAGATTTGAAGCTATGATGTCTTTTATTACAAACAAAAAAACTCTCCTCTTGGCGAAGTTCTGGATTTCTTTTGGAGAAAAGAGTATCAAGCAAAAGGTGCTCCTCATATTCATATGCTACTATGGCTCAAAGATGCTCCCAAATTTGGAACAGACTCAGATGATACTGTACTGTCTTTTATTGAAGAATATGTAACATGTGATATACCCAAAACTACAACTGATAAGGACTTAAGAGGGAAAGTGTTACGATTTCAAAGCCATCGTTGTGGAAAATATTGTCGGCAAAATTTCAAATCAAGGGATAAATTCTATACCAAATGTCGTTTTGGATTTCCACGACCAGTAATTTCAAAAGGAAGAGTGAACAATTTTATGTCATCTTTGCGACATACTATCACAAGTAGATCACCAAAAAATACCTATAATTTAAGAAGAAGTGAAGAGTCCAAATACATAAATGACTATAAGCCAGTCATTTTGGCCATGTGGTATACTAACATGGATATTCAATATGTTGCAGACAACTCTATTGCTGTGGCTCGATATGTAACGTCTTACATCACCAAATCTGAAAAGACGGAACTAAAGGATATGTGGGAAGACATTTCTCATGAAAAGAGCCTAAGTAAGAAATTGTATACCTACAGTTTGAAGATGTTATCTCATCGAGAAATTGGAGCATATGAATGTTGTGATCGATTATCATCAGCAAGTCTTTATGCAAAATCTAGAACAATCCTGTGGGTGAGTTTAGGTCTTGCAGGAACACGAAACCGAGTTTAGAAACCTGTTCAAGAAATTGAATATTTAGCAGAGAAAGACCCAAACAGTACAGACATTCTGAAGACAAACATGTTGGATACATACTATCCAAATAGCAGTAATATGCTTGAAAAGATTTGTCTGTATGAAATACTACAAAACTACACTTTTAAAAGGAATATTACAGAGGATATTGATAAAGGAGTATATGCTGTAATTGGATATGAAGGATGTCTGGTGAAACAAAGAAAAGGACATTTGGTTAATCACCGAAAACTGAGTTGTGAAACTCCTGACAAAAGAGAATTTTACTATTTAGCTCTTTTGCAACTCTTTAAACCATGGCGTACAGAAGAGGAACTACTTGGTAACTTTGACAGTTATGAAGATTCATTCAACGCAACCAAAAATACTATGGAATGTCCTGTTTTTAGTAATTATCTGCAAATGTTGAACGACGAAATAGAGCAAGAAGCAACAATTGCAGCGGAGATTGCTAGAGCCAGTTTTCAAGATAGTCAAAGTTCTGCTTTGTTGAGTCAAGATCCACTAGGACAACCATTTATCCAAAGTAAAGCAGCCAATGCCATGGATGAGGTGGAAAGAGCAATGGAACAAGCTCAAGAGGATGTAATAAACCTAGAAGAATTGGGAAAACAACTTAATCTTGAGCAAAAACAAATATATGATGAAGTGACAGAGCAGATTGAGCATGGTTTTCCTCATGAGAAAAAAGAATGCTCATGTATGTCACTTCAACCTGTCCGACTATATGTGAGTGGTGAAGCTGGAACTGGTAAAAGATTTTTAATTAAAGGAATTGCCACATATCTACAACAAAGAACCGAGTCATCACTCTCTTGTGTTGTTACTGCTCCAACTGGGTTGGCAGCACACAACATTAAAGGGATTACTTTACATCGTTTATTGATGCTGCCAGTTGAACATAAAAATAAATTACAATACCACAAGCTATCTGGAGAAGCTTGCTCTGAAGTGTCTAGAGTCCTTAAAAAAATGAAACTTCTCATTATTGATGAGGTAAGCATGGTATCAAATTTAATGCTTTCTTTTGCGCATTTAAGAATGCAACAGATTCTTAAAACAGAGTATGATGTGCTATTTGGAGGCAAACATGTCATAGTTTTTGGAGATTTACTGCAGCTAACTCCTGTAAAAGGACAACCTGTATTTAAAACTGTTACACATGAAGACACCAGAAAGTGCCTGGGAAGTATTGGAAATGTTAATATATGGTCGCATTCCAAATATACTGAACTCATTCAAAATATGCGACAGGCAAAGATGCTAAATATGGAAATATTCTTCAAGATATAAGAATTGGAAAACTAAGTGAACATGCCAAAGAAACTTTACAAACACGATTACTTTCCAATTTGTATACAAATGAAAATAATGTGGCAGTGAAAATATATATTAAAGAGGCAGAAGATAAGTAAGTTATATGTTTGATGCCAACTCTACAAGAATGTTCATTGTTCACTGAAAAAATTATGAAGTTAGAAAATCAAGAAATTAAGAAACTGGAAGCTAAAGATAGAATATAGCATGAAGGAAGTACTATTATTTTGTCAGAAAGGTTGAAGTTAAATTGGATTCTCTACAGAAATCTATATCTAAAACTGCTAGCTTAGAAAAGAATCTGTATGTATGTTTAAATTGTCAGGTTATTTTACGAAGAAATTTACATGTGGAAAGAGGTTTGGTAAATGGAGCAATGGGTAATGTTGTTGGTTTTGTGAATTACCCAAATAGAGATGAGATTGAATTTTTAAAAATCAAATTTGATGGAATTGAGGAAGTTCAACAATTTAGTCGTTGTTCAACTCAATTTTTGCTTGTAAAAGACTTATATGTCCGTCGAAAACAATTTCCTATGTGTTTGGCATATGCAGTGACTATTCATAAATCTCAAGGTTTAAGTGTAGATAGTGCTTTGGTAAATATTGGAAGTACTGTGTTCAAAGAGGGTATGGCCTACGTTGCTTTATCTCGAGTTAGAACTTTATCTGGATTATATCTAATTGATTTTGATGAGACAAAGATTAGTGCAGATCTAAATTGTGTGAAGGAGTATAACAGGTTAAGAAGAGAATATGCTCCAAGTTTACCTCAATATCCTTTAATTGAAAAGTGTGTGGTAGGTCAAAAAAGGGGATATGAGTAAAAATGTAGTGAAGTTGTATAGAAACGAAAACAAATAGATGAACCTGTGATTGGTAGCAAAAAGAAAAAGGTTACTACTGAATAAATTGTTGGATTTAAATTTGAAAACAGTTCTGGTGTCAACTGCTATGCAAATGTAGTGGTTAATGTTGTTTTTTTTCTTAAAACTTTACAGCAACAGATTGTAGAAAATCGGGACCAAAGATTTTGTTCTTCATTAAATTCTGTGTTTGAGAAATGTAGCAGTGATAATAGTGAAATAGCAAATGTTTCAGAACTTCGAAATGTTTTAGACATATGTGCTGGACTAAATCAATTTTCTCAGAATATTCAGCAAGATTGTCAGGAATTTATTATGTATATGTTTACAGTTTTACAAGATGAAGGTGTAGATATTGTTAGTCTTTTTGTCCTTTCTTATAAATGGCAACATAACTGTGACAATTGTTCATTTTCAAGTAGTACTGACATAGACACCGAAAGATTTATATATTTAACATTACCAGACTGTAAAGCAGTGTCTTTCAATAATCTAGTTAGAGATGCACATCAAAACATGGTCTGTTCTCAATGTAACTCAGAAATGTTATCAACATTATTTATTCGAAGATATGGACAGTATGTTATTTTAATGCTCCAAAGATGCAGACCTGATGGAACAAAATTGACAACTACAATTAAAAATGTTGTGGCTTCTCAAAAATCAATTTCTAGAAGAACTTTTGTAACTGTAGCAATTATCTTCCATAATGGTCCTTGAACAACATCAGGACATTATACAGCTTATTTGAAATCTCCAACATGCTGGACACACTGCAATGATAGTCAATTGACTTTTTAAAAACGTTTGCCTTTTGACTTACCAAATTCTTATCTGGTGTTTTTGCAACCCAAATTTCAGTAAAATTAATTGGCGTAGGAACATTACTGCTGTTAAGAAAAGATACTCTGTTGTTCAGAAGTATTGTGTGAGTGAGGGTGACCAAATTTAAAAATGAAACTTGTACTTGGCATAGTGATAGTATCAGGTACAGTTTTAAGTAATGTTTGATTGTACAGAACACGTTGGAACTTTTGATTCTAAAGGTCGGGAAAAGAATGGTTAAGAGTACAATTAAGTAATTTGCAAAATAAGGACTTTACTCATACTATTTGGCCACGTGGAAAAGTATGTCGGAACAAAATGACTGCTTCAGATAAATGTTCTTAGAACATGCTTGTAAGGAACTTTATTGAGAGGTATTTAAAAATAATTGATATTGTTTTATTACTTTGTGATTGATGAAGATGTAGCGTACTTACACAAGAAATTGCGATTTAGAGAAAAACATTTAAGACATGTTTTTTTCAAATATTTACATTTTGTATTCAAATGTTCTATTAGTTTTTTAAACACAATCCTTTTGATTGTGGGTTTTTTTCCCCGCTGTGATATGATGAGTAGTATTGAACTTACTGTTTATAGTGAAAATCAATATATTCTGAGAACAGCAAAAATAAACCATATAACATATTGTACAAGTTATTTTGTTAGATTGTATTCAGAAATATTTATTATAACTGATTTGGAAAAAATTCATTTGTTTTTTTATTTCTGTTTCTCCCTATCCTTCCCTCACTCACTCTCTCTTACCCTCACTCCCTTCATCCCCTATCTTTCTCAGTCCCCTTCTCTCACGGTCACTCCCTTTAACTCATCAGCATTTCGTCATTTACCTTTCTTTGCTCCTTCCCTGAGTCCTCTTCTCTCACTGTTTCCTTCACTGCCTCTATCTCTTCAGTTTCTCACTCCCGTTCTCTGATGCTCACTCACCTTTAACCACCCTCTATCACCCCTGTTTCGTCAACCTCAATGCCCTTCTCTTACCCTACCTTAATCCTTGTTCCCTTAGTCAGTTTCCATCAGTTATCCTAATTCCCCAAATTTCAATCCATACTTCATTCCCCTTAGTCTACTCTATTTTTCTTTATCCGTCCCTTACACTCCTTCCCTGTCTCTGCCCCGTTCACCTTCTCTCACTCTGTTTCTCTTAGTGTCCTTCCCTTATTTTTTCAATCTCCTTACCTCACTCTCTTACCCTTAGTCCCTTTCTTTTAGACAGTGTTTGTCTCGCCTTCCATCACACATCACACTCTTCTTTCCTCCCTTACCATACTTTCCTTTCCACAGTCATTCTTTCAGTGCCTTCCTCTCCTTCACTCAAGTCATCACCTAGTCATTGAATTATACACTACACATTCTGTCTCTCTCTCTCTCTCCCTCAGTCTTCCTTTCTTTCACTTTCTGTTTCCTGCAGTCCTATTTTATTTTGTTTTATGAAATGTAGATTATAACTCTATTTTTTCTTTTCTTTCACAGATAGTATGTTTTTAAAAGAAATTCACTATTAGTTTGTTACTATTTGTAAGGTAAGTATGACAAACATAAATACTTTTTCATCACTCTCTTACTTCTCTTACTTCTCTTTCTCTCTTGTTCATTGTTAAATCAATCTCTTATTCACTTTTCTTAACTCTTTTTATTTTCCTTTATTTTCCTTTACTTATTTCCATTATTTCCCTTCTTTATTCTTTACAGTCTTTCTGTCATTATTAATACTGTATTTTCAGCCTCATTCACTTTGTCTAACTACCTTTTTCTCTCTCTGTCCCTTACTTACTTTAATTCCTCAGGGGCAGATTTAGAAGGCCATTGTGCCTCTTTTATACCGCTTGGGCATCACTTTTGTTATGCAGTGCAAGCGCAAAACAAGCGCCATACTGCAGGGAGATGCATCACGTTGTAAAACCCTGCAGCACATGAAACCACTGTCAGGTTTCATGTTGGTATTTCCACGCAGGAGTGGGCGTTCCGTCACAATAACCCCCTTGAAAAATGTTTCCGTGAAATCTAGAAGATTTAACTGAGTCATTTCACCAATGCTGATGTGTGAAAACATTGCACCTGTTGAAGCAACTGTAAAGGTTGACGTACCACGTTACAGATAGAGCAAGTTTGAAAAGTGCTGGAGTTGCGTCCTGCATGGAACACAATTTGAACACTGTGCCAACTTTCAGCCCTAGATGTGACATGCATCTGTTTATTCCTGCGCCATGGTGCATCGCATTGCAAATGCGGTGCATCATGAGTGGTGCAAGGATTAACTTCTGTGTTGCATCTTTCCTGCCGCATCTCTGCTATTTTGCAGGAGATGTGTTGGGTAATATAAATCTGTCTCTCTGTTCCATTCCCTCTCTACGCTTTCCTAAGTCCTTTCATTCCCTTACTCGATTTTTTAATCACTTATTTGCAACTTCTCACTTTCACTTACCTCCCTTTTATCATCCTCAAATCCCCTTCTCTCATCATCTTTCCATTTCTTTTACCTTAACTCCCCTAACCCTACTCTATGTATGTCTCTTTGTTCCTTACTCTCCTTTCATATGTCGATCCTCACTCCCTTTCTGTGACTCTTTCACCTTTAGTTTCTTTTCCATACTCCTCTTCTCATAATGTTTCATTTCCATTAACTCAAAACCCTATCTTTAGACATCTTGGGCAGATTTACAAGCCTTTTACGCCTCTTTTGCACCACCGATGCATCACTTTTGTGACGCACCAGCGGTACAAAAGATGCGCCATGGTGCAGGCTACTTACATCGTAACGCATCTAGGAGATGTGTCACGGTGTAAAGCCCTGCGCCTTAAAGAGGTGTTCTGGTGCAGGGGGGGGGCGTTCTGCCTGCTAAAAGTGGCTGAGTGAAATATACAAGATTTAACTCAGTCACTTTTAAGCCAATGCTATGTCAAAACCCTGCGCCTGTTTGAAGCAGGCTTAAGGCTTGACGCAGCATTAGTTGGATGGGTCCCCCAGGCGCATTGCTGGAGCTGCATCGCGCATGCGACGCAACTCTAGCAATGGGACACCTTTACGGCACAGATGCATTGCGCATCTATACCGTTTTTGCCCCATGGTGCGCCACATTGTAAATGTGGCACATCAGTGGTGGCGCACAGGTGGTTTTGCTTGTCGTAGGTTACTTGGCACATCCCTGCTGATTTGCAGAGGTGCACCATGTAATGTACATCTGCCCCCTTCTTTTAGTCACTCTTTTACTTCACTTTCTTCACTCACTATACTACCTTTACCTCACTCATTTGCTCAGTCCATTACTCCATTTTTGTCATTTATTTCATTTAGTCATTTATACACTACACATTCATTCAAACAAAAGATGACACAGTGCGTAACAAATAGAGCTCTTTTTGGAAAAATTAGTAAGTTCTGAATATAACTTTTCGTTTTGTGTTGTTGGTTTATATATTTTTTTTCTTTTTTAAAAGTTTTGTATTTTTTTTTTATTTTTCAAACACGAACAGAAATCTTCAACTGGAAAACTGTTCAACAGGAACAAAATAAATCCAAACTTTGAAAAAATGTGTCTTCTCTAGGAGCATTGATGTTCATTAATTCTCCGCTCGATGAGAGTGAGGCTGTGCTCGCCGTACACAATAATGTGAAAACATTTGTTGCATCTCATGTGCACTTTTGACAAGAATGGTCTTAACTCTATGTCTGCAGTGGATGGAGATGCGGGTCGTCCTCCAGATGATGTGCTTGCCACAGCTGCTGGTATTTGTGTGGCTAGAGCTCTTGTAGATGCCTGCGCAAATTGCACAGGGTACTCTTGTCTAACATGCCTCATCATTGTATGTATTGAAAACGAATACTTTTTTGAAGGATTTCCTCTTGATAGAACAGTGCCACATATAGTGCAAGTAACTTTCGGGGCATTCACTTTTTTAAGTCCATCAGGAAAAGTAAAAAATGTCCATATGAAAGATTCCTTCCCTTTTCTTTGAGGCAGCAGATAATCTTCCCCAGAATCAGAAGATGAATCGTGTCTTGCAGCCATTTCAGAAAATTCTCCCGAAAGTTGCAAAGGTTCCTTCTCTCATGAGAGTAAAACAGATAGTGAGGGAAGTGGGTGGGGTTTTTGAAAATTCTAGAACAGAAACTACTATAAACCAATAAAAAGTGTTGTTTTCGAGTCACATGTCTTGACGTGCGCGAGCACCCGGTCGCGCACGTCGCTTCAAAATGGTGTTTTGCCCGATTTACATAAAATTTTCAAAATGTAAAAATGAGGCAATGTAGACACTCTGTGACACCCTAGAGTTTCTTAGGGGGTTCCACAAGAATCTCGAGGACCCCAAAAAACCTTTTTTTTTGTTAAAAAAAAGCTAGGTGCGCTCACCCGGTCACGCACGTCGGTTTAAAATGGCGTTTTGCTCGAGTTACATAAAAATTTCAAAACGTGAAAAGGAGGGAAGGTAGACACTCCGTGTCCCCCTAGAGCTTCTCAGGGGTTCCGTAAACAACTCCGACGGGTTATTGCAAATTCACTAAAAAAAACATAGGTTTCATATACGTTATAGTTAGGAATTAGCATTTAAAAAACCTTGCAAATTCACTGAAAAAACATAGGTTTAACACATGTTATAGTTAGGAATTAGCATTTAAAAAACCTTGGAAATTCACTGAAAAAATCATAGGTTTTACACACGTTATAGTTAGGAAGTAGCATTTACAAAACCTTTGAAATTGACTGAAAAAACCAAAGGTTTTACAGATGTTATAGTTAGCTGGACATTTCACTCATATAAAACCATTGAAATTCCCCCGGTATAGTTAGTTTAGCTAACTATAACTCGTGCGCCCGCAATGCACTGCTGATGACGTCACATATTACATCACTCATGACATGGTCAGTGACATCACTCATGACATCACTGATGACATCTCAAATGACATCCCTGATGACATCACTAAATGACTTCATCCTTGTGGAAGAGTAGCAGACCTTTTCTCACCCTAATATAACCTTTATTACACACATTCAAAAATAGAAAATAACATTTTCAATACAATAGCCATACCAATGCCACATACAACACACCTATTTAGTAATTCCAAGATCTATACACACATCCACTCATTCATTGACACAGATATACAGTCACTCATACATGTACTCACTCATGATATGTTCTCATACACTGATACATCCTGGTCATCCTGTTACACACCAACACTCAACCATAGAGTTACTCACACATAACTCATATGTACTAGTTTAAAACATATGTACTTACTCACAAATACACTATTAAAGCAGTTATTCATTCACTAACACACCCATATATACACTCAACAATAACCTATATAGCTACTCACCACACACACTTATTCAACCATACAGTCCTACACATATTCTGCCTTCAACACATACAAGCAGTAAGTCACTCATTCAAGCATCTATGTACTACGTAAGACCTCCCAACGAAGAATACAGACACTCAGACACTCCTATTAATAATTAAACAAACAATAACCTATATAGACATTATGTATCACTCATATAGCTACTCACCAACACATGCAGCCACTTACACAGAAAGTGAGAGACTGATACAGAAATGTATATATTTAAACATTACTCACTAACCCATGTATTCTTTAAGATACACTTAATCAGTCTGTTATACAATGTATTTTTCACTAAAAAAGCAGCCATTATACACTTACATACCCATTTCTTCTTCAATCTACCTTCCGACATACATATATAAAACATATTTAATTTTCAGAAAAACACCCATTCACTGGATGATGTCATCAGTGATGTCATCAGGGATGTCATTTGAGATGTCATCAGTGATGTCATGAGTGATGTCACTGACCATGTCATGAGTGATGTAATATGTGACGTCATCAGCAGTGCATTGCGCGCGCGCGAGTTATAGTTAGCTAAACTAACTATAACGGGGGAATTTCAATGGTTTTATATGAGTGAAATGTCCTGCTAACTATAACATGTGTCAAACCTATGTTTTTTTCAGTGAATTTCAAAGGTTTTGTAAATGCTACTTCCTAACTATAACGTGTGTAAAATCTATGGTTTTTTCAGTGAATTTCAAAGGTTTTGTAAATGCTACTTCCTAACAATAACGTGTGTAAAACCTATTTTTTTTTCAGTGAATATATATTACCTACTGGCGGTCGCCAGTAGGTAGTTATAGTTAGAACCTCGTTTCCATAGGAAATCCGCAGCATTTTATTTGGATTAACTTTGGCCCCGGTGGACGAATCTTTGCGAATTTCTCAAAGAAGATGGCTTGGTCCACTGCGCTCCTTCCCTGAAAGTTTTGGGGGGATTCGTCAAGTGGGGTCTGAGATAAAAGGGGGGTCCCAAAACGTGTTTTTCCCATGTTATTTTCCATAGGACGTTTAGACACGGCTACAGCTCGAACGACTGAATGGATTTATAAGAAATTTGGTAGAAAGGTAGAGTCCGGGTCGCAGATCACGCTTTTGTTTAAATGGTGTAAATCCGTTCAGTAGTTGCTGAGAAAATTAAAGTTGAATTCAATTATATATCTGTAAGCACGCACGGGTGCGCGCACTTGTGTGGCTGTGCATGAGCAGAATTCTGATTTGCTGTTTAACGTCTGTCAACATTCGATTCGGAGGAAATCAGGAAGTGTTGACCGCCATTTTGTTAGTGCGAGTGAATATATTGTACAGAACAAAGGGTTAGAACATGGAAAGGGGAGAAGGTAGAGATTGTCTGGCCGGGTAGGTTTTCTCAGGGGGTGCAGTAAGGACCCTGAACGCGAAAATAAATTTTTTTTATTGTGAAAAAAAGTTGAGGGATGCGCGCACTCGGTCGCGCACCCCTATTCACAAGACAGTGAAAAACTATAGCGGAGAGCATGGAAAGGGAGCAGTGTGGAGACTGTTTGATTTCGTAGATTTCCTGAGGGGTTTATTAAGGATGCCGAAAGCCTAAAAGTAGCTTTTTTTGGGCAAAAAAGTTGCGGGGTGCGCGCACCCGGTCGCGCACGGCGAACAAAAAAAATAAAGAAAGATGGAGATAAATTACAAGTTTGAGTGTTTAGATGTAAGGTGGCTCTTAAAAGAGCCCTTGTGTTAATTGAGTTTTTTCTGCACTTATAAGTAAGTACCGATGCAGAGTCTCATGTTACAGAGGAAGATTCTATTTCCCTCATCCGTGAAATGAACACCATCTCTCCGATAGATGCCTTGCGTGTTGTAACGCAAGTTGTTGTTGTATATAGAACCCATGCTATATTCTCTGAGGAAAGCAGAAACAGATTTATTTACATGTTTCCTTGCTTTCTCAATCTGTGGACAACGTTGATTGGACCAATTCCATTTCTGTCTTTGGCATATATTGGAATACACCAAGACAGTTCGAGGAAAAAGTGTCATCAATTGACGAAAGGTGTCCTTTAGAAGCATTTCCAGACCTACCCCTGTTAATGTGCCTAGATCATTCCCACCACAGTGCACAATTATAAGGTTAGGTTCAGGGAGATGCATAAAAGTTTTCACCAATGGTATCAATTGGTGACATCTCAATCCTCTTTGGCCAATCCACGTAATGTGCACATTTGGTAAGTCAAGGTTAGAAATTTGTCTGTTTGCAGCATATTTTTCACTCCAGTGAATATAGTTGTGTCCTACAAGCCAAACCTTCATTTTCAAGGCAGATGCAGTAGTTGTCCGATGGGTTCTGGAAGTGGAATGGCAATTAGATGGTGAAAGTCAGGATAAAAAAGTGGATGAGGTTTGGTGTTGATGAACAACTAAAAATGATTGGTTGATTCTTATACCTCGAGATTGAAGACTACGTTGTATGTTACTGTTTTTTTAAAACGAAAACTTCTATTGGTTGTGAAAAAAGATGAAATGTAAAAAAACAGTGGATAGGCGTGTTTGGAGGGAAATGAGCCTTGTAGCTTTGATTTAGAACGTTGATTTAGAACGTTGAGATATGAACTTTTGACCTGTGCCTTCAGGCAGGTGCAAAATGAGGTGTTACCATGGTAACACCCAGAGAAGGCAGAGGGTGAAGGGTGACCTTTATGTGACTTTGAAAATATTGAACGGGATAACCAACTGAAATGTAAATTTGATTATGAAATTGTGCGGGAACAAATATGATTGGTTGAAGAGACATATATGAGTGTGTATTGACAGGAAATCTGTGCCATTATTCTTTGGTTGCAGTGATAGAAGCTTTATTGAGAGTTCCGTCAAACGACTATCGTTTTGTGACTATCATTGTTCTACATCTTATAAAGTATTGGTAAAGGTGAGTGTCTAACTGTTTCTTTTGTGATGTACCGTAAAATGTGGTTTGGTCACTATACTTTTTATTTCCCTTACAGCCTCTGAGCAACCGAAAAATTTTGACTTTGGCACAGTTTTCCATTTTTTTAACTACTATTCCGTTTCATTTTATCACTCTTTATATACATTGTTTATTTGCAATTATTAGTTTTAAATTACGATTAATAAATTTGATTAAGGTCAGTGGAGTTCAGATAGTTCTTATGTTATCCTCTACTGTTAGTTCTTTTAATTCAATGTCAGTCAGAGACGGAATTGCAACGAAATTTCGGGGGGGGGAATGTTTTTTGTTAGGGGGACATGAATGTTTAATCAGTAGGTAGAGTAAAGCTGGAGGGGCTCTTAGAATGGGTAAAACAAGTGCAAGGCCTAATTAACATTCAAATGGTTCTTTATAGAGATGTGAAACGTTCAGGTGCGGCTCTGTGTGTATTTGGGATGTATGTTATCTTGGGCTTCCACAGCAGACGTGAGGGGGTGAGGGGGCTGCAGTTCTGTGAAGTTAATGGGGGTTGCGTGCCGTTTCTACACTTTCTTTCAAGTGTGAATTATAGTTTTTGATATATTTTTGGTATACTGAATAAATGGTATATAAAATATGATAAAATATACAGTCATTATTTGAGAGATTTGGGAGCGTTTCCATATAATCTGTAAAGTTGGTTGAAGATCAAAAAATGGAATTAGCAGAGACACAGATAATGCAGGTAGAGAGAGAAATGGTAGATTATATGTCATATCGTCGTCCAAAAGTGCTAATGCTTAAGGTATTTATAAAGTTGGAGAATAAAATTACAGTGTGGTTTGTGGCCGAGGGCTGCACTGGTGGGGGTGGGGTGAGAAGGGGAGGGGGCCCAGTAAAATCAAATGAAAACTTGTGAGCATGAGGTGTACACAGGTTCGTGGAGTATATGCCTTCATAAATTGAGGTAGAAGACCGAGTATACATAGAGGTGTCTCTCTCCTGCCGTGTGACTCCATTTTCATCTCCCTCCTGCTTTCTGTATCCGTTGTTCTGTGTTATCTTAGTATGTGTGTGTCTGTGTGTGTCTGCGTTCAGTCTGGGCTGAGGAAGTTTGTTCTGCAGGCAGACACAGATAGTCGCATCAAAGTACTTGGCAGGTTTTCAAAATACTATTTATATAAATGAGATGCTTTTTAGAAGCGTTAGTCAGTGAATGTCAACTTTCAGAATTACTGCTCGGTCGGCTCCACAGAGCAGAGGGTTTCTCGTATTTCACTTCTTAGTCCATTTGGTTTTGCACTTTGCTCTCTGGTGGCTGGCGAAGAAGTGTTTGTTATAGTGGAGATGAAAGGGTGATAAGTAGTGAAATACGACATAGCGTGTGCTCTGTAGAAGCGGGGGAGCAGTAATTATCAGTCTGAGTGAAGCGCAACTGCGGCGGTGTTTGGTAACAGTAATAAATTATTTTTTTCCCAGAGGTACGATTGTTTGCATGGTTCACGACTCGCTAAGAAAGGCATGACGGGCCGTCGCAGGCCAGCGGATTGAAGCATGAGTAACTCAGGTTTAGAAAAGAAAACATAAACTTAGTACAGCTGAGATTACGTTGAACACATGAATACACTTTTAGTATACAATAATTTCAGTTCTGAATATGGATTAAAAGAGGGAAAGTATATATTTGAAATATTTATTCAGTAATGCAGTGCTTTGAAGCGAAGTTTATTATCTAATACGAGTAAAGATATTATAAGAAAGAAAGTAATCGGCATAGTTACTAGTCCATAGAACACAAATGGTGAAAGCATAGTATGATGCAAAATGAATAAGGTTTAACAAAACATATTCTACAGCCTCCTAACCAAATATATTAAATTATATTGAATGTAAGAAGGTGTCTTTTGATTTTAAGTTCAGTAATCATATATGAAAATGCTAGTGGTTAGACATTACCTCATTAACAATTAGTTCTCTGCATATGAAGCACTATCAAGTTTGTGGTATGGTATTGTGTAAGGAAATAAAAAACGCGCCAAAAGCGAGAACTTGGCTGGAGGTGCATGTATGTTATCTGCAGGGACGTTCGAAAATCAGTGTTCAGAACAACTACTGTATTGAGATATCTTTTGAAATGTTTCAGTACTCGATGTCACATACAGCTCGATAAGCAAGGGTAATATCAGTGTAACCACATATTTTTCTGTTATGAATCGAAAATATTTCACTAGGCAGAAAACAAAAGCAGCACATTTGTGTGAGGCGGAAATAAGTTGTAGAAAGGGAAAATGGCGTTTAAACATATAAAAAGTCATTGTAACTTTACACATTTATCACGGCACATTTAACCATATTTTACCCAGCCTTGCTTCGAGAACGTTTCAAATAAGATAAGATAACATAAGCAAGTGATTTGTTGAAATTAGAGTACCATGAAATCGAGTCGGTGAGGAAAAAAAATTAACTCCATATAAAATATGAAAATCTCACCAGCAGGAAATTGCAATGTCCACTGTTACAAAAGCCAATAGGTCTGTTTATATAAAAAAATAAAGTAAAAAAAACATAAGAAAGATAGGGAAGGAAAAAAAAACATAAGACGTCAATGGGTTGCATAAGAGTCATCCTACAACTGAGTAGGCGAAGTAAGCAGCAACCGCTTCTAAAAGGAAGTCACTGTTATCGTCCGAAAACAAGTCAGCCATCCAATTGAAAAGAGGAAATGAACATACATGCTCTTTAATTACCGGAGCCTCTAGTACCATCAGAGGACAACTCGGTGACTTTTCAATGTAGCTGTGTGCCAAGAAATCTTGCGCCGTTGCGAATATATTCCAATGACCCAGAACTCCATGTATCGCTGCAAAGGCCATAATCCCTCCGTCGGAACAAAGCTGTTCATGATCAATTAACGGATTCATGAGATGATTGTAATTCACTTCAGGAGATACCGAGTTGCAGAGACATAAGTCCAGGGCCCACATGAAATCACAGCTCAGGCAATTAAATACAGGTTGCACACAGGTGAAATAGGAAAATCGAAATGATAATCCATATGATGCACTCAAAGTCGCGAGTGGCAGGATGCCATAGTACTCAAGCATCCGGTGGCGAAAGAGTTCTAAGTGCTCCAGCTCGTTTGCGAAGATAGGACGGACATCCATTTTGTAATAAAGAAAATAGGAACAGAAAAGTAGCAGCTACTGGTAGTAGATCAGGAAGTTCAGAAAAATAGGTCAGAGAATATGGAGTGAAGAGTAGCAGAATGACTTTAAATAATTTGGTGGAAAGAAATCACCAAACCATTGGTTAGTAGTTGCAAAATAAATAGGCCAGCTGTGAAGTGGAGGAGCGTTAAAGATTATGAGAGTCACATCAGGAAATTGTAAAGGAAGGTCACTATTTAATAAGGTATGCAGTTCTCTGCGAGTGTTAGCTAAGTGAAGAAGATATGTTTCTGAACAGATGCTCGGGTAACTTGATTTTGTGACAATAAGGCTGTTGTTCACGTTTTGGCATGGAACTTTGAATTCAAGGCCGGATTTCGCGGCCAGATGGAAACATCAAGGTTCCCATGTGGGGTGGATAAACTACATTCTTACAGAGAAGCATATGCAGAGTGACTATTACAGAGTAAGGTTTGTCGTTTAAAAACTCATAGCAATTCTCATTGCTTGAAAATAAATAATCACTGCTGAGTATTAAGGTAAAATTCTGCATTATAGGAGGTATCGGTGTACCTTTGAAAACACATGCAACATTACAGCGCTTCTAGTTAAATAAGTCATGCAATTGGTAGTGCCTGGATGTGAACGACTAATCCCATGTTTCAGTACGCTCATATCTATCCAAATATAATTTATTGCCGTCTCTAAGGGATTTGTAAGTAAAAGGGAGCGACTTGGTTTCATGTTACTAAGAGGTATTGAGCTGGTGGTATGTATTTTTGTGAAAATAATCTGTACAATTTAAACATTGAAAAAGCGCGAAAGATAGAGTAATTAATTTGTGCAGCTGCGGCTTCTGACTAAAAAGGGTAAAGTGTCTAGGCGTTGAATGTGGAACACTGAAAAAGAATCGTGTGTGATAGAAAGGAAACGTGGTTTGAAAATGAAATTTAAAGGTGGAAAGGGAGAGGAGACATTAAGATAGTTTCAAGACTTTAAGTTTGCCGGGTCTCTTTGGTGACCGTCCTGAGCCTCACAGAAGCGGTCGCTCCCCTCGCTGCTCCCTGCTCACCCACGTGGTATCGTAGCGCTATAATTGCCTCGCATTGCTATTATACTGCACTGTCATAGAAGCGCTTATTGCCAGACTCGAGCGCTCTGCTAAATATAGAATCACCATAGCGCTTTATGAGCAACCCGTGATTAGAATCATAGTAGTGCTTTTGAGCTGTCCGTGATTTATCTTGAATTGTACCACTTTCAATTGCTGTGCCACTCGCTTTGCATATAGTTGCCTGATTGTGCTGCCCAGCTGATATTGATTACGGAAGGTCGTGCCCCAATCTCGTCCTGTTCTCACTTGTGGCTTGCAGCCATCTTGTTGTTTGTTTGTTTGCCTCCCAGCCCGGATATCCCCCCGCTCCCACCTCCCAGCTGCTCCTCCCTCGCCCCACCCCCCACCACCATCCACTTATGACAGATGCTTTTCCGCGCAGCGTTCACGCGCAGCGGTCGCGCCCCATGCGCCAAAGGTAAGCCCGTCTACGCCTGGACCGCGCTCAGAGCCATACCCCCTGTTCCCCGCTTCACCCATCCTCCCCGCATTACATACGACGCCTCCTCCCTCTTTGCACTCAACCCCGGACGACTCACTAACTGCGCCCAAGCAGCACCAGGACACACCCATGGACCCTTCACCTGCCACTCCTGCAAATTCACCTGCGTCAAGTCCCAAACCAAATCCACAAACACCAAACAGAGAACCAACACCAACCACCTCAAATGCATCCTTCTCAACACCCGCTCGGTTCACAAACATGCCATCGACCTTTGGAATCTACTCGACACCATTTCTCCGGACATCGCCTTCCTAACAGAAACCTGGATGAACGCCTCTTCAGCTCCAGACATCACCATAGCCATCCCGGACGGCTACAAGATCATCCGTAAGGACCGCCCCATCCAAACAGGAGGAGGCATCGCCATCGTCCACAAGAACACCATCCGCGTCTCAACCAGCTCAGATGACAACCTCACTATCGCCGAACACCTTCACTTCCAGATCCACACCGACCCCAAGACAACACTCAGAGGCACCCTCCTCTACAGGCCACCAGGACCCCGTACAAAATTCAGCGAAGACATCAGTGACTTTATCACCCCACACGCCCTCCCTTCGGAAGAATACATTCTACTGGGAGACCACAGTAACACCACCACCCTTCTGGACAATCTCGCCAATCTCGGACTCAAACAACTTGTTAACACCCCCACACACTATGCAGGACACACACTCGACCCTATCTTCACTTCCAGCAAGCATATCTCCTTCACTCATACCACACCCCTCCACTGGACGGACCACAGCTGCATCCACTTTATTTACAATAAGACCTCGATCCACAACAACCCTCAACCAACTCTGCGAAGAAATTGGAACAAAATCACCATCGACCAGATCTCAACATCGCTTCTTCAAAAAAACCCTGCCTATTCAACGAACCCTAACCAAGCCGCCATCAACCTCACACAATGGTTAACCCAAACCGCCGACAAATTAGCACCCTTGAAAAAACATAAAATCAAGCAAGGAAGCAAGAACGCCTCCTGGTTCAACGATGACCTTAAGAAATCCAAGAAGCTCTGTCGTTCCCTTGAGAAAACTTGGAAAACAGACCCAAACACTATCACCCAAGCCGCCTTCAAAAACGCCACCCGCAAACACCACCAACTAATCCGGACAGCCAAGAAATCAGCACTCAAAGACCGACTAGACAACAACGCCCACAACAGCAAGTAACTTTTCAACATCATCAAAGAATTCACCAACCCCACCGCCAACTCTAACGACATCACCCACTCTCAAGTCCTCTGCGACTCCCTGGCCTCATTCTTTCATGACAAAATCACCGACATCCATAACAGCTTTAACAACCAACCTGTAAACCAGTCCACTCCACTCACCTCCGAACCGTTACCTCCTCTGAATATCCTTTTCGAATGGAACCCAATCACCACAGAAGAGACCATTCGCCTGATGAACTCCATCCACTCAGGATCCCCTACAGACCCATGTCCCCATCACATCTTCAACAAAGCAGACTCCATTATCGCACCCCATCTCCGAGATGTCATCAACTACTCCCTTAACTCCACCACATTCCCAGAAAGCTGGAAACACGCCGAACTCAGCGCCCTTCTGAAGAAACACACAGCTGACCCAACTGAACTCAAAAACTACCGCCCCATCTCGCTCCTCCCATTCCCTGCCAAAGTCATTGAGAAAGCCATTAACAATCAGTACACAATTTAATTAATAAAACGAAATTCGTAGCGTGCACAGCATCGCATTTTGCGATGCAGTGCGTGCTACGAAATTTGTTTCAATAATTAAATTATGTACTTACCTGCAATTATCCATATGCCGGTTTTTAGGTCCCTCTACCCTGCCCCTCCCCCTCCCCGCATCCCTGCCCCACCGTAACTCTCTCCATGGCCCGCGGCTGGATGTGGTTCCTCATGGTTAGCATGAAATGTTGTACATTCAATGAAATTCACATGTTGAGTATGCTGTTGAAAGATAATAGCAACTATCTCTGTGGGAAGTAGCAATCTGTTTAGTGAATGTTTTAATTGGATTATTGTGACTCCCCCCTTCAGTCTGCATACAGTTTGAAGCATAGTTTGTAGTGGTGAACTCAGAAAATAGATCCCTAAAAATAAATTAGAAAGTGTATCAACAGTTCTACAGTACACAAATCCTAAAAACAAATTTCACAGTAAGATGTGTTTTTACAGCACAATTTCATTAAAAAAAATAAAAGGGATAGTGTTAATGTCTAGGATCATAGTGTCAGTTTCTTTCTAAAAAAAGAGGAAGGTGGTATCTTAATCTATGTAGTTAATGTCTTAAAAAGTATGAAAATGTATGTAGTTTAAAAATTAGTAAAGGTAATTTTTGGTTATCTATTCATGAAAAAGATATAATTTAGTCTTTATATGTTTTCTAAAGGACACAGAAGACAGAAAAGGAATACTAAAAAGGCAAATTATTCAGAAAATATAAATGTACATTTTGAAATTGCAAATTAACTTATAGAAGATTTACTAGAAGGAATATTTGAAGAGGAAAATGGCACAGAAAATGTGGACTTTATGGACCGCAGTTTTGACAGTGCATATTTAGAAATGGTGGAAGAGAATTTGGAAGAAGAAAATTATAATAATGAAGTACCTGATGAAATGATGCTGCAAGTGCTTCTAGAATATGAATTAATAAATGAATAAACTTATTTTTATTAAAAAAATATTCTTAAAGACAGTTTTCTTCTACTATTCGTCGTTGTTCTGCTTTTTGAGAATGAGAATACAAGTTGTCATGAACTGTATAAGAGATTAAAGTTAAAAAAATTAAAATCACTAGGAATACCTACAGTGCTTGAAAATTAGTATAGTATTTATATGCCTGAAAAATTTGAAACATAAAATACGTCTATAATGGAAACATAGCTTTGGACTGTCATAAATTTAGAACCAATATTCACTACAGGATTTCCTACTCTGTTCAGAGACTGTTTCTTTGTCTTTATTCTAGTTATAAAATAAAGCAGTGGTTATAATTTGTATGTTATATGCTAGAAGAGGTCTATAATATTTTTTAAATTTTTTCCAAACAGATTGTCATTTTTATCACAAACATCAATCAGTAGGCCGACCAGAAATGAAAAAAGAAAGCTGTATAAAAGGACATACCATTTGAAGAGGAAAGAAGGACAAGAATTACATAATCAACAAAGGACGGAGAAAAACAAGAGTGCTCCTGGTAACAGCAGCAAGGATTTTTTTTAAAAGTTGTGTCAAAGGAAAAGTAAATTGGATAATGTTCAAAAGGAAAAACAGTTGTCAGTATCTACAAGGAGAAATGCAAGAAAAAAGAAAAATGTGTCTGAAATCAGCGGTGAGGAAAATATGTACAGTAAAAGACGTACTAATCAGTTTGCGGAAATCAGGAAGCGTATGTTTCATAACAGAGTAGTTTCGAATTTATTAAAAAAGGAAAAAGTTTCTAAAAGTAAATCTGCTTTTTATAAGAAGAAAAAATATATAGAGGATGTTGTTGAACACGTGTTTGAGACAACATTTTTTAAATTTATTTTAGTACTTAATAAAATAAATACACTAAATAAGGCAATCAGAGTTTTAAAAGCTAAGAGTAAATGGAAGAGACACATAAATAGAACTAATTTTTGTAAAGTCTTTTCTGGAAAATGGATGCATACTTCAAATTCTGAGCCATTTTTTAATGAAGAGAGTTACTTTCAAAGTAACGATTTGTTGCATGCAGTTGACACCAGTGGTCGAGCGTATGAGGTGAAGGATGGCTGTCCTATTGAGAAAGAGAAAATTGAGGTTACAAATCCAGAAGGGGTAATAGGTGGAGAAGTTTTAGAGGGACGTGTTCATGCTCCTGTTTATAGTTGGAATTGTAGCAGTATTTGCAGTGTACGACAGGATTCAATTGGTTTCTTTCGCAATTTCTTACGTAAGTACACTAAGGAAAGTCTAAAAAAAAAATTTGTAATGTTGCAAGAATTAGATCGTTGCAGAGTGAGAGAAAAAATAGGTTTGCAAGGCCATTCTCTGGCTTGTCTTTCTAAAAAAATATGCCAGAGTGTTTTTCATCACTTCAGGATGTTAGCAGTGCATTATACCAAAATGAGAAAATTAGTGAGAAAGTTGTATTATGCAAAAAGTCCAGCACTTAAACTTAAACAGTTAAATAGTGCTCTTTTGCATAGATGTGCATTAGATGTGAAGAACATTTGTGCAGAAATTGAGGTAAGTTATTTTGGTCATTATGAAGACAATGCAGAAACTGATATAGTTATAGAAGGAAATGTGTTAGAAAATGTTGGACATTTTAATACTGAAGATTTTGAGCAGGAAATAACAAAGTTTAAGGTCATTGCAGGTGAAAAACCAAATTTAACTTGTGTGTGTTGTCGACGCATTCATTACAAAAGTCAAACTAGGTTAGTTGATTTATATTTAAAAAGTGAAGATGAAGATAATACTCAGTGGAACGAGTTTGCGACTTATTTGTTGGTAGAAAACTATTTTGATTTGGGTTTTGAGCAACGTATTTTTAAATATTGTTATAATAAATTAAATGAAAATAGAATGCCTGCTAGAGCTGTATATAATAATCTTGAGTTGATAAATATTCCATCGGAACTGAAGGATTTAAATACTTATGAGACTATTCTGATTAAATGTGTACATCCTTTTCAGGCTATTGTTCGTATGGAGCCTAAGACTGGGAAATTAAATCCTTCAGATTTACAAAGAGGATTGAAGGGTAGAGTTGTATATTTGCCACTTGATTTAAAAAAAATATGGAGACAATTGGTATTGGAAATGTAGAAGAGGAACCTCTAGTTATTCTAGTTAATGGTGTACCTACAAAGAGTAAGAAAATCTGGCAAGATTTAGTGGATGTTAGGAAAGTCAAAAAGGCAACGTTGTATTTAGTCAAAAATAATAAATACTATAAAAATGTGTACGTAGAAGAAGAGGATGTAAGTGAAGAACAGGATAATGATTTGTCTATTGGACAAATTGAAAAAGTCGACTTGTCCAGAAGTGAAGAAATTTATGAACATTACAGTATTCATCCACTGAATTCGAAAGAAGCAATGGGGAATGCTATTGAGTTATTTCAGATGAAAAAAGCAAAAGGAAGTCCTAATAGTGTATGGGAAGAAAGTTTGGAAGGTCGTTGTTTCCCACAGTTATTCCCAACAGGTGAAGGTGCGTGATATGATGATCGACCTATGCAGATTCCTGCATCTGAGTACCGGACAACAAGATTATATGCAGAAGATCCGAGATTTCGTCAATGTATTCCATATTTGTTTCATCTTCTGTTTGAGAGTGACTTATCTGGTCTTTCTTATGCAGTAAACCATATCTTAAAAAGTGTAGTGCATCTGCAAAATGTTTCAGCAAAGGAATTTATGGATAAAGTGCAACAGAAAGATAGTGTTTTGGATTCTCACCTAATTAATTTAATGGCATGTCAGCGTGGTACTAATGAGTATTGGTACCGTCGTCATGGAGATTTTAAATGCATGCTAAGAAACTTAGGAGCACCTACATGGTTTATAACTCTAAGCTGTGCAGACTATGCTTGGGAAGATTTACTTGAATTTCTTCGAGAGGCGAATGCAAATATTGAAAATATAAACTACAAGACACCTGGAGAATTGTGTTAGTTGGATCCGGTTAATGTTTGCAGATATTTTAATCATAGATTTGAAGCTATGATGTCTTTTATTACAAACAAGAAAAAATCCACCTCTTGGTGAAGTTCTGGATTTCTTCTGGAGAAAAGAGTATCAAGCAAGAGGTGCTCCTCATATTCATATGCTATTATGGATCAAGGATGCTACCAAATTTCGAAAAGACTCGGATGACACTGTACTGTCCCTTATTGAACAATATGCCACTTGTGACATACCCAACAGTACAACTGATAAGGACTTAAGAGGAAAAGTGTTACGCTTTCAAAGACATCGTTGTGGAAAATATTGTCTGCGAAAATTCAAATTAAAGGATAAATTCTATACTAAATGTCGTTTTGGATTTGCACGACCGGTGCTTTCAAAAGGAAGAGTCAACAATTTGATGTCATCTTTGCGACATAATATCACAAGAAGATCACCCAAAAATACCTACAATTTAAGAGGAGGTGAAGAGTCCAAATATATAAATGACTATAACCCAGTCATTTTGTCCATGTGGAATGCTAACATGGATATACAATATGTTGCGGACAACTCTATTGCTGTGGCTCGATATGTAACGTCTTACATCACGAAATCTGAAAAGACGGAATTGAAGGAGATGTGGGAAGATATTTCTCGTGAAAAGAGCCTAAGCAAGAAATTGTATACGTACAGTTTGAAGATGTTATCTCATCGAGAAATTGGGGCATATGAATGTTGTGATCGATTATCATCAGCAAGTCTTTATGCAAAATCTAGAAGTATCGTGTGGGTGAGTTTAGGTCTTGCAGGAACACGAAACAGTGTTTTGAAAACTGTGCAAGAAATTGAATATTTAGCACAGAAGGAACCAAACAGTACAGACATTCTGAAAACAAATATGTTGGATACATACTATCCAAATAGAAGTACTCTGCTTGAAAACATTTGTCTGTATGAAGTACTTGACAAATACATTTTTAAAAGGAATATTACTGAGAATATTGAAAAAGGTGTATATGCTGTAATTGGACAGGAAGGATGTCTGGTGAAACAAAGAAAAGGACAATTGATTAATCACCGAAAACTGAGTTGCGAAAGTCCTGACAAAAGAGAATTAGTTATGAAGATTCATTTAACGCATCTAAAAGTAGTATAGAATGTCCTGTTTTTAGTAATTATCTCAAAATGTTGAATGATGAAATAGAGCAAGAAGCAACAATTGCAGCGGAGATTGCTAGAGAAAGTTCTCAAGACACTCAAAGTTCTGCTTCGTTGAGTCAGGATCCACTGGGACAACCAATTATCCAAAATGAAGCAGCCACTGCCATGGATGAGGTGGAAAGAGCAATGCAGCAATCTCAAGATGATATAATAAATTTAGAAGAATTGGAGAAGCAACTTAATCTTGAGCAAAGACAAATATATGATGAAGTGACAGAGCACATTGAGCATGGTTTTCGTCATGAGAAAAACGAATGCTCATGTATGTCATTTGAACCTATTCGACTATATGTAAGTGGAGAAGCTGGAACTGGTAAAAGTTTTCTAATTAAAGGAATTACTACATATCTACAGCAAAGAACAGAGTCAACACTGTCTTTTGTTGTTACTGCTCCAACTGGATCGGCAGCACATAATATTAAAGGTATTACTTTACATCATTTACTGATGCTGCCAGTTGAACATGAAAATAAAATACAATATCACAAGCTATCTGGAGAAGCTTGTTGCGAAGTTTCCAGAGTTCTTAAAAAAATGAAACTTCTTATTATTGATGAGGTAAGCATGGTATCCAATTTAATGCTTGCTTTTGTGCATTTAAGAATGCAACAGATACTTAAAACAGAGTATGATGTGTTAATTGGAGGCAAACATGTCATAGTTTTTGGAGATCTACTGCAACTAACTCCTGTGAAAGGACAACCTGTATTTGAAACTGTTACACATGAAGACACCAGAAAGTGCCTGGGCAGTATTGGAAATGTTAATATATGGTCACATTTCAAATATACTGAACTGATTCAAAATATGCGACAGGCAAAGGGTACTCAATATGGAAATATTCTTCAAGATATAAGGATTGGAAAACTAACTGAAGATGCGAAAGAAATTCTACGAACACGATTACTTTCTAAGTTGTTTTCCAATGAAGATAATGTACCTGAGAAAATATATAGTAAAGAGGTAGAAGATAAGTCAGTCATATGCTTGATGCCAACTCTAAAAGAATGTTCTGTTTTCAATGAAAAAATTTTGAAGTTGTAAAATCAAGAAATTAAGAAACTGGAAGCTAAAGATAAAATAGAGCATGAAGGAAGTACTATTGTTTTGTCTGAAAAGTTGAAGTTAAAATTGGATTCTCTTCAGAAATCTATATCTAAAACTGCTGGCTTAGAAAAGAATCTGTATGTATGTTTAAATTGTCGGATTATTTTACGGAGAAATTTACATGTAGAAAGAGTTTTGGTGAATGGAGCAATGGGTAATATTGTTGGTTTTGTAAATTACCCAAATAGAGATGAGATTGAATTTTTACGAATAAAATTTGATGGAATTGAGGAAGTTCAACAGTTCAGTCGCTGTTCAACTCGTTTTTTGCTTGTGAAAGACGTATATGTCCGTCCGAAGCAATTTCCAATTTGTTTGGCATATGCAGTGACTATTCACAAATCTCAAGGTTTAAGTGTAGATTGTGCTTTGGTAAATATTGGAAGCACTGTATTCAAAGAGGGTATCGCATATGTTGCTTTATCTCGAGTTAGAACTTTATCTGGACTTTATCTAATTGATTTTGATGAGACAAAGATTAGTGTAGATTTAAAATGTGTGAAGGAGTATAATAGGTTAAGAAGAGAATATGCTCCAAGTTTACCTCAATATCCTTTCATTCAAAAGTGTATGGTTGGTCAAAAAATGAGAAATGAGGAAAAAAGTAGTGAAGTAGTAGAGAAACGAAGAAAAAAAGGTGAAGCTGTCATTGGTAGCAGTAAGAAAAAGGTTAGTATTGAAGAGATTGTTGGATTTAAATTTGAAAACAGGTCTGGTGTCAACTGCTATGCAAATGTAGTGGTTAATGTTGTTTTTTTTCTAAAAAAAATTACAACAGATTGCACAAAATCAGGAGCAAACATTTTGTTGTTCCTTAAATTCTGTCTTTGAAAAATGTAGCAGTGGTAATAGTAAAGTAGCAAGTGTTTCAGAAGTAAGGAATGTTTTAGACATATGTGCAGGACTAAATCAATTTTCTCAGAATATTCAGCAAGATTGTCAGGAATTTATTATGTATATGCTTACAGTTTTGGAAGAAGAAGGTGTAGATATTGATAGTCTTTTTGGCCTTTCTTATAAATGGGAACATAATTGCGATAATTGTTCATTTTCAAGGTGTACTGACATACACACAGAACGATTTATATATTTAACATTACCAGATTGTAAAACAGTGTCCTTTAATAAACTAGTTAAAGATGCGTATCAGAACATGGTCTGCTCGCAATGTAACTCAGAAATGTTATCAACATTATTTATCCACAGATATGGACAGTATGTAATTTTAATGCTTCAACGATGCAGAGCTGATGGAAGTAAATTGTCAACTTTAATAAAAAATGTTGTGGCTTCTCAAATATCTATTTCTAGAAGAACATTTGTAACTGTAGCAATTATTTTTAATGAAGGGCCACCAACATCATCAGGACATTACATAGCTTATTTGAAGTACCCAACAAGTTGGACGCTCTGCAATGATAATCAATTGAGTTTTAAGAAACGTTTGCCTTTTGACTTAACAAATTCTTATCTGCTATTTTAGCAACCTAAATTTCAGTAAAATTACTTGGTGTAGCAAGATTAAAACTGTAAAGATATGAAACTGTGTTGTTTAGAAATATCAAGTGATTGAGGGTGTTCATATCTAGAAATGAAACTTTTATGTGACATAGTGATAGTATCAGGTAAGGTGTCCTTAATGTTTAATGGTACAGAACACTTTGGAATTTTTACTTGAAAGGTTAAGAAAATAATGGATAAGACTTCGATTAAGTAATTTGAGAAAATAATGAGTTAACTCATACTATTTGGCCACGCGGAAAAATATGAGACAACAAAATGTGTACTTAAGATACATGTTTTTAGTACATACTTGCTCGGAAGTTTGTTGAGAGGTACTCAAAAAATAACGAATTAACTCATACTATTTGGCCACGCGGAAAAGACTGAGATATCAAAATGTGGACTTGAGATAAATGTTTTTAGAACATACTTGCACGGATTTTTGTTGAGAGGTATTTAAGAGTAAGTGGTATAGTTTAATTAGTTTGTAACTGTGGAGTATGTGCTGTGCTTACTCAAGAAATTGCGAATTAGAGAAAAACATTTAAGACATGTTTTTTTCAGGTATTTATATTATGTATAGAGATCTTGTATGGGTTTTTTAAACACAATCATTTTGATTGTGGTCTTTTTTTCCCCGCTGTTACATGATGATTACTATTAAAATCACTGTTTATAGTGAAAATCAATTTATCTGAGGACAGCAAAAATAAACCATTTAATATGTTGTCTAAATTATTTTGTTACATTGGATTTCAAATATGTATTATAACAGATTTCTTTGTTGTCTTCCACAGATATTACGTTTATAAGGTAAGTACAACTAATAACATCTGAGAGTTTCTTGTACCTCTCTCTTATCCTTATTTCTTTCATCCTTTTTCTTTGTTAGTGGTGTTTAGTCATGGTTATTCCCTTTAACTCATGCACATTTTGCATTTTTTTATTTTCTTTCCTGTTTCTCTTACATCTTTTCTGTTAGTATTCTATTCAGTCTATCTAACTCTTCAGTTTGTTACTTACGTTGTTTTATGCTGACTCACCTTTATTGACCCTGTATGACCTTTGTTTCCTGAATCTTAATTTCTTTGTCTTACTGTACCTTACAATTTGTTCCCTTACTCTGCTTTCATTAATTATGCTCAATTTCCAAACTTAAATCTATAGTTTAGTTCTCTTACCCTACTTCATTTCTCTTTATCTCTCTCTTACACTCCTTGTCTGTTTCTATTCCATTCATCTTCAGTTACTCATCCTTTTTCACTCTGTTTCTCTTGCCGTTCTTCCTTTATTTTATCTATCTCTTTAAGAAATTTCTGTACTCTTAGTCTGTTTATTTACAGACTGTTTGTTTCGTGTATTATCACTGATCATACTCTCATTTTCTCTCTCACTTTCCTTTCCTTTAGACAGTCATTCTTTCAGTGCTATTATTTCTTTCAATTAATTATTTTATTTATTGATTTATATACTACATATTCTGAATCGCTCTCTTTCTCTCCCTCAGTCTTCTTTTCTTTCACTTTCTGTTTCATTCACTTCTACTTTGTTTTGTTTTATGAAATGACATTATAACCTTATTTTTACTTTTCTTCCACAGATACTATGTTTTTTAAAGATTTTAAGTTTTTCTTTATTACTATTTCTTAGGTAAGTATATAAAATAAAAATACTTTTTCATCACTGTGTCATTTCTTTGTGTATCCTGGTCATACCAGTGTCGTGTTTTATGTGAGCACTTCCACGGAGGATTGGCTGCACTGTCACAAGGAGGTCCTTAAAAGTTAATTTAAGAAATCAGCAACATTTCACTGAGTCAGTTCACTAATGCTGATGTGTCAAAACATTGCAGGTAAATGATGTATGTTAAAGAACTTTGGGGCATATTATCAAGGGGGTTTAACTCTGCTTTTTTCGCTTTAAAAGCCAAGAAAGCAGAGATAAAATTATCTCTCTAGTACGTAGCTGATGCTAACACCAGTTAGCGACATCTAATAGCAGATAACGACCATCTTGTGACCCGCTTTGTTTGTCAGGGATATTTATCACTAATGACATGCAAAGTTAGTGTTGCAAGATGTTAGTGACTGAAAACAGTTCCTAACATTGGTATCTCCTTTTACCCACTTTTGAAGATATGTGCGCTAGGGTCGAAAACAGCTGCTCCTGAGCAGTCCCTAGCTATGTCATGAAATGGTAGGTAGATAACATGACTAACACCAATAGCTCGGTATTGTATGAATATTGCTGACTTTACAACAATATTTTTGTATTAGGACCGATTTTTATCACTTAGGACAGTGCTTCGCAAACTTTTTTGACCTGTGGTTTTCTTGACCTACTCAGCAGTTTACAGTGGCTGCTCACCATTTTTTTTAACGGTGGGTAGGTGGTATGTACGTCCTGTTATGTTCCTTAAAGTAATTGGGACACATTCTTTCACTCATCCAACCATCCGTTCATTGATCCAGCCATCCGCTCTCTTATCCATCCACCCTTTTACTTCACTGATGTATCCATGCTTTTGTCCATCTACCCCCTTTCACTAACTAATTAATCTTTATAATCACCCTTTCACTTATCCATTGTTTTACCATTTCACTTATCAATTTATCCATCAACGGATTCACTTGCCCATCATCTCCCCTTTCATTCATTCATTCATCTATCCTTTCACAGATCTATCCACTAAATCACTGATACATCAGGTGCCCTTTTAGTCATGCATCTATCCTTTAATACATCTATCCATCCTATTAGCCATTTATGCACCCTTCCAGCCATACATCCATCTATTTATATTTTCTCTCATCTATACTTCCACTCATTCGTTTATCCATCCATATTTTCTTTGATTATGTATCCATTCTCTTTTCATTCATCTATTCATCCTTTCAGTAATCGATTCAGACATTTAGACATTCCATACTAATTTACTCACTCAGCTTTGTACTTTATGACCTGAGTCTTTGTCTGCAGAGTTGTAGGGAGAAGAGGCCTATGAAGAACAAACTACAGCAAGGGGTGGGGTGCGGTGGGGGAGAGTTCACAATGCCTCTGTACATAAGCAGACTGAAAACGTAGAAGTTATGAGTCACACATGGTGTACAGTGACAGGATGTGAGGTTCCTGTAAAATGGTGTTCTTTCCAGGGCTTTAAGCGGTGTTAAAAAAAAATGGAGGGGTCTCTTCAAAGGGGGTGTTGGATGTAATTCCGAGGGCAGTTTGAAACACCTAAGCTAAAATAATACGTTTAGCATAGTGTTGTGCTCGACTGGTGTTATGTTGTATCTGTCATTGCATGCAGATATATAAAACAGCAAGTATCTTTATACCAACAACAATTAAGGAGTATTGGCTTTGTCAATGGTTGCTAGTTCCTTTAAATACAAAAGCAGTAACCATGGCATTGTTGAATATAATATTGAAAATACTTCTGTTTAAAAATGATGAGAGAATGAAAGAACGTTAATCTGTTATTTTAAACTTATTTCATAGCCTTATTTAAAAAAAATGTTTTCTAACATTGCAGCGTGGGCGTTTTACTTTTTCTTAATCTAACAGAATTCCTTCTGTACGTTGAGGCTGCGGCACGAGGAGCGCTATGTGCTTGAACAACCTTGACTGCCATATTCTCATTCAGTAAGTGGCAATCAGCTCCATAGAGATTTTCAATGGGCGGGAGGGGCTGCTCCTGTGCTCCTGGAGCAGTGCGAGGCCATTCCAGCAGCGGGGGTGAGGCCTCTCACAGGGGTGCAGCGGTGCTCTCTGTGATAGCTACAATTATAGATAACAGGATAGGGACGTCCGTGGAATTTACGGACGGTTGGTCACCCTAGTGTGCGTCGCGCCCTTAGCACCTCATTACGGCGTACTGGGGAGCCGCGGTGCACCGTTTGGGAATCACAGGCTTAAGAAATAAACCTTGATAATAGCAAGACTTCTAAGCGATAAAAATCGCAGCAGCTCGACGAATCGCAGCAGCTCGACAAAAAAAATATCGCAACTAAACCAACATAGTGATAATTATCGCTAGTTGTTTAGGGGAACCAGATTGATAAAGCCAAAAACCGGGACATTTCAGAAAAATAGAAGAAGGACTACGATTTTACTTCAAGCGATGAGAGTGGTCGTTAGCAGAGAATTACAGAACAGGCAGTAAGAACATAAATAAAATGTAATTTTTAAACCCAGTACCTTGCCTGTCAATTACATTGCATTGTAGAAACAACAGCTAACTTTAACTGCTTTGTAAAACATAAAAAATATTTCTCCCCGTTTTCAGTCGACCCTCTCTAAAAACGGGGACATGAGCAATATTTCTTGAAATTTGCTGGGATAGCTGGCTAAAAACGGGGACCGTCCTGGTAAAACGGGGACGCCTGGTCAATGTATAGTTGTTGTTAATATGCCCCGAACATCGTACATTTGACTTTCGCCGGCTATCGCAGTGTTAGTGCTTTATTATCAATTCGAATACATATGTGATAGTAAATTCTTTAACAGCCGGCAGCAGTTAACATTACCGCGTGAAAACAAGCGTTGTTTTGACGCACTAATGTGTGCCAGCCGCAGGCCGTGGAAGGAGTTACGGTGGGGCAGGGAGGCGGGGAGGGGGAGGGGCAGGGTGGAGGGACCTAAAAACCGGCTTATGGATAATTGCAGATAAGTACACAATTTAATTATTAAAACGAATTTAGTAGCGCGCACTGCATCGCAAAATGCGATGCTGTGCGCGCTTCGAATTTGACTTGACATTCGCGCATTAGGACGTATACGCGGTGACAGCATCCGGTCACGTACGTCATTTGGAAGTATCGATCTAATTTAATGAAGTTTCAAAACGTGAAAAGGAGGAAAGGTAGACACTCCCTGATGTTGTACACCTTCATATGGGGCCCCAAGAAGAATACTGATAAACTATAAAACCTTTTTTAATCTTTAAAAATACAGGGGTGCGCGCACCCGGTCGCGCACGGAAGTATAAAAAGACGTTCTCCGACATTTAGTGACAAGTTTGAAAACGTTAAAAAGAAGTCAAGGTAAAGACTTGGTAAACCTGTAGAGATTTACTAGGAGTCCCTACACAATTCTGACAGTGAAGAAAACTTTTTTATCGGCTAAAAACATTTCTCAAAATTCAATGAAAAAACTATAGGTTACAGTCAAGATATAGTTAACAATTACCATTTAAAAAACCTTTGAAATTCACTGAAAAAACCATAGGTTTTACACTCGTTATAGTTAGGAAATAGCATTTACAAAACCTATGAAATTCACTGAAAAAACCATAGGTTTTAAACACGTTATAGTTAGGAAATAGCATTTACAAAATCTATGAAATTCACTGAAAAAACCATAGGTTTTAAACACGTTATAGTTAGCTGGAAGTTTTACTCGCATAAAACCATTGAAATTCCCACGTTATAGTTAGATGGACTCACTATAACTTGCGCGTGCAATGCACTGCAGATGACGTCACATATTACATCACTCATGACATGGTCAGTGACATCACTCATGACATCACTGATGACACCATCCTTGTGACAGACCTCCTTTCACTGTAATGTAACCTTTGAAACACATATTCAAAATAGAAAGTAACATTTTCAAAAAACAAACCAAATTCAGTAATTCCACCATCTATATACACATTCACTCATTCACCAACAGTTCTGTGTAGTCACTCATACATATACTCACTCATCATATATAGTGATACACCTATATATCCTGTTACACAACGACAGTCATCCAAAAGTTACTCATACACATACTCACACATGCAAATAAACTATTGAACATCCATTTATTTGCATATACAGCTATACACACACTACCACCTTACTTCTAAGCAAACATACACATATTTACTCTGTTAAACAATCACTTATAGAAAAACATACTTATTTAAACAGGAACTCTTACAATCCCTCACTCTCACATATACTTACTTATATACATTAATATTCACATATACTAGATTAAAACATATGTAGTTACTGATAAAGACACTAGTGAGACAGTCATTCACTTACTAACACACACATTTACACACTCATCCACCCATACAGTCCTGCACATATGCTGTCTTCAAAACACATACAAACAGAGAGTCAGTCATTCATGCATCTATGAGCTAAGTAATACCCTCACCAAACCATATAGACACTCATACTGATATTAAAAAACATCTAATAACCCATATACATACACATGTAGCTACTCACCAACCCATGCAGCCACTTATACACATAGTGAAACACTAATACGTATATTTAAATATTTAAACATTACTCACTAATATTTATTTTTCAGAAAGACACACATTCACTGGATGGTGTCATCAGTGATGTCATGAGTGATGTCACTGACCATGTCATGAGTGATGTAATATGTGACGTCATCTGCAGTGCATTGCACGCGCAAGTTATAGTGAGTCCATCTAACTATAACGTGGGAATTTCAATGGTTTTATGGGAGTAAAACTTTCAGCCAACTATAACGTGTTTAAAACCTAGTTTTTTTCAGTGAATTTCAAAGGTTTTGTAAATGCTACTTCCTAACAATAACGTGTGTAAAACCTATGTTTTTTTCAGTGAATATATATTACCTACTGGCGGTCGCCAGTAGGTAGTTATAGTTAGGACCTAGTTTCCATAGGAAATCCTCAACATTCTATTTGGATTAACTTTGGCCCTGGTGGATGAATCTTTGCGAATTTCTCAAAGAAGATGGCTCGGTCCGCTGCGCGCCGTCCCTGAAAGTTTGGGGGGGATTGGTGAAGTGGGGGCTGAGATAAAAGGGGGGTCCCAAAACGTGTTTTCTCCATGTTATTTTCCATAGGACGTTTAGACACGGCTACAGGTCGAACGGCTGAATGGATTTATAAGAAATTTTGCAAAACTGTAGAGTCCGGCTCGCAGATTACGCTTTTTTTGGAATGGTATAAATCCGTTCAGTAGTTGCTGAGAAAATTAAAGTTAAAGTCAATTATATATCTATACGCGCGGACGGGTGCGCGCAATCAAGCGGCTGCGCGCGAGCGGAATTTTTTTTTTGCTGCGTGACGTCTGTTAACGTTTGATTCGAAGGAAATCAGGAAGTGTTGACCGCCATTTTGTCACTGCGAGTAAATATATTGTTGATTTCAAAGCGTTAGAACATGGAAAGGGGAGAAGGTAGAGATTGTTTTGCTGCGTAGGTTTTCTCAGGGTGTGCAGTAAGGCCCTTAAAGGCGAAAATATATATATATTTTTTTTAAAAAGTTGCGGGGTGCGCGCACTCGGGCGCGCACACCTATTTACAAGAGTGTGAAAATGGAGATAAATCAGAAGTTTGAGTGCTTTGATATAAGGTGGCTCTGAAAAGAGCCCTTGTGTTAATTGAGTTTTTTCTGCATTTATAAGTAAGTACCGATGCAGAGCCTGATGTTGCAGAGGAAGATTCTGTTTCTGCCTTCCTTCTTACCTAGTTATGGTTTTTTCACTCCCACTCCAGGCTTTTAGTCTGTGGATGGAAAACCATGAACCTACACTCACCTATGAAAATCTTACTATTGATGCTTGACTGAGGCCAAGGAGATCAGAGTGCATGTCTGTGTAAGGTGATGTACCTCTGGGGAGATAATGTTACGTTTAAACGTAGCCCCTGAGTGCTTAGTTCGCTTCTGTTCTCTGTCACTGTTGTTGATTTAGAGCCCCAAATACAAAGGCTTGTTGTTGGTTGTGAATCCCCAAGTGTATATTTGCCCATACTGATCCATAACGCCCCGGCCTCTCCATGTCGTAGGCCGCAAGAGTGGGCGAAACTCAGCTGGCCGAGCGAGACTTGGGGAGGGGGCAGGAGCCAAGAGGAAACAAGGAGGGGTTTTCATCATTTGGGACAAAAAATAGTTCTAAACCAATGAAAAGTGTTATTTTTAGGTCACATGACCTAGCCTTACATCATTAGGAACCCAAAAGTGAAATGAACCAATGAAAAGTTTTATTAACAAGTCACATGACCTGTTATGCTTACGTTACGCGCTCCGAGCCGCGCCCCGGATTGCTTCCGGGAAGCTGCGCTTCGCGCCTCGTGCACCGGAGCACTTCTGGGTGCGCTAACGCGGCACGTCATATGACGCATTACGCAACAACGCGATACGTCGTTGGGGCTCCACCGGAACTGATCGAATTGGTAGTCTACAGTGTTTCTGGATATTTCAGACTGAAGCTGGCGTCAGCATGAGAGCACCACGTGGCTACGTCGTGGCCATTCCGCGAGCAATCATGGCAGTCGCTCCCCACCGGAACTCTGCGGGAGTTGGGGGCCCCGGTGACTCTTGTAGAATCTTCAAGGCTGAGGGGACGCTTTTGGGAATGGGGCCCATGCCCTAGCAGTCAAGCGTCCGAGTTCCAGGGTTGCCCAGAGCCATCCTTGCAGGCCAGGCCCAAGTCTGTGGAGCCGACCGCCATTTCCTGAGCTCCGTGGCAGCCGCCTGTCGCTGTATTGCAAGAGTGGGTGCAATTCAGCCGGATGGCGGGTGAGACGCTGTAATAGCAAGAGCAGGCGTAATTCAGCTGGCCGAGCGAGGCACTGTGCCGCAGGAGCGGGCGCAACTCAGCTTGTCGAGTGAAGCGCTGGAGTGTAGCTGAGAAACCTCTACCTGGGGAGGTGGGGGAGGCTCGTTCGCGCCGCCTCTCCCTTCCAGTGCGCCCCACGCCGTCTCCTGGTGCAGGTATATGTGATGGTTGGACCAGGGCACCGCAGGACGTGTCTTTAGGTCAAACCCTCAACTATGGCACCCAACATCCAGGACTTATGCCATTTGTGCAAGGCAGTGACATCGAAGCATGTCAGGGACCAAGCATATCCCGAGTCCTTCCTACAGCCTCTGCCTTCCTTCTTACCTAGTTATGTTTTTTTCACTCCCATTCCAGGCTTTTAGTCTGTAGATGGAAAACTATGAACCTACACTTACCTATGAAAATCTTACTATTGATGCTTGACTGAGGCCAAGGAGATCAGAGTGCATGAGTCTCATGCTCGATCGATTGAGCTGGCCGGATCAGGCAACAAGAAGGTGGTGGGGGTGGCGGCATCAGCAAGGCATCCCCCCACACAACTTGTCGGACATCACCTCTGGATGTACTGGGGACGAGCCTTGGCGCATGGTGTCGTCCCCGGGGTATTTGCACAACGGTCCTTCACCCCTAGGCCGCCAGCTATGCTACCTCGACAGGAACAGCGTCATGCATTTGGATCGATGTTGCAGCAGGCTGCCATGTAAATAGTTATTTAATAAAACGTTTTACCCTGTTACTTTGCTGGTGTGTTGTATATATTTATAATATTTGCATAGGGTTTGTCGTTATTTTGGGCGGGGTGGGCGGCGGAGCCGAGCTGTCTTTCAGCCATCATGGCGTCGAGCTCGGTTCCTCTCACTAGTTTCATATTTCTCATGAGGGGTTGTTCCTAATGTTTCTATTTTAGCGAGGTCAAAAAGAGATCCCATCAGTGGCCTACTGATTTTGCTCGATTCCTTTTTTTTTCTAACGATTTTTAAGTTAAAGTTTGCTAGCACGATACATCGGCTAGTCCGCATTTTATATATATGTCCTTTTTATTAGGGGTGTCCTCCGGTGGAATCGGACGATCTACCTCTAATAAACGGTCCGGGTTGAACCAACTACCAACAAACGGGGCAGAGATAGGCATGACGGGTTACAAAGGGGACAAAAGTCTGCACTACCTATCCTTCACTATCTGCAAAAACTAAACAGAGTATTGCGACTCTGTGCTTATTTGTGAATAGAGAATCACCCAAAGAGAACCAATTTCGAACAATCATAGGCTATTGGCAGTGGGCAGAGAGGCCATGACACACAAAATGGCTGTTACTTACGTGCATGATGGGGCCTAAAAGGGACTAGATGGCGTGGCCACTGTTTCGCGACTTTCACTTTACTTTCAACAGTGGCTGTGGTGAACATAAATGAACGCCGCTTATGTATACCTAATTTTAGTCATTTTCCACAAAAAAGCTTTTGATATTTGCTATTAAAAAACCATTGAAATTCACTGAAAAAACCATAGGTTATAGACCATATATAGTTAGGAATTAGCATTTACAATGTTATAAGGCATGCTTTAAAAGTGATTTAATGAAATGAGCGACATTTCACTGAGTGAGTTCAGCAACACTGATATATGAAAACATTGGTGGGAAATGATATTAAATGTTACATGTTGTTGTTTCCAGGAGTTTAAGTCCTTTGCTGCAGTGGCAATTCTGCCTCAGCATTAGGGGGCCGGGGGGCTGAGTGGTACTTCTATGCCCATGATAGAGCTACTCCTTCACGAGCCACGGTTGAGATCTGTTCATGATACAGTGGTTCTGTCATGGCTCTGCTTAGTCAATAGAACGTGTCATGGAGGCGCAATATTAGTGCTGTGCAAGCACAGCGGCAAGCCCATGACAAAACCGGTCCATCCTGAGGACATCTCAGGCGATGCTCGTGATGGAGCGGCTCTGTCATGAGCATCAATCAATCAATCAATCAAGTCATTTGTAGAGCGCACTACTCACCCGTAGGGTCTCAAGGCGCTGGGTGGGGGGGGGGTGCCATTACTGCTCGAACAGCCAGGTCTTGAGCTGCTTCCTGAAGGAGAGGTGGTCTTGGGTCAGGCGCAGGTCGGTCGGAAGTGAGTTCCAGGTCTTGGCGGCCAGGTGGGAGAAGGATCTTCCTCCTGTTGTCGCTCTTCGGATGCGGGGGACGGCGGCGAGGGCGTGGTTGGTTGATCTGAGGAGGCGCTTGGGAGTGTAGAAGTTGATCCTGTTGTTGAGGTAGCTCGGGCCTTGGTCGTGTAGGGCTTTGTGCGCGTGGGTGAGGAGACGGAAGGTGATTCTCTTGTTGACCGGGAGCCAGTGCAGATCTCTCAGGTGTCCGGAGATGTGGCTGCGTCGGGGGATGTCGAGGATGAGTCTCGCCGAGGCGTTCTGGATCCGCTGGAGTCTCTTCTGGAGTTTGGTAGTGGTTCCGGCGTAGAGGGCGTTGCCGTAGTCCAGTCGGCTGGTGACGAGGGCCTGGGTGACCGTCTTCCTCGTGTCGGTGGGGATCCACCGGAAGATCTTACGTAGCATGCGCAGGATGTTGAAGCATGACGAGGAGACGGCGTTGACTTGTCTGGTCATGGAGAGGGAGGAGTCCAGGATGAAGCCCAGGTTGCGTGCGTGGTCCGTCGGTTTGGGTGCGGTGCCCAGGGCGGGGGGCCACCAGGAGTCGTCCCAGGCGGAGGGCGAGGAGCCCAGGATGAGGACCTCCGTCTTGTCCGAGTTCAGTTTCAGGCGGCTGGTCGTCATCCATTCGGCTACATCTCTCATCCCTTCGTGCAGGTTGGCTCTGGCGGTGGCGGGGTCGTTGGTCAGGGAGAGGATCAGCTGGGTGTCGTCGGCGTAGGAGATTATGCTGAGGTTGTGTTGGCGTGCGATGGTCGCGAGGGGGCTCATGTAGACGTTGAAGAGGGTGGGGCTCAGTGAGGATCCTTGAGGGACGCCGCAGATGACTTCGGAGGCCTCTGACTTGTACGGTGGTAGGCGGACTCTCTGTGTTCTTCCGTTGAGGAAGGAGGTGATCCATTCCAGTGCCTTCTCCTGGATTCCGATGTTGCTGAGGCGCTGTACTAGGGTGCGGTGGCAGACAGTGTCGAAAGCCGCGGAGAGGTCCAGGAGGATGAGGGCCGCTGTTTCTCCGTTGTCCATCAGAGTTCGAAGGTCATCGGTGGCGGCGATGAGGGCGGTCTCGGTGCTGTGGTTCGCTCGGAAGCCCGACTGTGAGGGGTCGAGGGATCCATTCGTCTCGAGGAAGGCGGCCAGCTGTTTGTTGACGGTCTTCTCGATGACTTTGGTCGGGAACGGGAGGAGCGAGATGGGACGGTAGTTCTTGAGGTCGGTGGGGTCTGCTGTGGGTTTCTTGAGGAGAGCGCTGAGTTCGGCGTGCTTCCAGCTCTCAGGGAAGGTGGCGGTGTCGAAGGAGGTGTTGATGATGTCCCGCAGGTGGGGTGCGAGGACAGCGTCGGCTTTGTTGAAGACGTGGTGAGGGCAGGGGTCAGTCGGAGATCCGGAATGGATGGAGTTCATGGTGCGGATGGTGTCTTCGGTGCTGATCGGGGTCCAGGTGCGGAGGGTGGTGGTGGGTGGCGTCGTTGCGGTTGTGGCTTGCGTTGGTTGGTTGTTGAAGCTGTTGTGTATGTCCGTGATCTTGTTGTGGAAGTAGGAAGCGAGGGAGTTGCAGAGTTCTTGCGACGGGGTGATGTCATTGGTTCCGGCGTTGGGGTTGGACAGCTCTTTCACGATGTTGAAGAGTTCCTTGCAGTTGTGTGCGTTGTTGTCCAGTCGATCCTTGTATGTATTTTTCTTGGTGGCGCGGATCAGTTGGTGGTGTTTCCGGGTGGCGAGCTTGAGGGTGGTCATGTTGTCCGTCGTTGGTTCCCTTCTCCAGGCTTTCTCGAGGGCTCGACAGTTCTTCTTGGAGCTCTTGAGTTCGTCGGTGAACCATGGTGTTTTTCTGCTGCCGGGTCTGCTGGGTGGGGTTCTCAGAGGGGCGAGTTCGTCCGCGCAGTCGTTGATCCACTTCGTGAGGTTGTCGGCGGCCTGGCTGGGGTTCGCTGAGCTGGCCGGAGGGTGCTGGCTCAGGGAAGCGGTGAGCTGGTCGGCTGTGATCTTGTTCCAGCTTCTTCGGGCAACCTGTTGCTGGTGGTGGTGGATCGTCGTTCTTCTGAAGGTGAAGTGGACGCAGCTGTGGTCCGTCCATTGCAGCTCTGTGGCGTGGCTGAAGTTGACGTCTTTGCTGGATGAGAAGACGGCGTCGAGTGTGTGTCCGGCGAGGTGGGTGGGGGTGTTCACAAGTTGCTTGAGTCCAAGGTTGTCGAGGTTGTCGAGCAGGCTGATGGTGTTGCGGTCGTTGTTGTTCTCCAGGTGGAAGTTGAGGTCCCCCAGGAGGATGTAGTCGGCGGAGGGGAGGGCGTGCGGGCTGACGAAGTCGGCGATGTCCTCGCTGAATCGTGTGCGTGGTCCCGGGGGTCGGTAGATCAGGGTGCCTCTGAGGGTGGTCTTCGGGTTGGTGTGGATCTGGAAGTGCAGGTGTTCAGCGGTGGTAAGGGTGTCATCGGTGTTGGTCGTGATGCGGATGGTGTCTCTGTGGATGATGGCGATGCCTCCTCCAGTCTGGTTGTCGCGGTCTCTTCGGATGATCTTATAGCCCTCCGGGATGGCGATGGCGATGTCTGGGGCTGAGGAGGCGTTCATCCAGGTCTCGGTGAGGAAGGCAACGTCGGGGGCGGTGGTATCGAGGAGGTTCCAGAGTTCTACGGCGTGTCTATGGACGGAGCGGGTGTTGAGCAGGATACACTTGAGGTGGTTGCTGCTGGAGCATGGAAGGACTTAACAGGTGTTAAAAAAACCTGAGGGGTCTCTTCAAAGAGAGTGTTGGTTGTAATTTAAAGGGCACTTTAAAACACATTGTGGCTGCTTTATGTTGACGTTGCGTCTCTTTGCGCCACAATTTCGTCAGTTTATTTAATACAATGACAGTGGAAATAATGTACCATATTTACAACGTTATGGATCTAGGAGATATGTCACATTCTAAAGCCCTGCACCATAAGGAAGTGTTCCTCTGAAGGAATGCGTCTTGAAAGTGGCTGACTGTAATGCATGATATTTCACTCAGTGACTTTCAGGCCCATGCTGTTTCAAAACTGTGCATGTGCTTGAAGCAGGTGTAGGTATTGATGCAGCATTGTGAATATAGTGCATTGGTGAGCCTTGCTGGAGCTGCATCACACTTGCGATGCACCTCTAGCAATGTATTACTTTTTCAGCACAGATGTGTTACGCATGTATGGTGTTTTTGTACCATGGTGCGCCACATTTCAAATGTGGCACACCATGGGTAACGGAGCACTAGCATACTGTGGTGCACATTAACTGGTGCATATCTGGGTATGAAGTAGTTGACATAAATCTGCCCCATAGATTACAAATCCGCGTTTAGTAGAGTGTTCGGCCTTTGTAGTGTTATGTTTTTTCTGTTATTCTATGTAGGTATGTAATATTGCAAGATTTTTGTCATGAAAAAGAAGCCATGAGTATTGGGTTTGTGAAAGATTGCAAGATTTTTAAAATTAAAAAGCAACAACCATGGCATTGTTTAATATAGTATTGTAAATACTTATCTTTAACAATGATGAGAGAGTAAAAAAAGGTTAACCTGATGTTTTAAAGTTATTCACAGGCTTCTTTAGAGGAAGTGTTCTATATGATTGTAGCGTGGGTGTTTCACTGTTTTATAGGTAATAGAATGCATTCTGTATGCTGTAGCAGGAGGAGTACTACATACTTGAATATTCTTCAGTGCTTATTTTCATTTTGTAAGTGGTATTGAGACCGACACAGAACTTCAATGGATCGGAGGGGCTGTTCCTGTGCATCTGGAGGACTGCCAAGCCGTTGCAGCAGTGGGAGTGAGGCCTCTCACAGGGGCGTAGCGCAGCTCCTTTTGATGCTCACAATTGCAGATAACAGGGTAGAGATGTCCGTGGAATTTATGGATGGTTAGTCACACTAGAGTGTGCGCGGCGCCCCTAGCACCTCATTACGGCACACAGGGGAGCCGCGTTGCACAGTTTGAGAATCAGATACTTAGGAGATAAACCTTCATAATAGGAAGGCTTCTAAGCGATAAAAATCGCCGGTGCTCGGCGTTAAAAATATCACTGCTATCGGTGGAATTTTCCACGGTGGTAGTGCTTCAACATCAATGGGAACACATATCTGATAGAAAATCCTGTAACAATCTCAGTATTTCACATTATCGCGTGAAAAGAAAGTCTTCCGAAAGATGTTGAACGTTGTTCTCTTTTGAGAGTAGAAAAGATAGTGAGGGAAGTGGGTGGAGTGCTCCGTGTAAATTGCAGAATAGAAACTACTAAGAACCAATTGGAAGTGTTGTTTTCAAGTCACATGACTTCACATGCGCGTCTCAGGATGTTTACGCGGTGACAGTATCTGGTCACGTACGTCATTTGGAAGTAGCGGTCTAATTCAGCGAAGTTCCAAAACGTGAAAAGGAGTAAATCCAAACACATCCGGATTTAATATATCTTCTGAGCTCGATTCAAGCATACAATTGTTAAAGTATAAAACCTTTTATTTATTTTTTTTAAATACCAAGGTGTGTACATTCGGTCACGCACGAAAGTTTAAAAAGACATTCGGCTCCATTTAATGAAAATTTTCATAATAATAAAAAAGAAGCCTAGGTTTAGTCTCTTTGACGTAGTATAAGTTCTTTGATGGGTCTATGAAGAAATTTAATAAGTTGCAATTGCAAAGTTTTCACGAAATATATAGGCGGGTGCGCGCACACGGTCGCGCACGAACGAAAGGCAAAAAAGCAGAGATAAACCCTCTTTATAATATGCTCCTGAAGCTCTTTTTGGTACAATGAGTTAGTTCTGAAAAGAACTTTTTTTTTTTTTTTAAACAAGTGTTATGTTGTTTTTGATTTTTTAAACTTGCAACAACATTTTCAAGTGTGACACAGGATCAAAATGAAATGAAGAAATTTATCTTTTCTCAGGGCATTTATGACTCTCAATTTTTAGTTTAATAAGATTGAGGCTCTGCTGTCCGTACAGAAGAAGTTCTCCACACTCGTTGCATTTCATGTGCACCTTTGCAAGATATGGTCTCAAGTCCAGCACAGCACTCGATGGAGATACAGGTCGTCGACCAGAAGATGTGCTGGCCACCTCTGATGTTAATAGCGTGGCCGGGGCTCTTGTCGATGCCTGTGCAAATTCCACAGGGTGCACTTGTTTGACATGCCGCACCATGGTATGTATGGAAAAGGAATATTTTTTTGTTGGATTTCCTCTTGAGAGAACCGATTTGCATATCGTGCAGGTAACTTTTGGCGCATTCACTTTCTTTTGTTCTTCCGGATAAGTGAAAAATTGCCAAATAAAAGATTCCTTTTTTCTTTTTAAAGGTAGTTGCTCATGTCCTTCAGATTCGGAAGATGAATGCGGAACGGCAGCCATTTCAGCAAAATCTTCCGAAAGATGTTGAACGTTGTTCTCTTTTGAGAGTACAAAAGATAGTGAGGGAAGTGGGTGGAGTGCTCCGTGTAAATTGCAGAATAGAAACTACTAAGAACCAATTGGAAGTGTTGTTTTCAAGTCACATGACTTCATATGCGCGTCTCAGGACGTGTACGCGGTGACAGTATCTGGTCACGTACGTCATTTGGAAGTAGCGGTCTAATTCAGTGAAGTTTCAAAACGTGAAAAGGAGTAAATCCAAACACATCCGGATTTTATATATCTTCTGAGCTCGATTCAAGCATACAATTGTTAAACTATAAAACCTTTTATATTTTTTAAGAAAATACGAAGGTGTGTACATTCGGTCACGCACGAAAGTTTAAAAAGACATTCGGCTCCATTTAATGAAAATTTTCATAATATTAAAAAAGAAGCCTAGGTTTAGTCTCTTTGACGTACTATAAGTTCTTCGATGGGTCTATGAAGAAATTCAATAAGTTCAAATTGCAAAGTTTTCATGAAATATATAGGCGGGTGCGCGCACTCGGTCGCGCACGAAAGCCTGGAAATGCGATATCCATTTTATTGTGAACTATTGCCGAGAGTGCGCACACCGGGTCGCGCACAAAAGTTTCAGAAAGGCTATTTTTATTTACAGACAAATTTTATTGCGTTCAAAAAAAGGCAAGGTACAGACTTTCTAATTCTGTATCGCTTTACAAGGAGTCTCTATGCAACTTGAACAGTGAAGAAAACGGCTTGTTTCCGAAAAAAATATTGCCAGAACTTTATTGACAAAAGTATAGGTTGCATACACGAGATATTTCTGAATTAGCATTTTAAAAACCAATGAAATTCACTGAAAAAAACATAGGTTTTACACACGTTATAGTTAGGAAGTAGCATTTACAAAACCTATGAAATTCACTAAAAAAAACATAGGTTTTACACACGTTATAGTTAGGAAGTAGCATTTAAAAAACCTATGAAATTCACTGAAAAAACCATAGGTTTGACACCAGTTATAGTTAGCTGGCAATTTTACTGATATAAAACCAATGAAATGCCACGTTATAGTTAGTTGGACTCACTATAACTTGCGCGTGCAATGCACTGCTGATGACGTCACATATTACATCACTCATGACATGGTCAGTGACATCACTCATGACATCACTGATGACACCATCCTTGTAACAGAGTGACAGACTCACTGTAATGTAACCCTTGAAACACATATTCAAAAATAGAAACTAAAATTTTCCAAAAAATTGAGATACCCATACCAGTTACAACAACCAATTCAGTAATTCCACCATCTATATACACATCCCCTCATTCACCAACAGTTCTATATAGTCACTCATACATATAGTCACTCATCATATGTAGTGATACACCTACACATCCTGTTACACACCGACATTCATCCAAACGTTACTCACACACATACTCACACATGCAAATAAACTATTGAACATCCATTTATTTGCATATACAGCTATATACACACTACCACCTTACTTCTAAGGAAACTTACGCATACTTACTCTCTTAAACAATCACTTATAGAAACACATACTTATTTAAACAGGAACTCTTACAATCTCTTACTCTCACATATACTCACTTATATACAGCAATATTCACATATACTAGATTAATTCAAATGTAGTTACTGATAAACACACTAGTGAGACAGTCATTCACTCACTAACACACACATATACACACTCATCCACCCATACAGTCCTGCACATATGCTGTCTTCAAAACACATACAAACATAGTCAGTCATTCATGCATCTATGTGCTAAGTAATACCCCCACCAAACCATATAGACACTCATACTGATATTAAAACAAACATCTAATAACCCATATACATACACATGTAGCTACTCACCATCCCATGCAGCCACTTATACACAAAGTGAAACACTAATACATATATTTAAATATTTAAACATTACTCACTAATATATGTATTCACTAAGATACAGTTAATAAGCTAGTTAACCAATTAATTTTATTTTTTTTTAAACATCCATTTAGACACTTATTTAAACATTTATTCTTCCATCAACTTTTACATATACATATATAAAACATATTTATTTTTCAGAAAGACACACATTCACTGGATGGTGTCATCAGTGATGTCATGAGTGATGTCACTGACCATGTCATGAGTGATGTAGTATGTGACGTCATCAGCAGTGCATTGCACGCGCAAGTTATAGTGAGTCCAACTAACTATAACGTGGAATTTCATTGGTTTTATATCAGTAAAATTTCCAGCTAACTATAACTGGTGTCAAACCTATGGTTTTTTCAGTGAATTTCATAGGTTTTGTAAATGCTACTCCCTAACTATAATGTGTGTAAAACCTATGTTTTTTTTGTGAATTTCATAGGTTTTGTAAATGCTACTTCCGAACTATAACGTGTGTAAAACCTATGGTTTTTTCAGTGAATATATATGTATATATGGAACAAATCTCGAACCACAATCCCCGGGAGTACTCCCCCGAAAAGGAGACCACCAGAGAAAAGAACCGAGAACCGACCCAAGCTTGACGGTGAATTAATTATTTATTTTCAAATTTTGCCAGCAGCATAACGTTTCGGCCTACCCAGAGGCCTTGGTCACATAACGTTGATGAGGCAACAGTTAGCTTTTTAAAGTGCAAAATTCTGTTACATGATTGGATATCGTCATGGTTAAGGTAGCTAGAAATAGAAAAAATACTAACTCGAACTTAATGCTATATTTAAGCACTAAGAGTTCCAGCAACTTGGGTATTGACATACAAATTGGTGATACTTGGAATCAGTATATGATTTGTTTATGTAAATATAATCAAAAACAATAATACCAAAGTGCTGTGATATAATACGAACCATGTTGCAATTCATATCTCAACAATAAAATTAATTGTATGCCAAATGGCCCCATCACGGACAAAAATTCATAGGCATGTTTAAAATTGGAAATGTTCCACAGAATAATCAAAAAAGTGATACAGCACAAGTGGGTAATGTTTGTAGATCCTGTGGAGAAAAAGAACCCCAGTGCTGTTCACGATTTAGCTGGAAGATACGTAAGTGATACAATATAAGCGGTATTAAAAACAGCTCTAGATCTAAATATTGCAACAATATAAGTTCATGTCAAGCAAGTTAGAGAAAATTACCCTGAGAAAGCTACCTACTTGATATAGCTAGTCCATGTAACAGGTTTAAAAAAATGAGAAAGAAAAAGTGCAACAAAAACCTGAGCAAAAATCAACATACATCTTTTTATCTTTTCTATTTTTCCCTTGTTTTCTTTCTTAAACTGTGTATGTGCAAAAAATGTTAAAAAGCATAACGTGCATAAAAATTGTTTTAACATGTTAGGCATGGTGTATCATTTCTCACTGAACTAAGTACAGAAGGGAGACCATAAGCCAACGGAACCTCACAAAGTGGAATCCCCAGGCAGTTGTTAATACATTATTATACCTTGGAGAAGAGAAACTGTAGAGTGGCTAATGAACAGACATGAGGGGGATTTTTATTGAGAGAGAATCGTACAATACGCTATACCAGGCATGTGTAGAAATCAACACTAGTGTTAAGGCCTGATGGATATTTGCAGTCCAAGTCAGAATATACCTCGTCTCGAGTGCTCATAAAATTGCCTCACGATTCCCTCCCCTGCGAAGGGCTGGTACCGCATCAATCACGAAATACCTGAGCAAATGACTTTGATTATCATGCTGCTCCTTGAAGTGACGTGCAACAGGATAGGTTGCGTCACTCATGTTGATTGCTCTGATGTGCTGGAGTATCCGTTTGTGGACCTGCACCTTAGTGCTACCCACATAGCGCAGGCCACAAGGACACTCCAGCACATAGACTGCAAACTCCGTCTTACAGGTTAATTGTTTTTGAATCAACCGAGGAATGTTGGAAAAAGGAGTTAGATATTCTGTTCTACTCTCCCCATGTTTGCAGGCCTTACAGCTAGCACATTTCCTGAAAACCCTTACTGGCTGAAAGCCAAGAGGTGTTAGTAAGGACTTCCGGGCTGAATTTGACCAATGCATCGCTCCGGGAACGAGCCTTTCTACAGGAGATGTCAGGTCTGAGAGGGAGTAAGTTACCAATGACCGGGTCATTGCAAACCAGATTCCAGTTCATCTAAATCATTTTATGAAGTGTAGAGTACTGCCGGTTGTAGGAATGTGGATATCTGACTATGGTTACCCCCAAACTTTTTGCCTGGTGTTTAGCTGGTTTTTGACTTTAGTTGGGCTGGGATCCTGATATTCAGGGCCCCAGGCTAATTGCTCTCTCCTTAAAATGGACTCCATGTACCTTAGGTACATACACAATTGATATTGGTTCACCTTATTGGCCCCTGTAACACTGTACCCAGGTACCCAGGGCATAGGTGCTTCCAAGGCCTACCAGGGGCTGCAGCACGTATTGTGCCACCCCTGGCCTGGCCTCCATATTTGACACAACTGGCTGATCACTCAACTGGGGTAAGTCGGTGTAACCACCCCTTACTTAGGTGTAGTATGCCTATACCTAACCTAAAATGGACACATATGTTCCTATCAGCCACTCCTATGGAAGGCCTCATCAATCCTGGCGGCAGGGTGCTTGGAAATATGTGAGATAGTGCTCTGGCATGAGCTGAGCCTGTCTGCAGCTTTCAGAACCATGTCCTTTAGCTGTTTCATGATACTGCGATACCATATACTCTTAAGTGCATTATGATCCTCGCGGTTATTTTTTTTTTTTTTTTGGATTATAAACTTTTATTGATATTCGTGCTTTCATACAACCACATTAGGCCGGCAGCGATACACATACAGTTCTGTAACGGTAAAGAAGATAGTAATATCACAGGGCGAGTATTCGGACACAGCTGACTTCAGGCGATGAAATCAGGAGCTACATCATAACAGGGCAATCAGTCATTGGACAAGCATTTAGGTGGTAGTAAATGGAGACACAATACATGAATCAATGGAAGTGTCAACAGAGCAATATAACAGTAGGGAGTGTGGTATGACAATAATCAGACATAAGACGTATTCGCACCCCCCAAAAAACAGCGGCATGACACTCCTAATACATAGTGGTGTGGGTGAGAAGCAGAGTAAACCAGCATTATAGTCTATAGCAGCAATCAGTCATGGTCTCGCAGTGCAGCCAGCCCCGCAGAGTCGCGCAGCCTCACAGAAATGCCAGTCTGGTGGCAACCTATACCTCCAATAAGTTAACAGCACTAGGGGAATCAAACTCCTCACTCCCATCGCCCTGATCCTATGTAGTGCACATGTATCTATTACAATTCCACTGCTGGGGTCACATTAAGAACGTCGGATCCCTCCGTCCCTTGTGGTGCATTTAAAAGTAGGTATGTCTGCAGTGGACCCCAGATGTCAGCCGGCCTAGAGTTCAAAGGCAGTAGCTCTGAGAAAATTCCATACTGCTCCTGACAGTATAACATGTCTTGTAACCAGTCGACCCCGCCCCCACCTGCATGCCAGATGTCTCCTTGCCAATAACAATGCAACATTAGTGTATTTCCTAACATTCCTCTGTATGCGTGCAGTATAACCCAGCAGGAACAATAGCGGATCTAATTCCAACGTAATCCCTATCAAAAGGGAGATGCCCTCACTAATTTGCGACCAATACTCCTGCACCTGCAGGCAATTCCATGCTAAATGGAGGAAATCCACCCCTTCCTGTCCGCATCTCTCGCATCTATCTGAGTCGGCTAATCCGAACCTGACCTTTCTGACTAGAGTGTAATACAGCCTATGGAGGAACTTGTAATGGATAATTTTAAAGCGACAGCTAGACATCACCTCACCCGATAGGGCACAACAATATTCCCACTGGTCATCCGTGATTTCCCTGCCAAGGTCATGTGACCAGTGCGTCCTAGCTGCGCTCTCCACAGCCGGTAATTCTTCCCGGAGGCTCTTATATATGTTTGACACTAGATGCGCACAATCGTGCTACTGAGCACAACAGTGAGCGGGGCAACACTGGGGGGTTCGCGATGGAATTCGGGTAGTAAGGTTCTCAGGCCCTCTCGCAACCGTAAAAAATAGAATATCTCTAAGGGGGTAGGCGTACTATTCTCAAAAAAATTGTCCCGAGTACGAAATGTCCCGTCGTGGAACAGATCGCCCCATGTCCGAATCCCTAAACGGCGACACATGTTCCGGAAGCCTAATTCTTGGAAGAGCGCCATTTGCGGGTGATAAGTCAGTGGTAATCGAGCCGTGTAAAGTAGCGAGGTCTGCAATCGTCTCCCTATTCTATGCCATGCATCCATTGTACAAGTTACCGTATTTGTCTGCAATTCCAACACCGATATGGGTGCATGAACCACTCCGTCCAATGGCAGTGGGTGGGCAATCCAGTCTTCCGCTGCAACCTGCGGCATGAAGGCAGTAGGTTTCATCCAGTAATACAGGTAGTGTGCCTGTGCGCTCAAATAATAAACTTCAAAATCAGGGATGTCGAAACCTCCCACATTATAAGGCTGTGTCATGACCGCCCATCGAAGACGCGTCTGTTTGCCCCCCCATACCAGACGTATAAGTTCGGAACGCAGGGTTTTGAAAAAAAAAGCACCAGGGTGATAAGGTATATAGAGGAACATATATAGAAAACGAGGCAAGACCACCATTTTTATGAGGGAGACTCTAGCCGCCAAGGACAGTGGGAGTTTGATCCAACGGGTCACCGAGTCCGCCAGTTTAGGTATAGCCACCCCATAGTTCAGTCGCAATGTGTCTCCCTTGTCTCTCAAAAGTTGTATCCCCAAGTATCACAACTCCGAAGAGCACCATTCCAGAGGATAATCGAGCTGGAATTCCGACACAGCAGGTGTTAGGGGGAAAAACTGGGACTTACTCCAGTTAATGGAGATGCCGGAAAGGGCACCGAAGGCGACAAACTCTCGCAATATTGCGTTCAAGGTAGTCTGGGGCTCCTTGACGTACAGCGTGACATCGTCAGCGTATAGCGAAATAGAGAGCTGCCGTTGAAAGCAGTTAAATGCGCTGGGTTTGTGTAACTGTCGGCTCTATCACTATGGCAAAGAGTAGAGGGGAGAGGGGGCACCCCTGGCGAGTACCCCTCGTTATTGCAAAAGTATCAGTCAGGAGGCCGTTCGCAAGCACTCTCGCCTTCGGAGCCGTGTATAGTAAACGCACCCAAGCAATAAATATCGGGGGAAAGCCCATCCTCTGCAATACCGTAAATAAAAACCCCCATTCCACGGAATCGAAGGCTTTTGATGCGTCCAGAAAGACAGCAGCGAGCGGTATCTCAGGGCTCACCGTTTGGATTAGGGAGAAAACAGTACGGAGGTTGTGCGATGTAGATCTCGTGGGGACAAATCCCGATTGATCAGGCAATATGAGCGTGGTCATGATCAGAGAGAGTCTCGTGGCGAGCACTTTGGCAAGGATTTTGGCATAATGGACGGTACGAGTCACATTGTGTGGCATCTTTACCCGGCTTAAGCAAAGACGTAATTACAACCTCTCTCATGGAATTCGGCAACACGCCCACTTCTAAGGCATCCTCAAACACCTCTCGCAAGACAGGAGCCATGACATCAATATAACATTTATAAAACTCTGCGGGAAGCCCATCGTGACCAGGTGTCTTCCCATTGCTCAAGGACATTATGGCATCCCGCACTTCCTCGAGTTCGAGCGGAGCTCCTAGAAACTGTCTATGGGTATCGCTTATCCAGCAGAGTGCGATATCCACCAGGAAGCCGCCCAGGTCAAAGTCCCCAGTCGCTCGCGAGGTATACAGTTGCTCATAGTGTGTTTGGAGTGTGGTTAGTATGCCAGCTGAGTCTTTGCATGTCCTCCCATCCGCCAACTGCACCTCAAGGATAGTGTTAGAACCTCGTGCTATTCGAACTGCCATGGACAGGGCCCTACCCGGTCTCCCTCCCTCATTGTACGCGCAAGCTTTCCAGTGCTTACCCTTAAACTGTACCTCTCTATGCGCCTCTGCTTCATATTCCGATAATTTGGCCCTGAATTCCTGCTGCTTAGACCCTGTGTCTCCCCGTACCATGTCTCTCTCCAGAGCCCGCAGTTCTTCTTCCATCCTATGGAGTGTGCGCGGTATGTTTTTCTGTACCCCAGAGCTTTTAGCAATGCACCACCCCCTCACTGTAACTTTGAAGGCCTCCCAGATCGTTTCCACACTATCCAGAGTATCCTTGTTACGAGGAAAAATTCTGCAATATCGTCTCTAAGTTCCTCCCGGAAAACAGTGTCCAGTAGAATGTTAGCGTGTAATCGCCAAGGTGGCCATGGTTTACTAAACCCTGGCATGTCTATAGTCAGTAGAACCGGGCAGTGATCCGATTGTGTCCTGGGTAGGTGTTGCGCAGTCAGGATATGGGATGCTAAATTTCTCGATACAAAAATATAGTCAATTCTAGCCCATGTTCCCGTATATGAAGTGAAGTGTGTGCCATCCAGCAGGTCAGGATGAAGGTGTCTCCATCCATCAACTAATCCCTCATCAGCCACTATCCCCCGAAGGACATCTCTCGCTCCAGGATGGTAGGTCGAACAACCATCCGCTCTATCCAACCCTGGGCGTAACGCAACGTTGAAGTCTCCACCCCAAATCAGATGAGCAGACCCCACATCCACCACCATACCCCAGAGCGCAGTAAAAAAATGGGGGTCATCGATATTAGGAGCATAACAATTGGCAATGGTGAGTGTCTCCCCACCCAACCTCCCCCACAACACTACATATCTCCCCTCCTTATCTATACGGTGACCCTGCAGCACAAATGGGAGGACGCGATGTATAAGGATGGCAACACCCCTGGCGTACGAAGAGTAGTTCGAGAAAATCCGCACATCCGCCCATCTGGTACCAAAATTGGATGTGGCTGATGGGGGGTTGTGAGTTTCTTGTAGCATAACCACCTGCACGTTATGCCTATCCCAGTACGCCACCAACTGTCTGCATTTACGCGTATCCTTAAGCCCCCGCACATTCCACGATAAAAAGGTACATTTGTTAACTCCCTCCATTCCCATTAATGTCAGCAGTGTCCATCCTTTGAAAGTTACCCTGTGTCAGCCAAATCAACAGCATGGTGCAATCTCTCTTGCCCACACCAATACCCCAGCACATCATTTTATCCGTTTGCTTGTGTAGATCGCACTCATTCAACTCACACAACCCCCAGGCATTCCCCCATTCCCTCCCCGCCACCCCCTGAAGCAACCCCAACTTGCCAGGTTCGTCATCCCCCCCTACCCACCCCAACGTCCCAAACAGCCAAGGGTGAGAACATACCCTATACCAACAGTAACTTTATGGGTAATACCCTCTAGGTAGCATTCCAGGTGGCACACATTTCCCCCTCTGCTCCACCAGCTCCCTCAGGCGGGGCCTATCCAGCCAGTGGGAGAGGGGGGAGCACCCAGCGAACTGAATCAAACTCAGCTTCCTCCGGGCCAGTCCCCAGACCCATCTTAACTTGAGGAGGAGATCCCACCAACGAACATAATCCCAGCCAAGGAGTGACCTATGAAGCAGTACTCACGCACATGGATCAAATCGAAACAACAAAGTCTCAAAAGCTGCAAGATCATTGTTCATCATCCTCCATATGTTCGCGTCTCCGGTCCGGCTCATCTTCTCCATCCCCATTTCGATGCGCCGTACGTTTGTAGTGTTTGATGAAGTCTTCTATTTATTGCGGTTTCGTGAAAAACCTCTGACGCCCTTGACAAGTGACCCGCAGGCGAGCCGGATAGAGTAGGGCATAATCCACCTGGAGATTGCGACGTTCCTCCTGTACCATGGGCGTGAAATCTGGGTAGATCGTAAAACTGTTGCCATCAAAGGAGAGCGTATTGGAGGTTCGAGCCGCACGCAAGGCAGTATCCCTATCTCTATAGTTCAGCAAGCGGGCAATAGGTCTCGGCTTCATGCCCGGTTTGTGTACAGGGCCCAGGGATCTATGTGCCCTCTCCACTATAAACTGGGGTGAGAATGCTTCCGGGCCCACTGCTGCTAGCAAGAGTTTTTCAACATATTCCTCCATTTTCCCCACATTGGTGGATTCCGGAATACCCACTAGGCGTATATTATTGCGCCGGCTTCTCTCCTCCAAATCCTCATTCTTGGCAGCTATAGTGCGCAGTAGGTCATCCATCCGAGTAAGCCGCGTCGTGTGCTGCGTCGATGTATCCTCGATATCGGAAACTCGCTGCTCCGCTTCCTTTAGTCTCCCCTCATGCACATCCAGTTTGCGGACAACAGCATCCATCCGGGACGACATCCTGTCTACCTTATCCGCTATGGTCGCAAATCCTTGGCGCATCTCACGGAGGAGTTCTTGGACATCCATGGATGTGGTTGGCTGGCCATCACCAGAAGTACCGGCCTCAGTTTCTTTCTGTTGTTCCGGGCTTGTGCGAGTCCCCTTTTTGGTAGCGTCAAAAGTGAGTTTTGGTTGTCGCGCATCTGGCCTGCCCATTTTCGCCACCGGTCAGGGTGACGCACACGATATGCAAGGAACTGCGCCACCAGGAGCAATCCGTAATGGCAAGTGTGTGGACCAAACCAGCCGGCGTATCTCGCTAAACTACCAGGCACCCCCTGGAACCAAGAACCGTGTAGGATGCGAATGTGAGGCCAGGACAGGGCTCTGCCGATTCTTCCTAGCCGTAGGCAGCGCAGCAGACCTAGATCCGACTATGCCTCGGCCGTCTCACAGCAAACCAGGCACCTCGTGCACCAGCAAATGTTCTGCACTCTGAGGTCGCAGGGTCCCCAAGTCTCAAGCAGGGTGGTCGGGAGCCCGCTCCAGGTAGAAAACACAATTGCCACACCAACGCCGGCTGAGAATGAGTAGGTGCATGTACTCTAGTAGCTGAGTTGTATACAGTCTTCGTTATGGCACCCTAATCTGGAAGAGTGCAGCCAATTGTCCGTCCCTACGCTGATGTGCACTCGAAGGGTAGCATCACGCTGCCTCCCCAATGAGTGCAGGCACCAATCGCAGGCTAGCGTATTTCCCGCTATTATCAAGGCCAAAAGTAGGAGATGGGGGGGTGCGCTACGCAGTAGCAATTTGTCAGCTCCTCCTTACCGCGTTGCCGACAGCACCGGTCACTTTCTGGCGGACCCAACTCCTCATCTCTCGTAGGCGGCAGGACGACCTACTCAGCCAGCAATAGGGGGCAATGGAATCCCCACTATCACACAGTGGTAGCACACAGTCAAGCGTATCCCCTCTTCTCCTCAGCACAATGTGGGCGAGCCGTGTAATCCGTACATAGGACTCGCCGTTCACAGCGCAGTTTTTGTTTCACCGATGCCAGCCGCCATGTCTTCGAGTCCCTGCAGGGCCCTGGTAGCGCTCACTAGTAAACACAATGAAGCGAGGGTTGCAGGGGTTGCAGGCGTTCAGTGCGCAGGCAGGACAAATCTTGTCAGGGCCAGACATACAGCCACTCACGTTGCCGGTAACCGCTTCACGCAGGGCTCACAGCAGTCATCCCTCGCTTCCGTCGCCTCGCTGTCTGCAGGTGATTTTCGCGCCAATTGGGGCCTGCCCTTCTCCACGGAATCCCCAGCCTTGCGTCGTCAGGCAGGCCGCCCAGCCGCGTAATCTCCTCCACTGGTCAAGACCGCTGGTGACGGGAGAGCCGCTCCCGCCCAAAGTCCGCCAGCTGTCGGCTCCAAAATTGCACTGGAGCTTTCGAGGATCCCCCTTTACAGATGGGAGAAGTTACAGCCCGGTAGAGCGCCGAGAAAAGGATAAATGCAGGATCAATGTAGCCGGGATGTGGGAGCCTCACGGAAAGGCGTCCATTCACAAGTTCGCATCCTAGCGCCCCTGGTTAAATGCTATCTTTGGTTTGGCTTTATCAAAACATGTCGAGTAAGGTGTCATACAAATTAGAATACTACCCCCTCGCCAGTTCTGGCGACGGGGGTAGCATTCCACCCTTCTAGAGGGACACGACATGTACCTAACCTGAACCCCGGTTAAAGTTAAACAGAGCCTCAGCATCACAAAATGGATGCTTCCACCACAGACACAAGTCTGATCTCCTGCTGCTAGGAGTCCTTCCAGAGAGGGCAGCTTGGACAAAGGGTTTCCTGCCTTGGGAGGTGCTAGCACCACCCCAGACAGGATTTTGTGTATTTGGTAGGACAGGGCTGAATAGAATCAGACATGCCTGGGGCACACAAGGTGTCCCTGTGCTTTTGCCAGTTCAAACCGGTGCTGGGGCTTTCCTGCCCCAGTCTTGGCGCGAAGCTGAACAAAGGAAAGGGGGTGTAACCACCCCCCTTCCTGGTCCCACCCAGAGGAGGGACCTATCAGGTGATCCGGCCCCTAGAATTGGAATAAGAGTAGGAGCTGTGACCTGAGATTTCAGAATATCCTGAACTCGACTTGAAACTAAGAAGAAGACTGAACTTCGACATTCTGCTGCACAGAAGACTGAAGAGAATCTCCCTTGTGGCCAAGGAGTGACCACCCTGTGAATACAGGCACCAACCAGCAACTCGACGTCTGCTTTGCCGCCGCCGTAGCCCGAGCCCAGAGCCTGACAAGACCCAGACTCCCAGACATCTCACAGCCCGATGCACAGTCCCTGAAAAGAAGAGACCTGTGGAGGCACCGAGAGACGTGGGACCGGACATCTTGAAAGGCCCCCGAGAAGCTTACTGCGCAGCATCCGAGGCACCCTTGACATTGTGCTTCGGGGTTTAAGAAGCCCTAACACCGAGCAGCATTTCCACCGAAGATCAGCCCCCCAGCATCTCCACGATCTGCGTGGGGCCCTTTTGCACTTTGCCACTTGACGCGCCATCCCGGCCACTTGCCACGTGGCTAGCGGCCATCTTGGCGACAACAACTACAACTTACACTGCTGGTCTGGTTGCTGCAGACTGGCCCTTGCTCCTCTGAAAAGGAGCACCCGCTCTGACCTTGCTGGTCCGAGTGAGAAGCTTGAATCACTTCCTGCGTGGCTTGCTTTAGCCAAGGCCTGTTTGCTCCAATCAAGTTGCCGACACCGCCATCAGCGAGAGCCTTTGTGAGACAGCTCGTGATCGACTCCTGGACATCCTTGACCTCTTCGTGTCTACGTGGCTGCAGAGACAATCTTCACCTCTTCACCTGTTGGCACCCGACATTGCCTGGTTCCTTCCTGGTCCCACGGTAGTCACTGGCTAGTGGCTTTGAACATTGTCCCCTCTGCTTTCAGGTCTTCACCTCTTCAGATCCACCCTTGGATCCACTGGAACTCTTCTCGACGACCCGCCTGCAGCATCTTCAGCTCCACGCACCATCGACCTGCGTGACGAAACCCAACACTACTTCGCACCTGTGCACCCGCTTCCTGTGGTTGAGGTAACTCAGCAACGCCGGTGTTACCACACTGGTGTCCCCCTCTAGTGCCTGTGTCTAAAGTTTTATCCTTGTAGGTCTATCGGAAGGTTCTTAAAACACTAACTTTGTAACTTTTACGCACCATTGACATTGCATTGGTGCATGCGTGCACTTTAAGCACTGCACCCGAGTACCGCGGGCCTTTCCCGACTTCCTCACTGCTAGTCTCGAACAACTCCAGCGATTCCCCAGGCCCTAGGCCTCTTCACTTTCCCCATAGTGGTTCTTATACCACTATTTTAGTATATGGTTTAGGTGGCCCCCTAGGGCTCATCCATATTCGTGCAACTTTTGTATATTTAAACTGTGTTTTGTTTTAACGCATTTGCTTCAGTGCTCATAAAGAGTATAGGGGATTTGTAGAAATAAATCTATATATATTTTCAATATATATCTGTGTGGTGTCCTTTCATTTGGTATTCAAGGGGATTGTGTATGGTAAAACAGCTTGCTTCACATGCCTTTACAGAGTTTAGCCTAAGACTGCTTAGTCCATGCTACCCCTAGGATAGCTTGTCTATAAGGTTGACTTTACAACCTCCACCATAAGGGTTGCTTGGCATGGTACAAGGTGATCACTAGAACTAGTGAGCATCATATACCAGGCCAACTTCGCACACCAGTTATAAGTAAGAACCAATCTTACCGGTTGTTGAGCCACCACCGCTTCCGATGGTAACGTTCTTTTTTTGCAAGAGGGCCTCACTTCTAGGGATGGCATTCGCCTTCCGAATTGCCATATCTATGGCCGTCCCTGTGTAACCTCTTGCTAAAAATCTGGCCTTACTTTCTTCCTGTGCTGCTTTGCAAAGTAGTTCCGCGCTGCAGATACGTCTGATCCGCAGCATCTCCCCATAGGGAATACTGCGGATCAGATGTGCAGGGTGATGACTCTGCGCGTGCAGCATGGTATTGCCAGCTGTAGGCTTTCTATAGAGCCTGGTCTCAAGCCTGTTACCCTCAATCAGAACCTCAACGTCCAAAAAACAGATACGCTCCTGACTCATGTTGTATGTGAAATCTAGATTGAAGAAGTTCACATTAAGAGTCTTGATGAAGTCAACAGCCTCCAGCTTGGTACACCGCCATATCAGAAAAATATCATCTATATACCGGTACCAGTGTACCACATGATTAACAACCATGTCATGGTGTGTGCCAATATATATATGTACATCAATATTTAGTCCAATAACATTGATATCTCGTTCAGATATTTTTGTACTTACCTGTTTAAGTACAGGGAGTCGATATTTTTGCATCCTATATTGTTTCATTTATATTTTTTACATCTATATCTTTTACATCGATATTCTGTCAGTGAACTGAATCTTACAGCATACAAAGAGTATTGTACTCCAATGACACATAGATTTGTCTCACCTTAGACAAAAACTCCCAACACTTTTAGTAAATTTAAGGCCTTCAACACTGCAGAGTTTCAGTGTATTTGATCTAGTAACCTTCAATGTAATGCCAGGAAACCCACAATTCTGCTCTTCTAATGGCCGAGTGGTTTGCTGCCTCCACTTGCCACAGTGGCACAACATTTTGGGGTGAGAGTGGCATAAAATCTGGGGGTGATATTTGATAACTTTGCCACATTTACCCACGAAGTGCTGGTGTAATAGGGTATGGCTTTGGACTCCTGAAAGTTCTGAAGAAGTTCCTTAACCTTCTTCCTCAGCTTCAGCAGAAAATGGTGATACAAGCCCTTGTCATCTTACAGCTGGATTGCACCAATTCTCTCTATCCCGGTCTTCTGGTTTATCTCTTTAAGAGGCTCCAGTTAGTTCAGCATGTCACAGTGCAGCTTCTGCTTAAACTCTCAAGGAGAGTCCATATCCAATTGACCTAAAAAAGCTGCACTGGAACGACTAAGTTTTAAAAGTCAAGTACTAACACATAGAGCTTTTTATCATTCAGGCCCTACGTACCTATCTGACAGATTCATCGCTTATCAACAATCTAGAAGACACGTTGATTGTAGTGATTCCACAATTCGGAAGGAGGAGTGAGATAGCAGCTCCTACTGATACCTGGCTACTAGGGAGTGAGATGCCCTTCCTCAGTATCTTCGCACCACAAAGGTAATACTTGTATTCAAGCAATTTCTTATGACATGGATCTTTAGGCTAGCATTTGAGTAGCTGTCATGTTCTGTATATTACTTCTGATTGATCAAGGGCCAGCCTCAAACAAAGGAAAACAGACCATCTACCACATCTGTAGTCACTGGTTTGGGCTTATCTGTTGTTCCTGTTTTAGTTTTCTGTTATTGTACATTTTCCATTTCTTTCTTCATTTGCATGCTAGCGGATTTTTCTGGCTCTTAACTGTTATTGACCCCATGCAGAAAAAGTGTATTAATCACTGTGGTGCTGGTATGTGGGGTGGGAGGGAATATTGGGTTATTGTACAACGTTTAGAACCTGCTTTAGGGCCTGTAGAATATGTTATGGTTGTCCAGGTAACCATTGGAAATTTTGCAGGTCATTGTTGGACTTGTGAGGGGATTTTGATTCATCTCAGTGGCATTTTGTGGTATGTTTCCCATGATTATATTTACTGTTTGTATATGTGAACCTCCAGTAAAAACTTGTTCCAAGAAAAGACTCATCGTGCTTTTAGATGACTTTTTATTCTCACAGTACATGTGTTCTGGCCCTAACAAATGTGACCATGATAAGCTGGGCAGGAAATTGACCATTTTCAACTGTCAACAGTCTCAAGTGTTTTCTCAATGGGTGGCAATTAATGCATCTTTTCAGGCTTAAACACTGCTGTACATAGGATATTACTAAGTGTGATGTGTAAGTCTATAGGCAATGGTGCTTCATGTCTAAAGTCTTGAATGGCTGACCCCTAGTGCAAAACACTGTACCTTTGTTACAGATATTCTTTAAATCTTTTCATTTGATTGCTTGATCATTTGAGCTTCGGTGCTCCTCGATTTGACTAAACTTTGGTTTACAAATTTTTCTAGGTCCTCTTTAGTCATCACTTTTGCATTGCAATTTTTAGTAGAACTTTTTACATACTCCTGATGATTGTGATTCAGGTTTTCACACTTCTCTTGCACACATACTTTTTGTGATTCTAAGCTCTTTTTTTCCTAGGTTGCTCTTTGACAATCTATCCTGATGCTGGCCCTTGTCAGTTTTACCATAAGGCCTGAAACATCGGCTTAAGGTATATCTATTGGAATATTTTTTTTTAAATCATTATTTTAATCTACTGCCTGATATTGACATTTGCAGTTTTTTTAATTGCAGCCTATTCTCCGGAATTTCATGTAAGTTCTTGATTGTGGCAGAACTCCTTGGCTTGCCTTCCCTCTGTGCGAAATATCTTTTGAGTCCAATATTGTAATTGATTTTTGATTATGATTTGTACATTTAAATTATCTTCTTTAATGTATTTTTGTGTGCATTCAGTTATTTAGCAAGGGAACTTATCACATTTTTATCTTAACTTATTTGTTTCTCAAATGTTAACCTTAACCCTGTTTATTGCTACAGTCATGTCTTGTTAAATAATACAGAAAAGTACGTTCTGATAGAGTACAACTATCAAATGTTGTTTTTCTCAATTGGTCAATTGACAATTTTCCAAAGAGTGGCGCAGTCTATGGTTTTCAAATTTGCCAGCAGAAAATGTAAAAATGCTTATAAATTCATATTTCCAATTTGACTTGGTTGTGGTACAGCGATTTAGATGCAGAAAGAAGCTTAGAGGGACTGCTGTCGTCCAACCACGCATATTACAAGTACCTCTCTGCCATGGTTTCCAAGGTGGTTCCACCTCCATGAAAACCAAGGGGGAGAGCCAAGGTGTCTCATGGCATTTGGATTCACACAGGACGGCACAAAATGTGCCCACTGGCATGCATATACACAAGTTTCTGCATGGCATGGTCTTAACAGTTAATGCCATGACAAACCTTTTTTGACGTTCCCAATGCAGTGACTATTTTGTGAGGCACCACAGTGGAAACATTAAAAAAAGCCCATCAGACAGGAGACACACTACTAATCTGGAGGGCCAACTGACCACAAGTTTGGCAGTGCAGCAGCAGGGCAGACCCTGCTCTGCTCCCAAAAACTCATAATCAGGCCCAAAGTGTGATAAGGGTACATTTTGGTGGTAACACTGCAGTAATCTGTTATAGAGAACTCTCAATCAGTTGCTACTGCCTAGGATAAAAATGGAATTCCTCCACCAGTTTCTTCAGACCATTCCTCTACCGGGAAGAACAGAAAGATAACCATACCTCTCCCATCTGAATTGACTCCTGCTTTTTAATTGTCTAATAATGCTATGCAGTGATAAGCTGGCTTGCCTCCTGTAACTGTTTCAGTGACCAAAAAGGATACAGAAATATACATCAAATGTGGAAGGACCTGCATTACAATGGGGAGTGGAGTTAACTGGGTTCTGCAGGTGCCCTGGCTTGAGAGAGACTCCCTCCCTAAGGATTGCCAGTTTGGGCTACTACAAGCTATGTCAGTGGTTGATGCTACCACATGACCACTACAAGGAAATCTCTGACTCCATTGTTATGAATCACCATTTCTCTCAATATGGGCTTGGGTAGTCTTCTAACCTTTTACTTACATTTGCCCTCCCATTGTACTACATAATGGTTTTTAGTGCTGGCCTTTTACCTAGTTAGGTGCTGCATACATTTTGTGTGGTTTTCCCAGAAAATTAGCCTCATTTATTATGCAAGAGAATTCTCAGAATCACAGCAGGACTACAATGTCTGCCTAATAGATGTGTATAAGGTTCATCACCAGCATTATCCTCGGCTGGCATAACACAGAAAGGTAGATCCCCTGCTGGTACCTTTATGGATATATATACACCATACAAGACTTCCATTCTGACACACTGACACAATATGCTGAGGTTCCTGCATACAGATACTTAAGCATGCAGTGGTCTGACACCTCTTGTGAGGTGTCCATCCGAGACCAAGATGGGGTCCATCATTCTCTCACAACAGGTAATGGGGTTGGGCCTTTCCTAGGGGGATTCTTGGCTCTATTCCTACATACATGCTTGGTGTATTTCGATAGATCTAGTTAGGATTAGCATGATAGGAGTATGTATTGGTCCTGTTGTTTATTTCTATGCCTGCATATATCTATTGTTATAGCACTATAGTAGACATCTACCATCCATTTATTCTTTTGGTGCTTATAAGTATTTATATCTGTTTCTGTCTTATGGTTGTTGCAGCACACATATATTACAGTAGAATGAGTCTGGGCACAATAAATGCTTCTTGAAAGTATCCCTATTGTTTATTCTGTGTATCTCTCCGAGACAAAGGCATCACGATTGACTGAGCAAAAAGTACATTTAGTGTTTCCACGATTCCTGAGAGATCAGGGTTGTCATGTTCAATAGTTGCCCGGAACTATTTTCTACTTGTTAAGAGGAATTTATAGTGGCACTGTGAGCTAGCTGGTTTACAGGAGAACATATCTGGTGGAGGTGTCTGGAATCATTCTAGACACTAGTCAAACAGTTTATGGTGTCTAAGCGCGCTGATCCTATATAGATTTATAGGAACTACACAACACCATGGCACCTTTGTCAGCTACAACTTTGTACCTTGCCTCAAGAAGAACCAGAGGAGAGAGAAAGGCCTGATTCAGAGAAGTATAATTCTGATGGAACTGGGAGTTACCAGCTGCATCTTCAATATATATTTTCAGTTTTGCTCTGGCAATCTGCAATCTCAGGGCTAAATGATAGAGGAGAACATGTAGTAATTGTCTCAGATGCACACATTTCTTAAAATTATTCATCTAATTGACATAATCTGAAATATTTCTTCATTCCATAGTTTCCAAAGCCGCTATCATTGAGGGACGTTAGCGAGCTTCAGCATTCTTCCTTGCCTTGCTGAAACAAATACTAAGCCAAACAAAGCTTGAAAGTAAGACCTACAAAGCTTACTCAAGACCCACTCCATCGATGTAGACTTAAGATAAAGCCAATCTTACCTGCTTAGGATGCTTTTGACAACCTGCAATACAGAGAAATAATTAAAGTGATGAGTTCCTGTTCCCTTTGCTATAAGTATTTGCAATAGATTAGGCACAAGTTTAGTGGTAAACAAATCATGGTTATCATTGGTTCATGAGATCCACTTTCAATACATAAGTATGATTCAATCAAATGGAAACCATGTGTACATAGTCAATGGTTAAACTCAAACCCTGGTAGAGATTTAGAGAGCTTAGATTAACTTAGAACACTTATGGTCTAAAATAATACAGGAGGCAGTCTTGTGCTTTCAGGATATGGTATTTTGTATTTTACTTGGATAAAGAAAGGAATATACTATAAGTGTAAGATACTATATCCATTTATTGCACCCATGTCCACTTGTTTCTGTTTTGTTTTGCTGGCTGTCTCCAACAATGTCATAGCACATGTGCAACCCTGTACATCTTCTGCTGTAAATAAGTTGAAAATAATTAATTAAGGAGAATGTCCAAAAAGCCAAAGGTAAATTGGTGTTACCGAGTCTGATGCCTCAGTGGACTAATGCATCCACTGCAGGGGATGTGTTTGACCTCATGGTCACAGGTTCTGATCCACTCAGCCTTTCATCCATCTGAGGTCAATAAAAAATGACCTTTGAGTTGGGTAACAATAAACAACTGTTATGCAGTGCCAAGATACCTACGGGTGAACATGCGCTTTACAAATACTTATGTTATGTTATATGTATTACCTACTGGCGGTAGTTATAGTTAGGACCTATTATCCATAAGAAATCCTCAACATTCTTATTGGAATAACGTTCAAGCCGGTTAACGAATCTTCGTGAAATCTTCAAAACTCATGGCCAGCTCGGGTCCGCTCCTATCCTGAAAGTTTCGGGGTGATTAGTCAAGTGAGGGCCGAGCAAAAAGGGTGGTCCCAAAATGTGTTTTCCCCATGCAATTTACCATAGGAACCTTTAGTTTATGCTACAGCCCGAACTGCTGAACGGAATTACACCAAACGTAAAATCGCATATATATGTCTAGGGCTGCGGAGGATTTGTTCACCCTGCCGAGCACGAGCTGTATGCTAATTGGCTGTCAACACTCTAAATTAGAAAGTGTTGGCAGCCATCTTGTGCCTCGGTATAACCAAGGCACAAGGTCTGCTCAGGGGGTCCCACAAAGACCCCCAAGGGCCAATTTATTTTTTTTAATCGCGGGATGCGCGGACGTTCCGTAAATTCCAGAGCGGGGAAAAAATTAAAGCGCGGGCTACCACACTTCATTTTTAATTAGCCCCAGGGGGCCACGTCCCAGGAGCAATATGCATATTTAATAAAAAAGGAGGTGCTTGAAACCTTCCAAATGCCCCGGGGACCGACACCTCCCTGGGGCTCTAAATATTAAAATGTGGGGGTACGTGACGGACCAGCAAGCCCCAGGGACCACCACATCCCCGGGACTTTGAAGATGTTGGCAGGGGGGCCCCTCCTGGAGCCTTGTCATGGCCCTGGTCTGGCTCATACTAGAGGTACCTGGTGGGCTAGTGGGCCCCCAGGGACCATCAGGATTGAGGAGGAATTAATTCTCCAATTTAAAATGCACCACAGGGCGTGTTTGCAGACATGTCACATCAGGCCACGCCCCCTTCCTTCACCATTGTGCAAACGCCCCCCCCGGGCGAGTTGTACGTTGGGGAATTAATTCTCTTTCAATACTGAGTGTCCCAGAGGGACAACTAGCCCAACAGGTATCTCCAGTATGTGCCAGGGAGCTGCGTTGCTGACATGTGTTCAGAGGCAACGCCCCTTTTCACAGCTCTCTGCAACACAGCTCTGTGGCACTTACTGGAGGTACCTACTGGGCTAGTTTGAGCCTAGGGACCCTTAAAATTCAAGGGCACTTAATCTCTCAACTTAGAATGGCCACAGGCCGTGTTTACACAGTTGTGAAGGGAGGGGACGGGCCGTGAGGTGACGTGTGCAAACACGCCCGTGGCACATTTTAAGTTAGGGAAATAATTCCCCTTGAATCCTGAGGGACCCTGGTGGCTAACAAGCCCACCAGATGCGTCCAGTAAGTGCCACTGTGCTGCGTTGCAGAGAGGTGGTCCAAGCCATGCCACTTTTTATACCTCTCTGCAACGCAGCTATGTGATGCTTACTTGAGGTACCTAGTGGGCTAGTTGGACCCTAGGGACCTTCAGGATTCAAGGGGACCTAATCTCCTAACTTAAAATGGACACAGGGTGCTCTTAAAGAGGGCCTGAGGTGACGGGTGCAAACACTCCCTGTGCTGCGTTTTAAGTTGTGGAAATAATTCCCCTTCAAACCTGAGGGCCCCTGGTGGCCAACTAGTCCACAAGGTGCTTCCAGTAAGCGCCACTGTCCTGTGTTGCAGAGAGGTGGACTAGGATATGCCCGTTTTAACACCTCTATGCAACGCAGCTCTGTGGCGCATACTGGAGGTACCTAGTGGGCTAGTACGACCCTACGGACCCTCACGATTCAAGGGGCCTTAATCTCCCAACTTGAAATGGCCACGGAGCGTGTTTTAAGAGGTAGTGTTAATCCCCCAGCCCAATTATATACTAGGGGCTTACAGAGGAGGTCATGCTAATCACAGGGGGACCGAAAAGCAAAGTGTTCCCTAGTGTATGTAGGTGTTGTCACTGTACTATAAGTGTCTTTTAACATAGTACTGGCTCTAGGACTGGTTAGTCAGACTCCGTTACCACCAGTATCCGTCTGAAAAAGTTGAGGGTAAAGGATGATTTGGAAACAAGGCTTCTTTCTGCTCTTCTGTTTGTTTTTTATACATGTTTTCCTTCTTCCTGCACTGCTCTTCGCCTTTGAGGACTTCTGTTGCTTCTTTCTGCATTCATTTTTTTCTTTATGTGTGTTTTCTCTTCTTTCTTCACATATCCTATCTATTTAGGCATAGTTAGAAATTAGCATTTAAAAAACCTTTGAAATTCACTGAAAAAAACATAGGTTTCAGGCACGTTACTGCTAGGAATTAGAATTAAAAAAACCTTAGAAATTCACTTAAAAAAACATAGGTTTCAGGGGCGTTATAGTTAGCTGGAGATTTCACTCATACAAAACCATTGAAATTCCCCCGTTATAGTTATTACAGCTGAATATAACTTGCTCTCCTGTAATGCACTGCTGATGATTTCACATATTACATCACTCATGACATGGTCAGTGACATCACTCATAACATCACTTATGACATCTCAAATGACATCACTGATTACATCATCCAGTAAATGTTTGTTTTTATAAAAATTAAATATGTTTTATATATGTACATTAAAGGTTGATAGAAGAATAAATGGATATGTAAGTGTCTAAATGGGGCTTCAAAATAAATGGATTGGGGGCTCAAAAGCCACCCCCCCAGCAAAATACATGGGTGGGGGGCTCATAGGTCCCCTAGCCCCAGGGACTGCTACCCCCGGGGCATTCAAAAAATGGGTGGGGTCCTCAAAGGCCCCACCAAGCCCTGGAGACCACCACCCCCGGGGCTTTTTATATTTTGGGAGTGGGGCTGCATGGCTCCTCTCCTGGAGCCGTCGAGGGCCCTGGCTCCTGAAGTGTCTCGGGGGGCCCACCCCCGGGACACTGCTGTTTGCTATGGTAGGGCGGGAGACGACACTCCCCTGTCATAGCAAAGTTGGTTTGGATTTTGAAAGAGAAGCAGGGAAACCTGTTCTCTCTTTCGAAATGCAAACCATATGGCTGTTACACAAGGGAAGCTGCATGTTAGCAGGTCCCCATGTGGAAAAGCAATGCCGTCTCCCAAAGGACGCGGGGAACCGTCCGGGACCGTGGGGGCATTGGGTATCCCTCCACGGTCCCTACTGTTCTATATAGACCCCGGGGGATGAGCTCCCCGGAGGGAATAGAAATAAGTGATAGGTGACAATTTTCTTTTTACGGTCATTTTAGGAGTCGCGCATCCAGCGCGTTGGGTGCACGACCCCTAATGCGTTAGGTGCATGACTCTCAGCAAAAAAAAAGTAATATTGTTCAGATATACATCAAACTTATGTGTTTAGATCTTGGGTGGCTCTATAAAGAGCTGTTGTGTTTATTGAGAGATTTTGGTACCTATAAGTAAGTTCCTATGCAGAGTCTAACATGTACACCATCTCTCCTATAGATGCCATCAATATTGAAACACAGATTGTTGTGGTAAATGGACCCCGGTCATTTTAGGAGTCGCGCATCCAGCGCGTTGGGTGCACGACCCCTAATGCGTTAGGTGCATGACTCTCAGCAAAAAAAAAAGTAATATTGTTCAGATATACATCAAACTTATGTGTTTGGATCTTGGGTGGCTCTAAAAAGAGCTGTTGTGTTTATTGAGAGATGTTGGTACCTATAAGTAAGTTCCTATGCAGAGTCTAACATGTACACCATCTCTCCTATAGATGCCATCAATATTGAAACACATATTGTTGTGGTAAATGGACCCCATCCTATAATCTTGGAGATAAGCAGAAACAGCTTTTTGACATGTTTCCTAGCTTTCTCAATCTGTAGACAACCTTGATTGGGCCAGTTCCATTTCTGTCTTTGGCATATGTTATAATAGACAAAGGCAGTTTAGAGGAAAAGTGACATCAATTCTCCAAAGGTGTCCTTCATAAGCATTTCTAGACCTACCCCAATCAAAGTGCATAGGTCATTGCCACCACAGTGCACAATTATGTGGTGTTGGAGATGCAACAATGATTTAACCAATGGCATCAAGTGGTGCCACTTCAATCCTCACTATCCAATCCATGCAATGTCTACATTTGGCAAAGCTAGATTTGTGTCAATGCCTCTGTTTTCTGCATACCTTTGGCTCCAGAAATTATAGCTGTGACCCACAATCAACACTCTAAGCATCTTGACAGGAGGTCTGGATGCACTCAGAAGGTGTCTGTATGTGAAATAGCAGTTTGAGAACTAAGTGTTTTCTAAAATGGTAGATAAGATGCAGTTTTGAAAAAAGAAAAGAACAAATTGGCTGTCTGAGAACATTCTTGACTGAAAAGTAGGGTGCATGTTTCTGTTTTTTTAAAGCATGTTTCTTATTGGCTAACAAAAACTGTTTGAAAGGAACATTACATAGTATAAGGTGATATTTTGAAAAGTCAAGAAAACTTGCTCTTTGGATTAGCAACATTGTGTGCTGAACTTGTGACCTGTGTGCTCAGTTGAGTGTTCCATGAACTGGTACTATGGTAACAGGCAGTAAGCATATTGGGGGTAGGTTCAAACTTATGTCAATTGGAAAGGGTTGCAATTGGTTACCAAAAGAAATATGTATTAGCTTTTGAATGAATGTGGGAAGCAACTTGATTTGATATTTACATGTATATGTGTGCGGAGTGAGAGGGAACGTTTGCCATTTCTTGGTTTTGCTAAGAGCAGTAGAGTACAGAGATTCTGTATAAGAAAATCTGGTGTGTGACTGACATACTTCTTAATATACAAATCAATTTGAAAGTTGAGTTATTAATTTGTCAGGGGATGTATGTGGTGCTTTTGTTTTTAATAAGAGTAATGTGTTTCTCCGGCTAAAGTGCAGGGAGTAGTTTTGCTTGTCTAGAATCACATTGTAAGACTGTTTGCATTCGGGCAACCATTGTGAGAAAAGCATTTGGTAACTTAATGGGTTTGCTGACAGATAACTGCTTTAAAACCTGTCATGTTGTCAAGTTTTAGTAGTATTACAAGCCAGTCATTCCTTATGCATTTGCAAAATTAGTGAGACTTTCAGACTAAAGTGCAGTACTGAAATATGTGGAATGTGTGCAGTCACCTTCCCTCTTCAAGACTAGTAAATGTGTTTTGGTAAAATGCAAATTGCTTGTCCAGAATCACACTGTGAGTCTGTGTGCATTTAGGAACCATTGTGAGAGAAGAATGTGGGTACTTCATATGTTTGCAGACACATAACTGCTTAAAAACCTATCCTGTTCTCAGGTTTTGTTAGAATTAGAAACCAGTCTTGCTTATGTATTTGCAAAATGAGTCAGGCTTCCACACTAAAGTACAGTACTAAAATATGTGGAATGTGAGCAGTCACCTTAACCCTTCCAGACTAGTGAATAGTGTTGCTTGTCTAGAATCACACTATGAGTCTGTGTGTATTTTTGCAACCATTGTGAGAGAAGCATTTGGTAACTTCATGTCCCCTTTTACTACTCTACTCATTCATTCAGTATCCAAGTACTCATGCAGCGATTCAGGGCCTTAGCACATGAACTGCTACAAACTCTTATACACTATACATGTCGTGTTCTAACCACCTACACACTTGTGTTTCCGGGCTACAATACCCCAGTCAGTATCTACACACTGCTGCAAACAACCTGTTACTCCCCTTGCATTCCTCTAGTGACCTTTTCAGCACCCTTAACTAATCCATTCACTGGAGTTAAACTCAACCAATTATAAATTCAACCAGTGTCTCTCCTTGTACTACTCTAATCATTGAGTCAGTATCCAAGTACTCATGCAGCAAGCCAGGCCTTAGGACATGGACTACTTCAAACTCATATGAACTAGGCATGTAGTAGTCTAACACCCTACATACTTGTGTTTCAGTCCCACAATTCTCCAGTCAGTATCCATACACTGCTGCAAACACCCTGTTACTCCCCTCACACTCCTCTAGTGACCGTTTCAGCACCATGTACTAATCCATTCACTGCAGTAAAACACAACCAATTATAAATTCACCCAGTATGTCTCCTTGTAGTACTCTAATCATTCAGTCAGTATCAACGTACTCATGCATCAAGCCAGGCTGTAGGCCATGGACTGCTTCAAATTCCTATACAGTATGCATGTAGTCCTGTAACCACCTACACACTTGTGTTTCAGGCCTACAATTCCCCTGTCAATATCTATACTCTCCAGCAAACATGAGTCACTGCTCTTGCAATCCTTATGTGACTATTCAGTACCATCTACTAATCCGTTCACAATGCCAAAAGTGAACTTATTATAAATTCTCCCAGGCACTCTTGTTGCAGTACTCTAATCATTAAGTCACTATCCAAGCACTCATGGAGTAATCTAGGTCTTACATATAGAGTACTACAAACTTCTGTCCAATGTTTATGCAGTCTTTTAATCACCTATACACTTATTTTACAGACGTGAATTTACCCAGGCAATATCCATATACTCCAGGAAACACCCTGTCACTTCTCTTGAAATCCAGTAGTGACCTATTCAGTACCATATAGTAATGCATTCACTGTGACAAAACTAAACCACTTTTAAATTCACCCAGGCACTCTCCTTGTAGTACTCTAATTATTGTGTTGGTACCCAAGTACTCATACAGTTGCCTAGGTGTTAATAAATATACTTGTACAATCTCCTGTCCACTATGCATGTAGTTGTCTAAATACCTACACACTTGTTTGTTATATCTTTAATTACTCAGGCAGTACCTATACACCCTGTCACTCCCTGTGCACTGCTCCAGTCAACCCCCCAGCATCATGTAGTAATCCAAACACTGCACCAAAACTCAAACATTTATACAATCATGCAGGCATTCTTCTTGCAGGAATGTAATCATTCAGTCAGTACCTAAGTACTCAAATAATGTCCCAGGGCTTAACACAAACACTGGTACAAACCCTTGTCCATTACACATCCAGACCTGTAATCACCTATACAGTTATGTATACACCTTGAATTACAATTTCAATTAGTGATGAAAAAAGAAAGTGGTTAAATGGTTTTTGTATAGAATGTTTTTGTATAGTAATAGAAAAGTATAGTTAATGAATGTATTAAAATACATTTATTTATGTTTATTTTTTACAGATATTGTTTATCATCATCAAAATAAACTTATCATGCCTGAAAAATCAAGAAAGAGAAAAGGACAGCAAAAGGACAATTATTTGAATTAAATTCAACAACAAGTATTGGATGACCAACATCATGTGGGTAAAAAGAAGAAGTCTTCTTGTAAGACAACAGAGAAATTCATTAAAAAACTTTCAAAGCCTACAAACAGTGTGCAGAATGTGCAAACTACTGAAGATGGTTTGACCAGAAAAAATAATATGACTAACAGGAAAGGAAAAAAAGAAAAATTACATTCAAGAGATTTGATGTATGTTAAAAGAAGGCAAAATCAGTATAAAGAAATCTGTAAAAAATGTTATAATGGTTGTTAAATTGCTCAAAGATGTAAAAAATATAGAAAAAGTACTTTATTTTATAAAAAGAAGAAGCATATTGAATCCATTGTTCAAAAGGCTTTTGAAGTAAAAAGGAAACTATTCATTTTAGTTTCAAACAGAATTTGATCTCCAGATAAACCAATCCATTTAATGAAGGCCAAAAGCAAGAGGAAAAGAGTAATTAACAGATCTAATTGTTATGATTTTTTTGGGGTGAATGGACATACAGTTCTAGTTCAGAGCCTTTCTTTAATGAAGAGAGTTATTTTCAGACCAATAATTTATTGCATGCAGTTGATATCAGTGGTCGATCTTATGAGGTTAGAAATGGTTGTCCAATTGAGAAAGAGAGGATGGTTCACAGAAATGCAGAAGAAGTGTTAGTAGTGTACAACAAGAACCTATTGATATTTTACACAATTTATTACAAGCATATATAAAAGTGTTAAACAAAAGATTAAGATATTGCAAGTATTAGACCCTTGCAGAGTGAGAAAAAATACTGGTTTGCAAGGTCATTCTCTGGCTTGTCTTTCTCGAATAGTATGTCAAAGGGTTTTTCACCATTTTAGGATGTTAGCAGTACATCATTCTCAAATGCGGAAATTAGTCAGAAGATTTTATTATGCAAGAAGTCCAGCACTAATGTTAAATGAGTTGAACAGTGCTCTTTTGCATGGAACTATATCAGATGTGAAGAAGGTTTGTGATACAATTGAGTTTGTTACTTTGTCCTGAACAAGAGATGGAGAAACTGATACATTAATAGAAGAAAATGTTGAAGAGAATGTGCAACATAGTAGTACAAAAAAGTTGAAGAACAATTTACAAAGTTTAGGGTGATTTCAGGTGAAAGGCCAAATTATTCTTGTATTTGTTGTTGGAGAACTCACTATAAAAATCAGACTAGGTCTGTTGATCTGTATTTAAAAAGTGAAAGAGAAAATAATGATAAGTGGCATATCACATAGTCGTATCGATTATATCCTAACGAATAAGGAAAATTGGTCTACTATGGTGGATATGCGGATAGAAGAACGGGTAGAGAGCGATCATAACCCACTAGTCCTTACATTCAGGTTATTTGATCTACCCAAATGTGAGGGCCCTGGGGACTGTGTGGAAATAGCCCTCTCAAACAACCTGAGACGGATTAGATGGGCAAACTGTGTTACAAACGAAGAGGGTTTAGCTGCCATGAGGGACCTAACAGTTCACAGTTGACTGCTTCGCTGCTCAGTCGACTACGCAGGGGTAGTGCTGACATCTGATTTTAATATAGAGTGTGCACCAAGCTTGAGATAAGAGATGCATGTATGCACCTATACCTCTGATCACCTCGCTACCCAGGCAACCACATGTGACCGCCCCTGGCCATATGACCACTTTTAATCGCTCAGGGCTTTTTGTAGGCGACTGGCCTCTGGTCCCATTATTTTGAACCTAGCTCAATGTAAGGTGAAGCCACCATGCAAGGGCCAATACGTAGTCACTGGCATTGGTAAACAGAACTTAATATGCCCACGCTGTATGTCGGACATATGTACCTATGTCTCTGATACCTGAATAAGAATATGGCAATCCTTTCACATAAGCAGTTGATGATATACAATTGCTTACCCACATGCATGTCAGTATTCCTCCTAAGAAACGTTTAGACATTGGGGATTCTCTGATAACTCTGGATATTGGTGCCTTTGTCTCCCCTATAGCCATTAAACCCCTATTGGCTCTCTCCCTTGATGTCACACCTACCGGGTACTGTTGACACCTGTACTCCTTGACCTATAGGTGAGTATCCAATGAATCCGAGAGGGGTCAATATTTAAACACCTTGAATTGAATAACTGCTGCTATCATGTTTTAAGTTTAGTTTTATTTTATTTTATTTAACTTTAGTTCATTTTATCATTATTTTTCTACTGTGATAGAGATGACTTGTGATACATGTGAATCAAGTGGATACTTACAGGTCACTGCTCACAGAATGCCACAGACACCGAGTCACTTCTCTTCACCTAATCACAGTGTGCTCACGGTCAAGAATGGATAATTGTTGTCCTTGTATTTTGGTAACTCTTCCTTTTGTCTCCTCCAGGCAAGAGCGGTTACGCCCAGGTAGTACAACAGTTACAAATTGATGTTTACAGGTTGACACTTTCAGGTCTCCCCTTTGTGATAGATGTAAATCTGATAAGGTCCTGAAGAATCGCAGCATAACCGCAGAAGCGAGAAACATGTTGACCTCACGTAACGCTGTGTAGTCCTAGATCGTGATACAGAACCTAATTTCTGGCGATCGTAGGCCACCCACTTGTTTTACTTATAGTAGGGGAACCACCAGAATAAATTGCTCTCCGGTATCCCTTGCTATATTTTAACACACCCACCTACACTATCCACCTCTTACCTGGCCCCTCACTTGCACTTCACCCACAGGCTGTTGGAAAAAAGATCTCCGATAAAGAGCCCCTCCTAGAGGTGAGCCCGTTGGACATTGCACCGCCTGCCCAACGAGGAGCAACGGCCGATGATGAAGCATGACACTCGCAAGAGTGTGTGAGGCCATTCATTCCAACTAATGGGATGCCCAGGGGAGCACTCCACTGAGCACTACCCCCTCATCAATTTTCTTCCCCTCTTGACCGTATTACTATTACTCTACGTCTAGGAACAACTGAGTCCCTTTCTTGTTAATCATTGCTACGTGGGGCTCCAACTCATGTTGGACCTTCCATTCTAATTTCTTGGAATGGTAAATTGAGCCTTAGGATCAACTCTTGATTTGATTCCTCTACCCCCTTTTTTGATACATATCTTGCACGGCTAACCACCGTGGGGTGTATATATATATCGTTCGGTGGGTAAGTGTTCTTCTATCCCCCTCCTCTTTCTGAGTCCCTGACCAATGTATCTTGGACCGGGTTGATATACTTAGAGTATTATCCCCTTTTTGACTTTTTCTTTTGTCTTTCATTCCTCACCAGAGAACCCTGTACTGTCCCAAGATGGACGGACAGGGACTCAGTTTCGGTGACGATGATGCAGCAGCTATCCACAGGCTTCCATCCATGCTAGGCATGGACCTCGAAATTGCGACAGGGAGTAACTCCACAGACTGGAAAGCACTCTCTGATATGAAAAGAGAGTGGGTCAGAATCACACTGCATGGGGCGTTAATGGCAGAATACTTCAAGGCCAAAATAGCACCTAACGGCCTCATCGTCAAGAATTTCCCCAGAATTTTCTGGGAGGACGGCCAATTTAAAGTAGAATGGTCTCTCATTTCGTGGAAATGTACTCATGACTTACTGATTCTTCTGGTAAATACAGCCAAACGGTTGGCTGATGAGCTCCTGACTAAAATCCAGGCAGCAGAGAGCGCCTTAAAAAACTCTGGACAGAACACCGGTTTTAAGCCCAAGTTGACAGAGCTCAATAAAGAAATCACTGAACATAAAGACTTCTTGATGAAACAAAAAGTGGCAAAATTACAAAAGGATATTGACCGATTCTCCAAAGAGAAAGTCTATCCTTACCTCAAGGACGACTTTGTCCCCACAGGGACAGGGTATCTCTCCGACTCAAGTGCCTCCTCTTCTAAGCGAGGGTCTAACAACGACGACAATTCAAGTGGAGATGAGTGGCAACCTAGACCCCGGAGAGGTAACAGAGGAGGGAGAAGGGGACAACCCTTCTATCAACCGCCTCCCTACCAAGGTCCTCCAATGTGGCACTTTCCTCAGTTTCAACATCCCATGAACCCCTTTGGACCTCCATACCCCCCGCAGTTTGCCCCGCAAAATGCAAACCAACAGCCTTTTTTAGACAGAGGTTGGGGCAGAGGGCGCGGGCGAGGAAACGCTCCGGACAAAAGGGTCCAGTGGGAGGAAACACAGACCACAGGGGTAGAAACGAGGAGCAAGACAGGGAGGAAGTAAGTCTTGTGGTGAACCTTTCATCACGCCAGCTCTCAAGACCGGAAGAAAAAGTTCTCCAAATAGGATTGGGAGTTGTGCCCACCCCTAAAGTAGACAATTTCGAACTGACTTGTGAGATCCAGAAGTTCTTCAGAAAAGTCAGATTAAGAGCCTTCTTTGATGGTAAACCCGTCGAGACTCGCACAGACTCGGGTCTCCACAATCCATCGATCTTTACACCCCACAGTGGGATGATACCAAACGAAGTCCTAACATATGAGCAGGCTGTGCTCAAGGACATCGGGGCCCTGAGACCGTGCAACAAATACCAGAATCTGTCCAATATGGAGAAACAAATACTCAACTCCTTGGGCAATGACGAAACCATCACGATCAAACAGGCTGACAAGGGTGGAGCAACAGTCTTGATGGACACTAAAGACTATGAAACAGAGTGCCTAAGACAATTAGGAGATAGACGCTACTACACTCCTATCCCGACTGACCCCACCGCACGGCTCAAAATCACCATTACAGGATTGGTGGAATCTGCGGAGTGCCAGGAATGGATTTCCAAGAAAGAGGCTGAATTTCTTGTGAAACAGAATCCGAAAGTACCATACTTCTACACCCTCCCCAAAATTCATAAGGGCACAACACCGGTACCTGGACGCCCGATTGTGTCAGGGATAGGTTCTATTTTGGAGCCTTTATCACAATTTTGTGATTACTTCCTGCAACCGCTGGTGAAGAGAATCCCCTCCTACGTGCAGGACACCAAAGATGTCTTATGCCTCCTTGACAATCTGCAGGAGGGCATCCATATAGACTTCCTCATTACCCTAGATGTGGAGGCCCTCTACACTAACATCCCACAGAGGGCCACACTCGGGGTGATAGAGAGGACTCTCAACATGGAAGTATGGACATCGGCAACACCACCTTCCTTTATCATGGAATGCGCGGAACTTGCCCTGACTAAGAACTTCTTTGAATTCAAAGGACAATATTACCAACAGACCCAGGGTACATCTATGGGCAGTACCTTTGCCCCTTCGTTGGCATGCCTGTATATGGCAGACTTTGAGGAACAATACATCAATGGTCCGATGAACCCCTACCATTCTAACATCATACTATGGAGGAGGTTCATTGATGACATCCTCATACTCTGGACAGGGACAACACGCCAGTACCTGGAGTTCTTTACATGGTTGAACACCCTGAACAACTTCCTGACCTTCACAATCACTGCGTCAGACTCCAGGATTGCTTTCCTGGACCTTACTATCAGATTGGAAGGGGGAAAGATCAATACTACGATGTATCGGAAGCCCACTGACCGAAACAGTTTGTTACTCTTCACCAGCCACCATCCTAGAGCTTTGAGATTGAACCTTCCCTTTGGTCAATTTTTACGGGTAAGGCGTAACTGCACCAACCTCACTGACTACAGGAGTGAGTCTACGATCCTTTCACGAAATTTGAAGGAAAGAGGCTACCCCACCAGGGAGATTTACAAAGCTCGGAAGCGAGCACAGAACAACAACAGAGAGGCACTCCTGGAGGGCAATATCAGAGCCTCACAAGAGACCATACCCTTGACATGTGTCACAACCTTCACACCAATCTCTAATGATATCAAGAGAATTGTCAAGAAACACTGGCAAATTCTCAATACAGGAGAGCTGACTCTGGAGATCCCTAGGTTTGCTTTTAAGAGGTCCAGTAACATCAAAGACGTCCTGGTACACACCAGACCAAAACAAAGTAGAGGCCGCAGACAGAACACACTCTGGCAACTCCCACCAGTGATGGGACATTACCCGTGTGGTTCCTGCAGTGTTTGCCCCTTTACCAATGTTACCAAGTCCATCAATTTGACAGAGACATTCACTTGGGAAATTCGCAATCATACTAATTGCAACTCCACCAATTGTATCTACCTCATTAGGTGCCCCTGTGAATTACAATACGTTGGCATGACCACCAGAGCGGTCAAGACTCGTATATCGGAACACCGCAGCAATATACGATGCAATAAGACCAACACAAAGATGTGCCATCACTTCCTGGAAAACAATCATACTGCTGACTCAATTTGGTGGGTCATCCTTGAAACACCCAACAGCAGATCCAAACAGGACCTGTTCCACAAAGAACAGCGTTGGATACACAGGTTATCCTCAGACAAGCGGGGATTGAACGAAGACATCCCGTGGAGCTGTCTATAAATACAATGTTGGATTGTGTCCTACGCTTGATACAAACTAAGCATCTGTATCTAGCTTATGTCTAAGGTGGACCATTGGACTACTGGACCCGTACAGCACAGGTCCTCCCAGGTTTTTCCATAAGCTTAAAGACAACAACCATTGTATTGCATATATGGCGCTGCACAGAGCTAACCATAAGAAGGGGTCCATTTTTTACCCCTCCAATATGGCGCCCGTATTAGCGTCTTCTTACTAAAGGGATGAGCTATGCCTAACTTAAACCATGTAATATAGGGGGACTGACCCAATTTTGTGTGTATTTCCACACTCACCAAATGATTATGAAGAGTGTTACGTAGAAAACACCTTATATGTGGGTCATCCTGCTTTTCTTTATATTGTAGGCGCCTGGAAGTGCCTACTCCAAGATGGCGCCCACGTTTACAGTACGCATCACGTGACCTATTAGTCACTGGGGTGACGCCCCGAACCAGCAACATAACCAACAGTGGACCGGGGACCCGGTACTATCCGGATCCGGTAGAGATGGGTAGGCGAAAGAGCACTGGCCGAGGCTCTGAGAAGTAAGTTGGCGGCGCGCTTTGCCTCTGTGACCCGCATTAGCGCGGCAGGCGGGGTGTATTGACTTGGACACCTCGAATGTTATGTGCGCGCCGCGTCCCTAGCAATGGCGGCCGCTGTACGGCCGGCGGCAAACGAGAACCTTCTGCCTCTGTTTGTGTGTGTGAACTGAACACGTTGTAGGACGCAATGTAAGCCTCTGCTACAATTCAATAGTCAGCACGCAGACAGTGGCACGCGTTATGCTAAGTCTCTATAAACAATAGACCCGGACACCTCGCACTTGATGTGCGCGCCTGCCGCTTCCAGAGTATAGGCGGGCGCTACATGGCTGGCTACAAACGGGTACCTTTGGCCTCTGATTATGTGTTTGTACTGGGCACATTGTATGGCGCAATATAAGTCCGTGCTATACTCGAATATTTGGCACGCATACAGTGGTACGTTTTTGGATGCACCTTTGTCCCAATACACAATTGACTGCTTCGCTGCTCAGTCGACTACGCAGGGGTAGTGCTGACATCTGATTTTAATATAGAGTGTGCACCAAGCTTGAGATAAGAGATGCATGTATGCACCTATACCTCTGATCACCTCGCTACCCAGGCAACCACATGTGACCGCCCCTGGCCATATGACCACTTTTAATCGCTCAGGGCTTTTTGTAGGCGACTGGCCTCTGGTCCCATTATTTTGAACCTAGCTCAATGTAAGGTGAAGCCACCATGCAAGGGCCAATACGTAGTCACTGGCATTGGTAAACAGAACTTAATATGCCCACGCTGTATGTCGGACATATGTACCTATGTCTCTGATACCTGAATAAGAATATGGCAATCCTTTCACATAAGCAGTTGATGATATACAATTGCTTACCCACATGCATGTCAGTATTCCTCCTAAGAAACGTTTAGACATTGGGGATTCTCTGATAACTCTGGATATTGGTGCCTTTGTCTCCCCTATAGCCATTAAACCCCTATTGGCTCTCTCCCTTGATGTCACACCTACCGGGTACTGTTGACACCTGTACTCCTTGACCTATAGGTGAGTATCCAATGAATCCGAGAGGGGTCAATATTTAAACACCTTGAATTGAATAACTGCTGCTATCATGTTTTAAGTTTAGTTTTATTTTATTTTATTTAACTTTAGTTCATTTTATCATTATTTTTCTACTGTGATAGAGATGACTTGTGATACATGTGAATCAAGTGGATACTTACAGGTCACTGCTCACAGAATGCCACAGACACCGAGTCACTTCTCTTCACCTAATCACAGTGTGCTCACGGTCAAGAATGGATAATTGTTGTCCTTGTATTTTGGTAACTCTTCCTTTTGTCTCCTCCAGGCAAGAGCGGTTACGCCCAGGTAGTACAACAGTTACAAATTGATGTTTACAGGTTGACACTTTCAGGTCTCCCCTTTGTGATAGATGTAAATCTGATAAGGTCCTGAAGAATCGCAGCATAACCGCAGAAGCGAGAAACATGTTGACCTCACGTAACGCTGTGTAGTCCTAGATCGTGATACAGAACCTAATTTCTGGCGATCGTAGGCCACCCACTTGTTTTACTTATAGTAGGGGAACCACCAGAATAAATTGCTCTCCGGTATCCCTTGCTATATTTTAACACACCCACCTACACTATCCACCTCTTACCTGGCCCCTCACTTGCACTTCACCCACAGGCTGTTGGAAAAAAGATCTCCGATAAAGAGCCCCTCCTAGAGGTGAGCCCGTTGGACATTGCACCGCCTGCCCAACGAGGAGCAACGGCCGATGATGAAGCATGACACTCGCAAGAGTGTGTGAGGCCATTCATTCCAACTAATGGGATGCCCAGGGGAGCACTCCACTGAGCACTACCCCCTCATCAATTTTCTTCCCCTCTTGACCGTATTACTATTACTCTACGTCTAGGAACAACTGAGTCCCTTTCTTGTTAATCATTGCTACGTGGGGCTCCAACTCATGTTCACATATACACCAGAAAATGGTATACTTGAATGTCCACTGGATGGAAAAAGATGTCATCTTCCCAGCTTTGTGTGGGTGACGACCTCACCTCACCCGGCAACCGCTCGGGAGAATGAGGCCCCGCTCTGTCCGTCGGTGCTCTCGTGACAAACGCGAGCGGAAGTCACGAGAGCACCGACGGACAGAGCGGGGCCTCATTCTCCCGAGCGGTTGCCGGGTGAGGTATATGTAATTCTGTAACTACGTATCAGCACAATTTTTTGTTAGTTATACACATCACATGTAATTGCAGTAGCTATTATTTTGTTTAAGGTCCTGAAGAAAGCTGAGCCAATGGCTCCTATAGCTGAAACATGTCGACCACACTTCACAGCGCCTCGGAGTAGTATTACTACTCGGCGTATTTTTAATATTGACACTTGGCCCTCTGTGTTACATTCTTTCCGGTGTCCCGGTAGTCAATTTTAATGCAAACGATTTTCCGTTGAGCACTGCACTCTGTCTATTCATAAAACTTTATGGTGTCACAATAGGACGACTTCTTTGACAACCTTTTCCCTTATTGACACTATTGGTCAGATTTGGGAGAGGCTGATCAACTGTTCCCATATGACGCAAACTCCACCACATGGGTGGTCTGATGGGAATTATTTTAGCCCTTTATGTGACCCTTAGTAATCTGTCTTGACAGACCCTGTGTCTCATACGCGCACCAGTAGTGCCGCGCAGTCACTATTGTAGATACACATCATGTGTAGACCTTACCTGCTCTTTTTTGTGTTTTGATTCCTCTACCCCCTTTTTTGATACACACCTAACAGTTCAGGCCATAGAAGATTTAAGGAATAACTCCACTGATTAGGCGATGGTGCTAAATACTAGTCGGATCCATGATTCTCTCTTTACTCAATTAGGATCCTTTTTTTGTCAAAAAAGTGCAAGAAAAACAGAGTAGGCCAGCTAGGAAGGAGGATCAATGGTATGGAAAATCCTGTAGGGTTGCATATAGGGCCCTATCAGATGCAGTAAAGACCAAAGAGTCAGCCAAGATCAAGACTGCCCGAGTCATGTACAAAAAAGTACAACTTAAGGCTAAAAGTGATTGGGACAATGAATATTGGAAGGAGCTCCTGAGTGCCAGTAAAGAAAGATCTATGTGCTCCTTTTGGGATATGGTAAAATGGGGTAGGGGGGTTAAAAGGGGCGATCCTACTAACTATGTCTCACCAAATGCCTGGGTCGCTTACTTTGCGTCCCAGTTTACCGCACTTGACACAGTGGGAGTAGAGAGTGAGGCTCCCTTAAAAGAAAAAGTAAAAGAGCGTACCAATCACCTATCCTTTACCAACGTGGATACTATTAAAATCTTGGATAAAATCCCTAAAGCTAGGGCACAGGGCATGGACTCCGTCCCAGCAGACCTTTTTGTGCATGACAAGGATCTTTGGGCTACCTATATCTATTTGGTTGCTAACGGCATTGCGATGGGTTCGCCAATACCCGACTCCTGGAAGGGAGCCGAGATCATTCCCATCCTTAAAAAGGGGGAATGTACGGACCCAGGAAATTACAGGCCAATTAGTCTGATTGCCTGTATACAAAAGGTAGTCGCAAGGCTTTTACTGCACCGTATTCATGGCTGGATAGAGGAAAAGGAAATTTTGTCGCCTCTACAGGCAGGTTTTCGTAGCCATACCAGTACCATTGACCAAGTTTTTAGATTTGTTTTAATATATTGGGGCGTAGTGTTACTGGGGGGGGCATGCTTTTTGCAGTCTTCGTTGATCTTAAATCAGCGTTTGACCTGGTGCCCCGCACTAAGTTGTGGGCAGCCCTTCAAGAGCAGGGCATACCACTTGACATCTTGTCACTCTTTATTAGACTGCATGAAAATAACTATGCCCGGGTACGCTGGAACCAGCAGGGAAGCGTAACAGATAAATTCCCTATTGATAGGGGGGTACGCCAAGGGTGCGTACTCGCACCTACCCTCTTTTCGCTATACCTCAACAGGGTGATCGGCTACTTTGAGCGGCAACCAACTGATGCTCCCAAACTGGATGGCAAGCCGATCCCCCTGCTGATGTTTGCTGACGATACACTATTGATTTCAAGAACACAGCAGGGACTCCAAAAATCTGTTGGTGTCTTCGAGGTATTCTGTAGGGACCATGGTCTTGTCACCAATACATCAAAGACCAAGTTCATGATCCTGCACAAAAACAAAATCGTCAGAGGGAATATGGCTATGGATGGGGTTCAATTGGAGCAGACTCCGGTATTCAATTACCTTGGCATAACCCTATCATCCAAACTAGACTGGAAACAGCATACCAACCAGCTTCTCACAAAACATGCACAATTGACAGGAGCTCTCACCAAGGAATTTTACTTATCTCACACTAGGCCAATTTCCCCGGTTCTAAAGATATATGACGCCAAAGTAGGAGCATCAGTTCTCTATGGGGCAGAACTTTGGGGATTTAGTAATTTGAGAAAATTGACGGGTGGCGAAAAATAAATGTATTCGCAATATTACAGGCCTACTGGCCTCCACTTCACTAATCCCTCTCCATTATGACTTAGGGTCTCACAGCCTCGAGGATATGGCCAGATACAGATCGGACGCCTACTGGAGGAGATTATGGGTCACACCAGAACTCTCCCAGTATGCGCGGGCCTTCATCGAGGGAAGAGACCTTGACAAAGCCCGAAAAATAATATGGATGAGGGAGGTCAAGGCCATCTATAAGGCCATGGGGTTATCATTTTTGTGGGATGACCCTGCAGGCAATCCTTTCCCATCAAAAAAAACTTTCCAAGATCTGTACTGGAGTATGCTTGAAACAACGAGATTTGCCCGTTGTACCGAACCATCACTTACGGCAGATTTTCTAGTTTTCAAGCACTCTCCGGCCTTTGAGGCATATTGGGATTGGATTGCCATCCCAGAGGATAGGAAGAGGTACCACCAGTTTAGGGTGGGGACATTGCCTTTAAATGCCTTTACCAGCAAATGGCGAGGGGGTCAGGGATCTGCCTGTCCCTTTTGCCCGGAGCAACGAGAAGGTATTGGGCATGTCCTCTTTGCCTGCCCTGAGTACAAGGTTCCCAGGAGATCCTGGTTAAAACCTATCTGTCTTCAGCTAGGACTTAAAACGGGTACTGAGGCAGTCAGGATTTTATGTTCTGACAATTCCCAAGCAGTAGTGATAGCCATAGCAAAATTTCTCCATTGGATGTGGATAATTCGGGCCCGCTCAATGAGCCTACAGTAATTTTGTTTAAACATTTTTTAAATTGTTACAACGCATTTAGCGATTAATGTTCCTGGGTATGAATTCCTTTCATTTTTTGATAAAATGTTATAACTATTGATGTCTTAAATTTTCTACTGTAATTTATCTATTGATTGTAATGTATGGATTTTATGATCCCTAGCTGGCCAATACTAATTACATAGGGATGAACTGTGGATTCTTCTAGTTACAAACAATGTATTTTCCCTTTTCTTTCCTTTAGAATGGTTAAATTTTTTGCCTTTCTTAAAATGTTTTACGTATTGTCTTTTATGATTGAAAAATATCAAAATAAAGACTTTGAATTTGAATTTGATAAGTGGAAGGAATTTGCAACTTATTTGTTTGTTGAGAATTGTTTTGATTTGGGTTCTGAGTAGCGTATTTGTAAATATTGTTATAATGAATTAGATCAGAATAAAATGCCTGCTAGTTCTGTCCATTATATTCTAGAGTTGGTAACTATTCCTCCAGAACTGATAGATTTAAATACCTATGAGTCTATTCTCATTCAATGAGACCACCCATTTCAGGCTATTGTTCGTAGGGAGTCTAAAACAGGCAATATACCTCCTTCAGATTTACAGAGAGGATTAAAAGGAAGAGTTGTATATTTACCTCTAGATTTAAAGAAACATTTGGAAACTATTTGTGTAGATAATGTTTTCCGCAGTTGTTCCCAACAGGAAAAGGAGGACGATATGATGAACGACCTGTGCACATTCCTGCATCTGAATATCAGAAAACAAGATTGTATGCAGAAGATCCAAGATTTAGACAATGTATCCCATATATATTTCATCTTTTGTTTGAGAGTGACTTGTCTGGACTTTCATATGCAGTCAATCACATATTGAAAACAGGAGTACATCTGTGACATGTTTCTGCAAAGGAATTTATGGATAAAGTACACCTGAGAGATGATCATTAAGAACCTCAGCTGATTATTCTGATGGCATGTCAGCATGGTACTAATGAGTATTGGCACCGTCATCATGGAGAACTTAAATGTATGCTAAGGAACTTAGGAACTCCTACATGGTTCCTTACCCTAAGCTGTACTATATACGCTTGGGATGATAAACTAGAATTTATTCGAGAGGCAAATTCGAATATAAAAAATATTGAATACAAGACACCTGGAGAATTGTGCTCCTTGTATCCTGTTAGTGTATGCAGGTATTTCAATCATAGATTTGAAGCTATGATGTCTTTTATCTGCAATAAAAAAATCCTCCTCTTGAAGAAGTTGTGGATTTCCTTATGAGAAAGGAGTATCAAATAAGAGGTGCTCCTCATATACATATGTTGATGTGGATCAAGGATGCCCCCAAATCCAGGCCAGATTCGGATGATACTGTTTTGTCTTTTATTGAAGAGTATGCCACATGTACTATTCGCAAAAGCACAGAAGAACACAACTTAAGACAACAAGTCTTACGATTCCAGAGCCATCAATGTAGAAAATACTGTTGACGATAGTACAAGTCTAAGGAAAAGTTTGATACCAAATGTCGTTTTGGATTTCCTCATCCTGTAATATCCAAAGGAAGAGTAAACAGTTTTATGTCAGCTATGAGACATACCATCACAAGAAAGTCTACAAAAAATACCTACGATTTGAGATGAAGCATTGTATCAAAATACATAAATGATTACAATTTGGTTATTCTGTCAATGTGGAATACTAACATGGATGTTCAGTACGTTACGGACAATTCCATTGCTGTAGCCTGATATGTAAAGTCCTACAATACAAAATCAGAAAAGACGGAATTAATAGAAATGTGGGAAGAGATTTCTCACGAGAAGAGTCTACGTAAGAAATTATACAGTTTCAATTTGAAGATGTTATCCCATCGAGAAATCAGAGCGTATGAATGCTCAGATCGGTTACCATCTGCAAGTCCATAGTAAAAATCTAGAAGAATTATTTGGGTGAGTCTAAGTCTTGCTGCAACGCGAAAGCGAGTACTTAAATCTGTTCAAGAAATCAAATATTTCGCAGAAAAAGATCCGGAAAGTACAGATATTGTGAAAACAAATATGTTGGACACATATTATCCAAATAGAAGTCATCATATTGGGAACATATGTCTCTATGAAGTGCTGCAAAACTACACTCTTTTTTTATTTCAACAACTTTTTTATTGTTTTTATATACACATAAAACATACAGTCATCGTTGATATCTAGTTACAGGGTTTCAACCCAGGTTCGCCCTTTTTGTGGCGCCACTTTGTTGAATTTCTACGCAAGGCAGGCCCCCTTATCCAATTGTCCTCCTAAGCGGGTAGATGGGGGGAGTAAGAAGGAAAGAAGGAGAACTTAAAGAAAAGACAGGAGAAGAAAGACTACAAGAAGTTTGCTGTTCTTGCTGCCGGTTCGGCCTCTAGGTGGGGTTGTTTCTCTCAAAACAAGGGGGACCCACTAAGTGGCTATGGACCATGGGTAACAGTTACTTTATGAAAACAAAGGTCCTAAGCCTAGAACAATATTTCATACCAATGTTATATAGACCACAATAGGCTGCTATATACTTTTCCTTTACCCAGCCGGGCAAGGGATTTATTTATAAAGTATAACAAGTGTTCAGAACTTGAAATGCATTTTCACAACAAACATTTTTGTCTGCAACAAAGCACAATCCTGTGCCGTACTTAAAGGTGAGAAAGGATTAAAGGAAAATTATGATAGAAAGAAAGGTTTACTTCAGGCAAAAAGAGGTGAGCAAACTGGGTACTGTTTTAGATCAAAATTGACAGAAATTCCCAAAGTAGTACATACACACAATGATATACCTTAATTAGCTGTATGTCTACTAAATGGAGTCGACGGTGTTTCGATCCCGGGCTCAAATTATAAAGGGATCATCTTCAGGACTTAGTAATTATATTGCCTGGTGTAACAAATTATGCGCCTGTTAGGAAGGAAAACAGGGGAAAAAACAGAAAAGCAATAGAAATGTAATTTGATTTTCTGATGCAGAGATTAGAGGTCAACCGAGTCACATTTAATACTTACAAAATTCGGAATCGCAGTGCAGTGAAAGTGCCAGCAGACGTGTTATTTATGAAGGTTGTACTGGCATGTAGTTCTCGTGCTCAGTGCCATCGGTTGTGTGGGCACTAGTTTCAACCGCGTAGGAGATGTTATGCGGGTCGCCAGAGGTGCTTGGATTATTTCTGTTGGCTGATGCGTACTAGGGGGAGCATTGTGCCAAGGTGAGGGTGAGTTGTGGAAAGCTGCCACCTCCGTGGTAGTGAGAAGTGCAGCAGCGTGTGCGCTTATCTGATGTTGGAATCAGGGAACCTAGTGTGGCCTGGGGTGGACAAGTGATCGTCTCTAGGGCGGATGGGTTGACGCTTACCTCTGCAACGATGCGGGAAATTAAATTACGGGCAAAGGAGGGTTGAATCCGGCGTTGGTCACGGATTAACGTGATGCTAGACATGGAAAATAAAACAAGAAATAAAAAAATGTGCTTGGTGTTTGGTGAAAAACAGTGAGTCTTTGTCTAGAGCGTACCATATGTGCAGGAGTTGTTCTGAATGGCACTTTGGATTAGTTGGAGCAGGGTGGGCGGCGTATCGGTGGAGATCCGCTAAAGCAGAGAGGGTGGCATTAGAGAAGCGATACACAGGGGACCGGAAGCCTATTTGACAGTAACTTACCGATTAAGGATCGGTGTGGGATATCAAGGACGTTCCATCTGGCGGTCCCGTCTTGCAGTGTTATTGTTGCGGTCGGTGGGGTACACGATCCGCTATGAGGAGGGAAAATAGGTTTTGAGTAGAAGGCCTTCTGGTTGGCTGGCGGGCCTCGTCTAACCTACAATTGGGCTTCTTGCCGAGTAATGGGCTTCTTACCGATTATACGAATAATATCTGATGCAGTCGGCCGCGTTGTGGGTCCACTGGTGCTTCACCGAATGTGCTACTTCCAGGGGAATGGGCGCGCTCTCGCGAGTTAAGGCTATTGAGTCATGTGATCCGGGTCACATGGCGGAGTATTTCCAAGAGGTGGCTGAGGATGATACGTCGGCCATCTTGTAGTGGGGTATTGATAGTGAATTGTGCTCAGGAAAGTGCATGACTTAGAAATGGCGCAAGAATTAAAAACGGGGCGAGTGGAAGTGAATAAGGTTATTTTGTTAAGATAAAGGTGCTGGGACGGGTGATATCGGACGAAGGTGCCTAAAGTGCGGCGCATGTGACAGAAAATTAGATTGTTGGTGACAGATTACATTGGACACATTACACACTATAGCTCAGAAGAAGTTCTGTACATTTGTGGAGCTCATTGTTTACGACTTGTTGGCACAAGTGGCATATTGTGAGGCAATGTTTATGGCCAATGTCCAAGCTATAGAAGGTTTGTCCAATCCTCACTCCTGTTTAGTCCAGTTCGGATAGTGTTGAACTGGATTATGGACTTGAGTTCTTCTTTGTTCAAGAGTTGAGACAGGTTTCCTCCTTTTTGTGGGGGCTTGACAGTCATTAGGATTGTCCATTGAATGTCATCAGCAGTGTGGTTCAGCTCTGAGAAGTGTTCCACCAGGGGAGCATTCGGCGTTCCACACTTAATTCTGCTCCGATGTTGGCAGATGCGTGTCTCTGCTTTTTGGCTGGTTTGTCCTACATACATCTTCTGGCACGGACAGATTATAGCATAAATAACATTGCAGGTATTACAATTAGTAAAGGATTTCATTTCAAAGTTAATGCCATTATGACAGATATTGCGTCCCTCAATTGTGTATTCACGGACAGTACAGTGGCCACATTTCACATGCCCCAGTAATGGTGGTAGCCCCCAGTTAGAGTCTAGGTGGGGTTGTGTCATGCTCAGGCTGGTACTGTTAAGGGCGGCTCATATGCTTCCAGGTATTTGTCTAGGGCCTCCCACATGCCCCTGTTTGATTGTTTCCACGGGGATTGCTGGAGGGCGATTGTGTCCGCCCCCTTCAGGTAAGTCACCCAGTTGAGCCAGCCCTTGAATGTTGCTTTAGAGGTGTCTTTCCAATTGGTGAGGACTATTTTTACCGCCGCTGTCAATAGGAGGTCCAGTAGGTCTCTGTCTTGTTGTGAGTCTAGCTGTGTAGTTTAGAATGCAGTTGTGAGAGATGCAAATACTGGTTTTAGTGTACATCCCAGTGTTTTATTTATGAACATCTTATCCCAGAATTTTCTGACCTTGGGGCATTTGTATATTAGATGTGCGAGGTCACCCTTAGCCTTGTCGCAATTCCAGAAAAGGTCATTTTCTCTAAGACTTAATGTCGCCAGTCGCGCTGGCATCCAGTAGGTTTTGTGTAGCAGCCATAATTTTGTCTGTGCTAGTACTGGGGAGATTTTGTTCTGTGTGGGGGAAGCCCATAAAAGTTGAAGGTCTCTCTCGCTGAGTATTGCCCCCGTTTCTGTCTCCCAGTATGTGTTTGCTTTGTTGTTTAGTTTTGTGGAGCCTAATTGTAGTATGCGGTATAGGTGTGACACTTGGTGTCTTGTTCTGTTAATGTTAGTCATGTACTGGATGATGGAGGGTTTGTGATTATTGAGTTTCGCTTTAGTCAGGGCAGTTCTAATTTTAAGGAAGCTGTACAATTCTAATTCAGGTAGGTTAAGCTTTGTTCTTAACATGTTAAAGGTGGCTGTGTTCCCTTTCACAACTAGCTGGTTTGGGTAGGAGATGCCCCTTCTTTTCCATGTCTCTATAGATAGGGGTTTTCCCCTGTACTTTATCTTCCCGTTCCCCCATAATGATTCCCATCTTGTGTTTTTATGCTAATGTCCAATTCCTGGTCTACCTTGAGCAGGGCATTGTGTTTGTTTTTAAGTATTGGGTTCTTGGGTTGTGTACGCTTGTTGGCTGTGAGGAGGGTTATGGGCTCCACATTGCATAGCAAGCTCCTCTCTCCCTTGAGCCATGCTGGTGTATAGTCTTGTACGGGGAGAACCCAGTATGCCCCTTGCCAAGAAGGCAGTTTGAAATGTTTTGAAATCTGCCAGGTTACGCCCTCCTAGCTTCTTATGTAGCCTTAGTTTCTTCAGGCTTATCCTCACTTTCATGTCCCTCCACAATATGTGTTGATCAGCTTGTCTATCTTTAGTGGGAGTCATCTGTTAAAGTTAGGGGAAGCATGTTGGCTACGTAGTTGACCATTGGTGTGATCATCATCTTTATTGTCTCAATCCTCCCCACCAGGTTATGTATCTGGTTGACCATTCCTCCAGGAGGCCCTTTATTTCTGTAATTAGTTGGCTCTCATTCTACTCTAGTGTGCTCCTGAGGTCCCTGCCAAATTGTATCCCCAGGCATTTAATTAACCCGGTCTTCCAGGAAAGGCCGAATCCCCCATTAGTTCTTTTGTGGTGTGGATGTTAAGGGGCTTACACACCGATTTGTCCTTGTTTAATTTGTAACCAGAGTGGTTGGAGTACTTTCCTATGGTTTCCATTAGGGCATTGATAGATGACTTAGGGCTCTCTGTGACTATAAGGATGCCGTCCGCATATGTGGCTTGTTTTTTAATGTCACCGCATTGATGGTAACACCCCTCATCTCGGTGTTGGCACAAATATCTCTGATCATTGGCTCTAAGGCCAGCAGGAACAGTGATGGTGACAGCGGACAGCCTTGCCTGGTTCCTCGCTGCAGGTTGAAAGGGCCTGAGATCGCTCCGTTGATTACTATCCTTGCACTAGGGTTTTTGTTTAAGGCCATTACTTTACTTGTAAATGCTTCCCCTAGATTGAATGTCCTCATACATTGTTCCAGGAAGTGCCAGGATACTCTATCAAACGTCGCCTCGGCGTCTAGTGTTATCGCCTCCGCTGGCTCCTCAGTTGCTCAGCCCTCTCTAAAATGTGACACAGGAGTCTTGTGTTGTCATGCGACATTGGTGTCTTTAGGAATCCTACTTGTGCTTTGCTAATTAACTTTGGGAGTACCATGTTGAGTCTTGTTGCCAGTATTTTCGCGTAGATTTTACAGTCCACATTCATAAGTGAAATAGGTCTATAGTTTTGGGACTGAGTCACTGCCCCTGCCCTGTCCTGGTGATTGAAAACTTTCTTCATGGTGGGTATCAAGAGGCTTATGAAACTTTTGTGAAATATGGCTGTGTATCCGTCTGGTCCCGGGGCCTTGTTGTCTTTAAGAGACTTCTCTGCCTCCTCAATTTCTGCTTCGCTTATCTCCTTCCCAAGTGTGCGTGCTTCGTCCTCTGTTATCTTTGGTAAATTTAGTCTCTCTAGGTACTCTGTGCAACCCTTCTCATCCAAAGACTGGTCTTTTTTGTATAGTTCCTGATAAAAGTCACTGAAGGTTCTCAGAATTTCTTTAGGCCTCGTGTGTTTGATGTTTTTTGAGTCAGTGATTGAAGATATGGTGTGGTGCATTTGCTTATGCTTTAGGTAGGATGCTAGGATCTTACCTGCCTTATTTGCTTCCCAGAGGTTGATTGCCTTATATTTGTTTTTCCATGGTGCTACCCTTTCGCTCAGGATTTTATTGTATTCATATTTCTTCTTTGTTAGCATTGCTAGTGTGGCTCTGTTCTTTGAGTCAGCTATATGGATTGTTTATAGTCTTTTTATTTCTTCTTCCAGTTTCTCTAGTTGTGCCTTTGCTCTCTTGTTCATTTTTCCTTTAATCTCTATTATTGTACCCCTGATTGTTGCTTTAAGCGCATCCCAAATTGAGCTAGGGTCCATGTCCTGTGTGTCATTAAGTCTTATGTATTCTCTAATGTCTTCTTCTATTTTATTTTTGTTATTCTGCTCTGCCAGGACATCGCTAATAATCCTCCATTTACGCAGTAGGTCCTCCTTTGTGCCTTCCATTCAGGACTAGGCTGACACAAGAGTGATCCAAGATAGTCCTTGCCGCAATATCTGAGTGGTCAACCAAGTGTGTTTGCAAGCCTGAAATTAAAATGTAATCTATCCTGCAGTAGGAGTTGTGGGGATTTGAGTAGAATGTGTAGTCCTTGGAACTGGGTGTTGTAGGCTTCAGGGATCCTTGAGGTTGTGTTTGTTGCAGATATTCCTTAAGGTGCCTTGAGCTTTGGTAGGTAGTGAATGGCAGTGTGATTGTCTGTCTAGTGTATGGTCTAGTGCTATGTTGAAATTGCCTGCCACTACAAGTAGTTCATTTTGGGGAATTGCCTCCAGTCTCCTCGAGACTCCCTCCCAAAATTCTGGGTCATCTTTATTCGGGCCGTATATGTTAACGAGATGAATGGTCTCTTCCCCTCTTTCCAGCTGCGTGATTAGTACCCTCACTGTCTCGTCGCTTTGTTGGTCAACTATCTTAATGTTGGAGTTCCTAGATACTAGCATGATCATCCCCTGTTTCTTTCCAGATGCCGGGGAAGAACGCCGACTGGCCGATCCACCTCGCCCTTAATCTTTGTGAATCCTCTAGTGTCAGTCTGGTTTCCTGCAATAGGACCACATCCCGTTTGGTCTTTGCCAGGTAGTCTAGGGTCTTTTTCCGTTTTATTGGGTGGTTGAGGCCTTTAACATTTAAAGACACTATTTTTAGGTTCAGAGCGATTGAGCTATTGTTGGTTTGTGTCATTGGTAGTTGCGGTCGTTCTCTATTTTCTCTGGTGTATTAATGTGATTAAGTCATGATTGGCATTTACCCTAGGCACGTAATGCCTGTGCTGCCTTGTAAGTGGGACGTTCTGCCCTCCCCCAGGGTCCGGTTCTAAGCTCCTTCTTGTAGTTGTAGGACAGATGGAAAGTAGGGTGATAGAGGCGAGGACAATGGATAGCATATCAAGGTATAGACAAGATAGACAATACACTCATCCCCAGCCCCCCTCCCTGAGCCACCCTCCCCTCCCCCCTTTGCTAAACTTCATACGCTAGATGTGCAATGGCAATATCCCCGCTCCGTCCCCCCGGGAGATTAACCCCTTTGTTTGCATTGATTTTCATCCCTTGAGTGCTATATTGGGGACCAACCCTTTGACATATTGCATTACCTTTTTCCCGTTGGTTAGTTCTAGTCGCCCCAGTTATGAGTGAATAGTTTAAATGTGTGAGCCCGCTCGTCTATCATAGTGTCTCTGGGTGGACATATTCTTTGTTCCTCTGACCCCCTTGCTCCTCCGCCCTTCTCCCTCCCCCTTCCCTCCATTAAGTGAAACAACAGAAAGGAAATTGATTAATCACAAAAAACTGAGTTGCAACACTCCTGATAAAAGGGAATTGTACTATTTAGCACGGTTACAACTGTTCAAACCATGGTGTTCAGAATTGGAATTACTTGGAGATTTTCAGAGCTATGAAGATTCCTTCAATGCTTCTAAAGATATCATAGAATGTACTGTGTTTGCAAATTATGTGAAAATGTTGAACAATGAAGTTGATCAAGAAGCTACTATTGTAGCTGAGATTGCTAGAGACAGTTCTCAAGACAGTCAAAGTTCTGCTCCACAGGGTCAAGATCCACTAGGACAACCATTTGTTGAAAATTAAGCAGCAATCACTATGAATGAGATGGAAACACCATTGCATCAAGCTCAAGAAGATATTATGGACTTGGAAGAGCAACTAAATGTTGAACAGAAATAAATAAATCAGCAAGTGAAACAACAGATTGACCATGGATTTCTTCATGAAAAGAAAGAATGCACATGCACATCATTTCAACCTATCCCAATGAATGTGATTGGTTAAGCTGGAACAGGAAAACGTTTCTTAATTAAAGTAATGACCAGTTATCTACAGAAAACAACTGACTCACATTTGTCTTCTGTTGTAACCGCTCCAACTGCGTTGGCAACACACTACATTAAAGGAATTACATCTCATCATTTACTTATGCTACCTGTTGGAATATCACAAGCTAACTATGGATGCTTGTTATAAAGTTTCAAGAGTGCTAAAGAAAATTAAACTTCTGACTTCTGAGTATTGATGAGGTAAGCATGGTCGCAAACTTAATGCTTGCTTTTGTGCATTTAAAAATGCAGTAAATTCTTAAATCAGAGTACGATGTTTTATTTGGAGGAAAACTTGTCATAGTTTTTGGAGATCTACTGCAACTTACTCCCATAAAACGACAACCAATATTTAAAACACTTGCGCTTGAAGTCCCCAGAAAGTCTTTGGGTGGCGTTGGAAACTTTAATATTTGGTCATATTTTGAATCCAAAGAACTCATTATATGCCACAGGCAAATGATGTTGATTATGGAACTATTCTTCAAGATATAACAATTTAAGTACTGACAGAACATGGCAAACAAGCTTTGCAGAGTCAATTACTTTCCAATTTATTTCCAAATGAAAATATAGTTTCTTAGAAAATATATATGAAAATTGCAGAAAAAAAATCTATATTCTGCTTAATGCCAACACTGCATGAGTGTTCTATATTCAATTAACAATTTTTGAAGTTAGAAAATGAAGAAATATTAAAAATGGAAGCCATTGATAAAATAGAGCATGAAGGAATCACTATTATATTGACAGAAAAATTAAAAACGAAATTGCTGGTTTAGAAAAGAATCTATATGCATGAATAAACTGTAGGGTAATTTTAATGCGTAATTTGGATGTTGAAAAAAGTTTAATTAATGGAGCAATAGGTAACGTTGTGGATTGTGTTAATTATCAGAATAAGGATGGAATTACATTTTTAAAAATTACATTTGATCAGATTGAAGACGTAATACAAATTGGTTGTTGTTCAGTTCATTTATAAGCTTTCTCTGGCATATGCAGTGACTATTCATAAATCTCAAGGTTTAAGTTTAGAAAGTGCTTTGGTGAACAACGGAAGTACCGTGTTTAAAGAGGGTATGGTATATGTTGCTTTGTCCCGAGTCAGAACTTTTTCTGGTTTTGATGACACAAAGGTTACTGCAGATGCAAACTGTGTAAAAGAGTTAAGTTTAGGGAGAACGTATGCTCCCAATTTAGGTCAATATCCTGTATTTGAAAAGCATGTGGTATGTCGAAAAAGAAGGTATGAGAATATCTGTAGTGCATGTATACAGAAGAAAAAAACGCAAGATATTGTTCTGATTGCAAGCAAAAAGGAAAAAGGACACAGTTGAAGAGATTGTTGGTTATCAGTTGAAAATAGTTCAGGTATCGACTGCTATGCTAATGTAGTGGTCAATGTAGATTTTTTCCAGAAAGTTTGCAACAGCAAATTATGGAGAATCGTGAAAAACAGGAACTGTGTTTTTTGCAATTTTCACCCCGAGTGGGCTGGGTATGCTCAGACGTGAGTCCCAGGCTCTCCACACCACTGGAGTCAAGCTATCCAGGCTGAATGAAGGCTGATAGCCAGAAACCGGTCCTTGGATGCTTGATTCCGGTCTGGGAAAGACATGGCTTGGTAGTTCGGACTGGACTGTTCCCATGGGGCACAGGGTCAGAGCTGATTTGCATATAGCCAGTGTCTAACCCAGGGTGGTGTGGAGTGAAAAAAATGATGGATTTAGGCCCAGATCCTTGTACTGGGGTGAATGTATGACATTGTTCTACATTCTGTCCATCAACTGTGTTTTTTGCAATTTTCACCCCGAGTGGGCTGGGTATGCTCAGACGTGAGTCCCAGGCTCTCCACACCACTGGAGTCAAGCTATCCAGGCTGAATGAAGGCTGAAAGCCAGAAACCGGTCCTTGGATGCTTGATTCCGGTCTGGGAAAGACATGGCTTGGTAGTTCGGACTGGACTGTTCCCATGGGGCACAGGGTCAGAGCTGATTTGCATATAGCCAGTGTCTAACCCAGGGTGGTGTGGAGTAAAAAAAAAAACGATGGATTTAGGCCCAGATCCTTGTACTGAAGTGAATGTATGACATTGTTCTACATTCTGTCCATCAACTGTGTTTTTTGCAATTTTCACCCCGAGTGGGCTGGGTATGCTCAGACGTGAGTCCCAGGCTCTCCACACCACTGGAGTCAAGCTATCCAGGCTGAATGAAGGCTGATAGCCAGAAACCGGTCCTTGGATGCTTGATTCCGGTCTGGGAAAGACATGGCTTGGTAGTTCGGACTGGACTGTTCCCATGGGGCACAGGGTCAGAGCTGATTTGCATATAGCCAGTGTCTAACCCAGGGTGGTGTGGAGTAAAAAAAACGATGGATTTAGGCCCAGATCCTTGTACTGAAGTGAATGTATGACATTGTTCTACATTCTGTCCATCAACTGTGTTTTTTGCAATTTTCACCCCGAGTGGGCTGGGTATGCTCAGACGTGAGTCCCAGGTTCTCCACACCACTGGAGTCAAGCTATCCAGGCTGAATGAAGGCTGATAGCCAGAAACCGGTCCTTGGATGCTTGATTCCGGTCTGGGAAAGACATGGCTTGGTAGTTCGGACTGAACTGTTCCCATGGGGCACAGGGTCAGAGCTGATTTGCATATAGCCAGTGTCTAACCCAGGGTGGTGTGGAATGAAAAAAACGATGGATTTAGGACCAGATCCTTGTACTGGGGTGAATGTATGACATTGTTCTACATTCTGTCCATCAACTGTGTTTTTTGCAAGAAAAATAGTTAAGCCATAGATCTTGTATCGACTGTCTGAATAAGATTACGTTCACATTAATCACAAATTCTGTTTTTTTCCGTTTGCGCCCCCCCACCCACACCCACCCTTTCCCCCCTCTGCCCCCCTTGCCCCCTCTGCCATCCTAACCCCCACCCCTAACCCCCCTGAACCCTGAACTCTCCCTCGTGAGGGGCTCAGACATAGTCTGTGCATGTGATGGATTACAGTAGAGGCAGTGAGGACTACCTTTATTACTACTTTAACTCAAAACCTTAATACTCCCATTATCGCGTATAACACTAATGTACAGTGAGCAACCTTGCTTTTAAACTCATGAATTATACTATTCAATATTAGATATTAGAGGCAGCTAAGACTGGACCCCGGCTCTGAAAAGAAGATAATATAAATATATTTAAAAAAATATAAAGTAAAAAAAAAACAATAGTAGAATTTCAATATTTTTAAAAACATTTTTTTTCAATTCATTTTAAAATATGTCATGTAATAAAATATCTAAACATGAATAGTTTAAAAAATTTAGCAAATCAGTATAAAAAAATCTAACAATTAATGCATTTAAAAATTGTAATTTAAAAAACCTTTGACATTCACTGAAAAAAACATAGGTTCCAGACATGTTTTAGTTAGGAATTAGCATTTATAAAACTTTAGAAATTCACAGAAAAATCCATGGGTTTTAGGAGTGTTATAGTTAGCTGGACATTTCACCCGTACAAAACCATTGAAATTTCTCTGTTATAGTTAGTTGTACTAACTATAACTTGCACGCCCGCAATCCACTGCTGATGATGTCACATAATACATCATTCATGACATGGTCAGTGACATCACTGATGACATAATCCATGTGACAATCTATCTGATACACATCATCATACACTAGTATAGCCTTTCACCACTCACTATACAATATAGAGTACCATGTTTAAACCATTGACACACCAATACAAGTTTCTAAAAACCCACTCAGTGATTTATAGATCTACACACACATCTAAACACTTATAGATTCACTCATACATGCTGAGAAAGATCAATAGAACACTATTAAATATATTTATACACTATATCAACATTACACACCAGCACACATCCTATTCACTTATGCAGTCATCCTACTCACTTATGCAAACAATTGAGCATACTTACATTTACTCAGCTACACACTTATACAAACACCACTTTATTTTTTCATATGGATAGTAACTCATACCTGTGTGTTACAAAATCACTATTACAAGTGTAAGTTTTCCATACAGTCACTCAGACAATCAGTGAGTCTTATGCATGTTTATTTATATCCAACAACTGTCACATACACTGCCTTTGATATGTCTACTTTGTTGGACATGTATCATTGAGAAATATATTTAGTCATCAACACACCCATAAAGAGATTCACTCACCCAAACAACTGTTTCCACATGCAGTCTTAACCTCATATACCTACTAAATCAACTAGTTACATATCTTTGGACAGTCCCCTGAGAAGGCCTAGGGGATCATGGGTAGTCTACCCTGCTCCCTTATGATGTTTTCAACTATTACATTTTACTCTCTTCTGAATCTACACAAAATTGGCGGTGATATGGTGCATTAGAGACAGACAGTGAGAGAAAGGAGGCAGGAGATAAAAAAGAGATGTCAAATACACATTGGTGATAATATAGTGGGAGAAAGGAAGTAACTATGAGCAAACTTACTATGTAACACAAAAAAGTTGCACAGTATACTATAAGTCTCACTTTATATTATAATCATTTTGGTACTACTTCATGAATTGCATATAAAAATGAATAATGTCTCAAACAGTTTTTAATTATTATATATAAATTTATTGTTGTGAATTTTCAAAATGTAATAGAACTTCCAACATCAAATTATCTGGAATCTCCTCAAAATTTTGATTGCATGATTCTATTGTTTGTAGACAGTCAATTAATTATTGGTCCAGAGACTCATCCATGAAATCCAAGTCATCAATATTTTCTTCAGGATTGTTCTCAACCATAATTTCAAAAGAAATATTTATGGTCTCTTCTTTCCCTTCCATTTTCTTGCTGTAAATTGCATACAAAATAACTATATCAGTAGAGTTAGGGCACTGTTGGGTTTAAGTTCAGACAGGTACTTCTGAGTTTTTAACAGTGAAGTTATCTTTGGGGAGTGTATGGTATCAGGCAGGAAGTAGAAATATAAAAAAGTGCATGTGATGAAGCCTAAGTAAATTCATAATTATACCAGAGAAGCCTAACTCAGTTCATAACTATAACAGAGAAGCCTATCTCAATCTATAACTATAACAGAGGGACAGTAAATAACTATCAGAAAATGTTTTTAAAATTAACTTAAAGTGCACAACATAGTTCCCCTTACAAATTAACAACTTACCTTTCAGAAAGCAGTTGAAGTTTTGTGAGAAAATCCTTTATAAATGTACCTCAGGTAGTATTAGTCAAAATGGCCGTGTTTCCCTCTCATTTTTCATTTATATTCAGGTACATAACCAATCAAATGTCAGCACATAAAAGTACAATTTGAAAGTAACATTTTAATTGGTTGTAAATTCTAACACTTTCATGTGTTTTTGTCATGTAATTTACCTCAGGATATTTAGACAGGTCTACAGCCCAAATGGCTCAATGGAATTCCACCAAATTTGGGAAAATGGTAGGGACTGGTATGTAGTAGGGCCTATTTTATATTTGGTGAAAGTCTCTCCAGTGGTTTTTATGTAAATTAATTTTTTGGGAGCACTTACCGGTGCGCGCCCCGGTACGCGCACCGGTAGCGCTACGGGAGTCCGCCATCTTGTGTTTTGGTAGAATTGGGACACAAGATGGAGGACAAACAACGTTGGGAATGGGTAAAAGGGGGAACTGTAGACACCCCCTGACCCCCTAGGTTTTCTGAGGGAGGCTTAGGAGGCCCATATAGGCCAAAAAATTTTAAAAAATATATAATAATTTTCGCGGGGTGAGCGCCCGGTACGCGCACCGGGGAGCATACCGGGGAGCATACCGGGGAGCATACTTTGGTAAAAAATAGTGAAAAAAGTTAGAGTAAAATAATCATTTTGAGTGATCAGAGGTAGGGTAGCCCTGAAATGAGCTTTTGGGTTCTGTGGCTGATTTAGGTACCTACAAGTAGGTTCCAATGCACAGTCTGAATTTCAGGAGGAATATTCCATTCCCCTCATCTGAGAAGTGCACACCATCTCCTCTGTAGATATCTTGCATGTTGTAACGCAAGTTATTGTTGTATATTGAACCCATTCCATAGTCTCTCATGTAAGCAGAAACAGATTTATTCACATGTTTCCGTGCTTTCTCAAATTGTGGACAAAATTGGTTGGACCACTTCCATTTCTGTCTTTGGCATATATTGGAATATACCAAGGCAGTTTGTGGAAAAAGTGTCATCAATTGCCCAAAGGTGTCCTTTAAAAGCATTTCCAGACCTACCCCAGTCAAAGTGCCTAGGTCATTTCCACCACAGTGCAGAATTATGAGGTCAGGGTGTGGCAGATGCAAAAAGGTTTTCACCAATGGTATCAATTGGTGACATCTCATTCCTCTCTGGCCAATCCACTTTATGTCCACATTTGGTAAATCAAGGTTGTGAAAATTTCTGATAGCTGTGTACCTTTGAGCCCAGTGGATGTAGCTATGTCCAATAATCCAGACAGAATACATGGTGAGAGGAGGTTCTGGTGCAGTCAGATGAAGTGTGGGAATGAAATGGCAGTTGGAACAGTAGGAGTTTGCAAAAAAAAACCTGTGAAGTTTCAGTGCTCTTGAATCACAGGAAATGATTGATGGATTCAGATAGTTGAAAACGGAAAGTTTGGGTGCATGGTTCTGTTCTGTGTAAGAAGTAATTTGAATGGTTAAGAAAAAGTCATTTAAAGAAACATTGCACCGGATAAGCTGGTGTATTGAGAGGTCAAACATCCTTGCTGAGTTCATTTGCAACATTGTAGAATAAACGTTTAAACCTGAGAAGTCAGTGAGGAGGGAGTTGTTATGGTAACAGGCAGAAAGGATTGAGGGGGGAAGCGTGTTGGTTTGAAAATAGAGAGGGAAGAGTTTTAATTGGTTAACATGAGGGATATGTGTGTAGAATTAGATGTTTTCTGTGCCATTCATGGTTGCAGTGTCTGGAGTGCACACCTTTTGCTCTGCTAAAGAAACATTGGTGTGTGTGTCTGACACTGTTCACAATCTCCCAAAGCATGTGTAAAGGTGAGTAATGATTCATTTAAAATAGATAGAGACTTGTATGCTCTATGGAGAAGATTTGGAAGCAGATTGTGGTTTTTTAATGTTGATTTGTGTCATGTTCTTTGATAATGCTTGGAAAAAAGTTTTTGCTGCATAGTGGAATTGTATTTTCTAAAATTGTGAAGTTTCAGTAGTGACATGGAATGCTTGTACATAGGACCTGTGCTGTGTTTCTTAAATGTGATGTGAAAAAAGATTTTGGGGAAAATGAATGGCTTTTACATTTTTGAGAAGGAATAAATAGTGTCTACATGATTAAAGAAATATATTTGAACCTTTCACAATGATGTCACATGTGTTATCTCAGATTAGGAAGCAGATTGAGATTATTTCTTGTTGGTTTGTGTCATGTTTTTTGATAATGCTTGGTATCAACATTTGCAAGATAGAGGAATTGTATTTTGTGAAATAGTGAGGTTTCAGTAGTGAAATTGAATGCTTGTACATAGGACCTGCGCTCTGTTTCTAAAATGTTATTTAAAAAACGATTTTGGGGCAAATGAATGGCTTTTACATTTTTGAGAAGGAATAAATAGTGTCTGCATGATTAAATAAATATATTTGAACCTTTCACAATGATGTCACCTGTGTTATCTCAGATTAGGAAGCAAATTGAGATTCTTTCTTGTTGGTTTGTGTCATGTTTTTTGATAATGCTTGGTATCAACATTTGCAAGATAGAGGAATTGAGGGCCATATTATCAAGGAAGCTGCGGTAGCGTATCGCCGCTTTACCGGCAGGAAACTGCTGATAAAGCGGCGATAATGGGCTTGATAATATGCGATTCGAATTTCAATCGAAGCCCAGGTTAGATGTTCACACATCTAACCTGGGCTTCGATTGAAATTCGAATTGCATATTATCAAGCCCATTATCGCCGCTTTATCGACAGTTTCCTGCCGGTAAAGCGGCGATAAACTACCGCAGCTTCCTTGATAATATGGCCCTGTATTTTTGTAAAATAGTGATGTTTCAGTAGTGAAATTGAATGCTTGTACATAGGACCTGCGCACTGTTTCTTAAATGTTATTCTCCTCTGCACCCCTGGACAAGCCTCACCTCATCTGCAACCCTGAACAAGCTTCACCTCATCTGAACCCCTGGACAGGCCTCACCTCATCTGCACTCCTGGTCAGGCCTCACCTCATCTGCACCCTGTTACCATCAATTATACCCAATATATTGAGGCCTGTCCAGGGGGCACGGAGGAGGTGAGGCTTGTCCAAGGGTCAGAGGAGGTGAGTCCTGTCCATTGTACTATTGGACACAGGCCTCACCTCCTCTGCACTCCTGGACAGGCCTGACCTCATCTGCACAATCTGCTTACTAATCTGAGAAAACACAGGTGACATGATTGTGAAATGTGCTAATATATTTTTTTAATCATGCAGATACTATCTAATCCTTGTCAATAATGTAAAACCAATGTATGTGCCCGAAATCTTTTTTTAAATAACATTTAAGAAACAGAGCACAGGTCATATGTAAAATCATTTCATTACACTACTGAAACCTTACTCATTTACAAAATACAATTCCTTTATGCACCAACATTTCTTTACCAAGCATTATTAAGAATGTATTAGTCTCTTATATTCTCTTCCTGACTTACTCTATTGTTCCACCTGTCCCCTTCCAACACCCTCTCTCTGACTAATTCCTTTTTACATCCTGACTCTGTGTTACACTCTCTCTTTGACTTACTTTCTCTTACACCGTGTCTCTGATGTATTCTCTCTGTCTCTTTTTTACAGCAATTTCTAAGTCATACTCTCTCTTACATCCTCTTCCTGATTTACTCCGTCTTACAACCTTTCTCTTTGTAACATTCTCTCCCTGACTTACTCCCTGTTACACCTTTTGTCTGTTTTACACCCTCTATCCCTCTTTCTGACTTTTTTATTCTCTTCCTCTCTTCCTGTTACACCCTCTGTCTGACTTACTCCTTGTTACATCCTCTCTCTGATTTACTTCCTCTTACACCCTCTCTCAAACTTACTCTCACTCTCTCCCTTTTACAGCTTCTCTCTGTTTTAGTCTCTTTTACATCCTCTCCCCTTCTAACATCCTCTCTCTGTCTTACATCCACTTACACCCTCTCTCTGTCTTACACCCTGTTACACCCTTTTTCTGACTTACTCCCTTTCTCCCTTTCTTTGACTTACTCCCTCTCCCTATTACATCTTTTCTCTGTTTACATCTTTTCTCTGTCTTACAACATATTATACACTCTCTCTGTCTTATTCCTTCTCTATGTTTTACTCCCTCTACCTGTTTCTTTCTCTGACTCTCTCTGTCTCTTTGTGTTACACCCTCTAGCTCTTTTTCTCTGTCTTACTCCTTGTTACATAGTTGCTGTGGTATAAACTTAGATATGTTGTAAACTAGTGTTTACATTGTTTGCTTATTGTCATTGCTTTGTTGTTTGGTAATAGTGGTCTATAATGTGTTATTTTTGTTCTTTACCACAGATTGAAATCAAGATTTCAATAGTAAGGAAATATGCCCTCAAGGCAGAGGAGAAGGAAAGATGCCAAGCGGAAAAAAACAAAAACAGCAACGGAATTAAAGCACTCCCCTACAACAAATACTTCAAAAACACAAAAAAAGCTCCTGGTAAGACAACTAAGTCTTTTTTTTCAGAACATATGTAGATAAAAAAAACTTTTAATGGGAATGTGAATATACAGAAGGAGAGAGCAAATTTGAAAAGGAAGGAGAGGCCTCCCAAAAATGTTACTACTGGAGCAGGAAAGAACAGTATGTATAGGAATAGAAGGCAAAACCAATTTAGGGACATTTGTAGACGAATGTTTTGCAATAGGGTAGTTTTAAATTTGTTAAAAAATGTTAAGAAAGGTAAACAGAGAGCTGCTTTTTACAAGAAAAAGAAAAGTGTAGAGAAGATTGTTGATCATGCTTTTGAAGTTAAGAAAACATTATTTATTTTAGTAATCAATAGAATTAGGATACTTAACATGGCAATTGATGTTTTCAAATCGAACAGTAGATGGAAAAGAATAATTAATCGGACTCATTTTTTTCTGGAGAGTGGATGCATAGTTCAAGTTGTGAGCAATTTTTTAATGAGGAGAGTTACTTCCAGGAGAATGTTTTGGTACATGCAGTTGACACCAGTGGTCGAGCATATGAGGTGAAAGACGGCTGTCCTATTGAAAAAGAGAAACTTGTGTCTAGAGATGCAGAAGAGGTGTTAGCTGATGAAGTTTTAGGGAGACGTACTAAGGGTCCAGTGTACACTTGGAAGTGTAGTAGTAATTGTAGTGTGCGACAGGATTCAATCGATTTGCTTCGTAATTTCTTACGTACATATAGTAAGAAAAGTCTCAAACAGAAAATGAAGATGTTCCAAGACTTAGATCCTTGCAGAGTCAGAGAAAACGCAGGTTTGCATGGGCATTCACTGGCTTGTCTTTCTAGAAAAGTATGTCAGAGTGTTTTTCATCATTTTAGGATGTTAGCAGTGCATCATAAGAAAATGAGGAAATTAGTGAGAAGGTTGTATTATGCAAAAAGTCCAGCACTTAAGCTTAAACAGTTAAACAGTGCTATTTTGCATGGATCTGAATTAGATGTGAAGAACATTTGTGAAGAAATTGAGTTTTGTTAATTTGATGAAAAAGAGGACAGTGTAGAAATTGACACAGTAATAGAAGGTAATATGGCAGACAATGTACAGATTTCAAGTATAGAAAAGTTTGACCAGGAAATTACCAAGGTTAAGGTGAAATCAAGTGAAAGGCCTAATTTTACTTGTGTGTGTTGTCGATGGACTCATTATAAGATTCAGACTAGGTTAGTTGATTTATATGCAAAAAGTGAAATGGAAAATAATAGTGAATGGAAGGATTTTGTAACTTATTTGTTGGTGGAGAATTCTTTTGATTTAAGTTCTGATAAGCGTATTTGTAATTATTGTTTGAAAAAATTAAATGAAAACAGTATGCCTGCTAGAGCTGTTCATAATAATCTTGAGTTGGTAGACATTCCTTCTGAATTGATGGATTTAAATACCTATGAATCTATTTTGATTTACTGTGTCCATCCTTTTCAGGCTATTGTTCACATGGAGCCTAAGATAGGGAAATTGCCTCCTTCAGATTTACAGAGAGGATTAAAGGGAAGAGTTGTTTATTTGCCTCTGGATTTCAAGAAAAATACTGATACAATTGGTGTAGAAAAAGTGGAAGAGGAACCTCTGGGTATTCTAGTTAATGGGGTTCCGACAAAGAGTAAGAAAATCTGGCAAGATTTAGTGGATGTTAGGAAAGTCAAAAAGGCAACGTTGTATTTGGTCAAAAACAATGAGTACTACAAACATGTATGTGTTGGAGCAGAGGAAACAGCTGCAGAAGAAGACAGTGATTTTTCAGCCGGCCAAATTGAAAAAGTCGATGTGTCTAGAAGTGAAGAAATATATGAACATTATACTGTTCATCCTTTGCATTCCAAAGAAGTAATGGGGAATGCAATTGACTTGTTTCAAATGAATACTGGTAAGTGGTGGAACTCGCACAGCTGGTTAGTAAATCAAAAGAGGTTGTGCAGGTGATATCCTGTAGTGTGCTCTGAGAAGATCGCTGCCTGGCCTGACAGCGACAATTCAACAGGAACTAATGCAATGCCGCCCCCTGGCTAGGGGGGAGCGTCTCAAAGCACAACGTGGGGTGACCAGAAGGTCTTATTCCATAAGCAAAGTTAGTCCAAACACCGTAGTGTAGTTCAAGATTTCACGTTTTATTAAACGTATTCCCAATTCAAAAATTAATCTTTAACAGGCATTGAGTGCTTCATGCTTGAATGCAAGGTAGGTTACACAGTTATAATAATTCCCGATGCATTTCGGGCTCCGCCCTTCTTCAGGGGATAACTCTACAAACAAAAGATGAAAGAATCGCCATTTCAATATGTGCTATGTAAACATGGTATCAATTAAAATCAATCGATGGTGTGCAGAAAAAAAGTTTCATAAGTGCCCAGTTTTAAAGAATATACTTAGCCAGGTCATTAAATTAAGAAAAAAGTAAGTGGACGAAAAAGAAAACCAAAGCGTCAAGCCGTCATTTGACGGCGCATACAAGAAGTTACTGTGACGTTTGTGGAGGAGTACCGACACGGTGCATTCAGTTAGCCGTCATCAGGTGTTCGTAAGAACCCAAGCAAATACCAAGTGTGCCATAGTGCCGCGTGCATGCCGCTCTCATCTAAATGGTGCTCCGCGCTTACAAACGCTAGCCAAGTACTCAAGTGAGTGTAACGATACGCAGACTCCGAGGAGTTCCCAACGGTAACAAGGAGCCAAACGCCCAGTGAATGTTATATTCGCGTGTGAGGGAAATTAGACAGAAAGAAAGGCCAAGTGATCACCAGGTCCTGCGAGTTAATGAACGAAAATGGGCGCCATATTAGAGTATGTTTAAGAGCTATGTGGAAGGTGAAAAAAGGATCAAAATAACATTATAAACAAAGGAATAACAAATTCATTATGAAATGGTGCGGTGAAAAACGTCGGTGATAACATGCACATGCGCATAAAACAATCAAAGGTAACATTGAAATTCCATGCGGTCATTGAGACCATACGGTGCCATGGTGGACAAATATCGGATCCAAAAGTTCTCTCGTTTTAACAAAGTGTTCTTGTTGTCAGTGGTCACTTTAACTTGCTCAAGCACTAGAAACTTGAGTTGTGCAACATTGTGTCTATTTTCCTGGAAGTGTGTCGCTATGCTGGATCTCAGATTGTTAGTCCGGATGTTGCTCTTATGTTCGAGGATACGAACACGTATCTTCCTCTCTGTGTGGCCAACATAACATTTGCCACATGGACATTTGAGTAGATAGATCACATTGTCGGTGTTGCAGGTAGCATTAACCCGCAGCTTGATGGGGTATCCTTTGAGTGGGTGGTTGGTGGTATTGCCCATGATACAGTTATTGCAATTGCTGCAATTATAGCAGGGTCTTAGGCCTCTATAGGTGGTCTGAGTGGCTGGTTCCTTGTCTTTAGTGAGAATCTCTTTTAAGTTGCGGCCTCTGGTGAAGGCAAACATGGGAGGTTGATTAAACAATCCTTGAAAATCTGGTTCCAAAGCCAGAATTGGCCAGTGTTTGCGAATTATGTGTTGAAAGGTTTTGGAAATGATCGAATACTTGGACACCACAACCATGCGGTTGGACTGAACCTTGGGTTTGGGTGAAAGTAGAGTATTCCTGGTGACGGTGTCACTTCTATTCAAGGCCATGTCAAGGATCGGTGGTGGATAACCACGTTCTTTGAGTTTCTCCAACAACTTTCTCATTTCTTGTTTACTGACCAGATCATTGGAAACTATACGTTTAACCCGTAATAGTTGGGCAAATGGTAAGTTGTTCTTCAGTTGCCAAAGATGGAAGCTGGTGTAGTGTAACGTGGAGTTACGATCAGTTGGTTTGCGGTACAAGTTCGTGTGCCATTGGTCGCTTTCTCTGTGTACCTCAACATCAAGGTAGTGCACCTTGTTTTCATTGTAATCCCATGTAAATTGGATTCTATCATTGACATTGTTCCATGACATCAGGAAATCAACGAGAGACTGAGCTGTACCATCCCACAGTAAGAAAATGTCATCAATGTAACGCAAATATAGTTTGCCATGTTCATACCATTTCGTCTGATTGGTGATATGTGTTTCCTCGAACTGCTTCATGAAGATATTCGCGTAGCAGGGAGCTGCGCAATTTCCCATGGCCGTACCATTTAATTGATGTAACCACTTGTCATGTATCGTGAAGTAGCTGTTGTAAAGAGTGAATATGGTCAATTCCATCAGGAACACTTTCAGATCTTGATCTATTTCAGATGTCAGTAGGACTTGCTCCACTGCTTCTATGCCCTGATCGTGAGGGATTGAAGTGTATAGTGCACAGACATCTACTGTGCACATGATAACTTGTGTGTCTTTCAATTCATCCATGGTGGGTGCCAATTTCAACAGGAAGTCTGTGGTGTCACGTACATGAGACTTGGTGTTCAAGACAAAAGGTTGAAGATATTTGTCCAAAAATGTTCCAGTCTTTTCGTGTATGCTGCCCTTGGTGGATACTATTGGGCGAAACGGAGGCCTAGTGGGATGCTTATGAATCTTGGGTAGCATGTGTAGTACAGGAGGTTTTGGGTTGGCGGGTGTCAAGTATCTTCGAGTTTTGTCGTCAATCGTACCATTGTCAAATGCCTGGTTGATGATCAGAATCAAATTCTTGGTGTATTCTGTAGTCGGGTCCCCGGGGAGAACATCATATATATTGGTGTCCATGATATGTGCCTCTATCTGTTCCTCGTAGAAACTGGTGTCCATCACCACCAGTGCGCCACCTTTGTCGGCATTCTGACACGTGATGTGGGAATTGTTAGCCAGCTGTTGCAGGATGTTCCTCTCCTTCTTAGTTAAATTGCCATGTCTGATGGGCGATTGGAACGGTAATTTAGTGATTTCTTGTTTGACTAGATTCTCAAACGAGTCAATAATCTTGTGGCTTACTGGAGCCATAAACGTACTGTGGGGACGTAGTCCTCTAAGCATGTCATCTGTTGGAGGTGGTGCTGGACATATATTCTCAAAAAAATGTCGTAACCTAATGTTGCGTGTCAATTTGAATAAACTGACCTCCAGTTCTAGGGTATTTGTTCTGGTCGTGGGGACGAAGGACTGTCCCTTTTGGAGAGTTGTAATTTCATCACGACACAAAGGAGTAGAAGAGATGTTAATTACTAGATTCCCATCCATTTTCACCTCTTCCTGTTGGGTCTCTTGTTCTTGCCGGTGGGCGGTGTTTGTTCTTTTTCTGTTGCCACGACGGGTCTTGCCCCTCCGGGGTCGGCTGGTAGATCCTGGCCAGGGTCCAAAAAATGATCCGCAGGTTGAACTGATGTGCTCGGTGTTTGAGAATCCGTGGCGGGTGTGGTGCGAGTTTGACGTTGTCGATTCTCGTCTTCAGAAGATGACGTTTCAGTGCCAGAAAATGGATTATATGCCTTGTTAGGACGTCGGCGGGCGTACACCTCTGCCCAGGTGTACACCTCGCCGAGTTTATAATCTATGGTATCTCTCTTGAACTTCCTGAGTTTCCTCTCCTGTATTTCGCGAGTATGCTTGTCCAGTTGGGTGGTGATATCCTCTAGCATTTGTGTGAGCTCCTCTTCGGTCATGGCCTTGTCCAGCTCAGCCCTGACGCTCTTAATTTCATGAGCAAGTTCTTCCAGGGTTTTAGACAACTCCTCGACTATCAGCAAGATCAAGTCGAGGGAGCATTTATTCAGCATGGAGTACCAACGTTCCACAAATTTGACATTGTTTTTACATAATAAAGGTTTCAATGGGACCCTCAGGCCCCGTGGGATCCTTTGTACGCGATGGTACCGTATCAAGGTACTAGCATGTAATTTTTGGTTCGATTCTTTCTTAAGTAGGTAGAGTAGCTGTTTGATGTTGCTCTCAACACTGCGAGGGTTAGCAGTGGAGGTGATGTCATCTTGGATCATGCCATAGATCTTGTCAGCGTCCTCTGCGGTAAAAGCAAATGTGCTTGCTTTTTGGTCGGTCATCCCAGAGACCGAATCAAAATTCATGATGAATGTGCTGGCGTGCTGGGTTCCTGGGTCAGGAAATAGTGAATACTGGTAAGTGGTGGAACTCGCACAGCTGGTTAGTAAATCAAAAGAGGTTGTGCAGGTGATATCCTGTAGTGTGCTCTGAGAAGATCGCTGCCTGGCCTGACAGCGACAATTCAACAGGAACTAATGCAATGCCGCCCCCTGGCTAGGGGGGAGCGTCTCAAAGCACAACGTGGGGTGACCAGAAGGTCTTATTCCATAAGCAAAGTTAGTCCAAACACCGTAGTGTAGTTCAAGATTTCACGTTTTATTAAACGTATTCCCAATTCAAAAATTAATCTTTAACAGGCATTGAGTGCTTCATGCTTGAATGCAAGGTAGGTTACACAGTTATAATAATTCCCGATGCATTTCGGGCTCCGCCCTTCTTCAGGGGATAACTCTACAAACAAAAGATGAAAGAATCGCCATTTCAATATGTGCTATGTAAACATGGTATCAATTAAAATCAATCGATGGTGTGCAGAAAAAAAGTTTCATAAGTGCCCAGTTTTAAAGAATATACTTAGCCAGGTCATTAAATTAAGAAAACGGTAAGTGGACGAAAAAGAAAACCAAAGCGTCAAGCCGTCATTTGACGGCGCATACAAGAAGTTACTGTGACGTTTGTGGAGGAGTACCGACAAGGCGCATTCAGTTAGCCGTCATCAGGTGTTCGTAAGAACCCAAGCAAATACCAAGTGTGCCATAGTGCCGCGTGCATGCCGCTCTCATCTAAATGGTGCTCCGCGCTTACAAACGCTAGCCAAGTACTCACGTGAGTGTAACGATACGCAGACTCCGAGGAGTTCCCAACGGTAACAAGGAGCCAAACGCCCAGTGAATGTTATATTCGCGTGTGAGGGAAATTAGACAGAAAGAAAGGCCAAGTGATCACCAGGTCCTGCGAGTTAATGAACGAAAATGGGCGCCATATTAGAGTATGTTTAAGAGCTATGTGGAAGGTGAAAAAAGGATCAAAATAACATTATAAACAAAGGAATAACAAATTCATTATGAAATGGTGCGGTGAAAAACGTCGGTGATAACATGCACATGCGCATAAAACAATCAAAGGTAACATTGAAATTCCATGCGGTCGTTGAGACCATACGGTGCCATGGTGGACAAATATCGGATCCAAAAGTTCTCTCGTTTTAACAAAGTGTTCTTGTTGTCAGTGGTCACTTTAACTTGCTCAAGCACTAGAAACTTGAGTTGTGCAACATTGTGTCTATTTTCCTGGAAGTGTGTCGCTATGCTGGATCTCAGATTGTTAGTCCGGATGTTGCTCTTATGTTCGAGGATACGAACACGTATCTTCCTCTCTGTGTGGCCAACATAACATTTGCCACATGGACATTTGAGTAGATAGATCACATTGTCGGTGTTGCAGGTAGCATTAACCCGCAGCTTGATGGGGTATCCTTTGAGTGGGTGGTTGGTGGTATTGCCCATGATACAGTTATTGCAATTGCTGCAATTATAGCAGGGTCTTAGGCCTCTATAGGTGGTCTGAGTGGCTGGTTCCTTGTCTTTAGTGAGAATCTCTTTTAAGTTGCGGCCTCTGGTGAAGGCAAACATGGGAGGTTGATTAAACAATCCTTGAAAATCTGGTTCCAAAGCCAGAATTGGCCAGTGTTTGCGAATTATGTGTTGAAAGGTTTTGGAAATGATCGAATACTTGGACACCACAACCATGCGGTTGGACTGAACCTTGGGTTTGGGTGAAAGTAGAGTATTCCTGGTGACGGTGTCACTTCTATTCAAGGCCATGTCAAGGATCGGTGGTGGATAACCACGTTCTTTGAGTTTCTCCAACAACTTTCTCATTTCTTGTTTACTGACCAGATCATTGGAAACTATACGTTTAACCCGTAATAGTTGGGCAAATGGTAAGTTGTTCTTCAGTTGCCAAAGATGGAAGCTGGTGTAGTGTAACGTGGAGTTACGATCAGTTGGTTTGCGGTACAAGTTCGTGTGCCATTGGTCGCTTTCTCTGTGTACCTCAACATCAAGGTAGTGCACCTTGTTTTCATTGTAATCCCATGTAAATTGGATTCTATCATTGACATTGTTCCATGACATCAGGAAATCAACGAGAGACTGAGCTGTACCATCCCACAGTAAGAAAATGTCATCAATGTAACGCAAATATAGTTTGCCATGTTCATACCATTTCGTCTGATTGGTGATATGTGTTTCCTCGAACTGCTTCATGAAGATATTCGCGTAGCAGGGAGCTGCGCAATTTCCCATGGCCGTACCATTTAATTGATGTAACCACTTGTCATGTATCGTGAAGTAGCTGTTGTAAAGAGTGAATATGGTCAATTCCATCAGGAACACTTTCAGATCTTGATCTATTTCAGATGTCAGTAGGACTTGCTCCACTGCTTCTATGCCCTGATCGTGAGGGATTGAAGTGTATAGTGCACAGACATCTACTGTGCACATGATAACTTGTGTGTCTTTCAATTCATCCATGGTGGGTGCCAATTTCAACAGGAAGTCTGTGGTGTCACGTACATGAGACTTGGTGTTCAAGACAAAAGGTTGAAGATATTTGTCCAAAAATGTTCCAGTCTTTTCGTGTATGCTGCCCTTGGTGGATACTATTGGGCGAAACGGAGGCCTAGTGGGATGCTTATGAATCTTGGGTAGCATGTGTAGTACAGGAGGTTTTGGGTTGGCGGGTGTCAAGTATCTTCGAGTTTTGTCGTCAATCGTACCATTGTCAAATGCCTGGTTGATGATCAGAATCAAATTCTTGGTGTATTCTGTAGTCGGGTCCCCGGGGAGAACATCATATATATTGGTGTCCATGATATGTGCCTCTATCTGTTCCTCGTAGAAACTGGTGTCCATCACCACCAGTGCGCCACCTTTGTCGGCATTCTGACACGTGATGTGGGAATTGTTAGCCAGCTGTTGCAGGATGTTCCTCTCCTTCTTAGTTAAATTGCCATGTCTGATGGGCGATTGGAACGGTAATTTAGTGATTTCTTGTTTGACTAGATTCTCAAACGAGTCAATAATCTTGTGGCTTACTGGAGCCATAAACGTACTGTGGGGACGTAGTCCTCTAAGCATGTCATCTGTTGGAGGTGGTGCTGGACATATATTCTCAAAAAAATGTCGTAACCTAATGTTGCGTGTCAATTTGAATAAACTGACCTCCAGTTCTAGGGTATTTGTTCTGGTCGTGGGGACGAAGGACTGTCCCTTTTGGAGAGTTGTAATTTCATCACGACACAAAGGAGTAGAAGAGATGTTAATTACTAGATTCCCATCCATTTTCACCTCTTCCTGTTGGGTCTCTTGTTCTTGCCGGTGGGCGGTGTTTGTTCTTTTTCTGTTGCCACGACGGGTCTTGCCCCTCCGGGGTCGGCTGGTAGATCCTGGCCAGGGTCCAAAAAATGATCCGCAGGTTGAACTGATGTGCTCGGTGTTTGAGAATCCGTGGCGGGTGTGGTGCGAGTTTGACGTTGTCGATTCTCGTCTTCAGAAGATGACGTTTCAGTGCCAGAAAATGGATTATATGCCTTGTTAGGACGTCGGCGGGCGTACACCTCTGCCCAGGTGTACACCTCGCCGAGTTTATAATCTATGGTATCTCTCTTGAACTTCCTGAGTTTCCTCTCCTGTATTTCGCGAGTATGCTTGTCCAGTTGGGTGGTGATATCCTCTAGCATTTGTGTGAGCTCCTCTTCGGTCATGGCCTTGTCCAGCTCAGCCCTGACGCTCTTAATTTCATGAGCAAGTTCTTCCAGGGTTTTAGACAACTCCTCGACTATCAGCAAGATCAAGTCGAGGGAGCATTTATTCAGCATGGAGTACCAACGTTCCACAAATTTGACATTGTTTTTACATAATAAAGGTTTCAATGGGACCCTCAGGCCCCGTGGGATCCTTTGTACGCGATGGTACCGTATCAAGGTACTAGCATGTAATTTTTGGTTCGATTCTTTCTTAAGTAGGTAGAGTAGCTGTTTGATGTTGCTCTCAACACTGCGAGGGTTAGCAGTGGAGGTGATGTCATCTTGGATCATGCCATAGATCTTGTCAGCGTCCTCTGCGGTAAAAGCAAATGTGCTTGCTTTTTGGTCGGTCATCCCAGAGACCGAATCAAAATTCATGATGAATGTGCTGGCGTGCTGGGTTCCTGGGTCAGGAAATAGTGAATACTGGTAAGTGGTGGAACTCGCACAGCTGGTTAGTAAATCAAAAGAGGTTGTGCAGGTGATATCCTGTAGTGTGCTCTGAGAAGATCGCTGCCTGGCCTGACAGCGACAATTCAACAGGAACTAATGCAATGCCGCCCCCTGGCTAGGGGGGAGCGTCTCAAAGCACAACGTGGGGTGACCAGAAGGTCTTATTCCATAAGCAAAGTTAGTCCAAACACCGTAGTGTAGTTCAAGATTTCACGTTTTATTAAACGTATTCCCAATTCAAAAATTAATCTTTAACAGGCATTGAGTGCTTCATGCTTGAATGCAAGGTAGGTTACACAGTTATAATAATTCCCGATGCATTTCGGGCTCCGCCCTTCTTCAGGGGATAACTCTACAAACAAAAGATGAAAGAATCGCCATTTCAATATGTGCTATGTAAACATGGTATCAATTAAAATCAATCGATGGTGTGCAGAAAAAAAGTTTCATAAGTGCCCAGTTTTAAAGAATATACTTAGCCAGGTCATTAAATTAAGAAAACGGTAAGTGGACGAAAAAGAAAACCAAAGCGTCAAGCCGTCATTTGACGGCGCATACAAGAAGTTACTGTGACGTTTGTGGAGGAGTACCGACAAGGCGCATTCAGTTAGCCGTCATCAGGTGTTCGTAAGAACCCAAGCAAATACCAAGTGTGCCATAGTGCCGCGTGCATGCCGCTCTCATCTAAATGGTGCTCCGCGCTTACAAACGCTAGCCAAGTACTCACGTGAGTGTAACGATACGCAGACTCCGAGGAGTTCCCAACGGTAACAAGGAGCCAAACGCCCAGTGAATGTTATATTCGCGTGTGAGGGAAATTAGACAGAAAGAAAGGCCAAGTGATCACCAGGTCGTGCGAGTTAATGAACGAAAATGGGCGCCATATTAGAGTATGTTTAAGAGCTATGTGGAAGGTGAAAAGAGGGTCAAAATAACATTATAAACAAAGGAATAACAAATTCATTATGAAATGGTGCGGTGAAAAACGTCGGTGATAACATGCACATGCGCATAAAACAATCAAAGGTAACATTGAAATTCCATGCGGTCGTTGAGACCATACGGTGCCATGGTGGACAAATATCGGATCCAAAAGTTCTCTCGTTTTAACAAAGTGTTCTTGTTGTCAGTGGTCACTTTAACTTGCTCAAGCACTAGAAACTTGAGTTGTGCAACATTGTGTCTATTTTCCTGGAAGTGTGTCGCTATGCTGGATCTCAGATTGTTAGTCCGGATGTTGCTCTTATGTTCGAGGATACGAACACGTATCTTCCTCTCTGTGTGGCCAACATAACATTTGCCACATGGACATTTGAGTAGATAGATCACATTGTCGGTGTTGCAGGTAGCATTAACCCGCAGCTTGATGGGGTATCCTTTGAGTGGGTGGTTGGTGGTATTGCCCATGATACAGTTATTGCAATTGCTGCAATTATAGCAGGGTCTCAGGCCTCTATAGGTGGTCTGAGTGGCTGGTTCCTTGTCTTTAGTGAGAATCTCTTTTAAGTTGCGGCCTCTGGTGAAGGCAAACATGGGAGGTTGATTAAACAATCCTTGAAAATCTGGTTCCAAAGCCAGAATTGGCCAGTGTTTGCGAATTATGTGTTGAAAGGTTTTGGAAATGATCGAATACTTGGACACCACAACCATGCGGTTGGACTGAACCTTGGGTTTGGGTGAAAGTAGAGTATTCCTGGTGACGGTGTCACTTCTATTCAAGGCCATTTCAAGGATCGGTGGTGGATAACCACGTTCTTTGAGTTTCTCCAACAACTTTCTCATTTCTTGTTTACTGACCAGATCATTGGAAACTATACGTTTAACCCGTAATAGTTGGGCAAACGGTAAGTTGTTCTTCAGTTGCCAAGGATGGAAGCTGGTGTAGTGTAACGTGGAGTTACGATCAGTTGGTTTGCGGTACAAGTTCGTGTGCCATTGGTCGCTTTCTCTGTGTACCTCAACATCAAGGTAGTGCACCTTGTTTTCATTGTAATCCCATGTAAATTGGATTCCATCATTGACATTGTTCCATGACATCAGGAAATCAACGAGAGACTGAGCTGTACCATCCCACAGTAAGAAAATGTCATCAATGTAACGCAAATATAGTTTGCCATGTTCATACCATTTCGTCTGATTGGTGATATGTGTTTCCTCGAACTGCTTCATGAAGATATTCGCGTAGCAGGGAGCTGCGCAATTTCCCATGGCCGTACCATTTAATTGATGTAACCACTTGTCATGTATCGTGAAGTAGCTGTTGTAAAGAGTGAATATGGTCAATTCCATCAGGAACACTTTCAGATCTTGATCTATTTCAGATGTCAGTAGGACTTGCTCCACTGCTTCTATGCCCTGATCGTGAGGGATTGAAGTGTATAGTGCACAGACATCTACTGTGCACATGATAACTTGTGTGTCTTTCAATTCATCCATGGTGGGTGCCAATTTCAACAGGAAGTCTGTGGTGTCACGTACATGAGACTTGGTGTTCAAGACAAAAGGTTGAAGATATTTGTCCAAAAATGTTCCAGTCTTTTCGTGTATGCTGCCCTTGGTGGATACTATTGGGCGAAACGGAGGCCTAGTGGGATGCTTATGAATCTTGGGTAGCATGTGTAGTACAGGAGGTTTTGGGTTGGCGGGTGTCAAGTATCTTCGAGTTTTGTCGTCAATCGTACCATTGTCAAATGCCTGGTTGATGATCAGAATCAAATTCTTGGTGTATTCTGTAGTCGGGTCCCCGGGGAGAACATCATATATATTGGTGTCCATGATATGTGCCTCTATCTGTTCCTCGTAGAAACTGGTGTCCATCACCACCAGTGCGCCACCTTTGTCGGCATTCTGACACGTGATGTGGGAATTGTTAGCCAGCTGTTGCAGGATGTTCCTCTAAAACGTGAAATCTTGAACTACACTACGGTGTTTGGACTAACTTTGCTTATGGAATAAGACCTTCTGGTCACCCCACGTTGTGCTTTGAGACGCTCCCCCCTAGCCAGGGGGCGGCATTGCATTAGTTCTTGTTTCAAATGAAAGCAGCAAAAGGAAGTCCCATTAGTGTATGCGAAGAAAGTTTGGAAGCTCGTTGTTTTCCACAGTTATTTCTAACAGGTCGAGGTGGACGATATGACGATCGACCAGTTCAAATTCCTGCTTTTGAATACCAGACTTTAAGATCATATGCTGAAGATCCAAGGTTTCGTCAAAGCATTCCGTATTTGTTTAATCTACTGTATGAAAGTGACTTGTCTGGGCTTTCTTATGCAGTGAACCATATACTGAAAAGTGGAGCACATCTGCAAAATGTTTAGGCGAGGGACTTTATGGAGAAAGTTAATCTGCAAGACATTTTTTTGGAATCTCAGCTAATCAATCGTCATGGGGAATTGAAATGTATGCTAAGAACCTTAGGAACTCCTACATGGTTCCTCACTCTCAGCTGTGCTGAGTATGCATGGAACGACTTACTTCAATTTCTACGAGAGGCAAATGCAAACATACAAAATATAGAATTCAAAACACCTGGAGAACTGTGTTCTTTGGATCCAGTGAATGTATGCAGATATTTCAATCATAGATTTGAAGCTATGATATCTTTTATTACCAACAAAACAAATCCTCCCTTTGGAGAGGTTTTGGATTTCTTTTGGAGAAAGGAGTATCAAGCGAGAGGTGCTCCTCACATACATATGTTGTTATGGATTAAAGATGCACCCACATTTGGAACAGATTCGGATGACACAGTGATGAGTTTCATTGAAGAGTATTCAACATGTGCTGTTCTGAAAATTACCGAAGAAAACACTTTAAGGCAACAAGTTTTACGCTTTCAATCCCATCGTTGTGGAAAGTACTGTCGTCGAAAATTCAGAAACAAGGACAAGTTCTACACAAAATGTCGTTTCGGGTTTCCACGACCAGTGATTTCTAAAGGAAGAGTAAATAATTTGTTGTCTTCTCTGCGACATACTGTGACGAGGAAATCACCAAAAAATACACACAGTTTAAAAAGAAACGAAGAGTCCAAGTACATCAACGACTACAACACAGTGATTTTGTCCATGTGGAATGCTAAAATGGACATTCAGTTTGTTGCTGACAACTCTATTGCTGTGGCTTGATATGCTGAGTAACATTGTTGCTAGCAGTAACTAACACTGCTGCCTGGTCCGCTGATACGAGCAGATTAAGAAAATTGCTGCCTTCAAACCGCTTTTTCCAAAGTAAGTAATAGACTCTTGACTGGGGGTCTAGACTAAAGAAACCCCTTGGTGTTTTCTCTAAGTTAGCGAAATACTTAGTGCGGAACTCTTTTCTTCTCTTTTCCACCCAGTTGGCAAGCCGGATCTAAAACTGTGCTGTGGTCTAAACCCGCTTTCTCCGCAAGCCGACTTCATAACTGTGCTGTGGTCTTACGCCGGCAATAGAAATTTTTGCCGTCTTTTCGACTTGTGTGTAGTAAGTAATGTGGCACAGCTATTTATAAGTCTGCCTAATTCAATTGTAATTAACCCCATAATTAACCTCTTTGTGGGCCTTTGTTTGAAATAAAAGTCGTATTAGTTACCTGAACTTAAGGTATAATTAGACAGTATACTGTGGATTCATTTTTTAATTTTCTCATTTCGAGAGCCCTTACTTTTAAAACGTATACAGATTTAAATCTCGTGAACATCGCTAAAACTGAAATTTTTAAAACCAAAATAGACGTAAATAGTGTAAAGACCATATTGCATAAAATATTCATGTCCTGAATGCACTAGACTGTTCTAAACCGAATAGAAGTATGTCAGGCCTTGCATACATCTTAAGTTATGTAAATGGAAATATAAGGCTCAACTTGATAATTAAAACAATGTTCACGCAGACAATAATGTGTACATAAGCTAACCCTAACACAAAGGAGGGTGACTATGGTTTTCTTTTAATTCTTTTAAAACAGAAACAAAGAGCCGCCCAGTAGGTGGGTGAACCACATAAAGAATTACAGCTCAGAACTCAAGGTAAATGAAAGTGGGCCGTTTATTTTAGGCGAACAATGGAACTGTACCCCCTAAAAAACAGCAATCTAGTAAGCTCCTGCTTCATTTCTTTTTAGCAACTCTGATGCACAAGAATTCATTTCTTTGTCGCCAACTGGCTAAATATTTGGAAGTACGCTGTCTACTTAGAAAATAAGAATTTACCCGGCATAAGTGAGTGATTTATCATTGTTGAAACCTTATGACTATTAATGGTTCTAATTTAAATATAGATATGTTGTGTTAAACTGCAGGACAAATAATGGTTCTAATTTGAACACAGTTAAGTTTTGTGCAGCCGCCACACCGTCTGTATAAAATTTGTAACCTAGTTTTTATAATTAGGTATTGAAATGTAATTAAAAAATTTTTTAACCAGGTAGAACATGTATTAATGTAATTTTGTTCTTTCAACAGAGGGTCATCTACTGTATGTAGAAATTCCTTGTCCTGATGATGGTCTTATGAATAATCTCTAAAAGACCGAAACGTCGACTAATTAGTCCAAGCCTGCATGTAATTCATCATACCATTTTTGATTTTCTTCTGTTTAGTTGAAATCACAATGTTATCTTGTGTTTAGCAGTCTGGACTTTCTCAGATATACTAAAGGACTAAATAATTTGTACTGTGTATATTTGATGATAACATTTTGTGTATGTACCCTATTTTGTAAGAATTTGTTTGCTTCTTTTGTATAAAAATGATACCTTTTGTCTTGAAAAGAAAAAATAATAATATTCAGACAATATAAAATCCTGGTTTTTGCATTATTTACTTTGTTAGTGTGGTAACATTGTATGTATTGATTATGATCTGAAGTTATTAACTTAGTACAGCGATTGATTAATCACAATTAGGTACTCAGATTTATTACAACAGAGTCCTAGCACGCTGATAAATAATACTTGAATAAAGTCCCTTGCTGGTCCATTTTCCTTGTATAACAAGTATTGCCCGAACCCGCAAGGGTAGATTGGGTTGCTCACCTCAATATTGTATGTGGCTTGATATGTGACGTCTTACATCACGAAAAAAAGAAAAGACAGAACTAAAGGAAATGTGGGAGGACATTTCACATGAAAAGAGTATAAGTAACAAATTATACAGTTTCAGTCTGAAGATGTTGTCGCATCGAGAAATTGGAGCATATGAAAGTTCTGATCGGTTATCATCATCAAGTCTCTATGCCAAATCTAGAACAATCATTTGGGTGAGTCTAGGTCTTGCTGCAACACGAAACCGAGTTTTGAAATCTGTACAAGAAATTGAGTATTTGGCGGAGAAAGAACCAAACAGTACAGATATTTTGAAGACAAACATGTTGGATACATACTATCCAAATAGAAGTAGTCATCTTGAGAACATTTGTTTTAATGAAGTTCTACAAAACTATAGTTATAAGAGGAACATCACAGAAGATATCAATAATGGAATATATGCTGTCATTGGGTGTGAAGGATGTCTAGTGAAGCAGAGAAAAGGCCATTTGATTAATCATCGAAAATTGAGTTGCGAATCTACAGACAAAAGGGAATTTTACTATTTAGCTCTTTTGCAACTCTTTAACCCATGGCGTACAGAAGAGGAACTACTTGGAGATTTTCTCTGTTACGAAGATTCTTTTAATGCAACCAAGGATACCATAGAATGTCCTGTTTTTCCAAATTATCTGCAAATGTTGAACGAAGAAATAGAGCAAGAAGCCACAATTGCTGCAGAGATTGCTAGAGACAGTTCTCAAGACAGTCAGCGTTCTACTTCATTGAGTCAGGATCCACTAGGAGGACCAAATATTCAAAATGAAGCTGCCACTGCCATGGATGAGGTGGAAAGAGCTATGGAACAAGCTGACGAGGATGTAATTAACTTAGAAGATTTGGTGAAAGAACTAAACGTTGAGCAGAAACAGATATATGACGAAATCACAGAACAGATTGAACATGGATTCAGTCATGAGAAAAAAAAGAGTGCTCATGTACATCATTTAAGCCTGTCCGAATGTACGTGAGTGGAGAATCGGGAACTGGAAAAAGTTTTCTGATTAAAGCAATTGCAACTTATTTGCAGAAAAGGACTGAATCACTGCTGTCTTGTGTTGTAACTGCTCCAACTGGGCTGGCAGCACATAACATTAAAGGGATTACTTTACATCGTTTACTGATGCTACCAGTTGAGCATGATAACAAATTGCAATACCACGAGCTATCTGGAGATGCGTCTTCTGAAGTTTCGAGAGTCCTGAAGAAAATGAAACTACTTATCAGTGATGAAGTAAGCATGGTTTCAAATCTAATGCTTGCTTTTGTGCATTTGAGAATGCAAGAAATTCTTAGAACAGACTATGATGTCTTATTCGGAGGAAAACACATTATTGTTTTTGGAGATCTACTGCAGTTGACTCCAGTGAAAGGACAACCAGTGTTTAAAATGCTCACACATGAAGATACCAGGAAGTGCCTAAGAAGTATTGGAAACGTTAATATATGGTTAAACTTCAAATATCGAGAACTGCTTCAAAATATGCGACAGGCAAAGGATGAAGATTATAAAAATATTCTACAAGATGTAAGAATCGGAAAACTAAGTGAGCATGGGAAAGAAGCTTTACATGCACGATTAATTTCAAACTTGCATCCAAATTAAAACATTCTTCCAGAGAATATTTTTAAGAAAATTACTGAGAACAAATCTGGGATATGATGCCAACTGTGAAAGAATGTTCCATTTTCAACAACAAAATGTTAAAGTTAGAAAACGAAGAGATTGTGAAACTGGAAGCTATAGATAAAATAGAGCATATGGGAGCAACAATTATTTTGTCTGAAAATTTGAAATCAAAATTGGATTCATTAGAAAAGAGTATATCTAAAACTGCTGGTTTTGAATAGACTCTGAATGTGTGTTTAAATCGTGGTATCATTTTGAGAAGGAATTTAAATATTGAAAGAGGTCTGGTAAATGGAGCAATGGGTCATGTTGTTGATTTTGTGAATTACAGACATAGAGATGGAATTGAATTTTTAAAAATTAAATTTGATGGCATTCTTGAAAAATCAGTCGTTGTTCAGCTAGATTTTTGCTTGTGAAAGACTTATATGTTCGCCGAAAACAGTTCCCTATTTGTCTGGCATACGCAGTGACAATTCATAAATTTCAAGGTTTAAGTGTAGATAGTGTTCTGGTGAACATTGGAACTTCTATGTTTAACGAACGTATGGCATATGTGGCATTATCACGAGTCAGAACTTTATCAGGTTTGTACTTGATTGAGTGTGATGAGGCAAAGATTTGTGCAGATCTAGATTGTGTTAAAGAATACAATAGGTTAAGAAGAGAGTATGCTCCACATTTGCCTCAATATCCTCTGTTTCAAAAGCGTGTGGTAGGCCGAAAAAGAAGAAATGAGAATAATTGCAGTGAGGTACTAGCAAAAAGACAAAAAGTAGATGAAACTGTAATTGTAAGCAGAAACAAAAAGGATTCTGTTGAAGATGTTGTTGGATTTCAATTTGAAAACAGTTCTGGTGTCAACTGCTATGCTAATGTAGTGGTTAATGTTGTTTTTTTTCTTCAAAATTTACAAGAACAAATTGTTGAAAATCGAGATCAAACATTCTGCTGTTTATTAAATTCTGTGTTTGGAAATTTAACAGTGATAGAGCAAAAATAGAAAGTGTTTCAGAATTTCGAAATCTTTTAGACATATGTTCTGGTCAAAATCAATTTTCACAGAATATTCAACAGGATTGTCAGGAATTTTTAATGTATATGTTTGCTGTATTAGAAGATGAAGGTGTAGATGTAGAAAATCTATTTGGCCTTTCTTATCAATGGCAGCATGACTGTGACAATTGTAGTTTATCAAGTAGTACTAGAATAGACACTGAAAGATTTATATATTTGACTTTACCAGACTGCAAATCAGTGTCTTTCAATAATCTAGTTAAAGCAGCTGATCACAATATGGTATGTACCCAATGTAAGTCTGCTATGCTGTCCACATTATTTCTACAAAGTTATGGTCAGTATGTCATTTTAATGTTCCAACGATGTAGACCTGATGGAAGTAAATTGACAACTTCTATTAAAAATTTCGTGGCTTCTCAGTTATCAATTTCAGGAAGAACCTTTGCAACTGCAGCTATTATTTATCATGACGGTCCATCGACAACATCAGGGCTTTACACCTGCTATTTAAAATGTCAAAAAGGGTGGAAGCTGTGCAATGATACTCATTTGACTTTCAAACAACGTTTGCCTTTTGAATTAAAAAAACTCATACCTAGTGTTTTTAGAACCAAAATTTAAGTAAAAGTAATTGGCCTATGAAGACGGGAGCAGTTAATAAAAGTTAGTTTACTATTTAAAATTATATTCTGAGTAAAAGTGATCAAGATAATATAAAAAATTGAGTTGTCATATAGGTACTGTAAGTGGATCTCATAGTAAGTAATATCAGTATCATACGAAATGTTGAACATGAGTGAGCCAGAGATGGAATTATAAATATTTAAATATTGTGAAAATGTAGTATGAGCCTTTCTTTCTGAACGTCGGGAAAACGGTAATTTCAGAGTTTGTTTTAAATAATTTGAAAATATACTGATACATCTGACACTATTTGGCCTTAATGAAAGGTGAAGGAATGAGCAAAGAGTCATGACTGAAAAAAAGGAGTATATGAAAACATTGAAACATATTTCAGATGTTCTTGGAGCTTTTGTTCTAGAAAGTCAATGAAATGGAATTTTGAGAGAACAGCAGAGTACTTTCCAACGAAAAGGACCTTCATGATGTACTATTTGGCCTAAAGGAAAAGTAAGTGAATCAAAGATTAGTGTACATTTGTGATTTTTAAGTTTATATGTTTTTTTTTAAAACACAATCTTTTAGATTGTGTTTTTTTTCACCGCTGTCATATGATGAGTAGTTTAACTCACTGTTTTAGGTGAAATTCAATAAATTCTGAGAACAGCAAAAATAAACTATGTAACATATGTACAAGTTATTCTATAGTTTGTATTGTGCACTTTAAATTGTATTCCCATTGTCTCACACTCACTTTCCTTTTTCCACCCTCTTTCAGCTCTCTTTACTCACTCATAATGTCTTTCTCTCACTCTCTTTCACCCCGTTCCTTTACTCCACTTCTTTCACAACCCCTTATTCCCATTTCAACTGTCTGCATCCCCTCTCTGCCTTGCATCACTTTTCAACTTTCAGTCTCTCTGTTTATTTTTTCCGTCTTTTCCTTCTTTCCTCTTTTAGTAATTCTTCTTTACTCTCTCACCTCTTTTGTCGCAGTCTCTCACTATAACTCACCCACTCTCCCTGACTTATTTTTCTTTGTTCCTTTATTTTTCTTTGTTCCTTTCTTTTGATCTTTTCTCTCTGTTTTTCGTTCACTACCTCTATGTCCTCAGTCCATGACTCTCCTTGTCTTATGCTCACTTATGTTTATCTACCTTCTATCATTTCTCTTAAAACAAATTCAATCCTCCTCTCTCATCGTTCTTCATCCCCTTTTTTTTACTCCGGTTCCATTACTACTTCTCTTTTCCTATTATTCAGTGTCCTTCTCTTTACTTTCATCACCGAATCACATTCTCTCTGTTCCACTGATTTACTCCTCTTACCCTCTCTTTCCTTCTTTTGCTCCCTTTCCTCACTCATTGTATTCCACTTCACTCAGTCCTTCCCTTAACTACTAACTTCCTCTCTCCCTTCATCCCTTCACTCTGTGACACTCCTTCACTCACTCTCAGTCATCTTCCATTCCTCATTCTTGTAAATGCATCCTCAATCAGACTCCTTTCTCTCTCAGTTATTCCCTTTTTACTTACTCCTGTTTCCTGATTTAGTTTTGCTAACTCACATTCTTTTAGTAACTTTCTTACCTTCAGTTCATTTCTCTCTTCTTCTCTTCCTCTCTGTCACAGAACGTATCTGCCTTACTCTTAGTAATTTGCTCTCCTTCTATTTCTTTTTCCTTCTTTTTGTCCTTCTACATTATTTTATTTCCCTTTCTGTGTCATTCACTCTTACTTTATTTCTTAGTACAGTTTTATGATTTTTAACCTCTTGACCTGTCTCTTCTATTTTAAAATATATATTTTACTTATTATAACTTTTTTTACTCTCTTTCACAGATACAAAGTATAGTTCAAACATGTAATTAAATTTATATTAATTATATGGTAAGTATGACTAAAAAAATGTAGTTTGTCATCACCCTTTCCTTTAACCTCATTACTATTCACTCACCCTACCTGAAACCTGTTTCCTTACTCTGCTTTCCTCACTTATTCTTATCCTCTATGTTTACTCTTCTTTCCCTACTGTCCTACCACATTCAACTTCTTTCAGTCCCCCTGGTTTACTTCCCTTACCCTCTGTTCCCTTCCTTCGCTCCCTCACTCATTCCCTTACTCATTTACTTCACTACTCTCACTCGTTCTCTCAGTCTGTCTGTCCTCGCAGTTCCTCACTTCCGTTCCCTCACTCTGTCTCTCTTACCGTCATTGTCTCTGTCCCCTCACTCTGTCACTACTCTTTTGTCATGCTTACTCCCTATAACTCACCCACACTCCCTTACTTACCTTTCTTTGCTGCTTCACTCAGACCTTTTCAGTCACTCTTTCCTTTACTCTGTCTGTCCTTTCTCTCTGTAACTCCCCATGTCTTACTCTAATTCAGTTTTATCCACCCTATTTCACCCCTCTTTACTTACACTCACTGCTCTTTTGTCACCCTCCCGCACCGTTGTTTATTTATTGTGGTTCCCTCACTTCCCCTCATTACCCATCCTTTACTGTCCTTCCTTTTACTTTCAACACCCACTCATATTCTCCCAATACCTCTGCTTTAGTCTTCTTCCTCTCTCTTCCCTTCTTTCGCTCTCTTATTCATTTTCCTTTTCTCACTTACACCCTATTACACGTTCTCTCTATCTTAATATATAATAAACAGTTCCTCTGTGTTGCTTCCTGTCTCTCTCTGTGTCTTAACATCACTATCTCTATGTCTTTCCCTCATGCTCATTCCTTTCTTTTTTTTTTGGTGCGCGCCCCGGTGCACGCCCCGGTATGCGTACCCTGAAGAAAAAAGAATGAGTTTTTTTAAAATGTAGTTTTTTTTTATAAATCGGAGGTAGTTCTAAAAAGAACTTTTTTTATTATTTTTGTTGTTTTATATTTTTTTAATTATTTTTATGAACATTTTTTGCTTTATTTGGCTTTTCTGAACAGTTTTATATTTTTTTTTTATTTTTTATGGGGAGAAACAAAAAACTGGGAATTGTAAACGGCTCAACTGGAGCAAAAAAAAATCTCGAAAAAATTAGGGTTTCTTCGGGCACTTGTGGTTATCACCAGCAACGTTGATGAGGGTAATACTCTTCTCACCATAAGTGATTGTTTTGCCACAATATATGCAAATGATTTTGTATCGACCAAACTTGGGTTGAATACTTGAGATCATCTCCCTTGCCTCTGGACCCGATGGAGTGGGTTCATTGGTTGTTGAGGTGCTGGCAGACGATTGTGGAAGGTTTCTGCACAGTTCTCTCACCTCTGCTGCAGAATGGTTATTAGGGTGCAATCGTTGCATGTGCCGAATCATTGTATGATTTCCAAATGAATATTTTTTTGCAGGGTTCCCCCTGGATAGTACAGCACCACAGATGAGACAGGTCACCTTTGCAGCGTTTACCTTCGTTGCACCCCTTGGCATTTCAAAAAACTCCCATATAAAGTGCTCCTTAGGTTTATATGGAGCATTGTCTTCAGGCAGGAAATGTCTTCTCTGCCTTCTCTCCTCCTCCTCCTCCTCCTCCTCCTCTTCTTCTTCACCACCAATGTGATGTTGTGGTGGTCCTTGTGGTGGTGGTGGTGGTGGTGCAGATGCTCCTGCTGCTACTGAAGCCATTTCTCTGTCAATAGAAGCAGGTCTTCCTCACTCAAAGAACAAAGTGAGAATGAGGAAAAAAGGTGGGGGCTTTCATCATTTGGAAAACAAAACTGTTCTGAACCAATGAAAAGTGTTATTTTCAAGTCACATGACCAGGGCTTTCATCATGTGGAAAACAAAAGTGTTCTGAACCAATGAAAAGTGTTATTTTCAGGTCACATGACCCAACGCGCTTACGCTACGCGCCCGGGGGCCCGCCCGGAGGCACGTAGCATAAGCACGTGTGGTCGCGCCCGGGGGTGTTTACGTAGCGCAATCGTATGCGCTCGGGCGCTTCCGGGTGCGTTTACGCCGCGCGTCATAAGACGCATCACACGGCTACGCGACACGTCACGATGATATTTTCGTTCGCGACAATAGCGCTAACGGGAAGCTCACCGGTACGCGAACCGGGGCGCGGCAATTCTGCGCTTACCGGTGAGCGCATCGGTACGCGCCACGGGAGCGCTCCGGGGCAAAAAAATAAAACAAAATAAAAGATAAAAAAATAGTATTACATAAATATACAATATAAAATTCATTATAAAAAATATTACATTTCATATCTAAAGAGATTTGCTATTGAAAAACCTTTGCAATTCACTGAAAAAACCATAGGTTTCACACCAGTTATAGTTAGGAATTAGCATTTAAAAAACCTATTAAATTCACTGAAAAAACCATAGGTTTCATCACCAGTTATAGTTAGCTGGAAATTTTACTCGCATAAAACCATTGAAATTCCCACGTTATAGTTAGTTGGACTCACTATAACTTCCGCGTGCAATGCACTGCTGATGACGTCACATATTACATCACTCATGACATGGTCAGTGACATCACTCATGACATCACTGATGACACCATCCTTGTGACAGAGTGACATACCTCCTTTCAGTGTAATGTAACCCTTGAAACACATATTGAAAAATAAAAACTAACATTTTCAAAAAATGGAGATACCCATACCAGTTACAACAACCAATTCAGTAATTCCACCATCTATATACACATCCACTCATTCACCAACAGTTCTATATAGTCACTCATACATATACTCACTCATCATATGTAGTGATATACCTATACATCCTGTTACACACCGACAGTCATCCAAAAGTTACTCACACACATACTCGCACATGGAAATAAACTATTGAACATCCATTTATTTGCATATACAGCTATACACACACTACCACCTTACTTCTAAGGAAACTTACACATACTTACTCTATTAAACAATCACTTATAGAAACACATACTAATTTAAACAGGAACTCTTACAATCCCTCACTCTCACATATACTCACTTATATACATCAATATTCACATATACTAGATTAAAACATATATAGTTACTGATAAAGACACCAGTGAGACATTCATTCACTCACTAACACACACATATACACACTCATCCACCCATACAGTCCTGCACATATGCTGTCTTCAAAACACATACAAAGAGAGAGTCAGTCATTCATACATCTATGTGCTAAGTAATACCCCCACCAAACCATACAAACACTCATATTGATACTAAGAAAAACATCTAATAACCCATATACATACACATGTAGCTACTCACCAACCCATGCAGCCACTTATACACAAAGTGAAACACTAAAACATTTACTTAAATATTTAAACATTACTCACTAATATTTATTTTTCAGAAAGACACACATTCACTGGATGGTGTCATCAGTGATGTCATGAGTGATGTCACTGACCATGTCATGAGTGATGTAATATGTTACGTCATCAGCAGTGCATTGCACGCGCAAGTTATAGTGAGTCCAACTAACTATAACGTGGGAATTCCAATGGTTTTATGCGAGTAAAATTTCCAGCTAACTATAACTGGTGATGAAACCTATGGTTTTTTCAGTGAATTACCTACTGGCGGTCGCCAGTAGGTATATATAGTTAGGATTTTTTCTCTATGGGTTTTTTGAAAATTCTATGTCTAATAACTTTGGCGTTTGTGGACGGAATTGGCTGTAATTTTCAGGAAAATGGCACATTTTGTTTCTGAGCAGCCCCTGAAAATTGGGGGGGGTTTCGTCCAGGGGGGGTCGAGAAAAAAGGGGGGTCCCAAAACGTGTTTTTAACATTGAGTTTTCCATAGGGCGGTTGGCCTCACTTTTAGCCCGAACGGCTGAATGGATTTGCACGAAACTTGGCAAAATTGTAGGGACTGGTAGCCCGATGTGCCTTTTGTAGGTCTCAATATATGTGCTCCAGTGGATTTTGAGAAATTAACGTTTAAAAAAAGATATATATCTGTAACAGCGGACTGGGCAGCGGCCCAGGACGCGTACTTTTCGCGCAACGGAGCTTTGTGAAGCGAAGCTGATTGGTTCTCCGGCGTCTGTCAACATTCCAAACAGTCCGTAGCGGCCGCCATCTTGTCTCTCGGTAGGATCGAGAGACAAGAGGAGGTCAAAACAAAGGGGGAAATAACTATAAGGGGGCATAGTAGATCCTCGCTGACCCCCTAGGTTTGATGTGGAGGTTTTAAAAGGGCCCCGCGGGGCAAAAAAAAATAATAATAATAATAATCGAACGGCTGAATGGATTTGCACGAAACTTGGCAAAATTGTAGGGACTGGTAGCCCGATGTGCCTTTGCTAGGTCTCAATATATGTGCTTCAGTGGATTTTGAGAAATTAACGTTCAAAAAAAGATATATATCTGTAACAGCGCACCGCTTCGCGTACTTTTCGCGTTACGGAGCTTTGCGAAGCGAAGCTGATTGGCTCTCCGGTGTCTGTAAACATTCCAAACAGTACGTAGCGGCCGCCATCTTGTCTCTCGGTAGGATCGAGAGACAAGAGGAGGCCAAAGCGAAGGGGCAAATGACCATAAGGGGGCATAGTAGATCCTCGCTGACCCCCTAGGTTTGATGTGGAGGTTTTAAAAGGGCCCCGCGGGGCAAAAAAAAAAATAATAATAATAATCGAACGGCTGATGACCATAAGGGGGCATAGTAGATCCTCGCTGACCCCCTAGGTTTGATGTGGAGGTTTTAAAAGGGCCCCGCGGGGCAAAAAAAAATAATAATAATAATAATCGAACGGCTGAATGGATTTGCACGAAACTTGGTAAAATATTAGGGACTGGTAGCCCGATGTGCCTTTGCTATGTCTCAATATATGTGCTTCAGTGCATTTTGAGAAATTAACGTTCAAAAACAAGATATATATCTGTAACAGCGCTCCGCTTCGCGGAGATAAAATTATATGTGTATTACCTAGCTGTTGCTAACACCAGTTAGCGACGGCTAGTAGGAGATAGCGACCATCTTGGGTCCCACTTTGCATGTGAGTGATATTTATCACTAATGACATGCAAAGTGGGCATGCCAAGATGTTAGCGACTGGAAACAGTCGCTAACATCGCTATCTCCTATTATCAACTTTTGGAAATATTCGAGATAAGCGCGAATATCTCCAAAAAGTAACAGCTGCCCTGAGCAGTTCTTAGCCATGTTATCCAATGGGAGGTGGATAACATGGCTAAGAGCATTAGCTCGGTAATGCATGAATATCGCGGAGTTTTCAGCGACATTAATGCATTGCGCTCGTTTTTTATCGTATTTGCGATAAACCTTGATAATAGCAAGGTTTATCTGCGATAATTTCTGACGGTAAAAAAATCTTTGCAATGCATCGTTAGGGATAAATATCGCTTAACTTTGGTAATATGCCCCAACGTCTGTTAACGTTCGATTCGAAGGAAATCAGGAATTGTTGAAAAACATTGTGTGCGCCATCTTGTCTTTTTTCAAATGCCACACTTTTGTCGTGCACGGCAGCCATTTTAGATGCCTTGACCAGATCCACTCTGTGAACGCTGTCGATCCTTACCATGGCTCCCCACCCTCGCAAGCATCTCCCCCAGGCAGTGGTCACCCCCGCTCTCTGTTTTATGCATGGGTAATAAACCTCCCCCCATCTGCGCTGTTCTTCCCTGAGAATCACACCCTGTGCCCGCCCGACACCTCCCTTTCGCCCTATTCACTACCGCACCCTCTGACACTCCTTTTCCTCTGTGTCCGATTGTCCAGGCCGGTCCTAGGCTATCAGCTAGCCCTGCAGATGTAGTTTATGGCCACAGCTGTAAAGAATCACCCGTCTTCAAAGGAGTTATAGTAGATCAAGGCCCACACTCGATGAGATCCGTCACAGCAGAAGCGTTGCTATTATCTGAAAACCATCCTGTATTGTGATTGGGGAGGGGACCGAGCGTGAAGCGGAAGATTCCAGGGATGACTCTTTGTACATCAAAGTTTTTACAATTATGTGTCACATTAAAAATATATAGCACTCCGACAAAGTAGTAAGATTATAAAACTTTAATAATTTATAAATATATACAAGAAAACAAAAATAGTAATAACATATAAACATTTTTAGAGAAAAACAACGAAGTAGCGGTCGGCTGTGCGAATAGTCCCAACGCAGCACAACGTCCAGATTTCCGGCGTGGGGCGTCGCGGGGGGTGGGTGATCAGTAGCAAACTGTTGTGCGAATAGTTCCAAGGCAGCAGAACGCGCCGAAATCTAGATGACACAAAAGTGATGTCTAGTAAGTTGCCACCCAGCAAATAACGGCGTGGGGCGTCGCGGGGGGTGGGTCATCAGTAGCAAACTGTTGTGCGAATAGTTCCAAGGCAGCAGAACGATGGCACCAAGGTGATGTCCAGTAAGTTGCCGCACTGGTTTTGGTATCCTACAATGCTGCTCCGAATAACGGCGTGGGGCGCCCCGGGGGAGGCGGCGTGAACGGGCCTCTCCAGGTGGAGTGTCATCTGTTGTAGTGGGGCGCCCCTTTACCGTTTCAGTTGCCATTCCGTCCGCTTTTGGTCCACTGTGTCAAAATCCGCCATTCAGCTGAGTTGCGCCCACTCTTGCGGTGCAGCGATAGGCGGCTGCCACAGGACTCTCAAAATGGCGGCAGGCTGTTTCCTTTTTGGGCCTGGTCCACTGAAATGGCCCTGGGACACCTTGGAAATCGGACGCTTGTGTGCTAGGTCTTGGACCCCATTCTCGAAAGCGTCCCCTCCGCCTTGAGAATTCATCAAAAGTTTTGGGGGCCCCGACTCCTGCAGGCTTCTGGTGGGGAGCGGCTGCCATGATTGCTCGCGGAATGACCACGACGGAGCTACGAGATGGTGGTGCTCTCATGGTGACGCCAGCTTCAGTCTGAAACATCCAGAAACAAGGTGGGGCTTTCATCGTTTGGGGGGAAAAAAAAGTTTTCATCCAATGAAAAGTGTTGTTTTTAGGTCATATGATCAAGCCTTCCATCATTAGGAAACCAAAAGTAAAATGAACCAATGAAAAGTTTTATAAAGAAGTCACATGACCTGTTATGCGGCATAGGGTATAAAATGTGGAGAAAATACGTTGGCACGTGAGGCGGTGTCAGTAGCGGACCGATGTGCGAATAGGCCGAAGGCAACACAACGCGCCAAGATCCGGATGGCATCGAGGTGGTGTCATAGTTGAGAGTTCTGAGCAGCGGTTGTAACACTGTCTGAAGCTTATTTGCAGCTGCTGCAGCTTCACTACGCGCGAAGATCCGGATGGCACCGAGGTGGTGTGTAGGAAGTTGCCGCACTGGTGTGGCCATCCTACAATGCTGAAAGTCGGCGTGGGGCGCCCCGTTGGCCTGTGAGTTTGCGTCAGTAGCGGACCGATGTGCGAATAGGCCGAAGGCAGCACAACGCGCCAAGATCCGGATGGCACCGAGGTGGTGTCTAGTAAGTTGTCGCACTTCTGTGGCCATCCTACAATGTTGAAAGTCGGCGTGGGGCGCCCCGTTGGCCTGTGAGATGGTGTCAGTAGCGGACTGATGTGTGAATGGGGCTAAAGGCAGCGCAACAATATTTTCTACTATATTTCCGGTGTAGAAGAGACCACAAGGCGCTGAGATGCCAAGATCCGGATGGCACCGAGGTGGTGTCTTGCAAGTTGTGGTACTGGTGTGGCCATCCTACAATGCTGAAAGTCGGCGTGGGGCGCCCCGTTGGCCTGTGAGATGGCGTCAGTAGCGGACCGATGTGCGAATAGGCCGAAGGCAGCACAACAATATTTTCTGACTGACACCACAAGGCGCTGAGATGCCAAGATCCGGATGGCACCGAGGTGATGTCTAAGTTGCGGACTGGTGTGCGAATGGGGCCAAAGGCAGCGTAACAATATTTTTTGTATGGAAGATACCACTAGGCGTTGAGATGCCAAGATTCGGATGGCACTGAGGTGATGTCTAGCAAGTTGGTGTGGTCATCCTACAATGCTGAAACTCGGCGTGGGTCACCCCATTAGCCTGTGAGATGGCGTCAGTAGCGGACCGATGTGCGAATAGGCCGAAGGCAGCACAACGCGCCAAGATCCGGATGTCACCGTTGTGGTTTCATAGTTGAGAGGCACTTCATCTGCAGTGGGGCGCCGAGATCCGGATGGCACCGAGGTGATGTCTAGCAAGTTGCTGTACTTGTGTGGTCATCCTACAATGCTGAAACTCGGCGTGGGTCGCCCCATTAGCCTGTGAGATAGCAGTTCTTTGGATTTGCGAATAGGCCGAAGGCAGCACAACAATATTTTCTGACTGACACCACAAGGCGCTGAGATGCCAAGATCCGGATGGCACCGAGGTGATGTCTAAGTTGCGGACTGGTGTGCGAATGGGGCCAAAGGCAGCGTAACAATATTTTTTGTATGGAAGATACCACTAGGCGTTGAGATGCCAAGATTCGGATGGCACTGAGGTGATGTCTAGCAAGTTGCTGTGGTCATCCTACAATGCTGAAACTCGGCGTGGGTCACCCCATTAGCCTGTGAGATGGCGTCAGTAGCGGACCGATGTGCGAATAGGCCGAAGGCAGCACAACGCGCCAAGATCCGGATGTCACCGTGGTGGTTTCATAGTTGAGAGGCACTTCATCTGCAGTGGGGCGCCGAGATCCGGATGGCACCGAGGTGATGTCTAGCAAGTTGCTGTACTTGTGTGGTCATCCTACAATGCTGAAACTCGGCGTGGGTCGCCCCATTAGCCTGTGAGATAGCAGTTCTTTGGATTTGGGCCTGGCTCGTCTGCTGTAGTGGGGCGCCCCTTTACCGTTTCAGTTGCCATTCAGCTGAGTTTCGGCTGCTCTTGATGCTACAGCGACAGGCGGCTGCAACAGGACTCTCAAAATGGCGGCCTGTTCTTTGGATTTGGGCCTGGTCCACTAAAATGGCCCTGGGACACCTTAGAACTCGGACGCTCGATTTTTTTTTCCTTTCCTGTACATGCAAAAAAAGGTAAATGCCCGGTACGTTACACGCTTCATCTGCCACGATGAACTCTCTAGAGGAACCGAAAAAAAATATAGTTGTGGTAACTATACCATGCATCGTCATATGGAGAGGTGGCAACAATTAATTATAGTGCTGCATAAAAGAGAGATTTGGAGGAGAACCCCTGACCTGCTAGTACATTCATCAAAGAAGTGGCACTGAGAGCTTCAGAGGCAAGGGAAACGGTCCCAAATATTTAGAAGAACTTTGGAAAGATTAAAATGACATGTTTAGATTGTGGCAAATTTATTTCATGTGGACATCTGAGTGTTACTCTAATAAATACAGCATATGAACATCATCATAGTCGATGGTTGGTAGAGACATTTTGACTATATCCTGGACCTGCCCGTCCTCGCCCAAAATGGCGCCAGAATAAATGGGACTCGTAACTCCTTGTTGTGTACTGGTTGCAGAACCTTGAAATCACGAGATACGTATGCAGTTTTGAAGCACATGGCGGGCGGGGACGAGAATTGATTGAATATTTCGACATCCCTATTGATATTAAGTTCTGATGTGTTATTGATTACTGTACTGTTGAAAGTTCGAATTAACGTCACCCATGGTACTTGCCCGCAAATGTATATCTAGATAATTTTATTGTAACTGGCCCTGTCGTATTTTAATTATAAAATGTACGTCCACCGATTCCGTAACTGTTAGACACCTTAGTTCTTGCAACCTAATGGCCCGCCCGTTACGTTCCTCTACAGTGTAAATGTCTATTCATCATATACGATTACAGTTTGCTCCGTGGCCGGCCCACGTGGTTATAGGCTCGTATTTGTATAATGAAATTTTCACAATAAAGGTTTTTAAAAGAAAACATGGTAGTAGTATATACATTGGTAAAGTTTTTAATAATAGTCACTGTTTTAGAATCATTAAAAGGCAAGTGAAATAAAGCAGACCAATTACATGAAGGGTAAAAGGTATAATACGAAGGAACGCAGTAAAGATAAATGGTCAAGGGCTGTTGTGTTTTCTATTCCTGCAACATAAAGTGATCGATAAGAATCTCATATTCAGGCGTATCGGCGACTAAGACAGCAGGTCGACCCTCTTTTGCTCAACGGCTCCGTCATGGGACGAAGAAACGCTCTTTTTCTCGAAAAAAGAATATATTTTACTTGCAGGACAGTTGTAAAATTTCCGGGAAAGTACATTAGCCTGGAACATTATAACATATATTTAAGAAAAAATAATGTTCGGAAGTAATGAAAAGCGTAATTTTTAGGTCATATGATCAAGCCTTTCATCATTACAATAAGAAAAGTAAAATGAACCAATGAAAAGTTTTATTAACAAGTCACATGACTTGTTATGCTTACGTTACGCGCTGCGCGCCCCGGATGACTTCCGGATGCGCTAACGCGGCGCGTCATATGACGCATTACGCGACAACGCAGGTACAGAATATAGTCAAAATGTCTCCACCAACCAGCGGTCGGAACACAACCCCTTTCAGCAGGCTAAATAGTTCTGTTAAATGACAACAGAAGGGACAGGCAACAAGAACCATCAGTCAAAGAGGGGAGGGCTAGTTCTTCTCTACCGGGTTACATTGGGGCGCTACCGGAACTGATCGAATTGGTAGTCTACAGTGTTTCTGGATGTTTCAGACTGAAGCTGGGGTTAGCATGAGAGCAGCACCATTTCGTAGCTCCGTCGTGGTCATTCCGCAACCAATCATGGCAGCCGTTCTTTATCGTTATTTTGGGCGGGGTGGGTGGCGGAGCCGAGCTGTTTTGCAGCCATCATTGTGTGGAGTTCAGTTCATCTCACTAGTTTTGTATTTGTCATGAGGGGTTGTTCCTAATGTTTCTATTTTTGCGAGGTCAAAAAGAGATCCCATTAGTGGCCTACTGATTTTGCTCGATTCTTTTTCTTTTTTTTTACACGATTTTTCGTTATCTGCAAAGACTAAACAGAGTATTGCGACTCTGTGTTTGTTTGTAAATAGAGAATGAACCAAAGAGAACTAATTCTAAAACAGTAAATACTTGGATAACAATGAATCAAATGGAGAGAGAAGCAGGCACGACGGATTACAATGGGGGCAAAGACCTGCGTTAACTACCTTTCACTATCTGCAAAGAGAGAGTACTCCTAATAGAAATGAGGGGGGGGGGCACCATTCAAAGCAGATCAGTGTGCATAAACACGAAAATGTTTTCACTTACCACGTACTTGACATTCGACAGCTTATGATATTTGCTATTAAAAAACCATTGAAATTCACTGAAAAAACCATAGGTTATAGACCATATATAGTTAGGAATTAGCATTTACAAAACCTTGAAAATTCACTGAAAAAACCATAGGTTATAGACCATATATAGTTAGGAATTAGCATTTAAAAAACCTTATTTTACTCACACAAAACCATTGAAATTCCATATATAGTTAGTTGCACTAACTATATATCGCGCACCTGCAATCCACTGCTGATGATGTCACATATTACATCATTCATGACATGGTCAGTGACATCACTGATGACATCACTGATGACATCTCAAATGACATCACTGATGACATCACTGATGACAACATCCAGTGACTGTATGTTTCTGTAAAGTTAAAATGTGTCTTACATATTGAAGAATGAGTGGAAGTATAAGTGTCTGGACAAAGGATTTAGTAGGTGCATGACTGAATGCATGAGTGAGTGATTAAATGTGTCTCACTGAGTGCATGGGTTAGTGACTAAAGTGTCTTAATTTGTGCATCATTATGTCTGTTGTTCTGTAAACTGCTGCATGTTTTGATCAGTAGCTATATGATTAACTATATGGGTTACTGATTGATTGTCCAAGTATTTGTATGGGAGACTGAGTGTGTGTGTGGCTGGCTGGGAGGTGTGTGACTCTGTGCAGATCAATGTGTACTTGTATCAATGATTGTATAACAAGGTAAGTATGTGTTAGTATATGTTTGAAAATGTAAGGTGCTCTATGTTTAACTGTATAGACAAGAAAATGGAAGTGTCATTGATTCTTTACAGGACTGACTAGGTGTGTGAGTAACTCCATGGATGAGTGGCAGACTGTGAGTGTCTGTATAGGTGTATGAGTGCATATGATAGTGTTGTAAAGATGAGTGATTGTATGTATGAATGATAGTATGGGTGAATGAGTGAAGGTGTGTGTAGACGTAGGAATCAGTGAGTGCGTATGTAGTAACTAGTATTAGTGTGTCAATGGTTTCAAAAATTATATTCTGTATTTAACACTGGGTGAAACAGAGGTTATATTAAAATGTGAGGAGATGCATTGTATTGTCACATGAATGATATCATCAGTGATGTGGTCATTGATGTCAAATGAGATGTCATCAGTGATGTCATCAGTGATGTCATTTGAGATGTCATCAGTGATGTCATCAGTGATGTCACTGACCATGTCATGAATGATGTAATATGTGACATCATCAGCAGTGGATTGCAGGTGCGCGATATATAGTTAGTGCAACTAACTATATATGGAATTTCAATGGTTTTGTGTGAGTAAAATAAGGTTTTTTAAATGCTAATTCCTAACTATATATGGTCTATAACCTATGGTTTTTTCAGTGAATTTTCAAGGTTTTGTAAATGCTAATTCCTAACTATATATGGTCTATAACCTATGGTTTTTTCAGTGAATATATATATAGATATATCTCGCTCCACTGTCAAGAAAATTACCAGACCAGCACTCTCAGTGGATTAAATCTCCTTCGATTTATTGCACAGTGAACAAATGCGTTTCAGCTTCTGCCTTCGTCAGTGTATATATATATATATTCACTGAAAAAACCATAGGTTATAGACCATATATAGTTAGGAATTAGCATTTACAAAACCTTGAAAATTCACTGAAAAAACCATAGGTTATACACCATATATAGTTAGGAATTAGCATTTAAAAAACCTTATTTTACTCACACAAAACCATTGAAATTCCATATATAGTTAGTTGTACTAACTATATATCGCGCACCCGCAATCCACTGCTGATCATGTCACATATTACATCATTCATGACATGGTCAGTGACATCACTGATGACATCACTGATGACATCTCAAATGACATCACTGATGACATCACTGATGACATCTCAAATGACATCACTGATGACATCACTGATGACAACATCCAGTGACTGTATTTTTCTGTAAAGTTAAAATATGTCTTACATATTTAAGAATGAGTGGATGTATAAATGTCTGGATGAAGGATTTAGTAGGTGCATGACTGACTGTATGAGTGAGTGGTTAAATGTGTCTCACTGAGTGCATGGGTTAGTGACTAAACTGTCTCAATTTGTGCATCATTATGTCTGTTGTTCTATAAACTGCTGCATGTGTTGATCATTAGCTATATGATTAACTATATGGGTTATTGATTTGTTGCCCAAGCATTTGTATGGGAGACTGAGTGTGTGTGTGGGTGGCTGGGAGGTGTATAGATGTGTGAGCAGTTGATTCACTAGATGTATGGGTTCAAAAGTGCATGTGGAAACAGCTGTATGGGCGGTTGACTGTGTGCATGAGTGTATTGGTGAGTGAATGGATATCTCAGTGCTACATGTCAAAGTAAGTACATATGTAAAACACAGTACATGTGAGAGTTGACATATATAAATAACTGTGCAAAAGAGCCAGTGAATGTGTGAGTGGCTGTATGGATCATTGTGAACTTGTATCAGGGATTGTATAAGAGAGTAAATATGTGTTAGTATATGTTTGAATAAGTAAGGTGTGTATAACTGTATAGTTGAGGAAATGGAGGTGTGATTGATTCTTTGCATGACTGACTAGGTGTGTGAGTAACTCCATGGATGAGTGACAGTCTGTGAGTGTCTGTTTACAATGAGTGTATCTAAGGTTATATTAGAGTCTGAAGAGGTTCATCGTATTATCACATGAATGATGTCATCAGTGATGTGATCAGTAATGTCAAATGAGATGTCATCAGTGATGTCACCAGTGATGTCATTTGAGATGTCATCAGTGATGTCATCAGTGATGTCATTTGAGATGTCATCAGTGATGTCATCAGTGATGTCATTTGAGATGTCATCAGTGATGTCATCAGTGATGTCACTGACCATGTCATGAATGATGTAATATGTGACATGATCAGCAGTGGATTGCGGGTGCGCGATATATAGTTAGTACAACTAACTATATATGGAATTTCAATGGTTTTGTGGGAGTAAAATAAGGTTTTTTAAATGCTAATTCCTAACTATATATGGTGTATAACCTATGTTTTTTTCAGTGAATTTTCAAGGTTTTGTAAATGCTAATTCCTAACTATATATGGTCTATAACCTATGGTTTTTTCAGTGAATTTCATTGGTTTTTTAAAAGCTAATATCTATAGCTGTAAAATTTCTTCTTCTTTAAATCCAAAAATATATTTTATTTGTTTATTAATAATTTTTTTTTAAATATTTTTTTTGTTTCGCTCCCGGTCCGCGAACTGGAAAGCTTTCCGTTAGCTTAAATTGATGCCGCGACCCGGTCCGCGAACCGGTAAACGTTCCGTTTGCGCAACTGCCGCTTTAGAAATCAACATTGTGACGCGTCGCGAAAGCGCGACGTTTCGCGTTGCCGCGTAATGCGTCTTATGACGTACCGCGTTAGCGCACCCGGAAGTGCCCCGGGGCGCGGACCGAGGCGCGAAACGCAGCTCCCCGGAAGCGATCCGCGGCGCGTCGCGAAAGCGCGACGTATCGCGTTGCCGCGTAATGCGTCTTATGACGTACCGCGTTAGCGCACCCGGAAGTGCCCCGGGGCGCGGACCGAGGCGCGAAGCTCAGCGACCCGGAAGCTATCCGGGGCGCGTTCCGCAGCGCGTAACATGAGCGTGAGAGGTCACGTGACTTGTTCATAAAACTTTTCATTGGTTCATTTCACTTTTGGTTTCATAATCATGTAAGGCTAGGTCAGGTGACCTAAAAATAACACTTTTCATTGGTTGAGAACTATTGTTTTTCCCAAATGATGAAAACCCCTCCTTTTTCCTCACTCTGACTTTCATCTTTGTGAGAGGAAGACCTTATTTCATACTTGAGCAATGGCTTCAATGGTAGCTTCAGCTGGTGGACCCCCACCACCACCACCACCTCCTCATGGGAAGAGAGGACCACCTCCCCAGGTCATCACCAACACAGAGGAGGAAGAGGAAGAAATGGAGGAAGAGGAGAGAGACTCCCCAGGTCATCACCAACACAGAGGAGGAAGAGGAAGAAATGGAGGAAGAGGAGAGAGAAGAACCACAGTTCTTGGAAGAGGTGCCCCGGGTTTCCCATAGGAAAGCCAGTTTCATCTGGCAGTTTTATTCAATCCCTCCAGGCCAAAAAAAAGTGAATGCGAGGTATGTCACCTGCCTCATCTGCAAAGATAAATTATCAAGAGGGACTGATAAGAAATATAGTTATGGGAACCATACGATGCATAGGCACATGACCAGGAAGCATCCACTTAATTACAGCCGGGCGGAAATACGGGATTTGGAAGAAAATCCAACATCAACTCCTGTGGCCAGATCAAGATCGTCAATATCATTGACACCAGCAGAGGCACGGGAAACTGTGCCAAACATACAAGAGAATTTTGGCCACATGAAACATACTTGTATGCACTGTGGTGCGTTGATAGCATGTGGTAATATGAGTATAAATGCTATCAACCTGGCTTATGAACATCATAATTGCCCTAACCGCCCCCAGTAATTTTTTTTTTGCTCCTGTTGAGCCCTTTTCAATGCCTGTTTTTTGTTGTTTCCCCCCCCAAAAAAACAAAAAAAAATATAAAATCGTTCAAAAAATACAAAAAAACCAAAAAATGTTCAAAAAATACAAAAAATATATAAAACAACAAAAATATTAAAAAAAAAGTTCTTTTCAGAACTACCTCCCCTTTCAAAAAAAATTGCTAGAATGTTTAGCACTCTGGCAAGCTCTATTTCTTTTGGTTCGCTTCCCGGTTAGCTTCCCGGTACGCGGACCGGGAGCTAACCCAAAAAAATAAAAAAAATAAAAAAGAGTAAGTATAAGGAAAGTAAACAGAGAGTGATGTTAAAAGAAAGACAGCTATAGGGAGTAAAGAAGAGATACTGTTTAATAGATCTATTTACCGAAGAAAAGACGGAAGAGGGTATAATTGTGAAAAACAAAATAGATAAGGAAGTGAAAGAAAAAAAAAGAGAGTATAACATTAACAAAGAAGAGTTTCTTGGAGAATGTTAGTGAATGTTCAAAATAAGATTAAAACATGGGGAATAACAGAGAGAAAAAATAGAAAACAGAAAACAAAAAATAACAGAAAAAGATTAATTGAAACAGCAAAGAAATGTAAGTAACATAGAGCCATATCATCAACATAGGCAATAAAAGTTTTGCAGCTTTTATTGGCAGAAATGTGTCGCTAAAGCCGCTTTTGCAGCAGAAAACTGCCGCTAAAACCACTTTTGCACCAGTTTTCTGCCAATAAAAACAGCAATAATTTTATTGGCTGTGTTCATAATATGCCCCTTAGTGTGCTTCAACTACACAGAGAAAGCATTATGAACAAATAGTGATAGAGTGATCAGTCAAAGACACTAAGAGTAATAGAGACGGAGTGAGTGAACAAGAGTGAGGAACTATGAGAAGAGAGGGACTGAGAAAAAGAGTGGAAGGAGTTGAGTAAGTAGGTAATAGAGAAAGGAATGAGGGAAGTAGCAAAGGCAGGAAACTGAGGGTTAAAGAAATGAAGCAGTGGAACTAATAGAAGTTAAATGTGATAGAAATGTAACGAAAAGAGTACAAAACATTTACCTTATAATTGTCGTTAAATTACTCACTTTTTGTTTTTATACTTTCAATCTGTGAAAGAGAGAACAAACATTTGAAAAATATTAAAACATGTATTTAAAAATTACAAAAGACAAGGGAAAAGATTGAAGGACAAACAGTTTTTCAACAACTTTGACACTTACAGAAGCTTCTGCTTCTCCAGGCCCCCTACACAGTCCTAAAGATATACATTTTAAACTAACAGTATCTTGATGCAGATGAAGTGAGGCCTATCTTAAAACATGGTGCATCTTTTGCATTGCTGTTGTCTCAGAAAAGTGTCGCAAGACACTAACATTTTAAATGATTGCTTCAGGATGCCAATAAGATGTGTCCTATCCAGAGGTTTGTTTGAGGTGAGGCCTACTCAGGGTTGCAGATGAAATTTCGAGTTGTTGAAGAGAATAGAGGACATAATACATGTGAAGGTCTACCAATGAAGTGAGTCATGTCCACTGCACTCTTGAACAAAGGCCAAACCTCCTCTGTTTCCCTGGACAGACCTAAACTTGATCTGCACAATGTGATTCGTAATGATAGGAAACACAGGTGATGTAATTGAAATACGTGCAATTTCTTTTGCCCATTTCACAATCACATCACTTGTGTTTCCTTTGCTTAGGTATCTCATTGTGCAGATGTAGTCCAGCATATGAAAGAGTACGCAGAAGTGCAGCACTGCATGCAACAACTTTGACACTTACAGAAGCCTCACCTTCTCCATGCCTCCTACACAGTTCTACATATACATCATAAATGCAAACAGTACAGAATTAATTATACATGTTAAATGGTTTATTTTTGCTGTTCTCAGAATGTATCAAAATTCACTAAAAACAGTGACTTGAAGGTATTCATCATATAACAGCGGGGAAAAAAAACACAATCAAAATGATTGTGTTTAAAAAACCCATACAACATAGCAAATCAGAATTCAGAACTCCTTAAAGTTAACTTACTTTCCATGACGTCAAAGGATGTCCTATGAACAGCTTACACTCTGTTGTGCTGTTATTACTTTCAGCCCGCCACTTTCTGAAAGAAAACCTCCATCGTTTTTAAAAACATGTTACATGCAATAAATGACTTCTTGCTCTCTACCACAAGTTTCCACAAAGCCAAATCTTGTCAGAGCCATTTATAACTCTTGGATTTCTTGTAAGCCAATCCCGTCATTTGGCATTTCTGCAACTTTCAGAATTAAAATGTTAAAGATCATTTTCACAATCCTGGAACAGTAATATCTTCCCCTTCTTGCTCAGTCATGTTCTACATTTCCTATGACACTGATACTGCTTACTATGAAGCAGACTTACACTACCTCTATGACTACTACAATTATTTAATTCTCTACATCACTTTTAATCACAAAGCAATGTAAAACAGTAGACAGCATTGCAGACTTACATTCCCTCTACTCTATGTTTTGATTGGCTGCTTCAATTAGCTTATAAAAAGAAATAGTTTTTCTGAACTCATTCAAAGTGCACTTATTTCTCCATGACGTCCAGTCTTATGGTTAGAAGTTATGTCTCTGAACTACACTTATCCTCAAGGCCAAATCGTGTAGAAACCATTAGAACTTCTTGAAATTCCACAGAGCACATCCCGAGATTCTTTCCCTAAAATTTTGGTTTTAAAAACACCAGGTAAGAGTTTTTAAGGTCATACGGCAATTTTTTTGTGAAAATTAAAACAGAATCATTGCAAAATGACCAGCCATTTCTAGACTTTAAATAAGCTGTGTAATGTCCTGATGTTATTGAAGGACCGTCATGATATATAATTGCTGCAGTTACAAAAGTCCTTCCTGATATTGACAACTGCGAAGCCACAACATTTTTAATTAAAGTTGTCAATTTTGTTCCATCAGGCCTACATCGTTGGAACATTAAAATGACATACTGGCCATATGTTCGTATAAATAATGTGGACATCATTTCAGATTTACATTGGCTACACTCCATGTTGTGATCAGCTGCTTTTACTAGCTTATTAAAGGAGACTGATTTACTGTCTGGCAAAGTTAAATATATAAATCTTTCTGAGTCTACACTAGTAGTACTTGATACCATACAGTTCTCGCACTCATGCTGCCATTGATAAGAAAGCCCAAACAGCTGATCTACATCTACACCTTCAGCATGCAATACATCAAGCATATACATTAAAAACTCCTGACAATCTTGCTGAATATTTTGAGAGAATTGTGTTTGGCCTGAACATCTGTCTAACAGATTTCGAATTTCAGACACACTTTCTATGTTTGTTCTATCAGTGCTACATTTCTCTAACACAGAATTTAACAAACTGCAAAATCTTTGATCAGAATTGACCACAATCTCTTCTTTTACATTTTCTAGAGAAAACAAAACATTAACCACTACATTAGCATAGCAGTTGACACCAGAACTGTTTTCAAATTGAAAACCAACAACATCTTCAACAGAATTCTTTTTGTTTCTGCTTATAATTTCAGGTTCATCGACTTTTCGTCTTTTTGCTACAACCTCCCCAGTATTGGTTACATTTCTTCGTTTCCGGCCTACCACACGTTTCTCAAACAAAGGATATTGAGGCAAATGTGGCGCATACTCTCTTCTTAACCTATTGTATTCCTTAACACAATCTAGATCCGCACAAATGCTTGTGACATCACACTCAATCAAGTACAATCCCGATAAAGTTCTAACTCGTGACAATGCCACATATGCCATACCCTCCTTGAACACAGAACTGCCAATATTCACCAATGCAATGTCTACACTTAAACCTTGCGATTTATGGATTGTCACCGCATATGCCAAGCAAACAGGAAACTGCTTACGGCGCACATATAAGTCTTTTACAAGCAAAAATCTAGCAGAGCAACGACCAATTAGCTGTACTTCCTCAATGCCATCAAATTTAATTTTTAAAAATTCAATTCCATCTCTATTTCTGTATTTTACAAAATCAACAACATTACCCATTGATCCATTTACCAGACCTCTTTCAACATGTAAATTCCTTCTTAAAATTATACGGCAGTTCAAGCACACATTCAGAGTCTTTTCAAAACCTGCAGTTTTAGATATACTCTTCTCTAATGAATCCAATTTTGTTTTCAGATTCTCAGACAAAATAATTGTTGATCCCATATGCTCTACTCTGTCAATAGCTTCCAGTTTCACAATCTCTTGCTTTTCTAAATGCAACATTTTGTTGTTGAATTTGGCACATTCTGCAAGAGTTGGCATCAAACATATTCCAGATTTCTTCTCAGTAATTTTCTGAAAAATATTCTCAGGCACAACATCTTGTTCTGGATATAAATTTGACAGTAATCGTGCATGTAAAGCTTCTTTCCCATGCTCGGTCACTTTTCCAATTCTAACATCTTGTAGAATAGTCTTGTAAACTTCATCCTTCGCCTGACGCATATTTTCATGCAGTTCAGCATAATTAAAGTTTAACCATATATTGACGTTGCCAATGCTGCCTAGGCACTTCCTGGTATCTTCATGCGTGAGCATTTTGAACACAGGTTGCCCTTTCACTGGTGTCAGCTGCAGAAGATCTCCGAAAACAATGATGTGTTTGCCACCAAATAACACATCATACTCTGTTTTGAGAACTTCTTGCATTCTCAAATGCACAAAGGCAAGCATGACATTGGAAACCATGCTTACTTCGTCAATGATAAGAAGTTTCATTTTCCTCAAGATTCTTGAAACTTCAAAACAAGCATCTCCAGATAGCTTGTGATATTGTAATTTGTTGTCATGCTCCACTGGCAGCATCAGTAAACGATGTAAAGTAATCCCTTTAATGTTATGTGCTGCCAGTCCAGTTGGAGCGGTGACAACACAAGACAGCGATGACTCTGTCCTTTCCTGCAAACAGCATGAAATTGCTTTAATGAGGAAACTTTTTCCAGTTCCCGCTTCTCCACTCACGTACAGTCGGACAGGCTTCAACGACGTACATGAGCACTCTTTCTTGTCATGACTTAATCCATGATCAATTTGCATGGTAACTTCGTCATATATTTTCCTCTGCTCAACGTTGAGTTGTCTTTCCAACTCTTCTAAGTTAACCGCATCCTCCTGAGCATGTGCCATGGCTCTTTCCACTTCATTCATAGCAGTGGCAGCTTCATTTTCGATAACAGGTCCTCCTAGTGGATCCTGACTCAATGAAGCAGAACTCTGACTGTCCTGAGAACTGTCTCTGGCAATCTCGGCTGCAATCATTGCTTCCTGCTCAATTTCCGCATTCAACATTTGTACATATTTGGGAAAAGCAGGACATTCTATGGTCTCCTTGGCGGCATTGAAAGAGTCTTCGTAACAGAGAAAATCTCCAAGCAGTTCCTCTTCTGCACGCCAAGGCTTGAAAAGTTGCAAAAGTGCTAAATAGAAAAACTCCTTTTTTTCAGGAGATTCGCCACTCAATTTTCGATGGTTTACCAAGTGGCATTTTCTTTGCTTGACCAGACATCCCTCACTTCCTATTACAGCATACACTCCTTTCTCAGTATCTTCTTTGATGTTCCTCTTGAATATGTAATTTTGAAGAACCTCATACAGACAAACATTCTCGAGGTGAATACTTCGATTTGGATAATATGTATCCAACATGTTGGTCTTCAAAATGTCGGTACTGTTTGGCTCCTTTTCCGCCAAATACTCAATTTCCCGCACAGGTTTGAGAACTCGATTACGCGTTGCAGCAAGACCAAGACTCGCCCAAATGATACTCCTGGACTTGGCATAGAGACTTGCTGAAGACAACCGGTCAGAACATTCGTACGCTCCGATTTCTCGATGCGACAACATCTTCAGACTGAAACTGTACAACTTCTTGCTGAGGCTCTTTTCATGGGAAATGTCCTTGAGGTTCCGTGACAATTTTAAGTGATGTTTTCGACTCGCACGAATATGGTTGAGTCTGATATCTAAGAACCGCAAATGACGAGTTTAGTAAGTGTGCGCAGTTTCGCTGTGCTAACTTAAACCGTTCATTTGATATGTGAGTTTTTCATCTGTACCCACGGGTTCCATCTTAGATACGGCATCCATTTTGTCTCTTGCCCTCAAGTAGCCAGCGAACGGACACTGTCCGCTTTGTCACCCTGGGACTCTCAGGATATTTGTGGAAGACACATGTACTTTGTAAATATCTTTTACGATGAGGGGGATGATACTGTAAGGCAGATGGCCCCGCTCGAGGCTCATCTTGCCGTCCGGTTTATTGTCTCAGCCGTGCATCTCATTAGGCACGTCCCTTTGATGCCTGTATCTCGTGTTTCCCGATACCTCCCCTTTTACACCCTTTTCGATTTCCCCACTGTCTCCATCTCCCTCTGCACCTGTCTTTGTCCCTATTTCAATCTGTTTTTACTGCCGATTGGAATTCACTAATGTTGGGAAGATGGGTTTTTACAGTTGGGAACCGCCAAATGTTTCCGCACTTATGTTCCGGACCTTATGTGTACCAAAGTGACCAAAGCGACCCCTCTGGGGGATAATTATGGGAACCAGGTTGTAAACTTTTGTGTACCATGTTGTCCTATGAGTTAATTTTGTATAAAAGGAGCGATCCACAGAACCAATTGGAAGCAGTCTCCCCAAGTTGCACGTGTTGTACTTGTCGTGACTTCTGTGTTCCCTGCAGTAATAAACCTTGAATCTCTGACGCCCAAGGAAGTGTCCCATGTCTCTGTAGTTTGTGCGCCGAAACAGGTATCCCATGAAGGTTATAGGTGTTGTTCCCTGGCACCGCTGGTACTGTTAAAAAGTCCAGTCCTTCAGTTGGCGCCCAACGTGGGGCGACTTCAGCGGTACCGGTCCGGTCCAAAGCCTGATGATCGTGAGGAACTTCGTGTGAAATCTCCGAGGGAAGGTGCACCCCGCTTCATCGATCCTGTTGTCGAAATAAGTGGCCCGAAGTTTTTCCCTGCGAAGATTCCCGCCTCCTGACGGCTGCGACGGACCGATGCCCTGACTGTCGACCTGTCTTCGACGCCCGGCGTAGACCTTATGTACAAGCGAGACGATAGACGGGCCTTCCTGGTGACGCCATTGAAGTTCTGAGTTAAGTATTTGTGGGTCGCTCCCAGTCCTTAGTGGTTGTTCTAGCTTTTTGAAAGCTTTGTGGTTAGCCTTTAAGGCTTTGTGGTAATAGCTCTCCGAGCTTTGTAATAGCCTTAAGGCTTTGTTGTATTGCATGGTTCCATTGCATTTGTGGTTCTTAGTATTGGTTCTTAGTATTATTTGACAGTTGCAATTGCCAAAAACCGAGGGTTTTGACTTACACGAGGTTTTATTGCTTCGGTAATCCTTGAAGTTTGATACTAGGTTAGTGTGCACGATGCCTAGCCATAGTGGTTTGTTTCGTATTTTCAAATGTTGCGCAATGGATTCCCGGTTGGAGGACTCATGTCCGATACCTCCAGTTGGAACTCCTATTCATGATCTTTATAGTCGACACGGTGTGGGTCCCATAATCTATAATGATTACTGGATCCGCTATACAAGGAAAGACGGTGACCTTAGATGGCCACCACACGGAACTTTTGAACTTTCGATTTTAGATAATCTTGAGGCTAAATTATTTTTAAAGAAAGCTAGGCCAGCTATGTTTGATTCCTTTCGGATATGGCGTAAAGAGGCCAAACAGAAAGAAATCAAACAACTTAAAAAGGATAAAAAGCAAGAGTTTGTTCCGATAATGCAAGCTATAAAAGAATGTAGACAAGACAAAGAAGAAAAAGATATGGAAATCGCTACTAGATTGCATCACATGAAAATAGATAAATGTTACCCAGTCTTACCGAATAATCTAGAAAAGAAAGAAGAAGATTTAAAGGAAGATTCCTTGCTATCATACTTGATGAAATCACCACCTCCTTATGTACAGGGTGCTATTGCTCCTGTAGCTCCTCCTATAGCTCCTCCTGTTGTTCCTCTTGTTGCTCCAGCGGCTGCGGGCCAGCCCGCTGTTAACCCTACGTTTGTTCCACCACCTGTCCTCGTTCCTACTGCTCCTGTACCTGTACCTTTGCAGACTGTTGTTTCTGCTACTCCGACTATCTTGTCCGTTCCTACTATGCCTTCCTTCACCTCTAGTGTTGTTGCTCCTGTTTTTCTTTCCCCATCTGTTCGTAAGCGTGTACCTAACTCTGTTGCTACCCTTTATTCACCTCTTCCTGGTCCGTTATTTTCGTCGGATTCCTCTGATACTCCTCAGAGACGGAGTCAGATCCCTAGTGGTAGGGAGAAAGAGACGTTAGTAACAATGGCACATAGGTGGATAAGACATCCTGCTAATTACACTTCGCGTGTAGTATTTGATACGTTTTCTCAGTTTAATGAGCCAACGCAGAGATTCGTATTTGAGGAGATGTGTAACTTTTTGAGAGAAGAATGGTACAATAATGATGTAGATGATGTACCACCCGACATAATTGAACTCCAGAGTCACTTTTCGAACGGTATGATTATAGGAGACGATGTACGACGTGCTGTGGAACGCTTATTAGCATTCAGACCCACAGCACATTCTCGGGTGTCATCAGATGATACCACTGAGAATTGGAAAGCGGTTCCTGGTCAGTATCCTATGAGAGAGGTTCCGCCGCTATGGGTACCTGGTGACCCCGGTGCAAACCCTCCGGTTTTACCACATTTTCGAAGGGTGTGGATACATCTTCCATGGAAACGATCGGAAGTTTTGCAAGTGAAGCAATCCTTACCCGATCCGCGTAAAAATCCGGCTGGTTATTATAAGGAGTTATCACAACTGATAGAAGCTTCTATTATGAATATTGCCGACATCGACATGTTGTTTGGAAATGTTGTACCGCAACCAGTTTGGGCTAAAATTCGTCAAGCCAATCACGCAGCTGAATTAGGGGGTGATTGGGCTGCACTGTTAGCAGCTGATGCATTACAAGTTGGTGGGGCTAAACCTGAACAGTTGATCTTGGATTTGCCTCAGAAAATCATTACGCTCATGAAAACTCTCATGCCAGCGATGAAGGTGAACTGGGATAAGTTATCAGCTTGTAAGCAAAAGAAAGACGAGAGTGTCTCAGATTTCTTTACTAGGTTTGAGGAAGCGTTTGTTGACCACAGCGGCCAGGACATGGGCGCTGAGGGAGGTCAGCGGTTATTCGTTGACAAATTTGTGTCAAATTTGCTGCCTGAGCTATGCAACAAATTAAAGAATTCAGAAAGTGCGTGGGCAGTTTCAACCCCTGCGCAAATATTAGCAACGGCTCAGTATTATGAGAATAGGGAAAAGGAAGAAAGTGATCGTGTAGAAAAGAAAACTAAGGAGCTCAAAACGAAGGTTTTGTTACAGCAAGCATACCCTCCACGATCAAACCAAAATGATGCACAACAGCAGTATCGACCACGAGCACAGCTTGATAGAACACAGCCGCGCTCTGACAACTTTGATCCCAGATCTTCACTTGGGTACAATCAGTGCGCATATTGTAGGAAAGAGGGACACCTAAAATATGATTGTCTTGCTTTACGGGACCGTCTGAATGGTGTGTCGACACGAGGAAATCGTGGCGGTGGTCCTCAGCAGGCACCACGTGGTAGAGGTCGTGGTTCATCCCACAATCAGATTGATCGTCATCAAAATCAATCGGATGCCAGTAATTATTTCGACCAGCGAAATGCGGGGTCAATTCGATCTGCACAGTATAATGTTGATGACTATTATATAGACCACGAGACTGTTGTAAATGACCACTACTAGGACAGCCAACGACAAAAAGAGGGAGTAGTGTCAGTTCCGGTCGATCAGAGTGGGCCTTACGTTGCAGTGACTACATCGGGTGTAGTTGAGCCTTTTCTGTTAGACACTGGTGCGACGAAAAGTTCCATCATGCATTCAAAACTCCCTGGCGCACCTTTGTCTGGCTTAACGAATGTTTCCGTTGGATTCTCTGGCGCCCCTATTAGTAACCCAGTCTCTAACCCTTTGCCTCTTATGATTGGACCACGTGAGCTAACGGCTTCACTGATTCTATCTACAGGTTGTGGTGAAAATCTTTTGGGCCTGGATTTGTTGAAACGATTATATGCAACATTATATTGTTCCCCCGAAGGAGTGGAGCTTACATTGGGAAGGAGAGTGATCTCTCCCATGTATTTATCGGTTGATAAATTCCCACCGGAATTGAATTCCCTCCCTGCGTCTTTATGGGCCACAGGTCCCAATGACGTGGGCCTGTTAGACATTCCACCCTATGTGATTCAATTAAAACCAAATGCGCGATTACCGCGTTTACCTCAATATCGTATTTCTCTTGAGGGCGAACGAGCGCTGTTAGAAATCGTTCATGATCTCATTGGAAAAGGTGTTGTTGAAGAAACTCGTGGAAACGTGTGCAATAGCCCTGTATTGCCAATTCTGAAACGAACTGACCCAACTAAATCTCCTGTGTATCGTTTTGTTATAGATTTGAGAGAGGTAAATAAAATAGTGGTTCCGCAATTTCCTGTGGTCCCTGACATTACGGCTTTGTTAACAATGATTCCGGCATCTGCCTCCTGGTTCACAGTGATCGATCTAAAAAATGCTTTCTTTAGCATTCCGATTGCAGAGGAAAGCAGAGACCTGTTCGGATTCTCATTAGGAGGTCGCAGTTTTAGGCTAAAACGCGCTCCACAGGGTTACTGTGAGAGTCCATCAATCTACAGCCAAGCACTTAAAGGTCAGCTTGATGCCTTTGTATTGCCTAAAGGTGCAGCTTTGATTCAATACGTTGACGATCTTTTAGTGGCAGCTGATACAGAAGCTATTTGCAAAACGGCTACAGTATCATTATTGCACTATCTACATGACTTGCACCACAAGGTATCACCTTCAAAGCTACAGTATTGTTGCCAAGAAGTTACCTATTTAGGTCACTTATTGTCAAAAGAAGGGAGAAGGTTGACCCCAGAGAGAATTGCAGCGATTTCCCGAATGACTGTGCCAAAAACCCAGAGAGATGTTCGTGCCTTTTTAGGTATTACGTCCTACTGCAGACAATGGATTCCAAATTTTTCATTGTTGGCGAAACCATTGATAGCCCTTACGTGCAAGGATGTTTCATCCCCAGTACCTTGGTCTGAAGAATGTCAGAAAAGTTTTTTCTGAATTGCGTGATGCGCTGTGTTCGGCTCCTGTGTTGGGTACCCCTGACTACAGTAAGCCGTTTACACTATACGTTCACGAGAGGGATGGTTGCGCGTTGAGTGTTTTGACACAATCTTTTGGTGGTAAGCAACGCCCATGTGCCTACTTTTCTTCGACTTTAGACCCAGTAGCAAGGGCTTTGCCAAGTTGCTTAAGAGCAACAGCGGCAGCTGCGGCGTCCATTCGACAGTCTGCAGGTCTAGTCATGGATAATATACTCACGGTAATGGTTCCGCATGCAGTCGACACTCTATTGAACCGAACGAAAACTCAACATCTGACAAGTGCAAGATTGTCCGGATATGAGTTGACGTTGCTGGCCAGTCATATACGGATAAAACGATGTAATGTGTTGAATCCAGCAACATTGCTGCCGATCGACGCAGAATCAAGTGGTGAAGCAGTACATGACTGCTATCTCAAAACTGAAGAGGAAACCAAGGGTCGCATTGACCTAAAAGATACTCCATTGACAAATCCCGATGGTACTTTGTATGTGGATGCTTCTTGTTTCAAGTTGCCGAACGGTGATGTGACGACCGCGTATGCTGTAGTTACATTGAGAATGATTGTGGAAAGTGCAAGATTAAATCAAAATTCGGCTCAGGCTGCTGAGCTAATTGCTTTGACGAGAGCGTGTGTATTGTCTAAAGATAAACGGGTGAATGTGTTTACAGATAGCCAGTATGCATTTGGTGTGGCACATAGTTTTGGACGACTGTGGAGAGAGAGAGGATTCCTTACGTCACATGGTACGAAGATTCAGCATGGCCAGCTTGTAAATGATCTTTTGGATGCACTTACGTTGCCTAAGCAAGTGGCGATTGTTAAATGTAGTGCGCATCATAAAGTGATGGATGATGTTGGTCGTGGTAATGCGTTTGCGGATGAGACTGCTAAAGAGACTGCCCGGAACATTAGCACTCGAATGTTTGTGACGAGTTCGGTTAGGTGGCCTGCAGAATCAAGTATGTGTGAAAACACTATCGAGAGTGTGAAAGCAATTCAGAATGAGGCCACCGAAACTGAAAAGACGAAGTGGAAAGAAAGTACGGGAAAGTTGGATGCGAATGGTTGTTGGACTGACTTATCGGAACAGAAAAGATGGATGTTGCCTGATGCGTATGTGCTGGCTATTGTGACTATGGCACACGGGTTAGCACATATTAGCGCGAAAGGTATCTGTAAATTGCTGTTTCCTGTGTGGAAGAATGATGGTATTACGAAATGTGCTGAACGTTTGGTTAAGAATTGTATGGTGTGTTTGATGCACAATCCTGGTAAGGGCACTCCCACTCCACCTGGTCATTTTGCCCCTCCTGCGTACCCTTTCGAAGTTATCCAGTTGGACTTTATCCACATGGAGAGATGTAATAATTTGAAGTATGTGCTGGTTGTGGTGTGTGCATTTTCTAGGTGGATTGAGGCCTACCCCCTTAAGGATAATACGGCTTTATCCACGGCAAAAATTTTACTCAAAGAGTATTTTTCCCGCTACGGAATGCCTCGGGTTGTGTGGTCAGACAACGGAAGTGAGTTTGTTGGGAGCGTGATGAAGAGTGTGTGTCGCGGGTTAGGGATCGTACAGAAATTTCATAGTGCCAATCATCCTCAGTCAGCCGGTTTGGTTGAAGGGTACAATGGCACCCTTAAACTTAAGCTAGCAAAGATTCAGGCTACGACAGGTCTTTCGTGGCCTGACGCTTTACCCTTAGCATTACTGTCAACAAGGGCAACTGTACACTCCCGAGTAGGGCTCAGTCCCTATGAAATAGTGTTCGGTCGTCCTGCCAATGTTTGGGGGGTCCCTAGACCGGGTGCCTTTTGTGAACTTGAGTATCCAATGTTAATCGATTATCTTCATGACTTGACTGCTAAACTGAGGTTAATTCACCAACAGGTTCACGAAGCATTGCCAACACAGACGGAGGGTCCAGGCCACCAGCTCCAGCCCGGAGATTGGGTGGTAACGCGCAATTTTTCGCGCAAGAACAATTTGGATCCCAGGTTCACTGGACCCTATCAGGTCCTCCTTGCCACGAGAACTGCAGTTCGTCTTGAGGGGCGGAAAAATTGGGTGCATGCCACCCATACCAAGAAAGTCCCCATTCCGTTGCCAGCAGACTCGTGGGTAAGGAAAGGCATTGCATCAACTGAAACCGAAGGATTGCCGGCGTTGGTACCTTTCAGCGACGCGCAACCTGTCGGAGAATCCTCAGTGCAGCAAAAAGGCATTATTGAACACTTGTCAACAGAAAACTCAAGACCAGAACATTCAGCTGATCAACAGGGCGTTGTCCCTTCAACGGATCTTTTGTTTAACGAACAGACACGTCCTGGGAAAACCCGATATTTTTTAAGATCCAGCACTAAAGACTAATAAAAAACCCCGTTCTGTCCCTTGACAAGTGCATTATCCCGTTTTCCATGATCAGTTTGAACACTCATACCATTGTAATTATTTTGTATATATTCATTGAGCTTCGTTCCTTACACTTTTTGTTTCCACAGCTGAGAGACATTTGTTTTTATACATATATATATATATATATATTTGTGAAATAAAGGCCGTAGGGCCGCGCGTGTACTTCCTCCTGGTTAGTAGGTCTTGACGCTAGGTTAAAGACCGTCGATTCCTGGGAACTCCTAGGAATTGACTATTGCTACACAGAACGAAGTGCGTCAAGAAACGTTGCGGACGGTCATAGGGAATGGCATTTTTGAAGCTGATGGACTTGGAAAAAGCTCAAGCACAAAGATTCAAGCTGCAGCAACTCAGTCGTACTAAATGTTTTGTGTTTCAAATATTTGTACTGTTTGTGACTGTTTCTGCGTTATTTGCGGGTGGGGTGTATTACACAATGACTTACTTCTTGCCTTCCACTATACCTACTCCTACCCCTGACCTTAAACTCATCTTCACTGACTCTCCTCATTCTTTTCACATCTTACCTGAACACGAGCAGGCTAGACGTGCAGAATTCCGCAACAATTCCTTTATTCAACTCCTTCATCAGCATCAGTTAGTGGTTAACACTACTAATTGTTGGGTGTGTGGGTTGATGCCACATACTACGGATAAGGGAATTCCATATCTGGTGTTACCGTATAGCTCCCAAGGGTCTGCTCGAGCATTTCAAACAATGTTTCGAAGCGCACTGGGTTTCCACCCCATTCGAGAACCACGTTCCCCTTACTCTGGTCCTACCTCGTACCAAAAATCTTTGTCTATAGCAATAGAGGATTTAGATAGCGATATCTATGATCCCTCGCTTATCCCTGAAGAAGAGGTACAAGCCTATAGGGTCCTAAGTAGAGGCGAATATAGTGTGTTCACTGGTGAAAAACAGCTTAAAAGCTCGCCTCCGATATGGGTCGTACCCCACATTGGTAATTTTTGTTTAATAGGTCGCGGCCGTAGATCGAAAGCCCGACTTGGAGAGAGTGCTTGCACTGAAAATTATATATTGCCAATGGTCTCGTCCCCTGTGTTTTTGGCTGCCAAGGGTACATACTTTATTTGTCATGATCGTGCATATGCATGGTTGCCCTCTGACTTCATGGGCTCATGTTTTATCGCAAACTTGTTGCCTCCGACGTTTACTGTAGATGCAGATTATCACAAAACTAGAGTTGTGAGGGGCGTAATTAGCGAAGAGGATACTGCCGGTCAAGAGGCAGGAGACTTTTTCAAGGGTTTCCTCCCATTCTGGGGACCTATGGTTAATAGTAGGAACCTAAGACAGTTGACTCGAGTGGTAGAATCGACAGCTAATATTACTGCCAGTGCCCTTGGTAATATAACCACAGAACTTCAGGCGGATAGACTTATGACGTTACAAAACCGTATGGTGTTAGATGTGATCTTAGCAGATCGAGGTGGGGTATGTAAGGTGATCCATTCGAGCTGCTGTATTTTCATTCCTGATAACGCCCCGACTGTCTATCAAGCCATCTCGAAGTTGCATAAGATTTCCGAATCCATACACGTGGATGTAGGGGATTGGACGCTACTTGGATGGTTTTGGGGCCTGATGTCGACTTGGGGTTGGAAAATTCTGACGATCATTGGAGTCGTTGTAGTGTTCCTGTTCACGTGTTGCCTTTGCGTGCAGTGCGGTCCTGCCTTATGTGGCCTCTGTGCTACAACGTGTATGAGACAGTCACCTGTTACCAAAGGGTCTCGATTGGACAGAGCTATGCTACAACAACATCTCGAGGGTCTGATGAATATCGAATATGATTCCGACTAGTGCTTGCCTACATGAGGGCAAAAGGAGCGTCTGAGGTTCCGTGACAATTTTAAGTGATGTTTTCGACTCGCACGAATATGGTCGAGTCTGATATCTAAGAACCGCAAATGACGAGTTTAGTAAGTGTGCGCAGTTTCGCTGTGCTAACTTAAACCGTTCATTTGATATGTGAGTTTTTCATCTGTACCCACGGGTTCCATCTTAGATACGGCATCCATTTTGTCTCTTGCCCTCAAGTAGCCAGCGAACGGACACTGTCCGCTTTGTCACCCTGGGACTCTCAGGATATTTGTGGAAGACACATGTACTTTGTAAATATCTTTTACGATGAGGGGGATGATACTGTAAGGCAGATGGCCCCGCTCGAGGCTCATCTTGCCGTCCGGTTTATTGTCTCAGCCGTGCATCTCATTAGGCACGTCCCTTTGATGCCTGTATCTCGTGTTTCCCGATACCTCCCCTTTTACACCCTTTTCGATTTCCCCACTGTCTCCATCTCCCTCTGCACCTGTCTTTGTCCCTATTTCAATCTGTTTTTACTGCCGATTGGAATTCACTAATGTTGGGAAGATGGGTTTTTACAGTTGGGAACCGCCAAATGTTTCCGCACTTATGTTCCGGACCTTATGTGTACCAAAGTGACCAAAGCGACCCCTCTGGGGGATAATTATGGGAACCAGGTTGTAAACTTTTGTGTACCATGTTGTCCTATGAGTTAATTTTGTATAAAAGGAGCGATCCACAGAACCAATTGGAAGCAGTCTCCCCAAGTTGCACGTGTTGTACTTGTCGTGACTTCTGTGTTCCCTGCAGTAATAAACCTTGAATCTCTGACGCCCAAGGAAGTGTCCCATGTCTCTGTAGTTTGTGCGCCGAAACAGGTATCCCATGAAGGTTATAGGTGTTGTTCCCTGGCACCGCTGGTACTGTTAAAAAGTCCAGTCCTTCATCCTCCCACATATCCTTCAATTCTGTCTTCTCTTTTTTGGTGATGTAAGACGTCACATCCCGAGCCACAGCCATACAGTTATCAGCCACAAACTGTATATCCATGTTAGCATTCCACATGGACAAAATCACCGGGTTGTAGTCGTTGATGTACTTGGACTCTTCGTTCCTCTTCAAATTGTATGTGTTTTTAGGTGATTTCTTCATCACATTATGTCGCAGCGAAGACATCAAACTGTTTACTCTTCCTTTAGCTAGCTCCTGCATTCGGTGTCCTGAGCTGCCACGCCAGATGAGCCTTCGCCTTCTGACCCACTGATTAATTCAGACGCTGCCAACTCCCCGCAAGCCGCCGGACTGAAAACGGCGACCAGCACTCGAGTGTTCCACGCTGACTCGGAACATAGTTAGCCACGCATTCCTGCCTGGTTACAATCACTGTACTCATCGACAACTCTGTCCTGATGACGATCCCGACTAAAGGGGATCGAAACGCCGTCGACCTTACAGCCTGAATTTTATGACGCATATCACTTTTCAAGCTCCCATAGAAATAATTGTTTTTCCAAGTGACTATAACTTGTTTTCTGGAGCCTGTAATTGATGTATATATTTATACTAATGCGTCGCCAATGCTGTTTTTAAAAAGCACTTGCACCTGCACTTCACTCATTGTATATAGCACCTGCACCAAGTGCCACTGGGTTGTCACAAGATCTGATCTCTACAGTGCTGTATAAACTGTATCTGCATAAGAAAAATTCTTCTCCCTCTGCTACTTGGTGAATAATACCACCTTTTTCAAACCTAATTGACTCCTTGTCTCTGTTCCTCTGTAATGCCTATGGCATACACAAATTGAAACTGTCTCTACGTAAAACCTGTTGGGAATTGTTTCTGCACACACGATACACCCATCCCAACTAGGTTTATGGGTTTTCTCCTGTTTTCTCTACAAAAAAAGCATTGTAAATGCAGCACACCATGGGTGGCAGAACAGCGGAGCAAGATGACTGGCACATCCCTGGTGATGCGCCAGTCATCATAAATCTATCCCTAAGCTTCTTATCTTGTTACAGATGAACCGCCATATGTATCATCAAACTAGTTTGCATTTCCTAAATAGCGAATTTTAAGGAATAAATAGCAATTCTTTACCATTCCTAATTTGCAATGAGCAAATTGCTAATTGCAAATTACCCATTCATTTCCATGGGCTAGGAGGCTCATAGGAATGAAGGTGCAATTTGCGATTAGCAATTAGCTCATCGCAAATTAGGAATTTTTCCAAGGGTGCAGGGGTGTCTCAAGAACACCCTGCTGCACCCCTGAAAAAGAAATTTTGGGGCATATGGCGCACATACATGCCCTAAGGGCATGTATTGGCGTCATATGGCATCTTTTGTTTTTTGGAAAAAAAAGCTTTTTGAAAAGAATTCGCAAATTACCACCAACTAGAAGTTGGTGGTAGTTTCCAAATCCTTAATGTCATTTTTTACATATTTTTTGTTTGATACATTGCATTTAAGGAATCGCAAAATTTGCAAATCCTTCAGTGCAATCGCAAAATAAGGAATAGCAAATATTGCTATTCCTTATTTTGCATCAAACTTGTTTGATACATACCATTTGTCTAATTAGCATTCGCAAAGGCCGAAATTCGCAGAATTTTGATCTTTGCGAATGCTAATTAGCTTGATACATATGGCCCCAAGTGAGGCCTGTCTTGCAACATGGTGCATCTTTTGCATCACTGCTGCATCGGTTTCATGTGGCACGTTTTTTTTACACCATGACACATCTGCCTAAATGCATCAATTTGTAATTTTGTCACCTCATAGCAAATCTTTTGCACCCCTGCTGCATCATAAAAGTGACGCACAGTGGCGCAAAAGAGGCATACACCTATCATAAATCTGTCCCTAGCATTTTAAATGATTAATCCAGGATGACGATAAGGTGTGGCCTATCCAGAGGTTTGTTTAAGGTGAGGCCTACTCAGGATTGCAGATTAAAGTTACGCTTGATGAAGAATACAGAGGAGATAATACATGTAAAGGCCTACCAATGAAGTAAGTAATGTCCACTTTATTGCGCCAGTCATCATAAATGTATCCCTAAGCTTCTTATCTTGTTACAGATGAACCGCCATATGTATCATCAAACTATTTTGCATTTCCTAAATAGCGAATTTTAAGGAATAAATAGCAATTCTTTACCATTCCTAATTTGCAATGAGCAAATTGCTAATTGCAAATTACCCATTCATTTCCATGGGCTAGGAGGCTCATAGGAATGAAGGTGCAATTTGCGATTAGCAATTAGCTCATCGCAAATTAGGAATTTTTTCAAGGGTGCAGGGGTGTCTCAAGAACACCCTGCTGCACCCCTGAAAAAGAAATTTGGGGGCATATGGCGCACATACATGCCCTAAGGGCATGTATTGGCGTCATATGGCACCTTTTGTTTTTTGGAAAAAAAGCTTTTTGAAAAGAATTCGCAAATTACCACAAACTAGAAGTTGGTGGTAGTTTCCAAATCCTTAATGTCATTTTTTACATATTTTTCGTTTGATACATTGCATTTAAGGAATCGCAAAATTTGCAAATCCTTCAGTGCAATCGCAAAAAAAGGAATAGCAAATTTTGAATTAAGGACATTTTAAGTCATTTCCACATGTGCAGTGTTTTCAAATTTTGATTTGAAAATCGTTTTTAGGGAAAAGGAATGGTTTGTAAATTTATGACAAGGACATAATGGTGTATGCTTCTTTATAAGGCATTTCACTGTCTCTGATGTCATTTTTCCCATATTACATTATAAGACCTTTCCCCATGGAGCACATTCCTTGTAAATATGCTCCCACCTGTGCATGGTGAATTTAGATTTTAACTGTTTGAGTCACATAGCCATGTTAAAAGTGACCCAAAAAAATTGCAAAGGCTTTAAAAAAACACTTTCATGTGTCTTAAGGACATTTTAAGTCATTTCCCCATGGGCAGTGTTTTGTAAGTGGCGCAAAAGAGGCATACACCTATCATAAATCTGTCCCTAGCATTTTAAATGATTAATTCATGATGACGATAAGGTGTGACCTATCCAGAGGTTTGTTTAAGGTGAGGCCTACTCAGGATTGCAGATTAAAGTTACGCTTGATGAAGAATACAGAGGAGATAATACATGTAAAGCTCTACCAATGAAGTAAGTGATGTCCACTTCATTGCGCCAGTCATCATAAATGTATCCCTAAGCTTCTTATCTTGTTAGAGATCAACCGCCATATGTATCATCAAACTATTTTGCATTTCCAAAATAGCGAATTTTAAGGAATAAATAGCGATTCTTTACCATTCCTAATTTGCGATGAGCAAATTGCTAATTGCAAATTACCCATTCATTTCCATGGGCCAGGATGCCCATAGGAATGAAGGTGCAATTTGCGATTAGCAATTAGTTCATCGCAAATTAGGAATTTTTCCAAAGGTGCAGGGGTGTCTCAAGAACACCCTGCTGCACCCCTGAAAAAGAAATTTGGGGGCATATGGCGCACATAAATTTTAACAACATTCCTTTACCTCAAAAACGATTTTCAAGTCATAATTTGAAAACACTGCCCACAGGGAAATGACTTAAAATGTCCTTAAGACATATGAAAGTGTTTTTTGAAAGCCTTTGCAATTTTTTTGGGTCACTTTTAACATAGTTATGTAACTCAAACAGTCAAAATCTAAATTTACCATGCACAAGTGTAACCATATTTACAATGAATGTGCCCCACGGAGAAAGGTCTTTTAATGTAATATGGGAAAAATGACATCAAATGTCCTTAAGACACATAAAAGCGTTTTTTGATTGCCTTTGCAGCATGTTTGTATCACTTTTAACATGGCTATGTAACACAAACATTCAAAATCTAAATTTGCCATGCACAGGTGGGAGCATATTTACAAGCAATTTGCGCCACAGAGAAAGGTCTTACATTGAAATGGGAAAAATAACATCAGAGACAGTCAATTGCATTATAAAGAAGCATACACCATTATGTCCTTGTCAGAAATATTATAACCATTCATTTTCCTCAAAAACGATTTTCAAGTCATAATTTGAAAATACTCCACAGCTCCTATGCAGAAAAACACCCTGTCAGTACTAATACTTCACATTTTCTCCAATTACATTTTCTCAAAGAAACAAAATCTATTTGTAAAACACTTGAGACAAAGCAACATTTGAAAAACACAACTTTCTTCATAATTTTCTCCTTAAAGCACACTATTCTCTATCTAAATTAAAGAAATATTTTCTCACCTTAGCAAATACTTTGAGTTTGAAAACAGTCTCAGAAACACACCAATTTGTCTTCAGCAGAGCAAAAGGTATGCACTCCAGAGTCTGCAGCTATCAAAAGCACAGAAATGCTGTAATTCTTCACACATATCTCTCATGTCACCCAATCAAAACTCTTCCCTCACTTTTTTTCAAATGAAAACCCTTCCCCCCTCTGCCATTTCATGCCTTTTCTGCATGGCAACCACCTCTTGGAAGACCTCTGGTGTTTGCAAGTTCACACAACAATGTTGCAATTGAACTCTGAACTCTCAGTGCACCTGCGTATCCACTGCAGTCTTTCATTTAATGATTTTTTATTGACCATTCAAAATACATCTTTCAAAGAACTCATCCATGCACCCTAACTTTCTGTTTTCAGCAATCAAAATCCACCAATCACTGTTACTGCTTCATTAACACAGAAACTCCACAGTTTTTTTCATTTTAAACTCTCATTTTTTCAACTGCCATTTCATTGCCACACTTCATCTGACTGCAGGAGAAGCTTCTCTCACCATGTTTTCTGTCTGGATTGTTGGACATAGTTACATCTATTGGGCTCAGAGGTATGCTGAGAACAGGAATTTACCAAACCTCAATTTACAAGATGTGGAAATTAAGTGGTTTGGCCACAGAGGATTAAAATGTCACCAATTGATACCATTGGTGAAAACCTTCATGCATTTGCCAAAACCTGACCTGTTAATTGTGCACTGTGGAGGTAATGATTTGGGCACTTTGACTGGGGTAGGTCTGGAAATGCTTTTAAAGGACACCTTTGAGCAATTGATGGCACTTTTTCCTCAGACTGCCTTGGTATATTCAAATATATGCCAAAGACAAAAATGGAGGTGGTCAAACCAATTTTGTCCACAAATTGAGAAGTCGAGGAAGCATGTAAACAAATCTGTTTCAGCTTACATGAGAGACCATGGAATGGGCTCCCTGTACAACAATAACTTGCGTTACTACATGCAAGATATCTACAGAGGAGATGGAGTTCACTTCTCAGATGAGGGCAACAGAATTTTCATTCTGAATTTAAGACTGTGCATTGGTACCTACTTATAAGTACCTAAATGTACCATAAACCCAAAAGCTCTTCTCAGAGCTACCCTACATCTGATCACTCACAATTATTATTTTACTCTAACATTTTTCACTAATTTTCAACAAAGTACGCTCCCTGGGGCGCTTCCCGGTACGCGAACCGGGAGCTAACCTCGCTAAATTTTTTAAAAAATTGTTTTTTTTTCGCACATATGGGCCTCCTCAGCCACCCTCAGAAAACCTAGGGGGTCAAGATAAGTCTACCGTGCCCCCTTCTACCCATTCAGAACATTATTTGCCCTCCATCTTGTATCTTAATTCGACCGAAACACAAAATGGTGGACTCCCGTAACGCTTAAGGTTCGCGAACCGGGGCGCTCACCAGTTCGCGTACCGGGTCGCTCCCTGGGAAGCGCACCATCAAAAAAGGTGGGAAAGTAGTTTACAGAAAAGCGACTGGAGACAATTTCACCAAATATAGATTAGCTCATACTACATACCAATCCCTACCATTTTCACAAATTTGATTGAAATTCCATTTAACCATTTAGCCTGTACACCTCTCTAAATACCCTGAGGTAAATTTCTTCTCAAAACACATCTGAAGTGTTGGAATTGACAACCAATTAAAATGTTACTTTCATTTTCTACTTTTTTTACCTGACATTTGATTGATTATGTACCTGAATATATATAAAGAAAGAGAGAGAAATACAGCCATTTTGACTACTACTTCCTGAATTACATTGCAAGATCATTTTCACTCACAACTTAAACTTGTTTTAGAAGGTGAGATATTATTTTATAAATTTGAAAACATTTTCAGATAGTTATATACTATCCCTCTGTAAGAGTTAGACATTGAGAAAGGCTTCTTTATTATAATTATGGATTGATTTAGGTTTCTGTGGTATAATTATGAATTTACTTAGGCTTCTTCACAGGCACTTTTTAATAGTACTACTTCACGCCTGAAACCATACAGTGCCCATAGATTACTTCTCTGTTATAAACTCACAAGTACCTGTCTGAACTTAAACCCAACAGTGCCCTATCACTACTGATATATTTATTTTTTATGCAAATTACAGCAATAAAATGGAAGGTGAGCAGAATGTTACCTTCAAAATTGTTCTGGACAGCAACAATGAACAAGTTATGGAACCCATTGATGACTTAGAATTCATGGATGAGTCACGGGACTATGAATTACTTCAATGTGTAGAATCTGTCGATCATTTACTCCATTATGATGACGGTCAAATGTGGGAACTTATGTTCACTCAACAAGAGGACATATCGGACAGTCAAATGCTAGACGTTCTATTAAATTTTGAAAAACAATCTGAAAAATAAAATTGTATGTAAAATAAAAAAATTGTTTGAGTCTTTAATCATTTCTATATGTAATTCATAAACTAGTTAAATGTTAGAAATGTTATTAAATTTTGAAACACAATCACAATAATAAATAATTGCTTAAAAAATAAAAAAAATAAAAAATAATCAACAAAACCAACTATCAATTAACATACAGTATTTGAAAAGTCTATCATTCATTTTTCATTATAGTACGCTGCCCAGAACGCTTCCCGGTTCGCGAACCGGGCGCTACCCACGCAAAAAAAACAAATTTTTTTTTTATTTATTTTTGCCCCGCGGGGCCCTTTTAAAGCCTCCACATTAAACCTAGGGGGTCAGGGAGGATATACTATGCCCCCTTATGGTCATTTCCCCCTTTGTTTTGGCCTCCTCTTGTCTCTCAATCCTACCGAGAGACAAGATGGCGGCCGCTCCGGACTGTTTAGAATGTTGACAGACACCGGAGAGCCAATCAGCTTCGCTACGCCAAGTTCCGGTACGCGTAAAGTCCGCGAACCGGAGCGCTGCCCGGAGCGCGCTTACAGATATATATCTTTTTTTGAACGTTAATTTCTCAAAATCCACTGGAGCACATATATTGAGACCTAGCAAAGGCACATCGGGCTACCAGTCCCTACAATTTTGCCAAGTTTCGTGCAAATCCATTCAGCCGTTCGGGCTAAAAGTGAGGCCAACCACCCTATGGAAAACTCAATGTTAAAAACACGTTTTGGGACCCCCCTTTTTTTTTGGCCCCCCCTTGACGAACCCCCCCAAATTTCCAGGGGCTGCTCAGAAACAAAATGTTCCATTTTCCAGAAAATTTCAGCCAATTCCATCCACAAACACCAAAGTTATTAGACATAGAATTTTCAAAAATCCCATAGGGAAAAAATCCTAACTATATATATATTACCTACTGGCAGTCGCCAGTAGTTAGTTATAGTTAGGACCTAGTTTCCATAGGAAATCCGCAACATTCTAATGGGAATAACTTTGGCGCCGGTTGATGAATCTTTGCAACTTTCTCAAAGAAGATGGCCCGCTCTGCTCCTTCCCTGAAAGTTTGGGGGTGATTCGTGAAGCGGGGGCTGAGATAAAAGGGGGGTCCCAAAACGTGTTTTCCCTATGCAATTATCCATAGGACGATTAGACACGGCTACAGCCCGAACGGCTGAACGGAATTACAAGAAATTTGGCAAAATGGTAGAGTCTGATTCGCAGATCGCCCTTTTGTTTAAATGGTGTAAATCACTCCAGTAGTTGTTTAGAAAATCTAATTACATTTTTTTTATATATCTATAAGCCCGCTCCGTGCGCGCACCCGTGCACGCACCCGTGCGCGCACCATTGTGCGTGAGCGGAATTCTGGTTTGCTGTTAGACGTCTGTCAACATTCGAATCGGTGGAAACCAGGAAGTGTTGACCACCATTTTGTCAGTGTGAGGCAGCAAATAGGGCAAAATAAAGGTGAAGAGCATGAAAAGGGGGCAGGGTAGAGAGTCCCTGACCCCCTATGTAGGAAGGTGGATATCTGACTATGGTTACCCCCAAACTTTTTGCCTGGTGTTTAGCTGGTTTTTGACATAGTTGGCAAGGGATCCTGCTATTCAGGGCCCCAGGCTAATTGCTCTCTCCTTAAAATGGACTACATGTACCTTAGGTACATACACAATTGGAACTGGTTCACCTTATTGGCCCCTGTAACAGTGTACCCAGGTACCCAGGGCATAGGTGCTTCCAAGGCCTACCAGGGGCTGCAGCATGTATTGTGCCACCCCTGGCCTGGCCTCCATATTTGACACAACTGGCTGATCACTCAGCTGGGGTAAGTCGGTGTAACCACCCCTTACTTAGGTGTAGTATGCCTATACCTAACCTAAAATGGACACATATGTTCCTATCAGTCACTCCTATGGAAGGCCTCATCAATCCTGGAGGCAGAGTGCTTGGAAATATGTGAGATGGTGCTCTGGCATGAGCTGAGCCTGTCTGCAGCTTTCGGAACCATGTCCTTTAGCTGTTTCATTATACTGCCATACCATATACTCTTAAGTGCATTATAATCCTCGCGGTTAAATGCTATCTTAGGTTTGGCTTTATCAAAATATGTCGAGTAAGGTGTCATACGAATGGGAATACTACCCCCTCGCCAGTTCTGGCAACGGGGTTAGCATTCCACCCTTCTAGAGGGACACGACATGTACCTAGCCTGAACCCCGGTTAAAGTTAAACAGAGCCTCAGCATCACAAGATGGATGCTGCCACCGCAGACACAAGTCTGACCTCCTGCTGCTGGGAGTCCTTCCAGCGAGGGCAGCTTGGACAAAGGTTTTCCTGCCTTGGGAGGTGCTAGCACCACCCCAGACAGGATTTTGTGTATTGGGTAGGACAGGGCTGAATAGAATCAGAGATGCCTGGGGCACACAAGGTGTCCCTGTGCATAGGCCAGTTCAAACCGGTGCTGGGGCCTTCCAGCCCCAGTCCTGGCGCGAAACTGGATGAAGGAAAGGGGGTGTAACCACCCCCCTTCCTGGTTCCACCCAGAGGAGGGACCTAGTAGGTGATCCGGCCACTCAGATTCGAATAGGAGTGGGAGCTGTGTCCTGAGACTTCAGATCATCCTGAATCAACTTGAAATACAGAAGAAGACTGGACTTCGACATTCTGCTGCTCAGAAGACGGAAGAGAATCTCCCTTGTGGCCAAGGAGTGACCACCCTGTGAACACAGGCACCAACCAGCAACTCGACGTCTGCTTTGCCGCCACCTCCCGCCGGAGCCCGAGCCCAGAGCCTGACAGTCCCGGCGAAGAAGGGACCCGTGGAGGCACCGAGAGACGTGGGACCGGACATCTTGGAAGACCCCCGAAACGCTGACTGCGCAGCATCAGAGGCACCCTCGATGCTGTGCTTTGGGGTTTGAGAAGCCCTAACCTCGAGCAGCCCTTGCACCAAAGATCAGCCCCCCAGCATCTCCACGATCTGCGTGGGGCCCTTTTGCACCGTGCCACTCGACGCGCCATCATGGCCACTTGCCACGTGGCTAGCGGCCATCTTGGTGACGAAACCTTCAACTTTTACTGCAGGTCTGGTTGCTCCTGACTTGCCCTTGCTTCTGTAAAAGGGAGCACCTGCTCTGACCTTGCTGGTCTGAGTGACAAGCCTTTCTTGATTCCTACGTGGCTTGCATTAGCCAAGGCCTGTTTGCTTTCATCCGGTTGCCAACACCGCCAACAGCGAGAAGCCTGCGTGGGACAGCTTGTGACCAACTCCTGGACGTTTTCAACCCCTTGTGTCCACGTGGCTGCAGAGAGAAGCTACACCTCGACGCCTGTTTGCACCCGACATCGCCTGGTTCCACTCTGGTTCCACGGTAGTCACTGGCTAGTGACTTTGAACATTTTCCTCTCTGCTTTCAGGTCTTCACCTCTTCATATCCACCCTTGGATCCACCGGAACTCTTCACATTGAGCCGCCTGCAGCATCTTCAGCTGCAAGCACCATCGACCTGCGTGACGAAACCCGACACTACTTCGACCCTGTGCACCCGCTTCCTGTGGGTGAGGTAACTCAGCTCCGCCAGTGTTCCCACACTGGTACACACCTCTAGGGCTTGTGTCTAAAGTTTCAGCTTTCTAGGTCACTCGGAAGGTTCCTTAATAACTAACTTTGTAACTTTTACGCACCATTGACATTGCATTGGTATTGCGTGCACTTTCCGCACTGCACCCGAGTCCCGTGGGCCTTTCCCGACTTCTTCACTGCTAGTCCCGATCAGCTCCAGCGATTCCCCAGGCCCTAGGCCTCTTCACTTTCCTCATAGTGGTTCTTATGGTATACAACCTTTACCACGCATTTTTTACCACGCACTACCATTACAACGCGGTTTTTACCACGCATACCATTACAACGCATTGCGCTGGGGGGCGCTCTAGGAGAGGGAATAGGTTAATTTACTATCCAATAACCTTCCCTAGTGTCCACGGGGACTGGAGTTGGAATAGTAAATTAAACTATTCACTATCCAGCACCCCAAAGCGCTATGCGTTGTAATGGTATGCGTGGTAAAAACCGCGTTGTAATGGTATGCGTGGTAAAAGTATGCGTTGTAACGTCATACATCCGGTTCTTATACCACTATTTTAGTATATGGTTTAGGTGGCCCCTAGGGCTCATCCATATTCGTGCAACTTTTGTATATTTAAACTGTGTTTTGTTTTAACGCTTGTGCGTCTGTGCTCATAAAGAGTATAGGGTATCTTTTGAGAAATAAATCTATATATATTTTCAATATATATCTGTGTGGTGTCCTTTCATTTGGTATTCAAGGGATTGTGTATGGTAAAACAGCTTGCTTCACATGCCTTTACAGAGTTTAGCCTAAGACTGCTTAGTCCATGCTACCCCTAGGATAGCTTGTCTATAAGGTTGACTTTACAACCTGCACCATAAGGGTTGCTTGGCATGGTACAAGGTGATCACTAGAACTAGTGAGCATCATATACCAGGCCAACTTCTCACATTGGTGAGCAGCGGATTGGGATTTGAGCTTGCTGTTGTTTTACCATTACAATCTTTGAGAGTATCATTTGAAAGATCATACAGGTACCTGATAGGTACACTAAAACAAGACTAGATATACTTAAGTTCTACTGAACTTAGTTGTTGTAGAGGATAGAGAGTAGCACACCCTGACTACAACTACTAGATAGGTTTTGTAGGAAAACACAAGTGTAGGTAGATTGCAACACATCCACCACACTAGAGCAATGTCTGGAGCAGAGGGATCCACTGGACCCATCTCTGTTGAGAGTGACCCTCCAAGGGCACCATCCAAATTTGCTACCTTTCCATTTAAGGAACTGAGGCAACTGTGTTCCATGAGAAGAATCAAAACAGGTCCTATTCCTACAGCAGGACACCTCAGAGAGCTGTTAGACCAGTCTGAAGCTCTTAAGAACCCCAAACCAGGCCCCTCAGGGACTGGTGAGGAAGTTTCACCTTCTGAAGATGATAACCCTGATACCCCTGCCCCTGTCATCCAGATAGATGAGGAAGACCAGACCCCTGGGAATACTCAGCCTGAGGAAGAGGAGGAGGAGGAGGAGGAAGAAAGTGATTCTGATGATGGTAGAAATAGCCAGGTGTTAGTCAGCAGGCTTAACCAGGCTAACCTAAGCTTATTTGGGACTGAAGGTGGGTCCAACCCATTCAGACCCCCAAATGGACTTAGCCAGGAGCATAGGAGGAGGAGGAATCACTCAGGTGAATCCAATACTTCCCATGTTTCTAGAGGTTCTCATGGCAACTCCAGAAGGGAGTTGACTAGCCCTCAGAGGAGGGAACATGAGGCCAAAATGAGAGAGGCTGAACTTAGGATCCAGAGACAAGAATTAGAAGTTGCCCTGGCCAAAGAGAAACTTGCTAGAGCAAGGCAGCCTAGAGAGAGTGGATTAGGTTCCACTGGTGGCAGCACTATCCCTAAGGATAAAGACAGGTCCTATGACAATAGAAACTTGAGTAAGATTGTGCCCCCCTACAAAGTTGGGGATGATATCCACAAATGGATGACTGCACTTGAGAGAGCTTGCAAAGTACAGCAGGTCCCTCAGGAGCAGTGGGCAGCAATCTTGTGGCTCTCCTTTGAAGGTAGAGGCCGAGACAGACTCCTCACAGTTAGTGATGGGGATTCTAGAAACTACCTGGTCCTGAAGAGTGCTCTGATTGATGGGTTAGGCTTAACCACTGAACAGTACAGGTTAATGTTCAGAGATACCCAGAAGACACAGACTCAGGACTGGTCTGAATTCGTTGAATGTGCCACTAAGGCTCTGGAGGGCTGGTTGCTGGGAAGTAAGGTTACTGACTATACAGGATTGTATAATTTAATTATGAGAGAGCAAATCTTAAGTAATTGTCAAAATCAGCTTCTACATCAGCACCTGGTTGACTCTGATCTGACCTCCCCACAAGAATTGGGTAGGAGGGCAGACAAATGGGTCAGAACCAGGATCAGGCCTAAGAACCAGGGTGGTGACCAAAAGAAAGAGACTACCAAGCCTCAAGAGAAGGGTGGGGATAAAAGTAAGGAAAAGACTTCCCCAGGGCCCCAAAACTCCAAGGATGGGGGTGGGTCCCAAGACACTACTTCAACCCAGAAAAAACCTTATTGTCATGTCTGTAAACAGGTTGGGCATTACAAAACAGACAGCTGTTGTCCCAAGAATGGCAATAAAGAGAATATACCCCCAAAGCCAGCTCCAACACCTCCTGTTACTGTCAGCAGTAATCCCCCAGGAAGTGGGAGCACACCCAGGAATCTGGGTGGGTTTACTTTTGGAGGACAGGTGGATTCTGGCTTAACCAGGTCCCCTACTTCAGATACTCTTGTCTATGAGACTGGCATGGGGTTCGCCAATTTCACTGCTTGCCCAAACACTTTGAGCAAGTATAGACAGGAGCCCCTCATCAATGGCTTGAAAGTTGAGGCCTTTAGAGACACAGGGGCTAGCATCACCATGGTGGCTGAATGTCTAGTCCCCTCAAGGCAACTTTTACCTGATGCCACATATCAGGTGACAAACATTGATGGAATAGAAACCAATCACCCCATGGCAGTAGTAAATCTTAGCTGGGGAGGTGTCACTGGCCCAAAGAGAGTGGCAGTGTCATCAAACTTGCCTGTAGATTGTCTACTGGGGAATGATTTAGAAATCTCAGCCTGGGCTGAGGTGGAACAAGAAACCCAATTCTAAAATGGTAAATCTCCATGGAAAGGTTAGTGGGGCTGTAATGGCTACAGCCCCAATCCAAGATGTCCTTCCTGAAAAGGTTGGGAGGGCTGAGCAAACCTCAGCCCCATCTTTAGCTAACTTCCCTCCTGAAAAGATTAGCAGAGCTGTTATGATAACAGCTCATACCCAAAATGAGTCTCCTCCTGAAAAGGTTGGTGGGGCTGTGATGGCCACAGCCCAAACTCAAACTGATACCTGGGTAGTGAAGCCTGAAATGATGGATCACTCCACCCAAACTGAGAGCATTGAGGAGGAAGAGAAATCTCCCTCCCACCAGACTTTAGGAAAGGATCAGCCTCCTCAGGGAACTGATCTTACCCCTGATTAAGGAACTGTCCCAGAGGTTGTTAGGCCTGGCCTGACAGAGCCTCTGATGGCAGTGGACCCTTCTCAGGTGGGACCCAGTCTGGAGCAGGTAACCTGCCCCTCTCTACCTTGCCTTAGTCAGCCCAGGGCTGCAGAGGACAAGAAGGACAGTGAGCCCCAAAGGGCCCCCTGTCAAATAAAGCACCCCCATCAATAGATTAGGGGCACCAAAACTAGTAGCCCTAGTGAGGTGAAAACTTTAAAAACTCCTGAGGGAGCCCCCTTAAAAGTAGTTAGGGACCTCCCACAGATGGATTCTGTTGGGCACAGCCAAACCTGGGACCCCAAGGGCCCAAACCTGAACTGTCCCTCCAGTAAACCAACAAGAGGGACCCAGCCTCCAGCTTTAGGTAGCCAGAGGTTGACCCTGAGAGCACAGTGCAACTCAGTCAAAGAAAGAAAGGCACACATGGTGGAGAGTGATTGGAGGAAGCTGAGCCCTACAGAGGAATCTCACTTCGGTACTCCATCCCAACACCAGCCTTTAACTTTGCAAAGACACACCACAGGTAGAGATTCCCTATGGTGGAGACCCTCAGATACCCTTAGGGTGAGGGAATGCTTAGTGGACCATGAGTCAGGGGGTAACCAAGCCAGAGCTGGTACTTCCTTATATGGCCACCTAGGCAATATAGGCTTACCTGGTCAAGGATAGCCTTATCTCCTTTCGTTTGGGGGGGGTTATGTAGGAAGGTGGATATCTCACTATGGTTACCCCAAAACTTTTTGCCTGGTGTTTAGCTGGTTTTTGACATAGTTGGCCAGGGATCCTGCTATTCAGGGCCCCAGGCTAATTGCTCTCTCCTTAAAATGGACTCCATGTACCTTAGGTACATACACAATTGGAACTGGTTTACCTTATTGGCCCCTGTAACAGTGTACCCAGGTACCCAGGGCATAGGTGCTTCCAAGGCCTACCAGGGGCTGCAGCATGTATTGTGCCACCCCTGGCCTGGCCTCCATATTTGACACAACTGGCTGATCACTCAGCTGGGGTAAGTCGGTGTAACCACCCCTTACTTAGGTGTAGTATGCCTATACCTAACCTAAAATGGACACATATGTTCCTATCAGTCACTCCTTTGGAAGGCCTCATCAATCCTGGAGGCAGAGTGCTTGGAAATATGTGAGATGGTGCTCTGGCATGAGCTGAGCCTGTCTGCAGCTTTCGGAACCATGTCCTTTAGCTGTTTCATGATACTGCCATACCATATACTCTTAAGTGCATTATAATCCTCGCGGTTAAATGCTATCTTAGGTTTGGCTTTATCAAAACATGTCGAGTAAGGTGTCATACGAATGGGAATACTACCCCCTCGCCAGTTCTGGCGACGGGGGTAGCATTCCACCCTTCTAGAGGGACACAACATGTACCTAGCCTGAACCTCGGTTAAAGTTAAACAGAGCCTCAGCATCACAAGATGGATGCTGCCACCGCAGACACAAGTCTGACCTCCTGCTGCTGGGAGTCCTTCCAGCGAGGGCAGCTTGGACAAAGGGTTTCCTGCCTTGGGAGGTGCTAGCACCACCCCAGACAGGATTTTGTGTATTGGGTAGGACAGGGCTGAATAGAATCAGACATGCCTGGGGCACACAAGGTGTCCCTGTGCATAGGCCAGTTCAAACCGGTGCTGGGGCCTTCCAGCCCCAGTCCTGGTGCAAAACTGGACAAAGGAAAGGGGGTGTAACCACCCCCCTTCCTGGTTCCACCCAGAGGAGGGACCTAGTAGGTGATCCGGCCCCCCAGATTCGAATAAGAGTGGGAGCTGTGTCCTGAGACTTCAGATCATCCTGAATCAACTTGAAATACAGAAGAAGACTGGACTTCGACATTCTGCTGCTCAGAAGATGGAAGAGAATCTCCCTTGTGGCCAAGGAGTGACCACCCTGTGAACACAGGCACCAACCAGCAACTCGATGTCTGCTTTGCCGCCGCCTCCCGCCGGAGCCTGAGCCCGAGCCCAAAGCCTGACAAGACCCAGACTTCTAGACTTCTCACCGCCCGATCCACAGTCCCTGCGAAGAAGGGACCCGTGGAGGCACCGAGAGACGTGGGACCGGACATCTTGGAAGACCCCCGAAACGCTGACTGCGCAGCATCAGAGGCACCCTCGACGCTGTGCTTTGGGGTTTGAGAAGCCCTAACCCCGAGCAGCCCTTGCACCAAAGATCTGCCCCCCAGCATCTCCACGGTCTGTGTGGGGCCCTTTTGCACCGTGCCACTCGACGCGCCATCCCGGCCACTTGCCACGTGGCTAGCGGCCATCTTGGCGACGAAACCTTCAACTTTCACTGCAGCTCTGGTTGCTCCAGACTTGCCCTTGCTCCTGTAAAAGGGAGCACCCGCTCTGACCATGCTGGTCCGAGTAACAAGCCTTTCTTTATTCCTGCGTGGCTTGCATTAGCTAAGGCCTGTTTGCTTCCATCCGGTTGCCGACACCGCCAACAGCTTGAAGCCTGCGTGGGACAGCTCGTGACAGACTCCTGGACGTCTTCGACCCCTTGTGTCCACGTGGCTGCAGAGAGAAGCTACACCTCGACGCCTGTTTGCACCCGACATCGCCTGGTTCCACTCTGGTTCCACGGTAGTCACTGGCTAGTGACTTTGAACATTGTCCCCTGTGCTTTCAGGTCTTCACCTCTTCAGATCCACCCTTGGATCCACCGGAACTCTTAACATCGAGCCGCCTGCAGCATCTTCAGCTCCAAGCACCATCGACCTGCGTGACGAAACCCGACACTGCTTCGACCCTGTGCACCCGCTTCCTGTGGGTGAGGTAACTCAGCTCCGCCGGTGTTCCCACACTGGTACACACCTCTAGGGCTTGTGTCTAAAGTTTCAGCTTTCTAGGTCACTCGGAAGGTTCCTTAATAACTAACTTTGTAACTTTTACGCACCATTGACATTGCATTGGTATTGTGTGCACTTTCCGCACTGCACCCGAGTCCCGCGGGCCTTTCCCGACTTCTTCACTGCTAGTCCCGATCAGCTCCAGCGATTCCCCAGGCCCTAGGCCTCTTCACTTTCCTCATAGTGGTTCTTATACCACTATTTTAGTATATGGTTTAGGTGGCCCCTAGGGCTCATCCATATTCGTGCAACTTTTGTATATTTAAACTGTGTTTTGTTTTAACGCTTGTACTTCTGTGCTCATAAAGAGTATAGGGTATCTTTTGAGAAATAAATCTATATATATTTTCAATATATATCTGTGTGGTGTCCTTTCATTTGGTATTTAAGGGATTGTGTATGGTAAAACAGCTTGCTTCACATGCCTTTACAGAGTTTAGCCTAAGACTGCTTAGTCCATGCTACCCCTAGGATAGCTTGTCTATAAGGTTGACTTTACAACCTGCACCATAAGGGTTGCTTGGCATGGTACAAGGTGATCACTAGAACTAGTGAGCATCATATACCAAGCCAACTTCTCACACCCTAGGCTTTCTCAGGGGGTCCCTGTAGGACCCCGAAGGCCTCTATTTTTTATTTTGTTTATTTTTAAATCGTGAGGTGCGTGCACAGTGCTTGCACCTCCCGAGGCAATACAGAGGGAAAATTAAAAGTGGAGAACGTGAAAAGGGGGTAGTGTAGAGTCTCCCTAAAGGACCACGAAGGGCAATAAAAACATTTATTTTGTTTCAAATAAAATCGGGAGGTGCGCTCATGGTGCTGGCACTCTTTAGCCGCCATTTTGTGTATGAGGCAGAAGAGAGAGAAAAACAAAAGTTGAGAACCTGAAAAGGGGGCAGGGTAGAGTCTCCCTGACCTCTAGGCCTTGTCAGGGGGTTCCTAAAGGTCCACAAAGGGCAAAAAAAACATGTTTTTGTTTCAATTAAAATCGCAAGGTGCGCGCATGGTGCTCGCACCCTTTAGCCGGCATTTTGTGTATGAGGCAGAAGAGAGTGAAAAACAAAAGTTGAAAATGTGAAAAGGGGGCAGAGTAGAGTCTCCCTCTAGGTCTTCTCAGGGGGTCCCTGAAGGACCCCAAAGTGCCAACAAAGCAACTTTTTTAAATCGCGAGGTGCGCGCACATTGCGCGCACGGTGGAAAAAAAACAACAAAAAAAAGACAGGTAAATAATAAGTGTGAGTGTTTAGATGTTGGTTGGCTCTAAAAAGAGCCGTTGTGTTTTTTGTACCTACAAGTAAGTACTGATGCAAAGTCTAAAGTTTAAAAGGAAGATTCTGTTCCCGTCATCTGTGAAATGTACACCATCTCTCCTATAGATGCATTGCATGTTGTAACGCAAGTTGTTGTGGTATATAGAACCCATATCATAGTCTCTGAGGAAAGCAGAAACAGACTTATTCACATGTTTCCTTGCTTTCTCAATCTGTGGACAATATTGTTTGGACCAGTTCCCTTTTTGCCTTCGGCATATATTAGAATATACAAAGGCAGTTTGTGGAAAAAGTGACATCAATTGCCCAAAGGTGTCCTTTAAAAGCATTTCCAGACCTACCCCAGTCAAAGTGCACAGGTCATTTCCACCACAGTGCACAATTATGAGGTCAGGGTGTGGGAGATGCAAAAAGGATTTTACCAATGGTATCAATTGGTGACATCTTAATCCTCTCTGGCCAATCCACATAATATCCACATTTGGTAAATCAAGGTTGAGAAAGCATCTATTTGCTGCATACCTTTCACTCCAGAATATAAAACTGTGTCCTACAATCCATACTCTAAGCATCTTGAAGGCAGATCTGGTTGTATTCAGATGGGCTCTGGAAAAGAAATGGCAGTTTGAAAACTTGAAGTTTAGAAAGAAATGTGGATGAGATTCAGTGCACTTGAAAATCAAAGAAATGATTGGTGGTTTCTGATAATTTACCATTGAAAACTAGGGTGCATACTACTGTTTTTTTAAAAGGAATAATACTATTGGTTAAGAAAAAGTCATTGAAAAGAACATTGCACATGATAAGCTGGAATATTGAGAAGTCAAACACACTTGCTGCTTTGGTTTGCAACATTGAGGGATGAACTTTTCACCTTTTGAGTTCAGTTAGGTGTTCTATGGAGAGTTACCCTGGTAAAGGTCAGAGAGAGCAGTGGGGGAAGGTTGATAGTGTTCAAATGTACAACCAATTAAAATGTTAATTTGGTTTTGAATTAGTGTGGGAAGAAATGTAATTGGTAATGTACAGAAATATGTGTGAAAAATGAGAGGGAATCAGGGGCATTTTGTGGTTGCAGTGTCTGAGGTACATTTCAGAGATTCAGCTTATGAAAATCTGGTGTGTGATTGACACTGTTCTAAATCTTCAAAGGCATTTTTAAGGTGAGTTATAAATTTGTAAGGGGATATATGTTGTGCAGTGTAAGTTAAAAATATAAATGTGTTTTAATGTGGAAGTTACTCACTTTCTCTCTCTTTCACTCTGTCTCACTGTCTTCCTTTCTCTACAGCACTGTTCTTGTTCCTTCATCTATTTTTCTATAAATCCTTCTGTTTCACTTACTCCTTTTTCCTTTTTCTCTAATATGCTTTTTTTATCACTCTCCTATCCTTACTCTCATATCTTTTTTCTCACTGTCATTATCCCTTTCCTTTACTCCTGGTTTCTAACTCCCTCTCTCCATGTGATTTACTTCCTTTTGTTTATTTTTTCGCTCTTATTGTCTCTCTCTTTCTCTCTCCCCCACCCTTGCTCCCTTTATACAACACTACTAGCAAGACCTCTTCCTTCCCCCTTTCACTGTAGTAATCATTTGACTGAATTGAAGGAGTTCTGTTATGTGTCTAAGGTCACAGTGTGAGTGTTATGTTTGGATGTAATGCTGACAAAAAAGTAATGCTGTAAATTGAAATGTATTTTGAAAATGACTCAGTTTTCTGCACTGTAATGTAGTCTCTTAAACGTTTTCGTGTGGTAAATGTGTTTTGGTAAAATGTATGGTTTTAGAATTTTTGTCCAGGATCACACTGAGTGCCTTTGTAAATTAAAGAATTATATTTGCACCTTTTTCTATAATCTCCCCTGTCTCTTCTCACAGTCTACTTCTCTCTGCTTAAACTGTCTTCTCTCTTCTTTCTTCTGGTATTGTGTCTCATGTTTGGATGTAATGCTGGCAAAAAAGTAATGCTGCAAATTGGAAATGTATTTTGAAAATGACTCAGGTTTCTGCACTGTATTGTAGTGCTGAAGTAGATAGGCTGTGTTCTGTCTCTTAAATTTTTCGTGTGGTAAATGTGTTTTGGTAACATGTTTGGTTTTAAACTTTTTGTCCAGGATCACACTGAGTGTCTGTGTAAATTAAATAATTATATTTGCACCTTTTCCTATAATCTCCCCTGTCTTTCCTCACAGTCTACCTCTCTCTGCTTATACTGTCTTCTTTCTTCTGATACTGTGTCTCATGTTTGGATGTAATGCTGGAAAAAAGTAATGCTGCAAATTGGAAATGTATTTTGAAAATGACTCAGGTTTATGCACTGTATTGTAGTGCTGAAGTAGATAGGCTGTGTTCTGTCTTTCTGTAAACTTTTTCGTGTGGTAAATGTGTTTTGGTAAAATGTTTGGTTTTAACATTTTTATCCAGGATCACACTGAGTGCCTGTGTAAATTAAAGAATTATATTTGGACCTTTTCCTATAATCTCCCCTGTCTGTTTTGATATAGTGTCTCATGTTTTGATTAAATGCTGGTAAAGAGATAGTGCTGTAAATTGGAAATGTATTTTCTGTCTGCACTATCCCTCTCTCTCTCTGTGCATCTTCTGCCTGCACCCTCTCATGTACATCTGCAGAGGCTCCTCTTTTGTGTGCTCAAGTTAGCCTCTGCTTGTAACTTTTTTTCTCACCAAAATAGAATTAATCATATCATAATAGGCCTGTGCAGATGCACTGGAGAGGGTGCAGGCAGTGGGAGAGGGTTGGTGCAGACAGAAAATGAGATAATGCAGGCAGAGAGTAAACTGGTACAATCAGAGTATAGATGGTGCAGGGCTGCAGGCAGAGGGACAGATGGTGCAGTCAGAGAAAAGATGGTGCAGAGATAGGGTGAAATAGTTCAAGCAGAGACACGGATAGTGCAAGCAGACAGAGACATGGTGTGAGAAGGAAGAGATTTAACATGGTAGCGCTATGTAATAAACACCAGCAGCTATATATTAACCCCTTCTATGCTCATGACGGAACGGTTCCGTCATAAGCATCGGTCGAGCTGTGCTTATGACGGAACCGTTCCGTTATGACCACGCCCGTTTTAATTAGGGCTCAGCACCGAGGGGGATCGGGGCCGCACAGAAGGGGTTAATAGGCCTCTGCAGATGCGCATGAGAGGGTGCAGGCAGTGGTAGAGGGTTGGTGCAGACAGAAAATGAGATATTGCAGGCAGAGAATAAACTGGTACAATCAGAGGATAGATGGTGCAGGGCTGCAGGCAGAGGGACAGATGGTGCAGTCAGTGAAAAGATGGTGCAGTGAGAGGGTGAAATGGTTGAAGCAGAGACTCAGATAGTGCAAGCAGACACAGACATGGTGCGAGACTACAGGCAGAGAAGGGAAACATTTAACATGGTAGCACTGTGTAATACACACCAGCAGCCATATTTTTAAAGGCCTCTGCAGATGCACATGAGAGGGTGCAGGCAGTGGGAGGGGGTTGGTGAAGACAGAAAATGAGATATTGCAGGCAGAGAGTAAACTGGTACAATCTGAAGATAGATGGTGCAGGGCTGCAGGCAGAGGGACAGATGGTGCAGTCAGTGAAAATATTTTGCAGAGAGAGGGTTAAATAGTTCAAGCAGAGACACAGATAGTGCAAGCAGACGCAGACTTGGTGCGAGACTACAGACAGAGAAGGAAAAGATTTAACATGGTAGCGCTGTGTAATACACACCAGCAGCCATATCTTAATAGGACTCTGCAGATGCACATGAGAGGGTGCAGGCAGTGGGAGAGGGTTGGTGCAGACAGAAAATGAGATATTGCAGGCAGAGAGTAAACTGGTACAATCAGAGGATAGATGGTGCAGGGCTGCAGGTAGAGGGACAGATGGTGCAGTCAGTGAAAAGATGGTGCAGAGAGAGGGTGAAATGGTTGAAGCAGAGACACAGATAGTGCAAGCAGACACAGACATGGTACACACAGACATGGTGAGAAACTACAGGCAGAGAAGGGAAAGATTTAACATGGTAGCGCTGTGTAATATACACCAGCAGCCATATCTTAATAGGCCTCTGCAGATGCACATGAGAGGGTGCAGGCAGTGGGAGAGGGTTGGTGCAGACAGAAAATGAGATAATGCAGGCAGATACTAAACTGGTACAATCAGAGGATAGATGGTGCAGGGCTGCAGGAAGAGGGACAGATGGTGCAGTCAGTGAAAAGATGGTGCAGAGAGAGGGTAAAATAGTTCGAGCAGAGACACAGATAGTGCAAGCAGACGCAGACATGGTGCGAGACTACAGGCAGAGAAGGAAAAGATTTCACAAGGTAGCGCTGTGTAATACACACCAGCAGCCATATCTTAATAGGCCTCTGCAGATGCACATGAGAGGGTGCAGGAGGTGGGAGAGGGTTGGTGCAGACAGAAAATTAGATATTGCAGGCAGAGAGTAAATTGGTACAATCAGAGGATTGATGGTGCAGGGCTGCAGGCAGAGGGACAGATGGTGCAGTCAGTGAAAAGATGGTGCAGAGAGAGGGTGAAATAGTTCAAGCAGAGACACAGAGGTGATGTAGTTGTAGAAAGACCTATGCAGTTGTGTTTCAGGCCTCTTATGCTGTGCAATTTAGATGCTTGGTCTGCTGTTGAAATGCACAATCAACTGTGTCTGTAGCATGTAGTAATCATTTCAGTGAATTTCATTTGTACATTCTCAGTCCCACCTTGACTCACTACACTGCTTTACGTTCACTTTATTGTCCTAAACCCTGAAACTCCATTCCTAGAAAAATATTCTAAACTTTTGCAACACAACTGCAGTGTTGTAAACCCTGAAACAATATTCCCAGCAAGAGTCACTTTTATTGTAGTAATCATTTTACTGAATTTGAAGGGATAGTGTTATTTGTCTAAGATCACAGTGTGAGTCAGTTTTCATTTCAGAGGAATGTGACAGAATAATTTGCGTAGGGAATACATGTACTTATGAAATTGATAAACGTAGTTTTTTATAGTCTATTAGTGAAAATGATATAATTAAGTGTTTATAGTTTTGCAATGTGCAGCAAAATTATCATATTGCTCAAATGGATCAGGATCAGGAGAACTTTGCTGCAAAATTTGACATCTCATATGAAGTAATAGAGGACTCAAATGGACCTTTTGGAGAAGATATTAATGAAGAAAATTCAGATTTCTTTGATGAACGTTTGGATATTGAAATATTAGAAGCATTGGAAGATATTGAATTTCAAGACAAACATTTTGAAATTGAGGATATTGTTAATGAAATACCGGATGAAGTGATGTTGAAGGTTTTATTGGAGTATGAAATGTCTAATGAATACATTTATAATTTATAATTAAATTATTCAAGTGAGTCTTGTAATAATTTGATTCGTTGAGGTGTTTAAAAAATATGGGAATACATGTTCTGATGAAGTGAGTCAGGGTTTAGGATATGTCCTACTAGAAACTGCTATGTAGTACGTCTGTCAGGCCCCTTAATTTGAAAATAGTCTCCATGCTGTGTAGTGAAGACTCGTAGCACTTGCTTGATACCATACACTACGTACACACAACTGTATTGCTCTAAAGTCAGAAATATCAATCCCACCATGACTCCCTACACTGTCTAAACACCACTGCACTGTTCTGAACCCTGAAACACCATTCTCAGCAAAATTCCCTATAATGTTGAAACATCACTGCACTGCCATAAAGTCTGAAACTTTCATTGTCCATCATTGTTGTTTTTGCAGTAACCGCTCTAAGTGTACTGGGGATGCTCAGACGTGAGTCCCAGGCACTCCACACCACTGGTAGCAAGCTAGCCGGGCTGATGAGAGGTGTTACCTCGAAACCGGGCCGGTCCTCGGATGCTTGTTTCCGTTCTGGGAAGGACATGGCTTTTGTAGTTCGGACTGGACTGTTCCCATGGGGCACAGGGTCAGCGCTGATTTGCATATCGCCATTGTCTAACCCAGGGTGGTGTGGAGTGGAAAAACGATGGATTTGGGCCCAGATCTTTTGACTGGGGTGAATGTGTGACATTGATCCACATTCTGTCCATCATTGTTGTTTTTGCAGTAACCGCTCTAAGTGTACTGGGGATGCTCAGACGTGAGTCCCAGGCACTCCACACCACTGGTAGCAAGCTAGCCGGGCTGATGAGAGGTGTTACCTCGAAACCGGGCCGGTCCTCGGATGCTTGTTTCCGTTCTGGGAAGGACATGGCTTTTGTAGTTCGGACTGGACTGTTCCCATGGGGCACAGGGTCAGCGCTGATTTGCATATCGCCATTGTCTAACCCAGGGTGGTGTGGAGTGGAAAAACGATGGATTTGGGCCCAGATCTTTTGACTGGGGTGAATGTGTGACATTGATCCACATTCTGTCCATCATTGTTGTTTTTGCAGTAACCGCTCTAAGTGTACTGGGGATGCTCAGACGTGAGTCCCAGGCACTCCACACCACTGGTAGCAAGCTAGCCGGGCTGATGAGAGGTGTTACCTCGAAACCGGGCCGGTCCTCGGATGCTTGTTTCCGTTCTGGGAAGGACATGGCTTTTGTAGTTCGGACTGGACTGTTCCCATGGGGCACAGGGTCAGCGCTGATTTGCATATCGCCATTGTCTAACCCAGGGTGGTGTGGAGTGGAAAAACGATGGATTTGGGCCCAGATCTTTTGACTGGGGTGAATGTGTGACATTGATCCACATTCTGTCCATCATTGTTGTTTTTGCAGTAACCGCTCTAAGTGTACTGGGGATGCTCAGACGTGAGTCCCAGGCACTCCACACCACTGGTAGCAAGCTAGCCGGGCTGATGAGAGGTGTTACCTCGAAACCGGGCCGGTCCTCGGATGCTTGTTTCCGTTCTGGGAAGGACATGGCTTTTGTAGTTCGGACTGGACTGTTCCCATGGGGCACAGGGTCAGCGCTGATTTGCATATCGCCATTGTCTAACCCAGGGTGGTGTGGAGTGGAAAAACGATGGATTTGGGCCCAGATCTTTTGACTGGGGTGAATGTGTGACATTGATCCACATTCTGTCCATCATTGTTGTTTTTGCAGTAACCGCTCTAAGTGTACTGGGGATGCTCAGACGTGAGTCCCAGGCACTCCACACCACTGGTAGCAAGCTAGCCGGGCTGATGAGAGGTGTTACCTCGAAACCGGGCCGGTCCTCGGATGCTTGTTTCCGTTCTGGGAAGGACATGGCTTTTGTAGTTCGGACTGGACTGTTCCCATGGGGCACAGGGTCAGCGCTGATTTGCATATCGCCATTGTCTAACCCAGGGTGGTGTGGAGTGGAAAAACGATGGATTTGGGCCCAGATCTTTTGACTGGGGTGAATGTGTGACATTGATCCACATTCTGTCCATCATTGTTGTTTTTGCAGTAACCGCTCTAAGTGTACTGGGGATGCTCAGACGTGAGTCCCAGGCACTCCACACCACTGGTAGCAAGCTAGCCGGGCTGATGAGAGGTGTTACCTCGAAACCGGGCCGGTCCTCGGATGCTTGTTTCCGTTCTGGGAAGGACATGGCTTTTGTAGTTCGGACTGGACTGTTCCCATGGGGCACAGGGTCAGCGCTGATTTGCATATCGCCATTGTCTAACCCAGGGTGGTGTGGAGTGGAAAAACGATGGATTTGGGCCCAGATCTTTTGACTGGGGTGAATGTGTGACATTGATCCACATTCTGTCCATCATTGTTGTTTTTGCAGTAACCGCTCTAAGTGTACTGGGGATGCTCAGACGTGAGTCCCAGGCACTCCACACCACTGGTAGCAAGCTAGCCGGGCTGATGAGAGGTGTTACCTCGAAACCGGGCCGGTCCTCGGATGCTTGTTTCCGTTCTGGGAAGGACATGGCTTTTGTAGTTCGGACTGGACTGTTCCCATGGGGCACAGGGTCAGCGCTGATTTGCATATCGCCATTGTCTAACCCAGGGTGGTGTGGAGTGGAAAAACGATGGATTTGGGCCCAGATCTTTTGACTGGGGTGATTGTGTGACATTGATCCACATTCTGTCCATCATTGTTGTTTTTGCAGTAACCGCTCTAAGTGTACTGGGGATGCTCAGACGTGAGTCCCAGGCACTCCACACCACTGGTAGCAAGCTAGCCGGGCTGATGAGAGGTGTTACCTCGAAACCGGGCCGGTCCTCGGATGCTTGTTTCCGTTCTGGGAAGGACATGGCTTTTGTAGTTCGGACTGGACTGTTCCCATGGGGCACAGGGTCAGCGCTGATTTGCATATCGCCATTGTCTAACCCAGGGTGGTGTGGAGTGGAAAAACGATGGATTTGGGCCCAGATCTTTTGACTGGGGTGAATGTGTGACATTGATCCACATTCTGTCCATCATTGTTGTTTTTGCAGTAACCGCTCTAAGTGTACTGGGGATGCTCAGACGTGAGTCCCAGGCACTCCACACCACTGGTAGCAAGCTAGCCGGGCTGATGAGAGGTGTTACCTCGAAACCGGGCCGGTCCTCGGATGCTTGTTTCCGTTCTGGGAAGGACATGGCTTTTGTAGTTCGGACTGGACTGTTCCCATGGGGCACAGGGTCAGCGCTGATTTGCATATCGCCATTGTCTAACCCAGGGTGGTGTGGAGTGGAAAAACGATGGATTTGGGCCCAGATCTTTTGACTGGGGTGAATGTGTGACATTGATCCACATTCTGTCCATCATTGTTGTTTTTGCAGTAACCGCTCTAAGTGTACTGGGGATGCTCAGACGTGAGTCCCAGGCACTCCACACCACTGGTAGCAAGCTAGCCGGGCTGATGAGAGGTGTTACCTCGAAACCGGGCCGGTCCTCGGATGCTTGTTTCCGTTCTGGGAAGGACATGGCTTTTGTAGTTCGGACTGGACTGTTCCCATGGGGCACAGGGTCAGCGCTGATTTGCATATCGCCATTGTCTAACCCAGGGTGGTGTGGAGTGGAAAAGCGATGGATTTGGGCCCAGATCTTTTGACTGGGGTGAATGTGTGACATTGATCCACATTCTGTCCATCATTGTTGTTTTTGCAGTAACCGCTCTAAGTGTACTGGGGATGCTCAGACGTGAGTCCCAGGCACTCCACACCACTGGTAGCAAGCTAGCCGGGCTGATGAGAGGTGTTACCTCGAAACCGGGCCGGTCCTCGGATGCTTGTTTCCGTTCTGGGAAGGACATGGCTTTTGTAGTTCGGACTGGACTGTTCCCATGGGGCACAGGGTCAGCGCTGATTTGCATATCGCCATTGTCTAACCCAGGGTGGTGTGGAGTGGAAAAACGATGGATTTGGGCCCAGATCTTTTGACTGGGGTGAATGTGTGACATTGATCCACATTCTGTCCATCATTGTTGTTTTTGCAGTAACCGCTCTAAGTGTACTGGGGATGCTCAGACGTGAGTCCCAGGCACTCCACACCACTGGTAGCAAGCTAGCCGGGCTGATGAGAGGTGTTACCTCGAAACCGGGCCGGTCCTCGGATGCTTGTTTCCGTTCTGGGAAGGACATGGCTTTTGTAGTTCGGACTGGACTGTTCCCATGGGGCACAGGGTCAGCGCTGATTTGCATATCGCCATTGTCTAACCCAGGGTGGTGTGGAGTGGAAAAACGATGGATTTGGGCCCAGATCTTTTGACTGGGGTGAATGTGTGACATTGATCCACATTCTGTCCATCATTGTTGTTTTTGCAATAAAGTCTGAAACAGCACTCACTGCATGATTTCCTACTCTGTTCAGACACGGTTGCTGTACATTAAACTTACTTATGCATTGAACCAGTGCTTCCATCATATAGTTGTTCTAATTGCTATTTAGTATGTTAGTAGTGGTCTATAACATCTTTTTTTTTCTTCACAATAGATTGTTATTATCTACAGAAAGAAAAACCAACATGCCTACAAAGGATGCCAAAAGAAGAAAATATAAACAGGCTTTCTTTTCCAAGAAAACACATTTACAAGATGTATCTAAACAGCATTGTACAGAGAAAAAGAAGAATGCTCCTGGTAAGACAACAAAGGATTTCATAAGGAAATTAACTGTAAGAAAAAAAAATGTGGACAATGTGGAAAAGATAAAAAATTATCTGTAAGAACAAAGAAAAAGGAGTTAAAAAAGAAAAATGTTGGAAAAGTGTGTGGCAATCAAATTCTCTATAGTAATAGACATAAAAATCAGTTTGTTGAAATTCGCAAGAGAATGTTTTATAACAGAGTTGTATTACATTTATTGAAAACTGGTAAGACTTCTAAAAGGAAAACAGCTTTTTATAAGCAAAAAAAAAAGAATAGAAAGTATTGTGGATCAGGCGTTTGAATTAAAAAAGAAATTGTTTATTTTAGTAATCAATAGACTTCGTACACTAGACAAGGCGATTAATCTTTTGTAAGCGAAAAGAAAGTGGAAAAGACTTATTAATAGAACACATTTTTGTAATGTTTTTTTCTGGAGAATGGAAGCATAGTTCAAGTTCTGAGCCATTTTTTAATGAAGAGACTCACTTTCAGACTAATGATTTGTTGCATGCAGTTGACACCAGTGGTCGAGCATATGAGGTTAAGGACGGTTGTCCGATTGAGAAAGAGAAACTTGTCTCAAGCAATGCAGAAGAGGTGTTAGGTGATGAAGTTTTAGGGAGACGTCCTAAGGCTCCAGTGTACACTTAGAATTGTAGTAGTATTTGTAGTGTACGACAGGATTCAATTGATTTTTTCCGCAATTTCTTACGTAAGTATACTAAGAAAAGTATTAAACAGAAGATTAAGATGTTGCAAGAATTAGACCCCTGCCGAGTGAGAGAAAAAACAGGTTTGCAAGGTAATTCTCTGGCTTGTCTTTCTAAAAAAGTATGCCAGAGTGTTTTTCACCATTTTAGGATGTTAGCAGTACATCATACTGAAGTGAGAAAATAGGTGGGAAGGATGTATTATGCAAAAAGTCCAGCACTTAAGCTAAATCAGTTAAACAGTGCTCTTTTACATGGATCTGTATTAGATGTAAAGAACATTTGTGAAGAAATTGAGGTTAGTTTCTTTTGTGAAAGAGAGGACAGTGCAGAAACTGATACAGTATTAGGAGAAAATGTGGGAGAAAATGTACACAATTTTAGTACAGAAAATTTTGACCAAGAAATTACAAGGTTTAAGGTCATTTCATGAGAAAGGGCCAATTTTTCTTGTGTAGAAGAATTGTTGTAGAAGAATTCATTAAAAAAATCAGACCAGGTTAGTTGATCTATATTTAAAAAGTGAAAAGGAGAATAATAATTAGTGGAAGGAATTTGCAACTTATTAGTTGGTAGAGAATTGTTTTGATTTGGGTTCTGACCAACGTATTTGTAAGTATTGTTATAACAAATTAAATAAAAACAAAATGCCAGCTAGAGCTGTACATAATAATCTTGAGTTGGTAAATATTCCTTCTGAACTGATGGATTTAAATACGTTTGAGTCGATTCAATGTGTACATCCATTTCAGGCTATTGTTCGTATGGAGCCTAAGACAGGGAAATTGCCTCCTTCTGATTTACAGAGAGGATTAAAGGAAAGAGTTGTATATTTGCCTCTAGATTTAAAGAAAAATATTGAAACAATTGGTGTTGAAAATGTGGAAGAGGAACCTCTAGTTATTCTAGTTAATGGCGTACCTACGAAGAGTAAGAAAATCTGTCAAGAATTAGTGGATGTTAGGAAAGTGAAAAAGGCAACGTTGTATTTAGGAAAAACAATCAATACTACAAAAATGTATATTTAGGAGAAGAGGAAACAACTGTAGACGAGGACAGTGATTTGTCATCTTGACAAATTGAAAAAGTGTCCAGAAGTGAACAAATTTATGAACATTATAGTGTTCATTCACTGCATTCCAAAGAAGTAATGGGGAATGCTATAGAGTTATTCCAAATGAAAGAAGCAAAAGGAAGTCCCATTAGTGTATGGGAAGAAAGTTTGGAAGCTCGTTGTTTTCCTCAGTTATTTCCAACAGGTCAAAGTGGACGATATGATGACCGACCTGTGCAGAGACCAGCATCTGAATACCGGACATCAATATTATATGCAGAAGTTCCAAGGTTTTGTCAATGTATTCCATATTTATTTCATCTTCTGTTTGAGAGTGACTTGTCTGGACTTTCTTATGCAGTGAACCACATACTAAAAAGTGGAGTACATCTGCAGAATGTTTTGGCAAGGGACTTTATGGATAAAGTCCAACAGAATGACACTGTTTTGGAATCTCCGCTAATTAATCTCATGGAATGTCAGCGTGGTACTAATGAGTATTGGTACCGTCGTCATGGGGAATTGAAATGTATGCTAAGAAACGTGGGAACTCCTACATGGTTCCTTACTCTAAGCTGCTTGGGAAGATTTACTTCAATTTCTTTGAGAGGCAAATGCAAACATAGAAAATATAGAATACAAGACACCTGAAGATTTGTGCTCTTTGGATCCATTTAATGTATGCAAGTATTTCAATCATAAATTGGAAGCTATGATGTCTTTTATCAAAAATAAAAAATAAATCCTCCTCTTGGAGAGGTTCTGGATTTCTTTTAGAGAAAGGAGTATCAAGCAAGAGGTGCTCCTCACATACATATGCTGCTATGGATCAAAGATGCCCCCAAATTTGTAACAGATTCAGATGAGACAGTGATGAGTTTTATTGAACAGTATTCTACATGTGCTGTTCCTAAAAATACATAAGAAAAGAATTTGAAACATCAAGTCTTACGGTTTCAAACCCATCGTTGTGGAAAATAGTGTTGTCGAAAGTACAAATCAAAGGACAAGTTCTACACAAAATGTCGTTTTGGATTTCCACGACCAGTAATATCAAAAGGAAGAGTGAACAATTTTATGTCATCTTTGCGACATACTGTGACAAGAAAATCACCGAAAAATACCTACAACTGAAGGAGAAATAAATAGTCAAAATACATAAATGACTATAACCCAGTCATTTTGTCAATATGGAATGCTAACATGGATATCCAATATGTTGCAGACAACTCCATTGCTGTGGCTCGATATGTTACATCTTATATTATGAAATCTGAGTAGACAGAACTAAAGGAAATGTGGGAGGAAATATCTCATGAAAGGAGCCTAAGTAAGAAATTTTACAGCTACAGTTTGAAGATGTTGTCTCATCGAGAAATTGGAGCATATGAATGTTCAGATCACTTATCATCTGCAAGTCTATATGCCAAATCTAGAACAATTATTTGGGTGAGTTTAGGTCTCGCAAGAACACGAAACCGAGTTTTGAAATCTGTACAAGAAATTGAGTATTTAGCAGAGAAAGAACCAAACAGTACAGATATTTTGAAGACAAATATGTTGGATACATACTATCCAAATAGAAGTAATCATCTTGAAAACGTTTGTCTTTATGAAGTACTGCAAAGTGTTATTTTTATTATGAATATTACAGAAGATAATAATAAAGGAGTATATGCTGTGATTGTATCTGAAGGTTATCTGGTGAAACAAAGAAAAGGACATTTGATTAATCATCGAAAACTGAGTTGAGAAACTCCTGACAAAAGGGAATTTTACTATTTAGCCCTTTTGCAACTCTTTAAACCATGGCTGCTTGGAGATTTTCTCAGTTATGAAGATTCATTCAACGCAACCAAAAATACTATAGAATGTCCTGTTTTTACTAATTATCTGCAAATGTTGAACGAGGAAATACAGCAAGAAGCTACAATTGCAGCAGAGATTGCTAGAGACAGTTCTCAAGACAGTCAAAGTTCTGCTTCATTGAGTCAGGATCCACTAGGAGGACCAATTATCCAAAATGAAGCAGCCACTGCCATGGATGAGATAGAAAGAGCAATGGAACAAGCTCAGGAGGATGTAATAAACTTAGAAGAATTGGAAAAACAGCTAAATGTTGAGCAAAAACAAATATACGATGAAGTGACAGAGCAGATTGACCATGGTTTATGTCATGAGAAAAAAGAGTGCTCATGGACGTCATTTAAACCTGTCCGACTGCATGTGAGTGGAGAAGCAGGTACTGGAAATAGTTTTCTAATTAAAGCAAATGCAACTTATCTACAGAAAAAAACTGAGTCGTCACTCTCTTGTGTTGTTACCGCTCCAACTGGGTTGGCAGCACATAACATTAAAGGGATTACTTTACATCGTTTATTAATGCTGCCAGTAGAGCACGAAAATAAATTAGAATACCACAAGCTATCTGGATAAGCTTGTTGTGAAGTTTCCAGAGTCCTAAAAAATGAAACTTCTCATTTTTGATGAGGTAAGCATGGTATCAAATTTAATGCTTGCCTTTGAGCATATAAGAATGCAACAAATTCTTAAAACAGAGTATGATGTGTTATTTGGTGGCAAACACGTCTTCGTTTTTGGAGATCTGCTACAGCTAACTCCTGTGAAAGGACAACCAGTGTTTAAAACCCTTACACATGAAGATACCAGAATGTGCCTGGGAAGCATTGGAAATGTTAATATTTGTTCATATTTTGAATATTGAGAACTCATTCAAAATATGCGACAAGCAAGGGATGCTGATTATAAAAGTATTCATCAAGTTATAAGAATTGGAAAAGTGAGTGAACATGGCAAAGAAGCTTTACAGGCATGATTACTTTCCAATTTCTTTCTGCATGAAAATATTGCTGCAGAGAATATATATAGAAAAATTGAAGAAAAAAATCTGTGATATGCTTGATGACAACTCTGCAGGAATGTGCAATCTTCAATGAAAACATGTTAAAGTTAGAAAAACAAGAAATTATAAAACTAGAAGATATATATAGATAGAATAGAGCATGAAAGTACTTCTATTATTTTTTCACAAAAGTTGAAGTCAATATTGGATTCTTTAGAGAAATCAACAGCTAAAACTGGTGGTTTAGAAAAGAATCTATATGCATGTATAAATTGTCGGATAATTTTACGACGTAATTTACATGTGGAAAGGGGCTTAGTAAATGGAGCAATGGGTCATGTTGTTGATTTTGTGAATTACCCAAATAGAGATGACATTGATTTTTTGTAAAAATCAAATTTGATGAGATTGAAGAAGTACAACAAATGAGTCGTTGTTCAGCTCGATTTTTGCTTGTAAAAGATTTATATGTCTGCCGAAAACAGTTTCCTGTTTGTTTGGCATATGCAGTGACTATTCATAAATCTCAAGGTTTAAATGTAGATAGTGCTTTGGTGAATATTGCAAGTACTGTGTTCGAGGAGCGTATGGCATATGTTGCTTCATCTCGAGTCAGAACTTTATATGGATTATACTCTATTGATTTTGATGAGACAAAGATTAGTGCAGATCTAAATTGTGTGAAAGAGTATAATAGGTTAAGAAGAGAATATGCTCCAAATTTACATCAATATCCTTTATTTGAAAAGCGTGTGGTAGGTCGAAAAAGAAGATTTGAGAAAAATTGTAGTGAGGTTGTAGAGAAAAGATAAAAACTAGATGAAACAGTAACTGCAAACAAAAAGAAAAAAGATAGTATTGAAGAGGTTGTTGGATTTCAGTTTGAAAACAGTTCTGGTGCCAACTGCTATGCTAATGTAGTGGTTAATGTTGTTTTTTTTCTTCAAACTTTACAGCAACAGATTGTTGATGATCGGGATCAAAGATTTTGTTGTTTGTTGAATTCTGTCTTTGAGAAATGTAGCAGTAATAAAACAAAAATAGAAAGTTTTTCTGATATTCGAAATGTTTTAGACATATGTTCTGGAGTAAATCAATGTTTGCAGAATATTCAGCAAGATTGTCAGGAATTTCTTCTGTATATGTTTGTTGTATTGCAGGATGAAGGTATAAATATTGAAAATATATTCGGTGTTTCTTATAAATGGCAACATGACTGTGATAATTGTTCGATTTCAAGTAGTACTGAAATAGACACCAAAAGATTTATATATTTGACATTACCAGACTGCAAATCAGTGACTTTTAATAATCTAGTTAGAGAAGCAAATCAAAAAATGGTCTGTACCCAATGTAACTCAGACATGTCAAGATTATTTATCCAAAGATATGTAATTTTAATGCTCCATCGATGCAGACCTGATGGAACAAAATTGACAACTTTAATTAAAAAGTTTGTGGCTTCTCAAATATCAATTTCAGGAAGAACTTTTGTAACTGTAGCAATTATTTTCCATGATGGTTCTTCTACAACATCAGGACATTATACAGTTACTTAAAATGTGCAAAAGCCTGGACTCATTGTAATGACACTCAATTGACTTTTAAACAACGTTTGCCTTTCTACTTACCAAATTTTTACCTAGTGTTTTTACAACTCAAATTTTAGGGAAAACAATTGGCCTAGGAAGTTTAGTGCTGTAAAAAAAGGTTAATCTGCTGTAGAGAATTACTTTGTAAGTCAGGGTGATTAAGATGAAAAAAAAAACCTTGTACTTGTCATAGAGTATCACATAGTGAGTGATATGAGTATTACAGGAAATGTTGATCATGAGTGAGGCAGAGGTGTTTTAGATTTGTTGTAGTTGTTGGAGATGTCGGTGACATTTTGTAGAGGTTCCTTTTAATGGTATACAGCTCCATGGAAAATTAAAGGATGAGCAGAGTGTGATCGGCATACCAGATGATGTTTAGGTTCTGATAGCATGCTATTTGTTTAAGGTTCTATGTTCATGATAAATACAATCAGGTGGAGGTATAACCATTGTTAGATGGTCCAAAGGATGTGGGTGCTTTTGTTTCAGAAGGTTGGGAAAGGTACGCTTAAGAGTACTATTAAGTAACTTCCAAACTAAGGATTCCACAGATACTATTTGGCCATGATGAATAGTATCACAAACAAATGACTTTTTCGGGTAAATGTTATTAGCACATCTTTGGACATTACTTTATTTAGAGTGTATAAGAAAGAAGTAGTAATGTTTTGTGACTTTGTGATTACTTTGTAAGTCAGGGTGATCAAGATGAAAAAAAAACCTTGTACTTGTCATAGAGTATCACATAGTGAGTGATATGAGTATTACAGAAAATGTTGATCATGAGTGAAGCAGAGGTGTTTTAGATTTGTGGTAGTTGTTGGAGATGTTGGTGACATTTTGTAGAGGTTCCTTTTAATGGTATACAGCTCCATGGAAAATTAAAGGATGAGCAGAGTGTAATCGGCATACCAGATGATGTTTGGGTTCCGATAGCATGCTATTTGTTTAAGGTTCTATGTTCATGATAAATACAATCAGGTGGAGGTATAACCATTGTTAGATGGTCCAAAGGATGTGGGTGCTTTTGTTTCAGAAGGTTGGGAAAGGGACGCTTAAGAGTACTATTAAGTAATTTCCAAACTAAGGATTTCACAGATACTATTTGGTCATGAGGAATAGTATCACAAACAAATGAATATTTCGGGTAAATGTTATTAGCACATCCTTGGACATTACTTTATTTAGAGTGTATAAGAAAGAAGTAGTAATGTTTTGTTACTTTGTGATTGTTCTTCACATTCTTTATTTACGTAAGAAATTGATGGTTGAAAAGACATTTAAGATATGTTTTTTTCTAATTGTTACATTGTTAATGAAAATGTTGAATTGGTTTTTTAAACACAATCTTTCTGATTGTGTTTTTTTTGGCCCGCTGTCATATGATGAATTGTTTGAACTCACTGTTTTTAGTGAAATTCAATATATTCTGAGAACAGCAAAATAAAATATATAACATATTGTACAAATTATTTTGTATTTTGTACTATGAAAAATATATTATAACTCAATTGTTTCTACTCTTCCACAGATATTATATTTAGGTAAGTACGACAAGCAAAAAATACTTTTTCATCACTTTCTCTTTATCCTTTCTTCACTCTCTCTCTTACTCCTTTACCTGTCTTCATCTTAGTCCTCTTCCCTCATTCTACTTACTCCGCTTCATTCACCTTTACACTCCTTCTCTCACCATCAGTACTCTTCCTTCACCCTCACTCATCTTGTCCAACTCCCTCTTTCCCCTGTCTGTCCCTCACTTGTCTTTTCTATCTTCCTCCATCACTACCCTTGTCTTGCTGTATCCATCAGTCTCTTCTCACTGCCTCCTTACTCTCTTTCCTTCACATCATCCCTCAGTGACCTTCACTCACTTCACCTATTTCACTTCGTCACTCCCTTTCTCTCACTCCCCTTTCTTCCATCTGTCTCTAAGTCTGTTCCTCTGTGTTAGTCACTATACCTGATTTACTCCCTCAAAGTCCGTCTGTCTCCCTCTGATTCACTTTTTTACTGTCTCCCTCTCTCTCCACCAGTCTTCCTTTTATTTCTCTCTCCATAAATCCTTCTCTCTCACTTACTTCTTTTTCCTTTCTCTTAATATGCTTCTTTTTCCATCACTCCTTTTCCTCACCTTTATATCCCTTCCCTCACTGTCACTGCCCTTCATTCAATCTGAGTCATCTTCCTCCACTTCATGTTCTCTTCTCTCTGCATCACTCTTATTCTATTTCTCCTGCATCCATTCCTTCACTCTCCCTCATACTATTTCACTCACTGCATCCGTCAATCTCCTTTTTTTATTCCCCGTACCTCAATCCCCTTTGGTAACTCATTTCTTTAGTCTCTCACTCCTTTCACTCCATTTCTCTCTCCCTCTGTCTCACTCAGTCTAACCACTTTATTTCGTGTCAGTCACTTCCTCTCTCTCCCTCTTTCTCTCTCCCTCTCTCCCTCTGTGTTTCTCCCTCACCCTTCCTTTCTTTCCCTTTCTGTTTTTTTCAATTCTACTTTCTTTTGTATTATGAAATATATATTATAACTTTTCTTGTCTTCCACAGATACTATATTTATATAAAAATATTCTATTACGTTGTCATTATTTATAAGGTAAGTATGACAAACAGAAAATACTTTTACTTCACTCTCTTACTTCTCTTTTTCTCTTTCATATTCTTTAATCTCTCTCTTACTCCTTTACCTTTCCTCATGTTCCTCCTCTTCCATCATTCTACTTACTCCCCTTCATTCACCTTTACACTCCTTCTCTCACCATCAGTACTCTTCCTTCACCCTCACTCATCTTCTCCAACTCCGTCTTTCCCCTATCTATCCCTCACTTGTCTTTCTTATCTTCCTCCATCACTACCCTTGTCTTGCTGTATCGATCAGTCTCTTCTCACTGCCCCTTACTCTTTTTCCTTTATATCATCCCTCACTCTCTTTCACTCACTCCACTTCTCTCACTCCCCTTCACTCTATTTCCCTCACTCCATCCGTCAGTCCTTTTCCCTTACTCCTCCTTCCTCATTCACTTTTGGTAACTCCCATTCCTTTAGTCCCACACTCCCCTTCACTCCATTTCTCTCTCCCTCTATCTCAGTTAGTCTAACCGTCTTACTCCCTCTTAGTCACTTGCTCTCCCTCTCTTTCTCTCTCACTCTCTCTCTCTCTTTCTCTCCCTCACCCTTCCTGTCTTTCTCTTTCTGTTTCATTCACTCCTACTTTATCCCTCAGTCCCCTTCTTCTCTCTTAATTTCCTTCCTTCTCTCTCATTCCCTTTCGTTACCCTCATACCCTTTTCTCACTGTTACTGCCTTTCACTTACCCTTAGTACTTTTCCTTCAATCAACTTCCATCACTCCCCTTTCCTCATGCCTCACTCAATCTCACTTATTCCCCTTTGCTTATTCCTTCCCTCAATTTTTTTTCATCCCTGTTTCCCTCTATGTCACTCAGTGTCACTGGCTCACTCCTTCTCAGTTCCTTTCTCTTCCTCTCTCTCTCACTCTGTGTCTCTCTCTCCCTTACTCTTAAACTCTTTTTCTCTCTCTTTGTATCAATTCTTTTCTATTCCGCACTTAGTTTCCCTGTCTCTTAATTTTCTTCCTTCTCCCTCACTCATCTTCCCTCTTCCTCACACTACTTCCCTAACTGTCACTGCTCTTCACTCACCGTCATTCCCTTTCTCCCTCTGCACTTCATCCTATCTGTATTTTTCACCACTTCACTTTCCCACTCCTTTTTCCTCACTCCCCCTCACTCTGCTTCTCTCACTCCGCTTCCCTCACTCTCCTTCCTTTATTCCTCTTTCATCACACCCTCACTCCATCTCATTTACTTCCCTTCGTTTACTCCCTCACTCACTTTTTTTTCATCCTTGTTTCTCTCCCTGTCTACCTCTGTCTCACTCACTCTAACTGCTTTACTCCTTTTCAGTTAACAGATAACAAAGAATCTCATTGCAGAAGTTCCATCAGAGGTGGACATTTGTGAAAAGTAACCGGATATTCAGAGCAGTTGATGAAGGAGATGCTCCTGCAGATGAAGTGCTGGGAACAGCAACTGGAGGGTTCACACGAAGGGTTTGGGTAGATGCCCTTGCATAGTTGTTAGAATGTACATTTTTACATTTTTGACATGCTAATCAATGTGTGTATACTAAAAGACTAGTGTTTTTTCGGTCTCCTCTAGATAGCACAGTACCACAGATTTTGCAGGTGAACTTCGGTGCATTACCTTTCTTGTGCTCCTCTGGAATGGTGAAAAACTTCCAGAAAAAGGACTCCTTGGTATTTTTACCACGTGGCTGCTCTTTAACAAACTCCACATCTGAGTCAGATGATGAACTTTCTTTACTCCCCCACTCTCCTTCACTCCATTTCTCTCTCCCTCTCTCCCTCTCTCCCTCTGTCTCACTGAGTGTAACCACTCTACTCCATCTCAGTGACTCACTCTCCCTCTCTTTCTCTCTCACTCTCTCCCTCCCTCTCTCTCTCTCTCCCACACTCTTCCTGTTTTTCTCTTTCTGTTTCCTTTACTTCTACTTTATCCCTCAGTTTCTCTTTCCTCTCTCTTAATCTCCTTCCTTCTCGCTCATTCCCTTTTGTCACCCTCATACTCCTTTTATCACCGTTACTGCCTTTCACTCACCCTCTGTACTTTTCCCTCACTCCCCTTCCATCACTCCCCTTTCCTCACTGCCTCACTCCATCTCACTTACTCCCCTTCACTTATTCCTTCCCTCACTTTTTTCATCCATTTTTCTCTCCCTATTTCCCTTTGTGTCACTCAGTCTAACCGCCTCAGTTCTTTGCTCTCCCTCTCCCTCTCTCTCACTCTGTCCTTCTCTCTCTCTCATCTTTAAACTCCTATCCTCTCTATTTCTAGCACTCCTCTTCTATTCCTCACTCACTTTCCGTGTCTCAATTTGATTTTTTCTCCCTCACTCATCTTTCTTTTTCCTCAGACTACTCACCATCACTCGCTTTCTCCCTCTGCACTTCATTATATCTCCTTGGTCTTCTTACCACGTGGCTGCTCTTCAACAAACTTCACAACTGAGTCAGATGATGAAGTTACTTTACTCCCCACTCTCATTCACTCCATTTCTCTCTCTCTCTCCCCCTCTGTCTCACTCAGTGTAACTGCCTTACTCCCTCTCAGTCACTCGCTCTCCCTCTCTTTCTCTCTCTCCTCACCCTTCCTGTCTCTCTCTTTCTTTTTCCTTCACTCCTACTTTATCCCTTAGTCACCTTTCTTCTCTCTTAATCTCATTCCTTCTCTCTCATTCCCCTTCCCTCACCCTCATACACCTTCCCTAAGTGTGACTGTCCTTCACTCGCTGTCACTACCCTTCCCCACTGTACTTCCTCCTATCTGTATTTTTCAACCATTCACTTTCCCATTCCCTTTTCCTCACTCCCCCTCGTTCTCCTTCTGTCACTCCATTCTTTACTCCCCTTCTCTCACTCCCCTTTTCTAAGTTCCTCTATCCCCTCACTCCACTTCTCTTTGTCTCACTTCCCATCTCTCACTTTCTATTACCCCCCTTACCTCAGCCTCATACCCCTTCTCTCACCGTCACACCACTTCTCGTACCTTCACTCCCTTCACTCTGCTCTACTTCTCCCTTTCCATCTCTTACTCTCCTTCTCAGTCTCTATTCCATGCTCCCCTTTTCCCACTCCTCGTCTCTCACTGTTCTTTCCTTACTGCCCTTCCCTTACTCTTGCTTTCAACTTACCTCACTCCTCCACCCTTAGTTCCCTTGTTTCAGTCACTCTTTGACTCTCTTTTCCTCACTCACCATACTACCCTTTCCTCACTCATTCCATCAGTCCTTTCCTCCTTTTCACTCAATCATTTCAGTCATTCATTTATACACTACACATTCATTCAAAAAAAGTATGACACAGTATATAAAATATATAGCTCTTCTTTGAGAAGTGAGGTTAGTTCTGAAAATATTGTTTTTTTGTCTTTGTGTTTTATATTTATTTTTTTTAACAGTTTTATATATATATTTTTTTTAGAAAAAAACAAAAAACATAATAAGAAAAAGGAAAACTGGGGACATTGGTGCTGCCTTATTTGGTTCTCAATGAGATTGAGACTTTGTTCCCCGTAGCAAAGAATCTCAAGCAAGAATTACACCTAATGTGTATAGTGCCCAATAGTGGCCGGAGATCTAAGTCAGCGGCGATGCTGTTGGTGGTGCTGACGAGGTGCTGGGGGCAGCAGCTGGACCTTGAGCAGCAAGTGCTCTGGTTGAAGCTCCAGCATAATTGTGAGGGTGCACATTTTTCATGTGGCGCAGCATTGTATGAATGCTAAAATAATACTTCTTATTGGAGTTTCCCCTGGAGAGAACACCCCAACAAATAGTACAAGTAACTTTAGGAGCATTTACTTTCTTTTGTCCTTGTGGGTAGGTGAAGAACTTCCACACAAATGATTCTTTAATATTCTTGGCCCGTGGCTACTCTGGTACCACCTCCACATCTGAGTCCGATTATGATGATGAATCTTGTGGCTGCTGCTCTGCCATATTCTCAATAGTCAGTTGGTAAACAGGAAAAAAGCTGGAAAGAACCTTCTCTCTGCAAACTGAAAGAAATAGTGAGGTAAGTGGGTGGGTTTTTGAAGATTGTGGAACAGAAACTACTAAAACCAATCAAAAGTGTTATTTCAAACCACATGACTTTGTTTTCAAGTGAATGAAATTGTTTGTTTTGACGTGCGCGCAACGTGCATGCACGCGTCGGAAATGACATTTTACCCGATTTTTAAAAATGGCTTAAAAACGTGAAAAGGAGGCAGGGAGACCCTCTGACCCCCTAGTCCTTCTCACGGGGTCTTAAAGGACAGAAGTCACTTAAAAACATTAGTGGAGAACGTGAAAATGAGGCAGGTTAGAGACTCCCTGACCCCCTAGGCCTTCTCAGGGGGTCCCTGAAGGAGCCCGAAGGACAAACAAAACATTTTTTTTCCTTCAAAAAAATAGCGAGGTACGTGCACGGTGCATGCACCCTCGAGGCAGAAGTCACTTAAAAACATCAGTGGAGAACGTGAAAATAAGGCAGATTAGAGACTCCCTGACCCCCTAGGGGCTCAGGGAACATTGAGTGTTCTAAACATTGAGTGTTTAGATGTTGGTTGGCTCTAAAAAGAGCTTTTGTGTTTATTGAGTATATATATATAAATTGTACATATATATTTATATTCACTTAAAAAACAATAGGTTTCACACACGTTATAGTTAGGAATTAGCATTTAAAAAACCTTGCAAATTCACAGAAAAAACCATAGGTTTCACACACATTATAGTTAGGAATTAGCATTTAAAAAACCTTACAAATTCAATGAAAAAACATAGGTTTCACACATGTTATAGTTAGCAATTAGCATTTCAAAAACATTACAAATTCACTGAAAAAAACATAGGTTTCACCCATGTTATAGTTAGCTGGACATTTCACTCATGCAAAACCTTTGAAATTCCCCCGTTATAGTTAGTTCAGCTAACTATAACTCGCGCGACTGCCATGCACTAATTTATTCACATGTTTCCTTGCTTTCTCAATCTGTGGACAAAATTATTTGGACCAGTTCCATTTTTGCCTTTGACATATATTAGAATAGACGAAGGTAGTTTGGGGGAAAACTGACATCAGTTCTGTAAAGGTGTCCTTCATAAACATTTCCAGACCTACCCCAGTCAAAGTGCCTAGGTAATTGCCACCACAGTGCACAATTATGTGGTCAGTGTGTTGGAGATGCATAAAGGATTTCACCAATGGCATCAATTGGTGCCACTTTAACCCTCCCTGTCCAATCCATTTAATGTCTACATTTGGTAAACATAGGTCTTTGTGAATTTCTTTCTGTTGTGTGTACCTTTCACTCGAAAAAATATAGCTGTGTCTCACAATTCACACTGTAAGCATCTTGAAGAGAGGTCTTGATTGAGTTAGATGGTCTCTGTAAAATGAAAGGGCAGTTTGAAGTTTTTTTTCTAAAATGGTGGATAAGTGGAGTTTTGAAAAAAGGAAAGGAATGATTGGTTGTTTGAAATGTTATTAGATTCAAAAGTAGGGTGCAATTTTCTGTTTTTTAAAAGCCTGTTATTTACTGGTTAAGAAAAAGTGATAGAAAAGAATACTACTTAAGATAAGCTGGTATATTGACAAGTCAAGCACACTTGCTGTTTTGATTTGCAACAATATATGATGAACTTTTCACCTGTGTTGTCAGTTAGTTGTTCCCTGAAGTGTTTCTATGGTAATTGGCAGAATGTGGTTGGGGGAAGGGTTAAAAGTTTTGTCAGTTGGAAAGGATTCCCAAAGAACGTGGGGAGCTGGCTAGGACCGTGGGGGCATTGGGGCTCCCCCCACGGTCCCCAGCGTTGCATTTTAGCCCAGGGGGATGGGGTCCCCGGGGATTATAAAAAAATAGTAATAGACGCTATTTTTTTTACGATACATTTACCGTACGCGTACCATGCTCGTACGGTGAGAAGTCTGTAAGTTGTTCGGTAAGCGTACATTTTTTTTACAAATATCTATCAAGTTTATGTGTTGGTTGGTTCTAATTTGACCTTTTCTATGTTTTGATAGTTATATGTAAGTACTTATACATAGTCTACACTTGTTGAGCAGCAGTGTTTTATAGAGTGCTGAACTTTTGACCTCTGTTGACAGTTAACTTTTGCATCATCTGCTGGGGGTAGGGTGGATAGTTATATCAGTTGGAAAGGTTTGAAATGTTGAACCAATGGAAATGTGTCTTTGGTTTAGAATTATTTTATGTTAAGGAATTTGATTTCTTATTAATGTGTATATATGTGTACATTGAGAGAGAAAATGTGCCATTTGTTTGGATCTGCTGCACGCACTGCAGCAGAGAGGTTCTGTGTAAGGCTATCTGCTGTGTGAGTGGCATTCTTCTTAATCTTCCTATCAGTTTGAAAGGTGAGTTGATTACGTGTAAGGGACTGTATGTGTGCATTTTATTTATAGTAAGAGTAATGTGTTTATTCCTGTAAAGTTTGTAGAACGATATTCTGAGTTTCTCTGCATTTGTAAAACTATTGTGATAAAATCATTTGGTAAATTAATGTTTTTAGTTAGTCACCTGTGTGCAATAAAATACAGTACTAAAAAATGTAACTGTAAATGTACATGGATTTGTATAGCGCAAATCACCACTGGTTTCTAAGCGCTTGCATAGGGAACCCGTCCTGGTATTCCCCTGTGAGATAACCCCGGCAGGGTATCCGCAAGGTGAAAGCCAGGCATCCCGCCGCGAGGGGCCGTTGTGGAAATTAAGCAATCAATTGCCCAGAGTCGCAGAGTGTGAACCCATGAATCGATTAGGCACCGGAGCGAGAATTGTCGAGTCCATGGACATTTTAGGACTCAAGACCCCGCCGAGCCGGGAATTGAACCCTGGTCCCGGGCTGACCTCTGCTTCCAGGTCTGCCTCCTCTAACCAGTGAGCCACACTTCTCCAATATAGTATGTGTGCAGTCACATTTTTAGTTGTAGACTATTTAATAGTGTTGCTTCTGTAGAATTAGGCGTGTGTTCTAAATCTACAATTTTGTAGTCAGTATATATAGATTGCTGCATACACTCTCGGGCTTCTTCTATTGTGTCTCATTTTTGGATGTAATGTTGGAAAAAAAAATAATGGTGCAAATTGGAAATGTATTTGCAAAATAAGTCAGGATTGTCTACTGAAATGTATTGGTCATATAAACGGAATGTGTTTAGTTACTAAAATGTTTTAGTGTGGTAAATGTGTTTTGGTGAAATGTATGGTTTAACATTTTTTGTCTGGAATCACACTGAGTGTCTGTGTAAATGAAAGAATTACACTTGCACCTTTTTGCATAATCTCTGCTGTCTCTCTCACAGTCTACCTCTCTCTGCTTATAGTGTTCCCTCTGTTCTGATATGTTCCTTTATTTCCCTATTTTAATTTGTGTTTCTTCACAGTGCCACTTCTTCTTATACTCCCTCCTGTGCTGTTAGTCCCCCTCTGTCCTTATTGTCCTCCTTCTTTTTATAGTCTCTCCTCTGAACTCTTATGTCTCTGTCTCTTTCATCATATGTCTCTCTTAATAATTCTTAAGTCAGTATATATAGACTGCTGCATACATTCCAGGGCAGATGTACATGCCTTTTGGGCCTCTTTCTTGTTTTGTGTTTCATTTTTGGATGTAATATTGCCAAAAAAATAATGGTGCAATTCGGAAATGTATTTGCAAAATGAGTTAGGATTGTTTACTGAAATGTAGTGGTCATATACATGGAATGTGTTTAGATGCTAAAATGTTTTAGTGTTGTAAATGTGTTTTGTTGAAATGTATGGTTTATATTTTTTCTCTGGAATCACACTGAGTGTCTGTGTAAATGAAAGAATTACACTTGCACCTTTTTGCATAATCTCTGCTGTCTCTCTCACAGTCTACCTCACTCTGCTTATAGTGTTCCCTCTCTTCTGATAGTTCCCTTCTTTTCTTATTAAAATTTGTCATTGTTGGCAGTGCCACTTTTTCTCATACTCCCTCCTGTTCTTTTAGTCTCCCTCTGTCCTTATTGTCTCCTTCTGTCTCCTAATAGTCCTCCTTCTTTTTATAGTCTATCCTCTGACATCATATTCCTCTCTTTCTCATCATATATCTCTCTTAATAATTTTCCAGTCATTATACATAGACTTGGGCAGGTTTACAAGCCTCTCTGGCCTCTTTCTTGTTGTATTGTGTCTTATTTTTGGATATAATGTTGGCAAAAAAGTAATGCAGGAAATTGGAAATGTGACTGCCGCTTTGTGTATGCAAATGCTGGGGGATACCACAGGTACCCCCCGTGTGCAACCTCAATTATACCTTCACTCTGGGGGCCCACAGGGGGCCCCCACAGTAAAGACCACATGTCTTTCCGTGGCAAAATCACTCCTACGGAAAGGCATCTGCAGAGGCCCATCATGATATGGCTGGTGTTGTGTATTAGGCACCGCCACCATGTTAAATTCTTTCCACCCCGGTTTCAAGGTAGCTGGGGCAGAAAAGCGGTGGACGGTCTTTCCGACCGCTGCAGACCCCACAGCCTTGCAAATATGGTGGGGGGGTCATTCTGGTGGGGTTGGCGGGTGGATTGCCCTCGCCAGGCTGGCAGTGGATACCACCAGCCTGGTGGGGGAAAGCTGCCTGCCATCCTAATGGGCCCCTTTGTGCCTTTCTGTCCTCATTGTCTCATCTGTCTCCTAATAGTCCCACTTCTTTTTATACTCCCTTGTCTAACTTCTTTTTATACTTCCCCCTGGCTCCTCATACTCTGTGTCTTTCTTCTAATACTCTCCCTTCTCTCCTCATACTGGTACCTTTCTCCTTATACTGCTCATTATCTCCTCATATTTTCTAGTATTTTCATATTATATTTATCCCCTTATACAGCAGTGTTTGCTTATATCCTCTTCTCTATTTATATTTCCTATTGTCTCATAGTCCTCTTTCTCTTGTTGTAAGTCCTTCTTATGTTTGTTGTCATAATATCTCCTCTCTTCCTATAAGTAATATAGTAGTGTATTTGATATATTTATTTTCTAAACTGAAATATATTTTTTATAATAGATTCTTTTCATCACCACTGAAAAAAAATCATCATGCCTTCAAAAATAGAAAAGAAGAAACAACGCAAGAAAGCAGATTATTTAAAGAGAAGTGATCTACAACATTTACGTGAAGAATAAAGTGTTAACAAAAAGAAAAAAAGTCCTGGTAAGAAAACTAAGACTTTTTGCGAAGCTTGTCAACCACTAATAGTAGTGTGCGCAAAGTACAAAATACTATCACTGTTTCTGCTACTAAGAGAAAAGAGAAGAACCATGGAAAAACTTGTGAAAAAAATGTTTATAGTAAAAGAAGAAAAAATCAATATAAGGAAATAATAATAAGGAAATAAGGAATAAGATGTTCTATAATAGAATTTTGATAAATTTAACTAAGTTAATAAAGAATTGTAAGAAGAAAAGAGCATTTTATAAGAAAAGAAAATATATTGAAAATGTAGTTGAGAAAGCTTTTGAATTAAAAAAAAGCTGTTTGTTTTAGTAATCAGTAGAATCCGATCACTAGATAAGCCAATTTATTTAATGAAGGGCAAAAGTAATAATAGAAGTAATGTTTCTGAAGTTTTTTTCGGGTGAATGGAAACATAGTTCAAGTTCTGAGCCTTTTTTTTTTTTTTTTTTTTCTGTTGAGAAATAAGAGATTTATTTTGCTGTTTTCCTGTTTGAAGACATTTTAGAATGGTTAATCCACAGTTGTTTATTGAAGTGATTTGTATTTAATTTTGAAATATGGAGGTGCTTTATGTTGTAGTTTGTTTGCCCATTTTTTTAGCCTCGTGGAATGCTTTTTTTCCTTTTTTTTTTTTTTTAAATATCTTTATTCGATTTCCCCCCCCCCCGCATTTTTTCTGTTACAACCAGTACATTTTTACCGTTACAAAGAGTTTTTTAACCATGTACAGATTTGTTTTTTAGAAAATTATACAAATACTAATAGCAAAGTAACATGAATAGGATGCATCATACATTACATACTTGTAGCCTGTACAGATTTCACAAGTAATAACAAAAGAAGCAAAATACCATACTTTTAACTCTTTCCACTCCTCCATTGATCAATGGGAAGCCATATCCTACCCCCCAAGGCTCTTGCCTTTCTGCCTTTTCTGTCGTATATAGCCCTCTCTAAATTATATGTAGAAAGTAATCTTGCCATCCAGATCTGGAACGACGGTGCTGATTTCTCTTTCCAAGCTTTTGCAACAATTATCCTAAATACTGCTGTAACCATAAATAGAAATTCTGGATGCATGATATTTTCTCCTATACTTATACCCAATATTATCAATTCATCAGTTAGTTTAGTTTTTATTCCCAAGGATTTTTCCCAAAACTCCTCTATTGCCAATTTTAAGGTGTATAGTTGCGGGCATTGTGCAAACATGTGTGTGATGTTAGCACCTGTTGAATTGCAGCGTGGGCAGGTTATTCCAGTGGTTCCCCCCCATTGGGCAATTCTAGCAGGTGTGTGATATAGTGAATAGACTGTTTTATAATGTTGGGTTTGTAATGTGGCTGAACACAAAATGGATCGGCCAAGGTCTAATGAGGTTTGCAGATCTTCAGGGCGGGCTCTCACTTGTTCGCTCCATTTGTTACTATATCTCTCTCTGTCGTCTGCTTTATAGACCTGTAGCTCTGCATACAACTGCCTAATTGAGCACAATAAGCAGCTTCCCAGATAATCCATTATCGTACAACTTGTCATTCCTCCTGTTCCCCCCAGTTTTGTATGAAAGTAACTCCTCACTTGTAAGTATTTAAAGAAGCTATTCCCTGCTATTTTATACCTATACTGTATATCTTGGAACATTAAAAACCCTCCTCCTGTATCCATTAAGTCTCCCAATTTCTTAATCCCTTTTTCATCCCACTCTCTCATGACTGTATCCCTAAAAATTTCTAATGGAAGATCCTTATTCATGTAAAGCCTCAGATATCTGTTATATCTTCCCAGCCCCAATTTTTTCTTTATTGCCCTCCAAACTTTGTATATTGCGCTCAGGGTCTTAAATCTTGTATGTTTGAAGTAGGCATAGTCCACAGTTGTTACTAAGGCATTCTCTGCCGCCTTTCCCAAAAGTGCTTCATAAACATTAGCTGGGCATGCTCTCTCTTCCTGTTGAGCACTTCCACCTAGTATCCCTTTAGAATATTGTAGAGCTGTCGCCCAATAGTAATATTTAAAATCAGGTGCCCCCCAGCCTCCCCTCTCTCGTGGTAATGTCAAAAAGCGGTATGCCCTACGTGTCTTCCCCTGTGCCCAAATTAATTTATTTACTGTTGATTCTATTCTGTTGAACCATATGCCTTCAAAGTATAGTGGAATTGCTCTGAACAAATATAAGAATTTTGGGAAGGTAACCATTTTAATAAAATTAATTCGGCCCATAAGAGTCAAGTGTAAGTTATTAACCCTCTCCATGTTACTTTTAACCTTTCCAAGCAAGGGTTTCATATTTATCTCCACTAGTTTCTCTAGCTCTGCCGTCACCCTAACTCCCAAATACCTTGCATCCGGAACTACTCTTGTGTCTGCAAATGTGGTGTATCTGTTCTGTACTACTTGTGTCTTTCCCCTGTTTATTAGGTACCCGGACACCTCGCCGAATTTCCTTGCCTCCTGTTCTATTTCAATCAGTGATTCCTCTGGTGTCGGTGTTATAACAGCCACATCGTCTGCATAGGCAAATAATTTGTATTCTTTCTCATGCAGTGTAACTGGAGTAATCCCCATATTTTGTGTAAGTCTTCTTAAAAAGGGATCCAAATATATCGCAAACAGTAGGGGTGAAGCTGGGCATCCCTGCCTAGTCCCCCGTCTAATCTGTACCGCATTGGAATAGGATCTATTAACACGTATCCTAGCACTGGGATGTTTGTAAAGTGCCTGGATTGCTGTTATGTATCCTCTGCCTATACCAGCCCACTCCATAGCCTTCCATAAGTATGCCCAGGAGACCCTGTCAAAAGCCTTTTCGGCATCCAAGAAGATAGCCGCGACAGGATCTCCTGAGGCCTCTGCAGCGTCTAGAATAGTGATCAGCTGTCTAGTGTGTTGGGTAGTTCCTTTGCCAGGTATGAAACCATGTTGTGTAGGAGAAACCACTCTTTCTATTACCTTACTCAATCTATTAGCCAGTGCTTTGGAGAATATTTTTGCATCAGCATTAAGCAGTGTGATCGGCCTATAGGAGCCTGGTTCGGTAGGGGGCTTGTCTTTTTTCAGGATCACTATTATATCCGCACCCGCCCAAGACTGAGGAACTATTCTGCCCCCCTGTGCCAAACAGCAAATTGCCCAAATATCCTTAGCTAGCACATCCCAAAATGTTTTATAAAATTCTACAGGGATCTGGTCTTGACCAGTTGCTTTCCCGGATGGTAAGCTAAATATCGCATCTTTTATCTCCTGGACTGTTAGTTGTGCATCTAGCTTGACCCTTTCTTCTATACTCAACCCATCCTGTGGACCTTGCATGAGATATTCCAAACTTTCTGCCTCTATGTTTTCGTTGTTAATGTCTTGTTCATATAACACCTCATAGAACCTTCTGAATACCTCCTGTATCTCCTCCACTTTATTGACAATTGCCCCGGTACAGTCCTTGATTTCTTTTATCTCACCTGCTGCTAGCGTTTGCCTAGTTCTAACTGCGAGCAAGTGGCCGACCCTCTCATTGAATTCATAGCATTTCTCTTTTTTTGCTAAATAATTCCTTGCTGTTTTCTGTGCCAGGGTAACCCCCGTTTCTGCCTTCTGTACTTCCATAGCCACCAGGATCTGTTCAATGGGGTCTTGCCAGCCTATTGCATCTACTAGCATTCTTTCCAAACCCATCAGAGTTCTGATCTCCTCTTCCACCTTCTCCTTTTCCTGTTTGCGTCTTACCAGAGTATAACTTAATGTCTCTCCCCTCACTCCTGCTTTAAAGCTGTCCCACACCATGTCTGCTGAAGCTGAATACCTATTCATGTCCCAAAATTGCGTTATCCATTCTTGCATTCTTATAATATACTCCTCCTCCTTCAACAGCCCTCTCTCAAACGTCCATGTCGAGTTTATCCTTTCTGTCTTTTGGAGCACTGCTAAGCTTAGAACCAACGGGTTGTGGTCTGACATTATTCTAGGGAGACATTCTATTTTGGCTCTGCTAACAAGTGAACTAGAGATAAAAAAATAATCCAGTCTGGCTATTGTTTGATGTGGAGCTGAGTAGAAAGTGCTACCTGTACCTAAAGGGTTAAATTCCGCCCACGTATCCACCAGCGCATTATGGTAAGCAAGGTTCTGTACCGCTTTGAGCACCTTCTTTTTTCTCCCTTGATATCTGCCCCCCTTCATATCTATTAGGCCGTTCAAGCCATTAATATTGAAATCCCCGCAGCAAATCACAGGCTCTGGCCACACTGCTAATTCGTTGTCAATGAATTCGAATAATTCAGGCTCGTCCTCATTTGATCCATACAATGAGGACAGTGTACATCTACCTGCGGCAGTTTCTATGTCTAACATTAACCATCTCCCTTCACGATCCTCCTTTTTCTTTTTGATTTTTGCAACACCTTTTCTAGCCAGGACTGCTACCCCCCTGTTTCTCCCCTCTTGTCCCGTATAAGCAAGAACCTCAAATCCCATTTGATCCAAAATAAATTTGTCTTTAACTGCTACGTGTGTTTCCTGTAAGCAAATTATATCAATTCTCCAATAACGCAACAATGCAGAGAGCTTCTGTCTTTTCTCCTTATTATTTAAACCACAGATATTGATCGTCATTATCCTAACTGCCATACCTTTAGTTTTGCTTTTAACAACACCTCAGCTGCTATTTTGACTTCAACTGTAAATTTTCTTTCTGCTTCCTTGTATACCTTACAAATCTGTACCGTGTTACACCACCAACCTTCACCAATGTCTTCGTCCCTTCCACCTCCCCCCCCACCCCAACTGCTGCCCCACCACCCCTGTGACAGGCAAATAGGTCACTCCTGACCTATGCGTGTCCACTGAACGTTGTAGCGTCACTCCCCCTCTCCTCCCCTCTTGCCTAATGCTGTTCTTAACTGTCAGGCTTAGTAGGTTATCCAGCAATTATACTTTCATTATATGTGTTTTATGTGCCTACTCCCCCCTTTTCCTATCTATTTCCTTCTGGCTCCCCCTTGCTCTTTTAACTCTGCCAGAAATTCCCCTGCTTTTATCTCAGAAAAAAACATTCTTGTACGACCCGCAGAGATAACCTTTAACTTCGCTGGAAACATTAGATAAGCCTCTGCCCCTTGGGTCTGAAATGCAGTAATCAATTGCCTGAGCCTCCAACGCCTTTCAACTGTTACATGACAAAAGTCAGGTCTGGCAAAGAATGTTATTCCTTCGACCGTTTTTTTAGAATCAGGCCTGGCTTTTTCCATTAGTTCTTGCCTTGCCAGGAAGTTGCCGAAAAATACTAACATGGCCCTAGGGAGAGCCCCTGAACCCTCTTTGTGAGTTTTCCTTGCAAAAAGCGGGAATCTATGGGCTCTCTGCACTTCTTGTTCCCAGTTCCATGGCACCTCCGGGAAGGCTCCCTTTAATAACTTGATGACAAAGCCTCTGGGGTCTTGCCCCTCCATCCCTTCCTCTATTCCAAGAAGCCTGGCATTATTACGCCTCTGGCGATTCTCCAAGTCCTCCACCTTCCATTGTAAGTCCTCCACGATCTTAGTTTGTTCCTCTCTGGATGATTGCCAATCAGTTACCTCATCCTCTAATCTTCCAGTTCTTTCTTCGACTCCGATAACTCTCTCCTCCACTTCCTCAAACTTTTTATTTATTTTCCTGATTGACGCTTGGATTTTTTTAGTATCATGCCTGGCCCTCCGACTTTCAGCCCTAGCCTCCATTTGCATCTGTTTTAATGTGGCAAACATTATATCCAGTTTCCCTCCATCATTTTGAGGCTCTTGCCCATCTTCTTTATAAATATTGGAGGTAGCGGAGTAATCCCATAGAAGCTTTTTATGTGCCCTTATACGAGCTCAGGGGGGAGCCTGTCTTTATGGATGTCATTTTGCGCCTTTTTTGCGTGCTTCTCCCCCTGAAGCTACCACTATCAGCAGAGCTCGAGCATGAGTCTGAAGAGTCCCTCTCTTCTTCACTGCTTGCCAGCGTTGATTCAGATTCTTCAGGGACAGAGAAGAACCTGTCCCCCTCAGCCCCTTCTGTAAGATCCACCTCTGCCATGTTGTTATGCAGTCTATGACACGCAGTGTCCTCCCCCAGCGCAGCGTTATCTTTTTTTTGAGCTTGAGCCTGCTCCTCTCGTATTTCTGCCTCCACCTCTATAAGGGCCTCTAACAATTGTCCTGTATTTGACATCCCTGCCCCGCCATCAGCCTCTCTCACCTCTTTTACAATGTCCCGGTCGTCCTGCCTCCCCTGCATCAGTTCGCGTTCAGCGCCGTCTGCCTGAGCCGCTGCACGGCGTTCCGTGGGAAGCGTGATCTCCGTGATACCTGGTTGCTTGGCAACACCTCCGCTTGCGTCCTCGAGGACGCTTTGACCTGCTCCGACGGGCGGCATGATTGCCGTGTTTAGCGAGGTTGCCGTGGCAGCTCCTGACGCCTCTGAATGAGCTTTAGCGCTGAAGACCTCTGACACCGACAGCTGTCGATAGACGGTATCATTTTTCCTCTTTTCCGCTATGTCCCGCGCCGCTGGAGTGATATTGACGCCTCGTGTGTCTTTGATTTGGCCGAGCCCCTTCTCTTTCTCGCTGGCTTTCTCCAACTTGCGCATTTGTGCTTTAGTTATCGTGGAGGCTGTGGGGGTTGTTCTTCTGCTAGTGGATGGCACTTTTGTTTTCGGAATAGTACCCACTCTTCCCGCTTCTTTCTGTAGTATCTCTTTGTTTACTCCGCCAGATATGGGTAGTTGTTGCTGCTGTTTATCTTTGCCGCGAGTCGCCATCTCTGCCATCTCTGCCATAAATGCTTTGAGGAACTTAATATATAATGATTTCGCCTTCCCAAGAATGCGTGTGAGGCCAACAATTCCGCCGTGGAATGATCTCAGATAAGTATTTCCTGCTTGCTGATTCCAAGATACGGGTTGCATACTGCTCTCATAGCTCCATTTGAGCCTGAGTTTATGCGTAGATCGGAGAGGGGTCTGAGTGCGACTTACTCCTACAGCGCTTCAGCGGCCATCTTGCCCCCGAATGCTTGTAATGAAGGGAAGAAGTAAGTGGAGAAGAGTAATTAATAGAAGTAATTTTTCTGAAGTTTTTTCGGGTGAATGGAAACATAGTTCAAGTTCTGAGCCTTTTTTTTAATGAGGAGAGTTATCTTCAGAGTAATGAGTTGTTGCATGCAGTTGACATAACAGATCGTGCTTATGAGGGTAAAAATGGTTGTCCTATTGAGAAGGAGAAAATTGTTCCTAGAAATGTTGAAGAGGTGTTAGCTGATGAAGTACTAGGGAGTAGGCCTAAAGCTCCAGTGTACACTTGGAATTGCAGTTGTATTTGTAGTGTACGGCAGGAATCTATTGATTTTGTGCACAATTTCTTACGTAACTATTACAAGAAAAGATTAAAATGTTGCAAGGATTAGACCCTTGCAGAGTGAGAGAAAATCCTGGTTTGCAAGGACATTCTTTGGCTTGTCTTTCTAAAAAAGTATGTAGAAGTGTTTTTCACCATGTCAGGATGTTGGCAGTTCATCATACTGAAATTAGGAAATTACTCAGCTCTAATGTTAAAGAAGTTGAACAGGGCTCTTTTGCATGGATCTGTGTCAGATGTAAAGAACGTTTGTGATGAAATTCAGGTTAGTTACTTTGGTGCAGAAGAAGATAGTGCAGAAATTGATACGTTAGTAGAAGGAAATGTAGAAGAGTTCAAGGTAATTTCAGGTGAAACACCAAATTATTCTTGTATTTGTTGTAGACGTACTCATTATAAAAATCAGACTAGGACTGTTAATCTGCATTTAAAATGTGAAAAGGAAAATAATAAGGAGTGGATGGAATTTGTAACTTATTTGTTGGTAGAGAATACTTTTGATTTGGGTTGTGATCAGCTTATTTGTAAATATTGTTATAACAAATTAGACGAGAATAAAATGCCTGCTAGAGCTATGCATAATAATTTTGAGTTGGCAAGAAAGCGACAATTGTTTAGCACATTTTCCACATAACGCCTATGGTGACGCTATTAATAATCTCATGGCAACCTATGATTTAGAGCTACTAGAACAAGGGAAGGATGAGGATGGTCATATTATACCCACTTTCACAGGAAGGAATTTTAATTCCCTCATTGATCATGTGATGGTGTCCTCCTGTATTGTGCCAAGCACTTCGATGTGTGTTGTCCAGGATTTGTAACTTAGTGACCACAATCAAATAGTACTGCTAACTGAGTTATGTATGCACAGTAGACAACCGGTGATTAAAAATGTGTGTGATATTGAGCCACATAGGCGAAATGGGACATGGTTAAGATGTAAAGGGGAAAAATCAGCAATTGTTATGAGTATGATCGTCTCTAAATCCATGGCTGAAATTGAAGGGATCCTGAGTGTGGGTAGTCCTCCTCTTGATACTATCAACTACTTTAATAAAATCAGCAAAATCATTGAGGAAGTCTTCACTAGTAATCTGCTAAGCCCCCTAAAGGAAAGGGTTGGTTCGATCACAAATGCACCTCCATCTTAAGCCGCCTGAAAGTGGCCCTGGGAGCAAAACCCCGGGATAAAACTTCGATTTCCCACTTGAGGTCTGAGTATAAATTAGCTTTGTGTAGAAGGAAGAAGGTGCTGCAACAAGAAGCATGGGACAATCTAACACAGGCTGCTGAAACTTCAAATAACTGCTTATTTTGGGCAACCGTTAATTCCCCTTTTCTCTGTGATGATACAATTCCCCAACTTGTTTTGAATGTCAGCAGTGAGGCCTGGATTTCACATTTCTCAGCCATCTTCCAAGGTGCTGATTCTACAAGTAATAGTTTAAGCACCTGGCCTATAGTTTCCCTAGATATCACCTTGGCTGAGGTGGAATACAGCATAAAACTGAGTAAGGGAGGTAAGGCACAGGGTCCAGATGGTGTACCCATGGACGTTTATAAAACAGTTCCGCAGTTATGGGAACCCATACTAACTCTGGCGTTGAACGCAGCCGTTACTACCCGGATTCCACCGACTTGGGGGGACTCTATCATTGTCCCAATTTACAAAAAAGGGGACAAGGTTGTAGCTAGTAACTACCGCCCGATGAGCTTGTTAGACTCCTCAATAAAAATCATGAGCCAAGTGCTGATGTACAGGCTGGAGGAGGGGGCAGCTGAAAAGGGAATTCTGTTGATTCTCAATACGGTTTCAGAAGGGGACGTGGTACGCTTGATCAATGCCTGAACTTAGAATTAATTATCGGAAAGTATACCAGGGCCAAGCCTGGTACCTTATATCTTTGCTTTGCCGATCTGAGTAGCGCATTTGGTCTGGTGGACAACTCAATTCTTTGGCCAGTTCTGTTGGAACTTGGAGCACCCAAGGCTATCATTTTCTTCCTAGCTAGATTATATGATAAAATGCAAACTTGTGTGCGCTTTGGGGTTGGGGGGAATGTACCCCTAACTTCGATGTTAAACGTGGTATAAGACAGGGCTGTGTCTTAGCTCCTTTTCTGTTTACCTTATTTATAAACGCAGTTGATCAGACCCTGAAAACAGTCCAGGCAGATGCCCCCAAGTTCGGTGGTACAAGTGTCCCAGTTCTACTATATGCAGACGGCGCTGTGCTCCTATCAAGGACCCCGATAGGCCTGCTGCGGCTGATGAACCAGTTTTCTGATTTTATTAGTAAGAGGAGGCTGGTTATAAATAAAAGCAAAACCCATACAATGGTATGTGGAGATAGAAATAGGAAAAACAATGTCTTTTTTATTGATAGGGAGAAAGTCCAGGATGTGGAAAAATGTTGCTATCTGGGTGTAATCTTCTCCCATAATGGCAGTTGGTCCCATGATTTACAGAATGTAAGGTCTAAAATGAAGAAAAGTTCCTATGGTATTTTTAAATTTGCAAACAATATTGGTGATAGAAGAATTAATGATATGATACAAATATATAAAGCGAAAAGTGTTTCGATTGCTTTTATATGGGGCAGGGTTATGGGTTCATTCAAATGTCGATTGCCTGCAAAGGTAAGAAAACTGCTTTTTGAAAAAATTGCTTTGTGTCCCCATCTCTGCCTCCACTGATCTTACCCATAGGGAGGTCGGAGTTACTTATTTAAGCGACCTGATTATGTTAAGACAGTTATTGCTATGGAGGGCCATTTGGACTACAGATGAGAGAGCTTTTAACCGATCTATCATTGTGGACTGCCTGAAACTGGACTATTTTCTAAAGATACCATGGCTCGGTTATATTGTGGACAGCTTTCAAAAGATATTTGGATTAAACATTGTTGCAGACCCCGGCTCTGTGGGAAACTACTCCAAGTTGGACTTGAAAACATTTTCTTGGCATACCGAGCCCAAAAACGCGATGCCCTAAGTGGGCGCCTCACTACGGTTACCTCATACAATAAATATGTGCAAACCGGTGGCTTTCAAACGTATCTGAGTCTGGTAACCAAACCAGCCCATAGGTTTGTTTTGACGAGACTTAGGCTGGGGATAGCCCATGGGTGGGTGGCTTTTCCACAATTAAAGAGACAGCCGGCTGGACCATGCCCATGTAATGGCCACTCCAAGCAGAGTACCCAGCACTTTTTGCTAATTTGCACATTATTTATGAATTTGAGGATTGTCTATTTAAAACCACTTTTCCAACAATATGCTATTTTTAATGTGGAGGATGCCATGAATATGATCTATGAATTGAACTCGCCGGACAAATGTTTTTTTATTGCAACGTTTTTATGTAAGTCTATTCAACTCAGGAAAAGTATGATTTTTTAAATTCCTCATGTAATTTTTTAACTTATGTGTTTCTCTACTGTTAACATGTTTGCTTGTTTGCTTTTATGGTCATTACTTGTGAATGCACCGAATAAAGCTTTATGAAATGAATGAGTTGGCAAATATTCCTTCTGAACTGGTGGATTTAAATACTTATGAGTCTATTCTTATTCAATGTATGCATCCTTTTCAGGCTATTGTTCCTATGGCGCCTAAAACAGGGAAATTAGCCTCCTTCTGATTTACAGAGAGGATTAAAGGGAAGAGTTGTGTATTTGCCATTATATTTAAAGAAAAATATTGAAACAGTTGATGTAGGAAATGTAGAAGATGATCCTTTAGTTATTCTTGTTAATGGCGTTCCTACTAAGAGTAAGAGAATCTGGCAGGAATTAGTGGATGTTAGGAAAGTGAAAAAGGCAACGTTGTATCTGATAGAAAATAATCAATATTATAAAGACGTGCTTATGAGTGAAGAAGAACTAACTGTTGAAGAACATAGTGAGTTGCCATCTGGACAAATTAAAAAAGTGGATGTGTCCAGAACTGAAGAAATCTACGAACATTACAGTGTTCATCCACTGCAGTCCAAAGAAGTGATGGGAAATACTATAGTGTTATTCCAAATGAAAGAAGAAAAGGGAAGTCCCATTTGTGTATGAAAAAAAAGCTTGGAAGCTGGTTATTTCCCTCATTTGTTTCCTACAGGAAAAGGAGGACGATATGATGACCGACCTGTGCAATTCCTGCATCTGAATACCAGACATTAAGATTGTATGCAGAAGATCCATAATTTCGACAATGTATTCCGTATTTGTTTCATCTTTTGTTTGAGAGTGATTTGTCTGGACTTTCTTATGCAGTAAACCATATATTGAAAACAGGTGTACATCTGAAAAATGTTTCGACAAAGGAATTTATGGATAAAGTGCACTAGAAAGATTATGTTTTGGAATCTCAGCTAATTAATCTCATTGCATGTCAGCGTGGTACTAATCAGTACTGGTATCGTCGTCATGGAGAACTTAAATGTATGCTAAGAAACTTAGGAACTCCTACATGATTCCTTACTCTAATCTGTGCTGAATATGCTTGGGGTTATTTACTTCAATTTCTTTGAGAGGCAAATCCAAATATAATAAATATTGAATACAAGACACCTGGAGAATTTTGCTCTTTGGATCCAGTTAATGTATGCAGGTATTTTAATCATAGATTTGAAGCTATGATGTATTTTATCACCAATAAAAAAAATCCTCCTCTTGGAGAGGTTGTGGATTTCTTTTGGAGAAAGGAGTATCAAGCAAGATGTGCTCCTCACAGACACATGCTAATATGGATCAAAGATGCTCCCAAATTTGGAACAGACTCAGATGATACTGTGTTGTCTTTTATTGAAGAATACGCTACATGTGATATACCCAAAAGCACACAGGATAAGGACTTAAGACAACAAGTCTTACGATTCCAAAGCCATAGTTGTGGGAAATACTGTTGTCGAAAGTACAAATCTAAGGACAAGTTTTACACCAAAGGCCGCATTGGATTTCCACGTCCAGTAATATCGAAAGGAAGAGTGAAAAGTTTTATGTCATCTTTGCGACATACTATCACAAGAAAGTCTCCTAAAAATACCTACAATGTAAGAAGACATGAAGAGTCAAAATACATAAATGCCTACAACCCAGTCATTTTGTCAATGTGGAATGCTAATATGGATATTCAATATGTTGCAGACAATTCCATTGCTGCTGCTCGATATGTAACATTGTACATAACAAAATCAGAAAAGACGGTATTGAAGGAAATGTGGGAAGAGATTTCACACAAAAAGAATCTAAGTAAGAAATTATATACTTACAGTTTGGATATGTTATCTCATCTAGACATTGGAGCATACGAATTCTCGGATCACTTATCATCTGCAAGTCTATACTCCAAATCTAGAAGAATCATTTGGGTGAGTCTAGGTCTTGCTGCAACACGAAACCGAGTACTTAAATCTGTACAAGAAATTGAAAATTTGGCTGAAAAGGAGCCAGAAAGTACAGATATTGTGAAAACAAATATGTAGGATACATATTATCGAAACAGAAGTCATCATCTTGAGAACATTTGTCTGTTTGAAGTGCTGCAAAACTCTATTTTTAAACAGAATATTACAGAAAACATCAATAATGGTATATATGCAGTGATTGGTTCTGAAGGATGTCTGGTGAAACAAAGAAAAGGACATTTGATTAATCACCATTAACTGAGTTGTGAAACACCTGACAAAAGGGAATTTTACTATTTAGCCTTTTTGCAACTTTTCAAACCATGGCGTTCAGAATGAGAATTACTTGGAGATTTCGAGAGCTATGAAGATTCTTTCAATGCAACTAAAGATAGTATAGAATGTCCTGTTTTTGCTAATTATGTGAAAATGTTGAACAATGAAATTGAACAAGAAGCTACAATTGCAGCTGAGATTGCTAAAGACAGTTCTCAAGACAATGAAACTTCTGCTCCGTTAAGTCAGGATCCGTTAGGAGAACCAATTATTAAAAAAGCAGCAACTGCTTGGAAGAGGTGGAAACAGCAATGTATCAAGCTCAAGAAGATGTAAGAAACTTAGGAAATTTGGAAGAAGAACTAAATGTTGAGCAGAGACAAATATATGAGGAAGTGCGAGAACAGATTAACCATGGATTACTTCATGAAAAGAAAGAGTGCTCTTGCTCATCATTTGAACCAATATGATTGTATGTGAGTGGACAAGCTGGAACAGGAAAATGTTTTTTATTAAAGTAATTTCAACTTATTTACACAAAACAACTGACTCATATTTGTCTTGTGTTGTCACTGCTCCAACTGGGTTGGTGGCACATAATATTAAAGGAATTACTTTACATTGTTTATTAATGCTACCAGTAGAGCATGAAAACAAGTTAGAATATAACAAACTATCTGGAGAAGCTTTTTTTGAAGTTGCAAGTGTCTTGAAGAAAATGAAAGTTCTCATTATTGATGAGGTAAGCATGGTATCAAACGTAATGCTTGCCTCTGTGCATTTAAGAATGCAGCAAATTCTTACAACAGACTATGACATAATATTTGGAGGAAAACACGTCATAGTTTTTGGAGATCTACTACAACTTACTCCTGTTAAAGGACAACGAGTGTTTAAACACTGGCACATGAAGATACCAGAAAGTCTTTGGAGAGCATTGGAAATGTTAATATTTGGTCATATTTTCAGTATAAGGAACTTATTACAAATATGCGTCAGGAAAATGATGCAGATTATGGAAAAATTCTTCAAGATGTAAGATTTGAAAAAGTGACAGAACATGGCAAACAAGCTTTACTGAGACAATTACTTCCCAATGTGTTTCCAAATGAAAATATTGTTCAGAGAAAATATATATGAAAATTGCAAAAAACATGTCTCTAATCTGCTTAATGCCAACACTGCGTGAATGTTCTGTATTCAGTGAAGAAATGTTAAAGTTGGAAAATGAAGAAATTATAAAATTGGAAGCTATTGATTAAATAGAGCATGAAGGAATCACTATTATTTTGACTGAAAAGTTGAAGAGAAAATTGGATTCTTTAGAGAATTCGATAAGTAAAACTGCTGGTTTAGAAAAGAATTTGTATGCATGTGTAAACTGTAGGGTAATTTTACGCCGTGATTTGAATGTGGAAAACGGTTTAGTAAATGGAGCAATGGGTAAAAATTTTGATTTTGTTAACTATGTAAATAGAGATGGGATTGAATGTTTGAAAATCAAATTTGATGAAATTGCTGAAATACAACAATTTAGTTGTTGTTCATCTCGGTTTTTGCTTGTAAAAGATTTGTATGTACGCAGAAAACAGTTTCCTATTTGTGTGGCATATGCGGTGAACATTCATAATTTTCAACGTTTAAGTGTAGATAGTGCTTTACTGAATATTGGAAGTACCGTGTTTAAAGAGGGTATGGCATATGTTGCTTTGTCCCGAGTCAGAACTTTATCTGGATTGTACTTGATTGATTTTGATGAGACAAAGGTTAGTGCAGATTCAAATTGTGTGAAAGAGTATAATAGGTTAAGAAGAGAATATGCCCCCAATTTAGGTCAATATCCAGTATTTGAAAAGCGTGTGGTAGGTAGAAAAAGAAGATTTGAGAATATCTGCAGTGAAACTGTAGAGAAAGAAAAAAGAAAAAGTACAGTATTGGAGAGAATGTTGGTTATCAGTTTGAAAATAGTTGTGGTGTCAAATGCTATGCTAATGTAGTAGTTAATTGTGTTTTATTTCTTGAAGTTTGTAACATCAAATTGTTGAAAATCCGGACGAAAGATTATGTTCATTGTTGCATTCCGTTTATGATAAATGTAGTAGTGATATAACTAAAATACAAAGTGTTTCTGATATTCGATAACGGTTTTGGACATATGTTCTGGATCTAGTCAATTTAGACAGAATATTCAGCAAGATTGTCAATAATTTTTTATGTTTATGCTTAGTGTACTGGAAGATGAAGGTATAGATATTGATCATATTTTTGGCATTTCTTATAAATGGCAACATGACTGTCAAAATTGTTTGTTTACATGTAGCAGTAACATAGAGACTGAAAGATTCATATATTTGACTTTTACCAGACTGTGAATCAGTGTCTTTTAACAATCTAGTTAGAGGAGCTAGTCAAAATATGGAGTGTAGCCAATGTAAATCAGAAATGTCATCAACATTATTTATACAAAGATATGGACAGTATGTTATCTTAATGTTGCAATGTTGTTGAGCTGATGGAAGAATATTGGAAACTTTAATTAAAAATGTTGTAGATGGTCAAGTTTCAATATCAGGAAGAACTTTTTGTAGCTGTTGCAATTATTTTTCATGATGGACCTTCTACAACATCTGGACATTACACTGTTTATTTAAAATGTTTGAAAAGTTGGATTCACTCAATTAGATTTTAAGCAGAGTTTGCCTAAAGAGTTACCAAATTCTTATCTAATATTTTTAAAGCCAAAGTTTTAAGATCAAAATTTGGCCTTTCAGGATTACTGGTGTTAAGGTAGATTTGTCTGGTGTTGTAGAGTATTTTGTAACTGAAGGTGAGGATCTTGGAGGTAATCCTCTTGTTGATGTTGAGGCAGAATAGGTGGATCATGTCATGGGTGATGTGGCTGTAGCAGGGTATATTGAAAATCAATCAGGTGGAGTGCTTTAGATTGGTTGTAGTCGTTATAGGTGTTTGGCTGGATTTCTAGTGTACAGTGTGTTGCCACAGTGTAGTCTGTTTCTTCTTGTTTTATTTTGGATGTACTTGTAAATGTTGTGAAGCATGTGGAGGGTGTTATAGTAGTATGAGGAAATGTTGTAGACTTGTTTACACTTGTAGAGGGAAGAGTTCAATATGAATTATAGAATGTGTACATGGTCAGTAGGTGTTGGTACTGTTCACAGTGTAGTTGACCAGCAGGAGTTATCTGAAGTTAAGGGGGTGAGTTTGAGGATGAGTATCTTCATATTGTGTGAATTCATGTTTAAAGAGTTGCTCTTTATGTACTTGGTGTAGTAGATAATGTTGTGGTTGAGTTGGTGGGCCATTTGTGTAAGGGTGGCCATGGAGATGTTTAATAGCGCCGAACTGAAGAATAAGCAGTGGAAGACGGTGACAAATTATGTCAGTGGTTTTGGATCTAAAGGCTGGGAGGCAGACGCTTAGAGTTTCTATTCAACAACTTTTAAACTAAGAATTTCACACATACTATTTGGCTATGTGGAAAAGTTTGTGAAACTCTTAATAACTTGCTGTAAATTTTGACTGCATATATTTTTAAGTAATATTATTTATAATGAAACAAAATTAATGATGTTGTTTTGTTTTTTCAAGATTGTTTGCCATACCTCATAGTTACGTAAGAAATTGGTCTTAGAAAAAAACATTTAAGATTGTTCCTGAGATTGTTGTTTTTTTTTAGATAATCTTCTTGATTGTCTTTTTTTTTTTGCCCGCTGTTATGTGATGAGTACTATTGAACTCACTATTTCTAGGGAATTTCAATATATTCTGAGAACAGCAAAAAAGGCATCTGAAATGCTTTACAAATGATTTTGTGTTTGTAAAAGATAAATTGTAACTGTATTATTTTTTTCTTCTACAGATGCTAAATTTATAATATATATATTTTTTAATTTATTATTTTGAAGGTAAGTATAACTAACTGTTAAAAATGATGGATGGGATGTACTTCTACATAGCTGAAGTAAGAGAACGTCCATGGTGTACATAAGTTTGTAATGTCGGTTTGTATCTTTTAAACATTTTTTAATACATTTAATAAAATTTATACTAAGTGTACCTGTATTCTTTGCATTTAACTACAACACATTAACTACTTTGGAACTGGTAAGGTGAATAGATATTTTGTACTTGTGACTGGTTTGAAAATGTAATAACATTTTATAACTAAAAAATCAAATAAGCAATTTCATTAATATGGTCTTTTAAAGTAATTGACAATGGCATTTGTTAAATATTTTCTAAAGGGAAAATTAGTTGATAAAGCTAGTTGTATTAGGAAAAACGATAAAATGAAGTGTTTATGTTTTTCTACAAGGAACAACAACCTTTAAAAAAATCACTATGGAAAAAGAGCAGAACTATATGGAAGAAACTATTGAAATTTCTAACAGTTTGATAGAGGAGTTAAATGTACCTTTTATTGATTGTGAAAATGATGATGGAAATATTGCTGGAGATATAAGCTGAGACTTATTCGATAAAACAATGGATGAGGATGTTATTGAAGCTTTAGAGGACATCGAGTTACTTGAAAAGACTTTTGAAAGTTATAATTAAGTGTGGGCATAAAATCCGTTTCGCGGGCGAATTTGCGGATTTCCCGCGATTTCGCGATCCGCGAATCTCGCGAAATCGCGGTAAAATCCGCGAATCAGCGGGGACGAATTTTCAGCCAAGCAAGGGTTACAGCAGCAGGTGCAAAAGTTGAACCTAATTTCTTTGTAACCTTTTACAAAAGGGTTACAAAAAAATTACCTTCAACTTGGGCACCTGCTGCTAAGTTCTTCCTGGCGCCTCGTTGCCTACTTGCAACTATTCTCCGACCCTGCTCTGACCCTTGAAGCAGGGTCAGAGAATAGTTGCAAGTAGGCAACGAGGCACCTGTCCCAGGAATTAAACCTCATCAGGAAGCACTTACAGATATAAAAAAAAGGAAGAAGGGAGAGGATGGCAAATACACCCATTTTGAGTTGTCAGGAGGAGTTAAACTAAAAGGGACCTTTACAGCACAATTTTCACATGCATTTTGCTAAAAATAAAAAGCTGTATGTTCTGTAGGGGCAACTCAGGAATCTGGCCCTTCAGAGATCCGGCCTCTCTTTCTTTCTCTCGTTCTCTCTCTCCCTCTCTTTCTCTCTATCTATCTCTCTCTCCCTCTCCTTTCTTGCTCTATTTATCTCTTTCTCTCTCTTTTTCAAGTTTTTCCTCTTTCTCTGCTTATCTCTTTCTTTCTCCGTTGTTCTCTCTCTCTTTCTCTCTTTCTCCCTCTCTTTCTTTCTCTCTCTCACATCCTCTCTTTCTCGCTCTCTCTTTCTCTCTCTTTCTTTCTCTCTCACTCTCACTCTTTCTCTCTCTCTTTCTCTTTCTCTCTCTCATCCTCTCTCTCTCTCTCCCTCTCTGTGTGTCTTTCTCTTTTTCTCTCTCTCTTGCCATGTCTCTCTCTCTCTTTCTCTCTCTCTTTTACTTTCTTGCTCTTTCTCTGTCTCTTTCTTTCTTTCTCTCTCGTTATCTCTTTCTCTCTCCCTCTCTTTCTCTCTCTCGATCCCTCTCTCCTCTTCTCTCTCCCTTTCTCCCTCTCTTTCTCTCTTTCACTTTCTTGCTCTTTCGCTGTCTCTCTCTTTCTTTCTCTCTCATTCTCTCCCTCCCTGTTTGTTTGTTTGTTTGTTTCTTTCTTTCTTTCTTTCTCTCCACTCTCTCTCTTACTCTCTCTTTCTCTTTCTTTCCCTCTCTTTCCCTTTCTCTCCCTTTCACTTTCACTTTCTTGCTCTTTCTCTATCTGTCTCTCTCTTTCTTTCTTTCTCTCTCTCTTTCTTTCTTTTTTCGTTCTTTCTTTCTTTTGTTCTTTCTTTCTTTCTTTCTTTCACTCTCTCTCTCTCCCTCCCTCTCTCTGTCTCTATCTCTCTCTCTCTTTCTCTCTTTTGAAACATTGCATAGATCTCGTAGATGACAAAGTACAAACAAGCATTTGCAATGCAATAGGTCTCGCATGTTTTGTATTTACGTGACTTAGCTGTATTCATATTACAAAATACAATGGCTTTTAATTTTTTAAAATAATTAATACTTAAATAAAAGTGATTTTAATTTATAATGGCAATAGCTTAAACTTTTGTAAATAACGTTTGTGAAGATTATGTTCAGTGTATTTTATTGTGACGAAAATCCAAGAACAGCAGTGAAATATTAACATCTTTTTGTGACATTTGTAATAAAGTTTGAAACATTAAGAGAACATATTTGAACCAGTTGTTGTTGAATGATTGCGCCGATTGATGCTGGGGTGGCGCTGAGTGGTGCTGTGGTGGTGCTGAGTGGTGCAGTGGTGATGCTGAGTGGTGCTGTGGTGGTGCTGATTGATACTGGGATGGTGCTGAGTGATGCTGGGGTGGTGCTGAGTGTTGCTGTGGTGGTGTTGAGTGATGCTGTGGTGTGCTGAGTGATGCTGTGGTGGTGCTTAGTGGTGCTGTGGTGGAGCTGAGTGATGCTGGGGTAGCGCTGAGTGATGATGTGGTGATGCAGAGGGCAGAAAGGCACAAAAAGCAGTCTAACAAAGGGCAGAAAAACAAGGGAAAAACGAGTCTAACAGAGGGCAGAAGGGCACAAAAAACGAGTCTAACAGAGGACAGAAGGGCAGAAAAACAAGGGAAAAACGAGTCTAACAGAGGGCAGAAGGGCACAAAAACGAGTCTAACGGGGCAGAAAGGCACAACAACGAGTCTAACAGAGGGCAGAAGGGCACAAAAAACGAGTCTAACAGAGGGCAGAAGGGCACAAAAACAAGGGAATAACAGAAGGCAGAATGGCACAAAAAGAGAGTACAACAGAGGGCAGAAGGGCAGAAAAACAAGGGAAAAATGAGTCTAACAGAGGGCAGAAGGGCACAAAAAACGAGTCTAACAGGGGGCAGAATGAATCCCGCCCTGCATGTTTGTCCACGAAGATGCCACCTTTTTGTGCAATACTTCAACTCAACTGGAGTACTTTCTACTGTCTAATCAGTAAGTGCTCCTTCGTTGGCTAAATGTATAGGGGCAGATTCACAATAACTAGCGCATCCCCAGGGATGCGCCAGTTATTGTGCGCCGCAGCTCCGCAACCCATGGTGCGCCGCATTTACAATGCGCCACACCATGTGGCAAAAACGGCACAGATGCGTCACGCATCTGTGCTGTAAAAGCAGCGCATTGCTGGAGCTGCGTCGCGCTTGCGACGCAGCTCCAGCAATGCTTTGGGGGGGCCCTATCTCCCCAATGCTGCATCAAGCCTTGCGCCTGCTTCAAGCAGGCGCAGGGTTTTGACGCAGCATTGGCCTAAAAGTGACTGAGTGACATCTTGTAGATTTTACTCAGCGACTTTTAGGAGGCTGAGTCGGAACGCCTCCTGATGGCGCAGGGCTTTACAACGTGACGCATCTCACAGAGAGATGCGTCACGTTGTTAATACCCAGCACCATGGCCCATCTTTTGTGCTGCCACTGCATCACAAAAGGTCTCGGTAGAGGGTGGCAGTGGTGAACCAGAGGGTGGCAGTGATGAACCAGAGGGTGACAGTGATGAACCAGAGGGTGGAAGGGGTAAACCAGAGGGTGAGAGTGCTGAACCAGAGGGTGGCAATGCTGAACCAGAGGGTGGCAGGGGGGAACCAGAGGGTGGCAGAGGTGAACCAGAGGCGCTGTGATGAACCAGAGGTGCTGTGATGAACCAGAGGGTGCTGTGATGAACCAGAGGGTGGCAGTGATGAACCAGAGGGTGGCAGGGATGAACCAGAGGGTGGCAGGGATGAACCAGAGGGTGACAGTGCTGTACCAGAGGGTGGCAGGGGTGAACCAGAGGTGCTGTGTTGAACCAGAGGGTGCTGTGATGAACCAAAGGGTGGCAGTGCTGAACCAGAGGGTGGTAGTGATGAACCAGAGGGTGGCAGGGATGAACCAGAGGGTGGCAGGGATGAACCAGAGGGTGGCAGGGATGAAGCAGAGGGTGACAGTGCTGTACCAGAGGGTGGCAGGGATGAACCAGATGGTGGCAGTGATGAACCAGAGGGTGCTGTGATGAACCAGAGGGTGGCAGTGATGAACCAGAGGGTGGCAGGGATGAACCGGAGGGTGGCAGGGATGAACCAGAGGAGAATTGGCTTGGTAGTTTGGTCTGCCCTGTTCCCATGATGCACTGGGCCAGGGACAGACTAATTTGCATATAGCCAGGTTCTGAACTGGGATGGTGCAGTGAGCTAAAAAACGGTGATGGATCAAGCCCTGATCTGTTGACTGGGTAGGAGTGTTCTGATTAACTCAGATACTCTGTCCATCACCACCCCCTTTTTGTAATTATTCTGTACCAGAGGGTGGCAGGGGTGAACCAGAGGTGCTGTGATGAACCAGAGGGTGGCAGTGCTGAAACAGAGGGTGGTAGTGATGAACCAGAGGGTGGCAGGGATGAACCAGAGCATGGCAGGGAAGAACCAGAGGGTGGCACTGGTGAACCAGAGGGTGCTGTGATGAACCAGAGGGTGGCAGTGGTGAGTGGTGAACCAGTGGGTGGCAGCAGGGGTGAACCAGAGGGTGCTGTGATGAACCAGAGGGTGGCAGTACTGAACCTGAGGGTGGCAGGGATGAACCAGAGGGTGGCAGTGGTGAACCAGAGGGTGTCATTGGTGAACCAGAGGGTGGCAGTGTAAACCAGAGGGTGCTGTGCCCACATACACAACCGCATGGGTAACTTCGCCATGCAAGCGGCCCACGAACACGCAAAAAGCCCCGCGAACACGCAAAAATGCCCATGAACACGCATAAAAACAAAAATTCGCAATTTCGCACAAATTTGCAAATTATGCGGATCGTGAATTCGCTTTCGCACGATTTCGCGGATCTCGATTTCGCTGATTTCGCCCATGCCTAGTTATGATGAAGAAAATGAAATTTCAGACGAAATGATGTTAGAAGCTCTATTAAATTATGAAATGTTACAGGAATACATTTATGATTTGAAAATAAAAATGGTTTGAGAGACTCTTCTTGTAAAATTGTAATTATTCAGGTAGTATCCAAGCACTCATGGTGCTATGTGGGCCTTAGGACATGGACTGCTTCAAAGATCTATAGATTATGTATGCACAAGTTGTGTTTTATAGCTTTTATTTCCAGGTCTATATTCCTTTGTCTCCCTCCCTCTATCTCCCTCACTCTACCTTTCTGTTTGTCTCCCACGGTTTCCCTCTTTCTCTGTCTTCCTCTCTCTGTCTGTTATCCTTCCTATGTCTGTCACCATCTATCTTTGTCTGTGTTCCTCCCTCTGTCTCCCTCTCTGTCTCTCTATCTCTGTCTGTCTCTGCCTCTATGTCTCTGCCCCTGTCCTTATCTCTGTCTTTATCTGTCTGTCGCTGTCTTTATGTCTGTCTCCCTCACTCTCTGTTTCTCTCTCTCTCCCTCCCTCTCTTTCTGTCTCCTTTTGTCTCTCTCTCTCTGTTTACCTTCTTCTTGCTTGCTTTTTACCTCTCTCTTACTCTCGTTCTGTCTGTGTCACTCACTCTCTCTGCCTCTCTCTCTCTGTTGCTACAAAGTCGAAGAGAGGGAACCCAGCATGTTTTGCAATTTTCTTCCAGCAAGAAACCCTCCCTTAAACCCAAGTGAAGTTGAGTTCTAAACTGGTTTCTACCCTGTAAGGGGTTTACTACACCCTTTGCAAGAGCAGATATCTGTTGTGTAAAGACGACTAACACAAGAAAAGCCAAGTCTTGATCCATATGCAGAGCATTTCTTTAATAGGGTTTACTCTTGCTAAAGTTTTAACTTACAACACATCATGAATATTCTAGCGTCAATAAATAAGAGAACAAGCAGAGAGAATGTGCCTTGAATTTTCAGAGAGCAGCCATGGAACGTATCCCAAATGGTTTTATGCAGAATAGCTGTGGCGTGCACTAAAAGAGAAGATAAACTATGAACTCATAGACACACAATTTTAACCTCGTCATGCATACTGTACATCCAGCTTCTCTGCAAGAGGTTTCTCTGGCTTTGCTGAGTGCAGGCCGCCGAGGCCAAAGTTAAGGCTTTGTTCTGCACCTTGAAGACACCAAAAGATTTTCCACAAAAGGAATTGCAGAGCCCCAATTAACACTGAAAGCCTTTGGTCGAAATACCAAAGATTGTGAGATTGGCCCATTCAGCTCACAGCGTGGAGCAGAGCGGAGCTGAGCAGTTGTGCCGCCATCGCTACCGCCAGAACGCCAGACGCTACCGAGGCGGAGGCAGAGTGCTCCCTGGACCGGGACCCCCCGCGAGCCCTGTGAGCCACGAGTCGAGCCTCCAACGCTGCAGGACGCTGTAGGACGCTGCAGGACGCCCCAAAGGAGCTGCAAGCACGGCACAGCGGGAAACCTTTCGAGACGCCGCGGAGAGCCGCAAGTAGTCTCCCAGCGCGGTGGAGAGCCACAAACCACTCAACAGCGCGGCAGGAGGCGCGAGCCGCCCACACGTCATGGCGGGAGCCATGAGCAGCCCCCCAGCAGGCAGAGAGCCGCAAATCACTCTACAGCACGGCAGGAGCCATGAGCTGCCCACACAACCCGGTGGGAGCTGCAAGCTGCCGACACAGCACGGCTGAAGCCGTGAGTAGTCTCCCAGTAGTCTCCCAGTGCAAACCACCCCACAGCGCAGCAGGAGCCGCGAGCTGCCCAAACAACGCGGCGGGTGCCGTGAGTAGTCTACCAGTGCTGCGGACAGCCGCAAATCACCCCACAGCATGGCAGGAGCCGTGAGCTGTCCACAAAACGCGGCGGGAGCCGTGAGTAGCTTCCCAGTGGGCAGAATTAGTGGCAAGTTGCCCACACAGCACAGCACGAGCACCGAGTTGCCCACTCAGTGTGGCGGAAGCAGCGAGGAGCCTCAAATTAGCCTTCTAGCACGGCAGAAGCCGCTAATCGCCTCATCATCCCAAGTAAGATTACTTGTTTGCAACTGTAAGAACGAAGGAAGCCGACACGCACATCCAGTTCACAGTGCAGAGAGGAGTGTAGCAGCTGAACAATAGAGCCACCATTGCCACCGCGGGCTTCGCTGTACCGCCCGCCCTGCACCGACCTCGGCTTTAGTTCCATCTCTGTAAGCTGTTAGTAGCCCAGCCCAGCCGCAAATTGAAGCAAAAATCGAAACGCCCGGTTGAAACTGTGATTCAGCAATGCGGTCTGGAAGGCTGAAAAAAGAGATCGCAAAAAACCGCAAGAAGTCAAATAAGGAAAACAATTAACTACTTGAGGAACTGGAGATAGTGAAACCCCATCTCCCGGCGTCACCCCTATCACCAACCCACTTGCAGGATTTTGAACACATACTCGACTCTATATACTGTACCACCAATATTGAAAAGACTCACCCGCCTTTAACCCAACAGCGTAACACACCAGACGAAACAACAAGTAACATAAAAAAGAGGACACTCAGAGACTTCTTCAAGAAACAAGGAACTAAATTTCAAGCCCCAACCAGCCCCAACAAAATACTGTCACAACCTATTCAGTTGCCACAAATTAGTACTAATACAGAACAAGCAAAGATCAAAGTACAGGCCGTGGTTCACGAACTTCTTCAAAACAAGGCCACTACCATGTTTCCAGATGATCATTCAACAAGGGAAGTATCATCTACACCTGAGAAATTAATCCATACAGCATGGGTTCCTCTGTGAATAAAATATAATCCACCCCCAAGCAGCTCAATGGACCAGAACCCTTCCAGGTAATATTAAGTCGCTAACACCAACAACACCGCCTGTCTTAGTCCATCACAAATCATCGGAAACAAAGACACATGAGCCCAATGACCATTCCCTCTTGGACTTATCCTTTTTCAAGACCGACCCCAACAAAATATACATCGCAACAGCAGCCCTTGACCCAACAGAGCTTGATTCCACCATCACCTGGCCCCAGCTCCTACAAACACTACAATCCACGGTGTCTGCATTAAATTATCACTCAGACAAACTTGACATTCAAGTAGAACTCTTAAATACATTAGCTGTATACACGGCAGGGATCGATAATAAACTGGAAGGCCTGAACACCCTAATAACCAAAGCACATTCAAAAGTCAACTTGACCCAAGCAATATGCTGCTGTTCACCAATAATTTATAGTCTGGCTACACTACCGCAGTTTCTAGGCTTTGTTTTGACAGAGATGAAGAAATTACCATCAAGTACATAAGCTCAACCATGTCCGCCAGGTCCACACTCAATTATTCTAAGCAGTCAGGAAGCCAACGTGGAAAGCATAAAACATAATAACCCTGGTAAAAATCATAAGGTATCTTTATTAAAAACCGATATTCGATTAAAAGATACTCCAGCAGCAGTTCTATCCCTAGACAATCGAGACAGACAAGTGGCACACAAGGAGTATGACATTTTTCTACCTACCAACCAAATTAAACAATAAAAATAACACCACGCAGAAAATAGACAATCCATCTACTCCTGAGTTAGTGGAAATTGTCGACGTTAGAGAGGCCAGCCCAGGAATGGGACTAACAAATAAATCCCCCCAAAAACAGCGCCTGAGCAAAAGAGAAAGAAAGAGATTGCGGAAAAAACGCAACAAACGTAGTTCAGCTACTCATAATACAACCAGCGATCCACCATGTATCGGAAAGGACAAGACCCGATCTAGTTCAATTAGTACCGCAAGCTCCGACAGCATCCTTACATCACCACAAAAATCTTTAATACAATTATCCACAGCATTAATTGATAAGGTGTCAACACCTCCCGTCGCCAGCAAAAAGCATAAGGAGCCCTCGACCCCGGATGACCAGGGAAAGGTCACGAGGCCGGGAACAGTACCCCATGTCATCAAGATTGGACTAGATGACCCGATAGTCCCAACGAACATGGTAAGCGCACCAATGGAAAACCAAGATAAGGAAATTAACGAACAACACGACAAGGAGTATAGGCCACGAGGCAAGGAGAACATCCAGATAACCTTGCTCATGAACCCGGACATATCACAAAAGGGCAAGATGTTACCGAACAAAATAGATCATGATTTTCGAGGCGAAGACAGGAAAATTAAGCAAAAGTCACAACTCATTCTAAGGAGAATGGACCAATCACAACCCATGGTCGAAGACATTTATAAGATCCCAGGCGATAATGCAGGATCTAAGCAACAAGTGCATTACACTCAAAGGAGAACTGATCCATCTGACATTATGGTCAAAGACAATCATAAGACCTCCCGCCAGGACCCCTCATCAAACAATCTAACAAATAAATTGCTATTCGTCCCTGAATATTACAGCCAAGGACCACACGATATCCTGAATAGAGGTAAAATTCTGAAACTTTTTAAATGCATCCCTGAACTGCGCCACATTGAATCTAAAAACGTAATCTCTATCGAGTTCAAACCGATGAGAAGCAATCAGTTTGCAGAACAAACGCTAATCACTTTTTCAACTACAGCACTTACCGAAGAAATCATACCAAGGTCAGCCTTATTCAACAAATGGGGTATCAAAATAGTACCCCAATCAGAACCACGGTACCCCTCGGTTCTTGCAAACCTCACGGCCATATCAGACAACCAGGGTCCACGATCCTTCTCAATTTTAAGATCAGCCAAAGGCTGTTCCCCAGTAAGGGCGAGCCAACCAAAAAATGAAGAGACAAAAACCACAGTGACAGACTGGGCTTGGCTGCCAGCAGCCTTGGACGATGGTAATCATAATTGAACTCAACCCATTCTTTCAATATGTTCATGGAACATCAACGGCCTCCTATCAAAATTTCAATCTCCAGATTTGATAAACTTCTTCAAAGATCATGAGGCCATATTATTGCAGGAAACATGGTCCTTGGTTAGCCTCCCACTAGAAGGATATCTGGAATATAGGACACCCGCTCAGAAAACGCATAAGTCCGGTCGACTCAGCGGTGGCCTCTCAATCTACATTTCAACTAAATTAAATGTTAAAATAACACAATTGATATTCGAAGAAGACTGGATCTTCGGCGCACTTATTAACAACTCTACACAGACTGAACAACTGATTTTGATCAATATCTACATTTCACCAAGCACTAGGAAGAAAAAAACGAAATTTAACCATCTAATCCAGGTACTGTGTAACATACAAAGTAACTATAAAAGACCAGCCTGCGTAGTGCCCGGAGACTTCAACACAAACTTTTTCCAAGAAGCCCCGAAAGAGTATAACGCACCATGGCCAGACACCATGGAACAAAAAAAACCTGCTGGCAACAAATATAGCAAACTAGGCGAATACATGGTGTTGCAACTTACAGCTCTGGGTTATACAATTTTAAACGGTCGCTTCCCCATGGACAACCCCCCTAACTGGACAAGAACAAATGGTCAAACCCATTCATTCCTAGATTACACCATTTGCAGTAAGGAAATTCTCCCAATCATTGAGAACTACACCGTAGTAGACCGAGGAGATAGCGACCATCGCCCCCAAGTAACCACCCTGTCATCTCACCTAATGCACCACGCTACAACCAGCCAGACAACAGAAGGCAACTATACCGAAAATCTGAAAAGGTTGAAATTGACCGACTCGACCATACCAAAAATAATGAGCGAATGCAGAGCACAGCAAAACCCTACGGGTACTGAAATATCCCAGTCCATCACATCATGGGAGGTCTTCTCTCGGGCACTACTTAAGAAATTCCCACGTATTACACGAAAAATTGGAAAAGGAAATCAGGTAACAACAAGTGGCGAAATCAGGAATCTAAAAACTGCATGCAACAGAGCCCTAAAATAGGCCCGCAGGAACCCAGGGGACCACCATAACCAAAACAATTTCAAGCAAGCTCAAAAAGCTCTCAGAAACGCTATATTTACTGAGAAAAACAAATGATCGGAGCAGTTTTGGCTAAAATTGATACACGCAAGCAAAAAGGATAATTCAAAGGCTTTTTGGTCACTTGTTAACTCTAAAATACATAAACAAGGAGGTCAATGCAGTGCTAACATCTCTGAAACCGACTGGGTATCCTGTCTAACAACCCATTTTGATGAGTCACAAAAAGAAGCCCTATCGGTCAGATCATCAGCCACAGTTTTTCAATCTAAAATATACAAACTTTCAGGCATAATGGATGTGAAGACACCAGGAATTTACACCGAATTATACGTAAGGGCACCAACGACAACTGACATGAAACCTCCGCCCCAGTCAATAGAAGCATCACAAGACGCCCCGACAACCTTAGAAACACTTGTAGATAAAATTGCCAGAACCATAACCGAGGGCTGCTCAGACGGAGCGCCAGGGCCAAATGGCTTACCACAGTCTCTGTTCAAACAGGACATAGAATTCTGGGCAAACAAGTTGGCACCTCTCTTTTCCTATTGCCGGATTAACCTAGTTTTACCAGAATCATGGCAAGGAGCAATTATACACCCAATCTATAAAGGTGGCAAGAGAGCGGACCCAAAAAACTATAGGATGATTACCCTATTGGACGTGGAATCAAAATAATACGCCAACCTGCTGCTTCAAGATCTGGCAGCCTGGGCCGAAAAAAAACATCTTATATCCCTCAATAAGACAGGATTCGCGCAAAAATCAGGTCCTATAACAAACCTGCTCGCAATCTCTGTTCTGCTAGATAAAGTGTCCACCTCAAGAATGTTGATGCATCGCTGTTTCGTCCACTTCAAGGCCGCTTTCGACCGCGTTCCCAGAAATAAATTATGGCTCAAATTGCAGAAATGGGGGATCCCATCAGCATTACTCCAAGCTTTAATTGTGCTACATTCCAACACATGGATCTGTATAAAACTTGGGGATGGATCACACATGTCAAGAAAAATACAAACAACCCGTGGAGTAAAACAGGGGTGCGTGCTGGCGCCCCTACTTTTTAACTACTTCATTCCCGATTTGTCAGAGTTACTCAACAAAGTAAATTCCCATCCCCCAAAACTTGTTGGGATAAGAGTCAGTAACCTACTGTACGCGGACGACCTGGTACTGCTCATTCACACCAGGGTGGGCCTGCAGAGACTTCTCAGTCAGCTGTCCCTATACACCATTGAAAATGACCTGGAATTGAATCTAACCAAGACTAAGGCAATCACCTTTGGGCAAAGGAAATACCAAGGTGGCGGATGGCAATTCAACGGCAAAAGCGTTGATGGAGCTCATTCTTATAAGTACCTGGGGTTTCACCTGGCCAAAGGGGAACATTCTCTAAACACAGAGACGAGGTGGAAGCCAAAGCCCTGACTATCCAAGTGGCTTTTAAAACCCTTGCAAGACAACTGTCAAGTCCCAGCCTAACCCCACCTATAACTGTAATGAAGGCAAAAACCATCAACTTCCTCACTTACAGCCAGGAGATCATGCAAGGGAAAGACAACAGTTGCGTAAACAAAATAATAACATGAATATTTAAACAGGTACTAGGACTACCTAAGTCCTCCTCCCCAGCTCAAGTACGACTAGAATTTGGCCTACAATATAACCAAGCAATTGGGCGTGGAGCATTCATTAGGCTTTGCAATAAGCTGCGCAACTCCAGAGAGGGAAGCCTGGAGGCCCTCTTGTGGCTGGAGATCTCAGCCGGTCAAATCGGTAGCTCATTCCGGCGTTACCTGCAGGATTCCTTACAACTTCTAGATATGGAAGAAATCTGGACCTCTAACACATCGCAGGAGGTACTTAAAACCCACATCAAAAGAAACGTCCGCCTCTGGTCCTTCCATTCCCACAGAGCTCAACTGGCCCAACGTAAGCATGCCTGGTCAGTTATATCAGGATTTAAGCCAGGGCCCATGGGACAACATCTGTCATGCACATACTCATTGCAGTGGAAAAAAAGATTTTTGGCCCTTAGAATGGGTGAGTGGCCATTTCTGTATCATCTGCCGGGCTGTCAAAGAGCAAACCCAAACGTAACATGCAGAGCATGCGGGAGCAGCACAGAAACAATCGAGCATGTGGTATGCCTCTGTGTTGTAGCTCAAGATGACCGAAGGAAACTGTTAAAGGGCGGATGGAACAAACTAGGTATTCGCACACGCCGTTAGGCTATTCTTGCATCAATGAACCCGGAAAACCCACAGCTTAACATCAGGTTCACCAAGTTTGTTACAGCAACAGCAAAAAAAAATTCAAACATCGAGGCTCTGCGAGCCACCAATGGTTAACCTACAATCCTATGCATTACCGAAGAATAGCCGACCTGGCCTCGGCATATGTCCTGACCAGTCCTTCTCCTGGAAATTCCTTAAAACACTGTATGTGGGGGGCTCATCACATAAACGGACTGACACACTTGGAACCCCACCACAAACCACAAACTATATGATTAAAGTAAACTAAATGCTGCTCTTATAAGTAAATGTCTGTATTTGACCTGACTAGATGGAAAAACTATAACAGATAATTAAGGTTTATAACTATCTTTATTAACAGGCTATTAGGCTTTTAAATTGACTTCTTCGATAAATTATATTTTTTTATTCCTATTGTGATGCTATTAATGTAAACATTTTAAACTATTCATGACAAATGTTTTAAAGCGCTCGCACGTTCTCTATTGTAATGATTTGTATTAATCGAACAATAAAGTAATTTCCACGCCTTTAGTGTGCTTTTTTTGTAGCAGATAGACAGGTGGCATTTCCCTTCGTCTAGTCTAGACATGAGAGCTGTTAGCACTGGTGCACTTCACAGGTGTTTCAAAAATCATAGAGTAGAGTGTCAAGGAATGCCTCTTAATTAGCAGCTGTTATGTGCTAAGTGCCTGCGACACAACCACTATTTGTAGACAACACAGTACTCTATCGGGACACACAGTTTGCAAAGCGCTGCCTTAGGCCATGGACTGCTTTAAACCTGTATAGTTTTATTTCTGTTCTTTTCCCATTTTTGTATGTTTGCTGCATTCTGCAGCACATATAGAAGAAAATCAATTTTCTTATGTGTTTTTCTTTGCTGAATAAAAATAATTATCCCTGCAACACAGGCACACCATTGAGTTATGGTGCAGGAGAAAAGGAGACACATGTGCCGTAGAACAGGGTCAGCGCTGATTTGCATATCGCCATTGTCTAACCCAGGGTGGTGTGGAGTGGAAAAACGATGGATTTGGGGCCAGATCTTTGGACTGGGGTGAATGTGTGACATTGATCCACATTCTGTCCATCATTGTTGTGTTTGCAGTTACCGCTCTAAGTGTACTGGGGATGCTCAGACGTGAGTCCCAGGCACTCCACACCACTGGAATCAAGCTAGCCGGGCTGAAGAGAGGTGTTACCTCGTAACCGGGCCGGTCCTCGGATGCTTGTTTCCGTTCTGGGAAGGACATGGCTTTTGTAGTTCGGACTGGACTGTTCCCATGGGGCACAGGGTCAGCGCTGATTTGCATATCGCCATTGTCTAACCCAGGGTGGTGTGGAGTGGAAAAACGATGGATTTGGGCCCAGATCTTTGGACTGGGGTGAATGTGTGACATTGATCCACATTCTGTCCATCATTGTTGTGTTTGCAGTTACCGCTCTAAGTGTACTGGGGATGCTCAGACGTGAGTCCCAGGCACTCCACACCACTGGAATCAAGCTAGCCGGGCTGAAGAGAGGTGTTACCTCGAAACCGGGCCGGTCCTCGGATGCTTGTTTCCGTTCTGGGAAGGACATGGCTTTTGTAGTTCGGACTGGACTGTTCCCATGGGGCACAGGGTCAGCGCTGATTTGCATATCGCCATTGTCTAACCCAGGGTGGTGTGGAGTGGAAAAACGATGGATTTGGGCCCAGATCTTTGGACTGGGGTGAATGTGTGACATTGATCCACATTCTGTCCATCATTGTTGTGTTTGCAGTTACCGCTCTAAGTGTACTGGGGATGCTCAGACGTGAGTCCCAGGCACTCCACACCACTGGAATCAAGCTAGCCGGGCTGAAGAGAGGTGTTACCTCGAAACCGGGCCGGTCCTCGGATGCTTGTTTCCGTTCTGGGAAGGACATGGCTTTTGTAGTTCGGACTGGACTGTTCCCATGGGGCACAGGGTCAGCGCTGATTTGCATATCGCCATTGTCTAACCCAGGGTGGTGTGGAGTGGAAAATCGATGGATTTGGGCCCAGATCTTTGGACTAGGGTGAATGTGTGACATTGATCCACATTCTGTCCATCATTGTTGTGTTTGCAGTTACCGCTCTAAGTTTACTGGGGATGCTCAGACGTGAGTCCCAGGCACTCCACACCACTGGAATCAAGCTAGCCGGGCTGAAGAGAGGTGTTACCTCGAAACCGGGCCGGTCCTCGGATGCTTGTTTCCGTTCTGGGAAGGACATGGCTTTTGTAGTTCGGACTGGACTGTTCCCATGGGGCACAGGGTCAGCGCTGATTTGCATATCACCATTGTCTAACCCAGGGTGGTGTGGAGTGGAAAAACGATGGATTTGGGCCCAGATCTTTGGACTGGGGTGAATGTGTGACATTGATCCACATTCTGTTCATCGTTGTTGTGTTTGCAGTTACCGCTCTAAGTGTACTGGGGATGCTCAGACGTGAGTCCCAGGCACTCCACACCACTGGAATCAAGCTAGCCGGGCTGAAGAGAGGTGTTACCTCGAAACCGGGCCGGTCCTCGGATGCTTGTTTCCGTTCTGGGAAGGACATGGCTTTTGTAGTTCAGACTGGACTGTTCCCATGGGGCACAGGGTCAGCGCTGATTTGCATATCGCCATTGTCTAACCCAGGGTGGTGTGGAGTGGAAAAACGATGGATTTGGGCCCAGATCTTTGGACTGGGGTGAATGTGTGACATTGATCCACATTCTGTCCATCATTGTTGTGTTTGCAGTTACCGCTCTAAGTGTACTGGGGATGCTCAGACGTGAGTCCCAGGCACTCCACACCACTGGAATCAAGCTAGCCGGGCTGAAGAGAGGTGTTACCTCGAAACCGGGCCGGTCCTCGGATGCTTGTTTCCGTTCTGGGAAGGACATGGCTTTTGTAGTTCGGACTGGACTGTTCCCATGGGGCACAGGGTCAGCGCTGATTTGCATATCGCCATTGTCTAACCCATGGTGGTGTGGAGTGGAAAATCGATGGATTTGGGCCCAGATCTTTGGACTGGGGTGAATGTGTGACATTGATACACATTCTGTCCATCATTGTTGTGTTTGCAGTTACCGCTCTAAGTGTACTGGGGATGCTCAGACGTGAGTCCCAGGCACTCCACACCACTGGAATCAAGCTAGCCGGGCTGAAGAGAGGTGTTACCTCGAAACCGGGCCGGTCCTCGCATGCTTGTTTCCGTTCTGGGAAGGACATGGCTTTTGTAGTTCGGACTGGACTGTTCTCATGGGGCACAGGGTCAGCGCTGATTTGCATATCGCCATTGTCTAACCCAGGGTGGTGTGGAGTGGAAAAACAATGGATTTGGGCCCAGATCTTTGGACTGGGGTGAATGTGTGACATTGATCCACATTCTGTCCATCATTGTTGTGTTTGCAGTTACCGCTCTAAGTGTACTGGGGATGCTCAGACGTGAGTCCCAGGCACTCCACACCACTGGAATCAAGCTAGCCGGGCTGAAGAGAGGTGTTACCTCGAAACCGGGCCGGTCCTCGGATGCTTGTTTCCGTTCTGGGAAGGACATGGCTTTTGTAGTTCGGACTGGACTGTTCCCATGGGGCACAGGGTCAGCGCTGATTTGCATATCGCCATTGTCTAACCCAGGGTGGTGTGGAGTGGAAAAACGATGGATTTGGGCCCAGATCTTTGGACTGGGGTGAATGTGTGACATTGATCCACATTCTGTCCATCATTGTTGTGTTTGCAGTTACCGCTCTAAGTGTACTGGGGATGCTCAGACGTGAGTCCCAGGCACTCCACACCACTGGAATCAAGCTAGCCGGGCTGAAGAGAGGTGTTACCTCGAAACCAGGCCGGTCCTCGGATGCTTGTTTCCGTTCTGGGAAGGACATGGCTTTTGTAGTTCGGACTGGACTGTTCCCATGGGGCACAGGGTCAGCGCTGATTTGCATATCGCCATTGTCTAACCCAGGGTGGTGTGGAGTGGAAAAACGATGGATTTGGGCCCAGATCTTTGGACTGGGGTGAATGTGTGACATTGATCCACATTCTGTCCATCATTGTTGTGTTTGCAGTTGCCGCTCTAAGTGTACTGGGGATGCTCAGACGTGAGTCCCAGGCACTCCACACCACTGGAATCAAGCTAGCCGGGCTGAAGAGAGGTGTTACCTCGAAACCGGGCCGGTCCTCGGATGCTTGTTTCCGTTCTGGGAAGGACATGGCTTTTGTAGTTCGGACTGGACTGTTCCCATGGGGCACAGGGTCAGCGCTGATTTGCATATCGCCATTGTCTGACCCAGGGTGGTGTGGAGTGGAAAAACGATGGATTTGGGCCCAGATCTTTGGACTGGGGTGAATGTGTGACATTGATCCACATTCTGTCCATCATTGTTGTGTTTGCAGTTACCGCTCTAAGTGTACTGGGGATGCTCAGACGTGAGTCCCAGGCACTCCACACCACTGGAATCAAGCTAGCCGGGCTGAAGAGAGGTGTTACCTCGAAACCGGGCCGGTCCTCGGATGCTTGTTTCCGTTCTGGGAAGGACATGGCTTTTGTAGTTCGGACTGGACTGTTCCCATGGGGCACAGGGTCAGCGCTGATTTGCATATCGCCATTGTCTAACCCAGGGTGGTGTGGAGTGGAAAAACGATGGATTTGGGCCCAGATCTTTGGACTGGGGTGAATGTGTGACATTGATCCACATTCTGTCCATCATTGTTGTGTTTGCAGTTACCGCTCTAAGTGTACTGGGGATGCTCAGACGTGAGTCCCAGGCACTCCACACCACTGGAATCAAGCTAGCCGGGCTGAAGAGAGGTGTTACCTCGAAACCGGGCCGGTCCTCGGATGCTTGTTTCCGTTCTGGGAAGGACATGGCTTTTGTAGTTCGGACTGGACTGTTCCCATGGGGCACAGGGTCAGCGCTGATTTGCATATCGCCATTGTCTAACCCAGGGTGGTGTGGAGTGGAAAAACGATGGATTTGGGCCCAGATCTTTGGACTGGGGTGAATGTGTGACATTGATCCACATTCTGTCCATCATTGTTGTGTTTGCAGTTACCGCTCTAAGTGTACTGGGGATGCTCAGACGTGAGTCCCAGGCACTCCACACCACTGGAATCAAGCTAGCCGGGCTGAAGAGAGGTGTTACCTCGAAACCGGGCCGGTCCTCGGATGCTTGTTTCCGTTCTGGGAAGGACATGGCTTTAGTAGTTCGGACTGGACTGTTCCCATGGGGCACAGGGTCAGCGCTGATTTGCATATCGCCATTGTCTAACCCAGGGTGGTGTGGAGTGGAAAAACGATGGATTTGGGCCCAGATCTTTGGACTGGGGTGAATGTGTGACATTGATCCACATTCTGTCCATCATTGTTGTGTTTGCAGTTACCGCTCTAAGTGTACTGGGGATGCTCAGACGTGAGTCCCAGGCACTCCACACCACTGGAATCAAGCTAGCCGGGCTGAAGAGAGGTGTTACCTCGAAACCGGGCCGGTCCTCGGATGCTTGTTTCCGTTCTGGGAAGGACATGGCTTTTGTAGTTCGGACTGGACTGTTCCCATGGGGCACAGGGTCAGCGCTGATTTGCATATCGCCATTGTCTAACCCAGGGTGGTGTGGAGTGGAAAAACGATGGATTTGGGCCCAGATCTTTGGACTGGGGTGAATGTGTGACATTGATCCACATTCTGTCCATCATTGTTGTGTTTGCAGTTACCGCTCTAAGTGTACTGGGGATGCTCAGACGTGAGTCCCAGGCACTCCACACCACTGGAATCAAGCTAGCCGGGCTCAAGAGAGGTGTTACCTCGAAACCGGGCCGGTCCTCGGATGCTTGTTTCCGTTCTAGGAAGGACATGGCTTTTGTAGTTCGGACTGGACTGTTCCCATGGGGCACAGGGTCAGCGCTGATTTGCATATCGCCATTGTCTAACCCAGGGTGGTGTGGAGTGGAAAAACGATGGATTTGGGCCCAGATCTTTGGACTGGGGTGAATGTGTGACATTGATCCACATTCTGTCCATCATTGTTGTGTTTGCAGTTACCGCTCTAAGTGTACTGGGGATGCTCAGACATGAGTCCCAGGCACTCCACACCACTGGAATCAAGCTAGCCGGGCTGAAGAGAGGTGTTACCTCGAAACCGGGCCGGTCCTCGGATGCTTGTTTCCGTTCTGGGAGGGACATGGCTTTTGTAGTTCGGACTGGACTGTTCCCATGGGGCACAGGGTCAGCGCTGATTTGCATATCGCCATTGTCTAACCCAGGGTGGTGTGGAGTGGAAAAATGATGGATTTGGGCCCAGATCTTTGGACTGGGGTGAATGTGTGACATTGATCCACATTCTGTCCATCATTGTTGTGTTTGCAGTTACCGCTCTAAGTGTACTGGGGATGCCCAGACGTGAGTCCCAGGCACTCCACACCACTGGAATCAAGCTAGCCGGGCTGAAGAGAGGTGTTACCTCGAAACCGGGCCGGTCCTCCGATGCTTGTTTCCGTTCTGGGAAGGACATGGCTTTTGTAGTTCGGACTGGACTGTTCCCATGGGGCACAGGGTCAGCGCTGATTTGCATATTGCCATTGTCTAACCCAGGGTGGTGTGGAGTGGAAAAACGATGGATTTGGGCCCAGATCTTTGGACTGGGGTGAATGTGTGACATTGATCCACATTCTGTCCATCATTGTTGTGTTTGCAGTTACCGCTCTAAGTGTACTGGGGATGCTCAGACGTGAGTCCCAGGCACTCCACACCACTGGAATCAAGCTAGCCGGGCTGAAGAGAGGTGTTACCTCGAAACCGGGCCGGTCCTCGGATGCTTGTTTCTGTTCTGGGAAGGACATGGCTTTTGTAGTTCGGACTAGACTGTTCCCATGGGGCACAGGGTCAGTGCTGATTTGCATATCGCCATTGTCTAACCCAGGGTGGTGTGGAGTGGAAAAACGATGGATTTGGGCCCAGATCTTTGGACTGGGGTGAATGTGTGACATTGATCCACATTCTGTCCATCATTGTTGTGTTTGCAGTTACCGCTCTAAGTGTACTGGGGATGCTCAGACGTGAGTCCCAGGCACTCCACACCACTGGAATCAAGCTAGCCGGGCTGAAGAGAGGTGTTACCTCGAAACCGGGCCGGTCCTCGGATGCTTGTTTCCGTTCTGGGAAGGACATGGCTTTTGTAGTTCGGACTGGACTGTTCCCATGGGGCACAGGGTCAGCACTGATTTGCATATCGCCATTGTCTAACCCAGGGTGGTGTGGAGTGGAAAAACGATGGATTTGGGCCCAGATCTTTGGACTGGGGTGAATGTGTGACATTGATCCACATTCTGTCCATCATTGTTGTGTTTGCAGTTACCGCTCTAAGTGTACTGGGGATGCTCAGACGTGAGTCCCAGGCACTCCACACCACTGAAATCAAGCTAGCCGGGCTGAAGAGAGGTGTTACCTCGAAACCGGGCCGGTCCTCGGATGCTTGTTTCCGTTCTGGGAAGGACATGGCTTTTGTAGTTCGGACTGGACTGTTCCCATGGGGCACAGGGTCAGCGCTGATTTGCATATCGCCATTGTCTAACCCAGGGTGGTGTGGAGTGGAAAAACAATGGATTTGGGTCCAGATCTTTGGACTGGGGTGAATGTGTGACATTGATCCACATTCTGTCCATCATTGTTGTGTTTGCAGTTACCGCTCTAAGTGTACTGGGGATGCTCAGACGTGAGTCCCAGGCACTCCACACCACTGGAATCAAGCTAGCCGGGCTGAAGAGAGGTGTTACCTCGAAACCGGGCCGGTCCTCGGATGCTTGTTTCCGTTCTGGGAAGGACATGGCTTTTGTAGTTCGGACTGGACTGTTCCCATGGGGCACAGTGTCAGCGCTGATTTGCATATCGCCATTGTCTAACCCAAGGGTGGTGTGGAGTGGAAAATCGATGGATTTGGGCCCAGATCTTTGGACTGGGGTGAATGTGTGACATTGATCCACATTCTGTCCATCATTGTTGTGTTTGCAGTTACCGCTCTAAGTGTACTGGGGATGCTCAGACGTGAGTCCCAGGCACTCCACACCACTGGAATCAAGCTAGCCGGGCTGAAGAGAGGTGTTACCTCGAAACCGGGCCGGTCCTCGGATGCTTGTTTCCGTTCTGGAAGGACATGGCTTTTGTAGTTCGGACTGGACTGTTCCAATGGGGCACAGGGTCAGCGCTGATTTGCATATCGCCATTGTCTAACCCAGGGTGGTGTGGAGTGGAAAAACGATGGATTTGGGCCCAGATATTTGGACTGGGGTGAATGTGTGACATTGATCCACATTCTGTCCATCATTGTTGTGTTTGCAGTTACCGCTCTAAGTGTACTGGGGATGCTCAGACGTGAGTCCCAGGCACTCCACACCACTGGAATCAAGCTAGCCGGGCTGAAGAGAGGTGTTACCTCGAAACCGGGCCGGTCCTCGGATGCTTGTTTCTGTTCTGGGAAGGACATGGCTTTTGTAGTTCGGACTGGACTGTTCCCATGGGGCACAGGGTCAGCGCTGATTTGCATATCGCCATTGTCTAACCCAGGGTGGTGTGGAGTGGAAAAACGATGGATTTGGGCCCAGATCTTTGGACTAGGGTGAATGTGTGACATTGATCCACATTCTGTCCATCATTGTTGTGTTTGCAGTTACCGCTCTAAGTTTACTGGGGATGCTCAGACGTGAGTCCCAGGCACTCCACACCACTGGAATCAAGCTAGCCGGGCTGAAGAGAGGTGTTACCTCGAAACCGGGCCGGTCCTCGGATGCTTGTTTCCGTTCTGGGAAGGACATGGCTTTTGTAGTTCGGACTGGACTGTTCCCATGGGGCACAGGGTCAGCGCTGCTTTGCATATCGCCATTGTCTAACCCAGGGTGGTGTGGAGTGGAAAAACGATGGATTTGGGCCCAGATCTTTGGACTGGGGTGAATGTGTGACATTGATCCACATTCTGTCCATCATTGTTGTGTTTGCAGTTACCGCTCTAAGTGTACTGGGGATGCTCAGACGTGAGTCCCAGGCACTCCACACCACTGGAATCAAGCTAGCCGGGCTGAAGAGAGGTGTTACCTCGAAACCGGGCCGGTCCTCGGATGCTTGTTTCCGTTCTGGGAAGGACATGGCTTTTGTAGTTCGGACTGGACAGTTCCCATGGGGCACAGGGTCAGCGCTGATTTGCATATCGCCATTGTCTAACCCAGGGTGGTGTGGAGTGGAAAAACCATGGATTTGGGCACAGATCTTTGGACTGGGGTGAATGTGTGACATTGATCCACATTCTGTCCATCATTGTTGTGTTTGCAGTTACCGCTCTAAGTGTACTGGGGATGCTCAGACGTGAGTCCCAGGCACTCCACACCACTGGAATCAAGTTAGCCGGGCTGAAGAGAGGTGTTACCTCGAAACCGGGCCGGTCCTCGGATGCTTTTTTCCGTTCTATGAAGGACATGGCTTTTGTAGTTCGGACTGGACTGTTCCCATGGGGCACAGGGTCAGCGCTGATTTGCATATCGCCATTGTCTAACCCAGGGTGGTGTGGAGTGGAAAAACGATGGATTTGGGCCCAGATCTTTGGACTGGGGTGAATGTGTGACATTGATCCACACTCTGTCCATCATTGTTGTGTTTGCAGTTACCGCTCTATGTGTACTGGGGATGCTCAGACGTGAGTCCCAGGCACTCCACACCACTGGAATCAAGCTAGCCGGGCTGAAGAGAGGTGTTACCTCGAAACCGGGCCAGTCCTCGGATGCTTGTTTCCGTTCTGGGAAGGACATGGCTTTTGTAGTTCGGACTGGACTGTTCCCATGGGGCACAGGGTCAGCGCTGATTTGCATATCGCCATTGTCTAACCCAGGGTGGTGTGGAGTGGAAAAACGATGGATTTGGGCCCAGATCTTTGGACTGGGGTGAATGTGTGACATTGATCCACATTCTGTCCATCATTGTTGTGTTTGCAGTTACCGCTCTAAGTGTACTGGGGATGCTCAGACGTGAGTCCCAGGCACTCCACACCACTGGAATCAAGCTAGCCGGGCTGAAGAGAGGTGTTACCTCGAAACCGGGCCGGTCCTCGGATGCTTGTTTCCGTTCTGGGAAGGACATGGCTTTTGTAGTTCGGACTGGACTGTTCCCATGGGGCACAGGGTCAGCGCTGATTTGCATATCGCCATTGTCTAACCCAGGGTGGTGTGGAGTGGAAAAACGATGGATTTGGGCCCAGATCTTTGGACTGGGGTGAATGTGTGACATTGATCCACATTCTGTCCATCATTGTTGTGTTTGCAGTTACCGCTCTAAGTGTACTGGGGATGCTCAGACGTGAGTCCCAGGCACTCCACACCACTGGAATCAAGCTAGCCGGGCTGGCAGTTTGCGACAATTCTTTATAGTACCCTGCAGGATTTTTACGCGGATCTGGTAGTGTTTGTTTGAGTGCTAAAACTTCAGCTCGCTTCCATGGAACATGTACCCATACGCGGTGAAAGTGGGGCAGGACAGGTGGGACAGCTGTCGCGTCACCCTCTCTCCATTGTGGGGGAACTTCTCTCATAGGGTATTGTCGTGCCTTTTTCCTACTAGATGCACCGGATTCTGATCGTGACCCAGAACTGCTTCCCTTACTTCGATATGATAACAGCATTTCAACTGCTTTTTCCACATCGGGACCTACAATCATACCCAGACTAAATTTAAACCTTATACGACACACCTCTTGTGGGAGGCAATCCTGATCATTGTCTTCTAAATCCTCGCAAAGAAAAACACACATCTGTTCGAACACATATCTCTGTGTCGCTGTTTCCCATTGAGGAAAAACTTCCATGACAGACTGTAAATCATATTTTGCAGTGTCCAAGACCCATTTCCGAGCTAAACTATTCAGGGAATCTCTCTCTTGATAATCAGGCAGTTGACTTCGCAACTGTCTTCTACTTATGTTAGGGGTCGTAGCAGGCGACCCGAAAAGGGGTAAAAGAAGATTAGTAACAGTGCTGGCCATTTTCTGCCGAAGGGAAGGTGAAACGGAAGAACAAACAGATGAAAAAACGGGGTGAGATAAGGCGGGGGTAGAGATGGCAGAAGAGGTATGAGGAATGATAGATGTGGTACTAGGCAAAATCATAGAGGGGGCATTAGGAGATGTAGAAAGCACTGTAGGCAAAATCGTAGAAAACACAGGAGAAACAGAAGTGGTCGGTGGGCCTGGAGGAGGCTGCACCGAAGAAGTAGGAGCCAGCTGAAGAACAGCTGGTGGGTGCTGTGGAAGGGCTAGAGGCGCAGTTTGTGCAACTAAAGGTTGCGGGGGTGCTGTAGCACTCTGCGCATAGGGGGTGGCGAAATTAATAATTGCGACATTAATTGGTCTTTTTCACGCTCTTTTGCTGTCCCTTGCTGAAGAGACGGCAAAACTGGATAACACTTATCTATTGCCATTTTACGTTGCCTGTGCAACTGCTCATTTATCTGCTCTTCCTCATTATCTTTAAACTGCACGGCAGCTTGCATTACTGAAAGTCCCCCTTCTCTCTTATTTTTCTTAGCTAATTTAATTTCTTTTTGTTTGGCTTCTTTGCGCCATAGGCGAAAAGAGTCAAACATCGCCGGCCGGGCTTTCTTTTTGAAGAGTTTAACTTCAAGGTTGTCTAAGATTTCACCCGGGCCGGTCCTCGGATGCTTGTTTCCGTTCTGGGAAGGACATGGCTTTTGTAGTTCGGACTGGACTGTTCCCATGGGGCACAGGGTCAGCGCTGATTTGCATATCGCCATTGTCTAACCCAGGGTGGTGTGGAGTGGAAAAACGATGGATTTGGGCCCAGATCTTTGGACTGGGGTGAATGTGTGACATTGATCCACATTCTGTCCATCATTGTTGTGTTTGCAGTTACCGCTCTAAGTGTACTGGGGATGCTCAGACGTGAGTCCCAGGCACTCCACACCACTGGAATCAAGCTAGCCGGGCTGAAGAGAGGTGTTACCTCGAAACCGGGCCGGTCCTCGGATGCTTGTTTCCGTTCTGGGAAGGACATGGCTTTTGTAGTTCGGACTGGACTGTTCCCATGGGGCACAGGGTCAGCGCTGATTTGCATATCGCCATTGTCTAGCCCAGGGTGGTGTGGAGTGGAAAAACGATGGATTTGGGCCCAGATCTTTGGACTGGGGTGAATGTGTGACATTGATCCACATTCTGTCCATCATTGTTGTGTTTGCAGTTACCGCTCTAAGTGTACTGGGGATGCTCAGACGTGAGTCCCAGGCACTCCACACCACTGGAATCAAGCTAGCCGGGCTGAAGAGAGGTGTTACCTCGAAACCGGGCCGGTCCTCGGATGCTTGTTTCCGTTCTGGGAAGGACATGGCTTTTGTAGTTCGGACTGGACTGTTCCCATGGGGCACAGGGTCAGCGCTGATTTGCATATCGCCATTGTCTAACCCAGGGTGGTGTGGAGTGGAAAAACGATGGATTTGGGCCCAGATCTTTGGACTGGGGTGAATGTGTGACATTGATCCACATTCTGTCCATCATTGTTGTGTTTGCAGTTACCGCTCTAAGTGTACTGGGGATGCTCAGACGTGAGTCCCAGGCACTCCACACCACTGGAATCAAGCTAGCCGGGCTGAAGAGAGGTGTTACCTCGAAACCGGGCCGGTCCTCGGATGCTTGTTTCCGTTCTGGGAAGGACATGGCTTTTGTAGTTCGGACTGGACTGTTCCCATGGGGCACAGGGTCAGCGCTGATTTGCATATCGCCATTGTCTAGCCCAGGGTGGTGTGGAGTGGAAAAACGATGGATTTGGGCCCAGATCTTTGGACTGGGGTGAATGTGTGACATTGATCCACATTCTGTCCATCATTGTTGTGTTTGCAGTTACCGCTCTAAGTGTACTGGGGATGCTCAGACGTGAGTCCCAGGCACTCCACACCACTGGAATCAAGCTAGCCGGGCTTAAGAGAGGTGTTACCTCGAAACCGGACCGGTCCTCGGATGCTTGTTTCCGTTCTGGGAAGGACATGGCTTTTGTAATTTGGACTGGACTGTTCCCATGGGGCACAGGGTCAGCGCTGATTTGCATATCGCCATTGTCTAACCCAGGGTGGTGTGGAGTGGAAAAACGATGGATTTGGGCCCAGATCTTTGGACTGGGGTGAATGTGTGACATTGATCCACATTCTGTCCATCATTGTTGTGTTTGCAGTTACCGCTCTAAGTGTACTGGGGATGCTCAGACGTGAGTCCCAGGCACTCCACACCACTGGAATCAAGCTAGCCGGGCTGAAGAGAGGTGTTACCTCGAAACCGGGCCGGTCCTCGGATGCTTGTTTCCGTTCTGGGAAGGACATGGCTTTTGTAGTTCGGACTGGACTGTTCCCATGGGGCACAGGGTCAGCGCTGATTTGCATATCGCCATTGTCTAACCCAGGGTGGTGTGGAGTGGAAAAACGATGGATTTGGGCCCAGATCTTTGGACTGGGGTGAATGTGTGACATTGATCCACATTCTGTCCATCATTGTTGTGTTTGCAGTTACCGCTCTAAGTGTACTGGGGATGCTCAGACGTGAGTCCCAGGCACTCCACACCACTGGAATCAAGCTAGCCGGGCTGAAGAGAGGTGTTACCTCGAAACCGGGCCGGTCCTCGGATGCTTGTTTCCGTTCTGGGAAGGACATGGCTTTTGTAGTTCGGACTGGACTGTTCCCATGGGGCACAGGGTCAGCGCTGATTTGCATATCGCCATTGTCTAACCCAGGGTGGTGTGGAGTGGAAAAACGATGGATTTGGGCCCAGATCTTTGGACTGGGGTGAATGTGTGACATTGATCCACATTCTGTCCATCATTGTTGTGTTTGCAGTTACCGCTCTAAGTGTACTGGGGATGCTCAGACGTGAGTCCCAGGCACTCCACACCACTGAAATCAAGCTAGCCGGGCTGAAGAGAGGTGTTACCTCGAAACCGGGCCGGTCCTCGGATGCTTGTTTCCGTTCTGGGAAGGACATGGCTTTTGTAGTTCGGACTGGACTGTTCCCATGGGGCACAGGGTCAGCGCTGATTTGCATATCGCCATTGTCTAACCCAGGGTGGTGTGGAGTGGAAAAACGATGGATTTGGGCCCAGATGTTTGGACTAGGGTGAATGTGTGACATTGATCCACATTCTGTCCATCATTGTTGTGTTTGCAGTTACCGCTCTAAGTGTACTGGGGATGCTCAGACGTGAGTCCCAGGCACTCCACACCACTGGAATCAAGCTAGCCGGGCTGAAGAGAGGTGTTTCCTCGAAACCGGGCCGGTCCTCGGATGCTTGTTTCCGTTCTGGGAAGGACATGGCTTTTGTAATTCGGACTGGACTGTTCCCATGGGGCACAGGGTCAGCGCTGATTTGCATATCGCCATTGTCTAACCCAGGGTGGTGTGGAGTGGAAAAACGATGGATTTGGGCCCAGATCTTTGGACTGGGGTGAATGTGTGACATTGATCCACATTCTGTCCATCATTGTTGTGTTTGCAGTTACCGCTCTAAGTGTACTGGGGATGCTCAGACGTGAGTCCCAGGCACTCCACACCACTGGAATCAAGCTAGCCGGGCTGAAGAGAGGTGTTACCTCGAAACCGGGCCGGTCCTCGGATGCTTGTTTCCGTTCTGGGAAGGACATGGCTTTTGTAGTTCGGACTGGACTGTTCCCATGGGGCACAGGGTCAGCGCTGATTTGCATATCGCCATTGTCTACCCAGGGTGGTGTGGAGTGGAAAAACGATGGATTTGGGGCCAGATCTTTGGACTGGGGTGAATGTGTGACATTGATCCACATTCTGTCCATCATTGTTGTGTTTGCAGTTACCGCTCTAGGTGTACTGGGGATGCTCAGACGTGAGTCCCAGGCACTCCACACCACTGGAATCAAGCTAGCCGGGCTGAAGAGAGGTGTTACCTCGAAACCGGGCCGGTCCTCGGATGCTTGTTTCCGTTCTGGGAAGGACATGGCTTTTGTAGTTCGGACTGGACTGTTCCCATGGGGCACAGGGTCAGCGCTGATTTGCATATCGCCATTGTCTAACCCAGGGTGGTGTGGAGTGGAAAAACGATGGATTTGGGCCCAGATCTTTGGACTGGGGTGAATGTGTGACATTGATCCACATTCTGTCCATCATTGTTGTGTTTGCAGTTACCGCTCTAGGTGTACTGGGGATGCTCAGACGTGAGTCCCAGGCACTCCACACCACTGGAATCAAGCTAGTCGGGCTGAAGAGAGGTGTTACCTCGAAACCGGGCCGGTCCTCGGATGCTTGTTTCCGTTCTGGGAAGGACATGGCTTTTGTAGTTCGGACTGGACTGTTCCCATGGGGCACAGGGTCAGCGCTGATTTGCATATCGCCATTGTCTAACCCAGGGTGGTGTGGAGTGGAAAAACGATGGATTTGGGCCCAGATCTTTGGACTGGGGTGAATGTGTGACATTGATCCACATTCTGTCCATCATTGTTGTGTTTGCAGTTACCGCTCTAAGTGTACTGGGGATGCTCAGACGTGAGTCCCAGGCACTCCACACCAGTGGAATCAAGCTAGCCGGGCTGAAGAGAGGTGTTACCTCGAAACCGGGCCGGTCCTCGGATGCTTGTTTCCGTTCTGGGAAGGACATGGCTTTTGTAGTTCGGACTGGACTGTTCCCATGGGGCACAGGGTCAGCGCTGATTTGCATATCGCCATTGTCTAGCCCAGGGTGGTGTGGAGTGGAAAAACGATGGATTTGGGCCCAGATCTTTGGACTGGGGTGAATGTGTGACATTGATCCACATTCTGTCCATCATTGTTGTGTTTGCAGTTACCGCTCTAAGTGTACTGGGGATGCTCAGACGTGAGTCCCAGGCACTTCACACCACTGGAATCAAGCTAGCCGGGCTGAAGAGAGGTGTTACCTCGAAACCGGGCCGGTCCTCGGATGCTTGTTTCCGTTCTGGGAAGGACATGGCTTTTGTAGTTCGGACTGGACTGTTCCCATGGGGCACAGGGTCAGCGCTGATTTGCATATCGCCATTGTCTAACCCAGGGTGGTGTGGAGTGGAAAAACGATGGATTTGGGCCCAGATCTTTGGACTGGGGTGAATGTGTGACATTGATCCACATTCTGTCCATCATTGTTGTGTTTGCAGTTACCGCTCTAAGTGTACTGGGGATGCTCAGACGTGAGTCCCAGGCACTCCACACCACTGGAATCAAGCTAGCCGGGCTGAAGAGAGGTGTTACCTCGAAACCGGGCCGGTCCTCGGATGCTTGTTTCCGTTCTGGGAAGGACATGGCTTTTGTAGTTCGGACTGGACTGTTCCCATGGGGCACAGGGTCAGCGCTGATTTGCATATCGCCATTGTCTAGCCCAGGGTGGTGTGGAGTGGAAAAACGATGGATTTGGGCCCAGATCTTTGGACTGGGGTGAATGTGTGACATTGATCCACATTCTGTCCATCATTGTTGTGTTTGCAGTTACCGCTCTAAGTGTACTGGGGATGCTCAGACGTGAGTCCCAGGCACTCCACACCACTGGAATCAAGCTAGCCGGGCTTAAGAGAGGTGTTACCTCGAAACCGGGCCGGTCCTCGGATGCTTGTTTCCGTTCTGGGAAGGACATGGCTTTTGTAATTTGGACTGGACTGTTCCCATGGGGCACAGGGTCAGCGCTGATTTGCATATCGCCATTGTCTAACCCAGGGTGGTGTGGAGTGGAAAAACGATGGATTTGGGCCCAGATCTTTGGACTGGGGTGAATGTGTGACATTGATCCACATTCTGTCCATCATTGTTGTGTTTGCAGTTACCGCTCTAAGTGTACTGGGGATGCTCAGACGTGAGTCCCAGGCACTCCACACCACTGGAATCAAGCTAGCCGGGCTGAAGAGAGGTGTTACCTCGAAACCGGGCCGGTCCTCGGATGCTTGTTTCCGTTCTGGGAAGGACATGGCTTTTGTAGTTCGGACTGGACTGTTCCCATGGGGCACAGGGTCAGCGCTGATTTGCATATCGCCATTGTCTAACCCAGGGTGGTGTGGAGTGGAAAAACGATGGATTTGGGCCCAGATCTTTGGACTGGGGTGAATGTGTGACATTGATCCACATTCTGTCCATCATTGTTGTGTTTGCAGTTACCGCTCTAAGTGTACTGGGGATGCTCAGACGTGAGTCCCAGGCACTCCACACCACTGGAATCAAGCTAGCCGGGCTGAAGAGAGGTGTTACCTCGAAACCGGGCCGGTCCTCGGATGCTTGTTTCCGTTCTGGGAAGGACATGGCTTTTGTAGTTCGGACTGGACTGTTCCCATGGGGCACAGGGTCAGCGCTGATTTGCATATCGCCATTGTCTAACCCAGGGTGGTGTGGAGTGGAAAAACGATGGATTTGGGCCCAGATCTTTGGACTGGGGTGAATGTGTGACATTGATCCACATTCTGTCCATCATTGTTGTGTTTGCAGTTACCGCTCTAAGTGTACTGGGGATGCTCAGACGTGAGTCCCAGGCACTCCACACCACTGAAATCAAGCTAGCCGGGCTGAAGAGAGGTGTTACCTCGAAACCGGGCCGGTCCTCGGATGCTTGTTTCCGTTCTGGGAAGGACATGGCTTTTGTAGTTCGGACTGGACTGTTCCCATGGGGCACAGGGTCAGCGCTGATTTGCATATCGCCATTGTCTAACCCAGGGTGGTGTGGAGTGGAAAAACGATGGATTTGGGCCCAGATGTTTGGACTAGGGTGAATGTGTGACATTGATCCACATTCTGTCCATCATTGTTGTGTTTGCAGTTACCGCTCTAAGTGTACTGGGGATGCTCAGACGTGAGTCCCAGGCACTCCACACCACTGGAATCAAGCTAGCCGGGCTGAAGAGAGGTGTTTCCTCGAAACCGGGCCGGTCCTCGGATGCTTGTTTCTGTTCTGGGAAGGACATGGCTTTTGTAATTCGGACTGGACTGTTCCCATGGGGCACAGGGTCAGCGCTGATTTGCATATCGCCATTGTCTAACCCAGGGTGGTGTGGAGTGGAAAAACGATGGATTTGGGCCCAGATCTTTGGACTGGGGTGAATGTGTGACATTGATCCACATTCTGTCCATCATTGTTGTGTTTGCAGTTACCGCTCTAAGTGTACTGGGGATGCTCAGACGTGAGTCCCAGGCACTCCACACCACTGGAATCAAGCTAGCCGGGCTGAAGAGAGGTGTTACCTCGAAACCGGGCCGGTCCTCGGATGCTTGTTTCCGTTCTGGGAAGGACATGGCTTTTGTAGTTCGGACTGGACTGTTCCCATGGGGCACAGGGTCAGCGCTGATTTGCATATCGCCATTGTCTAACCCAGGGTGGTGTGGAGTGGAAAAACGATGGATTTGGGCCCAGATCTTTGGACTGGGGTGAATGTGTGACATTGATCCACATTCTGTCCATCATTGTTGTGTTTGCAGTTACCGCTCTAAGTGTACTGGGGATGCTCAGACGTGAGTCCCAGGCACTCCACACCACTGGAATCAAGCTAGCCGGGCTGAAGAGAGGTGTTACCTCGAAACCGGGCCGGTCCTCGGATGCTTGTTTCCGTTCTGGGAAGGACATGGCTTTTGTAGTTCGGACTGGACTGTTCCCATGGGGCACAGGGTCAGCGCTGATTTGCATATCGCCATTGTCTAACCCAGGGTGGTGTGGAGTGGAAAAACGATGGATTTGGGCCCAGATCTTTGGACTGGGGTGAATGTGTGACATTGATCCACATTCTGTCCATCATTGTTGTGTTTGCAGTTACCGCTCTAAGTGTACTGGGGATGCTCAGACGTGAGTCCCAGGCACTCCACACCACTGGAATCAAGCTAGCCGGGCTGAAGAGAGGTGTTACCTCAAAACCGGGCCGGTCCTCGGATGCTTGTTTCCGTTCTGGGAAGGACATGGCTTTTGTAGTTCGGACTGGACTGTTCCCATGGGGCACAGGGTCAGCGCTGATTTGCATATCGCCAGTGTCTAACCCAGGGTGGTGTGGAGTGGAAAAACGATGGATTTGGGCCCAGATCTTTGGACTGGGGTGAATGTGTGACATTGATCCACATTCTGTCCATCATTGTTGTGTTTGCAGTTACCGCTCTAAGTGTACTGGGGATGCTCAGACGTGAGTCCCAGGCACTCCACACCACTGGAATCAAGCTAGCCGGGCTGAAGAGAGGTGTTACTTCGAAACCGGGCCGGTCCTCGGATGCTTGTTTCCGTTCTGGGAAGGACATGACTTTTGTAGTTCGGACTGGACTGTTCCCATGGGGCACAGGGTCAGCGCTGATTTGCATATCGCCATTGTCTAACCCAGGGTGGTGTGGAGTGGAAAATCGATGGATTTGGGCCCAGATCTTTGGACTGGGGTGAATGTGTGACATTGATCCACATTCTGTCCATCATTGTTGTGTTTGCAGTTACCGCTCTAAGTGTACTGGGGATGCTCAGACGTGAGTCCCAGGCACTCCACACCACTGGAATCAAGCTAGCCGGGCTGAAGAGAGGTGTTACCTCGAAACCGGGCCGGTCCTCGGATGCTTGTTTCCGTTCTGGGAAGGACATGGCTTTTGTAGTTCGGACTGGACTGTTCCCATGGGGCACAGGGTCAGCGCTGATTTGCATATCGCCATTGTCTAACCCAGGGTGGTGTGGAGTGGAAAAACGATGGATTTGGGCCCAGATCTTTGGACTGGGGTGAATGTGTGACATTGATCCACATTCTGTCCATCATTGTTGTGTTTGCAGTTACCGCTCTAAGTGTACTGGGGATGCTCAGACGTGAGTCCCAGGCACTCCACACCACTGGAATCAAGCTAGCCGGGCTGAAGAGAGGTGTTACCTCGAAACCGGGCCGGTCCTCGGATGCTTGTTTCCGTTCTGGGAAGGACATGGCTTTTGTAGTTCGGACTGGACTGTTCCCATGGGGCACAGGGTCAGCGCTGATTTGCATATCGCCATTGTCTAACCCAGGGTGGTGTGGAGTGGAAAAACGATGGATTTGGGCCCAGATCTTTGGACTGGGGTGAATGTGTGACATTGATCCACATTCTGTCCATCATTGTTGTGTTTGCAGTTACCGCTCTAAGTGTACTGGGGATGCTCAGACGTGAGTCCCAGGCACTCCACACCACTGGAATTAAGCTAGCCGGGCTGAAGAGAGGTGTTACCTCGAAACCGGGCCGGTCCTCGGATGCTTGTTTCCGTTCTGGGAAGGACATGGCTTTTGTAGTTCGGACTGGACTGTTCCCATGGGGCACAGGGTCAGCGCTGATTTGCATATCGCCATTGTCTAACCCAGGGTGGTGTGGAGTGGAAAAACGATGGATTTGGGGCCAGATCTTTGGACTGGGGTGAATGTGTGACATTGATCCACATTCTGTCCATCATTGTTGTGTTTGCAGTTACCGCTCTAGGTGTACTGGGGATGCTCAGACGTGAGTCCCAGGCACTCCACACCACTGGAATCAAGCTAGCCGGGCTGAAGAGAGGTGTTACCTCGAAACCGGGCCGGTCCTCGGATGCTTGTTTCCGTTCTGGGAAGGACATGGCTTTTGTAGTTCGGACTGGACTGTTCCCATGGGGCACAGGGTCAGCGCTGATTTGCATATCGCCATTGTCTAACCCAGGGTGGTGTGGAGTGGAAAAACGATGGATTTGGGCCCAGATCTTTGGACTGGGGTGAATGTGTGACATTGATCCACATTCTGTCCATCATTGTTGTGTTTGCAGTATCTTATAGATATGGCACATTGTACTCTTTTTAATTTGAAGTAGGGAAGTGCAGCAGGAATGCCTGCTGTACTTCCCTACGGCAAAATCTCATAAATGAGGTGCTATGTCAGTAGCCAAGTATTCATAGTGCAAAGTGGGCCAAAGACGAAGGAGTTCTTCAAACCCCTTTAGACTATGCGCACACTGTTCTATGTACCTGCTAATTTGCCTTTTATATGTTGAATTCTACAGAACGATTTCCCTACCAGTACACAAATAATCATCCATGCAAAGCAGGCACTCTTGCACCATAGTGCAAGGTGGTCGGAGGAGGTCAGTGTTCTAGCGCTCGGACCTTCCTCCCCTTAAATCCGGATGCTGGGGGCGACAGACGTTGGACGCGCTGGGACCTGCTGCCTGGCTGCATTTTTAACTGTACGTTTTGTGGCATTTACTCCGCTGAGTTAGAGCAGCTTACTGGGGGGATTGTATTTTAATCTGTTCCTCATTTGTGCCCCATTGCCTATAGACTCCCCGGTCCACCACGAGCGCTGCTCGATGATGTGGAGGGAGCCTATAGGGCTTTAGACCACCATTGCACTTTCACACTTCCGTTCGGAGGAGGTCAGCGTTCTAGCGCTCGGACCTTCCTCCCCTTAAATCCGGATTCTAGGGGCGACGCGCGTTGGACGCGGTGGGACCTGCTGCATTTCTAACTGTACGTTTTGTGGCATTTCCTCCGCTGAGTTAGAGCGGCTAACTGGGTTGATTGTATTTAAATATGTTCCTCATTTGTACCCCATTGCCTATAGACTGTCCGGTCCACCACGAGTGCTGCTCGATTGATGTGGAGGGAGCCTATAGGGCTTTAGAACACCATTGCACTTTCACACTTCCGGTCGGAGGAGGTCAGCGTTCTAGCGCTCGGGCATTCCTCCCCTTAAATCCGGATGCTGGGGGCGACGCACAGCGGACGCGCGCAGTGGGCGCGGCTGCAGGGCGCGCCGAAGGTGCGCCAAAGGCAAGCCCGTCTGCGCCCGCTCGAGCCCAAACGGGACCAGGGGCCACGCACTATGCCCGTCCTACCAAAACCTTTACTGCTAGGGAGCTTCTCTCCCTGCATGCGAACTGGACTATCACTAAAAACCTTTACAACATCCTTAAGCTCAACAGAATATTACAGTCTGGGCACCCCTCCACGTCTCTTTCTTTGGGCCTCCCCCCTCCAAATCTTCCCCAGAGGGCCACGGTTGCTCAATCTGTAATTCCCCCCTGTAGCTATGGTTCCAATTATGACCATTTATCTATTTGGTATCTGAATACCAGATCCTTGGTCAAACATCAGCTTGAGATCTTTTACCATCTTGACTCCATTAAGCCGGACATCTTGCTTATCTCTGAAACTTGGCTTACATCTTATTTCACCCCGGACATATTGGCTGCAATCCCCGACAATTACTATATCCTTCAGGCAAACAAGCCACAGGGGAAAGCAGGGGGCGGAGTTTCTGCAATTTGTCCAAAACTCACAAGGTTTCTTCCATCTCCACATCCACAAGTCCCTCGGTCGATGCCCTATTATTCAACCTTGAGTCTAACAGGCTCCCTTTAACATTCGCATTGTTTTATAGACCACCTGCTCGTCTACCGAACTTTCTTCAGCTTTTCGGTAACATTGTTGCTGAGCTGGCTATAAATCATGCCAAAATCTTAATTATAGGGGACTTCAAATATTGGCCCCTTGACCAGTGTGAAAGCTCCTGCTCGAAGGACTTCACGGACCTGCTAAATGGCCTTAATTTTTGCAGCACCTCAATGCAGCTACTCACATCAAGGATCATATTTTGGACCAGGTCTTGTCCTCTAATCTGGACATTTCGAACCTCCAGATTTCCCCTTGTGCCTGGTCGGACTACTTTTTTGTCTCTTTTTCTCTTCCTATAACTGCCATCCCTAAACCTTGCACCCCCAACCCCTCCACAATCAGGAATTGGAGTCGGTGGATATTCCTTCTCTCTTCTTTCTCTTGCTTCCTCTATACCCAGCTCCCTTCAACTTTCCGGACCACCTCCCTCAGTCCATACTCAGGCGGAAGAAATAAATACTTGGCTGGCCAATGCTAGGAACATCTTTGCTCACCTGAAGACACTTAAAACCATGGCCACATGACGCTCAGCTCTGGTTTAACAAGGATCTGAAAGAGAGAAAACTTGCTCTCCGCCAGACCGAGCGCAAGTGGAGATGGGATTACTGCCCCCGTGAGAAAAGTATCTTTCTTACTGCCTTAAAAGACTATAAATCCGCCATCCTTGCAGCTAAAACAGAATATTTCTCCACAAAAATCCTCAATTCTTCAAACAAAGTCAAAGAAATATTTTCTATAGTGGATTATTTAGACACACCAGATCGTGTCTCTATTAAACCGCTGTCATCACAGCACCTCTGCCATTCTCTCAACAGCTACTTTATTGAGAAGATCAGTACGATTAAAGTCAGTATTCCCAAGACTGTCTCAATCTCCAATTCAGGCAATAGACCTGGGAATCTCTCGTCCTTTTCAAAATTCCCTTTGATTACCAAGGAGGTCTTTTTCTCACTCCTTAGCAAAGTCCGTTCCGGCTCCCCATGGGACAGCTGCCCCTCTTACATTGCTCGTAAGATTTTCCTTAACCTCCCTGACCCACCTATCTCCCTCCTGAATAACTACCTTACCTCTGGGGTGGTCCCCCTTTCTTTTAAATCAGCGGTTGTCTCCCCCATCCTTAAAAAACCGGGAGCCGACCCGAGGTACTGAGCAATTTCCACCCCATTTTGCTGCTTCCCTTTTTGGATAAAGTCCTTGAGGCGTTCGTAACAAACAGCCTCAGCACCTTCGTGGAATCCTCTAATTTCCTAGACCCCCACCAACCGGGGTTTAGGCCTCAACATTTGACTGAGTCTATTGCCCTGGCAGTTCACGACGAACTCAGAAAGGGGGCCGATCAGAACATCTCACAGGTCTTGGTGCTCCTGGATTTGTTGGCGTCGTTCAATATCGTCGACCATACCATTATTCTCGGCCGGGTCGAGAACGGCGGCATCCGGGGCACACCGCTGAGGTGGCTGACATCAGTCCTCCAAGACCGTAACCAAGCAGTCCGCCTCTCCACTTTCACCTCAGAGGAAAAAGTCTCACCTGCGGAGTCCCTCAGGGCTCCTCTCTTTCTCCTTTAATATTTAATTTATATATATTTCCTTTGATCTCCGAGCTTCAGAAGCAAGCAGTAGTCATCTTCAATTATGCAGATGTCTTACAGCTCATTTTCACCATTGACTCCTCCCCTTCCTCCATTGAGAATGTTCATACCACGATGACTTTCATTAGTGGTTGGATGAACGTGAACCAGCTCAAGCTCAATCTCGATAAGACCGAGCTTGTCTTGACAGGGCCCCCAGGAAACCCTTGGAAATCCTACTTCTGGCCACCTTCCCTGGGCTGTCCTCCGTCCCCCGACAACTCTGTAAAAAGTTTTGGAGTCACTATTAGCAGTGACCTTTCCTTGAGGGCCCAAATCAAATCAGTGGTATAGGTCTGCATATTCCACTTACGTCGCATCAGGAAAATCAGCAGATTTCTTTCACAAGATGCTCTTGTTCAGGTCATTCTAGGATTGGTCATCTCTCGGATTGAATACGCGAATGCACTGTATGTAGGAATACGTAGGTACCAAATGCATCAACTCCAACTTATCCAGAACCAAGCTGCTAGACTTGTTTTTGGCCAGCCCAGGTCTAGTCACACCACACCCCTTCTTAGGAGCCTCCACTGGCTCCCGGTGGCCCAGCGCAGCTTTTTCAAACTAGGCTGCCTGTTCCACAAGGCCCTCTCAATGCAAGGTCCTGCCTTCATTGCCTCTTGGATCCACCGTTATGTTCCTTCCCGTGTCCTTCGATCCTCGGGCTCTAACCTATTGTCTACATGCACCTTCAGACGCAGGAAACACGGTGGCCTGCGATTTTCTTCCCAGGCCCCACTAGTCTGGAACTCACGTCCCCCAACTCTTCGTTCAATATCCTCCTATCCTCAATTCAGGAGGGTTCTGAAGACCCTGCTCTTTTCCCAAGCCTACAGCTGATTGTCATACACTTTGCTGCAGGTCCCCAGCCCGTCCTTGAAGCGCCAAGAAACTGTTGGTGTACGTGCGCTGTATAAATACTTTTTATCATATCATATCATAGTGCAAAGGTTCCTGCGTTGGTGCAGGCAGACCATTGTGCGCTGGCACAAGGGAAAAGGATAGGAATGTGCTGTATCTTATAGATATGGCACATTTATGCCTTTTTCTTTTGCCATAGAGAAGCGTAGTAGGAAGGCCTGCTGCACTTTTCTACAGCATAATTTCATAAATAAGGCCAATGTCAGTAGTCAAGTATTCATGGTGCACAGTGGGCATTAGGGCATAGAGTGTTTCAAACCCCTACAGACTGTGCATACAGTGTTCTATGTACCTGCATTTCTGCCCTATTTATGTTGAATTTCACAATTTCTATCTATTCACTACCATTAAACACTCTGTTACTCTTGATATAGTTTTCTAGTGACTCATTGATCAGTGTGTAGAAAGGCATTCACTACATTAAGACAGTAATTAGTAGGTGTACAATAAGAGCGATATCCCCAGAGATATGACAATTATTGTGTACTGTGACATCACCACCATGGATGCATCGTATTTACAATGTGGTGCACTATGAGGTAAAAATGGAACAGAAATGTGATGTACCTGTGCTGTGAAGATAACACATTGCTTGACTTGCATTGGAAGCACAATGCAGCTTCAAGAATGGTCTTTGGGCCCTACGCTCATAATGCTGTGTCAATCCTTACACCTGCTTCAAACAGGTGCAGGGTTTTGACGCAGTATAAGCCCAAAAGTGACTGAATTAAATCTTTAAGATTTCACATAGTCACGTTTAAGAGGCGTTCTTGCACCAGAACAGCCCCCACCTGCGCAAGAAAGCCTCCTTCGGGTGCAGGCCTTTACAATGTGATGCACCTTAAAATTACATCACATTGTAAATACTATACATTATGGTACATATTTTGCACCACCGCTGCATCACAAATGTGATGTAACGGTTGTGTAAAAGATGCACAAGGGGTTGTAAAACCACCCCTAATACATACAAATTCATCCAGGCAGTTTAACCAATAGAGGAAATGGAAGCAGAGACTTGTGACTAAGCATAGGCGAAATTTGCGAATTCGCGTTCCGCAAATTTGCGGATTTCCCCACAAAATCGCAAAATAAATCAGCGAATTCGCAAATTTTCCTGCGAAATCGCAGATTTTTTTGCAATTTGCCCTGGAGTACTTTCTACTGGCTAATCCTGTAAGTGCTCCCTCATTGGGTAAATGTATAGTGCTTTACTACACTGCAGCTGCGTAAAGGGCCAGAAGACGTGTCTCCAGTGACCATGTGTGCCTGTAACACAGGCACAGGTACACATGGTCACTGGAGACACATCTTCTGGCCCTTTACACAATTACAGTGTAGTAAAAGCACTATGGGGCAGATTTACAAGCCGCTTGCGCCTCTTTTGCGCCGCAGTTGCGTCACTTTTGTGACGCAGCGGCAGCACAAACGATGCGCCATGGTGCTGGGTATTAACAACGTTACGCATCTGAGAGATGGGTCACGTTGTAAAGCCCTGTGCCATCAGGAGGCGTTCCGGCGCATGGGAGGGCGTTCCTGCGCTGGAACGCCTCCTAAAAGTGTCTGTGTGAAATCCACAAGATTTCACTCAGTCACTTTTAGGCCAATGCTGCTTCAAAACCCTGCGCCTGCTTAAAGCAGGCGCAATTCTTGACGCAGCATTGGGGAGATAGGGCCCCCCAGAGCATTGCTGGAGCTGCATCGCGCTTGCGACGCAGCTCCAGCAATGCGCTGCTTTTACCGCACATATGCGTGACGCATCTGTGCCGTTTTTGCCACATGTGCCCTTCTGCCCTCTGTTACACTCGTTTTTCCCTTGTTTTTCTGCCCTTATGCCCCCTGTTAGACTCGTTTTTTGTGCCCTTCTGCCCTCTGTTAGACTAATTTTTCCCTTGTTTTTCTGCCCTTTTTCCCTCTGTTAGACTCGTTTTTTGTGCCCTTCTGCCCTCTGTTATTCCCTTGTTTTTCTGCCCTTCTGCCCTCTGTTAGACTCGTTTTTGTGCCTTTCTGCCCCCTGTTAGACTCGTTTTTTGTGCCCTTCTGCCCTCTGTTAGACTCGTTTTTCCCTTGTTTTTCTGCCCCTCTGCCATTTGTTAGACTGCTTTGTGTGCCTTTCTGCCCTCTGCATCACCACATCATCACTCAGCGCTACCCCAGCATCACTCAGCACCACCACATTATCACTCAGCACCACCACATTATCACTCAGCACCACCACAGCACCACTCAGCACCACCACAGCATCAATCAGTACCACCGCATTATCACTCAGCACCACCACATCACCACTCAGCACCACCACAGCATCACTCAGCACCACCACAGCATCACTCAGCACCACCACAGCACCACTCAGCACCACCACAGCATCACTCAGCACAACCACAGCACCACTCAGCACCACTACAGCACCACTCATCACCACCACAGCATCACTCAGCGCCACTACAGCATCACTCAGCGCCACCACATTATCACTCAGCACCACCACAGCACCACTCACCACCACCACAGCATCACTCAGCACCACCACAGCATCACTCAGCACCACCACAGCACCACTCAGCACCACCACAGCACCACTCAGAGCCCCCACAGCATCACTCAGCACCACCACAGCATCACTCAGCACCACCACATTATAACTCAGCACCACCACATCACCACTCAGCACCACCACAGCATCACTCAGCACCACCACAGCATCACTCAGCACCTCCACAGCACTACTCAGCACCACCCCAGCATCACTCAGCACCATCCCGGTATCACTCAGCACCACCACAGCACCACTCAGCATCACCACAGCACCACTCAGGACCACCACAGCACCACTCAGCGCCACCCCAGCATCAATCTGCGCAACCATTCAACAACAACTGGTTCAAATATATTCTCTCAATGTTTCAAGCTTTATCACAAAAAGATGTTAATATTTCACTTCTGTTCTTGGATTTTCATCACAATAAAATACACTGAACATAATCTTCACAAAAGTTATTTACAAAAGTTTAAGCTTTTGCCATTATAAATTAAAATCACTTTTATTTTAGTATTAATTATTTAAAAAAATTAAAAGCCATTGTAATTTGTAATATCAATACAGCTAAGTCACGTAAATACAAATCATGTTGCATTACAAATGCTATAGGTGTCACATTTGCGAAAGGTATAACTATTGGCATTGTAAATGAAAAAGCTATAAATTTAGCTATTTTCAAAACCAACACATAAATAAAAAAAAATGTCATTTACAAGACCAATAGCTCAAACTTTCCTAATGCGAGACCTGTTGCATTGCAAATTCTTGTTTTTATATCTGTCAGTGCTTCCTGTTGAGGTTTAATTTTCGTGACAGGCGCCTCATTGCCTACTTGTAACTATTCCAGAGCAGGGTCAGAAAATAGTTGCAAGTAGGCAACGAGGCGCCAGGAAGCACTTACAGGCTTACAGCAGCAGGTGTGCAAGTTGAAGTTAGTTTCTTTGTAACCCTTTTGTAAAAGGTTACAAAAAATTAGCTTCAACTTTTGCACCTGCTGCTGTAACCCTGTAAGTGCTTGGCTGAAAATTCGTCCCCGATGATTCGTGGATTTTACCGCGATTTCGCAAGATTCGCGGATCGCAACATCGCGAAAAATCGGCACATTCCGCGAGCGGAACGAATTTTCAGCCCATGCTTACTTGTAACATATTTATATGCATATGTTACATTCAAATGCTTTGGAGGTACTACGGTATACTATAGGTAAACACCTTACAGATTTATGCTGTAGCACATCCTTATAGTTCTGCACTTCCACATTCATCATGCACTACTAATGTATTGATTCATGCATTTATGAACTACACATTTATTCACAAACTTTTACCGACTAACATAGAAATATAATTATTTTTTTACCAGTAGAGGTAGTGTCTTTTTTTCAACAATTTATTTTTTTTTACCAGAAAAATTGAACTTTTGGAACCAAAAAACTGTGCACTTAGAACAAAAAAGTAAAAAAAAAAAATTCTTAGGGCAACGGTGCTGCTCTTGCCTCTTTACAATCAGGTCCACAGATTGCTCACCATAGCAAAGCATTTCTTTGCAATGTTTGTAATTTGAAATAATTTCACAAAATCGGGGAACAATAATGGTATGTGGACTGCTTCCAGGAGGTGGTATTGCACTTGAGGTGCTAGCCACTGCAGGTGGAGGATTGTCCTGTAGGGTGCGCATTGCCTCCCTTGCATAATTGTGGGGATGCAAGTTTTTGACGTGATGGTCCATACTGGCAGTACCAAAAGAGTACTTATTTGATGAGTCACCTCTGGATAATGTCACGCAACAGATTTTGCACATGACCTTAGGTGCATTCACCGTTTTTTGTCCATCTGGAAAAGAGAAAAATTTCCATATGATGGATTCTTTTCTTTTTTTTGAGGAGGTTCATTCCTAAATTCATCATCAGGTGAATGGTCAGAAGGTGCTTCAGAAATACCAGAAATTTTGATGATAACTGTTCTAAAGGACTTCAGCTCCCAAGAAAAGATCCTGTTCCTGAGAAAGTCCAAGTAGAAGGATCAAAATGGGAGGGGTCTTTCAAGAGTTGCAGTAGGAAGTGTTATGAACCAATGAAATCTCTACTTTTAATGTCACATGGCTGTGCGTACTCATACGGTGTGCTTACGGAGCTCTTACGGTACGCTTACGTATGACATCCCGCCGCGATTTGCGTAATTGCTTTGAAAAGTAATGTACGCTTATTAAAAGTAAAAAAAAATCTAATGTTCATGATTATCCCGGATAACGTCTATCTTTAAAATGTACAATAAATACATAGATATATCTTTTTAAAAATTATAAAACTTTCGTGAGGTACGCGCACGGTGCGTCGTACAAGCGTAGATGACGTCACGCGGAAACGCTAATGCGCCGCGTAACATCAAAACTTATTCGTGATGTATGCGTTCGCGCTGAGTACGACTTACGGTATAAAGGACGGTGCGATTACCGTACGCGTACGGTGCGATTATCTAACAAAAATAAAAAAATATATACAATTTAATTTATATATTGTTTTGAAAAAATTAATTATTTTTAAAAAATTATTTAGTTTTGTTATTATTTTACAGTAAAATATGAAATATAAATTAAAAAAAATAATATGTAAATATTTATTAAAACAATGAAGGAAAAAATATAAAAATAAAGAAATTTAACAATTAATACATTTAACAATTATCATTTACAAAACCTTTGACATTCACTGAGAAAACCATTGGTTTCATCCTCGTTATAGTTAGGAATTAGCATTTAAAAAACCTTAGAAATTCACTGAAAAAACCCTAGGTTTCACACCTGTTATAGTTAGCTGGAAATTTCATTCATACAAAACAATTGAAATTCCCCTGTTATATCTAGTTCAACTAACTATAACTTGCGCGCCCGCAATGCACTGCTGATGATATCACATATTACATCACTCATGACATGGTTAGTGACATCACTGATTACATCACTGATGACATCATCCTTGTGAACGAGTGGCAGACCTCCTCTAAGCGTAATATAACCCTTGATACACACATTCAAAAATAGAAACTACCATTTTCAAAAGAATTTAGATACCAATACCAGTTAGAACAACCTATTCAATAATTCCCAAATGTACATACACATCCACTCATTCACCAATAGTTCTATATACTCACCCATACATGTACTCACTCATCATAATTACTCATACACCTATACATCCTGTTACACACATACATTTATACATAAAGTTGTTCACACACATACTCACACATGCAAATAAACCATCAAACACCCATTTACTTGCGTATACAGGTCTACACACACCACTACACTTATTTCTACAGAAACATACACATACTTACTCTCTCAAACAATCAGTTATAGAAACACATACTAATTTATACAGGAACTCTTCCAATCTGTTACTGTCATGTATCCTTAGTGATATACATTAATACTCACATATGTACCTACTCATAAAGACACTATTGAGGCAGTCATTCAGTTACTAACCCACCTATACACACACTCATTCACCCATACAGTTCTTCACACATACTGTGTTCAAAACACATACAAATAGTGAGTCACTCATTCATGCACATGTGCGCTAGGTATTACCCCCCACCAAACCATACAGATACTCATTCTGATACTCAAAAATCCAAATATTAACCCATAAAAACAATCATGTAGCTACTCACTAACCCATGCACCTACATTTTTATTATAAATATTTATATTTCTTTTATTTTTAAATAATATGTCATATACTTAATTTAAAATAACAATAACAAAACTAAATTCAAAAATATGTATATTTTTTATCAATATATGAAAATTAAATCCCTTTTTCATTCTTTTTTTTGATAATCGTACCGTACGCATACCGTGAACGCACCTTTTTCAATATATTAAAATTAATTTCTCTATAATTCCTTTTTCATTGTTTTTTTAATTATCGTACCATACGTGTATCGTGAATGCACCATACTTTTATAGTAAATCGTTACGAATGCGCTTTGACGTTACGCGCCGCATCCAGCACACCGTAAGCGCACCCCGCAAAAGTTTCTAATTATTCAAAATCATATATTTATGCATTTAATGTACATATTAAGGGAATACATTGTCTGGGATAATCATAGAAATCATTTTTAAAACTTTTAATAAGCGTATATTACTTTTGAAAGCAATTACCCACATCGCCAAGTTACGTCGTACGTACTCGCACCGTAAGCGCACTGTAAGAGTACGCAAAGCCATGTGACTTTAAAAGAAGAGATTTCATTGGTTGAAAGACACCTCCCATTTTGATCATTCTATTTGGACTATCTTTGGAGCACCATCTATCCTGAGGAGTTGTAGACCTTTAGAACAAAACTGAAAAATGACTGGTCTTCCTGCGAGTTTTTCAGAACATTCTTCAGAGGAAGAATTTGTAGCTGAGCCCTCTCAAAAAAAAATGAAGGAAGCATTTATTTGGAAATGTTTTACATTTACTGAGGGGCAGAAGAAAGTAAATGCTCCTAAGGTAACATGCAAAATATGCAATGTTACTCTTTCACGGGGTGACCCCTCTAAAAAATATTCTTTTGGAACTGCTAGCATGGATCACCATGTGACGAACTTGCATCCTGCAAACTATGCAAGGATAGCCACACGCAGCTTGCAAGAGAGTCAACCACCTGCAGTGGCTTCTACTTTAACTGCACCACCACCACCATTGCAAGTTCTGCAAATAACTTCTTTGTTATGGCGAGCAGTCAATTGGCCTTATTGTAAAGAGCAAACGGGAGCAAATTTGCCCCCCAATTTTTTTTTTTAATCTTTTTTGTTGCAGTTTCACAGTTTTTTTGTTTGTAGTTCTATTGTTTTGCTCTAAAAAAAAAAAACATTACAAAAAAAACAAAAAAATAAAAAGACAAAAAAACAGTTCTTCTCAGAACTACCTTCACTGGTCAAAGAAAGAACTATATTTCTATGTTTGTGTGTCAAACTTTGTCAGATTGCGTGTGTAGTTCATAAATGAATGAATGAATACAATGGTAGTGTATGGTGAATGTGAAAGTGCAGAACCATAAGGAAGTGCTACAGCATTAATCTATAAGGTGTATACTTATAGTATACTGTAGTACCTCCGAAGCACTTGAATGTAATCTATGCTTCAATTTGCACTGCTGGTGAAACTACCTGGATGAATTTGTATGTGTTAGGGGTGGATTTACAACCCCCTTGTGCCACTTTTACACAGCCGTTGGCGTCACTTTTGTGACGCAGCAGTGGTGCAAAAGATTTCCCATGGTAAGTGGTATTTACAATGTGACGCATTTGGAAGGTGCATCACATTGCAAAGCCCTGCGCTAGAAGGAGACATTCCTGCACAGGGAGAGGATGTTCTGGTGCAGGAACGCCTCATAAAAGTGAAATCTATAAAATTTCATTCTGACACTTTTAGGCTTATGGTGCGTCAAAACCCTGAACCTGCTTGAAGCAGGTGTAAGGATTGACACAGCATTATCAGCAAAGGGCCTCAACTGCATTGCTGGAGCTGCATTGCACTTGCAACACAAGTCAAGCAATGTGTCACCTTCACAGCAGAGATACAACTTAATAGTTTTCCCCATCATTCTGTTGGATGAACTGGATGCACACTGTAATGTTCATAGATTTCTTCACATCGTAACATGTCTACTTTTTCAATTTGTTCACTTGACGTTTCAGTATCTTCTGCTAAAACTATTTCTTCTTCTCCCACATACACATTTGTGTAGTACTCATTGTTTTTTATCAGATACAATGTTGCCTTTTGCACTTTCCTAACATCCACTAACTCCTGCCAGATTTTCTTTTTCTTAGTTGGCACACCATTACCAAAGAATAACTAGTGGTTCAATTTCTACCCTGTCTACACCATTAGTTTCAATATCTGTCTTTAAATCTAACGGTAAATAGACAACTCTTCCTTTTAATCCTCTTTGTAAATCTGAAGGAGGCAATTTACCTGTTGATCAATAGCCTGAAACGGGTGCACACATTGAATACAAATAGACTCATAGGTGTTTAAATCGTTCAATTCTGGGGGAATAGCAACTAACTCTAAATTATTATGCACAGCTCTGAAGCCCATTTTATTCCTATCTAATTTGTTATAACAATATTTACAAATACGCTGATCAGAACCCAAATCAAAACAATTCTCTAACAACAAATAAGTTGCAAATTCTTTCCACTTATCATTATTTTCTTTTTCACTTTTTAAATACAGATCAACACTCCTAGTCTGATTGTAAATACGGAACATGCATGGTGTTGAAGTTATACTGCACAATAACTGGCATATCTATGGGGATCTCCTACTTATTGAACATCTACTGATTAGTGTTTTAATGTAGTGAATGCCTTACAACACAGTGTTTGTTGAAAGTGTATGGATAGAAACTGCAGAATTCAACATATAAAAGGCAAATTTGCAGGTGCATAGAACAGTGTGTGCATAGTCTATATGGGTTTGAAGTACTCTTTGCTCTAAGGCCCACTTTGCAGTATGAATACTTGGCTTACTGACTTAGCACCTCATTGATGAGATTTTGCCGTAGGGAAGCACAGCAGGCCTTCCTGCTGCACTTCCCTACGTCAAATGAAAAAGAGCAGAATGCACCGTATCTGAAACAGTAGAGTGAGAGTGATTGCTGAAAGTCTAATGATACAGACTGGAGAATTCAATGCATAAAGTACTAGTTTGTAGGTACATAGAAGACTGCATGCATAGTCTATACAGGTTTAAAGCAGTCCATGGCCTAAGGAAGAGCTTTTCACAGAGCTGTCCCGACACAGCACTGTGATATCTACAAATGGTGGTTGTGTCGCAGGCACTTAGCACATAACGGTTGCTAATTAAGAGTCATTCCTTGACACTCTGCTCTATGGTCTTTGAAACACTTGTGAAGTGCTGACAGCTCTAATCTCTAGGCTAGAAGAATTGAAATGCCGCCTGCCTATCAGCTACAAAAAAAGTTCACTAAAAGTTTTTAGTGTTAATCGGGGCTCTACAATTCCTTTTGTGGAAATTCCTTCAAACTTGCAGAACAAAGCCTTAACCTAGGCCTCGGCTACCTGCACACAGCAAAGCCAGGGAAGCCTCTTGCAGAGAAGCTGGATGTACAGTATGCATGTCCAATAAAAGATGTGTGTGCATGCGTTCATAGTTTATCTTCAGTTTTGATGCACACCAGGGCTATTCTACATAGAACCATTAAATAGACGTTCCATGGCTGCTCTTTGAAAATTCAAGGCACGTTCTCTCTGCTTGCTCTCTCATTTATTGATGATAGAATTTTCAGGATGTGTTGTAAGCTAAAGCTGTGCACAATTTAGCAATAGTAAACCCTTTTGAAGAAGTGCTCTGCATGTTGATCAAGGCTTGGCTTTCTTGTGCTAGTGATGTCTACACAGCAGACATCCACTCTTGAAAAGGCCTCTAGTAAACCCCTTTCTGGGTAGAAACCAGTATGGAACTCGACTTCAGTTGGGTCTTAGGGAGAGTTTCTTGCTGGGGGAAAATTGCAAAACGTGCTAGCTTCCCCCTCTGTGGCCTTGTAGCAACAGAGAGAGAGGTAGACCGACAGAGTGAGTGAGACAGACAGAGAGAGAGTAACAAAGAGGTAGAGAGCAAGCGAGAGAAAGGTAAACAGAGAGACACAGGACGAAAGACAAAAAGAGACAGAGAGACAGGGAGGGAGAGAGATACAGAGAGAGGGAGACAGAGAGAGGGAGGAAGACAGAGAAAAAGACAAAGACAGGCAGATAGAGACAGATACAGTGACAGGGGCAGAGAGATAGAGGCAGAGACAAACAGAGACAAAGAGACAGAGAGGGAGACATATAGAGGAAGACAGGAACAGACAGAGACAGAGATAGAGGTTGACAGACAGCAGGAGGGAGACAGATAGAGGGAGGGAGACAGAGAAAGAGGTAAACCATGGGAGACAAACAGAAAGGGAGAGTGAGGGACATAGAGGGAGGTAGACAGAAGGAGCAAGTCTGCGACAGACAGAGGGAGGGAGGAGGGCGACACTGGGATGGACAGAGACAGAGGGAAACCATTTTCCCACTTGTATTCCCCCCCTTTAAATCCCCTTTGACGGTTCGGGCTCACTCGCTACACTATCTTACTATGTCACAAAATTATGCACAACTTTCCTGGTGCATAGAAAAGTGCATACATAATCTATAGAGGTTTGAACCAGTGCATGTCCTAAGGCCCACTTTGCACCATGAGTACTTGGATACTACCTGAATGATTACAATTCTGCAACAACAGTCTCTCAAACCATGTTTAATTTGAAATCATACATTTATTCCTGGAATTTCATAATTTAATAGAGCTTCCAACATCATTTCTTCTGAAATGTTATTTTCTTCATTATACATTTCAAAAGTAATTTCATATAACTTGATGTCCTGTAATGCCTCAATAAAATCCTTATCCATTGTTTCATCGAAGAAATCGCAGCATATATATGCAGCAATATTTTATCTTCATTTTCACAATCAATAAAAGGTACATTTAACTCCTCTATAAAACTTAGAAATGTCAACACTTTCTTCTACATAGTTCTGCTCTTCTTCCATAGTGATTGTTTTAAAAGTTGTTGTTCCTTGTAGAAAAACATAAACACTTTATTTTATAGATTTTCCTATTACTTAATACAAAACTAGCTTTATCAACTATTTTTCCCTTTAAAAAATATTTTACAAATACCATTCTCAACTACTTTATAAAACCGTATTAATAAAACTGCTTATACGAATTTTTAGTTATAAAATGTTCTTACATTTTCAAACCAGTCACTCCTTATCACTATAGGCAAAAACTAAGAATATTATAATACAATGCAGTACTAAAGAAAGTACAATATATCTATTCACTTTACACTTCCAAAGTAGTAGATGTGTTATAGTAAAATGCAAACAATACAGGTACACTCAGTATATAATTTTCTTATTTTCTTCAAATATGTTTAAAAGATACAAACCATCTTTACATACTTATATAGTTCATCTACGTTATCTTACTCCAGCTCCGTAGAAGTACATCTTAGTTTTAATAGTTACTTATACTTACCTTCAAAATAATAAATAAAACATAATAATTATTACAAATTTAGCATCTGTTGAAGCCAAATAAAATACAGTTACAATTTATGTTTTACAACACTTAATAATGTGTAGAGCATTTCATTTGCCTTTTTTGCTGTTCTCAGAATATATTGAATTTCACTAGAAACAATGAGTTCAATAGTACTCATCACATAACTGCGGGTGAAAAAAAGACAATTAAGAAGATTATCTTTAAAAAAAGAACAACTATCTCAATAAGAATCTAAAAAATAGAAATAAAATATGTGTTAAAGGTTTTTTTCTAAGACCAATTTCTTACATATCTATGAGGCATGTCAAACAATCTTAAATAACAAAACACCATCATAAGTTTTATTCCATTATAAAGAATATTACTTATAAATATATGCTGACAAAATTTACAACAAACAGTTATTAAAGGTTTCACATACTTTTCCCCATGGCCAAATTGTATGTGTGAAATTTTTTGTTTGAAAGTTGTTCAATAGTAAGTCTGAACGACTGCATTCCAGCCTTCTGATCCAAAACCACTGACATCATTTGCATCGTTCCCCAGTGCTCATCCCTCAGCCAAACGCTATTAAACATCTCCATGGCTACCCTCACACAAATAGCCTGCCACCTCAACCACAACATCATCTCTTACGTTGACGATACCCAGCTCATCCTCTTTGTCACCAAGAAGCCACATACCACAAAAAACAACCTCCACAACGCAATTAAGGACGTTACCAAGTGGATAGGGAGCAGTTCTCTAAACCTGAACTCACACAACATGAAGATACTCATCCTTAGACCCACCCCCTCAGCTACAGATGACTCCTGCTGACTACACTGTGAACAGTACCAACACCTGCTGACCAAGTACACAACCTACAATTCATCCTCTACATGTGTAAACAAATCTACAGCATTTCCTCATACTGCTATAACACTCTCCACATGCTCTACAATACTTAGAAGTACATCCTAATGAAAACAAGATGAAAGAGACTAGACAGTGGCAACACACTCTACACAAAAATTCCAGCCAAACACCTATAACGACTACAACCAATACAAAGCACCTCCACCTGACTGATCTGCAATGTCCACTGCTACAGCCACATTACCCACAACATGATAGACCTACACTGCCTCAACATCAACAAGATGATTATCTTCAAGCTCCTCACCCTCAGTTACAAAATACTCTACAACACCAGATGAATCAGCCTTAACAGCAGTAAACCTGAAAGGCCAAATTTTCATCCTAAAATATTGGCTTAAAAATATAAGTAAGAATTTGGTAACTCTTTAGGCAAACGTTGCTTAAAAACTAATTGAGTATCATTACAATGTATCCAACCTTTCAGACATTTTAAAGTGTATTGTCCATTATGAAAAATAATTGCAATAGCTACAAAAGTTCTTCATGATATTAATACTTGAGTAGCTACAAAATGTTCAATTAAAGTTTCTAATTTTCTTCCATCAGCTCTACAACGTTGCAGCATAGACAATGTTGATGACATTTCTGATTTAGATTGGCTACACTCCATGTTTTGACTTGCTCCTCTAACTAGATTATTAAGAGACACTGATTCACAGTCTGGTAAAGTTAAATATGTGAATCGTTCAGTGTCTAAGTTAGTGCTACATGTAAACAAACAATTTTGACAGTCATGTTGCCATTTACAAGAAAGGCCAAAAATATGTTCAATATCTATACCTTCATCTTTTAGTATACCAACCATAAACATTAAAAATTCCTGACAATCTTGCTGAATATTCAGAGTAAATTGAGTAGAACCAGAACATATGTCCAAAACATTTAGAATATCAGAAACACTTTGAATTTTACTTTTATCACTACTACATTTATCATAAACAGAACACAAAAATAAACAGAATCCTTCATCCCAATTTTCTACAATTTGCTGTTGCAACTTTCAAGAAATAAAACAACATTAACAACTACATTATCATAGTAGTTGACGCCATAACTATTTTCAAATCGATAACCAACATTCTCTTCAACACTGTCCTTTTTGTTTTTGCTTGCAGGCGCAACTTCATCTTGTTTTTTTTTCTTTCTCTACAGTTTTACTACAGATATTCTTAAATCTTCTTTTTCTACCTACCAAATGCTTTTCAAATAGTGGATATTGACCTAAATTGCGAGCATATCCTCTTCTTAACCTATTATACTCTTTCACACATTTTGCATCCGCACTAACCTTTGTCTCATCAAAATCAATCAAGTACAATCCAGAGAAAGTTCTGACTCAGGACAAAGAAACATATGCAATACCCTCTTTAAACACAGTACTTCCAATATTCACTAAAGCACTATCTACACTTAAACCTTGAGATGTATGAATGGTCACCGCATATGCTAAACAAATATGAAACTGTTTTCTGCGTACATACAAATCTTTTACAAGCAAAAACCGAGATGAACAACAATTAAATTGTTGTATTTCAGAAAATGTCATCAAATTTAATCTTCAAAAATTCAATTCCATCTCTATTTACATAATTAACAAAATCAACAATTTTACCCATTGCTCCATTTACTAAACCTTTTTTCACAGTCAAATTGCGGAGTAAAATTACCCCAAAGTTTACACATGCATACAAATTCTTTTCTAAACCAGCAGTTTTACTTCCAATTTTCTCTTCAACTTTTCAGTCAAAATAATAGTGATTCCTTCATGTTCTATTTTGTCAATAGCTTCCAATTTTATAATTTCTTCATTTTCCAACTTTAACATTTCTTCATTGAATACAGAACATTCACGCGGTGTTGGCATTAACCCCTTCCACACTCATGACGAGCTGGGCTCGTCATGAAGTAGCCTCCTCGCACGCTCATGACGAGCCCAGCTCGTCATGAATAATGGGATTTACAAATTCTCAGCACAGGAGGGGAATATGCTGAGCAGCGAAGTGGTTAAGCAGATTACAGACTTGTTTTCGGCTATTTTCATATATAATTTCTCAGGAACAATATTTTCATTTGGAAACAAATTGGGAAGTAATGGTTTTTGTAAAGCTTGTTTGCCATGTTCTGTCACTTTTCCAATTTTTATATCTTGAAGAATAGTTCCATTATCAACATCATTTGCCTGTTGCATATTTGTAATAAGTTCCTTATACTCAAAATATGACCAAATGTTATATTTCCAAAACTCCCCAAAGACTTTCTGGTATCTTCATGCGCCAATATTTTAACCATTGGTTGTCCTTTTACAGGAGTAAGTTGTAGAAGATCTCCAAAAACTATAACCTCCGAATAATACGTCGTACTCTGTTTTAAGAATTTGCTGCATTCTTAAATGCACAAAGGCAAGCATTAAGTTTGATACCATGCTTACCTCATAAATAATGAGAAGTTTCATTTTCTTCAAGACTCTTGAAACTTCAAACAAGCTTCTCCAGATAGCTTTTGTTATTCTAATTTGTTTTCATGCTCTACTCTTAGCATTAATAAACAATGTAAAGTAATCCCTTTAATATTGTGTGCTGCCAACCCAGTTGGAGCAGTGACAACACAAGACAAATACGTATGTTTTCTGTAGATAAGACAAATACGTATGTTTTCTGTAGATACGTTTTTCCTGTTCTAGCTTGTCCACTCACATACAATTGGATAGGTTGAAACGAGGAGCAAGAGCACTCTTTCTTTTCATGAAGTAATCCATGGTTAATCTGCTCTCTCACTTGCTCATCTGTTTGTTTCTGCTCAACATTTAGTTGTTCTTCCAGGTTTCCAAAGTTTCTTACATCTTCTTGAGCTTGATACATTGCTGTTTCCACCTCTTCCATAGCAGTTGCTGCTTCATTTTGAATAATTGGTTCTCCTAATGGATCCTGACTTAACGGAGCAGAAGTTTGTCTGGCAATCTCAGCTACAATTGTAGCTTCTAGCTGAATTTTGTCTTTCAACATTTTCACATAATTAGCAAAAACAGGACATTATATAGTATCTTTAGTTGCACTGAAGGAATCTTCATAGCTCTCGAAATCTCCAAGTAATTCTAATTCTGAACGTTATGACTTGAAAAGTTCCAAAAGAGCTAAATATTATAAATTCCCTTTTGTCAGGTGTTTCGCAACTCATTTTACGGTGATTAATCAAATGTCCTTTTCTTTGTTTCACCAGACATCCTTCAGAATCAATCACAGCATATATACCATTATTGATGTTTTCTGTAATATTCCATTAAAAAATATAGTTTTGCAGCACTTCATAGAGACAAATGTTCTCAAGATGATGACTTCTATTTGACTAATATGTATCCAACATATTTGTTTTCACAATATCTGTACTTTATGGCTGCTTTTCAGCTAAATATTCAATTTCTTGTACAGATTTAAGTCCTCGGTTTCATGTTTCAGCAAGACCTAGACTCACCCAAATGATTCTTCTAGATTTGCAGTATAGACTTGCAAATGATAAGCGATCCGAGCATTCATACGCTCCAATTTCTCAATGAGATAACATCCTCAAACTCTAAGTATATCATTTCCTACTTAGACTCTTCACGTGGGAAATCTCTTCCCACAGAGGGGAGAGGAGTGGCGCCGCGGCTGTGGTGACTGACTCCGAAATCTGGGGATCACGGTTGGATCCTTGGCACCGGCGGCAGATTAGCCCAGCACCATGTGACTCTGGGCAATAGCTTGCTTAATCTTCCTGACGGCCCCCAGTGCTTAGAGACCTTTACGGGTGATTGTGCGCTTTACAAATGTGGATTATTGTTATTATTCTTATTTCCATAAATTCAGTATTTTCTGACTTCGTTATGTACGATGTTACATCTCGAGCAACAGCAATGGAATTGTCTGCAACATATTAAATATCCATGTTAGCATTCCACAAAATGACTGGGTTATAGTCACTTATGTATGTTGGCTCTTCATTTCTTCTTAAATTGTAGGTATTTTTAGGAGACTTTATTGTGATAGTATATCGCAAAGATCACATAAAATTGTTCACTCTTCCTTTCGATATTACTGGACGTGGAAATGCAAAACCGCATTTAGTGTTCAATTTGTCCTTAGATTTGTACTTTCAACAACAATATTTCCCACAACGCTGGTGTTGGAATCATAAGAGTTGTTGTCTTAAGTCCTTATCCTGTGTGTTTTTCGGTATATCACATGTAGCGAATTCTTCAATAAAAGACAACACAGTATCATCTGAGTCTGTTCCAAATTTAGGAGCATATTTGATCCATATTGTAAATGTAAATGTAGTTGAGCTTGTATAGCGCACAGCTACCCGCAGTGGGTTTCCCGGCGCTTGCTTAGGGAACCCTTCCTGGTATTCCCCTGTGAGATAGCAGGGTATCCACAAGGTGAAAGTCAGGCATCCCGCCGCGAGGGGCCGTTGTGGAGATTAAGCATGCTATTGCCCAGAGTCGCAGAGTGTGAACCCGTGAGTCGAGGAGGCACCGGGGCAAGAATTATCGAGTCCGTGGAATTTTTAGCCCAAGACCCGCCGAGGCGGGGAATTGAACCCTGGTCCAGGACCGATCTCAGCTTCCGGGTCTGCTGCCTCTAACCCCTGAGCCACACTTCTCTATTCTCTATATGCCACTATTAGCATGTGTATGTGAGGAGCACCTCTTTCTTGATACTCCTTTCTCCAAAAGAATTCCACAACCTCTCCAAGAGGAGTATTTTTTCTATTGGTGATAAAAGACATCATAGCTTCAAATCTATGATTGAAATACCTGCATACATTAACTGGATCCAAAGAGCACATATATATTTGGATTTGCCTCTCGAAGAAATTGAAGTAAATCATCCCAAGCATATTCAGCACAGCTCAGAGTAAGGAACCATGTAGGAGTTCCTAAATTCCTTAGCATACATTTAAGTTCTCCATGACGACGGTACCAGTACTCATTAGTACCACGCTGACATGCCATGAGATTAATTAGGTGAGATTCCAAAACATTATCTTTCTGGTGTACTTTATCCATGAATTCCTTTGCCGAAACATTTTGCAGATTTACACCTGTTTTCAATATATGGTTCACTGCATAAGAAAGCCCAGACAATTCACTCTCAAACAAAAGCTGAAACAAATATGGAATACATTGTCGAAATCTTGGATCTTCTGCATACAATCTTAATGTCCGGTATTCAGATGCAGGAATCTGCACAGGCCGGTCATCATATCGTCCTCCTTTTCCTGTGGGAAACAAATGAGGTAAACAACGAGCTTCCAAGCTTTTTTCCCATACAGTAATGGGACTTCCCTTTGATTAATTCATTTGGAATAACTCTATAGTACTCCCCATCATTTCTTTGGAATGCAGTGGATGAACACTGTAATGTTCGTAGATTTCTTCAGTTCTAGACACATCCACTTTTTCAATTTGTGCAGATGGCAAGTCACTATCTTCTTCTACAGGTATTTCTTCTTCACTCATAAACACAGCTTTATAATATTGATTATTTTTTATCAGATACAATGTTGCCTTTTTCACTTTGCTAACAACCACTAATTCCTGCCAGAATTTCTTACTCTTAGTAGGAACGCCATTAACAAGAATAACTAAAGGTTCATCATCTACATTTTCTACACCAACTCTTTCAATATTTTTCTTTAAATCTAATGGCAACTACACAACTCTTCCCTTTAATCCTCTCTGTAAATCTGAAGGAGGCAATTTCCCTGTCTTAGGCTCCATACGAACAATAGCCTGAAAAGGATGCAAACATTGAATAGGAATAGACTCATAAGTATTTAAATCCACCAGTTCAAAAGGAATATTTACCAACTCAAAAGTATTATGCACAGCTCTAGCAGGCATTTTATTCTCGTCTAATTTGTTATAATAATATTTACAAATTTGCTGATCACAACCCAAATCAAAAGTATTCTCTATCAACAAATAAGTTACAAATTCCATCCACTCCTTATTATTTTTCTTTTCACATTTTAAATACAAATCAACAGTCCTAGTCTGATTTTTATAATGAGTACGTCGACAATAAATACAAGAATAATTTGGTGTTTCACCTGAAATCACCTTGAACTTTGTAATTTCTTGCTCAAATTTTACTGTACTACAATGTTTTACATTCTCTTCTACATATCCTTCTACTAACATATCATCTCTGCACCAAAGTAACTAACCTGAATTTCATCCCAAACGTTCTTTAAATCTGATACAGATCCATACAAAAGAGCGCTGTTCAACTTTTTTAACATTGGAGCTGGACTTTTTGCATAATACAACATTCTGAATAATTTCCTCATTTCAGTATGTGGTACGGCCAACATCCTGAAATGGTGAAAACACTTCTACATACTTTTTTAGAAAGACAAGCCAAATAATGACCTTGCAAACCAGTATTTTCTCTCACTCTGCAAGGGTCTAATCCTTCAAACATCTTACTCTTTTGTTTAACACTTTTCTTAGTGTAGTTACATAAGAAATTGCATAAAAAAATCAATAGATTCCTGCCGTACACTACAAATACTACTGCAATTCCAAGTGTACACTGGAGCTTTAGGCCTTCTCCCTAATACTTCATCAGCTAACACCGCTTCTACATTTCTAACAACAATTTTCTCTTTCTCAATAGGACAATCATTTTTACCTCATAAGCACGACCTGTAATGTCCCCTGCATGCAACAACTCATTACTCTGAAGATAATTCTCCTCATTAAAAAAAGGCTCAGAACTTGAACTATGTTTCCATTCACCCGAAAAAACTTCAGAAAAATTACTTCTATTAATTACTCTTCTCCACTTACTTCTTCCCTTCATTACATGGATTGACTTATCTAGTGATCAAATTCTACTGATTACTAAAGCAAACAGCTTTTTTTTTTAATTCAGAAGCTTTCTCAACTATGTTTTCAATACATTTCCTTTTCTTATAAAATGCTGTTTTCATTTTACAATTCTTTATTAACTTAGTCAAATTCATCAAAATTCTATTATAGAACATCTTCTTCCTTATTTCCTTATATAGATTTTTCCTTCTTTTACTATATACTTTTTTTCACAAGTTTTTCCATGGTTCTTATCTTTTCTCTTAGTAGCAGACACAGTGATAGTATTTTTACTTTGCGCACACTACTATAAGTGGTTGACAATCTTCTCAAAAAAGTCTTAGTTTTCTTACCAGTACTTTTTTTCTTTTTGTTAACACATTGTTCTTCAGGTAAATGTTGTAGATCACTTCTCTTTAAATAAACTGCTTTCTTTCGTTGTTTCTTCTTTTCGATTTTTGACGGCATGATGATTTTTTTTCAGTGATGATCAAAAGAATCTATTATAAAAAATATATTTCACTTTGGAAAAATAAATATATGAAATACACTATATTATTACTTATAAGAAGAGAGGAGAGATTATGACAACAAACATAGGACTATGAAAATAGAAGGAGTTTCAACAAGAAAAAGATAACTATGAGACAATAGGAAACATAAATAGAAAAGAGAATATAAGTAGATAGTGCAGTTTATGGGGATACATAGAGTTTGAAAAGACTGGAAAGTATGAAGAGATAAGGAGGAGTATGAGGAGAAAGGTGGCAGTATGAGGAAAGAAGGGAGAGTATTAGAAAAAAGAGATAGATTATAAGGAGACAGGGGGGCAGTATAAAAAGAGTACCAGAAGAGAACACGGATAATGTGGGGAAAACTGCTGCATAAGAAGAAGACAAGTGTACAAAAAGAGAAGATACACTATGAGGAGAAACAAATGAGTATAAACATAGCGTGAATTGTAAAGAGTGAAAAGAGTATGATGAAAGAGGGAAGACTATTGCAAGACAAACAAATATAAAGAGAGAGGTCAGTATGAAAAGATGGAAAGTATGAGGAATGTCCTACAGGGTCTACACAGAGAGTCAATGAGAAGTATGAGAAGAGAATAAGCAATGTGTACAGAAACGTGAAGTATAAAGAAAGACAAGACAACATGAAAACAGAAAAGGAATATGAAGAGAGACAGGAGAAGTCAAACATAAACAGAAGGAATATAGGACAAAAGGAAATATATGAAAAAGAAAATAGTTTGATGACACAGGGAAAAGTAAGAGAAAAGAGAGGATAATATGAAAACAGGGGAGACTATAAGGACAGGAGAGAGAATGTAACAGAAGAATATGACAATAACAAAAGAGAAGAATTTTAGGACACAGGTGGAAATATCAGAAAAGAGAGAAGTGTGAGCAGAGAGAGGAGAGTATGAGAAGATAAAGAAAAATAAGAAAAAATAATGGGAAGTATATGCAAAGAAGAGCAAAAATAATAAGAAAAGGAGAATACACGGAGAGAAGAGTATGTATGAGAAAAGAAGAAGGTGGTATGATGAGAGAGACAACATTAAGAGGTCAGAGTACAGACTATAAAAAAAGAGGGACTTTTAAGAGACAGATGACACAATAAAGACAGAGAGGGACGAAAAAGACTGAAGAGAATATGAAAACAAGCACCACTATGAGGAAAAATACTCAAAATAAGGAAAGACGAGAAATGTAAAAAGAGAAAGGACAGTATAAGCATAGAGAGATAGACTGTCAGCAGAGACTGCAGAGATTATAGAAAAAGGTGCAACTATAATTCCTTAATTTACACAGATGCTCAGTGTGATTCTAGACAAATTATTTAAAACCATTCACTTTACCAAAGCATATTTACCACACTAAAACGTTTAAACGACTGATCACATTCTATGTATATGACCACTATATCTCAGTAGACAATCCTGACTGGTTTTGCAAATACATTTCCAATGTGCTGCATTATTTTTTGGCAAACATTACATCCAAAAATGAGACACAATACAACATGAAACCGGCCCAAAGGGCTTGTAAATCTGCACAACAGTGCATGCAGCAGTCTATGTATACTGACTGGGGAATTCTTAACAGGGAGGTATGATAAAAGATGTAGGATTAAAAGGTCAGAGAATGGAGTATAAAAAGAAGGAGGACTATTGACAGATGAGACATGAGGACAGAGAGACACTAAGAGTACAGAAATGACTATGAGAACAAGCAGCACTATTAGGAAAGACAAGTGAAAATAAAGAAAGAGGGAAATATCAGAAGAGAGGAGTCAGTATAAGCAAAGAGAGGTAGACTGTGAGGAGAGACTGCAGACATTATGGAAAAAGGTACAACTATAATTCCTTAATTTACACAGATGCTCAGTGTGATTCTAAACAAATTATTTTAAACAATACATTTTACCAAAACACATTTACCACACTAAACCGTTTAACTGACTACACACATTCTACATTTTTTAGTACTGCACTTTATTGCACAAAGGTGACTCACTAAACACATTAACTTACCAATTGATTTTATCACAATAGTTATCCAAATGCAGTCAAACTCAAAATACAATTCTACAAACTTTTCAAGGTTAAACAAATTACTTTTACTAAAAATAAAATGCCCCACATACATTCCCTTACAAATTATCAACTCACCTCTGAAACTGATTGGTATATAAAGAAGAATGCCACTTACACAGCAGATAGCCTTATACAGATTCTCTCTGCTTCAGTGCTTGCAGCAAAACCAAGATATGGCACAGTTTCACCCTCAAGTTAATCATATATACACATTACTAACAAATCATATTCCTTCACACAATAATTCAAAACCAAACACACATTTCTATTGATTCAACATTTCAAACCTTTCCAACGAGCATAATTTTCCTCCCTACCGCCAAAAGATAATGCAAAAGTCAACTGTCAACAGAGGTCAAAAGTTCAGCACTCTATAAAACACTGCTCTTCAACAAGTTTAGACTATGCATAAAAACTTACTTATGAGTACCAATAAAGAGAAAAAGTCTAATTAGAACCAACCAACACATAAACACATAAACTTGATAGATATCTCTAAAATATATATTTTTTAATGATTTTTTTCATGTTAGGGTATGCTTACGGGACAATTTACAGACTTCACACGGTACGTCGTACGTACGAGCATGGTACGCGAACGGTAAATCTACCGAAAAAAATAGCCTTTATGACTAAATATTATAATCCCCGGGGACCCCATCCCCCAAGGCTAAAATATAACGTTGGAGACCGTGGGATGAGCCCCAATGCCCCCACGGTCCCAGCCGGCTCCCCGCGGCCTTCGGGAGATGGCATTGCTTTTCATAAGAGAGAGCAGCTAACATGCTGCTCTCTCTCTGACGAAAAGCAATCTGCTTTACTATTTGAAAGAGAGAGCAGGTTTCCTGCTTCCTCTTTCAAATAGGAAAGCAGTTTGCTATGGTGGGGTGGGAGTCACAAGGCTCCAACCCTACCTTAGCAAACAGCAGTGTCCCTGGGGTAGGCACCCCGGGAAATTGCAGAAGCGGGCATTGGGGGGTGGTGGTCCCAAGGGCCATTAAATGCTCCAGGAGGGGTGCCGCGCAGCCTCCCTCTCAACATTGAAAAGCCCCGGGGGGTGGTGGTCCCCGGGGCTGGGGGGTCCGTCACAGACCCCCCTACATACAAAATTAGAGCCCCAGGAAGGTGGCGGTCCCCGCGGCTAGTGAGGGTGCTTGAGCCCCCCCCACACAGATTTTTTTTTTAAATGAAGCCCCGGGGGATGGGGTCCCAGGGGATTATAAAAATTGGTGATAGAGGCTAGTTTTTTTTAACAGGAGATTTACCGTGCGTGTACCATGCACATACATACCATGTATGGTGCAAAGTTTGTAAGGCGTCCCGTAAGCATACCTAAGCAAGAAAAAATCAATTAAAAAAATATACTTTATAGAAATCTATCTAGTTTATGTGTTTAGATGTTGGTTGGTTCTAATAGGAGCTTTTCTCTTTATTGGTACTTATATGTATGCACCTATGCAGAGTGTAAACTTGTTGAGGAGAAGTGTTTTCCAGTGTGATGAACTTTTGACCTCTGTGGACAGTTGACTTTTGCATTATCTGTTAGGGGTAGGGTGCAAAGTTATGTCAGTTGGAAAGGGTTCACATGTTGAACCAATAGAAATGTATGTTTGGTTTTGAATTAATGTGTGAAGGAATTTGACTTGTTATTAACATGTATATATGTGTAATTTGAGAGGGTAAATGTGCAATTTTTTGCTTCTGCTGCGAACACTGAAGTCAAGGGATTCTGTATAAGAATATCTGCTGTGTGAGTGGCATTTTTCTTAATCTACAAATCAATTTGAAAGGTGAGTTGATAACTTGTAAGGGAATGTATGCGGTACATTTTGTTTTTAGTAAGAGTAATGTGTTTATACTTGTAAAGAGTGTAGAATCATATTCTGAGTTTGTCTGCATTTGGATAACTATTGTGTTGAAATCATTACCTACGTTAATGTGTTTAGTGAGTCAGCTTTGTGCAATAAAGTGCAGTACTAAAAAATGTAGAATGTGTAGAGTCACCTTTTCAGTTGTAGAGTAGTTAATGGTGTTGCTTGTTTAGAATTAGGCTTGTGTTCTAAATCTACAATTTTCCAGTCAGTATACACCCACAGCTGCATGCACTTATGAGATTTACAAGCCCCTTGTGCCTTTTTGTTGTTGTACTGTGTCCCTTTTTTATGTAATGTTGGAAAAATAATGTAGTAAATGACATATGTATTTGCAAAATGAGTTGGGTTGTCCACTGTAATGTATTAGATATATACATGGAATGTGTGCAGTCACTTAACCGTTTTAGAGTAGTAAATGTGTTTTGGTAAAATGCATGGTCTCATATTTATTTGTCTAATATCACACTGTGCGTCTGTTTACATTAAGGAACTATATTCACCCCTTTTTCCAAATGTATCTCCCTCTCTCCTCATACTCACCCCTCTCTTCTCATACACACCCCTCTCTCCTCATACTTCCCTTCTCTGTGCTTATATTCTCCTGTCTCTCCCCATATTCCTCCTCTCACCTCATGTTCCTCCCTCTCTCTTCATACGTTTCCCTTCTCTACATAATCCCTGCTCTCTCCTCTTACTACTCCCTCTCTCCCTGCATGCACTCTGGGGCAGATTTACAAGCCCCTTGTGCGTTTTTGTTGTTCTATTGTGTCACTTCTTGGATGTAATGTTGGCAAAAATAATGTAGAAAATTGCATATGTATTTACAAAATGAGTGAGGGTTGTCCACTGAAATGTAGTATTTATATACATGGAATGTGTGCAGTCACTTAACCATTTTATTAGTAGAAATGTGTTTTGGTAAAATGCATGGTCTCATATTTATTTGTCTAATGTCACACTGCGCGTCGGTGTACATTAAGGAATTATATTCGCCCCTTTTTCCATATTCATCCCCCTCTCTCCTAATACTCACCTCTCTCTTCTCATACACACCCCTCTCTCTACATACTTCCCCTCTCTGTGTTTTTATTCCCCTGTCTCTCCTTATATTCCTCCTCTCTCCTCATTTCCCTCCCTCTTCATACTTTTCCTTTCTCTTCATACTCCCTGCTCTCTCCTCTTACTCCTCCCTCTCTCCCTGCATAAACTCTGGGGCAGATTTATAAGCCTCTTGCGCATCTTTGTTGTTCTATTGTGTCACTTTTTTGATGTAATGTTGGCAAAAATAATGTAGTAAACTGCATATGTATTTGCATAATGAGTCAGAGTTGTCCACTGAAATGTAGTAGTTATATACATGGAATGTGTGCAGTCACTTAACCGTTTTAGAGTAGAAAATGTGTTTTGGTAAAATGTATGTTCTCATATTTTTTGTCTAATATCACACTGTGCATCTGTGTACATTAAGGAATTATATTTGCTTCGTATTCCATATTTCCCCCTCTCTTGTCATAGTCCCCCCTCTCTCCTCATACACACTCCTTTCTCCTTACTCTTCCCCCTCACATTCCTTCTCTCTCTCATCATACTCTCTCTTCTCTCCTTATACTCCTACCTCTCTCCTCATACTTCCTTCACTCCTCATACGCATCCATCTCCTCATACTTCTTCCTGTGTCCTCATAGTACCGTGTGTCTCCTAATACACCCTCTCGTTTCTGCACATTCTCCCCCCTCTGTTCTCATACTCTCCCTTCTGTCCTCATACACACTCCTTTTTCCTTATACTCTCCTCATATTTGCCCCTATTTTTCCATACTCGTCCTACTCTTCATATTCCCCCATGTTTTCATATTCACCCCTCTCCTCATACTTTTTACTGTCTCCTCATATTACCCCCTCTTTACTTATACACTCACTCCCCCCTTATATTCCTCTTTTTTTACATTCTTCTCTCTCACTCTTCATATTCCCTCCTCTCTCTTCATTCATACTCCTCTCTCCTTATACTTCCCCTTTCTTCTTGTACTCACCCCTCTTTGCAGATACTCTCTCTTCTTTTCTTATACTCCTTTCTGTCTTCTCATACTCTCACCTCTCTCCTAACACTCCTTCTAACACTCCACTCTCTCCTGATATTCTTCCTCTATTCTTATTCTCACCTTTCTCTCCTCATACTCACCCATGTCCTTATACTCTCCCCTATCTTCAAATTCCCCACTCTCTCCTCTTACTCCTCCCTCTCTCTTCATACTAACCTCTTCTCCTTATATTCCCCTCTCCCCTCATGCTCCCCTTTCTTCTCATATTTCCCTCTCTCCTCATACACCCCCTCTTTCCTTATATTTCTCTTTTCTCCTCCCTCTCTTCTCATACTGTCTGCTTTCTCCTCATACTCACTCCTCTTTGCTTGTACTTCGCCTTTGTCCTCATACTCGCCCCTCCTTTCATATACTCTCTCTCTCCTCACACTCTCCTTCTCTCTCCTTATACTCCCCTTCTCTCCTGATATTCCCCCTGTCTCCTCATTCTCCCCTCGTTGTCCTCATACTCACCCCTGTCATCATACTACACCATATTTCCTACCACTCTCCTTACAGAAGTGTAATCATTTAGTCAGTACTCAAGTATTGATGCAGTGATGTAGGCCTTAGCAGATGAACTGCTTGAATCCCTTATCCAGTATATATGCATTTTTGTATCCATGTGCACTCTTATGTTTCACATCTTCAATTCTGCATTCTGTATCCTTATACTTCCATCAAACACTCTGTGACTGTTCTTGCACTATTATGTTTATGCAGTGTGTAGCACTTCTGTTATCAGTTGCACAGTGGTAATAGAATAGTATATTTCATATATTTATTTTGATAATGTTATATATATTTTTAATAACAGATTCTATTTATCAACACTAAAAGGAATTCATTATGCCTTCAAAAAGTGAAAAGAGGAAACAACACAATAAAGTGTATTATTTAAAGAGAAGTCATCCACAAGATTTATCTGGACAACAATGTGTGAACAAAAAGAAAAAAAGTCCAGGTAAGAGAACGAAGATTTTTTTGAAGAAATTATCAAACACTAAGAGTAGTGTGGACAATGTCAAAAATACAAATAGTGTATCTGCAACTAAAAAGAAAAACAAGAGAAAAGAGAACAACCATGGGAAATCATCTTGTAAAAAAAAGTGTATAGTAAAAGGAGGAAGAATCAATTTGAGGAAATTAGAAAAAAAAATGTTTTATAATAGAGTTGTGTCGAATTTGATCAAGGAAGTGAAGAAATGTAAAAAAAACAGCATTTTATAAGAAGAAGAAACAAATAGATAATATAGTTGAGAAAGCTTTCAAATTTAACTTTTTTTTATTTTATTTTAATAATCAATAGAATTTGGTCACTAGATAAGGCAATCCATTTAATGAAGGTCAAAAGTAAGTGAAGAAGAGTAATTACCAGAAGTAATGTTTCTGATGTTTTTTTGGGTGAATGGAAACATAGTTTAAGTTCTGAGCCTTTTTTTAATGAAGAGAGTTATCTTCCGAGTAATGATTTGTTGCATGCAGTTGACACTAGTGGTCGTGCTTATGATGTTAGAAATGGTTGTGCTATTGAGAAAGGGATAATTGTTCATAGAAATGCAGAAGAGGTGTTAGCTAATGAAGTTTTAGCGATACGTCGTAAGCTCCAGTGTACACCTGGAAGTGCAGTAGAATTTGTAGTGCACGGCAGGAATCTATAGATTTTTTACGCAATTTCTTACGTAACTATACTAAGAAAAGTGTTAAACAAGAGGTTAAAATGTTGCAAGGACTAGACCCTTGCGGAGGGAGGGAAAATACTGGTTTGCAAGGTCATTCACTGGCTTGTCTTTCTAAAAAAGTATGTAATAGTGTTTTTCACCATTTCAGGATGTTAGCAGTACATCATACTCAAATGAGGAAATTAGTCAGAAGATTGTATTATGTAAAAAGTCCAGCACTAATGTTTGCGTGGATATGTATCAGATGTAATGAATGTTTGTGAAGAAATTCAGGCTAGTTACTTTGGGCCTGAGGAAGACAGTGCAGAAATTGATACATTAATAGAAGGAAATGTGGAAGAGAATGTACAACATTGTAGTACAGAAAATTTTGAGCAAGAAATTACGAAGTTTAAGGTAATTTCAGGTGAAATGCCAAATTATTCTTGTATTTGTTGTCGAGAATTGTTTTGATTTGAGTTCTGATCAGCGCATTTGTAAATATTGTTATAACAAATTAGACAAGAACAAAATGCCTGCTAGAGTTGTGCATAATAATCTTGAATTGGTAAATATTTCTTCTGAACTTATGGATTTAAATACCGATGAGTCTATTCTAATTCAATGTGTGCATGTATTTCAGGCTATTGTTCGTATGGAGCCTAAGACAGGGAAATTGCCTCCTTCAGATTTACAGAGAGGATTAAAGGGAAGGGTTGTATATTTGCCTCTAGATTTAAAGAAAAATATTGAAACAATTTGGGTAGATACTGTAGAAGATGAACCTTTATTTATTCTTGTTAATGGTGTTCCTACTAAGAGTAAGAAAATCCGGCAAGAATTAGTGGATGTTAGGAAAGTGAAAAAGGCAACGTTGTATCTGGTAAAATATAATCAATACTATAAAAATGTATATGTGGGTTAAGAAGAAATAACTGTAGACAAAGATAGTGACTTGTTATGTGGACAATTTAAAAAAGTTGATGTGTCCAGAAGTGAAGAAATCTACGAACATCACAGTGTTCATCACCTTAATTCCAAAGAAGTGATGGGGAATACTATAGAGTTATTCCAAATGAAAGAAGCAAAGAGAAGTCCTATTAAAGTATGGGAAAAAAGCTTGGAAGCTCGTTCTTTCCCTCACTTGTTTCCAACAGGAAAAGGAAAACGATATGATGACCGACCTGTGCAGACTCCTGAATCTGAATATCGGACATCAAGATTGTATGCATAAGATCCAAGATTTTGACAATGTATTCCGTATGTGTTTCATCTTTTGTTTGAGAGTGACTTGTCTGGACTTTCTTATGCAGTCAACCATATATTGAAAACAGTTGTACATCTGCAAAATGTTTCAGCAAAGGAATTTATGGATAAAGTACAGCAGAAAGATAATGTTTTGGAATTTCAGCTGATTAATCTCATGGCATGTCAGCGTGCTACTAATGAGTACTGGTACCGTTGTCATGGAGAACTTAAATGTATGCTAAGGAACTTAGGAACTCCTACATGGTTCCTTACTCTAAGCTGTGCTGAATATTCTTGGGATGATTTACTTCAATTTCTTCGAGAGGCAAATCCAAATTTTGGAAATATTGAATACAAGGCACCTGTAGAATTGTGCTCTTTAGATCCCGTTAATGTATGCAAGTATTTTAATCATAGAATTGAAGCTATGATGTCTTTTATCAACAATAAAACAAAATCCTCCTCTTCAAGAGGTTCTGGATTTCTTTTGGAGAAAGAAGTATCAAGCGAGAGGTGCTCCTCACATACATATGTTGATATGGATCAAAGATGCTCCCAAATTTGGAACAGACTCAGATGATACTGTGTTGTCTTTTATTGAAGAATATGCTACATGTGATATACCTAAAAGTACAGAAGATAAGGACTTAAGACAACAAGTCTTACGTTTCCAAAGCCATCGTTGTGGGAAATACTGTCGTCGAAATTACAAATTTAAAGACAAATTCTACACCAAATGTCGTTTTGGATTTCCACATCCTGTAATATCAAAAGGAAGAGTGAACTGTTTTATTTCATCTTTGTGACATACTATCACAAGAAAGTCTCCAAAAAATACCTACAAGAAGAAATGAAGAGTCAAAGTACATAAATGACTGCAACCCAGTCATGTTGTCCATGTGGAATGCTGACATGGATATTCAATACATTGCGGACAATTCCATTGCTCAATATGTAACGTCATACATACCAAAATCAGAAAAGACGGAATTGAAGGAAATGTGGGAAGAGATTTCCCATGAGAAGAGTCTAAGTAAGAAATTATATAGTTACAGTTTGAGGATGTTATCTCATCGAGAAATTGGAGCGTATGAATGCTCAGATCGCTTATCATCTGCAAGTCTAGAGAATCATTTGGGTGAGTCTAGGTCTTGCTGCAACACAAAATCAAGCTGAGAAAGAACCAGAAGTACAGATATTGTGAAAACAAATATGTTGGATGCATATTATGCAATAAGAAGTCATCATCTAGGGAATATTTGTCTCTATGAAGAGTGGCAACTTATATTTTTAAACAGAATATTATAGGAAACATCAAAAATGGTATGTATGCCGTGATTGGTTCTGAAGGATGTTTGGTGAAACAAAGAAAAGGACATTTGATTAATCACCGTAAACTGAGTTGTGAAACTCCTGACAAAAGGGAATTTTACTATTTAGCAACTTTTCAAGCGCGTGGCGTTCAGAATTGGAATGATTTGGAGATTGGAGATTTTGACAGCTATGAAGATTCGATCCACGCAAGTAAACATACTATAGAATGTCCTGTTTTTGCTAATTATGTGAAAATGTTGAACGATGAAATTGAGCAAGAAGCTACAATTGCAGCTGAGATTGCTAGAGACAGTTCTCAAGACAGTCAAACTTCTGCTCCGGTGAGTCAGGATCCACTAGGAGAACCAATTGTTCAAAATGAAGCAGCAACTGCTAAGGAAGAGGTGAAAACAGCAATGTATCAAGCTCAAGAAGATGTAACAAACTTAGGAAACTTGGAAGAACAACTAAATGTTGAACAGAAACAAATATATGAGCAATTGAGAGAACAGACAGACCATGGATAACTTCATGAAAAGAAAGAGTGCTCGTGCTCATCATTTCAACCTATCCGAATGTACGTAAGTGAACAAGCTGGAACAGGAAAACGATTTTTAATTAAAGTAATCTCAACGTATCTACAGAAAACAACTGAGTCATATTTGTCTTGTGTTGTCACTGCTCCAACTGGGAATCCGAAACCGGTCCCAGGATGCTTGTTTCCGGTCCAGGGAAGACATGGCTTGGCAGTTCGGGCTGGACTGTTCCCATGAGGCACAGGGTCAGACTGATTTGCATATGGCCATGTCTGAACTGGGGTGGCTGAGTGAGCTAAAGAATGGTGATGGATTACACCAAGATCAGTTGACTGGGGGTGAGTGTTTGATTTGCTCAAACGGTCCGTCCATCATCCCCTTTTGTATCGCTTTTTTAGCCCTAAGTTAGCAGGGTATGCTCAGACGTGAGTCCTTTGCTCACTTGGCCACTGGATTCAAGATAGCCTGGCTGATGAGGATTATGAATCCGAAACTGGTCTCAGGATGCTTGTTCCCGGTCCAGGGAAGACATGGCTTGGCAGTTCGGGCTGGACTCTTCCCATGAGGCACAGGGTCAGACTGGTTTGCATATGGCCATGTCTGAACTGGGGTGGCTGAGTGAGCTAAAGAATGATAATGGATTAAAACCAGATGAGTTGACTGGGCGTGAGTGTTTGATTTGCTCAAACGCTCCGTCCATCATCCCCTTTTGTATCGCCAACTGGGTTGGCAGCACACAATATTAAAGGACTTACTTTACATCGTTTATTAATGCTATCAGTAGAGCATGAAAACAAATTGGAATACCACAAGCTATCTGGAGAAGCTTGTTGTGAAGTTTCAAGAGTCTTAAAGAAAATTCAACTTCTCATTATTGATGAGGTAAGCATGTTATTAAACTTAATGCTTGCCTTTGTGCATTTAAGAATGCAACAAATTCTTAAAACAGAGTGTGATGTATTATTTGGAGGAAAACATGTCATAGTTTTTGGAGATCTACTACAACTTACTCCTGTAAAAGGACAACCAGTGTTTAAAACATGCATAAAGATACCAGAACGTCTATGGGGAGCATTGGAAATGTGAACATTTGGTCTTGTTTTGAGTATAAGGAACGTATTTCAAATATGTGACAGGCAAATGATGCTGATTATGGAACTATTCTTCAAGATATAAGTATTGGAAAAGTGACTGAACATGGCAAAGAAGCTTTACAGAGACAATTACTTTCGCATTTGTTTCCAAATGAAAATATTGTTCCTGAGTAAATATATATGAGAATTGCAGAAAACGAATCTGTAATTTGCTTAATGCCAACACTGCGTGAATGTTCTATATTCAATGAAAAAATTAAAAAATTGGAAGCTATTGATAAAATAGAACATGGAGGATTCACTATTATTTTGACCGAAAAGTTGAAGAAGAAATTTGATTATTTAGAGAAATCGATAGGTAAAACTGCTGCTTTAGAAAATAATTTATATACATGTGTAAAGTGTAGGGTAATTTTACGACATAATTTGAATGTGGAAAAAGGTTTAGTAAATGGAGCAATGGGTAAAATTGTTGATTTCGTTAATTACGTAAATAGAGATGGTATTGGATTTTTGAAAATCAAATTTGATGAAGTACAACAATTTAGTTGTTGTTCAGCTCAGTGTTTGCTTGTAAAAGAATTCTATGTTGGCAGAAAACGGTTTCCTATTTCTTTGGTGTATGCGGTGACCATTCATAAATCTCAAGGTTTAAGTGTAGATAGTGCTTTAGTGAATATTGGAAGTACCGTGTTTAAAGAGGGTATGGCATATGTTGCTATGTCTCGAGTGAGAACTTTATCTCTTTATATAACTTTATCAAAATTGTGTGAAAGAGTATAATTGGTTAAGATGAGAATATGCACCCAATTTAGGTCAATATCCAGTATTTGGAAAGCATGTGGTAGGTAGAAAAAGAAGATTTGAGTATATCTTTTAGTGAAGATCTAGAGAAAGAAAAAAAACAATATGAATTTGTGATTGCAAGGAAAAAGAAAAAGGACAGTGTTGAAGAGAATGTTGGTTATCAGTTTGAAAATAGTTCTGGTGTCAACTGCTATGCTAATGTAGTTGTTAATGTTGTTTTTTCTCTTGAAAATTTGCAACAGCAAATTGTAGAAAACCGAGACGAAAGATTCTGTTAGTTGTTGTCTTCTGTTTATGAGAAATATAGTAGTGATAAAAGTAAAATAGAAAGTGTTTCGGATATTCAATTGTTTTGGACATATGTTCTGGTTCTACTCAATTTATGCAAGATTGTCATGAATTTCTTATGAATATGCTTGTTGTATTGGAAGATGAAGGTATAGATATTGAAAACCTTTTTGGGCTTTCTTATCAATGGCAACATTTTTTTTTTTAAGTCTTTGGTGAATTAATTAATTCATGACAAAAAGGCATATTTAGAAAAAAATCAAGTCATATAACAAATCAGCCAGAAAGTACAGACAATAGTTAACATTCCTTCTTTGGTTTACAAAATTATATATACAATCAATCAAAATTTAATCCCCACATTTTTTCAAATTTTCTCACTCCCCCAGTCCTCTGAGCATAACGTTGTTCGCTTTTCCTAACTCTTTTTATTTTCTGATACCATTCCTGCACCTAGGCAACCTGCTCGGACCGCCAGTTCTGAAGTAGCAGCGATCTGGCCACTGCCATTGCAATATAAACAAGTTTTGCCAGCTGGTCTGGAAGCTTAAGATTCGTATCAAAACCAAACAACCCTAATTTAGCAGTGGAAAAAATCATGATTTTATAATGAATTTGAAAAAAAGCAAACATTTCGTCCCAAAACATCTTGATTTTCGAGCAGTGGACCTTTATATGGGACCAGTTGGCTGGGGCATATTGTAGACATCTGAAGCAATTAGATGAGGTATTAATGTACATCTTTGCAATGGCCACCGGCCTACGATACAGAAGCCATTTGGAGAAGAATATCATTCTACGCCAATTGGCTCCTCTTAATGCACTGAAATTAAATGTATTGATGGTCTTCCAAACATTCAGTGATAGCCCATAATTTTCTTGTTCCAGCCATTTTTTTATTGCTTTCGAACCTAAGTCCCCCTCCCTACTCTGTGCTAAACAACGTTTCCAATCTCCGGGTTTCTTTATCCGTAAATCTACAAAAAGATCATTAGTCAATTGGGTAGATTGACTAATCTGTGTTGGGTCTATTTGCCCCAGAGTTTTATAAATCAAATTATAGGAACCTATCAACAGAAAATTCCCCTCAATTAAACTGGCCATATCGTTCAGTGTTATCCAAAATCCATTCCTGACAAAATCGGATAGCGCAACAAACCCTGCCCGCCCCCAATTTTCAACTATCTCTGGTCCTATTTTAATCCCTAAGAATGAAAATACACTAATCAGGGATGTTTTTAAATTAAAGAGGGGAATAGAGTATCTTTTAAGCATAGCAGAACGTCGCTTAAAAAAACAGATCAATGTCTTATAGCGGACAAATTTAGGAGATTTAATTACCTGAAGGGGGGAGGGGATCTGATTCTCAAGGCAGATTAAATCAAAAAAGACAGTTATAAATAAGTTTTGGGCATGAGATTGGTTTTTAAATCTTGCCAGATACTGGGCAAAATAGGCATTATATTAATCTTTAAGATTTGGAACAGAAAGACCTCCTTGCTCCGTGTCCTCGTAAAGAGTCCCTATTGCAATTCGAGGTGTCTTTTTTGCCCAGACAAAGGCTGAAAACCGAGAATAGAAAAAATCACACTGGGCAAAAAACAGGGAATGGTGGAAAACAAAAAATTAAATAGAGAAAGGATGGACATTTTTATCAATGCCACCCGGCCAAGAATAGATAATGGCAATGAGTTCCACCGTGCAAACATTGTGCGAACTTTCTGTAGAGGAGGATCAAAATGACGTTTATACAGATCTTTAATTGAGGCAGAAAAAAAAATATATATATATCTTTTAGGTCTATTATTGATACAGCTGCCTAAATCAGGATGAAGATCTGGGTCTATGCCACCACAAACCAAGATTTCTGTTTTTTTGTTTGTTAATCCGGTATCCCCCCAAAGCCTCGAATTCTTTAAAGATCTGTATAGCCTGCGTTTGAGATTGCATATCAGGTTTAATTAACAACATAATATCATCGGCGTATAATTTAATCTTGGCCATAGAGATAACGGGAGGGGAAATATTTGCACAATTTCGAATTGCCACTACAAGTGGCTCAATAAAAAAAGCAAAAAGGACAGGTGACAATGGGCATACTTGCCTCGTGCCCCGCTTAACTGCCACTGATCCCACCATAGCTGTATTAATAATAACATTGGCTTTGGCATCCGTGTAAAGATTCTGAATTAAGTTTATAATTTTTTGCGGGATCCCAAAATGCTGTAAAATAACAAAAAGTGTTGCCCAAACCACCAAATCAAAAGCTTTGTCGGCGTCTAGTAGTAAAATTAACGCTGGGACCCCCCCGTGTCTCAAAAAAATCTAAGGCCCCGGTCAAATAATGTTTGTTCATAAATCGTAATCAATTTTAGACCTGCGATAAAACCATTTTGGTCCGGATGTATCAAGTCTGATGAAATAATATTAAAACATATTGATAATAGTTTGGTGGTAATTTTATAGTCAGAATTTAATAGTGTAATTGGTCTGTATGAGTTGGGGTTCTTAGGTTCCTTCCCCTTCTTCAGAAAGCTCACCACTGTTCCCTCCCGAAAAGAGTCTGGAATTGGACCACCGTCCAACATAGAATTGAGTAATAACAAAAAGAGATCAGAAAGGGAACTAAAAAAAACCTTGAAAAACTCGGCTGGAAACCCATCAGGGCCGCAAGCCTTACCACTAGGAAGATCTTTAACCATCAACTCTATTTCCTCTCTAGAGAAAGGATTTGCCATTGTCAATTGATCAGTTTGAGAGAGAATTGGTAGTACTTGTTTACCTAAGAAATCCGGTAACTTTTGATGGTCAATATTATGTTGCTTACTATAAATCTCATTATAGTGAGAGAGCATTACATCCCCTATCTCAGACGGCTCTAATATCTCCCTATTAGTGGTTGGGCATTTTAAGGATCGAATCAAATTAGCGGTAGCTTGTTCTCCAGCCTGCCAGGCCAAGAATTTCCCTGTGCAATTACTCTCTTCAAAAAAAAATTGAGATTGCTTGGAAAATCTCTTCACTCTGGGCAAAAAAAGTTGCATTGAGTTCCCGCTTGGTCACTTAGTTGACTTTGAACACTACTAGAGGGATTATATTGCCGTTGTTCAGTTAAAGCCTGTATTTTTTGCTGCAGCGCATTCTTTCAAATTCCTAGCTGCGGACATCTCTGCTGCGTCTTTCCGAATAACAACACTCCAAATAAAAGCCTTCAGAGAGTCCCAGACTATATGGAGAGGGGCCGTTTCAATGTTACGGGCAATAAAGTCTGTAATCTCTAGTTTTAACGATGAGACCCAAGTTTCATCATACAAATATGTCTTATTAAATATCCATCGTTTGGGAACTCTCGTATTTTCCTCCAAAGCAAATTCAATAACTAGCATCGCATGGTCAGAGAAGCCATTATGCAAGGTTTTCTGATAAGAAAACTTTAGTTGTCTAGAAACAAGACAAAAATCAATATGAGAGGAAGATTTAAACTTTCCTGACCAGCAAGTAAACTCTTTTTTGGATGGATTTTGAGAGCGCCATGGGTCACAAAGATCAAGTATTGTCATGTTATTTAAAATATATCTAAATGATTTAGGTTTAATCTGCTTTTTTGACAAAGCTGTGCAATCCAATTTTAAATCCAAAAGAATATTAAAATGGCCACCAATAATAATATCCCCTCCTACCATTAGTAACGACTGAAACAGATCCTCATTAATCCCTGAGTCATCATCCACTGGGGCATGGAAACTAACAAAAGTAATCGGTCTTTGTCTGTTTTTTATTTTGCATGTAGCTCAACTCCAACGACCCGAGACACCCTCTTCTGTCTGTATGATTTCAGCGCATATATTCTTATTAAGGAAAAGGCAACCCCCCTCTGACACTCATTAAATGAGGAAAAAAATGGGTATGAAGCCCATTCTTTGAACATAGAGAACTCTTTGATTTTAACCGCTGGGATATGAGTCTCTTGCAACAATATTACAGCAGGATTTTCTGACTTAATCCACATTTAAACCGTTTACATTAAAGGAGATTATTTCCAAACCCTAGTAGACGTTTTAAAGTAATATACACTCTGAAATAAGACATTTAAAAAATAAAGCACATTTTCTGTCTGTCCACGCTTTCTTTTATCACATGCATCTGGTCAAAAGAAACCCCTCTAAGTCCCAAAAAAATGAAAAAGAAACAAAAAAATAACACCAAGGACTCCGTTTTTTGTTCTTTCCCCCCTCACTACCCACATACCCCCCCACCCAAAACCTCGACCCCACCCAGCCCAGCAACCAGTGGCCTAACTCCCTTCCCCCATGCTGGCCACTGGAACCTATCCCCTAGCATTGGGGTGTCCTATTATTACATCCCTTGACCCCTGGGTCCCTTGGCCCCCCACCACTTTGCTTTCTCTCCCTCAAACTAACAATAAAAGGAAAAACATAATTACTAAAACCAGCGATCCTAACTCTGCTAACCATATGAAATGGTAATTGCAAACACAACAGTGATGGACAGAATGTGGATCAATGTCACACATTCACCCCAGTCCAAAGATCTGGGCCCAAATCCATCGTTTTTCCACTCCACACCACCCTGGGTTAGACAATGGCGATATGCAAATCAGCGCTGACCCTGTGCCCCATGGGAACAGTCCAGTCCGAACTACAAAAGCCATGTCCTTCCCAGAACGGAATCAAGCATCCGAGGACCGGCCCGGTTTCGAGGTAACACCTCTCATCAGCCCGGCTAGCTTGACTCCAGTGGTGTGGAGTGCCTGGGACTCACGTCTGAGCATCCCCAGTACACTTAGAGCGGTAATTGCAAACACAACAGTGATGGACAGAATGTGGATCAATGTCACACATTCACCCCAGTCCAAAGATCTGGGCCCAAATCCATCGTTTTTCCACTCCACACCACCCTGGGTTGGACAATGGCGATATGCAAATCAGCGCTGACCCTGTGCCCCATGGGAACAGTCCAGTCCGAACTACAAAAGCCATGTCCTTCCCAGAACGGAATCAAGCATCCGAGGACCGGCCCGGTTTCGAGTTAACACCTCTCATCAGCCCGGCTAGCTTGACTCCAGTGGTGTGGAGTGCCTGGGACTCACGTCTGAGCATCCCCAGTACACTTAGAGCGGTAATTGCAAACACAACAGTGATGGACAGAATGTGGATCAATGTCACACATTCACCCCAGTCCAAAGATCTGGGCCCAAATCCATCGTTTTTCCACTCCACACCACCCTGGGTTGGACAATGGCGATATGCAAATCAGCGCTGACCCTGTGCCCCATGGGAACAGTCCAGTCCGAACTACAAAAGCCATGTCCTTCCCAGAACGGAATCAAGCATCCGAGGACCGGCCCGGTTTCGAGGTAACACCTCTCATCAGCCCGGCTAGCTTGACTCCAGTGGTGTGGAGTGCCTGGGACTCACGTCTGAGCATCCCCAGTACACTTAGAGCGGTAATTGCAAACACAACAGTGATGGACAGAATGTGGATCAATGTCACACATTCACCCCAGTCCAAAGATCTGGGCCCAAATCCATTGTTTTTCCACTCCACACCACCCTGGGTTAGACAATGGCGATATGCAAATCAGCGCTGACCCTGTGCCCCATGGGAACAGTCCAGTCCGAACTACAAAAGCCATGTCCTTCCCAGAACGGAATCAAGCATCCGAGGACCGGCCCGGTTTCGAGGTAACACCTCTCATCAGCCCGGCTAGCTTGACTCCAGTGGTGTGGAGTGCCTGGGACTCACGTCTGAGCATCCCCAGTACACTTAGAGCGGTAATTGCAAACACAACAGTGATGGACAGAATGTGGATCAATGTCACACATTCACCCCAGTCCAAAGATCTGGGCCCAAATCCATCGTTTTTCCACTCCACACCACCCTGGGTTAGACAATGGCGATATGCAAATCAGCGCTGACCCTGTGCCCCATGGGAACAGTCCAGTCCGAACTACAAAAGCCATGTCCTTCCCAGAACGGAATCAAGCATCCGAGGACCGGCCCGGTTTCGAGGTAACACCTCTCATCAGCCCGGCTAGCTTTACTCCAGTGGTGTGGAGTGCCTGGGACTCACGTCTGAGCATCCCTAGTACACTTAGAGCGGTAATTGCAAACACAACAGTGATGGACAGAATGTGGATCAATGTCACACATTCACCCCAGTCCAAAGATCTGGGCCCAAATCCATTGTTTTTCCACTCCACACCACCCTGGGTTAGACAATGGCGATATGCAAATCAGCGCTGACCCTGTGCCCCATGGGAACAGTCCAGTCCGAACTACAAAAGCCATGTCCTTCCCAGAACGGAATCAAGCATCCGAGGACCGGCCCGGTTTCGAGGTAACACCTCTCATCAGCCCGGCTAGCTTGACTCCAGTGGTGTGGAGTGCCTGGGACTCACGTCTGAGCATCCCCAGTACACTTAGAGCGGTAATTGCAAACACAACAGTGATGGACAGAATGTGGATCAATGTCACACATTCACCCCAGTCCAAAGATCTGGGCCCAAATCCATCGTTTTTCCACTCCACACCACCCTGGGTTAGACAATGGCGATATGCAAATCAGCGCTGACCCTGTGCCCCATGGGAAGAGTCCAGTCCGAACTACAAAAGCCATGTCCTTCCCAGAACGGAATCAAGCATCCGAGGACCGGCCCGGTTTCGAGGTAACACCTCTCATCAGCCCGGCTAGCTTGACTCCAGTGGTGTGGAGTGCCTGGGACTCACGTCTGAGCATCCCCAGTACACTTAGAGCGGTAATTGCAAACACAACAGTGATGGACAGAATGTGGATCAATGTCACACATTCACCCCAGTCCAAAGATCTGGGCCCAAATCCATTGTTTTTCCACTCCACACCACCCTGGGTTAGACAATGGCGATATGCAAATCAGCGCTAACCCTGTGCCCCATGGGAACAGTCCAGTCCGAACTACAAAAGCCATGTCCTTCCCAGAACGGAATCAAGCATCCGAGGACCGGCCCGGTTTCGAGGTAACACCTCTCATCAGCCCGGCTAGCTTGACTCCAGTGGTGTGGAGTGCCTGGGACTCACGTCTGAGCATCCCCAGTACACTTAGAGCGGTAATTGCAAACACAACAGTGATGGACAGAATGTGGATCAATGTCACACATTCACCCCAGTCCAAAGATCTGGGCCCAAATCCATCGTTTTTCCACTCCACACCACCCTGGGTTAGACAATGGCGATATGCAAATCAGCGCTGACCCTGTGCCCCATGGGAACAGTCCAGTCCGAACTACAAAAGCCATGTCCTTCCCAGAACGGAATCAAGCATCCGAGGACCGGCCCGGTTTCGAGGTAACACCTCTCATCAGCCCGGCTAGCTTGACTCCAGTGGTGTGGAGTGCCTGGGACTCACGTCTGAGCATCCCCAGTACACTTAGAGCGGTAATTGCAAACACAACAGTGATGGACAGAATGTGGATCAATGTCACACATTCAACCCAGTCCAAAGATCTGGGCCCAAATCCATCGTTTTTCCACTCCACACCACCCTGGGTTAGACAATGGCGATATGCAAATCAGCGCTGACCCTGTGCCCCATGGGAACAGTCCAGTCCGAACTACAAAAGCCATGTCCTTCCCAGAACGGAATCAAGCATCCGAGGACCGGCCCGGTTTCGAGGTAACACCTCTCATCAGCCCGGCTAGCTTGACTCCAGTGGTGTGGAGTGCCTGGGACTCACGTCTGAGCATCCCCAGTACACTTAGAGCGGTAATTGCAAACACAACAGTGATGGACAGAATGTGGATCAATGTCACACATTCACCCCAGTCCAAAGATCTGGACCCAAATCCATCGTTTTTCCACTCCACACCACCCTGGGTTAGACAATGGCGATATGCAAATCAGCGCTGTCCCTGTGCCCCATGGGAACAGTCCAGTCCGAACTACAAAAGCCATGTCCTTCCCAGAACGGAATCAAGCATCCGAGGACCGGCCCGGTTTCGAGGTAACACCTCTCATCAGCCCGGCTAGCTTGAGTGGAAAAACGATGGATTTGGGCCCAGATCTTTGGACTGGGGTGAATGTGTGACATTGATCCACATTCTGTCCATCACTGTTGTGTTTGCAATTACCGCTCTAAGTGTACTGGGGATGCTCAGACGTGAGTCCCAGACACTCCACACCACTGGAGTCAAGCTGGCCGGGCTGATGAGAGGTGTTACCTCGAAACCGGGCCGGTCCCCGGATGCTTGATTCCGTTCTGGGAAGGACATGGCTTTTGTAGTTCGGACTGGACTGTTCCCATGGGGCACAGGGTCAGCGCTGATTTGCATATCGCCATTGTCTAACCCTGGGTGGTGTGGAGTGGAAAAACGATGGATTTGGGCCCAGATCTTTGGACTGGGGTGAATGTGTGACATTGATCCACATTCTGTCCATCACTGTTGTGTTTGCAATTACCGCTCTAAGTGTACTGGGGATGCTCAGACGTGAGTCCCATACACTCCACACCACTGGAGTCAAGCCAGCCGGGCTGATGAGAGGTGTTACCTCGAAACCGGGCCGGTCCTCGGATGCTTGATTCCGTTCTGGGAAGGACATGGCTTTTGTAGTTCGGACTGGACTGTTCCCATGGGGCACAGGGTCAGCGCTGACTTGCATATCGCCATTGTCTAACCCTGGGTGGTGTGGAGTGGAAAAACGATGGATTTGGGCCCAGATCTTTGGACTGGGGTGAATGTGTGACATTGATCCACATTCTGTCCATCACTGTTGTGTTTGCAATTAACGCTCTAAGTGTACTGGGGATGCTCAGACGTGAGTCCCAGACACTCCACACCACTGGAGTCAAGCTAAGCGGGCTGATGAGAGGTGTTACCTCGAAACCGGGCCGGTCCTCGGATGCTTGATTCCGTTCTGGGAAGGACATGGCTTTTGTAGTTCGGACTGGACTGTTCCCATGGGGCACAGGGTCAGCGCTGATTTGCATATCGCCATTGTCTGACCCTGGGTGGTGTGGAGTGGAAAAACGATGGATTTGGGCCCAGATCTTTGGACTGGGGTGAATGTGTGACATTGATCCACATTCTGTCCATCACTGTTGTGTTTGCAATTACCGCTCTAAGTGTACTGGGGATGCTCAGACGTGAGTCCCAGACACTCCACACCACTGGAGTCAAGCTAGCCGGGCTGATGAGAGGTGTTACCTCGAAACCGGGCCGGTCCTCGGATGCTTGATTCCGTTCTGGGAAGGACATGGCTTTTGTAGTTCGGACTGGACTGTTCCCATGGGGCACAGGGTCAGCGCTGATTTGCATATCGCCATTGTCTAACCCTGGGTGGTGTGGAGTGGAAAAACGATGGATTTGGGCCCAGATCTTTGGACTGGGGTGAATGTGTGACATTGATCCACATTCTGTCCATCACTGTTGTGTTTGCAATTACCGCTCTAAGTGTACTGGGGATGCTCAGACGTGAGTCCCAGACACTCCACACCACTGGAGTCAAGCTAGCCGGGCTGATGAGAGGTGTTACCTCGAAACCGGGACGGTCCTCGGATGCTTGATTCCGTTCTGGGAAGGACATGGCTTTTGTAGTTTGGACTGGACTGTTCCCATGGGGCACAGGGTCAGCGCTGATTTGCATATCGCCATTGTCTAACCCTGGGTGGTGTGGAGTGGAAAAACGATGGATTTGGGCCCAGATCTTTGGACTGGGGTGAATGTGTGACATAGATCCACATTCTGTCCATCACTGTTGTGTTTGCAACCATATGAAATGGAGCAAATCCTGTGCTTCATCTATATCCGACAACATATAGAATTTGCCCTTAACCAGTACTTTCAGCTTAGACTGCTGAGCAATTGTCGCTTGGGCAACCTTTAGCTTTAAATAAATGTAAAATTTTAACAAATTCTTTACTTCTGAGTGCAGCCACCGCAGACATGTCAGAGAAGATTCGGCACTTGACTGTTTCATTGACTGGAAATTGTCTTTTTTGGATAGCCTTGGAAAGAATAGTCTCTTTTATCCGGACATCCGCAAAATTCAGCAAAATTGTACGAGGTAGAGTGGAACTTGGAAAGGGCTGAGCAGGAACACGGTGAGCCCTAGTAATTGTTAAATCGCCCTCATGTTTGGGAATCACTTTTTGTTTTAGGAAGTAAGTGACCCACTGCACCGTATTAGACCCCTCTATTCCTTCCAGAACCCCCACTATTTGAAGATTCGATCTTCGATTATAGTTCTCTAAATCATCCAGTTTCGTTTCCAGTATCCGTGTAGACTTGGAGATCAGTTTAACATCCTTTTTAGCCTCTGTCATCTGATCCTCCAAGCTCGATATTCGAGTCTCTGATTCTTGGAGGCAGCCTGGAAGGGTAGAGACTAAATCCTCAATCTTTTCCAATCGCAGGTGGATTGAGGCCAATTCTGACTTTTGAAAACCTCTTCATCTCCTTTAACTCATCTAGTATTCAGCATGTCCTTTACTGACATCTGGCTCTCCCCCAAGGTTTCCTTATTTAAATCTAAGATGGGACTGAATGGATCGACCGGGTGAACAAAACCAATAGAATACATACATCGCACATCGTTTTGTAATATGACCTCATTCCCCTTATTCACCACATCCTTCACCCTATCTTCCCCATGTTGAGCTGAAGAATCCATTGATTGAAGGGAGATCGTAGCGGGTACAGGGATAGTGGTGATGGCATTGATCTAAGATCCATCCCAGGCCCCAAGTTTCCTGAGAGCGAGGCCACAACATGAGTATCTGGAGAATGACATGCTTCAACGGGGACAGCTGGTTGAACAGGGCTGCTAGTGGGAGGCATACTGAATTTTTTATCAAACAGAGGAAATTGCTTGGGGCCCTTTAATGCACCTATTATTTTAACCTTCTTGTCTGCGTTAAAACTATATTGCTTAGAATGTGCCTCTATTGTGGTTTGGATTGTTTGGATGGTTTGGGAAGCCTCTACATCGGTATTCGACACCTCTGTCCCCTCTCGTGGGTTGAGTGTATTCGGAAGTTCCATAAGTGACTCTTCCTGCTCATCTGAGCTCTAGGAGAAAACCTCTTCATTGCTTTTTCCCTTATCACCTTTATTGCTTTAGTCCAGTAACTTAGCAGCATTCTTTGATTCTTTGGCTTGAAGGCGACAAGCTTTTGCCTTACGAGTATTGAGCAATTTCCCCATACCGAGAATTCCAAGCTTCCCAAGCTTTACGACAACCTTTAACCAGTAAGTGCAGCTGAGCAAGTTTTCCGCAATTAGAAAAAGTCCACCCGCGCCGCTGTTATGGAAAAGTGTTCTACCGAAAGCCACAGTCCCCTGACAACAGGAAAAATCAAATAGGCATCAAATAGGCATAAAAAAAAGAGATCCACACAAGGCACCGACACCGGCTATAAGGAAGAGCGTACAATGACAGTTTTGTCCTCTTAGGTTTTGAAGTATTATGCCTTTAGGTGCAGATTAGCATTCAAGCGAGCCGTAAAATAGAGAAATGACTCACTCACCCGCTGCTGCCGAGGTTGTAAAAGACACCGACGAAAGTGGCACTACAAAGTTTATCAGTAGCGTGGTTTCACAGAGCCACTAGATCCACGGGAGCTCAGACTGCAGGTTTTCGAGTTTCCAGATTTTCAGCGGGTCCTTCTTCGCCACCAGAAAATATCACCATCACTCAAATAAGCCACCGGAGAGAGGCCTGCACGCAGGCTGAATTAGTGCGGGAGCGAGAGGGAACAAAAACGCCTGCTACAAGCCGCTACCTGCCGCCATCAACCTAATGAGGGGGAGGAGCAAAAAGTCAGGATCCCAGGTGCTACGCGGAGGCGTGGAGCTCCGTCATAGCGTCGCCTCCATCATAGCGTTGTGGCAACATGACTGTGAAAATTGTTTGATTACATGTAGCACTAACATAGACTGAAATATTTATTTATTTGACTTTAGCAGACTGTGAATCAGTCTCTTTTAACAATCTAGTTAGAGGAGCAACTCAAAACATGGAGTGTAGCCAATGTAAATCAGAAATGTCCTCAACATTATTTATACAAAGATATGGACAGTATGCAATTTTAATGCTGCAAAGTTGTAGAGCTGATGGAAGAAAATTAGAAACTTTAATTAAAAAAATATTGTAGCTACTCAACAATCAAATCTCAGGAAGAACTTTTGTAGCTGTAGCAATTATTTTTCATTATGGTCCTTCTACAACATCTGGACATTACACTGTTTATTTAAAATGTCTGAAAGGTTGGATACATTGTAATGATAGTCAATTGGTTTTTAAGCAACGTTTGCCTAAAGAGTTACCAAATTCTTACCTACTATTTTTAATGCCAAAATTTTAAGAACAACATTTGGCCTTTCAGGATTACTGCTGTTAAGGTAGGTTGGTCTGGTGTTATAGGGTACTTTGTAAGCGAGGGTGAGAAGCTTAAGGGTGATGCTCTTGTCTACGTGTTGGGTCGGCGCTGCTACTTTTTGAGGTACGTAGCACCCCGTTTCTGCTCACACCCCTCGATCTCCCTTAGCCTGACCGACTGTCCCTTAATACTTGCTTTCCCTCCCACTGCAGATATATTGACACCTATGCTGACTACAGACTGGACCAGTCCTCGATTAATACTAATCCTTTTCATGCCCGATTCTGACGGGCCACAGGTTAGTTGTGTCCCTGGCCCCCACCCCCTCTCCCTCTACCCCCAGGCTACCGGGCTCTCCCTATTTCCTAATCCTCCCATTCTTTCTTTCAGGTGACACCGCCACCTCTTCCAACTGGCAGATACACTCTGTCCCACAGTCGACCCATTCCTGTCCAGGTCAGTGATCCCGGCCTTCCACGCCCGTGCGTCCCTTCCCAGTCACTTTCGCCCCCCCCGCACACGCTCATCTCCCCCACCCTGAACCCATCTATTCTTCCAATTTACTGCCAGGCCTTATCACTGAGGTGCCCGCCCGCTCATGGTTATCTCCACGCATCCTTTTCTTCTTCCCTCCTACCGGGCTCAGGCCCGCGTGCCTCCACCTCATCCCACCCTTCAGTACCCTTTTATACCAAGTGTCTTCGACACCAGCCCATCCCCAGCCTGTGCATATTTCTGGTGCCCACAGCCCAGGTCCCTGATATGTTCCTCACATTCGAGTCCCGCACACTCGTCAACCACCGGGTGTATGTCATTTCCCCACCTACCACCTTTCCGAGCACGATCCGCGGCCCTCACACATCCCAGCTTCTGATGCCAGCCTCAGTCCATTTCCGAGTACATACCACCCGGTTCCTGAACGATTGCCCACTGGAGCCCCATCAGGCCCCCCTTGACCGGCTCGCTCTCGGCCCCCCATCCGGACCCAATGCTTCACTCCTTGCGCCCCCCTCCGCGCGGTTGTCCCATCCCCTGTCTGGATCCTAACCCTTCTTCCTTTCCCCCTTATACAGCACTGCCCTTCCTCACACAGCCCAGTCCTGATGATGATCCTAGTTACACAGATCGAAACGCCGTCGACCTCTCAGCTTAATAATAGGCGCAACCCACGATATGGCACAATCTATCATCAACTAAGTTACAACTTGAACAAGTTATCTGTAGCTGATCACTTTGTCACTTGCATCGCCACCTTGCTCACCGTATGCACTTCTCACGCACCAAGAACAATTTGGGTTGTATAATTTATTTACCTACAGTGCTGATATATCTGTACCACACTCTTTTATATGTGATAAACTTGATGCCCCAGGCACCTTCTACGAATGTGTATTGAGTTTCCTTTTTTCTTTTTTTACTTTGTAGATAATGCTTTTTGCATATCATGTCTAATTGCTCTATTACTTATACCTGTTGGGATACCATATATTTTGTTACTTGTCTACGTGGAGCCAGTGTAGATCTCTCAGGTGGTGGGTGATGTGACTGCGGCAGGGGACATTGATGATCAGTCAAGCAGAGGTGTTTTGGATTTGTTGTAGTCATTGTAGGTGTTTGTCTGAATTAAGATTTAGAGACTTGAACCTTATGCAGTTGGCAACGTCTTTCAGTGCTATATGGCTCCTTGGTGAGGGAGAAGATGAGTTGGGTGTCGCCGTCTTAGCATATAATGTTGAGGTTGTGATGGTGGGCCACTTGTGTGAGGATAGCCATGTAGATGTTGAATAGCATCAGGTTGATGGATGAGCTCTGGGGGATGGCGCAAATGATGTTGGTGGTTTTGGATCAGAAGGGTGGGAGGCGGATGCTGAGAATTACTATTGAAGAACTTCCATGCTAAGAATTTGAGATATACTATTTAGTCATGAGGAAAAGTATGTAAAACCATTAAGGACTATTTGTTGCATATTTTGTCAGCATATAATAAATAACTTTATTTGCAGTGTATGAAAATTAATGATAGTGTTTTGTTATTTTAAGATTGTTTGAGATATCTCATACTTACGTAGGAAATTGCTCTTAGAAAAAAACATGTAATTTATGTTTTATTTCTATTTTTAGATTGTTATTGAGAATGTTTTTTTTAAGATAAACGTATTGATTTGTCTGTTGAAATCACTGTTTGCAGTGAAATTCAATATATTCTGAGAACAGCAAAAAAGGCAAATGAAATGCTTTATACATTATTTTGTGTTGTAAAATATATATTGTAACTGTATTTGTTTCTTTGTCTTCCACAGATGCTAATTTTATAATATATAAAGTTTTTATTATTTATTATGTGTAAGGTAAGTATAACTAACTGTATATATATATATCTGGGCAAAGATGGTTTGTATCTTTTAAAGACATTTGAAAAAGTACCAGTATTCCTTGCATTTTACTACAACACATTTACTAGTCAGGTAAGGTGAATAGACATATTGTAGTTTTTTTAGTACTGCATTTTATTATAACAGCCTGGGTCTTTTTCTATAGTGATAAGGAGTGACTGGTTTCAAAATTTAAGAAAATATAAAAACAGAACATTCATATAAATATTTATATTTATATAACCTTAAAAGCAGTAGAGAATAGTATTTGTATAATATTTTTTAAGGACAGCATAGTTGATAAAGATAGTTTTGTGTTATGTATTAGGAAATCTGATGAAATTAAGTGTTTATGTTTTTGTGCAAGGACCTACAACATAAGAAATTGATTATGGAAAAACAACAGAACAATATGGAAGATGGTTTGGAAGTTAGCAACAGTCTTATAAAAGTGCTAAACGTACATGTCACAGGCAGCGAGAATGAAGAAGAAGAAATTAGTGCTGCAGATATCAGCTGTGACTTCCTAGACAAAAGCTTGGATGCTGATTTTGTGAATGCATTAGATGATGTCGAGTTTTTTGATCAAATAAATTCCGAAATTGATAACCAGGAAATTGATACCAATGAAATATCTGAAGAAATTATTTTAGAAGCTCATAAAATTATGAGATGTTACAAGAATACATTTATTGTTATATAATAATAATGGTTTGAGTTCTATGTACTAAAACATTCACTGTACTAAAATTATACCACGTATAGATTCACTTATTCATTCTTTAAATTATTTGGCCAGTCTGTATCCTTACACTTCCTTTAACCATTTTGCCAGTGCTGTTTTAGTATTGTAGTGAGCTATATAGCAGTATATGCTTACCTATACACTATGCTAAAAGTGAAACAGTTATAAATTCAGTCAGGCACTCTCTTTGCAAAACTGTAATCATCCAGTCAGCACTCAAGTAGTCATGGAGCAAAGTAGGCCTTAGGCCATGGACTGTTTCAAACCCCTATAGGCTATGTTTGAAGTGTTCTATGGGTTTTTCCTAATTAGTAGGACTACCGCTCTCTTCCAGGCCCTTGGCAGTGTCTGGGATTCGAAAGAGGTCTCCAGGACATATCTAATATAAGGCTCCAGAACCACCAGGCTACCTTCTAGCACCTTGGGCGGAGCTGGGTCTTTTGGGGACCCAGATTTAATGCTGAGGCAGATGTTTTTCAGCGTTTCTGGAGGGGGGACTGTAAACTGTTCTAGTCTCAAACCCTCTTTACTTTCTCCTATCACTTCCTCAAAGACCAGACCGCTCTCAGGACAGCTCGAAAATGAGGCATAAATGTCCCTAACTTTCTGCGCAAAATAATCTGCTACTCTGTTGCACTCGGCTACTGAATCGTTGCCAGGTGCATTGGAGCTGGCCACCGTAGATATCTCTTTAAAGATTCTGAAGAGTTCCTTGGTGGAGTTCTCAGCCTCCCCTATTCTGTTTTTATAGTGAGAAGCTGTAGTGTAGTTCCTATTATCCCAATAGGCTCTGCGCATTGGAATAATATCTTCAATAGTATAGACGTAGGACAGAGGTTAACTAGGTCTTCTACTGACGATATTAGACTTAAAGTTTTGTGTGCCAGCTAGCTCAGATTTCACTAGAAACTTTCTCGAATAGTCAAGGAGGAGTTTAACCTCCCTGGATAGACAAGAAGGGATTTAGTTTCTGACAACCATAGAACATGACAACTTTGCTCCCCCTGATCAAGAGTATATCTCTAGAGTCGTGTGAAAACAAAAGACAGCTATTTTACTCAGTCAATACGTGCATACTTAGTTTCACCAGAATGTAGAGAAAAGAAGAGACGGGCGTGTTCAATAAAAAGGTGTTATTTATTGATCAGTCTCCATTCTCATACAAGAGAAATGAATCGCTACAATTGCAATACTTAAGGTTAAGTAGAATGCATATAATAAAAGCAGGATTATAAAATAATACTGTAAAAGCATTGATATGGTTTCTTAGCCATATGATACTTTAAAATGGATAAAAGATATACATACATATATACATTGACTAATCGTACTCAACTGGTGCTTCTAACTACGCCTACCCCGGTGTACCTGACCTAAGCCTAATACGTGGGAGGGAGTAAGTAAGTAGCAGTTTAAGTTAAGTTTGGTTTGCCAAGAATCTGTCTCAAGAATTCTCTGTAAGGGGTTAGTCAGTTCAGTACCTGGGATATAGAAGGCGGGAGGGCTGGTATCTCTTTCTCAGGACTCGGTATCCAGGTTACCCGCGAAGGTAAGCCGGAAACGCCGGAGGCTGGATTTCTCGGCAGGAGAAAAGACAGCGTCACTCTCAGCACGTCAAAAGGAGGGGCAGCGTCCGTGGGCTTCCTGCATCAGCTGGGCTCTCCGGCAAGTAGCGCTGCTCCAAGCTCATCACCACCATGTGTTGCTTAGGGCAGCGTTGGTATATTTATACCTGAAAGGTGCCGTGTTTGACGTAAGGATGGACATAATACGTCAGTAAGGATGTCATAAGAACTGGTCGTTCTTGCATTCTTTACAGGAGTTCTCGAACGAAATCAAAACAATAGCTAAGGGGGATTTCCCAGGTCTGCTGGAGGTTTGGTTTGTTTTGAGAACTCTGTGTGCTTTCTAGGGGGCTGGAGGAATAGGGCTTGCTTAATGTGACAGCATGCGCTATGACTTAATCTGAAAACGGGATTCTGTGCCGTTGTATGGATATTAGTGAATTATTAACCGGACAAGGGTCAGAAATAGGAGTATCGATAAAGGTACCTAGATAAACACACTACACCCACTCCACGCTTTTATGTCCATATTTACTAACTAAGCAATAGTAAACATAACTAATAGTGCATGTGTATACCGAACCACCCCAAAATACATTTTATTGCATTTAAAAATGGCTTTAGCGAAATACACGAAAATGAGTATAGGTACTGTATGCATTCAAGCAGTATAATCATTCAAAAAGGAGATGCACATTATATATCAGCATGAATGATTTGCGAAAATTACACATGAAATGACTCTTAATACAGAAAAAAAAGTGCGAGACCACTTCATCACATATAAATACAATTACTTGTAAATAAGCTAGAGGTTGAGGTAACGTAATGTCTCTAGAGTTTCCTAAAAATAGAAGCTCTGTTCTCTAGGAATAGTTTTACTTTAAGCAGAAGATAAGTGCAAAAAGGTAAATATTTTGGATTTGGAGAAAAAAGTTTTCGTTTTCAGGGGAAGAAGGAAAAGTTTTCAGTAGCTTTGTTTTTAAAGCTGAAGGCCAAATTCAGAGTTCAGGGAACGCTGTGTGTTCGTTTGTTTAAAGTTATTCTCTCTGTTCGGGTGAAAACATCATTTCAGACAGACTCTCGAATAAACAGTTTACCGCTTCTGGTGAAAGTTCGACCAAGTTGGAAAATGTCGCTACCATGCAGTCATGAGCATGTTCACTTTCAGTAATGTTTAGATCAGCACTGCTTACAGAAGGTCGTACCTGGTTGATGCTGCTCTCATCCTGTACTTCACTACCCTTCAATCGTAGTGGTGAAGTCTCCACGAATGCCGTCATCAGGATAGGTAGCCGCTGGGGACAGCACAATGCATGAGCCTTTACTGGACCCAACAAAGTATCTGCATCAATGGTACTTCTGATTGTAGTGTAAGACAGGTGTCCAACACGCATTCTTCGCCGCATAGCATGCATCTCAATACAGGTAAGACACAATTCTGCCATACGGGTCTGAACGAAAGAAACCAGGTCATATTTAGATCTCTTAGCCGGGCTAATCCCAGGACTTTAGTTATGCGGTCCCGGTAGCGTATAGCTAGGATCGTTTCTTCCATTGTTGCTGGAGTCTTGTCTGTGACATGGCTTGCCATAACGAAGCAAGAGTAGCAAAAATAAAATGCCTGCTACGAGTCCCAACAGGAGTGGAAGAAGGAATGGACGAAATTTGGAAAAATACCCAGGACTGCTTTGAATTGGGTTAACAGTCCAGAAAAAACGGTCTTAAATACACTTGCGATACCATTTGTATCAGAAATGTTTAAGATTTCGTTTAGCATTTCTGCGAAGTGTAGGGGGCAATTTGTTGATAACAATGCATGTATCTCTCCCGTTGTCCTTGCAACTTGGAGATCATACGTTTCTTTTGATGACGTCAAATGGGTTGGCGTCTGTAGGAGCACAGTCTTCATTCTGCTTAAAGTATCAATTCGAATAGAAGAGATTTTCAAACTGGGCCATAACCTTCCCTCCCTGCCTGGGGTCTCATTCGGGAACAATACTCGCTCACAGCAAATGACCATGGAAGTCACGCTTACCAGATAATGTTTTCCTGGCTGCAAGCCACAACATCTGTGATCTACAATTAGAATGTAAATCCCGTTAGAAAGTCTTTTAAAGAATGGTTCTATTTGTGCTGCAGGTGTGCCGAGCTGGTGACATGAAAGGTTATTTGAAGTTCCTTCATAGGCCCCATGTAAATTTATACCTTTACACAGAAGTATACCACTTAGTGACGTCTCACAATTATTACCACTAAGAAATACACTCTGTCCTTTATTACTGTAACATGTGTGTGTATAAGGTAAGTTCCATGTTGACTTAATGTATCCTTTACCCAACCTTTCATACTGGCCTGTCTGTATATATTTTTGACAGTATCGAAACTGGAAAGCTGTTATCGGAATGGTTATTATCCCATGTATTATCCATTCAATGACAGGTCGTTCTGACATTGTCAATGGTAATCTCTCAAGTTTTTCAATGCTCAGAATTGTATACTGTGCACCCTTTTGTGCCAAACTGATTTGTGTATCAGTAAGGTTAAAGATACTGAATAATGACGTTGTGTTGATTAAACGCCAAGGCACATAGCCTGAACGCAGATTTTGTAACGTCCAGCCAAGCTGTACAATAGAACGCAATTGGGACTGACCGTGTTGTAACATCAGTAAGTCTTGTTCTATTATATCAATTGCAGATGATACAATACTGTCCAGTGAATATATTCTGGAAGACAGAGTCATTAACCCATAGTCCACAACAGAAAGTGATTTTTCCAAATTAACACGGTCAATTTCCCGTATTTTCTCTGCTGTTTCAATTTGAGTTACTTTCCAAGCTTCGTTGTAGCTGCATATATAGAGGCCGCTATGAAACGTTTTTGACGCTGTTTGCGTGGTCCCATAATGAAATCACGCAAGTCAGCACCTTCTTTAAGTAAAGTCAAGTGTTGCTTAATTTCTGCCAGTGTGGATGTTTGTAGCCATTCGAGGCAGAGTTTCCCTACACTGTAAGTAGTTACAATCCCTGGATGTTGTCTCTGGGAGTATCTAGGGTCTGGCCTGGTCAATGTGAACCCTTGTTTTTTATTCAGGAATCTATCTTGACAGATATTTGTGTCTGTGGGCCAGGTCAACCATTTCTTCCAATCAGGATGTGTTCTGTTTTGGTTTAAAATATGGGATACGTCTATCTCAACATCTGTAGTGCTATTACTGTCGGGTGTTGGTTTTGGAATCGACGGTTTGTTTAAGTCTTTAATTTTGGCTAGGCCAAGACAGGTTGTCTGTTGCATTGTATTATTCAAAAATATAATTTGTTCTGGGATCATGCAGGCTCTAAATAATGATTCTAAACCTTGCACTTGCCAATCTTTTGTACCCCAGATTGTCTTTGTTTCAATATTTTTGTTCCAGAAATCAAAACCGAATGTTTTCATTTTTTCAAAAAATGTCTCTGAATAGATCAATTTTGTGTTTTTAAGCATGCTTTTCATTCCTGTCTTATTTAACAATTTGAAGTAAAATGTTTCTGCATCACTTGTGTTAAACCCTGAGAAATAAGAATATTTTTCATAAAATGTTTTTGAACTACCTTTTGGTGGAGTAGCACAATGTTCCCATTGATTATAATTAAAAACATTTCTGGGTTGAGCAGATTTATGCAGATAATGGTGACCATAGTGGTTGTAATAATACATCTGGTCATAATTAGATGAACCCTGTAAATATTCATGTTCTTTAAATTTAGCTGACATCACTAGATCTGACATCATATCATTAATACTTTCAAAGTCCCAATCATCAGTGAATGTGCTCGGTTTTACAAAGTCACTTAATGAAATCTTGAATTGATGAGGATACTTCAGGAGCTCAACCGGACCATAGATTTCGTAATCAGTATTGTCCCATGCTACTCCAACGGGCATAGGATTGGCTGTGAAGTTTACTGAAGAAAGATCTCTTTTTTTCGATGTGTGAAGACTTGTGGGGTATCAGGACCAAGTTGATATTCTGACTTGCTGTGTCCATTATAACATATTTTCCCTCAATGAAATGTCCCAAGCATAGTACCATGATGAGCCAAAGTATGAGGATGAATACTCCTAGTGCCACCCAAAGTTCAATCCATGGAGAAATCAGATATGTTTCTTGTAGTTGGTGAAAGAGTTCCTTTGCTTTATCTTTGAAAGTTTTTGTTGTTGGCTGTTCCTCAGGTTCACTTGGATCCTCAGAAAAATCATCGAAGTTGATGAAGTAGCCAGATGCTGTTCTGTCAATTGTTTCAATTGCTTCTGGATTCCTTTTTGCTTTTTGAATTTTCTTTGTTTCATTAGCATAGTCTGTGGATACATCATTGTAGACTGGTGTTTCTTGATGTAAGATTTTGATTTGGGTTTCAAGAGGTTTAAGTTCCATGGCTTTGTTGCATAGTCCTTGTTGATTCACTGTAGGTTTATCAATTGTGATTAGTCTCTCGTTTGAACCTCTGTATTTGTAGCAAACTTTGGTGTTCTACTACTTCTTGGGAGTCCTACTACTTGTTATCGGCCACATGATTGTGGTTTAACCAGGTCGATGGATACAACTCGGTTCTCCTTTTTACCAGCAAGGGGCGGTAATACTACTGATCTTGTCCCGTTGACAGACAAGACAGGTACTGCTTTTCTGTAAGAAGGCCCAAATTCCTTCTTTACCGAGATCTTCTCTCTGACCAGATCCCCGATTTTTGGAATCCAGACAGGCCTTGCTGGGACAGGTGGTTTCTCTTCAGTGGCTGTTGGCTGTTGCTTCAACTTTATGTTGCTCAGGTCTTTTCTTTTTTCGTTTAAGTCCTGTAAAATAGCCAAACGATCTTTGATATCAAAGCATTTTTCTTTAACCACTGAAGTTTGACTATCGAGGTCTTGGATTAGCATTCTAGTCCCAAACAATAGTTCGTACGGACTGAGACCTCTCAGAAAATTTCTTGGCAGATTATTAAGACTACGTTGGACACTTATTAAATGTTTGACCCACCCAGCTCCCGAACCTAATACCTTAGCTGTTATGAATTGCTTTATGCCTTGGTTTTTTTCTTTACACCATCCCATTTCCCTCAGGAAGGAAGTGACAAGAGTCCCGCAATGCAGTGCCCATGCTGGCCATGCCCCCCATAAGCTCGAGAGCTAAAAGCAGGACATTGGTCAGAATGTAGCATGCTCCATGCGTATATGCCATTTTAGACTCACAAATCTTTATATAACAGTTCAGACGTCAGCCGAGAACTGGGGTCTACATTTTAAGTGTTGATAGTCTCTATATGTTAATTTGACGCATTAATCATACTGGGTTTTATATATTTATTGTTTAATCCCGTCTTGAGCGAAACGCCATGGTAAAACACCGTCTCGGTCGCCACTGCGATCTCTGTTGCAGTTTGGACAGTTTTTTGCAAATATGTGATGTTGCAGACTCATTCCTGGCCACCAGTATGTGGATTGCAATTCTTCTAGAGAATATTTAAGCTTGAGGTGTCTAAGACCCTCACCCATATGTGCGTCTGCTATTAACAAGCCTCTCCTGTTCGTGTTTGGAATTACCCTATCCCCCACTCCAGGGATTTGAGCAAAAGGAACGGAGTTTGCATCGATTATGTATGTATAATTGAGTGGATATGTGATGGGTAGCGCTGAGCAGTTGCCTTTTGATGACGTTTTCACCGCCAGCATTGTTTCCCCGTCAATGTATTTTTCCGAACGCTTTTTTGTAGCTACGGAAGCTGATTTAGTTGCTTCCGCTGTGGCTGTCTCAGCCAATGAATTCCCTGCAACGTGAACGCCATCACACTGATGACTCAGTGAGTATATCACGTGAGTCTTTGGTAGTTCTTTCTTTAAAAGAACTACTTGTTCCCAAAGCGATGTTTGCTTTATTGTGGCACCTGTATCATCTTTGTACCCGTTTTCAACCCATTTCTGCAAGTCGTTATTGTATGATTTGACGCGGTAATATAAATCGCTCAATATTAGTGTCGGGAATTCGCGATCCGCATTATCTAGCGCCATTTTTAACGCTAATATTTCAGTTTGTTGTTCTGAATTATTTTCCACTGAGTGTGTTTTCGTGAATAGAGATCTCAATTTACCTCCGCGCCACACCTCTTTTATAATCTCGCATGTGGCGTTATATGCTTGCTCTCCCCACACTGAGGGTTGAGCATGTCCGTCTGTATATATTACACAGGCGTATTGTCGTATGGGCAGAATGTCGATTGGCAGAGGGTATTCTCTTTCATATTCTAGATTTTTTAATTTTTTCATGTTTGGTCCAAAGTAGTAATTTACTTTGTCTGTAGCAAGGGAATTTTCCCATTGTAACCATTTTGGATTTAATGCCACGGTAGTTAGATTACACGGGCTTGTTAATGCCTCAAAAGCTGATTCTGCTGTTACAACAGTAATCCGTCTGCCGTCAGCTTGGTCTTTTTCTCTTGCTACAGCTGTTTGAACCGCATGAACAATGTTTTCCTTAATCCTGAATGTTTTTTCAGCTTCTGTGTACAAATGAGATTTATATGCTATTGGTACAGTTTCTCCCTCATTAGAGGTTAGGTATGTGAATCCGCATCTTTCTGGGATGACTCGAATCACAAGGTTGCGTGTGTTATCGCGTGATTGTAGTTTTGTTTTAATTAACATGTCTGTTTGTAAAGATCTCAAAATTTCTGTGTGTTTTTGAGTCCAATAGATTCTTTTAATATCTGGTTTTATTAGGTCATAGAGAGGTTTAACCCTCTCTGCGTAATTTATAATGTAAGTTCTTACGAAATTCAGGAAACCTAGAATTGATTGTAAGTTTTTCAGCGTTCTTGGTGCTTGGATTACATCATATTTCTCTAGGATATTGTCTGCCAGGCTTTTGCCTTCACTTGATAATTCATATCCTAAAAATAGGACAGTCTGATGGGCAATTCTTGACTTTTTGAATTTGAATTTGTAACCCTCTGCTGCGAACCCAAGTATTATGGTGTTCACTCTTTTCAAGTGAGTATCCAAGTCATCATCTGTTAGATAGATGTCGTCGACATAAGATAATGCCTCATCATCATACATTTGTACTAACTCTGTTACTCTCGCTGAGAATAATCCTGGGCTGTTCTTGAACCCCTGGGGCAAACAGCAGAAATTGTTCTACGAGCCATTTATTGAGAAAGCGGTCAAATATCTGCTTTCAGGTGCTATATTTTGACAAAAGAATCCATTAGAGATGTCTAATGTTGTTTTGTATTTTTTGCGCACTATGCTATTCATTAGTGCTGCACTGTGTGAGTTTTGTACTGCAAAGGTTTTGCCGCATGAGTTAAGGTGTCTGCTGTCAAAAACTAGACGATATGAATCATCTGGTTTGGAGACAGGAAACAAAGGATTTTTCATTTGTGAGGTGCAAGTTTCAATCACCCCCTGGTATTCAAGTTGATCTAAGATCTCCCTGACCTGTTTTTTAGCTTCTTGCTTAATTGGGTACTGCCTTTGTGCAGTTGGTTGAGATTTTAACTGGATTTTGTGAGGTGAGTCCTCATCCCATCCTACATTGTTTTTATATAATGCAGGAGCTTGGGCTACTGCCCACTTTCTTGCAAGTGTCTATTTTTTATGTATTGGAATGTGATTTGAGAAGGCAGGCATATTCATTTCTTCGCCATGAGGGCACTCCCTGGCAAACTCTGGTGGCCAGTCTTTTTCAGCTAAAAGGATGTCATAGCCTTTGGAGAGGTTATCCCAAAATAGACCCCTTATTTTCCTAGTCTTATCTCCCTCTATACGTAAAGTTATTTCATATATTTTATGAGGTTTGCTAACTCTCGTATCTGCAGTTTCCACCTGAATGTATTCATTCGTGTCCACTGTCTCCAGATGATTCATCAGGATCTTGCGAGCTATGCTCACTTCTGCTGCGCTGTCTAGCATTGTCGGAGCCCACTCTCCGTTTTTCAGCTGTGTCCTCAGGATCCTCGGCATGTTTGATTACTTTAATACTGGCTACCTTCTTTTTTGGAAATTGTAACTTTTTACTTTGATGAGCAGGTTCCTTGTCTTTGGACTTGACGTGCTCTTTCCTTTGTTCTGACCGTCCTCTTCTTTCCGATTTCTGCGAGGAAGTCTGAAAAGATCGAGATGGACGTGTATCAATATCTTGATATCTATCAGGTTTCTTCAAATTATCCCTATTTCTAAGGTTGTATTTTTTCTCAGAGGGCTCCCTCTGGGGAGACTTGTGTCCTTGGTCTGGAGATCTTTCTCTCCGCCGAGAAGACCTTCCTCTGGACTGGAATTTTTTCTCTTTGGGAGTGGATTGTTTATTTCCATCCCAGCTCTTTTTTGGATTGTTTAGATTATTTTTAATAAATACTTTTTCAGGATTTTCAGTTAGTTGGGTTTCACTGGTTTTCCACCCAAACTATCTCTTCCTAGTTCTTCATAGGATTTTTTTATGATTCTGGCAAGTTCAAATGGTTGTTCTGCTATATCTGTTTCTTTCAACCTCTGGCGGATCGCCACAGTTGCTGCTTCCCCCTTTATGTTGGTTAGTAATATTGCCGAGACCAGTTTGAAATCTTTCAGTAATTTCATACCAAGAGTTAAAGCAGGTTCTGGACCGTATTCATTTTGAATTTGTTTTAGCACCTCTGGTATTACCGCCATGGACGGAACACCATGTGTTTTTGTGTAAATGGAAGCAAAAACTGTGCCCCAAGTGTCACAGTCCTCCACATGTGGTGCGATTCCCATTGGAAGACAGATAGTCAGAATTCTGTGTTTCTCAACAGGGGTGGTATCCGGAAATACCGCCTCTATTTGAGTGATTTTTTGTGCTAACCAGAATGGAATTTGTTCCCGTTTAATGGGTACTTTACCTAGACAGGACTGTATGTTCTGTGGTGTGATTTTATTTGTGTTCCCCTGATGAGGGGTCAGCTGTGGAATTTTAATGGCTGTTTGGACTGTTGAGGTCCGCATTACATATTGGACTAATTGTCTGTGTATTTTAATCAGTTGTTTTAGCTGTGCTAAAAGTTCTGGTATTGACATTTTTTCAATGTCTGGATGTGGTGTGTAGCTGGCTAGAACCGGCCACCTTGCTCCTGGTCTACCTAGTGGACCGAGCCTGGTGATGTGATCATTATGTTTTAGGGCGCCTTTAAGTATTTGAGTGGTATTTCCACCTCCTCGAAAGTAGTGTACTCATCCGGAGGTTCCTCTATCTTGTAATAGTGGAATTCCTTTGTTACAGCGTTTGCTGCTGGAAAGTTTATCCATGAATAGAATACCTCTGTCTGCCGATATTCATGTGCCTCAATTACGAATATGACTGTACCACCTCTCGATGTCAGTCCATTTTCTATAAGTTTAAGTGTTATAGTTTTTCCTATGCTGACCGGGATGAGTATTGCGTCTGGGTCAGTCTGCAGGAGACTTGTGTCATCCTTTAGGAGTTGAGCTGCTATTCTAGCCACCTCCCTTTCTCCTTCGCTCTCTAGCATTTTACTGACAGGAAGGTTTTTTTTTTTTTTTTTTTTTTGCAGATCAGGTTTTCATGGAAACAAAGATTAGATGCACAATATTTTGGAACAGTGTATCCTCCAACGTTGAATAAACCAAAAACCATACATAGGAGTCTCCTCCTACTAAGTTTGGTGGATTTAACCTTTGACCCACTCCAGACGTCTTTGGAGTATTATGGGAGAAAGGGTCTGTGTGAAAAGCACGACTGAGTTACTCTAATGCCTTGCGTTAGATTTATCGCCTTACCAAACATTGGGCGCCATGTAGTGTAGTTCCTATTATCCCAATAGGCTCTGCGCATTGGAATAATATCTTCAATAGTATAGACGTAGGACAGAGGTTAACTAGGTCTTCTACTGACGATATTAGACTTAAAGTTTTGTGTGCCAGCTAGCTCAGAGTTCACTAGAAACTTTCTCGAATAGGCAAGGAGGAGTTTAACCTCCCTGGATAGACAAGAAGGGATTTAGTTTCTGACAACCATAGAACATGACAACTTTGCTCCCCCTGATCAAGAGTATATCTCTAGAGTCGTGTGAAAATAAAAGACAGCTATTTTACTCAGTCAATACGTGCATACTTAGTTTCACCAGATTGTAGAGAAAAGAAGAGATGGGCGTGTTCAATAAAAAGGTGTTATTTATTGATCAGTCTCCTTTCTCATACAAGAGAAATGAATCGCTACAATTGCAATACTTAAGGTTAAGTAGAATGCATATAATAAAAGCAGGATTATAAAATAATACTGTAAAAGCATTGATATGGTTTCTTAGCCATATGATACTTTAAAATGCATAAAAGATATACATACATATATACATTGACTAATCGTACTCAACTGGTGCTTCTAACTACGCCTACCCCGGTGTACCTGACCTAAGCCTAATACGTGGGAGGGAGTAAGTAAGTAGCAGTTTAAGTTAAGTTTGGTTTGCCAAGAATCTGTCTCAAGAATTCTCTGTAAGGGGTTAGTCAGTTCAGTACCTGGGATTTAGAAGGCGGGAGGGCTGGTATCTCTTTCTCAGGACTCGGTATCCCAGTTACCCGCGAAGGTAAGCCGGAAACGCCGGAGGCTGGATTTCTCGGCAGGAGAAAAGACAGCGTCTCTCTCAGCGCGTCAAAAGGAGGGGCAGCGTCCGTGGGCTTCCTGCATCAGCTGGGCTCTCCGGCAAGTAGCACTGCTCCAAGCTCATCACCACCGTGTGTTGCTTAGGGCAGCGTTGGTATATTTATATCTGAAAGGTGCCGTGTTTGACGTAAGGATGGACATAATACGTCAGTAAGGATGTCATAACAACTGGTCGTTCTTGCATTCTTTACAGGAGTTCTCGAACGAAATCAAAACAATAGCTACGGGGGACTTCCCAGGTCTGCTGGAGGTTTGGTTTGTTTTGAGAACTCGGTGTGCTTTCTAGGGGGCTGGAGGAATAGGGCTTGCTTAATGTGACAGCATGCGCTATGACTTAATCTGAAAACGGGATTCTGTGCCGTTGTATGGGTATTAGTGAATTATTAACCGGACAAGGGTCAGAAATAGGAGTATCGATATAGGTACCTAGATAAACACACTACAAAGCCTTAGCCCTTCTCAATAGCACTTTATATTTCCTATGGGCTATTCTAAACAATTCCTTTTCCTGACTGCCCAGTCCCTTCGTCCAGCTCCTTTCTAATCTCTTGCATTCAGTCTTAGCTGTCTGCAAGTCGGGGGTGAACCAAGGAGCCGATTTCCTAAGTCTAATGTCAGGTCTCATCAGCCGTAGGGAAGCCACCTCATTGAGAGCCTTCAGGATGCGCTCATCTAATTTTTCATTGGCACTCTCACTATTATCCCCTCCTGGAGGGACTCCTTCCCTCAGCACCCTACTAAAGGCGTCCTGCGAGAAGGTCTTCCATTTCCTGTAGGGATAATTCCTATGTCCCTCCTTCCGCAATTCTTCTGAAATTATGTTAATATTGAAAGGTTTCATGAAGTGGTCCGACCATGGGACTGGAAGCAGCGTGCCCACCACCACCCCCTCCCAACTGGCAAATACTGGATCTAACAGATGACCATGCTTATGAGTGGGGGCACAGGATTTGCGTTCCAGCTGCATAGTCTGCAGATCCTGTCTCAGCTCTGCAGCCTCCTTGTACAAGGAGTCCTCCTTGAGCAAGAATGTCCTTATCTATGCACTGTACTAGAAATGAAGCTCTTATAAATTCAGTGAGGCACTCTTTGCAGAACTGTAATCATTCAGTCAGTACCCAAATAATCATGGAGCAAAGTAGGCCTTAGGCCACAGACTGTTTTTAAGCCCTATAGACTATGCTTCCAGTCTTCTATGCACCTGCAAACTTGTCTTGTGTACTTTCAATTGCCCAGTCTGTATCCATACCCTTTCACTAAACACTTTGCTGTTTCAGTATTGTAGTGAGCCATTCAGCACCATGTGCTTATGTATATACTGTGGTACAACTGAGGCTGTTATACATTCAATCAGGCACTTTCCTTGCAGAACTGTAATCATCCACTCACTACCTAAGTACTCATGCATTAAAACGGGCCTTAGGCCATGGACTGCTTTAAACCCATATAGACTATGCTTGCAGTCTTCTATGCACCTGCAAACTTGCTTTTTATACCGTTAATTCCCCAGTCTGTATCCTAACTCTTTGAGCATACACTCTGTCATTGCTGATTCAGTATTGTACTGAGCCATTCAGCAGAATGTCCTTATCTATGCACTCTGCTAAAACTGAAGCTCTTATAAATTTAGTCAGGCACTCTCCTTGCAGTCAGTACCCAAGTACTTATGGAGCAAGGTAGGCCTTAGGCCATGAACTGCTTCAAACCCCCATAGACTATGCTTGCAGTCTTCTATGCACCTGCAAACATTCCTTTTATACCTTCAATTCACCAGTATGTATCGTTACACTTTCACTGAACACTTTCACACTACTGTTTCAGTATTGTAGTGAACCATACACCAGTATGTGCTTATCTATACACTTTTCTATAAGTTAAGCAGTTATACATTCAGCTTGACACTCTGCTTGCAGAACTGTTATCATTCAGTCAGTACCCAAGTATTCATGCAGTAAAGTAGGCCTTAGGATATGGACTGCTTCAAACTCCCATTTACTATGCATGTACTCTTTTATGTACCTGAAAACTTGTCTTTTAAACCTCTAATTACCCAGTCTCTATCCTTACACTCCCTCCAAACACTCTACCACTACTGTTTCAATATTGTAGTGAGCCATACAGCAATATGTGCTTATCTATACACTGTACAAAAAGTGAAGCAGTTATACATTCAGCTCGAGACTCTTCTTCGAGAACCGTAATCAATCATCCACTACCCAAGTAGTCATGCAGGAAAGTAGGCCTAAGGGCATGGACTGCTTTACACACCTATAGATAATAAATGCACTTTTCAATACACCTGCAAACTTTGCTTTTAAACTGTCAATTGCCCAGACTGTATCCTTACACTTCCTCCAAACATTCTGCTACTGCTATTTTAGTATTGTAGTGAGCCATACAGCAGTATATGTTTATCTTTCCACTGTTCTGAAAGTGAAGCTGCTATATATTCAGCCAGACACTGTCCTTGCAGGAGTGTAAGCATTCAGTCAGTTCCCAAGAAGTCATGCACCAAAGTAGGCCCTAGGACATGGACTGCTTCAAATCCCTATAGACTATGCATGCACTCTTATATGCACCTGCAAACTTGCCTTTTAAACCTTCAATTACGCAGTATGTATCCTTACAGTTCCACTAAACACTTTCACACTTCTGTTTCAGTATTGTAGTGAGCCATAACGCACTGTGTACTTATCTATACACTGTTCTAAAAGTGAAGCTGCTATACATTCCACCAGACACTCTCCTTGCAGAATTGTAAGCATTCAGTCAGTTCCCAAGTGCTCATGCATGGACTGCTTAAAACCCCTATACACTATGCATGCAGTCTTCTATAAGCATGAGCACAAAATCCGTTCCGCTATCGGATTTTGCGGATTTTCGGTAAATTCGCAATCCACGAACTCCCGAGAATTTACCGAAAATCCGCAAATTCGCGAGCGGCGGATCCGGGGGGCAAAAGTTCAAGCCTTCAAGCTTGAAGTTGTTGTAACTATTTTAGTATGGCGCCATCAAGCTGCCAGCGCCATCCTAAAATATTTACTAAGTTAGCTTCAACAGGAAGCACTAATAGATAAAATAAAGCAGGTGCTCGAGCATTGGGAGGCGTTATAGATTTTCATGAGGGCAGGGAGTGGTTTGGATCCTATTCTTCGTGCAAACGCTAATATAGCCCCAGTCATCCTGGCAAGGGTGTTCTTTTTATGTGCACGCTGCATGACCCACAAACGTCTTTCATCAAAGAGAACACCTAAATATGGAAGGCAGGGACTTTCGTGAGTTCCAAGCCCTTACAATATAATTTGACCTTCTTTGCCTGGCCCTTACCAATTGACATTGAATGTGATTTTGTGAGGTTTGTAATTAAGTCTAGAAAGTAAGGGTAAGGGGAGGATGGTGGCAGAGTCTTCCCTGACACGCTCAGATGCTAGCTAGCGTTATTTTCAAGTAAAGGCCAGAGGAGATAATTTTAAAGCAGCACATTGTATGTTTGTTTAAATACGATTTTAAAACACTTACTCACATTGATTTCTGCGCTCGATCACCCGCCTGCACGCCTTGGTCCGACTCGGTGATTATCACCGTTGAGCGGAGGGCGGACAGGCAGAGCCAGAGACACTTCCGCCCCACGAGCGGTTAGCGCTCTAGCTTTTACTTCAGCAAGAGCTACAAAGGCGGCAAGGAGCAGCGGCTCTCGGCGGCAAGGGGGATGCTAGCTAGCGTTATATTTAAGTAAAGGCTATGAGGAGTCGAATTCACTACTGATGCAGGACTGATATTAATGTTTACTTTTAAAACGGATAATTTTAAAGCAGCACATTGTATGTTTGTTTAAATACTATTTTAAAACACTTACTCACATTGATTTCTGCGCTCGATCACCCCCCTGCACGGATGCACGACGTTACAACGCATACTATTACAACGCATGCTTTTACAACGCATTTTTTACAACGCACAGTATACTACAACGCAATATTTTACAACGAATACTATTACAACGCAATATAGAGTAAATAATAGAAAAGTACTATTACAACGAAAACTTTTACAACGCATACTTTTACAACGCATTTAAATGTTTATTTTTTTTTTACATATATAAAATCTGGCACGGGATGCAGGGAAATTAGGGGTTTTGGGTGGGGAAGTTTTTTAAAATGTGGTGAAAAACTGCACGGAAATGCTCAGAAATTAACGATTTCTTAAAATAAATACTCGAGTAATAAAATTAATACTCAAGTAACAATATTTTTAATTTTTTATTTTAAGATGTATACAATCTGGCACGGGATGCAGGGAAATTAGGGGTTTTGGGTGGGGAAGTGTTTTAAAATGTGGTGAAAAACTGCACGGAAATGCTCCGAAACAAACGGTTTCTTAAAATAAATACTCGGGTAACTAAATTAATACTCGAGTAACAAAATTTGTACTCGTATTTATAAAAATTCACAAATTTCACAGAAATAAAAATTATCTTTTCTTTAAAACAGCCTTTAAAACATAGAAACGATTATTAAGTAAATGACAAAGAAACATTTTATATGAACGGAAAGATATTGCTTGTATAGATCCGCCATTTTAAGTACTGATGTTTACAAAGAAGTCCATCAACTATTTCCTTGACATTAAAGATAAACAGTAGTCTCAAAATGGATGCCAAAAACGGAACGAAAGTATGAAAATATCACTTCAAAACCAAACATTTTAAATTATACGTTTCCACAAAATAAGTCTAAATATAAAATTAGAAATCTAACGGTGTAAAGTAAAAAATTAATGATGCTACTGACTAAAAGATATAAATAGGAGCAAGACACCATTTTAAATTCAGTTGATTATCAACACCCAGAGTAAGCAGACATCAAAAGGTGACTCTCTGACCTCTTCAACTAGATATCAGCAGTAGCCAACTTTAAAGCGTTTATTCAAGGATATTCAAGTAAGTACTTAAAAAGAAGTAAACAAATGTTTCTTTAAAACATTTAATCACAAATAAATTAAACATTTACATTTTATTAACATGATTAATAATACTATAGTAGCCATTAATTTAAAAAATACCAGATTATATTTAAAAATTTCTCTGAATAATACAATGTAAATAAAAATGTCATTTTGATAAAAACGTTATTAATATTTCATCTGACAGTAATTTTTTCAGAAAAATAAGATAACTTGTTTTAAGCAACGACACAATTTTATTTCTTTCTGAAACAGTTCTCCAGACAAGTGAGACTAATACATGAGCTTCTTTTCAAGAAAAGCTAATTTTCTACCAATCAACATATCTCAGGGCGAATTACAATAAGGTATTTTTTTAACGATTTACCAAAAAGCATGACTAAATATTTTACAAACCTTTCTAAAAAATAATCCATAGCTATATTTAATTTTTTTTCACACAGATAAACCAACTTGGTTTACGAAAAACATCCTTTCAATTGACAACAAGAAAAAAATATTTTTAAAAAGGTAAATTTTTTGTAAAATTAGAAATACGAATACATTTAAGAAAGCAAGAGTCGATTATGCACTTCTCAGTTATCATTAGCTCAAAAAAAATTGTTCTGATTTAAAAAAAAAAAAAATTAAATTCATTTTAGATACTGAAAATTATCTTTTGAAGCCCTCCAATCAAGACTCAAACTGAGAATACACCTTGACAAACAAAGCCAAAGAAAAACATCAGAAAAATTAGATGTATTACTAAGGTAAGTGCTGGATAGTGTAAATACTCTATTCTTACACGATAAAAGTGCATCAGTAGGGTAACTGCTGGATAGTGTAGGGGTGCCACTTACTATTTTAAATCCAGTCAAGTGCATCAGTAAGGTAAGTGCTGGATAGTGTAGGGGTGCCACTTACTATGTAAACTCCATGAAAGTGCATCAGTAGGGTAAGTGCTGGATAGTGTAGGGGTGCCACTTACTATTCTAACTCCATGAAAGTGCATCAGTAAGGTAAGTGCTGGATAGTGTAAGGGTGCCACTTAGTATTCCAACTCCATAAAAGTGCATCAGTAGGTTAAATGCTGGATAGTGTAGGGGTGCCACTTACTATTCCAACTCCATGAAAGTGCATCAGTAGGGTAAGTGCTGGATAGTGTAGGGGTGCCACTTACTATTCTAACTCCAGGAAAGTGCATCAGTAGGGTAAGTGCTGGATAGTGTAAGGGTGCCACTTAGTATTCCAAATCCATCAAAGTGCATCAGTAGGGTAAGTGCTGGATAGTGTAGGGGTGCCACTTACTATTCCAACTTCATGAAAGTGCATCAGTAGGGTAAGTGCTGGATAGTGTAGGGGTGCCACTTACTATTCTAACTCCAGGAAAATGCATCAGTAGGGTAAGTGCTGGATAGTGTAAGTGTGCCAATGAGTATTCTGATTTCACAAAAAATGAGACATTTTTGAATAATTTATACATTCAAAAGACATTTTTTTACACTAAACTGAAAAAGAATCATTTAGTAATTTGTCATACTTTTAAATTTTTGAAATAATCAAATTACATGAAACATGTGGAAAACATTTGAAACAATCTCCAGTTTCTATTTTAGAAACCAACTTGAAGATCCAAACCAGGGAAAGCAATCAACAAAAATCCAAAACAAATATAAATTAGAAGACCAGGAAGAACAGCAAGAAGCAAACACCAAAAACCAAAGGTAATTTCTCATAAAAATGTATGTATAGGCATTTATATTGCGCACTACTTACCCGTAGGGTCCCAAGGCGCTTCGACCGCTGCGAAACCCTTCCTGGCTTCCCTGAGAGATGGTCCCTTAATGGGTATCTCCAGGGTGAGACCAGGCATCCCCGGCGGTCTGGTGGGGCCGTTAGTGAAGATGAGGCAAGCTAATGCCCAGAGTTGCCGAGTGTGAACGCTGATCAGAGTGGGCACCGAGGCGAGAGAATTATCGAGTCTGCTGACCCTGGTCCAGAAACCTGCCGCGCCGGGAATCGAACCCTGGTCCCGGGCCGTCCTCTGCTCTCGGGTCTGCCGCCTCTAACCAGTGAGCCACACTACTTCACCCTTCACTTCTAAACTACAAAATTAATACCAAAATATAGAGATATCAATTTTATAAAAAAAAAAAAAATATATCATCAGAATAGTAAGTACTGGTTAATATAAATGAGTCACTTCCAGTTCTAACACCATGACATTGCATCAGTAGGATTAATGTTAAATATTTTTGAAGTTCACATTTTTTATCAAACCCCAGAAAAGTGCAACATTAATATAAATGTCGAAAAGTATACAAGTACCACTTACTATTCGACCTCCATGAAAGTGCTTCATTTGGGTAAATGCTGAATATTATATGGATGCCAGTAACTTTTCTAACTCCAGGAAAATGCATCAGTAGTGTAAGTGCTGGATAATGTAAGAGTACTACTGACAATTATAACTCCAGTAAAGTGCATCAGTATGGTAAGTGCTGGATAGTGTAAGAGTGACACTTACTATTCTAACTATTTTAAAGTGCATCATTAGGTTAAGTGCTGGATAGTGTAGGGGTGCCACTTACTATTCCAACTCCATGAAAGTGCGTCAGTAGGGAAAGTTCTGGATAGTGTAGGGGTGCCACTTACTATTCCAACTCCATGAAAGTGCTTCAGTAGGGTAAGTGCTGGATAGTGTAGGAGTGCCACTTACTATTCCAACTCCAGGAAAGTGCATCAGTAGGGTAAGTGCTGGATAGTATAGGGGTGCCACTTACTATTCTAACTCCAAGAAAGTGCATCAGTAGGGTAAGTGCTGGATAGTGTAGGGGTGCCACTTACTATTCAAACTCCATGAAAGTGCATCAGTAGGGTAAGTGCTGGATAGTGTAGGGGTGCCACTTACTATTCTAACTCCAGGAGAGTGCATCAGTAGGGTAAGTGCTGGATAGTGTAGGGGTGCCACTTACTATTCTAACTCCAGTAAAGTGCATCAGTAGGGTAAGTGCTGGATAGTGTAAGGGTGCCACTTAGTATTCCAACTCCATGAAAGTGCATCAGTAGGGTAAGTGCTGGATAGTGTAGGGGTGCCACTTACTATCCTAACTCCAGGAAAGTGCATCAGTAGGGTAAGTGCTGGATAGTGTAGGGGTGCCACTTACTATTCCAACTCCATGAAAGTGCATCAGTAGGGTAAGTGCTGGATAGTGTAGGGGTGCCACTTACTATTCCAACTCCGGGAAAGTGCATCAGTAAGGTAAGTGCTGGATAGTGTAAGGGTGCCACTTACTATTCTAACTCCAGGAAAGTGCATCAGTAGGGTAAGTGCTGGATAGTGTAAGTGTGCCAATGAGTATTCTGATTTCACAAAAAATGAGACATTTTTGAAAAATTTGTAGATTCAAAAGAATTTTTTTTTACACCAAACTGAAAAAGAATCATTTAGTAATTTGTCATACTTTTAAATTTTTGAAATAATCAAATTACATGAAACATGTGGAAAACATTTGAAACAATCTCCAATTTCTATTTTAGAATCCAACTTGAAGATCCAAACCAGAGAAAGCAATCAACAAAAATCCAAAACAAACATAAATTAGAAGACCAGGAAGAACAGCAAGAAGCAAACACCAAAAACCAAAGGTAATTTCTCATAAAAATCACTTCTAAACCACAAAATTAATACCAAAATATAGATATATCAATTTTATAAAAAACAAACAAATATCATCAGAATAGTAAGTACTGGTTAATGTAAATGAGTCACTTTCAGTTCTAACACCATGAAATTGCATCAGTAGGATTAATGCTAAATATTTTTGAAGTTCACATTTTTTATCAAACCCCAGAAAAGTGCTACATTAATATAAAAGTCGAAAAGTATAGGAGTACCACTTACTATTCGACCTCCATGAAAGTGCTTCATTTGGGTAAATGCTGAATATTGTATGGATGCCAATAACTAATCTAACTCCAGGAAAGTGCATCAGTAGTGTAAGTGCTGGATAGTGTAAGAGTACTACTGACAATTCTAACTCCAGTAAAGTACATCAGTATGGTAAGTGCTGGATAGTGTAGGGGTGACACTTACTATTCTATCTATTTTAAAGTGCATTAGTAGGGTAAGTGCTGGATAGTGTAGGGGTGCCACTTACTATTCTAACTCCAGTAAAGTGCATCAGTAGGGTAAGTGCTGGATAGTGTATGGGTGCCACTTACTATTCCAACTCCATGAAAGTGCATCAGTAGGGTAAGTACTGGATAGTGTAGGGGTGCCACTTACTATTCTAACTCCAGTAAAGTGCATCAGTAGGGTAAGTGCTGGATAGTGTATGGGTGCCACTTACTATTCCAACTCCATGAAAGTGCATCAGTAGGGTAAGTGATGGATAGTGTAAGGGTGCCACTTAGTATTCCAACTCCATGAAAGTGCATCAGTAGGATAAGTGCTGGATAGTGTAGTGGTGCCACTTACTATTCTAACTCCAGGAAAGTGCATCAGTAGGGTAAGTGCTGGATAGTGTAGGGGTGCCAATTACTATTCTAACTCCAGGAAAGTGCATCAGTAGGGTAAGTGCTGGATAGTGTATGGGTGCCACTTACTATTCCAACTCCATGAAAGTGCATCAGTAGGGTAAGTGCTGGATAGTGTAGGGGTGCCACTTACTATTCTAACTCCAGTAAAGTGCATCAGTAGGGTAAGTGCTGGATAGTGTATGGGTGCCACTTACTATTCCAACTCCATGAAAGTGCATCAGTAGGGTAAGTGCTGGATAGTGTAAGGGTGCCAATTACTATTCTAACTCCAGGAAAGTGCATCAGTAGGGTAAGTGCTGGATAGTGTAGGGGTGCCACTTACTATTCCAACTCCAGGAAAGTGCATCAGTAGGGTAAGTGCTGGATAGTGTAGGGGTGCCACTTACTATTCCAACTCCATGAAAGTGCATCAGTAGGGTAAGTGCTGGATAGTGTAGGGGTGCCACTTACTATTCCAACTCCAGGAAAGTGCATCAGTAGGGTAAGTGCTGGATAGTGTAGGGGTGCCACTTACTTTTCCAACTCCATGAAAGTGCATCAGTAGGGTAAGTGCTGGATAGTGTAGGGGTGCCAATTACTATTCTAACTCCAGGAAAGTGCATCAGTAGGGTAAGTGCTGGATAGTGTAAGTGTGCCAATGAGTATTCCGATTTCACAAAAAATGAGACATTTTTGAAAAAATTTTAGATTCAAAAGAATTTTTTTTACACCAAACTGAAAAAGAATCATTTAGTAATTTGTCATACTTTAAAATTTTTGAAATAATCAAATTACATGAAACATGTGGAAAACATTTGAAACAATCTCCAATTTCTATTTTAGAATCCAACTTGAAGATCCAAACCAGAGAAAGCAATCAACAAAAATCCAAAACAAACATAAATTAGAAGACCAGGAAGAACAGCAAGAAGCATACACCAAAAACCAAAGGTAATTTCTCATAAAAATCACTTCTAAACCACAAAATTAATACCAAAATATAGATATATCAATTTTATAAAAAACAAACAAATATCATCAGAATAGTAAGTACTGGTTAATGTAAATGAGTCACTTTCAGTTCTAACACCATGAAATTGCATCAGTAGGATTAATGCTAAATATTTTTGAAGTTCACATTTTTTATCAAACCCCAGAAAAGTGCTACATTAATATAAAAGTCGAAAAGTATAGGAGTACCACTTACTATTCGACCTCCATGAAAGTGCTTCATTTGGGTAAATGCTGAATATTGTATGGATGCCAATAACTAATCTAACTCCAGGAAAGTGCATCAGTAGTGTAAGTGCTGGATAGTGTAAGAGTACTACTGACAATTCTAACTCCAGTAAAGTGCATCAGTATGGTAAGTGCTGGATAGTGTAAGGGTGACACTTACTATTCTATCTATTTTAAAGTGCATTAGTAGGGTAAGTGCTGGATAGTGTAGGGGTGCCACTTACTATTCTAACTCCAGTAAAGTGCATCAGTAGGGTAAGTGCTGGATAGTGTATGGGTGCCACTTACTATTCCAACTCCATGAAAGTGCATCAGTAGGGTAAGTGCTGGATAGTGTAGGGGTGCCACTTACTATTCTAACTCCAGTAAAGTGCATCAGTAGGGTAAGTGCTGGATAGTGTATGGGTGCCACTTACTATTCCAACTCCATGAAAGTGCATCAGTAGGGTAAGTGATGGATAGTGTAAGGGTGCCACTTAGTATTCCAATTCCATGAAAGTGCATCAGTAGGATAAGTGCTGGATAGTGTAGGGGTGCCACTTACTATTCTAACTCCAGGAAAGTGCATCAGTAGGGTAAGTGCTGGATAGTGTAGGGGTCCCAATTACTATTCTAACTCCAGGAAAGTGCATCAGTAGGGTAAGTGCTGGATAGTGTATGGGTGCCACTTACTATTCCAACTCCATGAAAGTGCATCAGTAGGGTAAGTGCTGGATAGTGTAGGGGTGCCACTTACTATTCTAACTCCAGTAAAGTGCATCAGTAGGGTAAGTGCTGGATAGTGTATGGGTGCCACTTACTATTCCAACTCCATGAAAGTGCATCAGTAGGGTAAGTGCTGGATAGTGTAAGGGTGCCACTTAGTATTACAACTCCATGAAAGTGCATCAGTAGGGTAAGTGCTGGATTGTGTAGGGGTGCCAATTACTATTCTAACTCCAGGAAAGTGCATCAGTAGGGTAAGTGCTGGATAGTGTAGGGGTGCCACTTACTATTCCAACTCCAGGAAAGTGCATCAGTAGGGTAAGTGCTGGATAGTGTAGGGGTGCCACTTACTATTCCAACTCCATGAAAGTGCATCAGTAGGGTAAGTGCTGGATAGTGTAGGGGTGCCACTTACTATTCCAACTCCAGGAAAGTGCATCAGTAGGGTAAGTGCTGGATAGTGTAGGGGTGCCACTTACTATTCCAACTCCATGAAAGTGCATCAGTAGGGTAAGTGCTGGATAGTGTAGGGGTGCCAATTACTATTCTAACTCCAGGAAAGTGCATCAGTAGGGTAAGTGCTGGATAGTGTAGGGGTGCCACTTACTATTCCAACTCCAGGAAAGTGCATCAGTAGGGTAAGTGCTGGATAATGAAGGGGTGCCACTTACTATTCCAACTCCATGAAAGTGCATCAGTAGGGTAAGTGCTGAATAGTGTAGGGGTGCCACTTACTATTCCAACTCCATGAAAGTGCATCAGTAGGGTAAGTGCTGGATAGTGTAAGGTTGCCACTTACTATTCCAACTCCATGAAAGTGCATCAGTAGGGTAAGTGCTGGATAGTGTAGGGGTGCCACTTACTATTCCAACTCCATGAAAGTGCATCAGTAGGGTAAGTGCTGGATAGTGTAGGGGTGCCACTTACTATTCTAACTTCGGGAAAGTGCATCAGTAAGGTAAGTGCTGGATAGTGTAAGGGTGCCACTTACTATTCTAACTCCAGGAAAGTGCATCAGTAGGGTAAGTGCTGGATAGTGTAGGGGTGCCACTTACTATTCTAACTCCAGGAAAGTGCATCAGTAGGGTAAGTGCTGGATAGTGTAGGGGTGCCACTTACTAAAATAACTCTCAAAACTAGTATAAACATGTAAAAATGTGTCCTTTTCTAAAAGATAAAACAAAAATATAGAAAACATATTAATTTTCTTTTCTGTTTTCATTTTTTCCAACAGATAATGTCAAGCCAGGCCACAGCATCCTATATTAAATCCAGGAAAGGAAACAGACTTCTCCAACATTGTGGATATATATATTGTAATGAAAGGATAAGTGAACCAAGGAAACATTGGAGGTGTGTGCAATATTATTCTTCCCGTTGCAGCGGCAGAGCGGTTACTGTTGGTGACAACATAATAAAAACAACCGAACATAACCACTCTGCCTCTGCAATGGAGATAGAAATACGTCAAACAATTAACGAGATGAAAGATATTGCATCCACCTCCAATGAAACTCCTGGTTCAATTTTAAGAGAGGTTGCACAGCATGTCCCTGGTCATATTGCTTGTAATATGCCTATTATACCCAATTTGCGTAGAATTATCCAACGTAAAAAGCAGGCAAGTAACACACACACAGTTACTCCTCAAACTTTTGCTGACATAAATATTCCTCATGACCTTACTCTGTCTTTCTCTAATGAACCTTTCTTACTCTATGACAACCAAAACCCTCTTAAACGTATTCAAATTTTTAGTACTCCCCCCAACCTTTTTAAGTTAGAGAATACTGAAATTTGGATGATGGATGGGACGTTTAAATGTACACCCCATCCATTCACTCAAATTTACAGCATTCATGCACAAATTAACAAAAATGTAGTTCCCTGAGTGTACAGTTTACTACCAGATAAGCAATCTGCAACCTACACTGAATTTTTGAAAGTGATTAAAGAGAAAACATCTGGCAAAAGTCCTCGGAAAATCATTATTGATTTTGAATTGACTATGATCAATGTGATCAACAAATTGTACGTGGATACCCAAATTCAGGGGTGTTTTTTTTCATTTTTCCCAGGCATATTGGCGTAAGTTACAAAAAACATCCCTGGTTACAGATTACTGCTCAGATAGTAAACTACAATTTGAATTAAAAAAAATTAACAGCACTTTGTTTTGTACCTCCTGAAAGTGTAGACGAGTACTACACTGCAATTTCTGAATCAGAATATTATGTCGAAAATGAAGAAAGATTGGCTCCCTTGTTAAATTACTTTGAAGACACATGGATTGGACATCTAAGCCGATCAGGTCGCAGGAGGAAGCCACGTTTCCATGTGGAGTGGTGGAACTGCTACTCAACCTGCTTAGAAGGAGGTGCTAAAACAAACAATGCCATAGAGGGATGGCACCACTCCTTCAGTCATTCAATTGAAATGAAATGAAATGAAATGAAAAATTGCATTTGTATAGCGCATAACTGCCCTGAGGCCTCGCAGCGCTTGAAGATGAAATGGTTTAGCGCAGGCTTAGATCAGATCAGCAGGATTTAGCAAACAAATGCGTTTTCAAGGCCTTTCTGAACGAGAGGAGGTTGCTATTTCCTCGGATGGCAAAGGGGAGGGCGTTCCAAAGTCTGGTCGCCGAATGGGAAAAAGAGCGGCCACCCCAACGGGATTTGTTAATTTTAGAGGAGGTGGCCAACTGCAGGGTACCAGACCGAAGGGGGCGTGTTGGGACATAAGGCGTGACCAGAGGGTGCAGAATCGCTGGGCCTACACGATGAAAGGATTTGTGCATGATGCACAGAGCTTTGAACTGCACTCTGGCAGCCATTGGGAGCCAATGGAGGTCCTTCAGAGCCTTCCTCGCCGACTGCCGACGGGACAGATTGAACAGTAGGCGGGCCGCACTGTTTTGTGTGACCTGGAGCCTCTGAAGAACCGAAGCCGGTGCTCCCAGGTAGAGAGCGTTCCCATAGTCCAGGCGGGAGAGAATCAGGGCCTGGACCATGATCCTCCTCGCCTGGAAAGGGAGCAAAGGGAGCACCCGCCGGAGCATCCTCATTAGTCCGAAGCAAGTGGCCGCAGTCTTAGTGGCCTGAACCGAGAAATCAAGGGCGGTGTCAAGCCAGATCCCGAGGCTCTTTATCTGGGACTTGGGGACAGGGGGGGCGCCAAGACATGGTGGCCAGACGGGTGCAAGAGCAGACGGGGAGGGATTTCCGAGGAGAATGATGTCTGTCTTCTCCCCGTTAAGCTTGAGACAGGAGGCTTGCATCCAACTGGCGACAGCCTCTAGACAGGGGCCTAAGGTGTTGGATGATCCATCTGCGTGGTCTAACGAGACCACCAGCTGCGTATCATCCGCGTAGGTGACTATACGCACACCAAAGGGAAGGACTATCCTGTCCAGAGGTTCCATGTAGGCGTTAAAGAGGGTCGGGCTCAGGGAGGAGCCCTGAAGGACCCCACACCTGAGAGGATGTTTAGGTGAGACTATCTCACCCTCGAAGACCCGGAAAAAGCGCTCACTCAGAAAGGAGGTGAGCCAGTCCAGAGCCGCGCCCGACACGCCCATGCCCGCCAGTCGGTGTACTAGCGTGGCATGGTTCACCGTGTCGAACGCGGCGCTAAGGTCTAACAAGATAATGGCCACCTTTCCTCCCCGATCCAAAGTCGTTCTTGCTTCCTCTGTGACCGCCAACATGGCGGTTTCTGTGCCATGTTGAGGGCGAAAACCTGTCTGGGAGGCACGCAACAGACAGTTGGACTCCAGGTAGTCTGTTAAGATATTGTTGGCGTGCCTCTCCAGCAGTTTACTCAACCAGGGAAGCAACGAAATGGGGCGGTAGTTGGACAAATTGTTCTGGTCCAAGGAGGGTTTCTTGAGAAGCGCCCTCACCATGGCACACTTCCAAGCAAGTGGGACCGACCTGGACACAATAGAGGTGTTTAAAGCTTCCAGGATGACAGGACGAATAACGTCCAGTGCCTTGACAAGGATCCGGGGGGGTGCCGGGTCATTAGGAGAGCTGGAAGAAACTTTGGAAATTAATCTATCCAGGCTGCCGGCATCAAGAAGCGGAATTGTATCCAGTTTGCAGAGGGCCGGAGAGTCAGCTGGCTTAGAAGGGACGGAGGGGGTATTGACCGTAGGATTACTAAATGAAGAGTATATGGTCAACATTTTTTGGGAGAAAAAGGCAGCTAGCTCATTACAGCGGTCTTGTGCCCCTTCAGCAGTAGGACGCTCAGCCGGAGGTGAAATAAGGGACTTAGCTATCCTAAAGATTTTCCTAGGCGCGTTGGCTGCAGCACTGATTTTCCCTTCATAGAAGGAGGTTTGCGCCATTTTAATCTCTGATTTATAGAGCCTCATTGCGGACCTATAATCATCTTTCCTAGACAGAGAATGGTCCTTCCTCCATGCTCTCTCTAGTTTGCGGCAGTCAAGCTTTAATAACCTCAGAGCAGGAGTGTACCAGGGTGCAACTTTAGGTCTTCTGATGAGTTTACAGGGGCGTTTGGGAAGAACTTTGTCTAAGGTGCTGGAGATCCAGTGATCAAAGTTGCTAGAAGCAGAGGCAGGGGTCAAGGCCCTTCTCGGGGGGTCTTGAGTGAGAGCCGTTGTCCAGTCGGTGAGGGGAAGTGAGGACCATTTCCTGCCCATGTACTTGGTAGAGGCTTCACGGGGGGAACAGGAGTTAGAAAGCCAGGTGAACGGTATCAAAAAATGATCAGTCCAAGGCAGAGGAACAGGGGACTCTACATTAAGGTTGATATTACTGTATATGTGGTCAAGGAGATGTCCCTTCTTATGGGTCGCCTGATGGCCTCTCTGGCAGAGGTCTAACGCTTGCATATTGACCCGCAAGTTATTAGCTGCCGTATCCTGGGGGTCATCTGAATGGATATTAAAATCCCCAAGCAGAGTGAGGTTAGATGAGGCCACGACTGCGTTGGCGGTGAGATCAGTAATTTGAGTGATAAAATTATTCAGGGAACCTGGTTGTCGGTAAAGTAAAATACCAGAAAAAGTGGTGGTAGGGGAGAGATCAAGAGCAAAGTGTAAGCTCTCACAAGTCAGCAAAGAATTAGGAGTGACCCAACACTTAAAGGTATCCCTGTATATAATTGCTAGGCCCCCGCCTCTCCCCGATTGGCGGTCGAGGTGCTTAAGGGTGTAGCCTGGAGGTGTGGCCCATAATAAGGACGGGTCGTTGTCGATCTGAAGCCAAGTTTCCGTTAAAAATAGAGCGTCAGGATTAAGCTCATCAATCAACAGATGCAACTCTGTGGAGTGTTTAGGTAGCGACCGGCAATTAAGGAGATACAATCTCCAAGTCTCTCCCAAAGGGAGGGAGTCGTTACATGGGCAGGAGGTGCTCCATGTACAGTGCTTGCAGTGATGGTCGGTGTTAGCTGGAGAAACGGAATGGCAACAGGAAGGACTGACAGGGGGGCGTAAGGAGTGTAACCACGAAGAGTTGTAGGCAACTCGAGTACCGACCATGGTGCCGGTCACCATCCCAGACCAGGGCCAGCGAGAAGCGTCTGGACGCGGACTGGCGCAGACTGGCTTCTCTTTGGCGCCTCTTCGGCGCGTATACGGCGCTACCGCTGCGCGTCACCGCTGCGCGGGATGGGAAGAGGTCATATAGATTAGGCGAGGGTGGAGACTAGCCCGTCAACCTCCCCAAGATGGCTGCCCAGGATGGGACAACCAGGAAGTGGTGTCGCTTAAGCCTCCCTCCACACAATCAGCACAAGCTGTGGTGGACCGGGGAGTAGCGACCAGAAAACAGGTAAAAGCACAGGAATGTAATTTTAAAAACACATATTCTAAATCAATAGGTTTTTAAAATTGTTAAAAACGAAATAGCAGCTTGCAGAAATGTAATTTCAAAAACACATATTCTTAAATCAATAGGTTTTTAAAATTGTTAAAAACGAAATAGCAGCTTGCAGAGCTCCTGGTCGCCTTCAAGCGCTAGCGCTATGATCTTTGTTGGTAGGTGATCGTGCGCGCAATACTCCCGCCCTAAAATAGTGAGGGCGAGGGGGGAGACTAGCCCGTCAACCTCCCCAAGATGGCTGCCCAGGATGGGACAACCAGGAAGTGGTGTCGCTTAAGCCTCCCTCCACACAATCAGCACAAGCTGTGGTGGACCGGGGAGTAGCGACCAGAAAACAGGTAAAAGCACAGGAATGTAATTTTAAAAACACATATTCTAAATCAATAGGTTTTTAAAATTGTTAAAAACGAAATAGCAGCTTGCAGAAATGTAATTTCAAAAACACATATTCTTAAATCAATAGGTTTTTAAAATTGTTAAAAACAAAATAGCAGCTTGCAGAGCTCCTGGTCGCCTTCAAGCGCTAGCGCTATGATCTTTGTTGGTAGGTGATTGGTAAACATCATCCAAATTTCTACTCTTTTTTGAAAACTTTGAAGAAGGAGCAAAGTTTTCAAGAAATGAGACTTGCCCAAGCATTAACAGGTAGCCTAAATCCACGACCTTCTAAGCAAGCTAAGGAAATGTCCGAGAGACTATTGGGAGTACTTCAACAATTTTCGTTGACTGTGGCATTAGACTACCTGGAAAATGTTGCTAACATATTACATTTCTAATCATTTTTCATAAATTTACTTTCCTGCTTTGACCTAAATTTTTTTTACACATTTAATTTATTTGGCATTTTTGTTAAAAAAAATTTAACACATTTTTGTCAGGTTCCTTTACCTTAAGAAGTGTTTTTTTTTCTATTCCACATTTTTCCAAAGAAGGCAATTCCACTGGAATATTTTTCCTTTTCAAAAAAACCCTTTAAATCTGGAAAAAAGTTACTTTTCTCCTTCTTTTCCCAAACTTATGATGATATCCATCGCATTTAAAATGAAATATATTTGTTGTGAAAACATTTTGAACGATCCTTTTAAAATATTCTTTCCTTTCTCACCACTTTTTTTTTCCAAAGTGATGCTTTTTATCCCAAATGTTTGATATCTTAAAAACTTTGCTTTAAAGTCTAATTTTTTGACAGTATTTGTCATATTTTTGAAAATTGTAAACTAAACTTGTATTTGGTAATATCAGTAATGCATTGTACCTCATAATTAAATAAATATTTAAAAGCCATAAAATTCCATCCTTTTTCCTAACGTATTTAGTATATATTTTAAAATGTTTTCTTATTTTTTAACCAAAAATGGACGTCTTTCTAAAGAAATACGTCTTCGTTAGGCAAATCCTTAAACCATCTTCTTTTTTTACTAAAATAATATTTTTCAAAAATTAGCGATCCCAGCCTGTAAATTAAATGATTTTGTTATCATGTATCACATCCTAACTATTATTCTTCTCACTAACTATGTCAAATAGTATCACATTCCAAATTTGCTAATTTAAAAAAAACGCCAAGAAATGTCTTTGATTTCCAGAACAAATACATTTTAAAGCAATGCATCAAATCTACGCTCCAAAACGAAAAATACAATATACAACAAAGTAAAGCTCTGAAACGAAAAGTACCACATTTTAAACAAAATATGTCTCCCTTTTTTTTCTCGTACAATTTGAAAGAAAGAGTTTTATTTATCAAATACCTTGGGAAAAGCAATCATTTTGGAAAAAACAACCAAACTATCCTATTTCTCCTCTTCAAATCTTCGATCGATAAATATATCTAAGTTACATCAAAGCATTAAACGTTCAAAATGTTTTCAAAAATATATATACTTATTTTCAATCTGTATCCATTACATTATTTCTTACATAACCCGACGTAGACATATGCAAGTAATATCTTCGGCGACATGCTGAAAACAAACTCTATACATCTTTTATTAACTACCGCAACCTCTCCTTATCCTCTCATTACAATATATATGTTCGTAATTTTTTTTATATTATAAAATAACTTTATAAAGTTTCCTACCTGAGCGCAGATCAGCTTCCAGCTGCTTCCAGCAATCGATGCTATCCAAGATGGCCGCTAACGTCGACGTCAACGTAACGACGTCTTCAAAATGTACCAAGATAAACAAAGGACTATTTTTTAAACATTATTAATTAAAATATATTATTTTATTATAAATGTTATTTTGTGTCGTAAAATTATTAAAAAATATGAAGTATGTTAATAAAAATTGCAATATTTTTTATATTTTTTTTAACAAAAATAAAACAAATTTTAAAAAAACGTCATTGTCTTTATACTTTTTTACTTCATTAAATTTACTCTTAAAGTAATGTATATACTACCATAAATAATGTTTTTGTTCACTTACCTGTATGCTGGTCTTGTTTTCATCTTCTCTCTCCTCCTTCTGTTCTTTTTTGACCTTACTAATCCATTGCGTTGGTTACTATAGAGCGGTCATTGCAATAAACGAAGGACTAAACCTTCCATTGAAATCAATGATAAACCGTGGCAAAATTTTCAAAAATGTATGTAATTGTATGTGTATCATTTTTAAAAAGTGATATATATTTCAAATAATTAATGTATCAAGAAATATATTTTTTAATAATAATATTTTCCTTCATATAAATAATATATATTTTTGGGTAATTATTATTTTTTTTTTATTAAATCATCATCAATAAAACATTAATCACTTCAAATATTTAAAATATTTACATTTTCGTAAATATTAAATAATTATTAATGTTTGTATTGAAATTATTTTTTTAACATTAATCCAACATTACATTTAAATAATTAAATATTTAACTATAAATATAAAATATTCACTACTTATAGTTTAAACATTTACATTTTCTAAAAAGATACCTGAGTATTATTGCTTGTGATTATATACTTATTATCAATATTTATCCAATATAATATTTAATTAATTTAAAGACAATTAATTAAAATATATATTTAAAACAAATACATTTTCTAAAAAGCTACCTGAGTATTAACTTTTGTAACATTAATCCAACATTAGATTTAAATAATTAAATATTTAACTATAAATATAAAATATTCACTACTTATAGTTTAAAAATTTACATTATGTAAAATGAATGCCTGAGTATTATTGCTTGTGATTATAAACTTATTATAAACAATTATCCAATATAATATTTAATTAATTTAAAGAAAAATAATTATAATATATATTTAAAACAATTACTTTTTCAAAAAAGATACCTGAGTATTAATTTTTGTGATGTTGATAAATAGTTGATTAATAAAAAAAATTTACCATATTTTTAAAATTTTTACATTTTTTAAAAAAATACCTAAGAATTAATTTTTTAAATTAATAAAATGTATCTAACATTAACACCAACATTAAATTTAAATAATTAAATATTTAATTATCAAAATACATACCTGAGTATTAATGCTTGTGATTATAATCTTTTTTTCAACATTTTTGCAATATAATATTTCTTTATTTTTAAAAAAAAAATAAAATATATATTAAAAAAAATTACTTTTACAAAAAAGATACCTGAGTAATAATTCATGTAAATAAAATCATTAATAAAATTAAAAATATTTTAGACATTTTTAACATTTTTTAATTAAATTTAAAATTAATAAATTTACGATGTAAAAGCATGCGTTGTAACAGCATTTGCGTTGTAATAGCATGCGTTGTAAAAACATGCGTTGTAATAGTTTTTGCGTTGTAATAGTTGCGTTGTAATAGCACTCCGTTGTAATAGTTGCGTTGTAAAGGTAGTTTCCCCCCTGCACGCCTTGGTCCGACTCGGTGATTATCACCGTTGAGCGGAGGGCGGACAGGCAGAGCCAGAGACACTTCCGCCCCACGAGCGGTTAGCGCTCTAGCTTTCACTTCAGCAAGAGCTGCAAAGGCGGCAAGGAGCAGCGGCTCTCGGCGGTAAGGGGTGGACGGTGGCAGAGTCTTCCCTGACACGCTCAGATGCTAGCTAGCATTATTTTCAAGTAAAGGCTAGAGGAGTCAAATTCACTACTGATGCAGGACTGATATTAATGTTTACTTTTAAAACGGATAATTTTAAAGCAGCACATTGTATGTTTGTTTAAATACGATTTTAAAACACTTACTCACATTGATTTCTGCGCTCGATCACCCGCCTGCACGCCTTGGTCCGACTCGGTGATTATCACCGTTGAGCGGAGGGCAGACAGGCAGAGCCAGAGACCCTTCCGCCCCAAGAGCGGTTAGCGCTCTAGCTTTCACTTCAGCAAGAGCTACAAAGGCGGCAAGGAGCAGCGGCTCTCGGCGGTAAGGGGTGGATGGTGGCAGAGTCTTCCCTGACATGCTCAGATGCTAGCTAGCGTTATTTTCAAGTAAAGGCTAGAGGAGTCGAATGTACTACTGATGCATGACTGATATTAATGTTTACTTTTAAAATGGATAATTTTAAAGCAGCACATTGTATGTTTGTTTAAATACGATTTTAAAACACTTACTCACATTGATTTCTGCGCTCGATCACCCGCCTGCACACCTTGGTCCGACTCGGTGATTATCACAGTTGAGTGGAGGGCGGACAGGCAGAGCCAGAGACACTTCCGCCTCACGAGCGGTTAGCGCTCTAGCTTTCACTTCAGCAAGAGCTATAAAGCCCTCACCTCATATTGAGCGCACAGCGGTCGCGCGCAGGGGTGTACCTAAGAATTCGCCTAAGAGGAGCCCGTCTGCGCCCGTCCGCGACAGGACGGGGCTAGGGGCTATGTCCCCTATATGTGGTACCTCTGGCTCGACTATCACCCATCGGGTAAGCTACTCTTCACGAGATTTACTAGGTTTACGGACTCCCGCCTTGTTGGGATGTTCAGGGGGGGCGGGAGATGCCCCTGTAGGCCCGTTCTCATGTCGAACTTGCCACTACCAGGCCACTGTGGAGGAGGAATATCATGGACAATGTTACTCTAACATTGAAAATTCAGAGCCTGATCTGGGACTGGGTTACAGGAACATATTGTGTAATATAGGATCACTGCCCAAACATCATGCTGAAGTTTGGGATCTTATTTCATCAACACAACAGATTTATGCTTTCTAACCGAAACATGGTTAAAGCTCCATACTGTCCCAGCTATTACCTTAGGGATCCCACAGGGCTACCATATAGTTAGGTTAGATCGCCCAGTTAAAATGGGTGGAGGCATAGCAATTGTGTATAAGAATGAGTTGCGACTATCCATTATAGAGGAACGTAGTACTCCAGAGTTGGAAATAATAATCTTTAAGATTGAAACATCACGTAGAATGAGTCATAAAGGGGCTTTAGTTTATTGCCCTCCTGGCTCATGTGCCAACTTCTCCACCATATTACTGGAAGCATTGGCCAGCTATGTCAATCCAGGAAGTGATTTTCTACTCCTTGGAGATTTTAATGTCCATAGCAAACTAACTGACTGATTTGGCACTACTGGTTCTTACACAGATTAACAGTGGACCAACGCATCTAGCAGGACATACCCTGGATCGTATCTTTTCGACTATACCTAATGCCATTAATTGCTCCCCTCCCATACAAGTGAGCTGGGCAGATCACTACATTATGGAATTTTACACATCTAGGCCTGAGAAACCTCTAAATCAAATAATGACACTACCTAGTAGAAGGAGGCAATGGCATAAGGTTAACCCGGACATTTTCCAGGAACGGTTTATTGAGCCCTCCGTCTGTTCTACAGACGGAGTGGACAGTGCCCTAGCCAAATTTGACCAAGATATACAGATAGCTGTGGACACAATTGCCCCTATGAAAACCTTTAAACCACGCCCTGCTCAGAAGCATGAAGTATGGTTTTCGGAGCATTTACGTTCTTTAAAAAGGGCAGCCAGGAAATTGGAAAAAGTATGGAGAACATCCCATAGAGAGGATGACAGGAATCTTTATTGGTCGGCCCTCTACATCTACCATAAAGCTATTCGATTGGCACGCAAGACTCACATTGCGTCCCTCCTGTCATCTGCTGGAAATGCCCCTAGGGTGCTGTACCAAGTTTTGCAGTCCTTTATCAAGCCAGCAGCTTGTGAAAGTCCAGAGCTGACATCACAGCAATTATGCGACGAAGTAGCACAGTTCTTCACTAATAAGATTGACAAGATCTATGATAACATCACCAATGCTAATTTATCCACCCCAGGAGGTGGGGTAATGCCACAGATTCTAACTAATCCCCCGTTATGCTCCCTTAGCACATTTCCGCCAATCTCTTTAGAGGAGGTAGATGGCTATATTAATCAAATCAGGAGTGGAAGCCCTTTGGACATTATTCCAGCAAGAATAATGCCAATTGTTGGGAACATACTGGGCCCAGGCATTCAGAGAATAGTGAATTTTTCATTGGCAAATGGTCAGGTGCCTAGAGAATTTATTTATTTAGTGTGTTTTGATATCGCGCACAGCTACCCCAACGGGGTGTCCCGGCGCTCCTGTTTACTAAATACAGCCTAAGATGGATTATTTGAGGCGGGAGACGATCAACAAAACAGGTGAGTTTTAAGTGCTCTCCGGAAAGGTTGTTCCTAATCAGCCGGATGGCATTCGGAAGTTTGTTCCAGAGGGCCGCGGTCAACACTGGGAAAGTTTTACCACCGGAGCGGGTTTTCTTAAATCTAGGAACAGTGAGAAGGTTTTTAGATGAGGAGCGCAGAGTCCTAAAATTATTATAGGGGATCAAGCAAGAGGACAGATAGGCAGAGCCTTTGCCCTGCATAGCCCGGTGTGCCAATACCAAGGCTTTAAATTCAGCCCTTTTATGCAATGGCAATCAGTGCAGTGCACGGCGGTGGGGGGTAATGTGCTCACGTAGGGGAAGACCGGCCACCAGTCGCACTGCCGCATTCTGTACAATCTGGAGGCGGTGACTTAGCCCTACAGATAGACCACAATAAAGGCTGTTAGCGTAGTCCAGGTGCGAAGTAATTAATGCCTGGACTACGATCTTCCTGGTGTTACTAGGCAGAAAATGAATGAACTTTTTTATCATTCTGAACTTGGCCAGACATGCAGCAGAGACCGTGTGCACTTGATGTTGAAATGTCAGGTTAGAGTCCCATCTCACTCCAAGATTCTTCACAGAGTCTTTAGGGAGAGGGGGAGCACTTAAATCGGTAGGCCACCAGATGTGGGGATCCAGAGGAGATGGCTGGTGAAAAAAGAGAACCTCCGTTTTCCCCGCATTCAGCCTTAGGAAATTATTGTCCATCCATTGGGCAATTAAGCGGAGGCAGTTTTTTAAAGGATCGAATGTTGAGGAGGAAATGTTATTAAATGAGAACAAAAGCTGGATATCATCAGCGTAGGAGGTGACCTTTATACCAGTTTGGGCGATGATATCGAAAAGTGGGGGTGAGAATGGAAAAGAGCATCGGTCAGACCGATCAGGAAAAATTCTTCTATCCCATTGACTGATCTGTCTATTTAAGACCGATATCTCTACTCCCTTTTATGGGAAAATTAGCTGAAAAGTATGTAAATAGGCACTTATCTACATTTCTTGAACAGACCAACTGCTTGGATCACGCTCAGTTTGGCTTTAGGCCCAAACATGGTACGGAGACCGCGTTACTATCAGTAACAGATGACCTCCACAGATATCAAGATAGAGGCTTCTCCGTTGTTCTGGTGCTGCTAGATCTGTCAGCAGCGTTCGATACTGTCTCTCACAGTATTTTACTCGAACGATCTGCTGACATTGGGCTGAAGAACACGGCCTTAGCCTGGCTAAAAAGCTTTCTATCTAATCGGACTCAAACGGTCAGCATGGGCACTTTTCGTTCGGTTGAAATGGAGATTGCCAAGGGGGTGCCACAGTGCTCTTGTCTGAGCCCGACTCTTTTTAACATCTATGTGGCACCCCTGGCAAATATCCTGAGAGAGTTCGGTTTCATCCCCGTATCTTACGCGGATGATACCCAGCTACTGTATCCTTTTAGGCATCTCACGAACAAAGTAACATCTCCTTCTCTAATGGCATGAAGGCAGTAGCCAAATGGATGTCATCAAACTGCCTTCAATGCAATGTAGGGAAGACAGAGGTCCTACTCCTTGGAGAAGCCAAGATCCTGTGGACCCCAGATTGGTGGCCGCAGGAACTTGGGCCAGTACCTGAACCCAAATTGGTTGTGAAAAACTTGGGGGTACACGTGGATCGAGACCTCTCCCTGAAGCAACATGCCAATACAGTTGTGGGCACTTGTTTTCATGTGATCGACCTTCTTAGAAAAGTCTTCCCCTTGCTACCAGATGCTACCAGGAAAACCTTGGTGCAGGCTCTGATTCTTAGTCGTTTAGACTACTGTAATGGGGTCCTGCTGTCAGCCAAAAGGGAGTTAAAGCCAAACTCCAGGTTGTGCAGAATACAGTAGCAAGGTTTTAAATGCCCCGCCGAGAACACCATCGAAACCACAATTACACCGGCTTCCTGATCTGAAAAGGGTGATATTTAGGACCTGCTGCCTCATCCATAAGAGCTTAAATGGATTAGGGCCAACATACTGGACTGACAAATTTATGCCTTACATTCCGGCGCGATCTCTCAGGTCCAGTAAACAGCTGCTCCTAATAGTGCCAGCTGTCAAGAAAGTAAGACAGGGTGGTAGGGCTTTGTCCGTAGTTGGCCCCATCTTATGGAATAGATTACCCCTGCCACTTAGGAAATGCATAGAACATCTGAGTTTTAGGAAACAGCTTAAGACCTTTTTGTTTCAGACATAATTCACTTCCTTGGACTTGCTGAAAGCGTTCTCTAGCTCACAGGAGCAGAGATACTCCTCCAGGAGTCTATTCTAGTGCGGTATAAACCAACAAACAAATAAATAAATAAATAAAGTCCATAAAATCAATATAACAATCTAGGAGGGATTGTAACCCACGCGACGTCCTCGCTACCAAAACTCCGTCATCTGCATACAGTAATGCAGGGATCATTTTTGTACCTGCTCTTGGGACATCCTTACAAGAGGAGGTCAAAACATCTCCCAATTTATTAATGGCCCAATCGCTTTATGGCCCATGCATCAGTTAGGCTGCCGTTCTCATTATAGCGAACCGCCGCTGAGGTGTTTTCATTAATGGCCACCAAAAGGAGATCAAGGCCTGCTCCAGCCCAATGCAATGAAGGGAAGCCCTAGGTTCTTGCCTATTTACGAGATCGAAAGCAGTGGATAAATCCATAAATGCCATATGGATGTCCCCATGCTTAGTTACCGTTTGTTTCCCTATTACTAGATGAAGATTAAGACATTGACCCATCGTGCCCTTGCCCTGCCTAAATCCATACTGCAGATCCAAGATGATGCAGTTTTTGTCTAGCCAGTCTGTTAAACGGGCAAGTATGACCTTCCCCATTATCTTGGCTGTAGAGTCCAAGAGTGAGATCGGTCTGTAACAGGCCGGATTCTCTCTTGAGCCCTTTTTAAATATTGGAATTATTACAGCTTTAGCCCAAGACGGGGGAAGCCGACCTGTGTTGCTGCATTAAAAACAAGAGTTAAAAACTTAGCCCATACAATAGGGTCTGCCCTGTAAAGATCGTCCGGTACACAGTCTGGGCCTGGTGCCTTTCGCGTCAAGGTAGACATAATTGTCTCAGTTACTCCCTCCTCTGAAAACACCACATTTAAGGCATAAGTGTCAACCCCCTGCGGGCTGGTTCGCTCTAGACTTTAACAGAATTATTTGACTCGTCAAACATTGGGTTATTGACCACTCTCCAAAATCTGGAGCTACCCGACAAGATGCTCACTTGACTGAGTTCGTCCCAAGCCATTTCTCTCAGCTTTTTCTTCCTTATTTTAACTGCGATTTTATATGCCCTTCAAGCCTGCCTGACCCTATTCACATCACTTGGGGTCTCTTTCAGCTCCCCCAGGAGAACCGTGTGCACATGGGCACACGCTTGGTCAAACCAATTTTTGTGTTTCTTGGGTTTTGATTTACAGTGGAGAGTCATATTGGCCGCCACCTGTTTTCGTAATGCAGTCAAAAGCACCCAAAGTTTTGATGGATCAGAGTCCTTACTCAAACATACACTAAAATCTTCTAAATTGCTTCAGTATAGGTTATCAAGGAAACCTTCCGGAGTAATTGCCTCCCATCTTAGCCTCCGATCTTGATCTATAGTGGCAATATTGGGATTAGATATAAGTGCCAGGGGTTTAACAGTCTCAAAGGCCTGAATGTTAATTACCAGAGTTAGAGGATTATGATCACGCAGGCAACTATGCATTACACGAAAGGAGCCTAATAGATCCATCAGTGGGCCTGAGACTAAAATAAAGTCAATAATACTTTGATGCCTCTGGCCAGTATATGTGGGAATAGGAGGCAAAGTTTCCGGCTGTGCAGGGCAGAACAAATTGTAAACAGATACAAAACTCTCTAGAAAACCCCCAGACTTTGTGTGTTTGCAATGAGTTCGACCCTGCAGGCCATACTCCTCCTCTAGGTCTAACATGCAATTGGAGGGACAAACATGGGTATTACAATCAGCAAGGATCAGTAAATGGTAGGGCACTTCATCATTGGTCTCATAATCATCTAAAAAGGTACCCAGAGATCTTAGGTGCTCCAAATCATCCATTCTTGTAGAAGAATTATACAAATTTACCACCAAGAGGCCTGGTAAATTTTCACCTATTAATTTGACTGCTAAAATATTCGGTGAACTTGTATCTATCAGCTTTGTTTTATACAGTAGTTTAAGGCTGATCAATAATAGAAGTCCCCCCCCAGGTCTCTCCATAGTTGATAGAACAGCATTTTTGCTAAAGGCACAGTACCCGTCCAAATAGAAGGAATTGTTAGAATCCCAGGTTTCCTGCAAGGCAATAATGTGATACATTAAGAGGAAAGACTCCCAGTGCATGTCCCCCGTTTTTGAACGTATGCCGGCTATATTCCATTAAAGAGTTTTTAAATCCGGCACGGTTGCAGTCTGCCCCATTGAATTAAGTTTGATGTCTGCTGGGACAGTAGGATTAAACTCTACGATGTGGGGTAATACCGTCAAAATGGGATTAGACATTAAAGGTGGGATCTCATTGTCAACCAATGTCCCCTTTATTAATGGCTCCTCTGTAGGTACATGATTATTTTCAGTCATCCCTGCTCATCTAAATTGGACACAGCCTCACATCTGTTTGAGACCACTATTAGGGGGGTAAACTCCCCTTGGGATCTCAATGGAGGCCTATAGAAATATCCCAGTGGGAGCACCACAATGGAGGTAAAGGGGGGAAAATGATGGTAATGGGCTTTAAGAATCATGTGGTCAACTGCAGAACTTCAGAAATTAATAATAAGACAATCCCCCCTATCTTTTTTTGCGATTGGCCAACCCATGCAACTTTACGGACCATCAGGATGTTGTTTGCCAGAGAAAACCTGAAACCTTTGTGTCTGGCCAACCAATCCACAGTTTTATTTTATAGCTGAGTCCAAGATTCTGGTTGGTCCGATCTCAACGGGGGGACATCAGACAGGACTACAACAAGGGGACTTGCCGCTGGTGGAAGATCTATGATATCTCGCATAGGTTTAAACAGCGCGTTATTTATTGTGTTGTTTATTATGTTTTGGCCACCATCAGGGCATGCTGGGGGAACACTTAATGCCCCTGGCAGTTCCCTAGGCATTTGCGTATTATGAGCACCTGCACATGGCGGGATAGTTTGCCGATCTGCCCCCTGAGCTATAATACTAGGTGATAAGGGCTGCCCCACAGAATTTAAACTTGCATCCTGGACTGATGGAATTGGGATATGTGTTATTCCATTCACACTATCTGCAGCAGGTTGGGTTAAAGCCTTGTTTTGTATCCCGCCTAATACTTTGTTCCTCAGACCTGTTCTTGGTAGACATCCCTCCACTGCAGATATAAATATATCTGTATTTCTCCTTGCTTCAAGACCTTTTACCAGATGGTCAACTTTTTCTTCTATAGCCCCTAACTTAGTCCAAAACGGAGCGAGGATGGTTAAAATTGATGTTTTCATGCGTTTCCAATAAGCTTGGTTATCCCCTAAATCCCCTAGGTCAATCACATTAGGGTTAGCAGATGGAGACACACCATGCTCAAATATTCGGGGCAATTTTCCTTTTTTATGCTTACTTTTCCCTTTGTCTTCATTTTTATCCCTTGTGGCTAGGCTGCCCCTCGTTCGTTTCGCCAGAGGTTCCCCTGCCCCACCCACCATACCAGTGGTGTCCCTTGCAGGTCTTTTGGACCTAGTTGCTGGGTCATCTTGAACTACCACAGTATCAATGGTAAGGTGGGTTTGGGCGTGGGCGTTGGGTGAGGCTTGAGCCAAGGGGGAATCTAGGTTCAGCCGATTACTGTGGTCCACAATGGAGCCATGTATAGCACCATGTGTGGACAAATTTAGGGAGCTAATGCCCTGCGCAGCACAAGAATCAGGCACTCATCCCCATTCCAGAGCCAAGCTCTTGGACATCTCCGCAGTGGCAACTTGATAGTTTTCAATAAGGTTTTCAATAGGGTCTATGTTTGTGTTGCTTGGGGGTAGGGTAGCTACCGTGGGTGATTTAACCATTCTTGTTGCCCCTAAAGATGATCTTTTTTGTTCTGCATAAACTCCTAAAGATAGTCTTTTTTCATTGAGCTGTATCTCGGGCTGAAGCACCGATTCAGCCCTAATTAAAAAAGCATCCAATGTGCCAGCCACCGCCCTCCTGCCCTCTGATCCACCAGATTTCATTTTGTGGCCATAACCCACGCTTTGTCTCACACCTATTATAAATGAGATACTTAAGTTTATGGACACCAAAGTAGTAGTCCAGGATTATAAACGTATACAGCCAAAAAAAGTCACTGACCAAGTCCACCAGCGAGTTCGCTCCAACAAACAAGAGAAATGAAAGGGACGTGGCCCAGCCCAGTCTCCTTCTGGCTGCAATGGGGCGTGGACAGGCCGACCCTTGGCCCGGGCGGGTTCCGCGCCGCGGGAGCCCTCTGCCTGTTTTATCTCCCAATGGCGGTGGTCGCGCTGCAACTTTCCGCAACTCTCGCGGGACCGCACTGCCTGCTGGGAGGTGTAGTCTCCTGGCAGTCTCGGCCCGCGCTCCGGAGGTCCGCGGCACCACAACAAACTTCCCAGGTGGCGTCCTGTAGAGGCAAAAGAGCAGGCAGTAGATGGCAGCAGCATTAAGTTGACCAGGTTGCTATGTGCTAATCTATTCACTGCGCTAAAACTCAAGCTCTTATGAATTCAGTCAGGCACTCTCCTTGCTGAACTGTAATCATTCAGTCAGTACCCAAGTACTCATGCAGCGAAGTAGGCCTTAGGACATGGAATGCTTCAAACCCCTATACACTATGCATGCAGTCTTCTATCCACCTGCACACGTGTCTTTCATATTTTTTCCCCAGTCTGTATCCTTAAACTTCCACAAACCACTCTGTTACTGCTGTTGCACTATTGTAGTGACCCATTCAGCAGTTTGGGCTAATCCATTCACTGTGCTAAAACTCAAGCTCTTATAAATTGAGTCAGGCAGTCTCTCTTGCAGACCTGTAATCATATGTGATGCATCTGTGCTGTAAAGGCGGCACATTGCTTGAGTTGTGTTGCAAGTGCAACGCACCTCCTGCAATGCTCTGGGGGCCCTAAGCTCACAATGCTGTTTCAATCCTTACACCTGCTTCAAGCAGGTGCAGGGCTTTGACGCTGGAACAACCCAAAAGTGACTAAATGAAATCTTGTTACTTTCACTCAGTCACTTTTAGGGGGCTTTCCTGCGGTGGAACCCCCCCCCCCCGTGCAGGAAAGCCTCCTTCTGACGCAGGACTTTACAATGTGACGCACCTCCCAGATGCGTCACATTGTATATACCACACACCATGGCACATCTTTTGCAGCACCACTGCGTCACAAAAGTGACGCAACGGTTGTGTAAAAGAGGCACACAGGGGTTTTAAATCTGCCCCTAACACATACAAATTCACCCAGGCAGTTTCACCAGCAGAGCAAATGGACGAACAGACGTGTAACATATTTATGTGCATATGTTACATTCAAGTGCTTCAGAAGTACTACAGTATACTATTGGTAAACACCTTATAGATTTATGCTGTAGCACTTCCTTATAGTTCTGCACTTTCACATTAACCATACACTACTAATGTATTCATTCATTCATTTATGCACTACACATTCATTCAGACAAAGTTTTACACACTATTATAGTAATATAGCTCTTTCTTTGACCAGTGGAGGTAGTTCTGACAACTGTTTTTTTTTCCTTTTAGTTTTTTTAAACAAAAAAATTAAACTAGAACCAAAAAAAGTGTGGAACATCAACAAAACAGTAAAAAAAAAAAAGTGAATGCCGAGAACAACAGTGCTCCTGTTTCTTGCGCAGAATGAGGTTAATAGATTATTCGCCATAGCACAGTAGTTCATTGCAAAATTTGCAATGAAAAATCAGGTCTGCAATTTCTGGTTGTATGTTTGCGTGCATACTGCTCAATGGTGGTGCTGGTGGTGATACACTTGATGTACTAGAAAGAGCAGATCCATGGTCCTCCTGCAACCTTTGTGCTTGAGCTCTGGCATAGTTCTTCGGATGCAGATTCTTCACATGGTGCACCATGCTTGCAGTGCCAAATGAGTATTTTTTGGTGTGGTCACCCCTGGAGAGAGTAACCTGACAAATTTTACAGGTCACTTTTCGAGTGTTGACCTTTTTTTTCCTTGAGGAAATGTAAAACATTTCCAAATACCTGCATCCTTGCACTTTTGCTGAGGCTCCTCAGGTGCAAATTCTTCCTCAGAGGAATGTTTTGAAGAAGACTCACCCGTGCAGCCATGGTGACTTGCTCTTCCAAATGCCTAGAGCTCTACAGAAGAGATGCTTCTCCTGAGGAAGTCAAAGTAGAATGATTACAATGGGAGGGGTCTTTCAACAGTTGGAATAGGAAGTGTTATGAACCAATCAAATCTGTTCTTTTAAAGTCACTTGGCTTTACGTATGCTTACGGTGCGCTTACGGTGTGCTTACGCTGCGAGTAAGTACGACGTACTGCCGCGATTTGCGTAATTGCTTTTAAAAGTAATATACGCTTATTAAAACATAAAAAAAATATTTTCTTGATTATCCCAGATAATGTCTTCCCTTAGTATGTACATTAACCCCTTCACTGCGGCGGCTATTCCGCCGCAGTGCTAAGGGGGCGGGACGGAGATACGGAGGGCACATGCTGGTGACGGAACCGCTCCGTCACCAGCGTCGGTTGCGCTGTGCTTGTGACGGAGCGGTTCCGTCATGGCCCGCCCCGGAACCGCTCTGTCATCAGCACAGCGCACCTGCAGCTGATGACGGAGCGGTTCCGTCATCAGCATGCAACGGGTTAACTACATAAATATATGTTTTTAAACAATTAGAAACGTTTGCACCGTACATGACATCACACAGAAGCGTTGATTCGACGCATAACGTCAAAGCGTATTCGTAACATATGTGCGGGTACGCGCAGAATACGATTATCCATATAAAGTATGGTAAGATCACCGTACGCATACCGTACGATTGCCCCCCCAAAAATAAGGAAATATATAGAATTTAATTGTAATATATTGGAAAAAAAGTGGGGGATTTTGTTTCTTTATTATTTTACATTAAGAATATGAATTATAACTTACAAAATAAAATAACTAAAAATAATTATACTAAAAACGTAGGAAAGTAGTATAAAAATAATAATTAATACATTTAAAAATTGCCATTTAGAAAACCTAGGTTTTAGGCACGTTATAGTTAGGAATTAGCATTTAAAAAACCTTGCAAATTCACTGAAAAAACCATAGGTTTCACACATGTTATAGTTAGGAATTAGCATTTTAAAAACCTTGGAAATTCACTGAAAAAACCATAGGTTTCACACATGTTATAGTTAGCTGGTCATTTCACTCATACAAAACCATTGAAATTCCCCATTATAGTTAGTTCAGCTAACTATAACTTGCGCGCCCGCAATGCACTGCTGATAATGTCACAAATTACATCACTCATGACATGGTCAGTGACATCACTCATGACATCACTGATGACATCTCAAATGACATCACTGATCACATCACTGATGACATCATCCTTGTGAAAGAGTGGCAGACCTCCTCTCACCCTAATATAACCCTTGATACACATTCAAAAATAGAAATTAAAATGTTCAAAACAATGGAGATGCCAATACCAGTTAGAACAACCTATTCAGTAATTCCAAAATCTACATACACATCCACTCATTCACCAACAGCTCTATATTGTCATTCATACATGTACTCACTCATCATATGTACTCATACACCTATACATTCTATTACACACCTACACTCATACATAGAGTTACTCACACACATACTCACACATGCAAATAAACTAATAAACATCCATTAACTTGCATATACAGCTATACAAACACCACTAAACTTACTTCTACAGAAACGTACGCACACTTACTCTCTTAAACAATCACCTATAGAAACACATACTTATTTATACAGGAACTCTTCCAATCTCTCAGTCTCATATATACTCACTTATATACATCAATGTTCACATGTACTAGTTTAAAACATATGTAGTTACTCATAAAGACACTATTTAGACAGTCATTCACTCACTAACACACCCATACACACATGTATCCACCCATACAGTCCTGCAGACATGTTGTATTCAAAACCCATACAAACAGTGAGTCACTCATTCATGCATCTATGCGCTAAGTTATATCCTACACCGAACCATACACACACTCATAATGATACTCAAAAAACCAACTAATTATCCATATACACACTCATGTAGCTACTCACCAACCCATGCAGCCACTTATACACAAAGTGAGACACTGATACAGATATTTAAATATTTAAACATTACTCGCTAATACATGTATTCATTAAGATACACTTAATAAGTCAGTTATACAATCAATTTGACACAAAAAACATCCATTTAGATTCTTATTCACCCATTTATTCTACCATCAACCTTTAGATATACATATATACAACATATTTATTTTCAGAAAGACACACATTCACTGGATGATGTCATCAGTGATGTCATGAGTGATGTCATTTGAGATGTCATCAGTAATGTCATGAGTGATGTCACTGACCATGTCATGAGTGATTTAATATGTGACGTCATCAGCAGTACATTGCGGGCGCACAAGTTATAGTAGCTGAACTAACTACAACGGGGGAATTTCAGTGGTTTTGTATGAGTGAAATGTCTAGCTAACTATAACATGTGGGAAACCTATGGTTTTTTCAGTGAATTTCTAAGGTTTTTTAAATGCTAATTCCTAACTATAACATGTGTGAAACCTATGGTTTTTTGGTTTTTTCAGTGAAAAAAAAAATATATATATATATACAACTCCTTTTCATTGTGAGAAACTTGATTGTAGTCAGTGACCCACGCCCCATAACATTTCTGTCTCTTTCAGTTGTTCTTTTCTTTTTGTGCTTGAAGAGACAATTGGGAGCAGGCACGGGCGACGGAACCAGCAGCTTTTCAAACGGGCCTTTTGGGTCTCACCCCTGCTCCCATATTTTCAACTTTGCCAATCCTGGAAAAATAATTTGACCTATTATTTCCCAATGAGTGATCTTCTACACTAGCGTAGCACCTAGAAATGTGCTGCACACCAGCGTAAGAAGCTCTTTATGAATCATTACAATTCAGGATGGTGCTCTCACTGGACTCCGCTAGAGGGGCAATGGTGGCTTTGATAGCGCTGTGCAGACTGCTGCTTTCCCAACATCACTGATTTGCAGAAGGCAGAATATTTTGTTTGGGTTGCACATGTTTTAGTTAGAGTAGTGCTGCGCACCAGCGTAAGCAGTTCTTTATGAATCATTACAATTCAGGATGGCGCTCGCGCTGGAAGCGGCTAGAGGCTCGATGGTGGCTCTGATGCCACTGTGAAGGCTGCTCCTTTCCCAACATCACTGACTTGCAGAAGGCAGAATATCTCATTTGAATTGCATATGTTTTAGTTAGAATAGAAATATAGGGACAAATTAAAATTAAGGAAAATATAATAAATATCTGAGAGAAGCCCTGCCCGCCGGCTCATGTTTAACTTTGGAGACATTTGAGTAAGTTTTAAATCTGATATATTTTTAATAAGGTCCTGTCCCCGAGGGTGCACACTTATTATTTGAATGCAGAGAGGTCTAATGAGTGGCACTCCAATCTCTATCTATACCACATCCTTACCCTCTGATTCCACCCAAATAAACGGTCAATTTTTGCGTGCGACCAAGGAGAACGCACATCAAAAACAGGGGATATCAAAGCTGGGAGCTCTGACAAAGGCAGCAGGCGCGCCGCTGCCACTAACATTTTAATAAAAGATAAAAAAGCGTAAGACATTTAAAATATAACTTTAATTCAGTGCTCCCGTGAGCACTGAGTTTTAACTCACAGTAGTTCTTTTAACCCGGACAACATGTGCTGTGTGCAGGGAGCACGTCAAACTCAACTCTACTATTTGTGGCTATATTACTTCCTACAACATTATTTTCATTGTCTTGTATTCCTGTAAAATAAAATGCGGGCATTTAAGACTTCAAGTTCCATGATAATCCCAGGCCCCGCCACTCCTTATTGTGCTCTTCAGCGGAGCAGCAGCAAAGCAGAATGTGCTTGAAAGTTGTCAAGGCAAAGTTTACTGAGTGAAATAGTTATCTATCTTTTCCACGACTCTGAAGATACTGTTTTGATTGTAGGGGAGGACCCTCTAAGAAGAATGTCAGATTTTTTGATACTTCTTACTCAAGTTCAGATTCTGACAATAAAGCACACTATGACGCCACTAGTAAAGAGAGGGAACCTACACCAAATACCATAAGAGACAGTCTCTCTTTTTTAGATCAGCGTCCAAAGACCTTTGACCCCCCGAGAGGGAGTGGGAGGGGAAGAGGGACCTAAAACCCCCAGAACCAATGCCAACAACGTCCTTACAATACAAGGAGCCAGAAAAAGTGGGACTAGGGATAAAAGCCCCCGTCATCAACCTCTCTAAGAAAGAATTGACTTTAGAAGATAATATGGTTTTAGAAAAGGGTCTAGGATATGTAATTGCTGCCCCTTTATATAGATATGGTCTGGAGAGGAACCTTCAAAGTTTTTTTGAAAAGTGAGACTTAATGCCTACTTTGAGGACCTAATGAAAATAAACCGGGCTTGAGATTCAAATCCAAATGGACACCACAATTGAATTTGGTGAAAAAGGACATTGAAGTGTCAGTCAGTCAGTCAAAATTTCTTTATTCGATTAATTAAAATCATAAAAGAACGAGCAGTACACGGTAACATTTCATTATGACACATAGTAATACATATCAAATTTTTTTTTAAAAACCCTAAAAACACATTATACAGAAATAAAATTATACCATAATCTTAAAAAAATGTAAAATCGATAAAATATAGAGGGTAATCATCATTAATCAGCGACAGAGTGCCTAGTGCTAAAACGATGCTTATTTATACGTGCACCAGCAACCAAAAAACTAGCAACATGAAATGCCACTTTTAAATTGGGTAAGAGTTGCAGGAATAGCATAGCTGGTTTTACCTGTGTAAAACCCATATTGCACAGTATGGGCAGCAAGAATTTTTTTCTACTCTCTTTGTAATGACCACAGAACAGGATAAAGTGCGTCGTGTCTTGAATAGAAAAATGATCGCAATCACAAGGATCAGCATTTTCAGGTCTAGTCCATTTTTTAAAATTGCCCAGAATAAAAGGAATTAAGTCAAGACGGAATCTTGTTAGGAGGAAACGGTGGTATGGTTTGTGTACCGAAAAAACATATGGTTCCATACCTAGATCAGATGTTATCGTACAATGTTTCCTAACCGTGTGTTTGTTCAACTCTGTGGCTTCCCTCTCCAGGGCATAGCGATCAGTCAAAAGATTTTTGACTGTCTTTACGTCTTCTAAATTTATCAAATGTGGAGAGGAAAAAAGTTCAGGTCGGCCAACTAGAGTTAACTGCATCTTGACATATTTTAACCAAGGGATGTTATGTACATTGTCCAGGGCTAAACAATCTTTAAAAATATGATGGTTTAGAGTGAGCTCCTGATTGAGCCACACTTTCAACCAACCAATAACTGGGGCTGCCTTCAAAATATCGGTAATGTAGCCCAGACCGAGCTCTGTATGTGTTATGTATGTAGAAGTTGACTGGGGGACAGAAAGCAGGGTTCTCAGGAATTTATTTTCTACTTTCTGAATTTTATCATACTCATGATTAGTGTACCCCCAGATAACAGAGCCGTATTGGGCAACCGATAAGCATTTGGATTTATAGACCTTTATAATGCTTTCCATGGGGCGAACACCAAGCTTTTTAGCAAAACCGAGCAGCCCAGCAGCCGCTCTTGCTACTGCGTTGCTTTTGGCCAAAAGCTGGGGGCCCCACTTGCCTTTTTCATCAAAGATCACGCCTAAGTAGGGAAAAGATGGGACTCTCCTAACCTCCTTCCCTGAACAAGAGAAAGTTTTAGTCTTTCTTTTCCTGCCTGCGGCTCCTGCTATCATTACGTGGGATTTTTCTACATTAGTTTTCATGTCCAGCGAAGACATGAAATCCCCAAAGGCTGAGAGTAGTTTGTTCAATGCCACTCCAGAGCGTGCTAAAAGGACAGCGTCATCCGCGTACAGGAGGACAGGTATCTTTATTTCTCCTGCGCGCGGAATATCAATATGGGACACTGCCAAAACTGCCTCAAGACCATTTATATAAAGTGTAAAGAGAAGGGGTGCAAGGATACATCCCTGCCTAACCCCTCTCCCTGATTCGAAGTGACAGGTACATCTTCCTTCCCTTGTCACTCTGACCGACGTCTTGAGGTCTCTATGTAACTCTGCCAAGTATTCAACCAGTGGGGCATCAAGGCACATGGCCAAAAGGACCCCCCACAGCTTAGCCCTGTTAACCAGGTCAAAGGCTGAGGAGAGGTCCATAAAGGCCATGTACAGAGAGCCCCCCTTGGCAGTCACATATTTACTTATGATCAGTTCTAAATTTAAACACTGATCTAAGGTACCCCTTTTGGCTCTAAAGCCATATTGTGCATTCGATAAAAGGCCCTTCCCTTCTAGGAGCTGAGTCAGTCTTCCTAAGAGGACTCTTCCCAGAATCTTGACACTTGAATCGATTAGGGAGATTGGCCTATAACAGGCTGGATCTGTTCTTTGTCCCTTTTTAAAAATTGGTATAATGGTAGACTTCGACCAGCTAATAGGAAACACAAAATCTCTTGTGGCGTTAAAAATGTTGGTAAGTATTTTGGCGCTTAGTTCAGGGGCACTCTTAAAAAAGTCAGCGGGAACCCCGTCGGGGCCCGGAGCCTTTTTAGAATGTGTGTCACTGATAGCTTTTTTTACCTCTTCTATGCTAAAAGGGGAAATGGGAGGGGCTGCTTGTGTGGATTGTGATCCACAGCCTGAGATATTATCAGGACAACTGTAGATATTACTGAAGTGTGTGACCCACTGATCGTCCGGTATAATGCAATCTGCTCTCTGCTTATCTAGATCGACAAAAAAGGGGTGATTTATTATCGCCCAAAATTTTGAGCTGTCTCTCTGTATGTCGGGCGACAACAAGTCGTTCCAGGCCTCAAATTTAATCTCTGATTTTCTCTTCCTGATAGCGTTATTATAATTTTTCCATAGCAACGCTATCTGTGCTTTATCTCTTGGCTTAACTTTTAAAGCCTTTAGGAGAGTTGAGTGGGCCTTTGAACAATCTGAGTTAAACCATTTTTTGTCCCTACGTGTCCGGGCCTTATTCCTAACAGTCAGATCTAGGTCAACCTGGGTACAGATAATATTAAATGCTTCTATCAAGGTAATGGACGGATTATTATTATCCAGGCAGATTGCAACCTCACCCTCAACTTTGGACAAAGTGTCCTGGATGAAAGTGATCGGGGTGACTTGATCCCACTTCAGCCTACGGTTCTGATCTCCCAGGACTAAGTTAGTTGCACATGAAACTGCAGCCTCTCTCTTTCCGAGAACTCCCTGAGATAAAATCTCTAAAATTACTGGGTTGTGATCACTGAAGACTGAGGTTACTACCTTATAGGTTGAAACCTCAGACAAAATACTAGACGACAAAAAGATATAGTCTACTATTGTGCCAGAGTTGTTACCCACAAATGTTGGTAACCTCAAGTCTCTGTTGCTACTAGAAAATTCATAAAGGTTAAAAGTTGCTAAGAGTGATTCCAATGCCTCCCCACGCGGTGAGTGTTCAAAATGCGGAATACAGAGGAAGGGGGGAAAATCTTCGTATTCCTCACGGCAATCCATATTGCATGGGTGGATATTATAATCTCCCATGAGAATCACATCAAAGCCGTGGGCACTATTCTCGCTGTGGGTAGACAAGAAATCCTCTAAAGTTACCAAATGCTCGTTAAGCAATTGACTGACAGGAGAATTATAAAAATTAACTAATAAAATAGGCTGTGAGTTAAATGTAGTTAATTCAACTGCTAGTATATTTGCTGAGTTAGGTTTAATTTGTCTTGGCTTTCCCTGGACATTTAGGGAAATATATATATAGCCAAACCTCCCTTTGCCCTTCCAGATGTGCTAGAAACAGCAGGTACGGAGAAATGGGAAAAGCCGTCTAGAGCTAATCCGTCGGACGTCTCCCAAGTCTCCTGGAATACAAGAATGTCATATAATCTAACCATTTCCAACCAGTTCTCATTACTTATTTTAGAACTAATACCAGCGACATTCCAGCTCAAGATACTACAAACCCTGTTACTTATAATTTTTAAGTCTGAAAGTACAGGGACGGATAAAGAAACAGGTAAGAGACCCTCATTGTTGGTATCTTCTGTAGGAGCGAGTCAGTCATTCTGATCCATGAAGGACAATGGGGCATAGCGGTTAAATAACTGAAGAGGTTCAACAAAAGAGTTATGCTGTGGTAAAAGGGGATATTGGGCTACAGAGTTATGCCTTATATCCTGCCCCCGTCTGGGATTTAGATCCCAGGGTCTATCCCACCCCAACGCTGGAGTCCTTGGATAAGTTACATTTTGTTGCTCCCCATAAAAGAACTTCAGGGTTAGAGGAACAACAGTGCCTTGTCTGCGTTGGGGGGGGAATAAATTGGCCAGTATGTTAGGAAGAACATCTTGATTCGAGAGGGTCACTGCCACACAGTCCCCTTTAAACTTTTTCGGGCGGTTTCCCAACCAAGGGACCCTAGTCGCAGACTTAATGACGTTTGCCAAATGATGTTTCCCCCCTGGGGCTAACCGCATGTTGTTGGTTAGCCAGTGCAGAGCCTTGCTTGTAAGGGAGGTAGGGCTTTCCACTGTGCCCCCTTCCAAAAGGGGTACGTTTGCAAGCACCAGGACCACTGGGGTGGCCTCAACTAAAAATTGGAGGGGGGCCGTAGTGTGGGTGGTTGCTGGGGGTGGTCTAGCAGAAGGGTGATCATCTGTTGGGATGGTTACTAAAAGAGGGCCCTCAGTGATGGTAGACAAAGGTATTAATGGCTGGGGCAATAAATTATCAACAGGTAACTGAATCCCTTCGTTATCACAAAAGACTTCATTAATCACATCTCCCCCTGTGTTATTGGGCAGATTTGTGACTATCTTGGTGATATTTTCCACCCCATCTACAACCAGAGTACTTAAGCCAACCAACCTCTTAACCTCTGCATGCAATTTGTCTAATTTAGATATTAGGGGTTTAACAATGGCATTGATTTTTTGTTCAAGAAAGTCAGAGATCCTTTCGAAAAAAGCATCCTCGGAGATATGACTCAGATTGTCCTCCACAACGTTTGCTTGTTTAATCTTTGGAGTAGTGACCCTTTTCTTTCTTGCCCCTATACGCGGGCCACTCAACTTAGGAGGATTCTTAGTGCATAAACGTCTTGGCCTCGTTGCACGCCCTTTTGGTGTCATCTCCTCGGGTGCAGCTTGTGGATGTCTCTCTTGGTCAGAGTCAATGTCAATATCAATACCACCCTCGGCCTGTATATTAGAGGTTTCAATAGCCATAACTGCAATATCCGGTGCACTACTTAAATCTAGGAGAATGGGGCCGCCAATTACATTCTCCTGACTAGTTTCCTGCAAAATAGTGTCATCAATCATAGTTGAAGCAGTAGGTGACAAACAGCGAAGGTCTGGGGATTGACTTAACCCAAGAGAGTCTCTCCTTTGTGTGTTAATTTTCCTAACTGTCTGGACAAGATAATTATCAAGGGTGTTCTGTGGGGCTTCCTTCGTTTTCGCAGGCATACTTTTCAATGTACTCACAGCCAACGTTGTTAAGACTTAAGATACTTGATAGTTATATACAACAAGATAGCTTACTTGGATATAAGTCCTGTAAAGTTTCTGGCCCTGCCCTGCCTCCTCGTGCCGATGAGGGCCGTAGAGGGTCCGCCCTTTGCCCGGGCTTAGCCCCGGGTGTCCCGCTCGCGTCCCGCGCCGCGGGTGTGTGCTCTCTTTATGCCTGGATCGCGCTCTTCGGGTGCCGGGTGTTGTGGTTCCCGGAGCGGCGGCGCGGTTTCAATGGCGGATTGACTCTTGGCGGTGTCGGCTTCTCCGTGAGCAGGGCGGCGTGGCAGCTAAGGTTAGAACAGGCTCCCCCGCTTTGCCGGTGTGTGCTCTCTTTATGCCTGGATCGCGCTCTCCGTGCGCGTCACCCAGCGCGCCGCCGCGTGGCCTGCCGGGTGTTGTGGTTTCCGGAGCGGCGGCGCGGTTTCAATGGCGGATTGACTCTTGGCGGTGTCGGCTTCTCCGTGAGCAGGGCGGCGTGGCAGGTAAGGTTAGAACAGGCTCCACATTGAAGTGTTTGAACGCAGTGTAGAAAAGAGTATAGAGGATCTTTTAGATAAATAAACTGGATCGAGCATAACCTTATGATACCGGAGAAACAGATCTTAAAACTCTATAACAGGATATAACTGTGACGATTAAACCAGCTGATAAAGGGGGAAGTATAGTGGTAATGGATACAGATGATAATAACAACCGCATGCATTCTCTCCTTAGGAACAAATCACATTATTGTCTGTCAAGTAGTGAGGAATGGTATATTCTGGCTAAAATTATTAATAACATGTTGAGAGCAGCTTAGGAAGAAGGTATCATTTGCCAGGAGGAGTTTAACTTCTTGAGTAATGATAATCCTACAATACCTGCCCTTTATGGGTTACCTAAGATCCATAAAAATATATTAGATCCCCCGATGAGACCAATCGTCTCGAGTATTAATTCACTTACCGAACCTCTCGATCTCTCTTAAGAGAAGCCCAGGTGAGAACTTGCAGGGCGGCGGTGATAATATGCCTAAGCGGTTCTTGGATAGAACTCTCATGTAAAACCATAACATTTTTTAACCTCACCGCCATAGAGCTGGAAAAAAGGGCACCACCAACAGAGGTCTCCGGACAATAGACCAGGCCTTGGCAGACAACAGACCCTTCCACCCCCCTCCCTTTTCGCCAAACGGCTGCCTTTTTCTATTATATGGAAAAAATAACTAGCCCTTTTGTTTGTATAATCATTACTCATTTAAACTTGTTCCTTTTATCACGTGTCAAAATTAATGCGTCCCAAGCAAGAACTCACACCATTTGTTTATTTTTTTCCTTTTAGACCTTCTTTCCGCTACCTTTGTAGAGCTTGATAATAATTTTAACTTGATTTAAAGTTTATCTTGTGTTGTTTTATGATGTAAATACCGCTTGCATGGTGGTTAGTCCACCCTTTTATGATTTTTTTTTAAATCAAATAAAGTATTATTATTATCACTTACCGAACCTTTGAGAAAATATGTAGATGTTTTTTTTTACAACAGAAGGCCTATATCAAAGATACCACCTGTATTATTCAAAAGGTAGAGCAATTAGACTTCAATCCCTTAACTCAACTATTAGTGATCCAAGACATTGAGGCACTATACACTAACATCCCCCAAGATAACACCATTAAAATGGTGGAAGAGTTATTGAGGATTGAAGATCAAGATCTCTCGCCACATGCCACATTTATAGTTGATTGTGTGACATTGATACTCAAGAACAACATCTCTTTATTTGAGAAATCTTTCTTCAGGCAAGTAAAGGAGACCAGCATGGGAGCAACATGTGCTCCCAGTCTGGCTGGGTTGTATGTGGCCAATTTTTAAGAAAAGCATATTTTTAATCCTTTGGCTCCCTTTGTTGAGAACCTTACACACTGGTCACGTTACATAGACAGCGTGTTTTTTATTTGGACAGGTGAGGGCAACAACCTCACTGATTTTATTCAATGGCTCAACCTAGGTGATAGGAATCTGCGTTTTACCCCAATGACGGACAGAAATCAGTGTGAGTTTCTAGATATATTGATTAAACATTTGGACGGTTCTTTGATGGTGGAACTATTTACGAAACCCACTGATTGGAACACAATGTTGCATCACAACAGTTATCATCCTGCCTGTGAGAAGAAGAATATTCCCTATGGCAAGTTCTGAGATTGAGAAGAAATTGCACCAGGAATGTAGACTATGACAAAAATGCAAAAAGTTTGACACAGAAATTCATAGATATAGGCTATCCTAAAAGACTCGTTAGACAGGCCTATAAGAGAGCCAAGTATTTTAACAGAGAATCCTTTTTCGATAATCAATCAAAGAAAGATTCTGACAACTCATCCTTAATTTTTGTGACCAATCACAGCAATATGAATATTAAAAATAAGAACATTGTGAACAGGAATTGGAATTTGGTGACCAATAGTAACAATATTGTGTTACCTAAACCGATGTTCTCTTACGGACGTAACACAACGATAAGAAACTGTCTTGTAAAAACATATAGAGATCAAATGACACCACAACAAATGGGGATCATGAACACACCTCTTCCAAAGGGCACTTTTGCGTGCTGCGGCTGCGGCATTTGTAAGTACAGCATTAAAAGCCCTGACATTACCCTAATGGCCATGTCCATAAAGTTAAATACTGTTTTATGTGTCACACCAAAAATACAATATACCTCATTAGATGTCCCTGCCATTTGGGCTATATAGGAGAGACCTCACGAGAGGTTAGAGTGCGAATAAATGAACACAGTTCAGCAATCAGATTGTCCAAAACATCTGTACCACTTTTGGAGCATTGGGCAAAAGAAAAAAACACAGTGGAGGACCTGACCTGGTGCGTAACAGAGACTGTCACCATGGGTTTTAGAGGAGGTGAATATAATCTGAAAAGAAAACAGAGAGAACAGTTTTTCATGTCTAAATTTAACACATTCCGCAAGGGATTGAATAGCAAAGAAGACTGGGAGAGATTGGTTTAACAACATTACCATTTCTTGATATGGTAGACTCTGGAAATAAATAGGATGTAGACAATTGATAGTATATCTGGGTAGCTTTGCTACGATCGCAATAGTTAGAATCAAGTACACAAAATGATGTTATTTGTATTAAGATTCTTCAAGATTGGGAGGGAGATAGATGGAAATGACTGTGAAATTTTCCATGAGGTATGCATAGATTATTTTTGGATAAGACTCGGTCCTTGGTAGATCGACTTAATAGGGTGGTAGCAAACATGATTCGATCTTCGGAAGAGCACCAGAAGAGTGTAAAATGTAATTGATCATTTTCATTGCAAATATATTGATGCCTAAAATATGTGTATTGAGTAACAGCTAAAGGTATTCCATGTTAGGAGCACATTATTCCAAAAATGACGTATATACAATTTTGGATTCTTAATTATAAATAAAAAATGTAATATCTGCAAGCGAGTGGAGATGTTATGGATAACAGTACCGAGAGTGGATTAGTCGATACTCGCATTTTAGTATAACTGTTGAGTTATCGACCAGGGAAATAAATATGCTGCTTGTTTGGGTCTTACAATGCGGCAATTTACATATCATTACCTGGAAATCATGAATTAAAAGATTTGTCGACGTGGCTAATCGTCCCATTCCAAGATGGCCGATGTCAATCATTATACATTTGATGTGGCGACAATGTAAACAAATATGGTAGTCGCTATTGTAGATGGTGAATATCATCCTATTTTAAGATGGTGTACATTAAACACTGCGTGTTTGGAGTGGTTATAATGTTAACATCTTTATTGAAAAACAAAGTAAAAAGCAACAAAAGTATGTCAATAAATAATATGCGATTAACCAGCATTCCCGAGGAGCGTGAGATATGGAAAGTAATATTGCGTTGATATACAGAAGAAATTAGATGCATGACCTTGTAGATATTATTATTTAAATATACCGAGAGCGGGCAATATTGCAAAGGGTTAATTTGTCCCGTTTAAAGATTAAGGAAACCATAGATCATGTGACCGCAATGGGTATTGGCCAAACAAACAAAATGATTATTGCATAATATTAGGTTAATAAAAGTTAGGAAAATATATAAAATGTGTAGGAAAAATAGTAACTTTAAATATTGCGGCAGAAGAAATAGGTGTAATTTAAAATAAAAGATGTTTAACCTATGACCCCAGAGACAATTCCTTATAAACAGACTGGGATCGGGAAGTGCCCCATATCCCGACCCGGAAGCTGTGCGTTTTGAAGGCAGGGAGGCCGTTAACCTGTTTAAAGGTAGGCACGAATACTGTGCCCCCCCCGCTATATTTCGATTGTCTCTGCCTTCAGTTTGTTAGGTAATAAATGGGACCCGGAAAAATGTTTTTTTTAAAGCCATATACAAGCGGCGCCTGTACCATCCTGGGAGCATTCGGTGACACTAGTATGTACGGGGAATTGTCCCGGCCATTATTTTTGAAACTCTGCTAGTAAATTGAGTGTTTGAAACGCAATAAAGCCAAATTGTTGCTTTTTAAACTATAACATCGATTACTAGTCTCCATTCAAAGACTAGAGGTATGTGATTTTATGTTTTTAAGATTATATTAAGGAATTTATGCCAAACGGAGTTCTCTAAAATGAGTAGTAATGTTATTGATCTATTTGAACAGTGATTGTTTAAAACATGATTTGTGAATAAAATTATTATATGTTGTGGAATTTTGTGCTGGAGGTATTGCAGAAAAATGTATGTTTGACATAGGTAAATATTTGTAAAGTGTGTTACCTTTTTAACATATAGACAAATGTGAGTTTAAGTGTAATAAACTTGGAATGAGAAATTGTGTATATATATGTACGTCAGTATATTGTAGAGCTTGTAAATAATTGAAATGTTTTTTTTATATAGAAAACCGTCCTGAATTTGTGGAGGCTAATTCCTCTCTTTATAATAATGAATCTATTTTTTTAAGTAACTTTTGTTTTCTTTTGAATTGTTTAATTATTGTTGGCTCTACTATCGTACTTAGATTTGATTTCGATTTGTATTTTCCTTGAGTCTATAGGCTGTTTATGTTTTTCAATTAGAAAAATTTAAAGTGTCACACTGTGTGTCTAGTAGAGGGACCTTTTCTATTTTTAAATATCTCACCCTGTCCCAAGTGAATTTCAAGGATAGCTCCTTTTGTTTTTGCTATTGATTCAAGGGGAAACAAAGTTGCCATGTGTATGTGGTTGTCAGAGACTAATCCCTTCTTGTTTATTTGGAGAAAGTTTCTAGTGACCTCTGAGTTAGCTGGCACACATAGAATTATGTTTAATATATTCGATAGAGACATACTGACCTCAGTCCTATGTCAAATCTATTGTGTATATTATTCCAATGCGCAGAGCCTTTTGGGAATGTAGGAACTACACTACACACCCTGTCAATACCCATGCACTCCTACAGTCAGCCATCCAGCACCATGGACTAATCCAAACACGGTGCCAAAACCCAAACACTTATAAATTCACCCAGGCACTCTCCTTGCAGTACTCTAATCATTCAGTCACTACCCAAGTACTCACACAATGACCCAGGACTTAACACATACACTGCTACAAACCTCTCTGCACTACACATGCAGTCTTCTTACCACCTACATACTTGTCTTTCACACCTTCAATTACCCAGGACTTACCTATATACTCCAGCAATCACCCTGTCACTCCCCTTGTCACTTCCAGTTAGCCATTCATCACCATGTACTAATCCATTCACTGTGCCAAAACCCAACCACTTATAAATTCACCCAGGCACTCTCCATTGTAACCTACTGCGAAGTATTTGCTCATATTGTAAGGTCATACATTCATTGAGAAGAGGGTAACTTTCAAGCTACTCACCCACGCCTACAAATTCCTCCCCAACATCAGACCCAAATACCTCAACGGAAGAGTATCTCTCCACGTACCCATAAGAAACCTCCACTCCACCAACCTCACTCTAACAGAAACACCACACATCTTCAGAAACAGAGCAGGAGGAAGAACCTTCTCCCATATCGCGGCTAATGCCTGGAACGAGTTCCTAGTCAACATCAGATGCTCTCCTACCCTGCACACCTTCAGGACGCGCCTCAAGACCTGCCTTTTCAGCTGATCAGGAGCTGCACCCCCCTTCCCTACAGTGCCTTTCAACACTCACGGGTGAGTAGCGCTCTTAAAAAAAAAACCCTGATTGAATGATTGAACAGTTGATACCTGTACTATTTTCTAACTGGTATCCTACAATGGCATCAACAGTTTCCATTTTCTTTTTCTTTACAGCTTTAAGTTTCTCTTCAATTGTTTTATTTTTTTGAACCTCAGTTGAATGTTTGACATATTTTTGTTTTGGACACACTACATGTTTTTCATATATTGGATATTCACCTAAATGAGGAGCATAAACTATTCTTAATCGATTGTACTCCCTTACACAATTTGCATCAGCACTAACCTTTTCTCATCAAAATCTATCAAATACAAACCAGACAATGACTTACTCAAGGCAATGCGATGTATGCCATTCCCTCTTTGAACACCGTACTGCCAATATTTACAAAAGCTCTTTCTATACTTAAACGTTGAGATTTATGATTAGTTACTGCATATGCTAGAGACTGTTGTCTATGAACATACAAGCCTTTTACAAGCAAAAAACATACAAGACAACACCCAATATGTCTTACCTCATTTATCAGATCAAATTTTATGATGACAAATTCTATTCCATGTCTAGTTTGAAATTTTGTAAAATCAACAACTTTTCCCATTGCTCCATTAACTAATCCTTCTTTAACATTCAAATTACGCCACACAATTACTCAACAGTTTTTACATACATGTAAAGTCTTTTCTAATTCTCCTGTTTTAGATACATACTTTTGCCACCAAAAACTATTTAGCCGGTAGTTTGTCAGTAAGGACAATTGTTATTCCCTGGTGTTCAATTTTGTCAATAACTTTTATTTCCATTTCCACAATTTCTTGTTTTTCCAGTTCCAGAAGCTGTTGATTAAATGTAGAACACTCTTGCGGTGTAGGCATTAGACAAGATATAGACTTATTTTCAGCAACCATATTGTACATTACTTAAGCTGCTGTTTCTCCAGTTGTAAACAAATTCATTACTAAGCGACTTTCTAAAGCTTATTTTCCATGATCTGTCAAGACACCAATTCTTATGTATTTAAGAATATTTTCATAATCTTCATTACTTGCTTGTCACATAGTCTTAACAAGTTCTTTATATTCAAAGTGTAACCAAATATTTACATTCCCAATACTTCCCAACGATGTTCTTGTGTCATCATTGAAAGAATTGTTAAAACAGGTTTTCCCTTTACATGAGTAAGTTCTAATAGGTCTCCATATACAATTCCATGTTTTCCTCCAAACAGAACATTGTAATCTGTTTTTAAAACCTCCTGCATTCTCAAGTATACAAAGGTAAGCAGGGCCAAAGCTAAGGGGGACATTTGAGAACTGGGCCAGCCCAGAATATTCTTTGCCCCCCCAAACAAGCAAGGTAGCTGGGGCACACTTTAGAGGTGCTTGAGTTCAGAAGGTGAATAGGCAATAAAAGTCCCTTTAAGTGTTGTTTTCTTCTTGTTACATTTGGTATATGTCAGGCTGTCTTCTGACAAATTGCTTCTTTTAACACCAAAATGTTGTTTACTTTTCTTCGTCTGGAGAGTGAGAGAAGTATCTGTGACAATCTGTGGTATAGACAGGGCCACTGGAATTAGACAACAGCTGAGGCCCAAATTATGTGGCAGTATTGACTAATTTAGGTGGCAAGAAAACACAAATGTTGCGCCTTAATGCTCCACATTAATTGATAGTATCACTTAATTATGTTGTCATTATTTACACTTGTTACAGGCAGGATTGTTTTGTGCATGAAGGGGCAACTTACTGAACAAAAACAGTTTGTAGAGGCATATTCCTTCTTCTGTGTGTGCTGCAGAATGCACATAACAAGGGGAAATGAATATATTTCTTCTCATTGTGCCTCACTGGGGAAGGCATAGTATTTTGACGCATTTCCAGGTTTACTAGCTTTAGTAAATCTGCAAATGCACAAAAATCATAGGTCAGTGCTCCTTAACTTACCTAGTTATCAAAATATGTTGCTGATTGGGATGTTTCCAATCTTTGAATTGTATTTAAATAGTTAGCTTGAGGCTGCGACTGTCTTTCCAGGTTCTGTTGCTGGGATGTATGGTGCTGTAGTTGACTTTGTAATAGCATTTCCCCAGTGTATAGACTCCTGGATGCTTCTAATGATGGCTGGTAATGTGTTGCAGAGCTTGGTGTCATGTCCTGAGAAAGCAGTACCTTCTACAGATTTCTTAAGGTAAGGTGGTATACGTGGTGGAAGCCTGGAGCACAGTGACCTAATTTGATTGTATTGCTTGAATTCAGCTTTTAATTATAGCTGTTCATTCTTGGAGGCTCTGTGAACAATGCAAAGTCCTTTAAACATTGCCCTTTTTGCTTAAATAACTAGTGGAGTGATTGCAAGATGGGAATCATGTGCATGTGTTCTCTATGGTGAAGATAGAGAAGAAATCTTGCAGCAACACTTTGGATGAATTGTATTTTGTCCATGAGGGTGTAGTAAGGTATATGCTGTTGGAATGCTCACAGTTGGATATTACAAGTGATATAATGGCATGCAATTTCTGTTGGTATACGAGGAGGCAACTTAATGTTTTAATTGTGCTGAAGGCACTCTGTTTTATGTTGTTAAAATATGGTATCAAATATAGGTCTGAATCGATAGTTACTCCTAGGTTTATGACTTCTCTTGATATTGTTGGAGGGGCTTCATGTTCCTTGGGTCATATGGCAGCAGGCTGGTATTTCTGTCATTGTCTGCAGCTCATAAGCTCTGTCCTAGTGTACATCTTGAGAGCCAGGGATTACTAGACCCCTCACAATCGGGTTCCAGGGCCACCCATAGCACTGAAATAGCTCTGGTGAAGTAACTGATAACATCAGGTTGGCATTGGACAGAGGGCAGTCATCTAGTCTCGTCCTGTTAGATCTATCAGCAGCTTTTGACACCATCTCCCACAGAATTCTTGAACTTCGGCTCTGGGAGATTGGTGTCAGGGGGCAGACCCTACAATGGCTCTGGAGCTTTTTAACTGACCGAGCTATGACAGTACAGGTGGAAAACACTGTCTCTTTTAGTTGATCAGTTAGGATGGGAGTGCCGCACTTTTTAATCTATACGTGATCCCATTGGCCAAAGTGATCAGGTCCTATGGCTTTGATGTTGTGTCATATGCCGATGACACTCTGATCTTGATTACTCTTGGCCCAGATCCAATGCAAACAAATTCACATTTTAAAGATTGCATGTCCCATATTGACAGGTGTATGAGCACAAATCACCTTCATGAGCATTGGTCACATGATTGGTGCCCTGTAAACCTCGGCCCATGCCCAACTCCAACACAGAACAGTACAGAGTTTAGGATTCCAAATGGACAATAAATTATCAATGAAAAATCAGATCAATAAGATAATTAGCTCCTGTTTTGGTATCATGTGTAATCTACGCAAGGTTTTTAAATGGATTCCGATGGAGGCCAGAAAACCTTTAGTCCAGGGATTGATTATCAACCGTATGGACTATGGAAATGCCCTGTTGGCATCAATAAAAGAGAACCTTCTTTCAAGGCTTCAGGTTCTGCAGAATACTGCAGCCCGGCTAGTACTCAACCTTCCGTCAAGATCCCCGTCGGCACCCAACCGGAGACTCTTACATTGGTTGTGTGTCAGAAAACAAATATGTTTTAAGATTCTCTGCTTAACACACAAAAATATGTACGGAAGAGGTCCAGGCTATTGGGCCAAAAAGATACTTTGGTACCAACTTTGCAGAACTCTGAGATTCAGCAACGAATCACTTCTCACACCTCTCAGAATTTGTACTACAAAAAACAGAGGGAGATCCTTCTTCCTTGCTCTGACTTTTTTTCGGAAACACACTGCCCCCACACCTACGCATCATCACTGATCACAACTGTTTTAGCATGGCTGTTTGACATCAAATTTGATCCAGGAGACTTTCAACTGATTTGTGCGCTTAACAAATAATACATGATGATGATTTCATTTGATATTTAGCTTTATTCGGTTCCCTTAACTTTATATATTTCTTGGTAGGATACCATAAATCTGTTAAGGGGACACAAATGGTAAGGGGCCATGATACAAACATGCCAATGACACCCCACGCACTACCGTCAACTGTTTTCCAGCATGAGCGCTTAATGCGATTACTGATAAAATATATAGGACAAAACAGCATTTGTCCTTGGGACCGAGCATGGTGGTAGGAGGGCAGGTAGGTGATGGTTGCGGATTAATACAGGAAGGGAGTGTGCAAACAAGGGAAATAACCTGCACTGAGAAACAAGGAACTCCTGGGATCTCCGATAATACAGAACCAGAACATCACATACAAAATGACCCGACAAGCATGCATACACCTGACGGATAACCTTCTCCAAAGAGAAAGAGAGGGTTCAAGAAGAGCCAAGTAGCGGCAGGGGTATCAAGGGCAAGAAAGGACACACTCATAACCTAATAGACCCAGTTGGTAATAGTCTTATTGATCAAAGCACTCTTTTAAATATACAAACTAGACAATCGTAGCTACTATAGGATAAGCGATAAACTTGACAAACTGTCCAGTGAAGTAATCATTATTAGTGGCTTATTAAGGAATACACGCACTATCTTTTGAAAAGAGAGGGATATATTAAGGGGCTCAATTGAGCGCCAGTTCCAGGTAACTTCCCCAACAGATAAGGTAACAAGTAAGGTGATAGGCAGAGAACCAGCTGGGGTATCTAATGACATAGTAATTGTAGGGCACAAAAGTGGCAAAATAGTGAGTCAAGATCACAGACCTGTAAATCAACTCCTTCAGGCCCGAGGGGATAGACCTGAGCAGGAACAATCAACCACAATATACACTAGGATGAGACACAATGTGGCTTATGATGGAAGACCTGATGTACCCATAAACTTACCACCCGAATGCTGCTCTTATGTTGCAGTCCTAGTTAATGTGCCCCCTCTGCAGCAAGGCCAAAAGGAGATTTATGACACCCTAAAGAATAGAGTGGTACATTGGCTAGATAAGAATTGTGGATACCCAGTGGCAGGAGCTAATCAGATTCTCTTAATGAGAAGAGTGAGTTGGATTAGCCCCTTACAAAAGAGTCTTAAAGAAGATTGCATAATTATTAATTTTAGAAACCCCAGCTTGGCTAGAAAGACCTTAGGTAGAGCAATCCCACCATTGCAATTCAACCAGAATATGCCATTACAAACCCTCATTTTTTTCTATATGCATCTAAGGTTGACACCACATAGGAAATAAGATCTGGGCCATTTAAGCATGACACCAGATCTGATAACCCATCCCCAATATGCATTATCAGGCTTGAATGGGTACCAAGATTTTAGTACTCTACAAGATAACAATTGACAAAAGAGTGTCTATTCCCCCAGCATGAAGCCTGTTTTTACTGGAGGGAGGATAGATGATTATGGAGCGGGGCACCAGTTGCAATCAACCTACCAGACAATGAACCAACAATTGCCATAAATACCAAGAGTATACACATAGAGACTACTGACAACATGATAGCTAAAGGAATTATGTGTGAGTGGCCTAGTGTTAACTCAGGGAAAATATTAAAACATAGAAATACAATTGCAACTTGGAATATCGCTGGTTAAATGAGCAACCGGGACTCACTGGGATGGCAAGACTTTAATAACAAACTTGATACAATCTGTATGCAAGAAACCTGGAGTACTGACCCAGTTTATATGGGAGGGTTTACCTCATACTGGTAATAGGCAGTGCTAGCTCCTACTGGAAGAGCAAAAGGGGGGCTCCTGACCCTTGTCTCAAACAACCCACTGGCTGTTGTTAAAAGTGTTCTCACAATTGGAGCATCATGTGGTGGCATTGTAAAAATGGTAAGGATGTGGTTGTGGTTGTGGTTAACCACTATAATAATGTGTTTGATTCAACCCACAGTAAAATTGTATTTTGATTTTGATTTGATTTGATTTGCATTTGAGCTAGATGAAGGGCTTGATAAATTGCTAAGTATGATTAACACTAGTATTGCAAACATTTGGGTTGTGGATTTTAACACATAAATATGTTTGATGTCTATGACTAAAGTCTATGGTAATTGGAACAAAGAGGGTGGCGATTGCATACATTTCCCACACAATGACTAAGGAGGAGCCTTAAACTTTATGATGGCCAAATGTGACCTTGTATTATAACAGTGTGCTTGTGACACTAGGGGTAGTTTAATAACAACTTTTCTAAGCAGGAATGCTGCATCTACTATCGATCATGTGTTAATTTAAACAAGTATTAACCATATGTAATCCACCCCATGGATCACCCAGCTAGCACTGAGTGAACACAATTGTATTATAATGTCAGTCCTTGTCTAAATCCCAAAAGTTATAGTGCATCAAAACAGTATAACTAACATTGCCCCTATTAGACCAAATGGGACACAAATCAAACGAGGGGGTGTAGAACCGATAAAAGTATTGCATGAAATTGTTACAAAATGCAGCACAGAGATTTTCTACTGTCTTAATGAGGTAGATAGTCCCTTCCACTTGTTAGCACATTTTACTGAAACTAATACCATAATTGATGGGATATTGACTGCTCCCTTCAGAGAAAGTAGTAGACAATGTAGAGGGTGGTTTGATTAAACCTGTCTCCAGACTTTAAATCAACTAAAACAGGGTTTACACAACAAAATAAGAAATAACAAATGAATCAAAGATCTACGTTTTAATTACAAATCTGTCCTTGAGGTATGGAAAAGGGAGTTACAGGAGTTAGCATGGGACATGCTATCATGGCAGCCGCGAAAGCCAACAAGTTATTTTGGGAGGCTGTGAACTCACCGTTTATTTTTTTGAATCATTTTTATTCAATTTTGCACAATAAATAAAGACGTTCTCCATTAAATCATGTTCAATCTCAGTGATTGTGTTTTTATTACAGTGATTCATACTGGTTATTTGAAGAAACAGTTCATCTCATTTCACCATATTTGCATCAGACATTTGTTTTCTACCTCCTTTTTCCTCCATCATCCCGGGCTAGTATCTGGGCTAGATTCTGTTTGCGGGGGTTCGCATTTGTATCCTCTAAATTCGTTCCACTTCCCTCAGATCTTGATCCATTTCTTGGGGCATCCTCTGTGTGTGAAAACTGCCCTTTCTGCCCCCTCCCCTCATCTATATCATTCCTCCATTGTTGGTATGTGTGCAAATCCGTACCCCAGTTCCTAGCTATGTGTCTTATAGCAATTGTCATCCGCAATGTAGCCGAATTTTGCAACTGTAGATTCAGGTCCGAGGGGGCCCACACATGCAGGAGACATCTCCTTGGGTTCGGTGGGACCTCTGCCCCTCCCACTCGTGATATCAAACTCAAGATTTTCTCCCAGTATAGTTGGATCCGTGGGCATTCCACAGTATATGGTAGAATGTACCTGGGAGTCCACTATTTCGCAAGCACAGTGTGTCAGGTGCGCGGTCTATGTTATGCAGTGTGGTGCGAGAATAATATATGTGATGGAGTATCTTTAGTTGTATTAGTTTGAGCTTGGATGGTATCGCCCCTTCACGTGGTGATGCCAGTGCAGCCTGCCAGTCCGAATTTCCATGTCCCCCACGTCTATCTGCCATTGTTCCCTTAAGGTTATAGTCGGGTCTGGTAGATTATTTATAATCTTACAGTACGTCTGGGAGATAGCCTTTTTGTCCATGTGGTCAGTGAGAAGTCTGTCCTCCAAGGGAGCGGCCTCCGGTAATTGTGTCTCTGGAGGAATGGCACTTGTAAGTGCGTGTCTAATTTGGGTATACCTATATAATTCGGTCCCTGCCAATTCATATTTCTCCTGCAGTATTGCAAGGGGAATAACCTCCCCCTTTGACCATAGGCCCTCTATTTTGCTAATAACAATGAGGTCCCATCGCTTGAAGCCCTTTTTGTTGGACAGATTACCTAGTTTTTGGGTCTCCCAGAGGGGGGTGGCCTGCTTCTGCACTCCCTCCCGGCCTAGCGCCCGCTGCGCCGCTTGCCAGATTTTGATTGTGTGGGCCGTGGAGCCTGTGAGTGTAGTCTTCCTTTTGGTAGTGCAGAAGGCTTTCATTAACTAGGCCGCAGGTAGAACGAATCTGTCCATCCGAAAGGTTGGTTCGTCCTGCGGTGCATGCAGCCAGTGATTTATCACCAGGAGTTGTGACGCCCAGTAATACAGTTTTATGTTAGGCAAGGCAGTTCCTCTGTCATACCAACCACGAGTCAGCTTGTGTTGTGCTATTCGTGCTGTCTTACCATCCCATAGTAGAGTGGAGACTTCTGCTTCAATTGCTTTGAAATATGTGGGAGGGACCGGGAATGGGGTGTTTTGAAGGGCATATACATTTCTAAGCAGGGCCAGCATGTTAAAAAGGGCCGCCCTGCCCAGGAGTGTCAATGCGAGTGACCTCCAATGTGTGACATCTTTTTCGGAATTTCATTTGTGGTTTCATGAGGTTTTCGTCTACAAATAATGTTTGGTGTGGCATGACATAGATTCCCAAGTATTTAAATCCCTGAGTTGTAACCTGCAGCTCACAGCCCTGCGGAAGCCGTGGTGCGGGCCGTGTACAATGTAGAGAAGCAACTTTTTCTAATTAATTGTATATCCTGAGACCTTCCTGTATTCCCTGCATATGTCCAGCAAGCAGCGCAGTGAACGTGTTGGAGATGTCAAGTATATCAACACATCATCCGCATAGAGCGAGATGCGATCTTCCCAAGTCGCCTCCGGATTACCTCGTCTTGTCTTATCCATGTCACTGATGGTTCCAATATTAATGCAAACAGGAGGTGCAACAGTGGGCAGCCCTGCCTCGTACCGCTGCCTAGTGTGAACTCCCTCGAGATACGGCCATTCGTCACCTCTTGTGCCAAAGGGGCTGTGTATAACAGTTTAATCCAAGCACAGAATTTGGGGACAAAACCGACCCTCTGGAGGAGAGCAAACAAAAACGGCCATTCCACTGGGCTGAACGCCATCATTTCGTCCAAGGAAAAGATTGCTGCGTCCTACTGTATGGTCGACTTACGGGCCAGCACTCCATGGAGATGCCAGAAATGTAGGGCGGTATTGCGTCCCGGCATGCACCCGGATTGGTCTGGGTGAATTAATGTCGCAAGATATGGTTGTAATCGCAACGAGAGAGCTTTTGCTAATATATTGGCCTCTGCGTTTATTAAGGGCATTGGGTACATTTAACTGTGGGTTACCTGGTTTATATATCGCCACTATAGTGGCCAAACGCTGGTCGAACTCGCCATTTTTAAAGAGTGATTCATTCCCTGAATACCTATCCCATGTTAATTGTGAAGCATGGGTGACACATTTCTCAAGTCTTTTTTAAACCACTACACCATGAAGCACTTATGGCACAAAGTACAATGCAGAGTAGGTGGCCGGTTTTACCTTTAAATATTACAATTGATGAGGTACAGGTATGACTGAATGCTAGCAGGGAAGGTAAAACACCTGGCCCAGATGGGGTCCCAATAGCTGTTTATAAAGCAGCAATAGATTTATGGGGGCCCATTCTTACTAGAGTTTTGAATACTGCATGTACATGGTATATACTACTGTCTTGTGGTCAATCAGTTATCATTTTTATTTTTAAAAATTTTAACATATCGGGAGCTAAAAACTATCGCCTTCTCTCGCTCCAATAAAGGTGAAGAGCAAAGTGTTACTGTTGAGATTAGAAGAGTGGACCAATGAAAATTATATACTCTCCCCAGTGCAATACTGTTGTAGGAAAGGGCTGAGCAATGCATCAATATCGAACTTCTTATACTTGAGGAAAGCAAAAAGACCTGTGAATTGCGGTGTAAAGATCTTCGAATGGTAGCTGTGCCTGGTTTACGTCGGGCTGCCAGAGTATCTGGTGTGTTGGTACAACAAGATCTTTACACCGCGATTCGCAGGTCTTTTTGCTTTCCTTGAGTATTTCTAAACAACACGGGATATTCTTACCTTTGGACCAGATTCTACTATCTACGCATATCTTGGAAAATCTTCAATGAATTAATTTTCTTATTTACAGTATTTGCCCTGAAGAAGCCCTTTTTCGGGGCGAAACGCGTTGGCTGATTTCACTCCTGTACATACCGTAAAGACATCTGACAATAAAAGAAGGATAACGACACAAGACCGACTTCGTCAGTCCAAATTTGTACATTTGATTTGTCCTTTTATGTTACCTCTCATCAACACATTTATTTTATGATCTACTGGCAGCAGATCATTCGAGGTGGACAATATAGTTTAATAATACTGTGACTAGTTCTGGTAGTGCTGTCCGCTAGAACCCAGCTGCTTGTTTCAATAAAATATTGATATGGTAATTATATATAAGGCTAGATGTGCTGCCACCGCCTTGTATGGTGCAGGGGTGTGGGGCCACAAGTGTAGTCAGACTTCACAGCAAGAGGAAAACTCCTTTTCAAAATATCTGTTACATTTAACTCCCTCAGCATCTACTGAAATAATACACCTAGAAGTAGGAATAATTTACCTAACCATTTTGATTGCTACACGGCCACTGCTGTTATGGAGATCTATTTGGGCCAAAGATGAAACAAAATGTACCCAAAGCATTATCAATGATTGCCTATCCTGGATAAAAGCTCACGTATCCCCTGGTTAAAATAAATCAAGGATTCATTTAGTAAATTATTTGAGTTACAGATTCAAATAAAACCGGGACACGTGATAACTTTACCTGAACAGAGGATAAAGTATACATTTTTGCATAAGAGAGGTAGGGAAGCAACCCACCTTGATATTTTATCAAACAATTGAACATAGAAAGGGAATTCAAGATGATCTGTTTTAAGTGGCCAATCCCTCACACCGTTTTGCACTGATTAGACTGAGACTAAGAGTAGTACTCCTCATAGTCGCTTTACGCACAACGAAAATGTGTCCCACTAATCCATGCCCCTGTGATGCGCAATCCAAAAAAAGCACTATGCCCTTTATGCTCTTTTGTAATGTGTATCTGTATTTTACACGTTTTTTCTTGGAACCACTTTTTATAAAACATAATGCGAGAACAACCCATGCTGCTATGAAATGACCTGTCACCCTTAATGAACAAGGCATATGCTTTCATGTTGGATCATATATTCAAAAACCCATCGAAGTAAGGAAAGGCATTGCGCTTGTTAATTGATTTATATATATTTACCTGGATTGTTTTATGTATGGCTGGAAATGTTTTTAGAATTGTATTTTAAACTTGTAATTCCTTTTATGGTTCTTGCACATAGAGCCTATTGAACTGAATTGGGTAGATGAATGTGAATAGAGGAACAGTCAGAAGGTGTATGGGTTTAAAACTGTAGAAACAGGAAAACTTAGGAGAAGAAATAGAAACAGGTGACTAAGACAGAATAACAGACAGGAGTAAAGAAAGGTAAGCATACATAACAGGAAATAGGTGGATAGGCAAAATGATGTAGACGAATGTGAGGGGTGTGTATGAGCAGGAAGGCAGCTGTCACATATGGGCAAATGGAGAGGGAATGAACAGGTAATCGGAAAGAGGAACACAAAGGCAATACAGTGTAAATCAGCTGGTCCAATGCTGTTCTACTGGGGTGTATTGCTTTATGGAATGCCCCAGTGTGCACACAGCACAGGTAACTCATCCACCGAGGAACATCAATGTTAATTCACTCTCCATGTACCTGATATTAGCAGGCCTGCATGTGGGTACCATGCAGGAGAGTCCCCCTGCCAGGCTCTGACAGCCCTACCACCTTCTTCCGGCATGGGGCAGAGCCAGCATGCACTGCATCTCTGCACAGCCGGCAGACCACCAGTTCCCTGGGAGTAGACAGCCCAAGCTGCTCATGGTGGAGCCCAGGTTATGCCAGCATCAGGTCCAGCCCCGGGAGTTAAGAATCGATGTTTAAGCAGAGGCTCTGAGGTGTGCTGAGTCAGTCAGCGAGAGGTGCAGGAGGGATGTGGGAGAGCAGGGCATCAAGCTGCAGAGCTAGAAGTGTTTTTTCCCAGGCATCCACTACACTGCCAGCTGTACTGACCCATTAGAGCTCTTCAGAGAGGTATAACTCTGTCCAGACACAAGGGAGCACCCATAATAAGTCAAAACAATACCCTTTCAGGCATAGTGTGAGACAAAATCATGCAAAAAAAGAAGCAGAAAACTCTGGGTAGTTCTCAAGTTTAGGTGGAAAGCAGCTCCTGTATATAGCACTCTCAACACCAGCAACACTCTAGATCTGCTCACCTCAAATGTCTGTTTCTCCATCAAAGTCTTTAAGCATAGGATTAGCACAGTGCCATCCATGCAGAGAAAGAAAGGGACAACGTCTTCTGCCATTTCTACAGCAAAGTCTTTAAGCATAGAACTAGCACAGTGCTGTCCATGCCGAGCTGTAAAATGACAAAAGTCAATTACCACTCCAGGCACAGTATTACAGCTTTGAATTTGTAAAATACCAACTAAGCAAACCTGAAACCTTGAAAGCAACCCCTGACACCTTGTTTTGCCCTAACTAGAGCTCTTCAGAGAAGTATAGCTTTGTGCAGACACAAAAGAGCACCCAGTTTAAGTCAAAACAATACCCTTTCAGCAAATCCTGGAAACTAAATCAAAGCAGTGTCTATAATCTTTCATCTTTCAATTAAAGGGTTTGGATTTGTGTCAGATAAGATGCCTAACTATGACACCTCTTTAAACTTTAGGTTTTTTCAGTTAATATATATATTCACTGAACACTATTATGTAGCCTCTAAAATCACAAAAAATGGTAATGTGCAGTAATAAGTACAAGCAAAACCCCTAAACACTCAAAATTCACCAGCAATGATTCAGTACATCAGAATTAATGTGTGCCCCTGTCAAGCAAGCTTATGACCTCACATAATAAATTATTCATGGCATGTTAAATGTCATCTTTGATTATCATCAGTCGTGGCATTGTATGATGTCTTTGATGTCATTACTGATGTTCAGTATGACATGAAGTAAGTTTGTTACTACTGACCTTGTACTTTTTGTCGGCATCTTCCACAGGCATGAGAATGTAAGTCTCATTCACAGCTGAGTTGCTGCACAACAGGCAGATGGGCTTTAGATCTTCATATCTGAATACTTTCAGTGGCTCCTTATGCTCTTCAAATAGATTTTGCTCTTCGGGACTGGCTGGCTGCACAGGGAGGTATCTCACAAGTTCTACAATGTTAAGCAGCTGTCTGTTGGGTCTGAGGTTTTCTTGTGCACAAATTGCTTTGCACTGTGGGCAGAGGGTGGGAGACTCTGCTACTTTCCAATGCTCAGTGATGCAGGAACGACAGAAGTTATGTCCACACTCTGTGATTACAGGATCTTTGATAAAATTCAGGCAGATTATACAGGAGACTTCCTTCATTAGACCCTGCACAACGTTTTGAGCAGCCATCTCGCCAGCAGAAACACAAAAATGAAGTGAAGTTTCACTTTCTTTGAAAGATTATCAGAATGTGAGCACAAACTCTGTTCCCACTAGAGCTGGTTCTGCTGCATTCCAGCATCCACACGCACACTGGCAAACTCTTTATAATTGCACATAACTTCCGGATAGTGTAGAAACCTATAGAGTGTAAAACAATGACAAATATAAAACCTCATAAAATTAAACTTGATAGATTACTATTTGAAAGTCAAAGACCAACTACTTTGCTAAAATTGTTCAAAAATTGCTTGACTACAGTTAAAAACAGGAACTTATAACACTAATTTGATGGGAAAATGATAATTTAAAGTTCTCATTCTCTCTTATTTTTTTCTGTTACTCTAAGTCTTTCTTGGTGTTCATTCTTTGAGAACTCATGTATCTGTCCGCGTTTCTCCTATTGTCTTTTTCGGTCTGTGTCGTTGACATGTAGAGCTATCTCTGCACTTTCCTATTTTTTCTGCCTTTCCACCTTTTCCTATGTTTACTCACACACACATACATTCAACTATTTACCCTCTTTGTATTTATTTCTTTGCTTTCATGTTCTATGTTTATTGGTGTTTGATTTTCTATTGTGTGAGTATATGAAAACGTTGAACAAATTCCATGCTGGACCAGCGTGAGCGTTGATGACACCTTCAAGACCATGAGCACAATCCACTCCGGCTCACCGTCAGACCCTTTCCCGCACCATGTCTTCAACAAAGCAAGCAGCTCCATTGCACCCCACCTATGCAACGTCTTCAAGCTCGCCCTTGAGACCGCGACCTTCCCAGAGAGCTGGAAACACGCAGAGATCAAAGCAGCAACCACATCACCGAGACCGCCCTCATCGCCGCCACCGACAACATCAGGACCCTGATAGACAATGAGGAGACTGCAGCACTCATCCTCCTAGACCTCTCTGCCTCCTTTGACACCGTCTGCCTCCGCACACTACACGCACGCCTCCACACCGCAGGGATCCGAGACAAGGCTCTAGAATGTACCACCTCCTTCCTTTCCAGCAGAACACACAGCGTCCGCCTCCCCCATTTCCATTCCAAAGCCTCCAAGATCATCTGCAGTATACATCAAGGATCCTCCCTCAGCCCGACACTGTTCAACATTTACATGGCCCACCTCGCACACGTCGCCCGACAGCACGACCTCAACATAATCTCCTACCTTGACGACACTCAACTGATCCTCTCCCTCACCAAGGACCACATCACCACCAAATGCGAAATGTACACAGGAACCGGTCGCCTGGTTCATCTGCGCCCTTGAATGTAATTTTTAAATGTTGAATTTTGTATCATGCACTGTAGATATGTTGGGTGTTCTGAGAGCCTGATGGTAATTTATGCCAGTGATATGCCGATACACAGCGAGATCGCAGAATTGACTGGCAGTGGCTATCGGCCACATATGGGGGGTTGTCACATATGGGGGATCAAACCATAATACACAATACCACATTGTATCATGTATCTTGTATCATATAAAAATGGCTGCCACGTTTTACCAGCGCTCTGAAATGCACGAAGGATACACTTTAAAAATGTAGTCCGTCTTCATTTAATGATTTGTTGAAGACGCACAAAAAGAGCAGCGCGCAGCATGCTAATTGACACTGAGGAAGGACTTGCTGTCTGAAACGCGTTTGTCTGTATCACTGCTGCTGTTGCTGGCGAAATAAAAACTTTGCCACTTACCCGGAGTGCTTCTGTCATTTCCACGAAGGAAAATTGAGCTGCCATATATATATATATTCACTGAAAAAAACCATAGGTTTGACACCAGTTATAGTTAGCTGGAAATTTTACTCGCATAAAACCAATGAAATTCCCACGTTATAGTTAGTTGGTCTCACTATAACTTGCGCGTGCAATGCACTGCTGATGACGTCACATATTACATCACTCATGACATGGTCAGTGACATCACTCATGACATCACTGATGACACCATCCAGTGAATGTGTGTCTTTCTGAAAAATAAATATGAGTTATATATGTATATGTAAAAGTTGAGGGAAGAATAAATGTTTAAATAATTTTTTACATGGATGTTTAAAACAAATTGAGTGGTTAACTGGTTTATTAAGTGTATCTTAGTGAATACATATATTAGAGAGTAATGTTTAAATATTTAAATATATGTATTAGTGTTTCACTTTGTGTAAAAGTGGCTGCATGGGTTGGTGAGTAGCTACATGTGTATGTATATGGGTTATTAGATGTTTTTCTTAGTATCAGTATGAGTGTTTGTATGGTTTGGTGGGGGTATTACTTAGCACATACATGCATGAATGACTGACTCTCTCTTTGTATGTGTTTTGAAGACAGCATATGTGCAGGACTGTATGGTTGGATGAATGTGTATATGAGTGTGTTAGTGAGTAAATGACTGTCTCACTAGTGTCTTTATCAGTAACTACATATGTTTTAATCTAGTAAATGTGAATATTGATGTATATAAGTGAGTATATGTGAGAGTGAGGGATTGTAAGAGTTCCTGTTTAAATTAGTATGTGTTTCTATAAGTGATTGTTTAAAAGAGTAAGTATGTGTAAGTTTCCTTAGAAGTAAAGTGGTAGGGTGTGTATAGCTGTATATGCAAATAAATGGATGTTGAATAGTTTATTTACATGTGTGAGTATGTGTGAGAGTATCTTTTGGATGACTGTCGGTGCGTAAGAGGATGTATAGGTGTATCACTACATATGATGAGTGAGTGTATGTATGAGTGACTATATAGAATTGTTGGTGAATGAGTGGATGTGTATATAGATGGTGGAATTATTGAATTGGTTGTTGTAACTGGTATGGGTATCTCCATTTTAAAAAAAAAATTTAGTTTCTATTTTTGAATATGTGTTTCAAGGGTTACATTACAGTGAAAGGAGGTCTGTCACTCTGTCACAAGGATGGTGTCATAAGTGAAGTCATGAGTGATGTCACTGACCATGTCATGAGTGATGTAATATGTGCACGCGCAAGTTATAGTGAGTCCAACTAACTATAACGTGGGAATTTCATTGGTTTTATGCGAGTAAAATTTCAAGCTAACTATAACTGGTGTCAAACCTATGTTTTTTTCAGTGAATTTCATAGGTTTTTTAAATGCTAATTCCTAACTATAACTGATGTGAAACCTATGGTATTTTCAGTGAATTTCATAGGTTTTTTAATAGCAAATCTCTATAGGTATGAAATTTAATATTTTTTATAATGAATTTTATATTTTATAATTATGTAACACTATTTTTTTTATGTTTATTTTTTTATTTGTTTATATTTGTGCCCCAGAGCGCTCCAGGGGCGCGTACCAATGCCCTCACCGGTGATCGCAGTGTTACGGCGCGCCCCGGGGCGCGTACCGGTGAGCGTCCCGTGAGCGCTATTGCCGCGAACGAAAACAACATCGTGATGTATCGCGTAGCCGCGTGATGCGTCATATGACGCACGGCGTAACCGCACCCGGAAGCACCCGAGTGCATTCCATCGCGCAACGTAAGCGCCGCCGGGCGCGCCCCGGGGCGCGACTAAGGACGCGCCCCGGCGCTCACCCCCGGGCACGCACCGGGGTGCGTAGCGTAAGCGCGTCGGGTCATGTGATCTGAAAATAACACTTTTCATTGGTTCAGATCAGTTTTGGTTTCCAAATGATGAAAGCCCGGATCATGTGACTTGAAAATAACACTTTTCATTGGTTCAGAACAGTTTTGTTTTCCAAATGATCAAAGGCCCCACCTTTTTTCCTCATTGTCACTTTGTTATTTGAGTGAGGAAGACCTGCTTTTTCCTTACAGAGATGGCTACAGTCATATCAGCAGTTGAAGCATCTGCCCCACCACCACCACCACCACCATCAAAAAGACCACCAGAAGATCACATTGGTTCACAACACTTTTGGTTTCCAAATGATGAAAGCCCTGGTCATGTGACTTGAAAATAACACTTTTCATTGGTTAAGAATACTTTTGTTTTCCAAATGATGAAAGCCCCCACCTTTTTTCCTCATTCTCACTTTGTTATTTGAGTGAGGAAGACCTGCTTTTTCCTTACAGAGATGGCTACAGTCATATCAGCAGCTGGAGCATCTGCCCTACCACCACCACCACCACCATCAAAAAGACCACCAGAAGATCACATTGGTGGTCAAGAAGAAGAGCAGGAGGATGATGAAGAGGAGGAACAGACAAGGCAGTTCCTGCCTGAAGATAATCCCCCATACAAACCAAAAGAGCACTTCATATGGGAGTTTTACAAAATACCAAGGGGTTTCAAAAAAGTCAACGCTGCGAAGGTGACTTGTCTGATCTGTGGTGCTGAGCTGTCCAGGGGGAACCCTAACAAAAAATATTCCTTTGGGAATCATACTATGATTCGGCACATGATGCGTTTGCACCCTAACAACTATTCTGCAGCAGAGGTAAGAGACCTCTGCAGTAAGCTACCCCAATCAACATCCAGACCCTCAACATCCAAAGAACCCACTCCATCGGGTCCAGAGGCAAGGGAGACGGTCCCAAATATACAAACAAAGTTTGGGGATTACAAAATTGTTTGTATATATTGCAACAAAACAATTAATTATGGTCAGCAAAGCATCACACTAATTAATGTTGCTATGGATAACCACAAATGCCCGAGGAAACCATAATTTTTCCTGATTTTTTTTGTGCTCCAGTTGAGCCATTTTCAATTCCCTGTTTTTTGTTTCTCCCCAAAGAAAATACAAAAAAAATATAAAACTGTTCAGAAAAGCCAAACAAAGTAAAAAAATTTCAAAAAACAATAAAAAAAATAAAACCACAAAAAGAATAAAAAAACTGTTATTTTTAGAACTACCTCTAATTTATAAAAAAATAAAAAAACATTTTTAAAACTCTGTCATTCATTTTTCCCAGCGGTACGCGTAACGGTACGCTCCCCAGGACGCGTACCGGGGCACGCACCAAAAAAAAAAAGAAAAAAAAAGAATGAAGGAGTGAGCATGAGGGAAAGGGACAGAGAGAGTTATGTTAAGAGAAAGAGAGCTAGAGGGAACAACACAAAGGGACTGTGTATTAGATAGTAAAACAGTGAGGGAGGATTAGAAAAGAGAAGTGACTCTAAGTAAAGAGCGGTAAAAGAGGGTGGATAAGGGTAAGACATGGGGAGTGACAGACAGAAAGGAGAGAGACAGTAAAGGAAGGAGTGACTGAAAGGGAGTGAGTGAAGCAGCAAACAAAGGTAAGTGAGGGAGTGTGGGTGAGTTGTAGGGAGTGAGCATGACGAAAGAGTATTGACAGATTGAGGGGAGAGAGACAGCGACGATAAGAGAGATGGGAGGACATTTCACATGAAAAGAGCCTAAGCAAGAAATTATACAGTTACAGTCTGAAGATGTTGTCGCATCGAGAAATTGGAGCATATGAATGTTCTGATCGATTGTCGTCAGCAAGTCTCTATGCCAAATCTAGAACCATCATTTGGGTGAGTCTAGGTCTTGCTGCAACACAAAATCGAGTTTTGAAATCTGTACAAGAGATAGAGTATTTGTCGGAGAAAGAACCAGAAAGTACAGATATTTTGAAGACAAACATGTTGGATACATACTATCCAAATAGAAGTCCTCACCTTGAGAACGCTTGTCTCTATGAAGTTCTGCAAAGATATATTTATAAGAGGAACATCAGAGAAGATATCAATAATGGAATATATGCTGTCATTGGATGTGAAGGATGTCTAGTGAAACAGAAAAAAGGTCATTTGATTAATCATCGAAAATTGAGTTGTGAAAATCCAGATAAAAGAGAATTTTATTATTTGGCTCTTTTGCAACTCTTTAAACCGTGGCATGAAGAAGAGGAACTACTTGGAGATTTTCTCTGTTATGAAGACTTTTTTAATGCAACGAAGGATACCATAGAATGTCCTGTTTTTCCAAATTATCTGCAAATGTTGAATGAAGAAATAGAGCAAGAAGCAACAATTGCTGCAGAGATTGCGAGAGACAGTTCTCAAGGCAGTCAGAGTTCTGCTTCATTGAGTCAGGATCCACTAGGAGGACCAATTATCCAAAATGAAGCTGCCACTGCCATGGATGAGGTGGAAAGAGCTATGGAGCAAGCTCAAGAGGATGTAATTAATTTAGAATATTTGGTGAAACAATTAAAACTTGAGCAGAAACAGATATATGACGAAGTCACAGAACAGGTTGAACATGGATTGAGTCATGAGAAGAAAGAGTGCTCATGTACATCATTTAAGCCTGTCCGACTGTACGTGAGTGGAGAAGCGGGAACTGGAAAAAGTTTTCTGATTAAAGCAATTGCATCTTATCTGCAGAAAAGGACTGAATCACCGCTGTCTTGTGTTGTTACCGCTCCAACTGGGCTGGCAGCACATACTATTAAAGGGATTACTTTACATCGTTTACTGATGCTGCCAAAGGAGCATGATAACAAATTGCAATATCACAAGCTATCTGGAGATGCGTGTTCCGAAGTTTCGAGAGTCCTGAAGAAAATGAAACTTCTTATCATTGATGAAGTAAGCATGGTGTCAAATATAATGCTTGCTTTTGTGCATTTGAGAATGCAAGAAATTCTTAGAACAGACTATGATGTTTTATTTGGAGGAAAACATATTATTGTTTTTGGAGATCTTCTGCAGTTGACTCCAGTGAAAGGACAACCTCTGTTCAAAAAGCTCACGCATGAAGATACCAGGAAGTGCCTAGGAAGCATTGGAAACGTTAATATATGGTTAAATTTCAAATATGCAGAACTACTCCAAAATATGCGGCAGGCAAAGGATGAAGATTATAAAAATATTCTACAAGATGTAAGAATCGGAAAAATAAGTCAGCTTGGGAAGGAAGCTTTACATGGACGATTAATTTCTAATTTGTACCCAAATGAAAACATTCTTCCAGAGAATATTTTTAAGAACATTAACGAGAAGAAATCTGGCATATGTTTGATGCCAACTCTGAAAGAATGTTCCATGTTCAACAACAAAATGTTAAATTTAGAAAATGAAGAGATAGTGAAACTGGAAGCAACAGATAAAATAGAGCATTTGGGAGCAACAATTGTTTTGTCTGAAAATTTGAAATCAAAATTGGATTCATTAGAGAATATATCTAAAACTGCTGGTTTTGAAAAGACTCTGAATGTGTGTTTGAATTGTCGTATCATTTTGAGAAGGAATTTAACTGTTGAAAGAGGTCTGGTAAATGGAGCAATGGGTCATGTTGTTGGTTTTGTGAATTACAAAAATAGAGATGGAATTGAAATTTTAAAAATTAAATTTGATGGCATTGATGAAATAGAACAAATTTGTCGTTGTTCAGCTAGATTTTTGCTCGTGAAAGACTTATATGTTCGCCGAAATCAGTTTCCGATTTGTTTGGCATATGCAGTGACAATTCATAAATCTCAAGGTTTAAGTGTAGATAGTGCTTTGGTGAACATTGGAAGTTCTGTGTTTAAAGAGGGTATGGCATATGTGGCATTACCACGAGTCAGAACTTTATCAGGATTGTACTTGATTGAGTGTGATGAAACAAAGATTTGTGCTGATCTAGATTGTGTTAAAAAATACAATAGGTTAAGAAGAGAGTATGCTCCACATTTGCCTCAATATCCTCTGTTTGAAAAACGTGTGGTAGGCCGAAAATGAAGAAATGAGATTAATTGCAGTGAGGTACCAGAAAAAAGGCAAAAAGTAGATAAAAGTGTAATTGTAAAGAGAAAGAAAAAGGATTCTGTTGAAGATGTTGTTGGATTTCAGTTTGAAAACAGTTCTGGTGTCAACTGCTATGCTAATGTAGTAGTTAATGTTGGTTTTTTTCTTCAAAACTTACAAAAACAGATTGTCGAAATTCGGGAACAAACATTGTGCTGTTTATTGAATTCTGTGTTAGAGAAATGTAGTAGTGATAGAGCAAAAATAGAAAGTGTTTCAGAAATTAGAAATCTTCTAGACATATGTTCAGGTCAAAATCAATTTTCACAGATAATTCAGCAGGATTGTCAGGAATTTTTAATGTATATGTTTGATGTATTGGAAGATGAAGGAGTAGATATAAAAAATCTTTTTAACCTTTCTTATCAATGGCAACATGACTGTGATACCTGTGCTTCATCAAGTACTACTAGAATAGACTCTGAAAGATTTATATATTTGACTTTACCAGACTGCAAATCAGTGCCTTTTAATAATCTAGTTAAAGCAGCGGATCACAATATGGTGTGTACCCAATGTAAGTCTACAATGCTGTCCACATTATTTCTACAAAGTTATGGTCACTATGTCATTTTAATGTTCCAACGATGTAGACCTGATGGAACTAAATTGACAACTTCTATAAAAAATTTTGTGGCTTCTCAGTTATCGATATCAGGAAGAACCTTTGCAACTGTAGCTATTATTTTTCATGACGGTCCTTCTACAACATCAGGGCATTACACATGCTATTTAAAAAGTTCTAATGGTTGGACCCAATATAACGACACTCATTTGACTTTCAAACAACGTTTGCCGTTTGGCTTTATAAATTCATACCTAGTGTTTTTACAGCCAAAATTTAGGTAAAGGTAATTGGCCTATGAAGACGTGAGCAGGTAATAAAGGTTATTTTGCTGTTTAAAAATATATTCTGAGTAAAAGTGATCCAGGCAATATAAAAAAATTGACTTGTCATATAGGTACTGTAAGTGGATCTCATAGTAAGTGATATTAGTATTATACAAAATGATGAACATGAGTGAGTCAGAGATGGTTTTACAAATACTAAAATATTGTGAAAATGTTGTAGAGCCTTTCTTTCAGAACGTCGGGGAAAAAGGTCATTTCAGAGTGCCTTAGAATTAATTTGAAAATATACTCATACATCTGACACTATTTGGCCAAATGGAAAGGTGCAGGAATGAGTAAAGAGTCATGACTGAAAAAAAGGAGTATATGAAAATATTGAAAATATTTCAGATGTTCTTGGAGCTTTTCTTCTAGAAAGTCGATGAAATGGATTTTTAAGTGAACAGCAAAGTACTTTGCAACGAGAAAAGGACCTCCATGATACAGTATTTGGCCTCAAGGAAAAGTAAGTCAATCAAAGATTAGCGTACATTTGTCATTTGTCAGTATCTAAGGTTTTTTTTTAAAACACAATCTTTTAGATTGTGTTTTTTTTTCCCGCTGTCATATAATGAGTAATTTGAACTCACTGTTTTAAGTGAAATTCAATATATTCTGAGAACAGCAAAAATAAACTATGTAACATGTTGTACAAGTTATTTTATACTTTGGATTGTGTAAATTAAATTGTATTCCCATTCTCTGACACTTACTTTCCTTTTTCCATCCTCTTTCAGCTCTTTTTACTCACTTATAATGTCTTTCTCTCATTCTCTGTATCCTCCGTTCCTTTACTCCACTTCTTTGACAACCCCTCATTCTCATTTCAACTGTGTGCATCCGCTCTCTTCCTTGCATGACTTTTCAGCTTTCAGTCTCCCTGCTTTACTTCCCTTTTCTGTATTTTCCTCCTTTGCTCTTTTAGTAATTCCTCTTTACTCACTCAGCAGTATTATTGCACTCTATCACTATAAATCACCCACTCTCCCTCGCTTATCTTTGATTGCTCCTTACTTTTGACCTCTTCTCTCTATTTTTCGTTCACTACTTCTATGTCCTCAGTGCCTCACTCTACTTATGTTATGTTCACTTCTGTTTATCTACCTTCTATCACTTCTTTTACAATAACTTCAATGCTCCTCTCTCATCGTTTTTCATCCCATTTCTTTTACTCTGGTTCCATTACTATCCCTCATTTCCTTTCTTTCAATGTCCTTCTCTTTACTTTCATCACCAAATTATTTTCTCTCAGTACCACTGTTTTAGTCGTCTTCTCCTCTCTTTCCATCTTTTTGCTCCCTTACTCATTTCCTTTTCTCACTCATTGTACTCCACCTCACTCAGTTTTTCTCTTAGTGTGTCTACCTACTAACTTCCTCAGTCCATGTCCCTCAATCGTTGTATATTATCCTCTCTCCCTTCATCCTTTCACTCTATGACCGTTCTTCACTTACTCTCAGTTATCTTCTATTCCGCATTCTTCTAAATGCATCCTTAATTAGACTGTTTTCTGTCTCAGTCATTATCTTTTTACTTACTTCTGTTTCCTGATTTAGTTTTGCTAACTCACATTGTTTTAGTATCTTTCTTACCTTCAGTTCATTTCTCTGTTATTCTCTTCCTCTCTGTCAGTGAATCTATATGCCTTACTCTTAGTAATTTGCTCTCATTATATTTCTTTTTTTCTCTTTTTATCCTTCTACCTTACTTTATTTCCCTTTCTGTGTCCTTCACTCTTACTTTATTTCTAGATACACTGTTATCATTTTTAACCTCTTCATTTGTATATTTTAATTTAAAATACACATTTTAGTAATTATAACTTATTTTTTCTTCTCTCTTTCACAGATACAAAGTGCAGTATAAAAAATAATTAAAGTTACATTTATTATATGGTAAGTATGACTAAACAAATGTACTTTGTCATCACCCTTTGCTTTAAGCTTACTAATATTTTCTCAACCAATCTCACTCCTGTGTCTTTATTCTGCTTACCACACTTATTCTAATTCTCCATGTTTACTCCAATTTCCCTATTTCCCCTCTCATATTCAACTTCTTTCAATCACTATTCTTTACTTCACTTACCCTCTGTTCCCTTCCTTTGCTTCTTCACTCATTTTGTTTTTCTTAATTATTTATCTTACTCCTACACACACACCTCATCCCCCTCTCAACACATACACACACCTCTAACATACACCCCACACACACACCACACACACACCTCATACACACGAAAAATCCCCCCACACACACTCTTCACATACACACACACATTCCATACACACACATACATCGCACACATATACACCCCACACCCATACACTCCTCACACATACTTCACACACCCTCACCTCCACCCACACCAAAACACCCCACACAGCCACACCCACAGACACACCTTACACACCCACACCCCGACCTACAGCCACTGACTCCCTATAAGTCACACACCCTGCATTACTTATCTTTCTTTGCTGTTTCACTCAAATCCATTCAGGTACTGTTTTCTTTACTCTCTTTGTCCTTTCTCTTTGTCACTCCCCATGTCTTATCCTAATTCAATTTTTCACCCTCTTTCACCCCTCTTTACTTACACTAACTGGTCTTTTCTTACCCTCACTCACCGTTCTTCATTTATCCCGGTTACGCCACTACCCTTCATTCTCAATTTTTTACTGTCCTTTCTTTTTCGTTCAACACCCACTCACATTCTCCCACTATCTCTACTTTAGTCTTCTTCCTCTCTCTTTTCCCTTCTTTCGCTCCTTTAGTCATTTTACTTTTTTTACTTTCACCCTATTACACCTTCTCTGTTTTTTACTATGTAATAAACAATCCCTCTGTGTTCATCCTGTAGCTCTCTTTCTCTTAACATTACTCTCTTTGTGTTCTTCCCTCATGCTAACTGCTTCCTTAAAAAAAAATTCAATTTTTTTGGGTGCGCACCCCGGTACGCGTACCCTAAGAAAAAAAAATTGACAGAGATTCATTAAAAATATAGGTTTATTTTTATAAATGAAAGGTAGTTCTAAAAATAACTGTTTTTTTCTTCTTTTTGTTGTTTTATATTTTTTTTTATTTGTTTTGAACATTTTGTACTTTTTTTGGCTTTTAAAAACAATTTTATATTTTTTTTGTATTTTTTATGGGGAGAAACAAAAAACAGGGAATTGTAAATGGCTCAACAGGAGCAAAAAATAAAAAACGGAAAAAATTACTTTTTTTTGGGGCAATTGTGATTGTCACCAGCAAGGACGACGAGCTTTACGCTGTTTTCACCATAGGCGATGAGCTTGCCACATTCAATGCATGTAATTCTAAAATCAGCAAATCGTGGCTGAATACAAGGCATCGTCACCGTTGTTTCTGGTCCCGATTGAGCACGTTGCTTTCTTTTGGAGCTGGTCCTTGAACACTGGGGGAGGTGACTGGCCAGTTCCCTGATCTCTGCACGAAAATAGTTGTTAGGGTGCTTCCGGGTCATATGCCTAATCATGGTATTATTACCAAATGAATATTTTTTGTCTGGATTGCCCCTTGAGAGTTATTCGCCACAGATTAGGCAAGTTAACTTGGCCGCATTCACTTTTTTCTTGCCCTCTGAGAGTGAAAAAAACTCCCATACAATGTGTTCTTTTGGCTTGTATGGGGTATTTTGTTCAGGCAGCCATCTTCTCCCCTCCTCCTCCACCTCTTCCTCCTCCTCCTCTTCTTCACCACCAATGTATTGTTGTGGTGGTCCTCTTGATGATGGTGGTGGTGGTGGTGGTGGTGCAGATGCTCCAGCTGTTGCTGCAACAGTAGCCATTTCAAAGTACAAAAGAACTGTCTCTGTAGATGAAACAGGTCTTCCTCAGTCAAAGGACAAAGTCAGAATAAGGAAGAAAGGTGGGGTTTTTCATCATTTGGGAAAAAAAACTGTCCTGAACCAATCAGAAGTGTTATTTTCAGGTCACAAGACCCAGGCTTTACTCATTTGGAAGAAAAAAACTGTCCTGAACCAATCAGAAGTGTTATTTTCTGATCACAAGACCCAGGTTTTACTCATTTGGAAACCAAAACTGTTCTGCACCAATAGAAAGTGTTATTTTCTGGTCACATGACCCGACGCGCTTAAGCAACGCACCCTGGGGCGCACCGTAGTCGCGCTCCGGGGCGCGCCCACGGGTGCGTAGCGTAAGCGCGTCAGGACGTTCCGCGATCGTATGCGATCGCGTGCTTTTGGTTGCGATTACGCTGTGCGTCATATGACGCATCACGCGTCTACGCGTACGTCACAATCTTGTTTTCGTTTGCGGGAATAGCGCTAACGGGACGCTCCCCGGTACGCGCCCCAGGGCGCGCCGCGATCGTATGCGCACGCGTGCTTCCGGGTGCGCTTACACTGTGCGTCATACGACGCATCACGCGTCTACGCGAAACGTCACGATGTTGTTTTCGTTCACGGGAATAGCGCTAACGGGATGCTCCCCGGTACGCGTCTCGGGGCGCGCCCCAAGTAAAAAATTTAAAAAAATAATAATAAATTGATACAATTATACAATATAAAATTCGTTTTAAAATGTATTATTTTTTATACCTATAAAGATTTGCTATTAAAAAAACATTGAAATTCACTGAAAAAACCATAGGTTTCACACTAGTTATAGTTAGGAATTAGCATTTCAAAAACCAATTAAATTCACTGAAAAAACCATAGGTTTTACACCAGTTGTAGTTAGCTGGAAGTTTTACTCGCATAAAACCATTGAAATTCCCACGTTATAGTTAGTTGGACTCACTATAACTTGCGCGTGCAGTGCACTGCTGATGACGTCACATATTACATCACTCATGACATGGTCAGTGACATCACTCATGACATCACTGATTACACCATCCTTGTAACAGAGTGACAGACCTCCTTTCACTGTAATGTAACCATTGAAACACATAATCGAAAATAGAAACTAAAATTTTCATAAAAATGGAGATACCCATAGCAGTTACAACAACCAATTCAGTAATTCCACCATCTATATACACATCCACTCATTCACCAACAGTTCTGTGTAGTCACTCATACATATACTCAGTCATCGTATATAGTGATACACCTATATATCCTGTTACACAACGACAGTCATCCAAAAGTTACTCACACATGCAAATAAACTATTGAACATCCATTTATTTGCATATACAGCTATACACACACTACCACCTTACTTATAAGAAAACATACACATATTTACTCTGTTAAACAATCACTTATAGAAAAACATACTTATTTAAACAGGAACTCCTACAATCCCTTACTCTCACATATACTCACTTATATACATCAATATTCACATATATTAGATTAAAACATATGTATTTACTGATAAAGACACTAGTGAGACAGTCATTCACTCACTAATACACACATATACACACTCATCCACCCATACGGTCCTGCACATATGCTGTCTTCAAAACACATACAAAGAGAGAGTCAGTCATTCATGCATCTATGTGCTAAGTAATACCCCCACCAAACCATACTAACACTCATACTGATACTAAGAAAAACATCTAATAACCCATATACATACACATGTAGCTACTCACCAACCCATGCAGCCACTAAAACACAAAGTGAAACACTAATACATATATTTAAATATTTAAACATTACTCACTAATTTTTCAGAAAGACAGTCATTCACTGGATAGTGTCATCAGTGATGTCATGAGTGATGTCACTGACCATGTCATGAGTGATGTAATATGTGACGTCATATAGTGAGTCCAACTAACTATAACGTGGGAATTTCAATGGTTTTATGCGAGTAAAACTTCCAGCTAACTATAACTGGTGTAAAACCTATGTTATTTTCAGTGATTTTAATAGGTTTTTTAAATGCTAATTCCTAACTATAACTGGAGTGAAACCTATGGTTTTTTTCAGTGAATATATATATATATATATATATATATATATATATATATATATATATATATATATATATATATATATTCACTGAAAAAACCATAGGTTATAGACCATATATAGTTAGGAATTAGCATTTACAAAACCTTGAAAATTCACTGAAAAAACCATAGGTTATAGACCATATATAGTTAGGAATTAGCATTTAAAAAACCTTATTTTACTCACACAAAACCATTGAAATTCCATATATAGTTAGTTGCACTAACTATATATCGCGCACCTGCAATCCACTGCTGATGATGTCACATATTACATCATTCATGACATGGTCAGTGACATCACTGATGACATCACTGATGACATCTCAAATGACATCACTGATGACATCACTGATGACATCTCATTTGACATCAATGACCACATCACTGATGATATCATTCATGTGACAATACAATGCATCTCCTCACATTTTAATATAACCTCTGTTTCACCCAGTGTTAAATACAGAATATAATTTTTGAAACCATTGACACACCAATACTAGTTACTACATACGCACTCACTGATTCCTACGTCTACACACACCTTCACTCATTCACCCATACTATCATTCATACATACAATCACTCATCTTTACAACACTATCATATGCACTCATACACCTATACAGACACTCACAGTCTGCCACTCATCCATGGAGTTACTCACACACCTAGTCAGTCCTGTAAAGAATCAATGACACTTCCATTTTCTTGTCTATACAGTTAAACATAGAGCACCTTACATTTTCAAACATATACTAACACATACTTACCTTGTTATACAATCATTGATACAAGTACACATTGATCTGCACAGAGTCACACACCTCCCAGCCAGCCACACACACACTCAGTCTCCCATACAAATACTTGGACAATCAATCAGTAACCCATATAGTTAATCATATAGCTACTGATCAAAACATGCAGCAGTTTACAGAACAACAGACATAATGATGCACAAATTAAGACACTTTAGTCACTAACCCATGCACTCAGTGAGACACATTTAATCACTCACTCATGCATTCAGTCATGCACCTACTAAATCCTTTGTCCAGACACTTATACTTCCACTCATTCTTCAATATGTAAGACACATTTTAACTTTACAGAAACATACAGTCACTGGATGTTGTCATCAGTGATGTCATCAGTGATGTCACTGACCATGTCATGAATGATGTAATATGTGACATCATCAGCAGTGGATTGCAGGTGCGCGATATATAGTTAGTGCAACTAACTATATATGGAATTTCAATGGTTTTGTGTGAGTAAAATAAGGTTTTTTAAATGCTAATTCCTAACTATATATGGTCTATAACCTATGGTTTTTTCAGTGAATTTTCAAGGTTTTGTAAATGCTAATTCCTAACTATATATGGTCTATAACCTATGGTTTTTTCAGTGAATTTCAATGGTTTTTTAATAGCAAATATCATAAGCTGTCGAATGTCAAGTACGTGGTAAGTGAAAACATTTTCGTGTTTATGCACACTGATCTGCTTTGAATGGTGCCCCCCCCCCTCATTTCTATTAGGAGTACTCTCTCTTTGCAGATAGTGAAAGGTAGTTAACGCAGGTCTTTGCCCCCATTGTAATCCGTCGTGCCTGCTTCTCTCTCCATTTGATTCATTGTTATCCAAGTATTTACTGTTTTAGAATTAGTTCTCTTTGGTTCATTCTCTATTTACAAACAAACACAGAGTCGCAATACTCTGTTTAGTCTTTGCAGATAACGAAAAATCGTGTAAAAAAAAAGAAAAGGAATCGAGCAAAATCAGTAGGCCACTAATGGGATCTCTTTTTGACCTCGCTAAAATAGAAACATTAGGAACAACCCCTCATGACAAATACAAAACTAGTGAGATGAACTGAACTCCACACAATGATGGCTGCAAAACAGCTCTGCTCCGCCACCCACCCCGCCCAAAATAACGATAAAGAACGGCTGCCATGATTGGTTGCGGAATGACCACGACGGAGCTACGAAATGGTGCTGCTCTCATGCTAACCCCAGCTTCAGTCTGAAACATCCAGAAACACTGTAGACTACCAATTCGATCAGTTCCGGTAGCGCCCCAATGTAACCCGGTAGAGAAGAACTAGCCCTCCCCTCTTTGACTGATGGTTCTTGTTGCCTGTCCCTTCTGTTGTCATTTAACAGAACTATTTAGCCTGCTGAAAGGGGTTGTGTTCCGACCGCTGGTTGGTGGAGACATTTTGACTATATTCTGTACCTGCGTTGTCGCGTAATGCGTCATATGACGCGCCGCGTTAGCGCATCCGGAAGTCATCCGGGGCGCGCAGCGCGTAACGTAAGCATAACAAGTCATGTGACTTGTTAATAAAACTTTTCATTGGTTCATTTTACTTTTCTTATTGTAATGATGAAAGGCTTGGTCATATGACCTAAAAATTACGCTTTTCATTACTTCCGAACATTATTTTTTCTTAAATATATGTTATAATGTTCCAGGCTAATGTACTTTCCCGGAAATTTTACAACTGTCCTGCAAGTAAAATATATTCTTTTTTCGAGAAAAAGAGCGTTTCTTCGTCCCATGACGGAGCCGTTGAGCAAAAGAGGGTCGACCTGCTGTCTTAGTCGCCGATACGCCTGAATATGAGATTCTTATCGATCACTTTATGTTGCAGGAATAGAAAACACAACAGCCCTTGACCATTTATCTTTACTGCGTTCCTTCGTATTATACCTTTTACCCTTCATGTAATTGGTCTGCTTTATTTCACTTGCCTTTTAATGATTCTAAAACAGTGACTATTATTAAAAACTTTACCAATGTATATACTACTACCATGTTTTCTTTTAAAAACCTTTATTGTGAAAATTTCATTATACAAATACGAGCCTATAACCACGTGGGCCGGCCACGGAGCAAACTGTAATCGTATATGATGAGTAGACATTTACACTGTAGAGGAACGTAACGGGCGGGCCATTAGGTTGCAAGAACTAAGGTGTCTAACAGTTACGGAATCGGTGGACGTACATTTTATAATTAAAATACGACAGGGCCAGTTACAATAAAATTATCTAGATATACATTTGCGGGCAAGTACCATGGGTGACGTTAATTCGAACTTTCAACAGTACAGTAATCAATAACACATCAGAACTTAATATCAATAGGGATGTCGAAATATTCAATCAATTCTCGTCCCCGCCCACCATGTGCTTCAAAACTGCATACGTATCTCGTGATTTCAAGGTTCTGCAACCAGTACACAACAAGGAGTTACGAGTCCCATTTATTCTGGCGCCATTTTGGGCGAGGACGGGCAGGTCCAGGATATAGTCAAAATGTCTCTACCAACCATCGACTATGATGATGTTCATATGCTGTATTTATTAGAGTAACACTCAGATGTCCACATGAAATAAATTTGCCACAATCTAAACATGTCATTTTAATCTTTCCAAAGTTCTTCTAAATATTTGGGACCGTTTCCCTTGCCTCTGAAGCTCTCAGTGCCACTTCTTTGATGAATGTACTAGCAGGTCAGGGGTTCTCCTCCAAATCTCTCTTTTATGCAGCACTATAATTAATTGGTGCCACCTCTCCATATGACGATGCATGGTATAGTTACCACAACTATATTTTTTTTCGGTTCCTCTAGAGAGTTCATCGTGGCAGATGAAGCGTGTAACGTACCGGGCATTTACCTTTTTTTGCATGTACAGGAAAGGAAAAAAAAATCGAGCGTCCGAGTTCTAAGGTGTCCCAGGGCCATTTTAGTGGACCAGGCCCAAATCCAAAGAACAGGCCGCCATTTTGAGAGTCCTGTTGCAGCCGCCTGTCGCTGTAGCATCAAGAGCAGCCGAAACTCAGCTGAATGGCAACTGAAACGGTAAAGGGGCGCCCCACTACAGCAGACGAGCCAGGCCCAAATCCACAGAACTGCTATCTCACAGGCTAATGGGGCGACCCACGCCGAGTTTCAGCATTGTAGGATGACCACACAAGTACAGCAACTTGCTAGACATCACCTCGGTGCCATCCGGATCTCGGCGCCCCACTGCAGATGAAGTGCCTCTCAACTATGAAACCACCACGGTGACATCCGGATCTTGGCGCGTTGTGCTGCCTTCGGCCTATTCGCACATCGGTCCGCTACTGACGCCATCTCACAGGCTAATGGGGCGACCCACGCCGAGTTTCAGCATTGTAGGATGACCACACCAGTACAGCAACTTGCTAGACATCACCTCGGTGCCATCCGGATCTCGGCGCCCCACTGCAGATGAAGTGCCTCTCAACTATGAAACCACCACGGTGACATCCGGATCTTGGCGCGTTGTGCTGCCTTCGGCCTATTCGCACATCGGTCCGCTACTGACGCCATCTCACAGGCTAATGGGGCGACCCACGCCGAGTTTCAGCATTGTAGGATGACCACACCAGTACAGCAACTTGCTAGACATCACCTCGGTGCCATCCGGATCTCGGCGCCCCACTGCAGATGAAGTGCCTCTCAACTATGAAACCACCACGGTGACATCCGGATCTTGGCGCGTTGTGCTGCCTTCGGCCTATTCGCACATCGGTCCGCTACTGACGCCATCTCACAGGCTAATGGGGTGACCCACGCCGAGTTTCAGCATTGTAGGATGACCACACCAACTTGCTAGACATCACCTCAGTGCCATCCGAATCTTGGCATCTCAACGCCTAGTGGTATCTTCCATACAAAAAATATTGTTACGCTGCCTTTGGCCCCATTCGCACATCAGTCCGCAACTTAGACATCACCTCGGTGCCATCCGGATCTTGGCATCTCAGCGCCTTGTGGTGTCAGTCAGAAAATATTGTTGTGCTGCCTTCGGCCTATTCGCACATCGGTCCGCTACTGACGCCATCTCACAGGCCAACGGGGCGCCCCACGCCGACTTTCAGCATTGTAGGATGGCCACACCAGTGCGGCAACTTGCTACACACCACCTCGGTGCCATCCGGATCTTGGCATCTCAGCGCCTTGTGGTCTCTTCTACACCGGAAATATAGTAGAAAATATTGTTGCGCTGCCTTTGGCCCCATTCACACATCAGTCCGCTACTGACACCATCTCACAGGCCAACGGGGCGCCCCACGCCGACTTTCAACATTGTAGGATGGCCACAGAAGTGCGACAACTTACTAGACACCACCTCGGTGCCATCCGGATCTTGGCGCGTTGTGCTGCCTTCGGCCTATTCGCACATCGGTCCGCTACTGACGCAAACTCACAGGCCAACGGGGCGCCCCACGCCGACTTTCAGCATTGTAGGATGGCCACACCAGTGCGGCAACTTCCTACACACCACCTCGGTGCCATCCGGATCTTGGCGCGTAGTGAAGCTGCAGCAGCTGCAAATAAGCTTCAGACAGTGTTACAACCGCTGCTCAGAACTCTCAACTATGACACCACCTCGATGCCATCCGGATCTTGGCGCGTTGTATTGCCTTCGGCCTATTCGCACATCGGTCCGCTACTGACGCCGCCTCACGTGCCAACGTATTTTCTCCGCATTTTATACCCTATGCAGCATAACAGGTCATGTGACTTGTTTATAAAACTTTTCATTGGTTCATTTTACTTTTGGTTTCCTAATGATGGAAGGCTTGATCATATGACCTAAAAATAACACTTTTCATTGGATGAAAACTTTTTTTTTCCCCCAAACGATGAAAGCCCCACCTTGTTTCTGGATGTTTCAGACTGAAGCTGGCGTCACCATGAGAGCACCACCATCTCGTAGCTCCGTCGTGGTCATTCCGCGAGCAATCATGGCAGCCGCTCCCCACCAGAAGCCTGCAGGAGTCGGGGCCCCCAAAACTTTTGATGAATTCTCAAGGCGGAGGGGACGCTTTCGAGAATGGGGTCCAAGACCTAGCAGACAAGCGTCCGATTTCCAAGGTGTCCCAGGGCCATTTCAGTGGACCAGGCCCAAAAAGGAAACAGCCTGCCGCCATTTTGAGAGTCCTGTGACAGCCGCCTATCGCTGCACCGCAAGAGTGGGCGCAACTCAGCTGAATGGCGGATTTTGACACAGTGGACCAAAAGCGGACGGAATGGCAACTGAAACGGTAAAGGGGCGCCCCACTACAACAGACGAGACTCCACCTGGAGAGGCCCGTTCACGCCGCCTCCCCCGGGGCGCTCCACGCCGTTATTCGGAGCAGCATTGTAGGATACCAAAACCAGTGCGGCAACTTACTGGACATCACCTTGGTGCCATCGTTCTGCTGCCTTGGAACTATTCGCACAACAGTTTGCTACTGATGACCCACCCCCCGCGACGCCCCACGCCGTTATTTGCTGGGTGGCAACTTACTAGACATCACTTTTGTGTCATCTAGATTTCGGCGCGTTCTGCTGCCTTGGAACTATTCGCACAACAGTTTGCTACTGATCACCCACCCCCCGCGACGCCCCACGCCGGAAATCTGGACGTTGTGCTGCGTTGGGACTATTCGCACAGCCGACCGCTACTTCGTTGTTTTTCTCTAAAAATGTTTATATGTTATTACTATTTTTGTTTTCTTGTATATATTTATAAATTATTAAAGTTTTATAATCTTACTACTTTGTCGGAGTGCTATATATTTTTAATGTGACACATAATTGTAAAAACTTTGATGTACAAAGAGTCATCCCTGGAATCTTCCGCTTCACGCTCGGTCCCCTCCCCAATCACAATACAGAATGGTTTTCAGATAATAGCAACGCTTCTGCTGTGACGGATCTCATCGAGTGTGGGCCTTGATCTACTATAACTCCTTTGAAGACGGGTGATTCTTTACAGCTGTGGCCATAAACTACATCTGCAGGGCTAGCTGATAGCCTAGGACCGGCCTGGACAATCGGACACAGAGGAAAAGGAGTGTCAGAGGGTGCGGTAGTGAATAGGGCGAAAGGGAGGTGTCGGGCGGGCACAGGGTGTGATTCTCAGGGAAGAACAGCGCAGATGGGGGGAGGTTTATTACCCATGCATAAAACAGAGAGCGGGGGTGACCACTGCCTGGGGGAGATGCTTGCGAGGGTGGGGAGCCATGCTAAGGATCGACAGCGTTCACAGAGTGGATCTGGTCAAGGCATCTAAAATGGCTGCCGTGCACGACAAAAGTGTGGCATTTGAAAAAAGACAAGATGGCGCACACAATGTTTTTCAACAATTCCTGATTTCCTTCGAATCGAACGTTAACAGACGTTGGGGCATATTACCAAAGTTAAGCGATATTTATCCCTAACGATGCATTGCAAAGATTTTTTTACCGTCAGAAATTATCGCAGATAAACCTTGCTATTATCAAGGTTTATCGCAAATACGATAAAAAACGAGCGCAATGCATTAATGTCGCTGAAAACTCCGCGATATTCATGCATTACCGAGCTAATGCTCTTAGCCATGTTATCCACCTCCCATTGGATAACATGGCTAAGAACTGCTCAGGGCAGCTGTTACTTTTTGGAGATATTCGCGCTTATCTCGAATATTTCCAAAAGTTGATAATAGGAGATAGCGATGTTAGCGACTGTTTCCAGTCGCTAACATCTTGGCATGCCCACTTTGCATGTCATTAGTGATAAATATCACTCACATGCAAAGTGGGACCCAAGATGGTCGCTATCTCCTACTAGCCGTCGCTAACTGGTGTTAGCAACAGCTAGGTAATACACATATAATTTTATCTCCGCGAAGCGGAGCGCTGTTACAGATATATATCTTGTTTTTGAACGTTAATTTCTCAAAATGCACTGAAGCACATATATTGAGACATAGCAAAGGCACATCGGGCTACCAGTCCCTAATATTTTACCAAGTTTCGTGCAAATCCATTCAGCCGTTCGATTATTATTATTATTATTTTTTTTTGCCCCGCGGGGCCCTTTTAAAACCTCCACATCAAACCTAGGGGGTCAGCGAGGATCTACTATGCCCCCTTATGGTCATCAGCCGTTCGATTATTATTATTATTTTTTTTTTTGCCCCGCGGGGCCCTTTTAAAACCTCCACATCAAACCTAGGGGGTCAGCGAGGATCTACTATGCCCCCTTATGGTCATTTGCCCCTTCGCTTTGGCCTCCTCTTGTCTCTCGATCCTACCGAGAGACAAGATGGCGGCCGCTACGTACTGTTTGGAATGTTTACAGACACCGGAGAGCCAATCAGCTTCGCTTCGCAAAGCTCCGTAACGCGAAAAGTACGCGAAGCGGTGCGCTGTTACAGATATATATCTTTTTTTGAACGTTAATTTCTCAAAATCCACTGAAGCACATATATTGAGACCTAGCAAAGGCACATCGGGCTACCAGTCCCTACAATTTTGCCAAGTTTCGTGCAAATCCATTCAGCCGTTCGATTATTATTATTATTATTTTTTTTTGCCCCGCGGGGCCCTTTTAAAACCTCCACATCAAACCTAGGGGGTCAGCGAGGATCTACTATGCCCCCTTATAGTTATTTCCCCCTTTGTTTTGACCTCCTCTTGTCTCTCGATCCTACCGAGAGACAAGATGGCGGCCGCTACGGACTGTTTGGAATGTTGACAGACGCCGGAGAACCAATCAGCTTCGCTTCACAAAGCTCCGTTGCGCGAAAAGTCCGCGAACCAGAGCGCTAACCGGTCCGCTGTTACAGATATATATCTTTTTTTAAACGTTAATTTCTCAAAATCCACTGGAGCACATATATTGAGACCTACAAAAGGCACATCGGGCTACCAGTCCCTACAATTTTGCCAAGTTTCGTGCAAATCCATTCAGCCGTTCGGGCTAAAAGTGAGGCCAACCGCCCTATGGAAAACTCAATGTTAAAAACACGTTTTGGGACCCCCCTTTTTTCTCGGCCCCCACTGGACGAACCCCCCCCAAATTTTCAAGGGCTGCTCAGAAACAAAATGTGCCATTTTCCTGAAAATTTCAGCCGATTCCGTCCACAAACGCCAAAGTTATTAGACATAGAATTTTCAAAAAACCCATAGAGAAAAAATCCTAACTATATATACCTACTGGCGACCGCCAGTAGGTAATATATATATATATATATATATATATATATTCACTGAAAAAAACCATAGGTTATAGACCATATATAGTTAGGAATTAACATTTAAAAAACCTTTTTTTACTCACACAAAACCATTGAAATTCCATATATAGTTCGTTGCACTAACTATATATCGCGCACCCGCAATCCACTGCTGATGATGTCACATATTACATCATTCATGACACGGTCAGTGACATCACTGATGACATCACTGATGACATCTCAAATGACATCACTAATGACATCACTGATGACATCTCAAATGACATTACTGATAACATCACTCATGACTACATCCAGTGACTGTATGTTTCTGTAAAGTTAAAATATGTCTTACATATTGAAGAATGAGTGGATTTATAAGTGTCTGGATGAAGGATTTAGTAGGTGCATGACTGACTGTATGAGTGAGTGATTAAATGTGTCTCACTGAGTGCATGGGTTAGTGACTAAACTGTCTTAATTTGTGCATCATTATGTCTGTTGTTCTTTAAACTGCTGCATGTGTTGATCAGTAGCTATATGAGTAACTATATGGGTTATTGATTGATTGCTCAAGTATTTGTATGGGAGACTGAGTGTGTGTGTGGCTGGCTGGGAGGTATGTGACTCTGTGCAGATCAATGTGTACTTGTATCAATGATTGTATAAGAGAGTAAGTATGTGTTAGTATATGTTTGAAAATGTAAGGTGCTCTATGTTTAACTGTATAGATTAGAAAATGGAAGTGTGATTGATTCTTTACAGAACTGACTAGGAGTGTGAGTAACTCCATGGATGAGTGGCAGAGTGTGAGTATCTGTATAGGTGTATGAGTGCATATGATAGTGTTGTAAAGATGAGTGATTGTATGTATGAATGATTGTATGGGTGAATAAGTGAATGTGTGTGTAGACGTAGGAATCATTGAGTGCGTATGTAGTAACTAGTATTGGTGTGTGAATGGTTTCAAAAATTATACTCTGTATTTAACACTGGGTGTAACAAAGTTTATATTAAAATGTGAGGAGATGTACTGTATTGTCACATGAATGATATCATCAGTGATGTGGTCATTAATGTCAATTGAGATGTCATCAGTGATGTCATCAGTGATGTCATTTGAGATGTCATCAGTGATGTCATCAGTGATGTCACTGACCGTGTCATGAATGATGTAATATGTGACATCATCAGCAGTGGATTGCGGGTGCGCGATATATAGTCAGTGCAACTAACTATATATGGAATTTCAATGGTTTTGTGTGAGTAAAAAAAGGTTTTTTAAATGCTAATTCCTAACTATATATGGTCTATAACCTATGGTTATGCTCCGGTACGCGAACCGAGGCGCGAAGCGCAGCTCCCCGGAAGCGATCCGGGGCGCGGCGCGCAGCGCGTAACGTAAGCGTAACAGGTCATGTGACTTGTTAATAAAACTTTTCATTGGTTCATTTCACTTTTGGTTTCCTAATGATGTAAGGCTAGGTCATGTGACCTAAAAATAACACTTTTCATTAGTTTATAACTATTTTTTTTCCAAAATGATGAAAGCCCCCACTTTTTTCTCACTCTGACTTTCAACTTTGAGAAAGGAAGACCTATTTTGCTGAGTAGAAAATGGCTTCAGTAGTAGCTGCAGCTGGTGCACCCCCACCACCACCACCACCACCAAGTAAGAGAGGACCACCTCCACAGTTCCTTCCCAACACAGAGGAGGAAGAGGATGAAGAACAGGAAGAGGAAGTACAGCCAACACAGTTTTTACGTGAGGAGCCCCGGATATCTCACCACAAAAATAGTTTTATTTGGCAGTTTTTTTCTTTTCCTGAAGGACAAAAAAAAGTGAATGCTCGCTTTGTGACATGCCTAATATGCAAAGAAGATTTATCAAGAGGCACAGATAAGAAGTATAGTTACGGCAACTATACTATGCATCGTCATATGCAGAGGTGGCATCCACTAAATTACAGCAGGGCAGAGATGCGTGACCTCCAAGACAACCCAACAACTCCTGTGGCCAGGACATCGGCACAGGTAACTCTGTCGGGGCCAGAGGCACGGGAAACAGTGCCAAACATTCAAGAAAACTTTTTGCACATGAAGATAGTATGTATATATTGCGGTAACCTACTCTCATGTGCCAATATGAGTATTAATTTGATAAACAGAGCATATGAAAACCACAAGTGCTCTAAACGCCCCAAAAAATTATTATTTTTTTGCTCCTGTTGAGCCCTTTGTAATGCCTGTTTTTCGTTGTTTCCCCCCCAAAAAACAAAAAAAAACATAAAATTGTTCAAAAAATACAAAAAAAACAAAAAATGTTCAGAAAAAAAAAAAATATATATAAAACAACAAAAACATAAAAAAAAAAGTTATTTTCAGAACTACCTCCCCTTTATAAAAAAATTGCTAGAATGTTTAGCACTCTGGCAACCTGTATTTCTTTTGGTTCGCTTCCCGGTTCGCTCCCCGGTACGCGAACCGGGAGCTACCAAAAAAAAAAGAAAAAAAAAAAAAGAAGAGTAAGTATAAGGGAAGTAAACAGAGAGTAATGTTAAAAGAAAGACAGCTATAGGGACTAAACCAGAGATACTGTTTAATAGATTTATTTACCGAAGAAAAGATGGAAGAGGGTATCATTGTGAAAAACAAAATAGATAAGGAAGTGAAAGAAAAAAAGGAGAGTAGAAGAATAACAAAGAAGAGTTTCTTAGAGAATATGAGTGAATGTTCAAAATAAGATTAAAACATGTGGAATAACAGAGAGAAAAAACTGAAAGCAGAAAAGAAGAAGTAACAGAAAAAGAATAATTGAAACAGCAAAGAAATCTAAATAACATAGGGGCATATTATCAACATAGGCAATAAAAGTTTTGCAGCTTTTATCAGCAGAAATGTGTCGCTAAAGCCGCTTTGGCGGCAGAAAACTGCAGCTAAAACCGCTTTTGCAGCAGTTTTCTGCCGATAAAAACAGCAATAATTTTATTGGCTGTGTTCATAATATGCCCCTTAGTGTGCTTCAACTACACAGAGAAAGCATAATGAACAAGTAGTGAAAGAGTGATCAGTCAAAGACACTAAGAGTAATAGAGACGGAGTGAGTAAACAAGAGTGAGGAACTATGAGAAGAGAGGGACTGAGAAAAGGAGTGGAAGGAGTAGAGTAAGTAAGTAATAGAGAAAGGAATGAGGGAAGTAGCAAAGGCAGGAAAGTGAGGGTTAAAGAAATGAAGCAGTGGAACTAATAGTAGTTAAATGTGATAGAAATGTAATGAAAAGAGTACAAAACATTTACCTTATAATTGTCGTTAACTTAGTCACTTGTTATTTTTATACTTTCAATCTGTGAAAGAGAGAACAAACATTTGAAAAATATTAAAACATGTATTTAAAAATTAGAAAAGACAAGGGAAAAGATTGAAGGACAAACAGTTTTTCAACAACTTTGACACTTACAGAAGCTTCTGCTTCTCCAAGCCCCCTACACAGTCCTAAAGATATACATATTAAACTAATAGTATCTTGATGCAGATGAAGTGAGGCCTATCTTGGAACATGGTGCATCTTTTGCACTGCTGTTGTCTCACAAAAGTGACGCAATGGCAGCGCAAAAGAGGTGCACAATCATCATAAAACTGTTCCTAACATTTTAAATGATTGTTTCAGGATGGCAATAAGGTATGTCCTATCCAGACGTTTGTTTCAGGTGAGGCCTACTCAGGGTTGCAGATCAAATTTAGGCTTGTTGAAGAGTACAGAGGAGATAATACATGTGCAGGCCAACCAATAAAGTTCAGACTTCCTCCGTTTCCCTGGACAAGCCTAAACTTCATCTGCACAATGTGATTCGTAATGTTAGGAAACACAGGTAATGTATTTGAAAAACGTGCAATTTCTTTTGCTCATTTCACAATCACATCACTTGTGTTTCCTTTGGTTAGGTATCTCATTGTGCAGATGTAGTCCAGCATATGAAAGAATACGCACTGCATGCAACAACTTTGACACTTACTGAAGCCTCAGCTTCTCCATACCCCCTACACAGTCCTAATTATATACATTTAAACTGACGGTATCTTGCTGGAAATGAACTGAGGCCTATCTTGCAACATGGTGCATCTTTTACACAAAAGTGACAGAACAGCGGCGTAAAAGAGGCACACAGCCTTCATAAAACTGCCCTTAACATTTTAAATGATTGTTTCTAGATGCTGATAAGGTGTAACCTATCCACAGATTTGTTTCAGGTAAGTCCTACTCAGGGTTGCAGATGGAATTTAGGCTTGTTGAAGAGTATAGAGGAGATAATACATGTGCAGGCCTACCAACGAAGTGAGTCATGTCCACTGCACTCTTGAACAAATGTCAGACCTCCTCTGTCTCCTGGAACAGGCCTAAACCTCATCTACACAATATGATGTGTAATGTTAGGAAACACAGGTAATATAATTGAAAAACGTGCAATTTTTTTTTGCTCATTCCACAATCACATCACCTGTGTTTCCTTTGCTTAGGTATCTCATTGTGGAAATGTAGTCTATCATATGTAAGACTACGTAGAATGTGAGCACTGTATGCAACAACTTTGACACTTACAGAAGCCTCACCTTCTCCATGCCTCCTACACAGTTCTAAATGTACATCATAAATACAAACAGTACAGAATTCATTATACATGTTAAATGCTTTATTTTTGCTGTTCTCAGAATGTATCAAATTTCACTAAAAACAGTGACTTGAAGGTATTCATCATATAACAGCGGGGAAAAAAAACCACAATCAAAATATTGTGTTTAAAAAACCCATATAACATAACCAATCAGAAATCAGAACTCCTCAAAAGTAACTTACTTTCCATGACGTCGAAGGATGTCCTATGAACAGCTTACACTCGGTTGTGCTGCTTTTATTTTCAGCACGCCACTTTCCGAAAGAAAACCTCCATCGTTTTGAAAAATATGTTACATACAATAAATGACTTCTCGCTCTCTACCACACGTTTCCACAAGGCCAAATCATGTAAGATCCATTTATAACTCTTGGAATTCTTGTAAGCAAATCCCGTCATTTTCTATTTCCGCAACTTTCAGAAAGAAAACGTTCAAGATCACTTTCACAATCCTGGACTAGTAATATCTTATTCTTCTTGCTCACTCATGTTCTACATTTCCTATGACACTGATACTGCTTACTATGAAGCAGACTTACACTACCTCTATGACTACTACAATTATTTAATTCTCTACATCACTTTTAATCACAAAGCAATATAAAACAGTAGATACAATTATATCAACCCCTAGAATCATTATACGCCAGTTACCTACCCTAAATTCTCATTTCTGAAAACAGAAAGTAAGAATATTTTTAAGTAAAAAGGCAACATTGTATCGTAGTCAAATGGGAATAATTTCCGAAACAGCAAATTTTTTTACATTTTCAATAAGCTGTGTAATAAGCGGAACTTGTCAAATGACCATCATGCCATATAATAGCTGCAGTTACAAATGTTCTTCCTAAAATCAACGACTGTGTAGCCACAACATTTGTAATTAAAGTTGAAGACTTACTTTCATCAGGTTTATATAGTTGGATTTTTAAAATGACATTATAATCAAAAGTTTGGACCAATAATCTAGACAGCATTGCAGACTTACATTCCCTCTACTCCATGTTTTGATTGGCTGCTTGAATTAGCTCATAAAAAGAAACAGTTTTTCTGAACTCATTCAAAGTGCAGTTATTTTTCCATGACGTCAAGTGTTATGGTAAGAACACCGTTTGCTTTGGGAAATACTCTGTTGTCCTTCAACTAATCTCTGCCCACCACTTTCTGTAAGAAAATCTTCTTTTTTTCCAGGAACTATTTAAAACTCAAAAATAACTTTTGACTCTGTACTACACTTATGCTCAAGGCCAAATTGTGTAGGAGCCATTAGAACCTCTTGAAATTCCTCAGAGCAAATCCCGAGATTCCTTCTCTAAAATTTTGGTTTTAAAAACACCAGGTAAGAATTTTTAAGGTCAAAAGGCAATTTTTTTTTAAAAATTAAAACAGAATCGTTGCAGAATCACCAGCCATTTCTAGACTTTAAATAAGCTGTGTAATGTCCTGATGTTATTGAAGGACCATCATGATATATAATTGCTGCAGTTACAAAAGTCCTTCCTGATATTGACAACTGCGAAGCCACAACATTTTTAATTAAAGTTGTCAATTTTTTTCCATCAGGCCTACATCGTTGGAACATTAAAATGACATACTGGCCATATGTTTGTATAAATAATGTTGACATAATTTCAGATTTACATTGGCTACACTCCATTTGTGATCAGCTGCTTTTACTAGCTTATTAAAGGAGACTGATTTACTGTCTGGCAAAGTTAAATATATAAATCTTTCTGAGTCAACACTAGTAGTACTTGATACCCTACAGTTCTCGCAGTCATGCTGCCATTGATAAGAAAGCCCAAACAGGTGATCTACATCTACACCTTCAGCATGCAATACATCAAGCATATACATAAAAAACTCCTGACAATCTTGCTGAATATTTTGGGAGAATTGTGTTTGACCTGAACATCTGTCTAACAGATTTCGAATTTCAGACACACTTTATATTTTTGTTCTATCAGTGCTACATTTCTCTAACACAGAATTTAACAAACTGCAAAATCTTTGATCAGAATTGACCACAATCTCTTCTTTTACATTTTCTAGAGAAAACAAAACATTAACCACTACATTAGCATAGCAGTTGACACCAGAACTGTTTTCAAATTGAAAACCAACAACATCTTCAACAGAATCCTTTTTCTTTCTGCTTATAATTTCAGGTTCATCGACTTTTCGTCTTTTTGCTACAACCTCCCTAGTATTGGTCACATTTCTTCGTTTCCGGCCTACCACACGTTTCTCAAACAAAGGATATTGAGGCAAATGTGGCGCATACTCTCTTCTTAACCTATTGTATTCCTTAACACAATCTAGATCCGCACAAATGTTTGTGACATCACACTCAATCAAGTACAATCCCGATAAAGTTCTGACTCGTGACAATGCCACATATGCCATACCCTCCTTGAACACAGAACTGCCAATATTCACCAATGCACTGTCTACACTTAAACCTTGCGATTTATGGATTGTCACCGCATATGCCAAGCAAACAGGAAACTGCTTACGGCGAACATATAAGTCTTTTACAAGCAAAAATCTAGCAGAACAACGACCAATTAGCTGTACTTCCTCAATGCCATCAAATTTAATTTTTAAAAATTCAATTCCATCTCTATTTCTGTATTTCACAAAATCAACAACATTACCCATTGATCCATTTACCAGACCTCTTTCAACATGTAAATTCCTTCTTAAAATTACACGGCAGTTTAAGCACACATTCAGAGTCTTTTCAAAACCTGCAGTTTTAGATATAGTCTTCTCTAATGAATCCAATTTTGTTTTCAAATTCTCAGACAAAATAATTGTTGATCCCATATGCTCTACTCTGTCAATAGCTTCCAGTTTCACAATCTCTTGGTTTTCTAAATGCAACATTTTGTTGTGGAAGATGGCACATTCTGCAAGAGTTGGCATCAAACATATTCCAGATTTCTTCTCAGTAATTTTCTGAAAAATATTCTCAGGCACAACGTCTTGTTCTGGATATAAATTTGACAGTAATCGTGCATGTAAAGCTTCTTTCCCATGCTCGGTCACTTTTCCAATTCTAACATCTTGTAGAATATTCTTGTAATCTTCATCCTTTGCCTGACGCATATTTTCATGCAGTTCAGCATAATTGAAGTTTAACCATATATTGACGTTGCCAATGCTCCCTAGGCACTTCCTGGTATCTTCATGCGTGAGCATTTTGAACACAGGTTGTCCTTTCACTGGTGTCAGCTGCAGAAGATCTCCGAAAACAATGATGTGTTTGCCACCAAATAACACATCATACTCTGTTTTAAGAACTTCTTGCATTCTCAAATGCACAAAGGCAAGCATGACATTGGAAACCATGCTTACTTCATCAATGATAAGAAGTTTCATTTTCCTCAAGACTCTTGAAACTTCACAACAAGCATCTCCAGATAACTTGTGGAATTGTAATTTGTTGTCATGCTCCACTGGCAGCATCAGTAGACGATGCAAAGTAATACCTTTAATGTTATGTGCTGCCAGTCCAGTTGGAGCGGTGACAACAAAAGACAGCGATGACTCAGTCCTTTCCTGCAAATAACATGAAATTGCTTTAATGAGGAAACTTTTTCCAGTTCCCGCTTCTCCACTCACGTACAGTCGGACAGGCTTCAACGACGTACATGAGCACTCTTTCTTCTCATGACTTAATCCATCATCAATTTGCTTGGTAACTTCGTCATATATTTTCCTCTGCTCAACGTTGAGTTGTCTTTCCAAGTCTTCTAAGTTAACCGCATCCTCCTGAGCATGTGCCATGGCTCTTTCCACTTCATTCATGGCAGTGGCAGCTTCATTTTCGATAACAGGTCCTCCTAGTGGATCCTGACTCAATGAAACAGAACTCTGACTGTCCTGAGAACTGTCTCTGGCAATCTCGGCTGCAATCGTTGCTTCCTGCTCGATTTCCGCATTCAACATTTCTAGATATTTGGGAAAAGCAGGACATTCTATGGTCTCCTTGGCGGCAGTGAAAGAGTCTTCGTAACAGAGGAAATCTCCAAGCAGTTCCTCTTCTGCACGCCAAGGCTTGAAAAGTTGCTAAAGTGCTAAATAGAAAAACTCCTTTTTTTAAGGAGATTCGCCACTCAATTTTCGATGGTTTACCAAGTGGCATTTTCTTTGCTTGACCAGACATCCCTCACTTCCAATTACAGCATACACTCCTTTCTCAATATCTTCTTTGATGTTCCTCTTGAATATGTAATTTTGTAGAACCTCATACAGACAAACATTCTCGAGGTGACTGCTTCGATTTGGATAATATGTATCCAACATGTTGGTCTTCAAAATATCGGTACTGTTCGGCTCCTTTTCCGCCAAATACTCAATTTCACGCACAGGTTTCAGAACTCGATTACGCGTTGCAGCAAGACCAAGACTTGCCCAAACGATACTCCTGGATTTGGCATAGAGACTTGCTGAAGACAACCGGTCAGAACATTCGTAAGCTCCAATTTCTCGATGTGACAACATCTTCAGACTGAAACTGTACAACTTCTTGCTGAGGCTCTTTTCATGGGAAATGTCCTCCCACATATCCTTCAATTCTGTCTTTTCTTTTTTGGTGATGTAAGATGTCACATACCGAGCCACAGCCATACAGTTATCAGCCACAAACTGTATATCCATGTTAGCTTTCCACATGGACAAAATCACTGGGTTGTAGTCGTTGATGTACTTGGACTCTTCGTTCCTTCTCAAATTGTATGTGTTTTTAGGTGATTTCTTCATCACATTATGTCGCAGCGAAGACATCAAACTGTTTACTCTTCCTTTAGAAATCACCGGTCGTGGAAAGCCGAAACGACATTTGGTGTAGAACTTGCCCTTGTTTCTGAATTTAAGACGACAGTACTTTCCACAACGATGGCTTTGGAAACGTAGAACTTGTTCTCTTAGGCTTTTCTTCTCCTTTGCGTTTGGAACAGCACACGTAGAATACTGTTGTATGAAACTCATCACTAAGTCTTCTGGATCTGTTCCAAATTTAGGTGCATCCTTGATCCACAGCAGCATATGTATATGAGGAGCACCTCTTGCTTGGTACTCCTTTCTCCAGAAGAAATCCAACACCTCTCCAAGAGGTGGATTCTTCTTATTCATGATGAAAGACATCATAGCTTCAAATCTATGATTGAAGTACCTGCATACATTCACTGGATCCAAAGAGCACAGTTCTCCGGGTGTCTTGAATTCGATATTTTCAATGTTTCCATTTGCCTCTCGTAGAAATTCAAGTAAGTCTTCCCAGCCATACTCGGCACAGCTCAGAGTGAGGAACCATGTGGGAGTTCCTAAGTTCCTCAGCATACATTTTAAATCACCATGACGACGGTACCAGTACTCATTAGTACCACGCTGACACGCCATGAGATTAATCAGGTGACAATCCAAAAAACTGTCTTGCACATTGACTTTATCCATAAAGTCACTTGCAGAGATGTTTTGCATCTGTATACCACTTTTCAAGATGTGGTTCACTGCATATGACAGTCCAGACAGATCGCTTTCAAACAGGAGATGAAACAAATAGGGAATGCATTGTCGAAACCTAGCATCTTCTGCATACAATCGTAAAGTCCGGTATTCAGAAGCAGGAATTTGATGAGGTCGCTCATCATATCTTCCTCCTTGACCTGTTGGAAATAGCTGTGGGAAACACCGAGCTTCCAAACTTTCCTCCCAAACACTAATGGGACTCCCTTTGGCTTGTTTCATTTGAAACAACTCAATAGCATTCCCCATGACTTCCTTGGAATGCAAAGGATGAACACTATAATGTTCATATATTTCATCACTTTTAGAGGGTTCTACTTTCTCAATTTGACCAGCACACAAATTGCTATCCTCTTCTTCACTTACTTCCTCTTCTGCAATATATACATTCTTATAGTACTTATTATTTTTTTTCAAATACAATGTTGCCTTTTTGACTTTCCTAACATCCACTAAATCTTGCCATATTTTCTTACTCTTTGTCGGAACCCCATTAACTAAGATAACCAGAGGTTCCTCTTCCACTTTTTCTACTCCAATTGTATTAATGTTTTTCTTCAAATCTAGAGGCAAATAAACAACTCTTCCCTTTAATCCTCTCTGTAAATCTGATGGAGGCAATTTCCCTGTCTTTGGCTCCATTCTTACAATAGCCTGAAAGGGATGGATACTTTGAATCAAAATAGATTCATAAGTATTTAAATCCTTCAATTCAGAAGGAATCTCAACCAATTCCAGATTATTATGAACCGCTCTAGCAGGCATCTGGTTTTGATTTAATTTGTTACAACAATAAGTACACACACGTTGATCTGATCCCAAATCAAAACAATTTTCTACCATCAAGTATGTTGCAAAATCCTTCCATTCACTATTATTTTCCCTTTCACTTTTTGCATATAAATCCACTAACTTAGTCTGATTCTTATAATAAGTGCGTCGACAACACACACAAGTGAAATTAGGCCTCTCACTTGATTTAACCTGAAACGTGGCAATTTCCTTCTGAAAAGTATCTGTACTGGAAACCTGTACACTGTCTTCCACATTACCCTCTTCTTCTGGGTCAATTTCAACATTCTCCTCTATACTTCCAAAGTAACAAAACTCAATTTCTTCACAAATATTCTTCACATCTATTTCAGAACCATGCAAAAGAGCAGCGCATAATTGTTTAAGCATAATTGCTGGACTCTTAGCATAATACAACATTCTAACTAATTTCCTCACTTTATTATGATGCACTGCTAGCATCCTGAAATGATGAAAAACACTCTGGCATACTCTCCTGGAAAGACAAGCCAGTGAATGACCATGCAAACCTGTCACTTCTCTCACTCTGCAAGGATCTAATTCTTGCAACAACATCATTTTCTGCTTCAAACTTTTCTTATTAAATGTCCGTACAAAATCACAAAGCAAATTGATGGAATCCTGTCGTACACTGCAAATACTACTACACTTCCAGGTGTACACAGGACCCTTAGGACGTCTTCCTAAAACCTCATTACCTAACACCTCTTCTGTCTCTGTTGTCACAAGTTTTTCTTTTTCAACTGGACAACCATCTTTCACCTCATAAGCTCGACCACTGGTGTCAACTGCATGCACCAAATCATTATCCTGGAAATAACTCTCCTCATTAAAAAATGCCTCACAACTTGAACTATGCATCCATTCTCCGGAAAAAACTTCACAAAAATTACTACGATTAACTATTGTCTTCCATCTACTATTTCTTTTGAAATCATAAATTGCCTTGTTTAGCTTCCTAATTCTATTGATTATCAAAATAAATAACTTTCGTTTAATTTCAAATGACTGATCAATAACTTTCTCAACTTTTTTTTTTCTCTTATAAAAAACCACTGTCTGTTGACCTTTCTTAATATTTTTTAACAAATTGCCAATTATCCTGTTGCGGAACATTCGTTTACGAATGTCCCTAAACTGTTGTTTCCTTCTACTATCATGGACAGAGTTATCTCCTGCTCTAGCAGTAACATTTTTGATTGGCCTTTCCTTTCCGTTTAAAATGCTTCTCTTTTTCTGGACTGAAACATTTTCTGTAGTAATACTTTTTTTCTACAAATGTTTCTTATGAATGATTTAGTTGTCTTACCCGGTGCTTTCTTGGTGACTTGACGATTTTTTATTGTAGAGGACTGCTGCAATAATTGATGAACCTGCTGTCTTTGACGTTTTGTAGCCTTTCTGATTCTATCCTTAGTCGGCATTCTCTACTTTTGAAATGATCTGTAGTTGAATCTGTGGTAAAATATAATAAAAAATGTTATTAACCACTATTACCAAACAGTAAATCAATAACAGTCGTCAAAAACTTAACACACTGCTTGTCATTTTCATTTAGAATAATTTTTAGTGCATAGGCAAATTTAGTATTCACAAATAGTAGCAAAGAAATGGAATGCTTCTACATTTTACCTGTGCTGTTTTATATGTGAATCTGATCTAATTTTATGAGCATATTATACTATTTTATTAAAGACACTACACATAACCTGTTTTTGAAGTTGTGTTTAATTTTAAATGAAACGGTTTACATTTTTACTTTTTATTTCCGTTAAATTTTAAAAATAAATGTTTATAGTTCCATAGGCTCAAGCAGGTCAGCTTCCCACCCTATGTCATACAATTCTGACAAATCGGCATCCTCATCATGTTCTTCATCATCCTCAGGATTTAAATCATCTAAGGGATCTACTTCCACTGACGTTTCAATGACAAGTTCAACGATAAGATCGAGATCAACTGATTGCTCATTATCACTCATGCTTGATGTTGTTGTTATCTTTAAAAAAAGAGAACAACAATGAGATGTTGCAGAGTAAGACACAAATCTCAGAGACTATAATAGTAAAATTGTTTAACAAGAGTAACATTTTGCAGCTATTATTTAGCCATGTCCAGCGATGCTGAGGAGGTGAGGCCTATGTCCACGTTTTCAGTGAACAGGACTCATCTCTTCTTAACCTTGGATAAGCCTCACCGACTCTGTGTCCCCTGCACAGACTTAAATGTAAAGGGGCAGATTTATGTTAACTGGCACATCCCATGGGATGCACCAGTTAACGTGCACCGCTGCTCTGCCACCCATGGTGTGCCGCATTTACAATGTGGAGCACCATTGAGTAAAAACAGCACAGAAGCGTCACGCATCTGTGCCGCAAAAGCAGCACATTGCAGGAATCACGTCATAAGCACGACATGTCTACTGCAATGCACAGGAGGAAGCCACACATTGCATGGTGCATCACTCCTTAGGCTATTTCAAACAGGCATAAGGATTTGATTCAGCAATGCTATAAAGCTGACTCAGTGAAATCTTCTAAATTTCACTGTGTTAGTTTTACAGGGCTTTCATGCAAATGAATGCCCATCCTGCAACAAAACACCTATATGAAACCTGACGCAGGTTTCATGTGGCACAGGACTTTACAGCATAACACATCTGCTTAGATGCATCAAGTTGTAAATATGTCGCCACATAGCAAAAATTTTCCACCGCCGCTGCGTCACAAAAATGACGCACAGAGACGCAAAACAGGCATACACCTATCATAAATCTGTCCCTAACATTTTAAATGATTGATTCAGGATGACAATAAGGTGTGGCCTATCCAGAGGTTTGTTTAAGGTGAGGCCTACTCAGGGTTGCAGATGAAATTTACGCTTGTTGAAGAGTACAGAGGAGATAATATATGTGAAGGCCTACCAATGAAGTAAGTCATATCCACTTCACTCTTGAACAAAGGCCAGACCTCTTCTGTGTCCGTGGACAGACCTAAACCTCATCTGCACAATGTCATTCGTAAACTTAGGAAACACAGGTGATGTAATTGAAAAATGTGGAGTTTCTTTTCCTCATTTCACAATCACATCACCTGTGTTTCTTTTGCTTAGGTATCTCATAGTGCAGATGGAGTCTAGCATATCAAAGAGTACACAGAAGTTCAGCAGTGTATACAACAATTTTGACATTTACAGAAGGTTCAGCTTCTTATCTTGTTGGAGATGAAGTGAGGCCTGTCTTGCAACATGGTGCATCTTTTCCATCACTGCTGCATCGGTTTCATGTGGCAAGGGACTTTACAGCATGACACATCTGCCTAGATGCATCAAGTTGTAAATATGTCGCCACATAGCAAATCTTTTCCACCGCCGCTGCGTCACAAAAATGACGCACAGAGACGCAAAACAGGCATACACCTATCATAAATCTGTCCCTAACATTTTAAATGATTGATTCAGGATGACGATAAGGTGTGGCCTATCCAGAGGTTTGTTTAAGGTGAGGCCTACTCAGGGTTGCAGATGAAATTTACGCTTGTTGAAGAGTACAGAGGAGAAGATATATGTGAAGGCCTACCAATGAAGTAAGTCATATCCACTTCACTCTTGAACAAAGGCCAGACCTCTTCTGTGTCCGTGGACAGACCTAAACCTCATCTGCACAATGTCATTCGTAAACTTAGGAAACACAGGTGATGTAATTGAAAAATGTGGAGTTTCTTTTCCTCATTTCACAATCACATCACCTGTGTTTCCTTTGCTTAGGTATCTCATAGTGCAGATGGAGTCTAGCATATCAAAGACTACGCAGAAGGTGGGAACTGTATGGAACATGGCTATGTAAGTCAAATAATCAAAATCTAAATTTGCCAAGCACACATGGGGGTGTATTTACAAGGACCTTCCACCACGAGGAAATGTCTTTAATTAAAATGAGAAAAATAACATCAAAGGGACTCAAATGCCTTTTAAATATACCCCAAGCAACCTATGAAACTGTAGCACTACATATCAAGAAACCTAATTGATTTCAAAAATCGTTTTTAAACACATCATCTAAATCAATTATATACCTACATTCAAGGGGGAATGAGTTAAAATGGCCTAAGACACATGAAAGCGTTTTTTTAAGGCCCTTGCACCATTTTTGGGTCGCTTTTAACATGGCTATGTTAGTCAAAGAATTAAAATCAAAATTTGCCAAGCACAGATGGGGGCATATTTACAAGGACCTTGCACCACGGGGAAAGGTCTTAAATTAAAATGGGAAAAATAACATCAGAGAGACTCAAAGGCCTTATAAATATGCCCCAAGCAACCTATGAAACTCTAGCACTACATATCCAGAAACCTAATTGATGTCCAAAAACGTTTTAAAACACATCATCTAAATCAATTATATACCTACATTCATCAGGAAGTGACTTAAAATGCCCTAAGACACATGAAAGCGTTTTTTTTAAACCCTTGCTCCATTTTTATATCACTTTTAACATGGCTATGTAAGTCAAATAATCAAGATCTAAATTTGCCAAGCACAGATGGGGGCGTATTTACAAGGACCTTGCACCACAGGGAAAGGTCTTAAATTAAAATGGTAAAAATAACATCAGAGAGACTCAAAGGCCTTATAAATATGCCCCAAGCAACCTATGAAGCTCTAGCAGTACATATCAAGAAACCTAATTGTTTTCATAAATCATTTTTAAACACATCATGTAAATCAATTATATACCTACATTCAAGGGGAAATGACTTAAAATGGCCTAAGACACATGAAAGCATTTTTGACCCTTGCACTATTTTTGCGTCACTTTTAACATGGCTATGTAACACAAAGAAACAAAATCTGTTTGTAAAACACTTGACACAAAGCAACATTTTAAATACACAACTTTCTGCATAATTTTCTCCCTAAAGCATACTATTCTCTATCTCAATTAAATGAATCTTTTCTCACCTTAGCAAATACTTTATGAGTTTCAAAACAGTCTCAGAAACACACCAATTTGTCTTTAGCAGAGCAAAAGGTATGCACTCCAGAGTCTGCAGCCATAAAAAGCACAGAAATGCTGTAATTCATCACACATATCTCTCATGTCACCCAATCAAAACTCTTCCCTCACTTTTTTCAAATCAACACCCTTCCCCCCTCTGCCCTTTCTGCCTTTTTTGCATAGCAACCACCTCCTGAAAGACCTCTGATGTTTGCAAGTTCACACAACAATGTTTCAATTGAACTCTGAACTCTCAGTGCACCTGCATATCCAGTGCAATCTTTCATAAAATGATTTTTTCTTGACCATTCAAATTACATCTTTCAAAGAACTCATCCATGCACCCTAACTTTCTGTTTTCAGCAATCAAAATCCACCAATCACTGCTAATGCTGCCTTAACACAGAAACTCCACAGTTTTTTTCATTTTAAACTCTTATTTTTTCAACTGCCATTTCATTGCCACACTTCATCTGACTGCAGCAGAACCTTCTCTCACCATGTTTTCTGTCTGGATTGTTGGACATAGTTACATCTACTGGGCTCAGAGGTATGCTGATAACAGAAATTTACCTACCCTCAATTTACAAAATGTGGAAATTAAGTGGATTGGCAACAGAGGATTAAAATGTCACCAATTGATACCATTGGTGAAAACCTTTATGCATTTGCCTAAACCTGACCTGTTAATTTTGCACTGTGGAGGTAATGACTTGGGCACTTTGACTGGGGTAGGTCTGGAAATGCTTTTAAAGGACACCTTTGAGCAATTGATGGCACTTTTTCCTCAAACTGCCTTGGTATATTCAAATATATGCCAAAGACAGAAATGGAGGTGGTCAAACCAATTTTGTCCACAAATTGAGAAATCGAGGAAGCATGTAAACAAATCTGTTTCAGCTTACATGAGAGACCATGGAATGGGCTCCATGTACAACAATAACTTGCGTTACTACATGCAAGATATCTACAGAGGAGATGGAGTTCACTTCTCAGATGAAGGGAACAGAGTTTTCATTCTGAATTTAAGACTGTGCATTGGTACCTACTTATAAGTACCTAAATGTACCATAAACCCAAAAGCTCTTCTCAGAGCTACCCTACATCTGATCACTCACAATTATTATTTTACTCTAACTTTTTTCACTAATTTTCAACAAAGTACGCTCCCCGGAGCGCTACCCGGTACGCGAACCGGAAGCTAACCGTGCGAAATTGTTTTAAAAAATGTTTTTTTTTCGCACATATGGGCCTCCTCAGCCATCCTCAGAAAACCTAGGGGGTCAAAATACGTCTACCGTGTCCCCTTCTACCCATTCTGAACATTATTTGCCCTCCATCTTGTATCTTAATTCGACCGAAACACAAAATGGTGAACTCCCGTAACGCTGCAGGTTCGCGTACCGGGGCGCTCACCGGGAAGCGCTCCATTAAAAAAGGTGGGAAAGTAATTTACAGAAGAAACCCTGGAGACACTTTCACCAAATATAGATTTGCTCATACTACATACCAATCCCTACCATTTTCACAAATTTGGTTGGAATTCCATTTAGCCATTTAGCCTGTAGACCTCTCTAAATACCCTGAGGTAAATTACTTCACAAAACACATCTGAAGTGTTGGAATTGACAACCAATTAAAATGTTACTTTCATTTTCTACTTTTTTTACCTGACATTTGATTGGTTATGTACCTGAATATATATAAAAAAAGAGAGAGAAACACAGCCATTTTGACTACTACTTCCTGAACTACATTGCAAGATCATTTTCACTCACAACTTAAACTTGTTTTTAAAAGGTAAGATATTATTTCATAAATTTGAAAAAAATTTCAGATAGTTATATACTATCCCTCTGTAAGAGTTATACATTGAGAAAGGCTTGTTTATTATAATTATGGATTGATTTAGGTTTCTGTGGTATAATTATGAATTTACATAGGATTTCTCACAGGCACTTTTTAATAGTACTACTTCATGCCTCAAAGGTACCTGTCTGAACTTAAACCCAACAGTGCCCTATCTCTTCTGATATACTTATTTTTTATTCAAATTTCAGCACATAAATGCAAGGAGAACAGAACGTTTCCTTTGAAATTGTCCTAGAGATGAATAATGAGGAAATAATTGAACCCATTGACTTGGAATTCATGGATGAATCACGAGACCATGAACTTCTACAATGTGTAGAATCTGTGGATTATTTACTTCATTATGATGACGGTCAAATGTGGGAAGTTATGTTCACTCAACAAGAGGACATATCGGACAGTCAAATGCTAGACGTTCTATTAAATTTTGAAAAAGAATCAGAAAAATAAAATTATATTTAATATTAAAAAATAGTTTGAGTCTTTAATCATTTTTATATGTAATTCATAAACTAGTACCAAATTGATTATAATGTAAAGTCAGACTTATAGTATACTGTGCACAATTCCAAAAATACATTTATATTTAATAATCATTAATACTGCTACTTAAATAAAAAAAAACAACAAAAAGAACAATCAATAAACATACAATATTTCAAAATATCATAGTCTATCATTCTTTTTTCCTTATAGTACGCTCCCCGGACCGCTTCCCGGTGCGCGAACCGGGCGCTCCCCACGGAAAAAAAATGAATTTAAAAAAAAAAAATGTTTGCCCCGCGGGGCCATTTTAAAGCCTCCACCTCAAACCTAGGGGGTCAGGGAGGATCTACTATGCCCCCTTATGGTCATTTCCCCCTTTGTTTTGGCCTCCTCTTGTCTCTCGATCCTACCGAGAGACAAGATGGCGGCCGCTCCGGACTGTTTAGAATGTTGACAGGCACCGGAGAGCCAATCAGCTTCGCTTCGCGAAGTTCCGTTACGCGTCAAGTACGCGAACCGGGGCGCTACCCGGAGCGCTGTTACAGATACATATCTTTTTTTGAACCTTAATTTCTCAAAATCCACTGGACCGCATATATTGAGACCTAGCAAAGGCACATCGGGCTAACAGTCCCTACAATTTTGCCAAGTTTCGTGCAAATCCATTCAGCCGTTCGGGCTAAAAGTGAGGCCAACCGCCCTATGGAAATTAACATTGAAAAAACGTGTTTTGGGACCACCCTTTTTTCTCGGCCCCCCCTTGACGAACCCCCCCCATATTTTCAGGGGCTGCTTAGAAACAAAATGTTCCATTTTCCTGAAAATTTCAGCCAATTCCCTCCACAAACGCCAAAGTTATTAGACATAGAATTTTCAAAAATCCCATAGAGAAAAAATCCTAACTATATATACCTACTGGCGACCGCCAGTAGGTAATATATATATATATATTATTCACTGAAAAAACCATAGGTTATAGACCATATATAGTTAGGAATTAGCATTTACAAAACCTTGAAAATTCACTGAAAAAACCATAGGTTATAGACCATATATAGTTAGGAATTAGCATTTAAAAAACCTTATTTTACTCACACAAAACCATTGAAATTCCATATATAGTTAGTTGCACTAACTATATATCGCGCACCTGCAATCCACTGCTGATGATGTCACATATTACATCATTCATGACATGGTCAGTGACATCACTGATGACATCACTGATGACATCTCAAATGACATCACTGATGACATCACTGATGACAACATCCAGTGACTGTATGTTTCTGTAAAGTTAAAATATATCTTACATATTGAAGAATGAGTGGATGTATAAGTGTCTGGATGAAGGATTTAGTAGGTGCGTGACTGACTGTATGAGTGAGTGATTAAATGTGTCTCACTGAATGCATGGGTTAGTGACTAAACTGTCTTAATTTGTGCATCATTATGTCTGTTGTTCTGTAAACTGCTGCATGTGTTGATCATTAGCTATACGAGAGGCTATATGTGTTATTAATTGCTTGCCCAAGTATTTCTATGGGAGATTGAGTTTGTGTGGGGGTGGCTGAAAGGTGTGTGACTCTATGCATAGATGTGTGAACAGTTTATTCACTAGGTGTATGAGTTCAAGAGTGCATGTGGAAACAGCTACATGGGCAGTTGACTGTGTGCATGAGTGTATTGATGAGTAAATGGATATCTCAATGCTACATGTCATAGTAAGTACATATGTAAAACACAGTACATGTGAGAGTTGGCATATATAAATAACTGTGCATGAGAGCCACCGAATGAGTGAGTGGTTGTATCGATCATTGTGAACTTGTATCAGGGATTGTATAAGAGAGTAAATATGTGTTAGTATATGTTTCAATAAGTAAGGTGTGTTTAACTGTATAGTTGAAGAAATGGAGATGAGATTGTTTCTTTGCATGACTGACTGGGTGTGTGAGTAACTCCATGGATGAGTGGAAGTGTGTGAGTGTCTGTATACACTGAGTGTATCTAAGATTATATTAGAGTCTGAAGAGGTTTATCGTATTAGCACAAGAATGATGTCAAATGAGATGTCATTAGTGATGTCATCAGGGATGTCATTTGAGATGTCATCAGTGATGTCATCAGTGATGTCACTGACCATGTCATGAATGATGTAATATGTGACATCATCAGCAGTGGATTGCAGGTGCGCGATATATAGTTAGTGCAACTAACTATATATGGAATTTCAATGGTTTTGTGTGAGTAAAATAAGGTTTTTTAAATGCTAATTCCTAACTATATATGGTCTATAACCTATGGTTTTTTCAGTGAATTTTCAAGGTTTTGTAAATGCTAATTCCTAACTATATATGGTCTATAACCTATGGTTTTTTCAGTGAATTTCAATGGTTTTTTAATAGCAAATATCATAAGCTGTCGAATGTCAAGTACGTGGTAAGTGAAAACATTTTCGTGTTTATGCACACTGATCTGCTTTGAATGGTGCCCCCCCCCCCTCATTTCTATTAGGAGTACTCTCTCTTTGCAGATAGTGAAAGGTAGTTAACGCAGGTCTTTGCCCCCATTGTAATCCGTCGTGCCTGCTTCTCTCTCCATTTGATTCATTGTTATCCAAGTATTTACTGTTTTAGAATTAGTTCTCTTTGGTTCATTCTCTATTTACAAACAAACACAGAGTCGCAATACTCTGTTTAGTCTTTGCAGATAACGAAAAATCGTGTAAAAAAAAAGAAAAGGAATCGAGCAAAATCAGTAGGCCACTAATGGGATCTCTTTTTGACCTCGCTAAAATAGAAACATTAGGAACAACCCCTCATGACAAATACAAAACTAGTGAGATGAACTGAACTCCACACAATAATGGCTGCAAAACAGCTCGGCTCCGCCACCCACCCCGCCCAAAATAACGATAAAGAACGGCTGCCATGATTGGTTGCGGAATGACCACGACGGAGCTACGAAATGGTGCTGCTCTCATGCTAACCCCAGCTTCAGTCTGAAACATCCAGAAACACTGTAGACTACCAATTCGATCAGTTCCGGTAGCGCCCCAATGTAACCCGGTAGAGAAGAACTAGCCCTCCCCTCTTTGACTGATGGTTCTTGTTGCCTGTCCCTTCTGTTGTCATTTAACAGAACTATTTAGCCTGCTGAAAGGGGTTGTGTTCCGACCGCTGGTTGGTGGAGACATTTTGACTATATTCTGTACCTGCGTTGTCGCGTAATGCGTCATATGACGCGCCGCGTTAGCGCATCCGGAAGTCATCCGGGGCGCGCAGCGCGTAACGTAAGCATAACAAGTCATGTGACTTGTTAATAAAACTTTTCATTGGTTCATTTTACTTTTCTTATTGTAATGATGAAAGGCTTGGTCATATGACCTAAAAATTACGCTTTTCATTACTTCCGAACATTATTTTTTCTTAAATATATGTTATAATGTTCCAGGCTAATGTACTTTCCCGGAAATTTTACAACTGTCCTGCAAGTAAAATATATTCTTTTTTCGAGAAAAAGAGCGTTTCTTCGTCCCATGACGGAGCCGTTGAGCAAAAGAGGGTCGACCTGCTGTCTTAGTCGCCGATACGCCTGAATATGAGATTCTTATCGATCACTTTATGTTGCAGGAATAGAAAACACAACAGCCCTTGACCATTTATCTTTACTGCGTTCCTTCGTATTATACCTTTTACCCTTCATGTAATTGGTCTGCTTTATTTCACTTGCCTTTTAATGATTCTAAAACAGTGACTATTATTAAAAACTTTACCAATGTATATACTACTACCATGTTTTCTTTTAAAAACCTTTATTGTGAAAATTTCATTATACAAATACGAGCCTATAACCACGTGGGCCGGCCACGGAGCAAACTGTAATCGTATATGATGAATAGACATTTACACTGTAGAGGAACGTAACGGGCGGGCCATTAGGTTGCAAGAACTAAGGTGTCTAACAGTTACGGAATCGGTGGACGTACATTTTATAATTAAAATACGACAGGGCCAGTTACAATAAAATTATCTAGATATACATTTGCGGGCAAGTACCATGGGTGACGTTAATTCGAACTTTCAACAGTACAGTAATCAATAACACATCAGAACTTAATATCAATAGGGATGTCGAAATATTCAATCAATTCTCGTCCCCGCCCGCCATGTGCTTCAAAACTGCATACGTATCTCGTGATTTCAAGGTTCTGCAACCAGTACACAACAAGGAGTTACGAGTCCCATTTATTCTGGCGCCATTTTGGGCGAGGACGGGCAGGTCCAGGATATAGTCAAAATGTCTCTACCAACCATCGACTATGATGATGTTCATATGCTGTATTTATTAGAGTAACACTCATCTGTCCACATGAAATTAATTTGCCACAATCTAAACATGTCATTTTAATCTTTCCAAAGTTCTTCTAAATATTTGGGACCGTTTCCCTTGCCTCTGAAGCTCTCAGTGCCACTTCTTTGATGAATGTACTAGCAGGTATGGGGTTCTCCTACAAATCTCTCTTTTATGCAGCACTATAATTAATTAGTGCCACCTCTCCATATGACGATGCATGGTATAGTTACCACAACTATATTTTTTTTCGGTTCCTCTGGAGAGTTCATCGTGGCAGATGAAGCGTGTAACGTACCGGGCATTTACCTTTTTTTGCATGTACAGGAAAGGAAAAAAAAATCGAGCGTCCGAGTTCTAAGGTGTCCCAGGGCCATTTTGGTGGACCAGGCCCAAATCCAAAGAACAGCTATCTCACAGGCTAATGGGGCGACCCACGCCGAGTTTCAGCATTGTAGGATGACCACACAAGTACAGCAACTTGCTAGACATCACCTCGGTGCCATCCGGATCTCGGCGCCCCACTGCAGATGAAGTGCCTCTCAACTATGAAACCACCACGGTGACATCCGGATCTTGGCGCGTTGTGCTGCCTTCGGCCTATTCGCACATCGGTCCGCTACTGACGCCATCTCACAGGCTAATGGGGCGACCCACGCCGAGTTTCAGCATTGTAGGATGACCACACCAGTACAGCAACTTGCTAGACATCACCTCGGTGCCATCCGGATCTCGGCGCCCCACTGCAGATGAAGTGCCTCTCAACTATGAAACCACCACGGTGACATCCGGATCTTGGCGCGTTGTGCTGCCTTCGGCCTATTCGCACATCGGTCCGCTACTGACGCCATCTCACAGGCTAATGGGGCGACCCACGCCGAGTTTCAGCATTGTAGGATGACCACACCAACTTGCTAGACATCACCTCAGTGCCATCCGAATCTTGGCATCTCAACGCCTAGTGGTATCTTCCATACAAAAAATATTGTTACGCTGCCTTTGGCCCCATTCGCACATCAGTCCGCAACTTAGACATCACCTCGGTGCCATCCGGATCTTGGCATCTCAGCGCCTTGTGGTGTCAGTCAGAAAATATTGTTGTGCTGCCTTCGGCCTATTCGCACATCGGTCCGCTACTGACGCCATCTCACAGGCCAACGGGGCGCCCCACGCCGACTTTCAGCATTGTAGGATGGCCACACCAGTGCGGCAACTTGCTACACACCACCTCGGTGCCATCCGGATCTTGGCGCGTTGTGCTGCCTTCGGCCTATTCGCACATCGGTCCGCTACTGACGCAAACTCACAGGCCAACGGGGCGCCCCACGCCGACTTTCAGCATTGTAGGATGGCCACAGAAGTGCGACAACTTACTAGACACCACCTCGGTGCCATCCGGATCTTGGCGCGTTGTGCTGCCTTCGGCCTATTCGCACATCGGTCCGCTACTGACGCAAACTCACAGGCCAACGGGGCGCCCCACGCCGACTTTCAGCATTGTAGGATGGCCACACCAGTGCGGCAACTTCCTACACACCACCTCGGTGCCATCCGGATCTTGGCGCGTAGTGAAGCTGCAGCAGCTGCAAATAAGCTTCAGACAGTGTTACAACCGCTGCTCAGAACTCTCAACTATGACACCACCTCGGTGCCATCCGGATCTTGGCGCGTTGTATTGCCTTCGGCCTATTCGCACATCGGTCCGCTACTGACGCCGCCTCACGTGCCAACGTATTTTCTCCGCATTTTATACCCTATGCCGCATAACAGGTCATGTGACTTGTTTATAAAACTTTTCATTGGTTCATTTTACTTTTGGTTTCCTAATGATGGAAGGCTTGATCATATGACCTAAAACAACACTTTTCATTGGATGAAAACTTTTTTTTTCCCCCAAACGATGAAAGCCCCACCTTGTTTCTGGATGTTTCAGACTAAACTGGCGTCACCATGAGAGCACCACCATCTCGTAGCTCCGTCGTGGTCATTCCGCGAGCAATCATGGCAGCCGCTCCCCACCAGAAGCCTGCAGGAGTCGGGGCCCCCAAAACTTTTGATGAATTCTCAAGGCGGAGGGGACGCTTTCGAGAATGGGGTCCAAGACCTAGCAGACAAGCGTCCGATTTCCAAGGTGTCCCAGGGCCATTTCAGTGGACCAGGCCCAAAAAGGAAACAGCCTGCCGCCATTTTGAGAGTCCTGTGACAGCCGCCTATCGCTGCACCGCAAGAGTGGGCGCAACTCAGCTGAATGGCGGATTTTGACACAGTGGACCAAAAGCGGACAGAATGGCAACTGAAACGGTAAAGGGGCGCCCCACTAAAACAGATGAGACTCCACCTGGAGAGGCCCGTTCACGCCGCCTCCCCCGGGGCGCTCCACGCCGTTATTCGGAGCAGCATTGTAGGATACCAAAACCAGTGCGGCAACTTACTGGACATCACCTTGGTGCCATCGTTCTGCTGCCTTGGAACTATTCGCACAACAGTTTGCTACTGATGACCCACCCCCCGCGACGCCCCACGCCGTTATTTGCTGGGTGGCAACTTACTAGACATCACTTTCGTGTCATCTAGATTTCGGCGCGTTCTGCTGCCTTGGAACTATTCGCACAACAGTTTGCTACTGATGACCCACCCCCCGCGACGCCCCACGCCGGAAATCTGGACGTTGTGCTGCGTTGGGACTATTCGCACAGCCGACCGCTACTTCGTTGTTTTTCTCTAAAAATGTTTATATGTTATTACTATTTTTGTTTTCTTGTATATATTTATAAATTATTAAAGTTTTATAATCTTACTACTTTGTCGGAGTGCTATATATTTTTAATGTGACACATAATTGTAAAAACTTTGATGTACAAAGAGTCATCCCTGGAATCTTCCGCTTCACGCTCGGTCCCCTCCCCAATCACAATACAGGATGGTTTTCAGATAATAGCAACGCTTCTGCTGTGACGGATCTCATCGAGTGTGGGCCTTGATCTACTATAACTCCTTTGAAGACGGGTGATTCTTTACAGCTGTGGCCATAAACTACATCTGCAGGGCTAGCTGATAGCCTAGGACTGGCCTGGACAATCGGACACAGAGGAAAAGGAGTGTCAGAGGGTGCGGTAGTGAATAGGGTGAAAGGGAGGTGTCGGGCGGGCACAGGGTGTGATTCTCAGGGAAGAACAGCGCAGATGGGGGGAGGTTTATTACCCATGCATAAAACAGAGAGCGGGGGTGACCACTGCCTGGGGGAGATGCTTGCGAGGGTGGGGAGCCATGCTAAGGATCGACAGCGTGCACAGAGTGGATCTGGTCAAGGCATCTAAAATGGCTGCCGTGCACGACAAAAGTGTGGCATTTGAAAAAAGACAAGATGGCGCACACAATGTTTTTCAACAATTCCTGATTTCCTTCGAATCGAACGTTAACAGACGTTGGGGCATATTACCAAAGTTAAGCGATATTTATCCCTAACGATGCATTGCAAAGATTTTTTTACCGTCAGAAATTATCGCAGATAAACCTTGCTATTATCAAGGTTTATCGCAAATACGATAAAAAACGAGCGCAATGCATTAATATCGCTGAAAACTCCGCGATATTCATGCATTACCGAGCTAATGCTCTTAGCCATGTTATCCACCTCCCATTGAATAACATGGCTAAGAACTGCTCAGGGCAGCTGTTACTTTTTGGAGATATTCGCGCTTATCTCGAATATTTCCAAAAGTTGATAATAGGAGATAGCGATGTTAGCGACTGTTTCCAGTCGCTAACATCTTGGCATGCCCACTTTGCATGTCATTAGTGATAAATATCACTCACATGCAAAGTGGGACCCAAGATGGTCGCTATCTCCTACTAGCCGTCGCTAACTGGTGTTAGCAACAGCTAGGTAATACAGATATAATTTTATCTCCGCGAAGTGGAGCGCTGTTACAGATATATATCTTGTTTTTGAACGTTAATTTCTCAAAATGCACTGAAGCACATATATTGAGACATAGCAAAGGCACATCGGGCTACCAGTCCCTAATATTTTACCAAGTTTCGTGCAAATCCATTCAGCCGTTCGATTATTATTATTATTTTTTTTTTTTGCCCCGCGGGGCCCTTTTAAAACCTCCACATCAAACCTAGGGGGTCAGCGAGGATCTACTATGCCCCCTTATGGTCATCAGCCGTTCGATTATTATTATTATTTTTTTTTTTTGCCCCGCGGGGCCCTTTTAAAACCTCCACATCAAACCTAGGGGGTCAGCGAGGATCTACTATGCCCCCTTATGGTCATTTGCCCCTTCGCTTTGGCCTCCTCTTGTCTCTCGATCCTACCGAGAGACAAGATGGCGGCCCCTACGTACTGTTTGGAATGTTTACAGACACCGGAGAGCCAATCAGCTTCGCTTCGCAAAGCTCCGTAACGCGAAAAGTACGCGAAGCGGTGCGCTGTTACAGATATATATCTTTTTTTGAACGTTAATTTCTCAAAATCCACTGAAGCACATATATTGAGACCTAGCAAAGGCACATCGGGCTACCAGTCCCTACAATTTTGCCAAGTTTCGTGCAAATCCATTCAGCCGTTCGATTATTATTATTATTATTTTTTTTTGCCCCGCGGGGCCCTTTTAAAACCTCCACATCAAACCTAGGGGGTCAGCGAGGATCTACTATGCCCCCTTATAGTTATTTCCCCCTTTGTTTTGACCTCCTCTTGTCTCTCGATCCTACCGAGAGACAAGATGGCGGCCGCTACGGACTGTTTGGAATGTTGACAGACGCCGGAGAACCAATCAGCTTCGCTTCACAAAGCTCCGTTGCGCGAAAAGTCCGCGAACCAGAGCGCTAACCGGTCCGCTGTTACAGATATATATCTTTTTTTAAACGTTAATTTCTCAAAATCCACTGGAGCACATATATTGAGACCTACAAAAGGCACATCGGGCTACCAGTCCCTACAATTTTGCCAAGTTTCGTGCAAATCCATTCAGCCGTTCGGGCTAAAAGTGAGGCCAACCGCCCTATGGAAAACTCAATGTTAAAAACACGTTTTGGGACCCCCCTTTTTTCTCGGCCCCCACTGGACGAACCCCCCCCAAATTTTCAAGGGCTGCTCAAAAACAAAATGTGCCATTTTCCTGAAAATTTCAGCCGATTCCGTCCACAAACGCCAAAGTTATTAGACATAGAATTTTCAAAAAACCCATAGAGAAAAAATCCTAACTATATATACCTACTGGCGACCGCCAGTAGGTAATATACTGGCGATAGCCAGTAGGTATATATAGTTAGGATTTTTTTCCTATGGGATTTTTGAAAATTCTATGTCAAATAACTTTGGAGTTTGAGGACAGAATTGGCTGAAATTTTCAGGAAAATGGAACATTTTGTTTCTGAGCAGCCCATGAAAATTTGGGGGGGTTTCGTCAAGGGGGGGCCGAGAAAAAAGGGGGGTCCCAAAATGTGTTTTTCCCATGCAATTTTCCATAGGGCGGTTGGCCTCACTTTTAGCCTGAACGGCTGAATGGATTTACACCAAACTTGGCAAAATTGTAGGGACTGGTAGCCCGATGTGCCTTTGCTATGTCTCAAGATATAGGCTCCAGTGGTTTTTACGAAAATTAACTTTGAAAAATATATATTGGGCTACATTGGGCTATATATATGTTGGAGCCCAAATGTAGCCCAATCTAGCCCAATGTAGCCCAATGTAGCCCAAAGATGGCCACCAGAGACAAAAAAACAAATGTAGCCCAAATATCAGCCAGATGTAGCCCAACTATAGCCCAATGACAGAATGTCCCAGAGTGTTCTAAAGAACAACTAGAGTGCTAACAGTCCTACTTATTACAAAGGTATGGCACACCTGAAGCCATCTTGATTGGAATAAAGTGGTAACTCTTAAAACATTTAATTTAAAAATGAACAAAATGAGGGGGTTCATTTTGCCATAGAAAGTATGATTAGCGAATATATGACGAAATCCCGCATACCATCAGTCCGCAAAAAAAATCCCGCATGTACTATTAGGCCGCAAATTAAAATAACGAAAACTTTTAGAACGAATATGCCTTTAGCATACACTAAACAACTAAACTACCCTAAACCGTAAAACACTACCCCCAGCATGACCCTACACTACACAAACACTACAACACTACCCTAAACCCTAAAACACTACCCCCAGCATGACCCTACACTACGCAAACACTACAACACTACCCAAAACCCTAAAACACTACCCCCAGCATGACCCTACACTACGCAAACACTACAACACTACCCTAAACCCTAAAACACTACCCCCAGCATGACCCTACACTACGCAAACACTACAACACTACCCAAAACCCTAAAACACTACACCCCAGCATGACCCTACACTACGCAAACACTACAACACTACCCTAAACCCTAAAACACTACCCCCAGCATGACCCTACACTACGCAAACACTACAACACTACCCAAAACCCTAAAACACTACACCCCAGCATGACCCTACACTACGCAAACACTACAACACCACCCTAAACCCTAAAACACTACCCCCAGCATGACCCTACACTACGCAAACACTACAACACTACCCTAAACCCTAAAACACTACCCCCAGCATGACCCTACACTACGCAAACACTACAACACTACCCAAAACCCTAAAACACTACCCCCAGCATGACCCTACACTACGCAAACACTACAACACTACCCAAAACCCTAAAACACTACCCTCCAGCATGACCCTACACTACGCAAACACTACAACACTACCCAAAACCCTAAAACACTACCCCCAGCATGACCCTACACTACGCAAACACTACAACACTACCCAAAACCCTAAAACACTACCCCCAGCATGACCCTACACTACGCAAACACTACAACACTACCCAAAACCCTAAAACACTACACCCCAGCATGACCCTACACTACGCAAACACTACAACACTACCCAAAACCCTAAAACACTGAGTGTATCTAAGGTTATATTAGAGTCTGAAGAGGTTCATCGTATTATCACATAAATGATGTCATCAGTGATGTGATCAGTAATGTCAAATGAGATGTCATCAGTGATGTCATGAGTGATGTCATTTGAGATGTCATCAGTGATGTCATCAGTGATGTCATTTGAGATGTCATCAGTGATGTCATCAGTGATGTCATTTGAGATGTCATCAGTGATGTCATCAGTGATGTCATTTGAGATGTCATCAGTGATGTCATCAGTGATGTCACTGACCATGTCATGAATGATGTAATATGTGACATGATCAGCAGTGGATTGCGGGTGCGCGATATATAGTTAGTACAACTAACTATATATGGAATTTCAATGGTTTTGTGTGAGTAAAAAAAGGTTTTTTAAATGCTAATTCCTAACTATATATGGTCTATAACCTATGGTTTTTTCAGTGAATTTCAATGGTTTTTTAATAGCAAATAACAAAAGCTTTAAAATGTATTTTTCTTTAAATCAAAAAATATATTTTACATGTTTTTAATACTTTTTTTTTTTATTATATTTTTTGTTTCGCTCCCGGTACGCGAACCGGTTAGCTTCCCGTTAGCGCAATTTGGTGCCGCGACCCGGTCCGCGAACCGGTAAACGTTCCGTTTCCGCAACTGTTGCGTTAGAAAACAACATCGTGACGCGTCGCGTCAGCGTGACGTATCGCGTTGTCGCGTAATACGTCATATGACGCGCCAAGGTAGCGTACCCGGAAGCAAACTGGTACGCGAACCGAGGCGCGAAACGCTGCTTCCCGGAAGCGATCCGGGACGCGGCCCAAAGCGCGTAACGTAAACACAACAAGTCATGTGACTCGGTAATAACACTTTTCATTGGTTCATTTCACTTTTGGTTTCCTAATGATGTAAGACTAGGTCATGTGACCTAAAACTAACACTTTTCATTGGTTTAGAACTATTGTTTTTCCCAAATGATGAAAACCCCTCCTTCTTTCCTCACTCCGACTTTCATCTTTGTGAGAGAAAGACCCTTTGTGATTAGTGAGCAATGGCTTCATTAGTAGCTTCAGCTGGTGCTTTCCCACCACCTCCACCACATCCAAACAAGAGAGGACCACCTGCTGAAGTTATCATTCAGCAAGAGGAGGAAGAAGAGGAAGAAGAGGAAGAGCAGCAAGAGAGGCAATTTTTGCAGGACGAGCCCAGGAGGTCTCATGTGAAAGTAAACTATATTTGGCAATTTTTTACTTATCCCCAGGGCCAAAAAAAAGTCAATGCACGGTACGTAACTTGCCTTATATGTAAAGAAAGCTTGTCCAGAGGCACCGAGAAGAAGTACAGTTACGGCAATTACACGATGCATCGCCATATGAGTAGGTGGCATCCTAATAACTACAGTGCTGCGCAGTTACGTGACCAGCAAGATAATCCTCCTTCTATGGCCAGAAGATCAGTTGTGCAGGAAGTGACGGGACCAGAGGCGAGGGAGTTGGTCCCAAATATACAGATGAGATTCGGGGAAGTGAAACAAGTGTGCGTGCATTGCAATCAGTTCATTTGCTACAGAGAAAGTAGCATCACTCTGATCAACAGAGCTATCGACAATCATGTTTGTCCGAAACGCCCCAGACAATAAATTCTTTTTTTTTGTTGCTCCTGTTGAGCCCTTTACAATGAATCGTTTTCGTTTCCCCTCCCAAAAAAAACAAAAAAAATATAAAACTGTTCAGAAAATACAAAAAAAGTAAAAAAATGTTCAAAAAATAATAAAAAAATATAAAACAACAAAAACAATAAAAAAAAAGTTCTTTTCAGAACTACCTCCCCGTTATAAAAAAATTGGTAGAATATTTGAAACTCTGCCAACCTCTATTTCTTTTGGTTCGCTTCCCCGTTCGCTCTCCGGTACGCGAACCGGGAGCGAACCAAAAAAAAATTTAAAAAAAAAGAAGAGTAATTATAAGGGAAGGAAACAGACAGTTATGTTAAAAGAAATACAGCTATAGGGAGTAAAGTAGAGATACTGTTTAATAGATCTATTTACTGAAGAAAAGATTTAAGAGAGTATAATTGTGAAAAACAAAATAGATAAGGAAGTGAGAAAAAAAAAAGAGAGTAGAAGAATAACAAACAAGAGTTTCTTAGAGAATGTGAATGAATAATCAAATTAAGATTAAAATATCGGAATAACAGAGAGAAAAAACACAATGCAGAAAAGAAGAAGTAACAGAAAAGGAATTATTGAAACAGCAAAGAAATGTAAATAACATAGGGGCATATTATCAACATAGGCGATAAAAATTTTGCTGCTTTTATCAGCAGAAATCTGACACTAAAGACACTTTTGCGGCAGTTTTCTGCCAATAATTACTGCTTTTATCGGCAGAAAACTGCCGCTAAAGCCGCTTTTCCGGAAGAAAACTGCTGCTAAAGCCACTTTTGCGGCAGTTTTCTGCCGATAAAAACACTGATAAATGTATTGCCTGTGTTGATAATATGCCCCTTACTGTGCTTGAACTACAGAGAGAAAGCATAATGAACAAGTAGTGAAAGAGTGATCAGTCAGAAACAGTGAGAGTAATAGAGAGAGAGTGAGTGAACAAGAGTGACAAAGTATGAGAAGAGAGGGACTGACAAAAATAGTGGAAGGAGTAGAGTAAGTAAGTAATAGAGAAAGGATTGAGGGATGTTGCAAAGGCAGGAAAGTGAGGGTTAAAGAAATGAAGTAGTGAAACTAATAGAAGTTAAATGTGATAGAAATGTAACGAAAAGAGTACAAAACATTTACCTTATAATTGTCGTTAACTTAGTCACTTGTAATTTTTATACTTTCAATCTGTGAAAGAGAGAACAAACATTTGAAAAATATTAAAACATGTATTTAAAAATTAGAAAAGACAAGGGAAAAGATTGAAGGACAAACAGTTTTTCAATAACTTTGACACTTACAGAAGCCTCTGCTTCTCCATGCCCCTACACAGTCCTAAAAATATACATTTTAAACTAACAGTATCTTGATGCAGATGAAGTGAGGCCTATCTTGCAACATGGTACATCTTTTGCACTGCTGCTGTCTCACAACAGTGATGCAATGGCAGCGCAAAAGAGGTGCAAAGCCATCATAAAATTGCCCTTAACATTTTAAATAATTGTTTCAGGATGCCAATAAGATGTGTCCTATCCAGAGGTTTGTTTCAGGTGAGGCCTACTCAGGGTTCCAAATGAAATTTCGAGTTGTTGAAGAGTACAGAGGAGATAATACATGTGACGGCCTACCAATGAAGTAAGTCATGTCCACTTCACTCTTGAACAAAGGCCAGACCTCTTCTGTGTCCGTGGACAGACCTAAACTTCATCTGCACAATGTCATTCGTAAACTTAGGAAACACAGGTGATGTAAATGAAAAACGTGCAATTTCTTTTGCTCATTTCACAATCAAATCACTTGTGTTTACTTTGCTTAGGTATCTCATTGTGCAGATGTAGTCCAGCATATGAAGCAGTACCCAGAAGTGCAGCACTACATGCAACAACTTTGACACTTACAAAAGCTTCAGCTTCTGCATGCCCCCTACACAGTGCTAATTATATACATTTTAAACTGATGGTATCTTGCTGGAGATGAACTGAAACCTATCTTGCAACATGGTGCATCTTTTACACAAAAGTGACCCACAGCGGCGCAAAAGAGGCGCACGGCCATCATAAATCTGACCGTAACATTTTAAATGATTGATTCAGGATGACGATAAGGTGTGGCCTATGCAGAGGTTTGTTTCAGGTAAGTCCTACTCAGGGTTGCAGATGAAATTTAGGTTTGTTGAAGAATACAGAGGAGATAATACATGTACAGGCCTACCAACGAAGTGAGTCATGTCCACTGCACTCTTGAACAAATGTCAGACCTCCTCTGTCTCCTGGAACAGGCCTAAACCTCATCTACACAATGTGATGTGTAATGTTAGGAAACACAGGTAATATAATTGAAAAACGTGCAATTTTTTTTGCTCATTCCACAATCATATCACCTGTGTTTCCTTTGCTTAGGTATCTCATTCTGGAAATGTAGTATATCATATGAAAGACTACGTAGAATGTGAGCACTGTATGCAACAACTTTGACACTTACAGAAGCCTCTCCTTCTCCATGCCTCCTACACAGTTCTAAATGTACATCATAAATACAAACAGTATAGAATTAATTATACATGTTAAATGGTTTATTTTTGCTGTTCTCAGAATGTATCAAATTTCACTAAAAACAGTGACTTGAAGGTATTCATCATATAACAGCGGGGAAAAAAAAACACAATCAAAATGATTGTGTTTAAAAAACCCATACAACATAACAAGTCAGAATTCAGAACTCCTTAAAATTAACTTACTTTCCATGACGTCGAAGGATGTCCTATGAACAGCTTACACTCTGTTGTGCTGTTATTACTTTCAGCCCGCCACTTTCTGAAAGAAAACCTCCATCGTTTTGAAAAATATGTTACATACAATAAATGACTTCTCGCTCTCTACCACACGTTTCCACAAGGCCAAATCATGTAAGAGCCATTTATAACTCTTGGAATTCTTGTAAGCCAATCCCGTCATTTTGTATTTCCGCAACTTTCAGAATTAAAATGTTGAAGATCATTTTCACAATCCTGGACTAGTAATATCTTACCCTTCTTGCTCACTCATGTTCTACATTTCCTATGACACTGATACTGCTTACTATGAAGCAGACTTACACTACCTCTATGACTACTACAATTATTTAATTCTCTACATCACTTTTAATCACAAAGCAATATCAAACAGTAGACAGCATTGCAGACTTACATTCCCTCTACTCCATGTTTTGATTGGCTGCTTCAATTAGCTTATAAAAAGAAACAGTTTTTCTGAACTCATTCAAAGTGCAGTTATTTTTCCATGACGTCAAGTGTTATGGTAAGAAGTTATGTCTCTGTACTACACTTATCCTCAAGGCCAAATCGTGTAGGAGCCATTAGAACTTCTTGAAATTCCTCAGAGCACATCCCCAGATTCTTTCCCCTAAAATTTTGGTTTTAAAAACACCAGGTAAGAATTTTTAAGGTCATACGGCAATTTTTTTTTGAAAATTAAAACAGAATCGTTGCAGAATGACCAGCCATTTCTAGACTTTAAATAAGCTGTGTAATGTCCTGATGTTATTGAAGGACCGTCATGATATATAATTGCTGCAGTTACAAAAGTCCTTCCTGATATTGACAACTGTGAAGCCACAAAATTTTTAATTAAAATTGTCAATTTTGTTCCATCAGGCCTACATCGTTGGAACATTAAAATGACATACTGGCCATATGTTCGTATAAATAATGTTGACATCATTTCAGATTTACATTGGCTACACTCCATGTTGTGATCAGCTGCTTTTACTAGCTTATTAAAGGAGACTGATTTACTGTCTGGCAAAGTTAAATATATAAATCTTTCTGAGTCTACACTAGTAGTACTTGATACCCTACAGTTCTCGCAGTCATGCTGCCATTGATAAGAAAGCCCAAACAGGTGATCTACATCTACACCTTCAGCATGCAATACATCAAGCATATACATTAAAAACTCCTGACAATCTTGCTGAATATTTTGAGAGAATTGTGTTTGACCTGAACATCTGTCTAACAGATTTCGAATTTCAGACACACTTTCTATTTTTGTTCTATCAGTGCTACATTTCTCTAACACAGAATTTAACAAACTGCAAAATCTTTGATCAGAATTGACCACAATCTCTTCTTTTACATTTTCTAGAGAAAACAAAACATTAAACACTACATTAGCATAGCAGTTGACACCAGAACTGTTTTCAAATTGAAAACCAACAACATCTTCAACAGAATCCTTTTTGTTTCTGCTTATAATTTCAGGTTCATCGACTTTTCGTCTTTTTGCTACAACCTCCCTAGTATTGGTCACATTTCTTCGTTTCCGACCTACCACACGTTTCTCAAACAAAGGATATTGAGGCAAATGTGGCGCATACTCTTCTTAACCTATTGTATTCCTTAACACAATCTAGATCTGCACAAATGTTTGTGACATCACACTCAATCAAGTACAATCCCGATAAAGTTCTAACTCGTGACAATGCCACATATGCCATACCCTCCTTGAACACAGAACTGCCAATATTCACCAATGCACTGTCTACACTTAAACCTTGCGATTTATGGATTGTCACCGCATATGCCAAGCAAACAGGAAACTGCTTACGGCGAACATATAAGTCTTTTACAAGCAAAAATCTAGCAGAACAACGACCAATTAGCTGTACTTCCTTAATGCCATCAAATTTAATTTTTAAAAATTCAATTCCATCTCTATTTCTGTATTTCACAAAATCAACAACATTACCCATTGATCCATTTACCAGACCTCTTTCAACATGTAAATTCCTTTTTAAAATTATACGGCAGTTTAAGCACACATTCAGAGTCTTTTCAAAACCTGCAGTTTTAGATATAGTCTTCTCTAATGAATCCAATTTTGTTTTCAAATTCTCAGACAAAATAATTGTTGATCCCATATGCTCTACTCTGTCAATAGCTTCCAGTTTCACAATCTCTTGCTTTTCTAAATGCAACATTTTGTTGTTGAAGATGGCACATTCTGCAAGAGTTGGCATCAAACATATTCCAGATTTCTTCTCAGTAATTTTCTGAAAAATATTCTCAGGCACAACATCTTGTTCTGGATATAAATTTGACAGTAATCGTGCATGTAAAGCTTCTTTCCCATGCTCGGTCACTTTTCCAATTCTAACATCTTGTAGAATATTCTTGTAAACTTCATCCTTCGCCTGACGCATATTTTCATGCAGTTCAGCATAATTGAAGTTTAACCATATATTGACGTTGCCAATGCTCCCTAGGCACTTCCTGGTATCTTCATGCGTGAGCATTTTGAACACAGGTTGGCCTTTCACTGGTGTCAGCTGCAGAAGATCTCCGAAAACAATGATGTGTTTGCCACCAAATAACACATCATACTCTGTTTTGAGAACTTCTTGCATTCTCAAATGCACAAAGGCAAGCATGACATTGGTAACCATGCTTACTTCGTCAATGATAAGAAGTTTCATTTTCCTCAAGATTCTTGAAACTTCACAACAAGCATCTCCAGATAGCTTGTGATATTGTAATTTGTTGTCATGCTCCACTGGCAGCATCAGTAAACGATGTAAAGTAATCCCTTTAATGTTATGTGCTGCCAGCCCAGTTGGAGCGGTAACAACACAAGACAGCGGTGATTCAGTCCTTTTCTGCAGATAAGATGCAATTGCTTTAATGAGGAAACTTTTTCCAGTTCCCGCTTCTCCACTCACGTACAGTCGGACAGGCTTCAACGACGTACATGAGCACTCTTTCTTCTCATGACTTAATCCATGATCTATTTGCTTGGTAACTTCGTAATATATTTTCCTCTGCTCAATGTTGAGTTGTCTTTCCAAGTCTTCTAAGTTAACCGCATCCTCCTGAGCATGTGCCATGGCTCTTTCCACTTCATTCATGGCAGTGGCATCTTCATTTTCGATAACAGGTCCTCCTAGTGGATCCTGACTCAATGAAACAGAACTCTGACTGTCCTGAGAACTGTCTCTGCCAATCTCGGCTGCAATCGTTGCTTTCTGCTCGATTTCCGCATTCAACATTTCTACATATTTGGGAAAAGCAGGACATTCTATGGTCTCCTTTGCGGCAGTGAAAGAGTCTTCGTAACAGAGGAAATCTCCAAGCAGTTCCTCTTCTGCACGCCAAGGCTTGAAAAGTTGCAAAAGTGCTAAATAGAAAAACTCATTTTTTTCAGGAGATTCGCCACTCAATTTTCGATGGTTTACCAAGTGGCATTTTCTTTGCTTGACCAGACATCCCTCACTTCCAATTACAGCTTACACTCCTTTCTCAGTATCTTCTTTGATGTTCCTCTTGAATATGTAATTTTGTAGAACCTCATACAGACAAACATTCTCGAGGTGACTGCTTCGATTTGGATAATATGTATCCAACATGTTGGTCTTCAAAATGTCGGTACAGTTTGGCTCCTTTTCCGCCAAATACTCAATTTCCCGCACAGGTTTCAGAACTCGATTACGCGTTGCAGCAAAACCAAGACTCGCCCAAACGATACTCCTAGATTTGGCATAGTGACTTGCTGAAGACAACCGGTCAGAACATTCGTAAGCTCCGATTTCTCGATGCGACAACATCTTCAGACTGAAACTGTACAACTTCTTACTGAGGCTCTTTTCATGGGAAATGTCCTCCCACATATCCTTCAATTCTGTCTTTTCTTTTTTGGTGATGTAAGATGTTACATACCGAGCCACAGCCATACAGTTATCAGCCACAAACTGTATATCCATGTTAGCATTCCACATGGACAAAATCACTGGGTTGTAGTCGTTGATGTACTTGGACTCTTCGTTCCTCTTCAAATTGTATGTGTTTTTCGGTGATTTCTTCATCACATTATGTCGCAGCGAAGACATCAAACTGTTTACTCTTCCTTTAGAAATCACCGGTCGTGGAAAGCCGAAACGACATTTGGTGTAGAACTTGTCCTTGTTTCGGAATTTACGACGACAGTACTTTCCACAAAATTGGCTTTGGAAACTTAGAACTTTTTCTCTTAGGCTTTTCTTCTCCTTTGCGTTTGGAACAGCACACGTAGAATACTGTTGTATGAAACTCATCACTGAGTCTTCTGGATCTGTTCCAAATTTAGGTGCATCCTTGATCCACAGCAGCATATGTATATGAGGAGCACCTCTTGCTTGGTACTCCTTTCTCCGGAAGAAATCCAACACCTCTCCAAGAGGTGGATTCTTCTTATTCATGATGAAAGACATCATAGCTTCAAATCTATGATTGAAGTACCTGCATACATTGACTGGATCCAAAGAGCACAGTTCTCCGGGTGTCTTGAATTCGATGTTTTCAATGTTTCCATTTGCCTCTCGTAGAAATTCAAGTAAGTCTTCCCAGCCATACTCGGCACAGCTCAGAGTGAGGAACCATATGGGAGTTCCTAAGTTCCTCAGCATACATTTTAAATCACCATGACGACGGTACCAGTACTCATTAGTACCACGCTGACACGCCATGAGATTAATCAGGTGACAATCCAAAATACTGTCTTGGACATTGACTTTATCCATAAAGTCACTTGCGGAGATGTTTTGCATGTGTATACCACTTTTCAAGATGTGGTTCACTGCATATGACAGTCCAGACAGATCGCTTTCAAACAGGAGATGAAACAAATAGGGAATACATTGTCGAAACCTAGCATCTCCTGCATACAATCGCAAAGTCCGGTATTCAGAAGCAGGAATTTGATGAGGTCGCTCATCATATCTTCCTCCCTGACATGTTGGAAAAAGCTGTGGGAAACACCGAGCTTCCAAACTTTCCTCCCAAACACTAATGGGACTCCCTTTGGCTTGTTTCATTTGAAACAACTCAATAGCATTCCCCACGACTTCCTTGGAATGCAAAGGATGAACACTATAATGTTCATATATTTCTTCACTAGTAGAGGGTTCTACTGTCTCAATTTGACCAGCACACAAATCGCTATCCTCTTCCTCACTTACTTCCTCTTCTGCAGCATATACATTCTTATAGTGTTTATTATTTTTTTTCAAATACAATGTTGCCTTTTTGACTTTCCTAACATCCACTAAATCTTGCCATATTTTCTTATTCTTTGTCGGAACCCCATTAACTAAGATAACCAGAGGTTCCTCTTCCACTTTCTCTACTCCAATTGTGTTAATGTTTTTCTTCAAATCTAGAGGCAAATAAACAACTCTTCCCTTTAATCCTCTCTGTAAATCTGATGGAGGCAATTTCCCTGTCTTTGGCTCCATTCTTACAATAGCCTAAAAGGGATGGATACTTTGAATCAAAATAGATTCATAAGTATTTAAATCCTTCAATTCAGAAGGAATCTCAACCAATTCCAGATTATTATGAACTGCTCTAGCAGGCATCTGGTTTTGATTTAATTTGGTACAACAATAAGTACACACACGTTGATCTGATCCCAAATCAAAACAATTTTCTACCATCAAGTATGTTGTGAAATCCTTCCATTCACTATTATTTTCCCTTTCACTTTTTGCATATAAATCCACTAACTTAGTCTGATTCTTATAATAAGTGCGTCGACAACACACACAAGTGAAATTAGGCCTCTCACTTGATTTCACCTGAAACGTCGCAATTTCCCTCTGAAAATTATCTGTACTGGAAACCTGTACAATATCTTCCACATTACCCTCTTCTTCTTGGTCAATTTCAACATTCTCCTCTTTACTTCCAAAGTAACAATACTCAATTTCTTCACAAATATTCTTCACATCTATTTCAGAACCATGCAAAAGAGCAGCGCATAATTGTTTAAGCATAATTGCTGGACTCTTAGCATAATACAACATTCTAACTAATTTCCTCACTTTATTATGATGCACTGCTAGCATCCTGAAATGATGAAAAACACTCTGGCATACTCTCCTGGAAAGACAAGCCAGTGAATGTCCATGCAAACCTGTCACTTCTCTCACTCTGCAAGGATCTAATTCTTGCAACAACTTCATTTTCTGCTTCAAACTTTTCTTATTAAATGTCCGTACAAAATCACAAAGCAAATTGATGGAATCCTGTCGCACACTGCAAATACTACTACACTTCCAGGTGTACACAGGACCCTTAGGACGTCTTCCTAAAACCTCATTACCTAACACCTCTTCTGTCTCTGTTGTCACAAGTTTTTCTTTTTCAACTGGACAACCATCTTTCACTTCATAAGCTCGACCACTGGTATCAACTGCATGCACCAAATCATTATCCTGGAAATAACTCTCCTCATTAAAAAATGCCTCACAACTTGAACTATGCATCCATTCTCCGGAAAAAACTTCACAAAAATTACTACGATTAACTATTCTCTTCCATCTACTATTTCTTTTGAAATCATAAATTGCCTTGTTTAGCTTCCTAATTCTATTGATTATCAAAATAAATAACTTACGTTTAATTTCAAATGCCTGATCAATAACTTTCTCAACTTTTTTTTTTCTCTTATAAAAAACCACTTTCTGTTGACCTTTCTTAATATTTTTTAACAAATTGCCAATTATCCTGTTGCGGAACATTCGTTTACGAATGTCCCTAAACTGTTGTTTCCTTCTACTATTATGCACAGAGTTATCTCTTGCTCTAGCAGTAACATTTTTCATTGGCCTTTCCTTTCCGTTTAAATTGCTTCTCTTTTTCTGGACTGAAACATTTTCTGTAGTAATACTTTTTTTACTACAAATATTTCTTATGAATGTTTTTATGGTCTTACCCGGTGCTTTCTTGGTGACTTGACAAGTTTTTTTGGTAGAGGACTGCTGCATTATTTCATGGACCTGCTGTCTTTGACGTTTTGCAGCCTTTCTAAGTCTTTCTTTGGTTGGCATGCTCAAATCTTGAAATGATCTGCAGTTGAATCTGTGGTAAAATATAATAAAAAATGTTATTAACCACTGTTACCAAACAGTAAATCAATAACAGTCATCTAAAACTTAACACACTACTTGACATTTTTACATAGAACATTTTTTAGTGCTTTGGCAAATTTATAATACACAAATAGCAGAAAAGAAATAGAATTCTTCTTTATTTTACCTATGTTTTTTATATGTGAATCTGATCTAATTTTATAAGCATATTTTAATATTTTATTGAAGACACTAGACATAACCTGTTTTTGAAAATATCTTTAATTTTAAATCAAACGGTTTACATTTTTACTTTTCATTTATTATAAATGTTAAAAATAAATGTTTATAGTTCCATAGGCTCAAGCAGGTCAGCTTCAATCAATCAATCAATCAATCAAAGACATTTATAGAGCGCGCTACTCACCCGTAGGGTCTCAAGGCGCTAGGGGGGGGTGCCGTTACTGCTCGAACAGCCAGGTCTTGAGCTTCTTCCTGAAGGAGAGGTGGTCTTGGGTCCGGCGTAGGTCGGTCGGGAGGGAGTTCCAGGTCTTGGCGGCCAGGTAGGAGAAGGACCTTCCTCCTGTGGTCGCTCTTCGGATGCGGGGGACGGCGGCGAGGGCGTGGCTGGTTAATCGGAGGTGGCGCTTGGGAGCGTAGAAGTTGACTCGGTTGTTGAGGTAGCTCGGGCCTTGATCGTGTAGGGCTTTGTGTGCGTGGGTGAGGAGCCGGAAGGTTATTCTCTTGTTGACCGGGAGCCAGTGCAGGTCTCTCAGATGTCCGGATATGTGGCTGTTTCGTGGGATGTCGAGGATGAGTCTGGCTGAGGCGTTCTGGATTCACTGGAGTCTCTTCTGGAGCTTGGCGGTGGTTCCGGCGTAGAGGGCGTTGCTGTAGTCCAGGCGGCTGGTGACGAGGGCCTGGGTGACCGTCTTCCTGGTCTCGGTGGGGATCCACCAGAAGATCTTCCGTAGCATGCGAAGGATGTTGAAGCATGACGAGGAGACGGCGTTGACTTGTCTGGTCATGGAGAGGGAGGAGTCCAGGATGAAGCCTAGGTGGCGTGCGTGGTCCGTCGGTTTGGGTGCGGTGCCCAGGGCGGGGGGCCACCAGGAGTCGTCCCAGGCGGAGGGCGAGGAGCCCTGGATGAGGACCTCCGTCTTGTCTGAGTTCAGTTTCAGGCGGCTGGTCGTCATCCACTCGGCTACGTCTCTCATCCCTTCGTGCAGGTTGGCTCTGGCGGCGGCGGGGTCGTTGGTCAGGGAGAGGATCAGCTGGGTGTCGTCGGCGTAGGAGATTATGTTGAGGTTGTGTTGTCGTGCGATGGCCGCGAGGGGGCTCATGTAGACGTTGAAGAGGGTGGGACTCAGCGAGGATCCTTGAGGGACGCCGCAGATGACTTCGGTGGCCTCTGACTTGTACGGTGGTAGGCGGACTCTCTGTGTTCTACCGTCGAGGAAGGAGGTGATCCATTCCAGTGCCTTCTCCTGGATTCCGACGTTGCCGAGGCGCTGCACTAGGGTGCGGTGGCAGACAGTGTCGAATGCCGCGGAGAGGTCCAGGAGGATGAGGGCCGCTGTTTCTCCGTTGTCCATCAGGGCTCGGATGTCATCGGTGGCAGCGATGAGGGCGGTCTCAGTGCTGTGGTTGGCTCGGAAGCCAGACTGTGAGGGGTCGAGGGATCCATTCGTCTCGAGGAAGGCGGCCAGCTGTTTGTTGACGGTCTTCTCGATGACTTTGGCCAGGAACGGGAGGAGCGAGATGGGACGGTAATTCTTGAGTTCGGTGGGGTCCGCTGTAGGTTTCTTGAGTAGAGCGCTGAGTTCGGCGTGCTTCCAGCTCTCAGGGAAGGTGGCGGTGTCGAAGGAGGTGTTGATAATGTCCCGCAGGTGGGGTGCGATGACAGCGTCGGCCTTGATGAAGACGTGGTGAGGGCAGGGGTCGGTCGGAGATCCGGAGTGGACGGAGTTCATTGTGCGGACAGTGTCTTCGGGGCTGATCGGAGTCCAGGCGCGGAGGGTGGTGGTGGGTGGTGTTGCTGTGGCCGTGGCGTGCGTCGGTTGGATGTTGAAGCTGTTGTGTATGTCCGCGATCTTGTTGTGGAAGTAGGAGGCGAGGGAGTTGCAGAGGTCTTGCGAAGGGGTGATGTCGTTGTTTCCGGCGTTGGGGTTGGAGAGCTCTTTCACGATGTTGAAGAGTTCCTTGCAGTTGTGTGCGTTGTTGTCCAGCCGGTCCTTGTATGCGTTTTTCTTGGTGGCGCGGATCAGTTGGTGGTGTTTTCGGGTGGCGAGCTTGAGGGTGGTCATGTTGTCCATTGTTGGTTTTCTTCTCCATGCTTTCTCGAGGGCTCGGCAGTTCTTCTTGGAGCTCTTGAGTTCGACGGTGAACCATGGGGCTTTTCTGCTGCTGGGTCTGCTGGGCGGGGTCCTCAGAGGGGCGAGTTCGTCCGCGCAGTTGCTGATCCACTTCGTGAGGTTGTCGGCGGCCTGGCTGGGGTTCGCTGAGCCGGCAGGAGGGTGCTGGTTCAGGGAAGCGGCGAGCTGGTCGGCTGTGATCTTGTTCCAGCTTCTTCGGGCAACCTGTTGCTGGTGGTGGTGGATCGTCGTTCTTGTGAAGGTGAAGTGGACACAGCTGTGGTCCGTCCAGTGGAGTCCTGTGGTGTGGCTGAAGGCGATGTCTTTGCTGGATGAGAAGACGGCGTCGAGTGTGTGTCCGGCGAGGTGGGTGGGGGTGGACACCAGCTGCATCTGCATCCTCATCATGTTCTTCTTCATCCTCAGGGTTTAAATCATCCAAGGGATCTACTTCCACTAATGTTTCAATTACGAGTTCAATGATGAGGTCGAGATCAACTGATTGCTGATTGTCGCTCATGTTGATGTTGTCGTTAACTTTAAAGAAAGATAACAACAATGAGATGTTGCAGAGTAAGAGACAAATCTCAGAGATTATAATAGTAAAATTGTTTAACAAGAGTAACATTTTGCAGCTATTATTTAGCCATGTCCAGCGATGCTGAGGAGGTGAGGCCTATGTCCAAGTTTTCAGTGAACAGGACTCATCTCTTCTTAACCTTGGATAAGCCTCACCAACTCTGTGTCCCCTGCTCATACTTAAATATAAAGGGGCAGATTTATGTTAACTGGCGCATCCCCAGGGATGCACCAGTTAATGTGCACCGCTGCTCTGCCACCCATGGTGTGCCGCATTTACAATGTGGAGCACCATTGAGTGAAAACAGCACAGATGCGTCACGCATCTGTGCCGCAAAAGCAGCACATTGCAGGAATCACGTCGTAAGCGCAACATGTCTACTGCAATGCACAGGAGCAAGCCTCACATTGCATGGTGCATCACTCCTTATGCCTGTTTCAAACAGGCGTAAGGATTTGATTCAGCAATGCTATAAAGCTGACTCAGTGAAATCTTCTAAATTTCACTGTGTTAGTTTTACAGGGCTTTCTTGCAAATTAATGCATACCTTGCAACAAAACACCTATATGAAAACTGACACAGGTTTCATGTGGCACAGGACTTTACAGCATGACACATCTGCCTAGATGCATCAATTTTTAAATATGTCGCCACATAGCAAATCTTTTGCACCGCCGCTGCGTCACAAAAGTGACGCACAGCGGCGCAAAAGAGTCACACACCTATCATAAATCTGTCCCTATCATTTTAAATGATTAATTCAGGATTACGATAAGGTGTGGCCTATCCAGAGGTTTGTTTAAGGTGAGGCCTACTCAGGGTTGCAGATCAAATTTACGCTTGTTGAAGAATACAGAGGAGATAATACATGTAAAGGCCTACTAATGAAGTAAGTCATGGCCACTTCACTCTTGAACAAAGGCCAGACCTCTTTTGTGTCCGTGGACAGACCTAAACTTCATCTGCACAATGTCATTCGTAAACTTAGGAAACACAGGTGATGAAAGTGTTTTTTTAAAGCCTTTGCAGCGTTTTTGGGTCACTTTTAACATAGCTATGTAACTCAAAGTGTCGTGTATTTCTATAGGTTCTGAATCGATCCCCCTATTCCTGACCCTATTCTGGTTAAACTACCTAGCTAGTTAATTAACAGTCAGCCCATGAGGCAAGAAATCCCCCATGATGCAGATACCGTTATCTGACGCAGTCACACTACGGCACAGGAACGTGTTATCTGATTAGGTCATAACGCTTGAGATCTAATTAGACAAGCGACATTCCTCCAGCCCCTGATAAGGCATACGACGTTCTCATAACAAATCAAACCTATGACAACCTGGATAATCCGTGCGGCCATTGTTTTGATTTCACAGAGAACTTTAGTAAAGAATGTGCTAACGAGCAAGTCGTATGACATCTTTATTGACGTACCTATGTCCATCCTTACGTCAATCCCGGCACCTTTAAGGTATAAATATTGCCGACCTTGCCCTATGCAAAACACACGCGTGGTGACAAGACGGAGCAGCCATACTTGCCGAAGCCGAGAGCAGAAGCAGACCCCGCAGGCAGCAGCCCCGCCTTCCTGACGCGCTGAGAGACGCGCTGCTATCTCAAGCCGAGAGACCCAGCACCGGCGTTTCTGGGCAGCCCTCGCAGGCAGCCTGGAATATCGAGAGCAGAGAAAGAGATACCATTCCTCATTCATCCTAAATTCCAGGTACAGAACTGAATAACCCCTCCTAGAGAATTCTTTAGTTATTCACTTGGCAAAAACAAACTTAACTTAAACTGTAACTTTCTATTCCCGCCCACGCATTAGACTTAGGTCAGGTACACGGGGTAGGCGTATTTAGAAACACCAGTTGAGTACGTTTAGTCAAATGTATATGTGTATGTAATATATTTTAATCATTTTAAACATCATATGGCTCAGAAACCATATCAATGTTTTTACAGTATTATTTTATACTATTGCTTTTAATGTATGCACTTTACTTAACTATAAGTATTGCAATAATATCGATCCATTTCTCTTGTACGAGAAAAGAGACTGATCAATAAATAACATCTTTTATTGAACACGCCCGTCTCTTCCTTTTCTCTACATTCTGATGAGACTAAGAATGCACGTACTGACTGAGTAAAATAATTGCCTTGTGCTCACACGACTCTTGAGATTGACTCTTGATTAGGGGAGAGCAAAGTTGTCATGTTCTATGGTTGTCAGAAACTAAATCCCTTCTTGTCTAATCAGGGGAGTTAATCCTTCCTTGAACATTCGAGAAAGTTTCTAGCGAACTCTGAGCTTAGCTGGCAAACCCAAAAATTAAGTCTAGTATCGACAGTAGTAGACCTAGTTAACGTCTGGTCTAGGCCTTTACTGCCGTAGGTACTATTCCAATGCGCAGAGCCTATTGGGAAAATAGGAACTACACTACATGGCGCCCAACGTGTTTGGAAAGGGCGATAAAACTAATGTAAGACATTTAGAGTAACTCAGTCGTGCTTTCTCACTCAGACCCCTTTTCCCAAATACTCCAAAGACGTCTGGAGTGGGTGAAAGGTTATTATATCCTCCAAAACCTCGCAGGAGGGAACTCCTATGTATGGTTCTTGGTCTAGTCAACGTTGAAGGATAAAACAGTTCCAAAATATTGTGCATCTAATCTCTGTTTCCATAAAGAAACCTGATCTGCAAATAAACATAATACCATCCTGTCAGCAAAATGGACAGCGATGAAGAACGAGAGGTTACTAGATTAGCTACTGAAATAGCAGATGCTGATGCTACCATGCAAACAGCAGACCCGGATATAATACTCATCCAGGTCGCCAAAAGGAGATCTATAACCTTAAAACTTATAGAAAATGGACTGACACCTAGAGGTGGCACAGTCATATTCGTAATTGAGGCACACGAATATCGGCAGACAGAGGTATACTATACATGGATACATTTTCCAGCAGCTAATACTGTAACAAAGTACTTCCACTATTACAAAGTAGAGGAACCTCCTAATGAGTACACTCCTTTCGAGGAGGTGGAAGTACCACTCAAATTCCAAGAGCATTTGCTCTTATTTGATGGCGCCCTAATACATAACAATCACATTACAAGGCTCGGTCCTTTAGGAAGACCAGGAGCAACGTGGCCGGTCCTAGCCGGACACACACCACATCCAGACATCGAAAGAATGCCTGCAGCAGAGCTGTTAATACAGCTAAAACAACTACTAAAAATTCACAGACAATTAATTCAGTATGTAATGCGGACTTCAACAATTCAGCCAGCGATTAAACTTCCACAGCTGACCCCTCACCAGGGGAACACAAATAAAATTACACCACAGAACATCCAATCCTGCCTAGGTAAAGTCCCAGCAAAACGGGAACAAATACCATTCTGGTTGGCACAGAAAATTACCCAAATAGAGGCGGTGTTTCCTGACACCACCCCATTAGAAAAACACAGGATTCTGACTATATGTCTCCCAATGGGAATCGCACCACACATTGAGGACTGTGACACTTGGGGTACAGTCTTTGCTTCCATCTACACAAAAACGCACGGTGTTCCATCCATTTCGGTGATACCAGATGTGCTAAAACAAATTCAAGATGAATACGGTCCAGAACCTGCTTTAACTCTTGGTATGAAATTACTGAAAGACTTCAAGCAGGTCTCGGCTATATTATTAGCCAACATAAAAGGTGAAGCAGCAAACGTGGCGATCCGCCAGAGGTTAAAAGAGACAGATATAGCAGACCAACCAGCTGAAATTGCCAGAATCATAGAAAAATCCTATGAAGAACTAGGCAGAGATAGTCTAGGTGGAATACCAGTAAAACCGCAACTGACTACAAGTCCAGAAAAAATGTTTTTTAATAATAATAATAATTCACCAAAAAAGAACTGGGATGGGAACAAACAATCCAATCCTAAAGAAAAGAAATTCCAGTCCAGAGGAAGGTCTCCTAGGCGAAGAGAGAAATCTCCAAACCCGAGACAAAGGTCACCCCAGAGTGAACCCTCTGGGAATAGATATAACCTTAGAAATAGGGATAATATTAAAAAACCTGATAGATATCAAGACATTGATACACGTCCCTCTCAATCTTTTCAGAATTCCTCGCAGAAATCGGAAAGAAGAGGACGATCCGAAGAGCACGCCAAGTCCAAAGACAAGGAACCTGCTCAACTGAAAAAGAAATTACAATTTCCAAAAAAGAAGGTAGCCAGTATCAAGGTAGTTAACAATGCCGAGAATACTGAGGACACAACTGAAAAACGGAGAATGGGCTCAGACAATGCTAGACAGCGCAGCAGAGGTGAGCATAGCTCGCAAAGTCCTTATGAATCATCTGGAGACAGTGGACACGAATGAATACCTTCAAGTGGAAACTGCAGATACCAGAGTTAGCAAGCCCCACAAAATATACGAGATAACATTACGTATAGAGGGAGATAAGACTAGGAAAATAAGGGGACTTTTTTGGGATAACCTCTCAAAGGGTTATGACATCCTTTTAGCTGAAAAAGACTGGCCACCAGAGTTTGTCAGGGAGTGCCCTCATGGCGAAGAAGTAATTATGCCTGCCTTCTCGAATCAAATCCCGATTCATAAAAAATACACACTTGCTAGAAAGTGGGCAGTGGCCTTAGCACCTGCTTTATACAAAAATCATGTAGGATGGGATGAGGATTCTCCTCCTCACAAAATCCAGTTAAAATCACAACCTACTGCACAAAGGCAGTACCCAATTAAGCAAGAAGCTAAAAAACAAGTAAATGAAATACTAGATCAGCTAGAATACCAGGGGGTGATTGAAACTTGCACCTCACAAATGAACAACCCTTTGTTTCCGGTCTCCAAACCAGACAATTCATACCGTCTAGTTTTGGATTACCGACACCTTAACACATGTTGCAAAACCTTTGCAGTGCAAAATTCACACAGTGCTGCACTAATGAATAACATAGTGCGCAAAAAATACAAAACTACCTTGGACATCTCCAACGGATTCTTTTGTCAAAACATAGCACCAGAGAGCAGATATTTAACAGCTTTCTCAGTAAATGGCACTCAAAAACAATTCTGTCGGTTAGCCCAGGGGTACAAGAATAGCCCGGGGGTATTCTCAGCGAGAGTAACAGAATTACTACAACAATATGATGATGAAGCATTATCTTATGTCGATGACATTTACTTAACAGATGATGACTTGGAGACTCACTTGAAAAGAGTGAACACCATAATACTTGGTTTCGCTGCAGAGGGTTACAAATTCAACTTCAAAAAGTCCAGAATTGCCCATCTGACAGTCCTATTCTTAGGATATGAGTTATCAAGTGAAGGCAAAAGCCTGGCAGACAATTTCCTAGAGAAATGTGCCGTAATCCAAGCTCCTAAAACACTAAAAAACCTACAGTCAATTCTAGGCTTCCTAAATTTCGGAAGAACTTACATTGCAAATTACGCAGAAAGGGTCAAACCCCTTTACGATCTAATTAAACCAGATTTTAAAAGATCCAGTTGGACTCAAACACACACAGACATTTTGAGATCCTTACAAACAGACATGCTAATTAAGACAAAATTAGAAACACGTGATAATACACGCAACCTTGTGATCCGAGTCATCCCAGGGAGATGCGGATTCACATACCTGACCTCTAATGAGGGAGAAAAGGTACCAATTGCATTCAAATCACACTTGTACACAAAAGCTGAACAGAGATTCAGCAACAAAGGAAAAATTGTTCAAGCAGTTCAAACCGCAATAGCTAGAGAAAAAGACATAGCTGACGGTAGACATATCACAGTCAGAACAGCTGAATCAGCCTTCGAGGCACTAACAACACCGTGTAATTTACCAACAACAACATTGAATCCGGAATGGATACAATGGGTGAATTCAATCACAACGGACAAAGTATACTACTACTTTGATCCTGAACTAGAAGAATTGGAAAATCTAAAATATGAAAAGACGTATCCTCTGCCAATCGACATTATGCCTCTACGACATTACGCCTGTGTAATCTATACAGACGGACATGCTCAACCCTCCGTTTGGGGAGAACATGCATACAATCCCACATGTGAGATTACAAAAGAATTGTGGCGCGGAGGTAAACTAAGACCTCTATTAACAAAATCACACTCAGTAGAAACTAATTCAGAACTGCAAACTGAAATAATAGCTTTGAAAATGGCGCTAGATTATGCGGATCGCGAATTCCCGACACTTATAGTGTCAGATTCATATTTCTGCGTCAAAGCATATAACAAGAATTTGCAGACATGGATTCAGAACGGTTACAAAGATGACACAGATGCACCAATAAAGCAGAGACTTCTCTGGGAACAAGTAGCTCTTTTGAAGAAAGAACTACCAAAGACTCACGTGACTCACTCACTGAGTCATCAACGTGATGGCGTTCACGTTGTAGGGAATTCATTGGCTGAAACAGCCGCAGCGGCAGCCACTAAATCGGCTCCCGTAGATCGAAAAAAGCGTACATTAAAATACATTGACGGTGAAACATTGCTGGCGGTGAAAACGTCATCAAAAGGCGACTGCTCAGCGTTACCGATCAACTATCCACTCAATTATACATACATAATCGATGCAAACTCCGTCCCTTTTGCTCGAATCCCTGGAGTGGGGGATAGAGTGATTCCAAACATGGACAGGAGACACTTGTTAATCGCAGACGCACACATGGGCGAGGGTCTCAGACACCTTAAATTAAAAGATTCTCTGGAAGAATTACAATCACGGTACTGGTGGCCAGGCATGAGCCTGCACTACACCATGTTTGTAAAAAACTGCCTAAACTGCAACAGAGATCGCAGTGGGGAGAGAAGCAGTTTAATACCTCGTCGTATCAAGGCAGATAATATTACCAACAAAAAGAATGGCTTGCGATTAACATACACAGGCTAGTTCCACTTATAATGTAGATCCACAGCACTCAGCTGACGTCCGGACTGTTATACAAGATTTGCGAGTCTAAATGGCATATACGCTAAGAGCATGCTACGTTCGACCATTTTTTTCTTTTTCTCAGGCAATCCAGCCTGGGGGGGGAAAGAATGGCCAAATGAGCACAGCCCAGCGGGAATCTTCTCACTTCCTTCCTGAGGGTATGGGATGGTGTAAAGAAAAAACCAAGACAGAAAGCAATCTATAATAGAAAGGATATTAGGTTCGGGAGCTGGGTGGGTCAAACATCTAATAAGTGTCCAACGTAGTCTAAATAACTTGCCAAGAAATTCTCTGAAGGGATTCAGTCCGTACGAATTATTATTCGGAACTAGGATGTTGATCTCTGACCTTGATAGTCAGACTTCAGTGGTAATAGAAAAAAGCTTTGATGTCAAAGACCGTTTGGCTATTTTGCAGGACTTAAACAAAACAAGAAAAGACCTGAGCAACATACAGTTGAAACAACAGCCAACAACCACTGAAGAATCACCACCTGTCCCAGCAAGACCTGTCTGGATTCCAAAAGTCGGGGATCTAGTCAGGGAGAAGATCGCGGTAAAGAAGGAATTTGGGCCTTCTTACAGAAAAGCAGTTCCTGTCTTGTCTGTCAACGGGACAAGATCAGTTGTACTACCGCCACTTGCTGGAAAAAAGGAGAACCGAGTTGTATCCATCGACCAGGTAAAACCACAACATGTGGCCGATAACAAACAGTAGGCCAAGTGGACTCCCAATAAGTAGCAGAACACCAAGGTTTGCTACCAGTACAGAGGTCCTAACAAAGGGGCTCATCACATTCGAAACGCCTACAGAAGAACAACAAGGACTATGCAACAATGCAATAGAACTTAGACCTCTGAAAACCCAAATAAAGACATTTAGCAGAGACACACCAATCTATACTGAAGTACCAAGTGAAAATGCAAGAAACAAAAATCCTGAACCAATTGGAACAATTGACAGAACTGCATCCGGTTACTTCATCAACTTCGATGATTCCTCTGACGGTTTCAGCGAACAAAAGACACAGCCATCATCAAAATCCTTTAAAGACAAAGCGAAGCAACTTTTGAAACAACTAAAAGAAACATATCTGATTTCTCCATGGATTGAATTTTGGGTGGGTTTTGGTGCATTTATCCTCATACTTTGGCTCATCATGGTATTTACTTTGGGACGCTTCATTGAGGGAAAATATGCTAAAATGGACACAGCAAGTCAGAACATCAACTTGGTCCTCAAACCACACACATCTTCACACGTCGAGAAAAGAGAACTTTCTTCAGAACTTTCTTCAGCCAACTTCACAGCAATTCCAATACCTGGTGGGGTAGCCTGGGACAACACTGACTATGAAATTTATGGTCCGGTCGAGATCCTGAAATATCCACACCAAATTAAGATCTCTTTGAGTGACTTTGCAAAACCAAACTCATTTGCTGATGATTGGGACTTTGAAAGTATAAACAATATGATGTCTGACTTAGTAATGTCTGCTAAATTTACAAAACATGATTATTTGCAAGGTTCTACAAATTATGATAGTATGTATTGCTATAACCACTATGGTAACCATTTCTTGCATAAATCTGCACAACCTAGAAATGTTTTAAATTATAATCAATGGGAACATTGTGCTACACCTCCAAAAGGGAGCTCTAGAACCGTTTATGACAAATATTCATACTTTCAAGGTTTTAACACTAGTAATGCTGAAACATTTTATTATAAATTGTCAAACAAGACAGGGACCAAAACCATGATAACCAACACAAAATTGATTTATTCTGATTCATTCTTTGAAAAAATGAATACTTTTGGATTCGATTATTGGGACAAAAATGTTGATTTGAAAAGTGTTTGGGGTACAAAAGAATGGCAAGTACAGGGTATAGAAGCTTTGTTTAGAGCCTGCATGATCCCAGAACAAATGATATTTTTAAATGACACTGTTCAACAAACCACCTGTCTTGGCTTAGCCAAAATCAAAGATTTAAATAACCCGTCTATTCCAAAGCCAACAATGTTTAGCAATAACTCTGATACAGATGAAGAAATAGACATAAACCATATACTTAACCAAAACAGAACACATCCTGATTGGAAACAATGGTTGATCTGGCCCACAGATACAAATAACTGTCAAGATAGATTCCTGAATAAAACACAGGGTTTCAATATGACCAGGCCAGACCCTAGATATCCCCAAAGACATCACCCAGGGATAATAACAACCTACAGTGTGGGCAAATTATGCCTTCAATGGCTACAGTCTTCCACACTGCCTGAAATTAAGCAACACCTAACTTTACTTACTGATGGTGCTGACTTGCGTGATTTCATAATGGGACCACGCAAACAGCGTCAAAAGCGTTTCATAGCAGCCTCTGTATATGCAGCATACAATGAGGCCTGGAAGGTTACTCAAATTGAAACAGCAGAGAGAATACGTGAAATTGATCGTATTAATTTGGAAAAATCACTTTCTGTAGTGGACAATGGGTTAATGACTCTGTCCTCCAGAATTTTTTCATTGGACAGCATTGTGTCTTCAGCAATCGATATATTATTGCAAGACTTACTGTTATTACAACATGGTCAGTCACAATTGCGTTCTATTGTACAGCTTGGCTGGACGTTACAAAATCTGCGTTCTGGCTATGTGCCTTGGCGTTTAATCAACACAACGTCACTATTCCAAATCTTTAACCTTACTGATAGACAAATCGGTATGGCGCAGAAGGGTGCTGATTATACAATCTTGAGCATTGAAAAACTAGAAAGATTACCGTTGACAATGTCAGAACGACCTGTCAGTGAATGGATAATCCACGGAATCATAAATATTCCAATCTCAACCTTCAGGTTTCAATACTGCCAAAAATATATACAGGCTGGCATGTACGAGAAATTGGGAAAGGGGTACCTTAAAACAACTTGGAACCTGCCCTATTCACATGCATGTGTCAGTAACAAAGGACAGAAAGTGTTTCTTAGTGGCAACAATTGTGCTATGTCACTAAGCGGCACACTTCTGTGTAACGGTATTAGTTTGCACGGAGCCTGTGAAGGGAATTCATACAACCTTTCATGTCACCAGCAAGGCGCACCTGCAACTGAAATAGAACCATTCTTTCAAAGACTCTATAATGGGAGTTACATTCTTATTGTAGACCGCAGATGTTGTAGTCTTATGCCCGGGACTCCTTATCTCGTCACTACGACGGCGAAGGTCAAGTGCTGTGGACGTTCTTTGTTCCCCAGCTCCTTTCCAGACAGGGAGGCAAGGGCATGGCCCGGTTTGAAAATTACTTCTATTCGAATAGACACTTTAAGCAGAATGAAAACAGTGCTTCTTCAGACGCCTACAAGGCTCACGTCATCTAAAGAAACGTATGATCTACAAGTCGCAAGGACGACTGCAGAGATACATACATTATTATCAACTAATTCCCCCGTACATTTCGCGGAAATCCTGAGCGAAATCTTAAATATTTCTGATACCACTGGGGTCTCAAAGGTATTTAAGACAGTATTTTCGATGGCATTAACACCATTCAAAGCCATACTGGGTATTTTTCCAGACTTCGTCCATTTGATTTTTGGCGGACTTCCCTTGATCCTGGGACTAATTGCAGGAATCCTATTCCTAGTCCTTATTTTTCGTTATGGCAACCCATGTCACAGAACAAACTCTCACGTCAATGGAAGAAACGATCCTAGCCATTGGATACCGGGACCGGATATCAAAAATCCTGGGACTCTCCCGACTTAGAGACCTGAACATGACTTGGTTTCTATCATTTCGACCAATGTGGCAAAGGTGTGTTTTACCTGTACTAAGGTGTCTGCTATGCGGAGAAGAATGCGTGTTAGACACCTGTCTGACGCTACAATCGGATGCGCCGGTGGATGCAGATACACTGCTGGTTCCTACCAAGGTTCACGCTTTGTGCTGCCCTCAAAGGCTGCCAATTCTGATGACGGCATTCCTGGAATCTTCACCACTGCGATTGAAGGGTAGTGAAGTTCAAGATGAAAGCAGCATCGAACAGGTACGACCTTCTGTCAGCAATGCAAATCAGAATGTCAATGCAGACAATCATGCGCATGAATGCATGGTTACCCCTATTTCCGACTTAGTGGAACTTTCCCATGAAGCTGTTGACAGTTTTTTCGAAAGCCTGAATGATATGATGTTCTCTCCGGAACGGAAATAGAGACTTTTGAGTAAACTCGCACGGCGTTCCCTGAATCCGGCCTTCAACTTTCAAAATAAAGTCACATGAACAATTACAATCCAGTTCACGGACAGCAATTTTTTCAGAAAGCCCCTTAAAATATTTTTCTATATTTTTTTTTCCGGGACACTGATCTTCTGCTTAAAGTAAGAAACTATTCCTAGAGAACTAAGATTTCTATTTTTTAGATACTTTATAGACTTTATATAGACTTTAGCTGCCCGCTGGTATGTTCACAATATATTTTATGTGATGAAATGGTTTCGACTTTTTTTCTGTATAGCCATATTAAGAGCCATTTCATGTGTATTTCTCATGTACCAACAAGCAATAATGCATAACAATGCGTGTTTACTTTTGCATTTAATTCATAGCTTAAGTGCATACAATATATATGACTGCAATTTTTCAGTATATTTGAAAATTTCAAAATGCATTTATGAATTTTGGGGTAGTAAGGTATACACTATACTCTATAGTATGTTGTACTATGTTATACTATGCATAGATTAGTAGATATGACCATAGTTAGCGTGGAGTGGGTGTCGTGTATTTCTATAGGTTCTGAATCGATCCCCCTATTCCTGACCCTATTCTGGTTAAACTACCTAGCTAGTTAATTAACAGTCAGCCCATGAGGCAAGAAATCCCCCATGATGCAGATACCGTTATCTGACGCAGTCACACTACGGCACAGGAACGTGTTATCTGATTAGGTCATAACGCTTGAGATCTAATTAGACAAGCGACATTCCTCCAGCCCCTGATAAGGCATACGACGTTCTCATAACAAATCAAACCTATGACAACCTGGATAATCCGTGCGGCCATTGTTTTGATTTCACAGAGAACTTTAGTAAAGAATGTGCTAACGAGCAAGTCGTATGACATCTTTATTGACGTACCTATGTCCATCCTTACGTCAATCCCGGCACCTTTAAGGTATAAATATTGCCGACCTTGCCCTATGCAAAACACACGCGTGGTGACAAGACGGAGCAGCCATACTTGCCGAAGCCGAGAGCAGAAGCAGACCCCGCAGGCAGCAGCCCCGCCTTCCTGACGCGCTGAGAGACGCGCTGCTATCTCAAGCCGAGAGACCCAGCACCGGCGTTTCTGGGCAGCCCTCGCAGGCAGCCTGGAATATCGAGAGCAGAGAAAGAGATACCATTCCTCATTCATCCTAAATTCCAGATACAGAACTGAATAACCCCTCCTAGAGAATTCTTTAGTTATTCACTTGGCAAAAACAAACTTAACTTAAACTGTAACTTTCTATTCCCGCCCACGCATTAGACTTAGGTCAGGTACACGGGGTAGGCGTATTTAGAAACACCAGTTGAGTACGTTTAGTCAAATGTATATGTGTATGTAATATATTTTAATCATTTTAAACATCATATGGCTCAGAAACCATATCAATGTTTTTACAGTATTATTTTATACTATTGCTTTTAATGTATGCACTTTACTTAACTATAAGTATTGCAATAATATCGATCCATTTCTCTTGTACGAGAAAAGAGACTGATCAATAAATAACATCTTTTATTGAACACGCCCGTCTCTTCCTTTTCTCTACATTCTGATGAGACTAAGAATGCACGTACTGACTGAGTAAAATAATTGCCTTGTGCTCACACGACTCTTGAGATTGACTCTTGATTAGGGGAGAGCAAAGTTGTCATGTTCTATGGTTGTCAGAAACTAAATCCCTTCTTGTCTAATCAGGGGAGTTAATCCTTCCTTGAACATTCGAGAAAGTTTCTAGCGAACTCTGAGCTTAGCTGGCAAACCCAAAAATTAAGTCTAGTATCGACAGTAGTAGACCTAGTTAACGTCTGGTCTAGGCCTTTACTGCCGTAGGTACTATTACAACTACACTACAAAAGAATCAAAATCTAAATTTGCCAATTGTCATAATTTGAAAACACTGCACATGGGGAAATGACTTAAAATGTCCTTAAGACACATGAAAGCGTTTTTTGATTGCCTTTGCAGCAATTTTTTGTCACTTTTAACATGGCTATGTAACTCAAAGAATCAAAATCTAAATTTGCCAAGCACAGGTGGGAGCATATTTACAAGGAATTTGCACCACAGATAAAGGTCTTTTAATTTAAAATGGGAAAAATAACATCAGAGACACTCAAAAGCCTTATAAAGAAGCAGACACCATTATGTCCTTGTCATAAATTTTAAAAACATTCCTTTTCCTCAAAAACGATTTTCAAGTCATAATTTCAAAACACTGCACATGGGGAAATGACTTAAAATGTCCTTAAGACACATGAAAGCGTTTTTTGATTGCCTTTGCAGCATTTTTGGGTCACTTTTAACATGGCTATGTAACTCAAAGAATCAAAATCTAAATTTGCCAAGCACAGGTGGGAGCATATTTACAAGGAATTTGCACCACAGATAAAGGTCTTTCAATTTAAAATGGGAAAAATAACATCAGAGACACTCAAAAGCCTTATAAAGAAGCAGACACCATTATGTCCTTGTCATAAATTTTAAAAGCATTCCTTTTCCTCAAAAACGATTTTCAAGTCATAATTTGAAAACACTGCACAGCTCCTATGCACAAAAACACCCTGTCAGTACTAATACTTCACATTTTCTCCAATTACAATTTCTCAAAGAAACAAAATCTATTTGTAAAACACTTGAGACAAAGCAACATTTTAAAAACACAACTTTCTTCATAATTTTCTCCTTAAAGCACACTATTCTCTATCTAAATTAAATAAATCTTTTCTCACCTTAGCAAATACTTTATGAGTTTCAAAACAGTCTCAGAAATACACCAATTTGTCTTCAGCAGAACAAAGGGTATGCACTCCAGAGGCTGCAGCTATAGAAAGCACAGAAATGCTGTAATTCATCACACATATCTCTCATATCACCCAATCAAAACTCTTCCCTCACTTTTTTCAAATCAAAACCCTTCCCCCCTCTGCCCTCTCTGCCTTTTTTGCATAGCAACCACCTCCTGGAAGACCTCTGGTGCTTGCAAGTTCACACAACAATGTTTCAATTGAACTCTGAACTCTCAGTGCACCTGCATATCCAGTGCAATCTTTCATTTAATGATTTTTTCTTGACCATTCAAAATACATCTTTCAAAGAACTCATCCATGCACCCTAACTTTCTGTTTACAGCAATCAAAATCCACCAATCACTGTTACTGCTTCATTAACACAGAAACTCCACAGTTTTTTTCATTTTAAACTCTTATTTTTTCAACCATAACCATAGGTTATATACCATATATAGTTAGGAATTAGCATTTAAAAAACCTTATTTTACTCACACAAAACCATTGAAATTCCATATATAGTTAGTTGCACTAACTATATATCGCGCACCCGCAATCCACTGCTGATCATGTCACATATTACATTATTCATGACATGGTCAGTGACATCACTGATGACATCACTGATGACATCTCAAATGACATCACTGATGACATCACTGATGACAACATCCAGTGACTGTATGTTTCTGTAAAGTTAAAATATGTCTTACATATTGAAGAATGAGTGGATGTATAAGTGTCTGGATGAAGGATTTAGTAGGTGCGTGACTGACTGTATGAGTGAGTGATTAAATGTGTCTCACTGAATGCATGGGTTAGTGACTAAACTGTCTTAATTTGTGCATCATTATGTCTGTTGTGATGTAAACTGCTGCATGTGTTGATCATTAGCTATACGAGAGGCTATATGTGTTATTAATTGGCTGCCCAAGTATTTCTATGGGAGATTGAGTTTGTGTGGGGGTGGCTGGAAGGTGTGTGACTCTATGCATAGATGTGTGAGCAGTTTATTCACTAGGTGTATGAGTTCAAGACTGCATGTGGAAACAGCTACATGGGCAGTTGACTGTGTGCATGAGTGTATTGATGAGTGAATGGATATCTCAATGCTACATGTCATAGTAAGTACATATGTTAAACACAGTACATGTGAGAGTTGGCATATATAAATAACTGTGCATGAGAGCCACTGAATGAGTGAGTGGTTGTATCGATCATTGTGAACTTGTATCAGGGATTGTATAAGAGAGTAAATATGTGTTAGTATATGTTTCAATAAGTAAGGTGTGTTTAACTGTATAGTTGAAGAAATGGAGGTGAGATTGTTTCTTTGCATGACTGACTGGGTGTGTGAGTAACTCCATGGATGAGTGGCAGTGTGTGAGTGTCTGTATACACTGAGTGTATCTAAGGTTATATTAGAGTCTGAAGAGGTTTATCGTATTAGCACAAGAATGATGTCAAATGAGATGTCATCAGTGATGTCAACAGTGATGTCACTGACCATGTCATGAATGATGTAATATGTGACATGATCAGCAGTGGATTGCGGGTGCGCGATATATAGTTAGTGCAACTAACTATATATGGAATTTCAATGGTTTTGTGTGAGTAAAATAAGGTTTTTTAAATGCTAATTCCTAACTATATATGGTCTATAACCTATGGTTTTTTCAGTGAATTTCAATGGTTTTTTAATAGCAAATATCATAAGCTGTCGAATGTCAAGTACGTGGTAAGTAAAAACATTTTCGTGTTTATGCACACTGATCTGCTTTGAATGCTGCCCCCCACCCCTCATTTCTATTAGGAGTACTCTCTCTTTGCAGATAGTGAAGGGTAGTTAACGCAGGCCTTTGCCCCCGTTGCCCCCGTTGTAATCCGTCGTGCCTGCTTCTCTCTCCATTTGATTGATTGTTCTCTTTGGTTCATTCTCTATTTACAAACAAGCACAGAGTCGCAATACTCTGTTTAGTCTTTGCAGATAGCGAAAAATCGTGTAAAAAAACAAAAGGAATCGAGCAAAATCAGTAGGCCACTAATGGGATCTCTTTTTGACCTCCCTAAAATAGAAACATTAGGAACAACCTGTTGATAATACCAATGTGTATGTACATAAGCGGCGTTCATTTGTGTTCACAGTACCCCTTGTTGATTGTTTGAATCGAGCATTGAATTGTTCGAAGTTGATTCTCTTAAGAATCTTCTCTGCCTGCAAACGAGGAAGAATAGGAATATTCTCTCTCCCTTTGCAGATAGTGAAGGGTAGGTAACGCAAACCTTTAACACGTCGTGCCTATTTCGTTCCCCACTGATTGATGCACCTGTTTCACCCGGACCATTTACTAGAGATACGTCATCTGGCCCGACCAGAGAGCACCCCTACTGAAAAGGACATATGCAATAATAACGAAGTGATCACTGTATCCTGTTAACAGAAACTTTAGCATGAAACAACCTGGAAAGAAAAGAATAGGAAAACGAAAATCAGTAGGCCACTGATGAACATGAACTTTTATTAAACAACGAACAAAGAAATGATAACATAACGTAATGATAAAACCTATTAATGTCCTAGAAACAAGAAAACGTTAAAATATGCCAGTGGTGAGAGACCAGAAAAACAGTAAGAGAAACCAAATCACCCCTCGCTGTCCCACCGCCTGCCACGCCCAAAAAATCGATAGACTAGGGAAAATGCAAGTCAGTAGAACATCCGCCCCCACTCTGGAAACTTCCAAGGTGGGGCAGGGTTGCGGCTACGCCCAGCCGGGAGCAGCCCATATAAGGCGGGTCCTGCTGCCACGCCTCGGCCAGGAGATCCTAACGTAGGGTGTAGCCGGAGGAGAGGCCGAGGCCGAGGCCAGCGGGACCCGGCCAGGGGATTGCCTTTACAACGCTGAAGAGTTGCAGGGGGGGGAATATCTCCTCGACCCTCCCCTCTCTCTCCCAGTCCGGCCGCGGTGGCCCTTGACAGTTTCAGGTAGTCCCGCCACATGCTCTTCCGGTCCGGCCACCAACGGTCGGGGGGCCGAGGCCGACGGGATCCGGTTGCAGCCGATAAACCAAGAAACCCGTTCATGGGGCCAGAGCCAGGGGCGTCCGGCCGACATCTACCGGAAGCCCGGCCCGAAGACGGACGGGACACTTCTTCTTTCTTGAATAATGGCTGCGACAACACTGGGGGGGGGATGTCTTGCACATGCCTCCGACCCCCCCCCCCTCGTCCTCATCGCCTGGTCGGGCCATAACAAATCTCAAGCGAGACGCCGTGGGGTGCACTGGGAGGGAGAGACGGTGCGAACAGGCCTCTCCCGCCTCCCCAGGTGGAGGCTTCCCAGCTGCACCCTCAGCGCTCCAGGCGCCCGGAAAAGTGTTCTTCCACCGTGGCCATGCTGCAACGTCTCGCCCGGCAGGGTGGAGCCCGTCCGCTCATTTGACCCCGCGATCGCCAGTAGCTACCGAACTCTCAAAATGGCGGTCGACCTGGCAAGAGCGGGCCCAGCATAAAGAAATGGCCCGGTCACTGGTTGACTCCACCACCGTAGTCCTCCATGACCTTGAAGATTCTAGAGGAGCCGCGGGAGTCTCCGACCCCCGATGGGGAATGACTGCCATGATCGCCCGTGGAGTGACGAAACTGTATCCGCGGGACGTCGGCGCTCCCATGCTGGCGCCAGCCTCACTTTGAATTACTAGAATCCTGCAGACCTCAGTTCCGGTGAAAGCACAGTGTGACCCGGTAGGAAAAATTGTTGCACCCCCTCCCCTTTTTGACTGATAGTTCAAACCACCGATCCTTTCCTTTGCCCTTTTAACGGAACTTTGGACTGCCTCCCCCTCTTTTACATTTTCTAGAGAAAACAAAACATTAACCACTACATTAGCATAGCAGTTGACACCAGAACTGTTTTCAAATTGAAAACCAACAACATCTTCAACAGAATCCTTTTTGTTTCTGCTGTGACCCTGCTACAGCACAGGCATTGTCCCCAGCAGTAATTCTGCAATGCCGGTAAGAATAGCTGTGGTGCCTACTGGACTCACTCACCCCCGCGGCGCCCCACGCCGTTATTTGCTGGGCGGCAACTTACTAGACATCACTTTCGTGCCATCTAGATTTCAGCGCGTTCTGCTGCCTTGGAACTATTCGCACAACAGACTGCTACTGACGACCCACCCCCAGGCAACATCTTCTGAATTTTCATAATTTGAAAGAACTAGTAACATGTCCTCATCTGGAATTCAAAAGAAATTGCCACGGTCTCTTCGTTGTTTAAATGTTTTTACTGTTTTTGTTTTGTTGTATATATTTATATGTTATTAAAGTTGTATATTCCTACTACTTTGTTGGAGTGCTATATATTTTTAATGTGACACATAATTGTAAAAACTTTGATGTACAAAGAGTCATTCCTGGAATCTTCCGCTTCAGGCTCGGTCCCCTCCCCAATCACAATACAGGATGTTTTTCAGATAGTAGGAACACGTGTGGTGTGACGGATCTCATCGGGTGTGGGCCTTGATCTACTATAACTCCTTTGAAGAGGGGTGATTCTTTACAGCTGGGGCCATAAACTACATCTGCAGGGCTAGGTGATAGCCTGGACAATCGGACACAGAGGAAGAGGAGTGTCAGAGGGTGCGGTAGTGAATAGGGCGAAAGGGAGGTGTCGGGCAGGCACAGAGTGTGATTTTCAGGGAAGAGCAGCGCAGATGGGGGGAGGTTTATTGCCGATGCATAAGACCGAGAGCGGGGGTGACCAGTGCCTGGGGAAGATGCTTGCGAGGGTGGGGAGCCATGCTACGAATCGACAGCGTGCAGAGAGTGGGTCTGGTCTAGGCATCTAAAATGGCTGCCGTGCACGACAAAAGTGTGGCATTTCAAAAAAGGCAAGATGGCGCAGACAATGTTTTTCAACACTTCCTCATTTCCTTCGAATCGAACGTTAACAGACGTTGGTGCATATTACCAAAGTTAAGCGATATTTATCGCTAACGATGCTTACCAACGAATTTTTTACCGCTAAGCATCGTCAGAAATTATCGAAGATAAACCTTGCTATTATCAAGGTTTATCGCAAATGCGATAATAAACGGCCGCAATGCATGAATATCGCTAAAAAGTCAGCGATATTCATGCATTACAGAGCTAATGCTCTTAGCCATGTTATCCACCTCCCATTGGATAACATGGCTAAGAACTGCTCAGGGCAGGTGTTACTTTTTGGAGATATTCGCGCTTAGCGCGAATATCTCCAAAAGTTGGTAATAGGAGATAGATTTCTTGCATGTTGTAATGCAAATTATTGTGGTATATGGAACTCATACCATAATCTCTCAGGAAAGCAGGAACTGATCCTTTTGGGACCGCCTGAGAAGGCCTAGGGGGTGAGGGGTACTCTACTTTGCCCCCTTTTCACGTTCCGAACTATTTTATTTTACTCTCTTCTGTAATTACACAAAATAGCAGCGATAAGATGCATCGGAGACACACAGTGAGAGAAAGGAGGCCGGAGATGAAGAAGAGATGTCAAATACACATTGGAGATAATATAGTGGCAGAAGGGAAGTAAATATGAGTAAACTTACCATGTAACATAAAAATGTTGCACTCTATACTATAAGTCTCATTTTATACTACAATCACTTCGCTACAACCTCATAAATTAAAAATAAAAATGAATAATGTCTCAAACAATTTTTGATTTCTAAATATAAATTTATTCTTCAGAATTTTCTAAATTTGAAAGAACTAGTAACATGTCCTCATCAGCAATTTCCTCATGAAAAGTCTGCAATGATGATTCTTGTAACTCTATGGTCTCCAAACATTCGATAAATTCGCCATCAATAGATTGATCAAAAAAATCATTCAATCATCTCCTCCTTGTGACAATATTTCATTATTGGTGCTGTCAATTTCAATCAATGTAGTGGAATCATTCAAGTCATCTCCTCGTGACAATATTTCATTATTGGTGCTCTCAATTTCAATCAATGTAGTGGAATCATTCAAGTCATCTCCTCCTTGTGACAATATTTCATTATTGGTGCTGTCCATTTCAATCAATCTAATGGAATCATACAAGTCATCTCCTCCTTGTGACAATATTTCATTATTGGTGCTCTCAATTTCAATCAATGTAGTGGAATCATTCAAGTCATCTCCTTGTGACAATATTTCATTATTGGTGCTGTCCATTTCAATCAATCTAATGGAATCATACAAGTCATCTCCTCCTTGTGACAATATTTCATTATTGGTGCTCTCAATTTCAATCAATGTAGTGGACAATTCAAAAGAGATTGCCACGGTCTCTTCATTGTGAGCCATTTTATTTTGAAATTGCTTGCTGTAAATTGCAGAAAAAAATAATCACTTTCATTTATCGTTTTTAGTAATACATAATATAAAACTAACTTTATCAAGTATTTAGTATAACAGAAGGACTGCAAATAAATAACAGAAAACATTTTTCAAATTATCTTCAAGTGTACAACATAGTTCCCCTTACAAATTAACAACTCACCTTTTTAAAAGCAGGAGAAGTGTTAGTACTGTGTAAATCAAACACCAGAAATTCACCACCAAAAATTCCTCACAAATGTACCTCAGACAGTAGTATGACAAAATGGCTGTGGTTTCCTCTCATTTGACATATATACATAACCAATTAACTTTCATCACACACAAATACAAAACCAAAGTAACATTTTAATTGGTTCTAAATTTCAACACTTTCAAATGTGTTTTCCCCATGCAATTTTCCATAGGACATTTACATACGTCTACAGCCTGAATGGCTGAACGGAATTACACCAAACTTGGCAAAATGGTACATCAAACCTAAGAGGTCAGGAAGGATCTACTATGCCCCCTTATGGTCATTTCCCCCTTCGCTTTGGCCTCCTCTTGTCTCTCAATCCTACCGAGAGACAAGATGGCGGCCGCTACGGACTGTTTGGAATGTTGACAGACGCCGGAGAACCAATCAGCTTCGCAAAGCTCCGTAACGCGAAAAGTACGCTAAGCGGAGCGCTGTTACAGATATATATCTTTTTTTGAACGTTAATTTCTCAAAATCCACTGGAGCACATATATTGAGACCTAGCAAAGGCACATCGGGCTACCAGTCCCTAATATTTTGCCAAGTTTCGTGCAAATCCATTCAGCCGTTCGATTATTATTATTATTTTTTTTTTGCCCCGCGGGGCCCTTTTAAAACCTCCACATCAAACCTAGGGGGTCAGCGAGGATCTACTATGCCCCCTTATGGTCATTTGCCCCTTCGCTTTGGCCTCCTCTTGTCTCTCGATCCTACCGAGAGACAAGATGGCGGCCGCTACGGACTGTTTGGAATGTTTACAGACGCTGGAGAACCAATCAGCTTCGCTTCACAAAGCTCCGTTGCGCGAAAAGTACGCGAACTGGAGCGCTGCCCGGTCCGCTGTTACAGATATATATCTTTTTTCGAACGTTAATTTCTCAAAATCCACTGAAGCACATATATTGAGACCTACAAAAGGCACATCGGGCTACCAGTCCCTAAAATTTTGCCAAGTTTCGTGCAAATCCATTCAGCCGTTCGGGCTAAAAGTGAGGCCAACCGCCCTATGGAAAACTCAATGTTAAAAACACGTTTTGGGACCCCCCTTTTTTCTCGGCCCCCCCTTGACGAACCCCCCCCAAATTTTCAAGGGCTGCTCAGAAACAAAACGTGCCATTTTCCTGAAAATTTCAGCCAATTCCGTCCACAAACGCCAAAGTTATTAGACATAGAATTTTCAAAAATCCCATAGAGAAAAAATCCTAACTATATATACCTACTGGCGACCGCCAGTAGGTAATATATATATATATATTTTGCCAAGTTATATATATATATATATATATTACCTACTGGCGGTCGCCAGTAGGTAGTTATAGTTAGGATTGTTTTCCAAAACGTGTTTTCTCATGTTAATTTCCATAGGGCGGTTGGACTCACTTTTAGCCCGAACGGCTGAATGGATTCCCACAAAACTTGGCAAAATTGTAGGGACTGTTACCCCGATGTGCCTTTGCTATGTCTCAAGATATGTGATCCAGAGGATTTTGAGTAATTTAGGTTAAAAAAAATATATATATCTATAGCCACGCCCCGGTAAGCGCACCGGGATGCGCTCCCACGCGACTTGCGCACGGAATGCTGATTGGCTCTCGGGTGTCTGTAAACATTCCAAACAGTCCGGAGAGGCCGCCATCTTGTGTCTCGGTAGGATCGAGACACAAGAGGTGGCAAAAACAAAGTGCGAAATAACCAAAAGGAGGCAGGGTAGACCCCTCCGACCCCCTAGGTTTGATGTGGGGGCCATAAAAGGGTCCCGCGGGTGGAGTTTATTTTTTTTTTTTTTTCGATTTTCGCGGGGGGAGCGCCCGGTACGCGCACCGGGGAGCGTACCAGGGAGCGTACTTTGGTGAAAAATAGTGAAAATAATAGTGTAAAATAATCATTTTGAGTGATTACAGGTAGGGTAGCTCTGAAAAGAGCTTTTGGGTTCTGTGGCTGTTTTAGGGGCCTACAAGTACGTCCCACACACACCGACATGCACACAACCCCACACCCCCACACCCACACACTCCCCACACACACCCCACATACGCACACCTCCACCCACACCCAAACACCCCACACCCCCACACCGACACCTTACACATCCACACCCACACCCACACATCCCACACAGCCACACTCACACACACACCTCACCCCCCCAACACACACGCACACCTCCACCCACACCCAAACACCCCACACCCCCACACTGACACCTTACACATCCACACCCACACCCACACATCCCACACAGCCACACTCACACACACACCTCACCCCTCCAACACACACACACACACGCACACACAGATACCTCAAAGACACACCCCACACATCCCACACACACACCTCCCCCCCCACACACACACCTCACATACACACCAACACATCCCACACATACACACACATCCTTCACACATACCCCCCACACCCATACACCCCCCACACACACCGCACATACCCACACTCCCACCTACACCCAAACACCCCACACACCCATACCCACACACACACCTTACACACCCACATCCCCACCCACACCCACATACCCCACACACCTATACACACCTATACACCTCACCCCCCCAGACACACACACACACACACACCTCACAAAGACACCCCACACATCCCCCACACACACCTCCCCCCCACACATGGAGAAAACTCAGTGAAACAGTAAAATATTAATTTAAAGTGCTTAGAGGTAGGGTAGCTCTGAATAGAGTTGTTGCGTTGTGTGGGTGATTTAACTACCAACATGTAGGTACCAATGCAGAGTCTTAAATTCAATGTACACCATTTTTTCTGTAGATATCTTGACTGTTGTTACGGAAGTTATTGTGGAATATGGAATCCATACCATAGTCTGTCAGGAAAGCAGAAACAGATCTTTTAAGTACTCCCTGAGAAGACCTAGGGGATCATGGATAGTCTACCCTGGTCCCTTATGATGTTTTCAAGTATTACATTTTACTCTCTTCTGAATCTACACAAAATTGGCAGTGATATGGTGCATTAGAGACAGAGAGTGAGAGAAAGGAGGCAGGAGATGAAAAAGAAATGTGAAAACGACATTGGAGATTATATAGTGGGAGAAAGGAAGTAACTATGAGCAAATTTACTATGTAACACAAAAAAGTTGCACAGTATACTGTAAGTCTCAGTTTATATTATAATCATTTTGGTAGTATTTAATGAATTACATAAAAAAAGAATAATGTCTCGAACAATTTTTAATTATTAAATACAAATTTATTGTTGAGATTGTTCATAATTTAATAACACTTCTAACATAACATCATCCGGAATGTCCTCCAAATTTTCGTTACATGATTCAAATGATTCAAGACAGTCAATTAGTTGTTGATCCTCAGACTCATCCATGAAATCCAAGTCTTCGTTAAGAATATCTTTATCCATAATTTCAAAAGAAATTGTATTGCTCTCCTCTTTACCTTCCATTATTGCTGTAAATTGCATAAAAAATAACTATATCAGTAGAGTTAGGGCATTGTTGGGTTTAAGTTCAGACAGGTACTTCTGAGTTTTTAACAGTGATGTTATTTTTGGGCAGTGTATGGTATCAGGCAGGAAGTAGAAATATAAAAAAGTGCATGTGATGAAGCCTAAGTAAATTCATAATTATACCACAGAAGCCTAACTCAATCCATAAGTATAACAGAGAGGCCTATCTCAATCTATAACTATAACAGAGGGACAGTAAAAAACTATCAGAAAACGTTTTTCCAATTTAAGTTAAAGTGCAGAACATAGTTCCCCTTACAAATGAACAACTTACCTTTCAGAAAGGAGTTGATGTTTTCAGAGGAAATCTTTTATAAATGTACCTCAGGTAGTACTAGTCAAAATGGCTGTGTTTCCCTCTCATTTTTCATTTATATTCATGTACATAACCAATCAAATGTCAGGAAAAAAAAGTAGAAAATGAAAGTAACATTTTAATTGGTTGTAAATCCAAACTCTTCATATGTGTTTTTGTCATGTAATTTACCTCACGATATTTAGACAGGGCTACAGGGCAAATGGCTCAATGGAATTCCACCAAATTTGGGAAAATGGTAGGGACTGATATGTAGTATGGCCTATTCTATATTTGGTGAACACCACTACAGAGGTTTTTATGTAAATTAACTTTTAAAAAATGTTGGGAGCGCTTCCCGGTGCGCGCCCCGGTACGCGTACAGGCAGCGCTACAGGAGTCCTCCATCTTGTGTTTCGGAAAAATTGAGACACAAGATGAAGGACAAACAACGTTGGGAATGTGTAAAAGGGGGCACGGTAGACACTCTCTGACCCCCTAGGTTTTCTGAGGGGGGCTTAGGAGGCCCATATAGGCCCCAAAAAAAAAAAAAAAAATTAAAATTCGTGGGGGGAGCGCCCGGTACGCGCACCGGGAAGCGTACCGGGGAGCGTAATTTAGTGAAAAACTGTGAAAAAAGTTGGAGAAAAATAATCATTTTGAGTGATCAGAGGTAGGGTAGCTCTGAAAAGAGCTTTTGGGTTCTGTGGCTGATTTAGGTACCTACAAGTAGGTTCCAATGCACAGTCTTATATTCAGGAGGAATATTCTATTCCCCTCATCTGAGAAGTGCACACCATATCCTCTGTAGATATCTTGCATGTTGTAACGCAAGTTGTTGTTGTATATTGAACCCATTCCAATGTCTCTCATGTAAGCAGAAACATATTTATTCACATGTTTCCGTGCTTTCTCAAATTGTGGACAAAATTGGTTGGACCACTTCCATTTCTGTCTTTGGCATATATTGGAATATACCAAGGCAGTTTGAGGAAAAAGTGCCATCAATTGCTCAAAGGTGTCCTTTAAAACATTTCCTTTCCAGACCTACTCCAGTCAAGGTGCCTAAGTCATTTCCACCACAGTGCACAAGTCAAGGTTGTGAAAATTTCTGGTAGCTGCATACCTTTGAGCCCAGTGGATGTAGCTATGTCCAATAATCCAGACAGAATACATGGTAAGAGGAGGTTCTGGTGCAGTCAGATGAAGTGTGGGAATGAAATGGCAGTTGGAACAGTATGAGTTTGCAAAAAATAAAACTGTGGAGTTTCAGTGCTCTTCAATTACAAGCAATGATTGGTGGATTGAGATAGTTGAAAACTGGAAGTTAGGATGCATGGTTCTGTTCTGTGAAAGAAGCAATTTGAATGGTTAAGAAAAAGTCATTTAAAGAAAGATTGCAGCGGATAAGCTGGTGTATTGAGACATCCTTGCTTAGTTCATTTGCAAAATTGTAGAATAAACTTTTAACCCTGAGAGCTCAGTGAGGAGGGAGTTGCTATGGTAACAGGTAGAAAAGGCTGAGGGGGGGAAGGGTGTTGGTTTGAAAATAGAGAGGGAAAAGTTTTGATATGTTACCATGTGCAATATGTGTGTAGAATTAGAGGTTCTCTGTGCCATTCATGGTTGCAGTGCCTGGAGTACATACCTTTTGCTCTGCTAAAGAAATATTGGTGTGTGTGTCTGACACTGTTCTCAATCTCTTAAGCATTTGTAAAGGTGAGTAATGATTCATTTAATATACATAGAGACTTGTATACTCTATGGAAAAGACTTGGAAGCAAATTGTGATTTTTGGGTCTCGCTGGCAATGCATCCGCAAGGATGCATTTGTCCAGCTGGAGACGTATAGTGATCAGTCTGGGGGGAAGGAGGACAAGAGGGTGTACAAGCTTTTCTTCCTGGATTCGTGTGCGCGAACGCGCACGTTCCGTCCTGCGCCGCCCTCCCATACTCCCAGCCTAACGCGCATGCATGCACACAGACACACATACGCGCGCACACGCACTTACACTTACACAGACACGCAGGCACCCAGACAGGCAACCCCCTCCTCCTCCCCCACAGTCACACACGCATACACACAGACTCCAAGACACATACACACACGCACGCTCACACACATACACAGTCCGCCGGGGCGCGCGCGCACACACATGCCCCCCCCGCCCCCCCGCCCTCGCAGGCCAGCAACAAAGCGAAGCCCCACTCACCGGCAGCAGGACTCTTCCTCCCTTCTTCGGCACCCGGGCGCAGGGTAGGCTCCTGCCTGCTCCGGTGCTCCTCACATACATATGTTGTTGTGGATTAAAGATGCACCCAAATTTGGAACAGATTCGGATGAGACAGTGATGAGCTTCATTGAAGAGTATTCAACATGTGCTGTTCCGAAAACTACTGAAGAAAACAGTGTAAGGCAACAAGTTTCACGCTTTTAATCCCATCGTTGTGGAAAGTACTGTCGTCGAAAATTCAGAAACAAGGACAAGTTCTACACAAAATGTCGTTTCGGCTTTCCACGACCAGTGATTCTAAAGGAAGAGTATATAATTTGATGTCTTCTCTGCAACATACTGTGATGAGGAAATCCCAAAAAAATACATACAATTTAAAAAGAAACAAAGAGTCCAAGTACATCAACGACTACAACCCAGTGATTTTGTCCATGTGGAATGCTAACATGGATATTCAATTAGTTGCTGACAACTCTATTGCTGTGGCTCGATATGTGACGTCTTACATCACAAGAAAAGAAAAGACAGAACTGAAGGAAATGTGGGAGGACATTTCACATGAAAAGATTTTAAGCAAGAAATTATACAGTTACAGTCTGAAGATGTTGTCGCATCGAGAAATTGGAGCATATGAATGTTCTGATCGATTGTCATCAGCAAGTCTCTATGCCAAATCTAGAACCATCATTTGGGTGAGTCTACGTCTTGCTGCAACATGAAATCGAGTTTTGAAATCTGTACAAGAAATAGAGTATTTGTCGGAGAAAGAACCAGAAAGTACAGATATTTTGAAGACAAACATGTTGGATACATACTATCCAAATAGAAGTAGTCATCTTGAGAACAGTTGTTTGTATGAAGTTCTGCAAAACTATATTTATAAGAGAACCATGAGAGAAGATATCAACAATGGAATATATGCTATCATTGGGTGTGAAGGATGCCTAGTGAGACAGAAAAAAGGCCATTTGATTAATCATCGAAAATTGAGTTGCGAAAATCCAGAGAAAAGGGAATTTTACTATTTAGCTCTTTTGCAACTCTTTAAGCCATGGCGTACAGAAGAGGAACTACTTGGAGATTTTCTCTGTTACGAAGATTCTTTTAATGCAACCAAGGATACCATAGAATGTCCTGTTTTTCCAAATTATCTGCAAATATTGAACGAAGAAATAGAGCAAGAAGCCACAATTGCTGCAGAGATTGCTAGAGACAGTTCTCAAGACAGTCAGAGTTCTGGTTCATTGAGTCAGGATCCACTTGGAGGACCAATTATTCAAAATGAAGCTGCCACTGCCATGGATGAGTTGGAAAGAGCTATGGAACAAGCTCAAGATGATGTAGTTAACTTAGAAGATTTGGTGAAACAACTAAACCTTGAGCAGAAACAGATATATGATGAAGTCACAGAACAGATTGAACATGGATTCACTCATGAGAAAAAAGAGTGCTCATGTATATCATTTAAACCAGTCCAACTGTACGTAAGTGGAGAAGCGGGAACTGGAAAAAGTTTTCTGATTAAAGAAATTGTAACTTATCTGCAGAAAAGGACTGAATCACCGCTATCTTGTGTTGTTACCGCTCCAACTGGGCTGGCAGCACATAATATTAAAGGGATTACTTTACATTGTTTACTGATGCTGCCAGTGGAGCATGATAACAAATTGCAATATCACAAGCTATCTGGAGATGCGTGTTGCGAAGTTTCGAGAGTCCTGAAGAAAATGAAACTTCTTATCATTGATGAAGTAAGCATGGTGTCAAATATAATGCTTGCTTTTGTGCATTTGAGAATGCAAGAAATTCTTAGAACAGACTATGATGTCTTATTTGGAGGAAAACATATTATTGTTTTTGGAGATCTACTGCAGTTGACTCCAGTGAAAGGACAACCTGTGTTCAAAATGCTCACGCATGAAGATACCAGGAAATGCCTAGGAAGCATTGGAAACGTTAATATATGGTTAAACTTCAAATATGCAGAACTGCTTCAAAATATGCGGCAGGCAAAGGATGAAGATTATAAAAATATTCTACAAGATGTAAGAATCGGAAAAGTAAGTCAGCATGGGAAAGAAGCTTTACATGGACGATTAATTTCAAGTTTGTACCCAAATGAAAACATTCTTCTAGAGAATATTTTTAAGAAAATTAACGAGAAGAAATCTGGCATATGTTTGTGGCCAACTCTGAAAGAATGTTCCATGTTCAACAACACAATGTTAAAGCTAGAAAATGAAGAGATAGTGAAACTGGAAGCTATAGATAAAATAGAACATATGGGAGCAACAATTATTTTGTCTGAAAATTTGAAAATAAAAAAATTGGATTCATTAGAGAAGACTATACCTAAAACTGCTGGTTTTGAAAAGACTCTGAATGTGTGTTTAAATTGTCGTATCAATTTGAGAAGGAATTTAAATGTTGAAAGAGGTCTGGTAAATGGAGCAATGGGTCATGTTGTTGGTTTTTTTAATTACAAAAATAGAGATGGAATTGAAATTTTAAAAATTTAATTTGATGGCATTGACGAAATAGAACAAATTTGTCGTTGTTCAGCTAGATTTTTGCTTGTGAAAGACTTATATGTTCGCCGAAAACAGTTTCCTATTTGTTTGGCATATGCGGTGACAATTAATAAATCTCAAGGTTTAAGTGTAGATAGCGCTTTGGTGAACATTGGAAGTTCTGTGTTTAAAAAGGGTATGGCATATGTGGCATTATCACGAGTCAGAACTTTATCAGGATTGTACTTGATTGAGTGTGATGAAACAAAGATTTGTCCAGATCTAGATTGTGTTAAAGAATACAATAGGTAAAGAAGAGAGTATGCTCCACATTTGCCTTAATATCCTCTGTTTGAAAAACGTGTGGTAGGCCGAAAAAGAAGAAATGAGAATAATTGCAGTGACGTAGTAGCAAAAAGACAAAAAGTAGATGAAACTGTAATTGTAAGGAGAAAGAAAAAGGATTCTGTTGAAGATGTTGTTGGATTTCAGTTTGAAAACAGTTCTGGTGTCAACTGCTATGCTAATGTAGTGGTTAATGTTGTTTTTTTCCTCAAAATATACAAGAACAGATTGTTGAAAATCGGGATCAAAGATTCTGTTGTTTGTTGAATTCCGTGTTTGAGAAATGTAGCAGTGATAGAGCAAAAATAGAAAGTGTTTCAGAAATCCGAAATCTTCTAGACATATGTTCTGGTCAAAATCAATTTTCACAGAATATTCAGCAGGATTGTCAGGAATTTTTAATGTATATGTTTGATGTATTGGAAGATGAAGGTGTAGATATAAAACATCTTTTGAGCCTTTCTTATCAATGGCAGCATGACTGCGACAACTGTACTTTATCAAGTACAACTAGAATAGACACTGAAAGATTTATATATTTGACATTACCAGACTGCAAATCAGTGCCTTTTAATAATCTAGTTAAAGCAGCGGATCACAATATGGTGTGTACCCAATGTAAGTCTGCAATGCTGTCCACATTATTTATACAAAATTATGGTCAGTATGTCATTTTAATGTTCCAACGATGTAGACCTGATGGAACTAAATTGACAACTTCTATTAAAAATTTCGTGGCTTCTCAGTTATCAATATCAGGAAAAACCTTTGCAACTGTAGCTATTATTTATCATGACGGTCCTTCTACAACATCAGGGCATTACACATGCTATTTAAAAAGTTGTAAAGGTTGGACTCTCTGTAACGACACTCATTTGACTTTCAAACAACGTTTGCCTTTTGACTTAAACAATTCATACCTAGTGTTTTTGGAACCAAAATCTAAGTAAAGGTAATTGGCCTATGAAAACGGGAGCAGTTAATACAGGTTATTTTGCTGTTAAAAAATATACTGTGAGTAAAAGTGATCCAGGTAATATAAAAAATGGACTTGTCATATAGGTACTGTAAGTGGATCTCATAGTAAGTGATATTAGTATTACACAAAATGATGAACATGAGTGAGTCAGAGATGGTTTTACAAATACTTAAATATTGTGAAAATGTTGTATGAGCCTTTCTTTCAGAATGTCGGAAAAAAGGTAATTTCAGAGTTTCTTAGAATTAATTTGAAAATATACTCATACATCTGACACTATTTGGCTAAAAGGAAAGGTACAGGAATGAGTAAAGAGTCATGACTGAAAAAAAGGAGTATATGAAAATAATGAAAATATTTCAGATGTTCTTGGAGCTTTTCTTCTAGAAAGTCGATGAAATTGATTTTTTAGTGAACAGCAGAGTACTTTGTAACGAGAAAAGGACCTCCATGATATACTATTTGGCCTCAAGGAAAAGTAAGTCAATCAAAGATTAGTGTACATTTGTCATTTGTTAGTATCTAAGTTTTTTTAAAAAACGCAATCTTTTAGATTCTGTTTTTTTTCCCGCTGTCATATGATGAGTAATTTGAACTCACTGTTTTAAGTGAAATTCAATATATTCTGAGAACAGCAAAACTAAACTATGTAACATGTTGTACAAGTTATTCTATACTTTGGATTGTGTAAATTAAATTGTATTCCCATTGTCTGACACTCACTTTCCTTTTTCCATCCTCTTTCAGCTCGTTTTACTCACTTATAATGTCTTTCTCTCACTCTCTGTAACTCCCGTTCCTTTACCACTTCTTTGACAACCCCTCATTCTCATTTCAACTGTCAGCATCCCCTCTCTCCCTTGCATAACGTTTCAGCTTTCATTATCTCTGCTTTACTTCCCTTTTCCGTATTTTCCTCCTTTGCTCATTTAGTAATTCCTGTTTATTCACTCAGCAGTATTGTCGCACTCTATCACTATAAATCACCCACTCTCCCTCGCTTATCATTGTTTGCTCCTTTCTTTTGACCTTTTCTCTCTATTTTTCGTTCACTACCTCTATGTCCTCAGTGCCTCACTCTCCTTGTGTTATGTTCACTTGTGTTTATCTACCTTCTATCATTTCTTTTACAACAACTTCACAGCTCCTCTCTCATTGTTCATCATCCCATTTCTTTTACTCTGGTTCCATTACTATCCCTCATTTCCTTTCTTTCAATGTCCTTCTCTTTACTTTCATCAACTAATTATTTTCTCTCAGTACCACTGTTTTAGTCGTCTTCTCCTCTCTTTCCTTTTTTTGCTCCCTTACTCATTTCCTTTGCTCACTCATTGTACTCCACCTCACTCAGTTTTTCTCTTAGTGTGTCTGTCTACTAACTTCCTCACTCCATTTCCCTCAATCGTTGTATATTATCCTCTCTCCCTTCATCCCTTCACTCTATGACTGTTCTTCACTTACTCTCAGTTATCTTTTATTCCTCATTTGTCTAAATGCATCCTTAATTAGACTCGTTTCTGTCTCAGTCATTATCTTTTTACTTACTACTGTTTCCTGATTTAGTTTTGCTAACTCACATTGTTTTAGTATCTTTCTTACCTTCAGTTCATTTCTCTGTTCTTCTCTTCCTCTCTGTCAGTGAATCTATATGCCTTACTCTTAGTAATTTGCTCTCCTTCTATTTCATGTTCTCTCTTTTTGTCCTTCTACCTTACTTTATTTCCCTTTCTGTGTCCTTCACTCCTACTTTATTTCTAAATACACTGTTATGATTTTTAACCTCTTCATTTGTATCTTTTAATTTAAAATACATATTTTACTAATTATAACTTATTTTTTCTTCTCTCTTTCACATATACAAAGTGTAGTAAAAACATGTAATTAAGTTTACATTAATTATATGGTAAGTGTGACTAAAAAAATGTAGTTTGTCATCACACTTTGCTTTAACCTCACTAATATTTTCTCAACGAACCTCACTCCTGTTTCTTTACTCTGCTTCCCTCACTTATTCTCCATGTTTACTCCCCTTTCCCTATTTCCCCTCTCATATTCAACTTCTTTCAGTTCCCATTCTTTACTTCACTTACCCTCTGTTCCCTTCCTTTACTTCTTCACTCATTCTATTTTTCTTAATTATTTACTTCACTCCTACACACACACCTCATCCCCCTCCCAACACATACACACACCTCTGACATACGCCTCCCACACACACCACACACACACCTCATACACACCCCCCACACACTATCTTCACACACATACACATTCCATACACACACATACATCCCACACACATACCCCCCACACCCACACACGCCTCACACATATCTCACACATCCTCACCTCCACCCACACTGGAACACCCCACACACCCACACCCACAGACACACCTTACACACCCACACCCCGACCTACACCCACTGACTCCCTATAAGTCACACACACTGCATTACTTACCTTTCTTTGCTGTTTCACTCAAACCCATTCAGGCACTGTTTCCTTTACTCTCTTTGTCCTTTCTCTTTGTCACTCCCCATGTCTTATCCTAATTCAATTTTTCACCCTCTTTCACCCCTCTTTACTTACACTAACTGGTCTTTTCTCACCCTCCTTCACCGTTCTTCATTTATCCCGGTTCCGCCACTACCCTTCATTCCCCATTTTTTACTGTCCTTTCTTTTTCTTTCAACACCCACTCACATTCTCCCACTATCTCTACTTTAGTCTTCTTCCTCTCTCTTCCTTTCCTTCGCACCTTTAGTCATTTTACTTTTCTCACTTTCACCCTAATACACCTTCTCTGTTTTTTACTATGTAATAAACAATCCCTCTGTGTTTCTCCCTGTAGCTCTCTTTCTCTTAACATTACTCTCTTTGTGTTCTTCCCTCATGCTAACTCCTTCATTATTTTTTTCTATTTTTTTTGGGTGCGCGCCCTGGTATGCGTACCCTAAGGAAAAGAAATTGACAGAGATTCTTTAAAAATATAGGTTTATTTTTATAAATTAAAGGTAGTTCTAAAAAGAACTGTTTTTTTTCTTATTATTGTTATTTTATATTTTTTTAATGTTTTTTAGAACATTTTGTACTTTTTTTGGCTTTTCAAAACAGTTTTATATTTTTTTTGTATTTTTTATGGGGAGAATCAAAAAAAAGGGAATTGAAAATTGCTCAACTGGAGCAAAAAACAAAAAAATGAAAAAATTAGGCTTTTTTGGGGCAATTGTGATTGTCTCCAGCAAGGACGACGAGCTTTACGCTCTTTTCACCATAGGCGATGAGCTTGCCACAATGAATACATGTAATTCTAAAATCTGAAAATCGTGGTTGAATGCAAGGCATCGTTTCCGTTGTTTCTGGTCCCGATGGAGTGGGTTGCTTTCTTTTGGAGATGGTCCTTGAAGAATGGGGAGGTTACTGGCCAGTTCCCTGATCTCTGCAGCAGAATAGTTGTTTGGATGCTTGCGAGTCATATGTCTAATCATGGTATTATTACCAAAAGAATATTTTTTGTTTGGGTTGCCCCTTGAGAGTTCCATGCCACAGATTAGGCAAGTTACCTTGGCCGCATTGACTTTTTTCTTGCTCTTTGGGATTGAAAAAAGCTCCCATACAATGTGTGGCCTTGGCTTGTATGGGGTATTGTCTTCAGGCAGCCATCTTCTCCCCTCCTCCTCTTCCTCTTCCTCCTCCTCCTCTTCTTGACCACCAATGTACTGTTGTGGTGGTCCTCTTGGTGGTGGTGGTGGTGGTGGTGGTGGTGGGGGTGGTGGCGCAGATGCTCAAGCTGTTGCTGCTACAGTAGCCATTTGAAAGTACAAAATAATTCTCTTTATTGTTGAAACAGGTCTTCCTCAGTCAAAGGACAAAGTCAGAATAAGGAAAATAGGTGGGGTCTTTCACCATTTGGAAAAAAAACTGTCCTGAACCAATGAGAAGTGTTATTTTCAGGTCACATGACCAGGGCTTTCATAATTTGGAAACCAAAACTGTTCTGCACCAATGAAAAGTGTTATTTTCAGATCACATGACCCGACGCGCTTACGCTACGCGCCCCGGGGCGCGCAGGTAGTCGCGCTCCGGGGCGTGCCCGGGGGTGCATAGCGTAAGCGCGTCAGGATGTTGCGCGATCGTATGCGCTCGCGTGCTTCCGGGTGCACATACGCAGTGCGTCATATGACGCATCACGCGGTTACGCGAAACGTCACGATGTTGTTTTCGTTCGCGAGAATATCGCTAACGGGACGCTCCCCGGTACGCGCCCCGGGGCGCGCCGTAACATTGCGCTTACCCGTGCGTTGACCGGTACGCTCCCCGGGAGCTCCCCGGGGCAAAAAAAAATAAATGATTACATAATTATACAATATAAAATTTGTTATAACATTTTTGACTTTTTATACCTATAGAGATTTTCTATTAAAAAACCATTGAAATTCACTGAAAAAACCATAGGTTTCACACGAGTTATAGTTAGGAATTAGCATTTAAAAAACCTATTAAATTCACTGAAAAAACCATAGGTTTCACACCAGTTATAGTTAACTGGAAATTTTACTCGCATAAAACCATTGAAATTCCCACGTTATAGTTAGTTGGACTCACTATAACTTGCGCGTGCAGTGCACTGCTGATGACATCACATATTACATCACTAATGACATGGTCAGTGACATCACTCATGACATCACTGTTGACACCATCCTTGTGACAGAGTTACAGACCTCCTTTCACTGTAATGTAACCCTAGAAACACATATTCAAAAATAGAAACTACACTTTTCAAAAAAATGGAGATACCCATACCAGTTACAACAATCAATTCAATAATTCCACCATCTATATACACATCCACTCATTCATCAACAGTTCTATATAGTCACTCATACATATACTCACGCATCATATGTAGTGATACACCTATACATCCTGTTACACACCGACAGTCATCTAAAAAATACTGTGACACATACTCACACATGCAAATAAACTATTAAATATCCATTTATTTGCATATACAGCTATACACACACTAGCAATTTACTTGTAAATAAACTTACACATACTTACTCTCTTAAACAATCACTTATAGAAACACATACTAATTTAAACAGGAACTCTTACAATCTCTTATTCTCACATATACTCACCTATATACATAAATATTCACATATCCTAGATTAAAACATATGTAGTTACTGATAAAGACACTAGTGAGACAGTCATTCACTCACTAACACACACATATACACACTCATCCACCCATACATTCCTGCACATATGCTGTCTTTTAAACACATACAAAGAGAGAGTCAGTCATTCATGCATCTATGTGCTAGGTAATACCCCCACCAAACCATACAGACACATACTGATACTAAGAAAAACATCTAATAACCCATATACATACACATGTAGCTACTCACCAACCCATGCAGCCACTTATACACAAAGTGAAACATTAATACATATATTTAAATATTTAAACATTACTCACTAATATATGTATTCACTAAGATACACTTAATAAGCCAGTTAACCAATCATTTTTTTTTTTAAATCCATGTAAACACTTATTTAAACATTTATTCTTCACTCAACTGTAGTTACTGATAAAGACACTAGTGAGACAGTCATTCACTCACTAACACACACATATACACACTCATCCACCCATACATTCCTGCACATATGCTGTCTTTAAAACACATACAAAGAGAGAGTCAGTCATTCATGCATCTATGTGCTAGGTAATACCCCCACCAAACCATACAGACACATACTGATACTAAGAAAAACATCTAATAACCCATATACATACACATGTAGCTACTCACCAACCCATGCAGCCACTTATACACAAAGTGAAACATTAATACATATATTTAAATATTTAAACATTACTCACTAATATATGTATTCACTAAGATACACTTAATAAGCCAGTTAACCAATCATTTTTTTTTTTAAATCCATGTAAACACTTATTTAAACATTTATTCTTCACTCAACTTTTACATATACATATATAACATATATTTATTTTTCAGAAAGACACACATTCACTGGATGGTGTCATCAGTGATGTTATGAGTGAGGTCACTGACCATGTCATGAGTGATGTAATATGTGATGTCATCAGCAGTGCATTGCACGCGCAAGTTATAGTGAGTTCAACTAACTATAACGTGGGAATTTCAATGGTTTTATGCGAGTAAAATTTCCAGCTAACTATAACTGGTGTGAAACCTATGTTTTTTTCAGTGAATATATATGTATATATTCACTGAAAAAAACATAGGTTTCAGACACGTTATAGTTAGAAATTAGCATTTAGAAACCTTAGAAATTCACTGAAAAAAACATAGGTTTCACACACGTTATAGTTACGAATTAGCATTTAAAAAACCTTGCAAATTCATTGAAAAAAACATAGGTTTCACATATGTTATAGTTAGCTGGACATTTCACTCTTACAAAACCATTGAAATTACCCTGTTATAGTTAGTTCAGCTAACTATAATCTGCGCGCCCGCAATGCACTGCTGATGACATCACATATTACATCACTCATGACATGGTCAGTGACATCACTCATGACATCACTGATGACATCTTAAATAACATCACTGATGACAACTATGGTTTTTTCAGTGAATTTCTAAGGTTTTTTAAATGATAATTGTTAAATGTATTAATTTTTTGATTTCTTTCTTTTTAAACTTTTTTTCTTCATTTTATAATAAATATTGACATTTTCTTTTTTTTATTTATATTTTATATTTTAATGTAAACTAAAAACAAAACCAAATGCAAAAAAATATATAATATATATATATTTTTTTTTTTTTAAATATAAACATTCATTTCTACATTTTCTACTGTAGGTTGTACTGAGCGCGTACGGTGGCATACGTCACAAATACCTACGCACAATCATGTGACTTCAAAAGAAGAGATTTCATTGGTTCATAATACTTCCTATTCCAACTGTTGAAAGACCCCTCCCATTTTGATCATTCTACTTGGACTTTCTGAGGAGCAGGATCATTTATTTGGAGCTGTAGAAATGTTTTCATCAAAATGGCTGGAGTACCTCAATCACCCTCTGACCATTCATCAGATGAAAATTAATTCTTAAATGAGCCTCCTCAGAAGAAAAAAAAAGAAGCTTTCATATAGAAATGCTTCAGTTTTCCAAAAGGGCAAAAAAAGGTGAATTCACCTAAGGTCACATATGTGATGTAACATTGTCAAGAGGTGTTTTGTGTACACTAAGGAGGGCGGGGAGGGCGGGGAGGGTGAGGATTAGACCCGTTGCACCCGTTCATATACCGATCATGCAAATTTTACCCACATTTCGGGTAGAAATTCCAAGTAAGTGCCTGCAACTTATTGTGCAAACGTCTCTGCTTCAGATGCCTTCATCCAGGGAGTTGTATTTACAACGTGACAAAATACTACAATGTGCAATAACAAGTGCTTTGAAAAATGAAAGTTAGTACCGTCATTAATACTTTTTAATAAAATAAGTATCTATTTTAACATAAGTAGTCGTTATACAAGTGATTATTACATAGTACGGCATAACATAGCATCGCACACTGGAGCTCAGGCTTTTTATTCTCCACAGATATTTGGGACCAGTATATTCTGATGCGAGATGAGTAAATATTTGATTAATATTCCATTTTAAAGTACCAGCTGGCCATGAGCACCTAGGACCTGTGAAAAGTCTGAGAACTGTATATATTTTGCCTTTCGCTGTGATGTTATACGTTATCAGTTTAGCATTTGCAGAGTAAAAGATGAATGTTGACAATAATGTACTTGAAACGAAAACCAGATTTTTTGTAGAAATCAAGGGTGGCCATGTGTATTATATTCTCAGACAATCAGAGGCCAGTCACAGTCTAGTGGTCCTTACAAGGGAGAGGCAGAGAAAGCGACCCTAGGCAGCAGAGTGTTCCCAGTTCCAACTAATATGACCACATAACTTCTGTTTTGCTACTCTGAAATGGTTCCTTTTGAAATCTGGAGGAACGTTTAAAATAGCATGCATCATATGTAAAGATGGCTTCCCACATGAAACATCCAAGCTATCTGACATAATAGCTCATACAAATCTCTGGTAGCACGAGGGACCCGAGGTGTAAATCCCCTTTATGCATAGAAACCCCTCATTTCAGAACAGTAACGCTCCCAGTCCCAATTCATCTTTATCCGAAAACAATCCGTGATCTGGAACGCCGGTGCCTTCTCGACATACACCAGCCTTGTCGCTTCACAACTTTTTAAAAAGACAACTCAAAATTTACTGTTTATAACATAACGTCACGTATATTTGGTACACGTTCATCCGTGGTCATCTTGGCACTGAATAACAGATGTATATGTTTACCCACCTCAATTGTGCTTATTGTATTGGACTCAAGAGGATGAAAGGCTGAGTGGACATGCATGGATTTGAAACTGTGACCATGAGGTCAAACACAGGCCCCCACAGTGATCGCATTACTCCACAAAACCACTAGATCCAGTGAACTTCATTGCCAATAAATTCCAATGGACGCCCGTTAAAGTGGGGAGAAACACCCAGTGGGTGTGTTACACACTAAATTCATTTGACCTCAGATGAGAGACATCCCTCTGTATTATCTGGATGTTCCCTTTAGCTAGTAGTAGTTTTGTAAGAGTCCTTCTAAATGTCCATGTATTTTGAGAAGATCCACCAGATGGAAGATATAAACACCAAGGACATACTGTCAGGACAGGTCCCCATCAGGATTTTTTTTCACACATTCCAGGTTGTTTGCATCTCAATAGCTGAAGGTGCTTCTGAATTTGCTTTATAAAGTATTCCGTCCTTGTAGTATATCGTCCCCCCCAGCCACCTACAAGTATTTCTTATCTCTTTCAAGCAGCGCTTTTCCAGCCACTGCGGCCTTGTCAGGTTCTTGTAAAAACTATGTTATGTTTAGAAGCCAATTACATGCATAGTGAGTCATCGTGAGTGACATGGCCGACCAGATGGCACCCTGCTAAGCCCCTTCCATGATTAGCATTCTGGTAGGAGCCCATAGCTGCCTGTGCATGCCCACATCATGCCCTTGTGGAGGCACAAGGACCATCAGCAGGAGCGGCAATGGCGACCTGCATCTGAAATCTGGATGGGACCGAGGTGATCATCAGGTCTGTCGCTGTTTTTCTATCACATAGTAGTTTTCTCAGGGCTGGTGAAAGAAATTCACATTTTACAGATGGAAAGTAACATGTAGGATCATTTTTCTACGATCACAAAGAGTGTTTGCTGAGGCAAGATTTGATTACTTCAAATGCAGGTATTAAAGTGCTCCTGCTGTTTTGGGAATTCACTAAGGTAGACATAGATTTGGGTGGAAGCCGAGCACCGTATATAAAACGGCAGATCAGGGGGCTGGCTAACATTGGTGCAGCAGGCGCAGTGACACCAGGGCCCAGAGGCCTGGCGGGCCCACTGAACCCTCGTTGCTGTGTTTCACACAGTGGCAGTTGGCACATTTATTTACTCGTACTGCCAGTCACCGGTGTATTCAACTGTGTAGCCTTTGACCGTGTCATGTATGTGCATGTAACTTGCATGATCGAGGTAACTCTTAGCAGCAATACTACGTGTCTCTCGGACATCTTTCAAGTGCTCACCGTCCTTTTTTCCCAGCACCCCCACCCACCAAGGGGCGGCAATCAGAGGGATAGCACCGGGCGCCACAAGCTCTAGCTACGCCCCTGCAAGTGGAAGTGAAAAGATAGAAACTGTGAAATTCAACATAAATAAAACAAATATGCAAGTACATAGAACAGTGTATGCACAGTCTGTAGAAGTTTGAAACACTCTACGCCCTAAGGCCCACTTTGTACCTTAAATACTTGACTACTGACAAAGGCCTCATTTATGAGAATTTGCTGTAGAAAAGTGCAGCATGCCTTCCTACTACGCTTCCCTACGGCAAAAAAAGGCAGGAAAGCACCATATCTATAAGATACAGCACATTCCTATTCTTGGTCTGCCTGCCTCAACGCAGGAACCTTTGCACAATGGTACAAGGCTGCATGCGTTGCAAGGATGAATATTTTTTTACAGGTAGGGAAACCTTTTTGTAGAAAAATAAACACAAGAGACTTTTCCTTTTTCTACGTGTGCTGCAGAAAGCAGCACACCAAAAAAAGTGCCTTAGTGCTGCCTGATAAATATCACGCTGACAGCTGTGCCACGGAACATCACAAAAAGTGACGTTCAAATGGTGCAAGAAGTCTCATAAATGAGGCCGTGAATGATAACAATTCTGCAAGGAGAGCATCTAGGTGAAAGAGTGTTTGCTGCAAGTGTAAGGAAAGACACTAGTGAATTGAAGGTATAAAACACAAATTTGCTGGTACAAAGAACAGTGCATGCATAGTCAAAAGGGGTTTGAAACAGTTCATACCCTAAGCCCACTTTACCTCATAAACACGTTAATAGACACTTTTGGGCTTATGCTGCATCAAAACCCTGCACCTGCTTGAAGCAAGTGTAAGGATTGACACAGCATTATGAGCATAGGGCCCCAACAACATTGCTGGAGCTACATTGCGCTTTGAACGAAAGTCAAGCAATGCACCACCTTCATAACACAAATACATCACATATCTGTGTCATTTTTGCTCCATAATATACCACATTGTAAATATGGTGCATCCATTGTGAGGATGTCACAGTGCACAATAACTGACATACCTGTGGGGATGTACCACTTATTGTACATCTGTTGATTACTGTTTGAATGTAGTGAATGGATTACAGCACATGCCTTTCCTTTTCCCCTCTACCATAACTCAATGGTGTGCCTGTGCCAACCTGGGAAGTGCAGCAGTGCTAACAGCTCTGATCTATAGGCTAGACGAAGGGAAATACTGCCTGTCTATTACCTACAAAAAAGCACACTAAAGGCTTTCAGTGTTAATCGGGGCTCTAAAATTCCTTTTGTGGAAATTCGCTCAGTGTCTTGAACTTGCTGCACAAAGCCTTAACCTTGGCCTCGGCTACTTGCGCACGGCAAAGCCAGGGAAGCCTCTTGCAGAGAAGCTGCATGTATAATATGCATGCCAAGTAAAAAATGTGTGTGCATGCGTTCATAGTTTATCTTCACTTTTGGTGCACACCAGAGCTGTTCTGCATAGAACCATTAGAGAGATGTTTCATGGCTGCTCTCTGAAAATTCAAGGCACGTTCTCTCTGTTTGCTCTCTCATTTATTGATGGTAGAATATTCATGATGTGTTATAAGCTAAAACTGTGCACATTTTAGCAAGAGTAAACCCTATTGAAGAAGTGCACTGTGTATGGATCAAGGCTTTTCTTGTGTTAGTGGTCTCTACACAGCAAACATCTTCTCTTGCAAAGGGCTCTAGTAAAACCCTTACAGGGTAGAAACCAGTATAGAATTCAAATTCAGTTGGGTGTAAGGGAGGGTTTCCTGCTGAAAGAAAATTGCAAAACGTGTTGACTTCCCCCCCTGCGGTCTTGTAGCAACAGAGACAGAGGGAAACAGAGAGAGTGAGTGACATAGACGAAGAAAGAGTAAGAGAGAGTTAGAGAGCAAGCAAGAGAAAGGTAAACAGAGAGAAAGACGAAGGGAGACAGAAAATGACAGAGAAAGAGAGGGAGATAGACGAAGATAGAGACAGAGAGAAGGAAGGTGAAAGAGATTAAAACAGAAACAGACAGATACAGATAGATACAGAGACAGGGACAGAGAGATAGAGACAGAGACAGGCAGAGATAGAGATACAGAGAGGGAGACAGAGGGAGGAAGACAGGGACCTGGTAATAAAAGCTATAAAACACAACTTTGCTAGTGCATAGAAGAGTGCATATATAATCAATAGAAGTTTGAAGCAGTACATGTCATAAGGTTTACTTTCCATCATGAGTACTTAGATACTACCTGAATGATTGCAATTCTACAAGAAGAGTCTCTCAAACCATTTTTTATTTTAAATCATACATTAATTCCTGTAACATTTTATAATTTAATAGAGTGTCTATCATAATTTCGTCTGAAATTTCATTTTCTGGATGATCAATTTCAAAAGTCATTTCCTGAAACTCAATGTCGTCTAATGCTTGAGCAAAATCATCATACAATGTTTTGTCTAAAAAATCGCAGGTGACATCTCCAGCAGCAATACCTTTATCTTCATTCTCGCTCCCCATGAAAGGTATATTTAGTTCCTCAATAAAAGTGTTACTAATTTCAAAACTAATTTCCGTATTTATCTGTTCTTCTTCCATAGTACATTTTGTAATGTTGTTATTCCTTGTAAAAAAACATAAACACTTCATTTTATCATTTTTCCTAATACATAATACAAATCTAGGTTTATCAACTACTTTGCCATTTAAAAAATATTATACAAAAAACATTCTCAACTACTTTATATGATTATATCAATGAAATTGCTTATATGAAATGTTAGTTTAAAATGTTTCTTACATTTTCAAACCAGTCACTTTTTATCACTATAGAAAAAAACTAGGACTATTATAACAAAATGCAGTACTAAAAAAAGTAGAAAATATCTATTCACCTTACCAATTATAAAGTAGTTAATGTGTTGTAGTTAAATGCAAAGAATACAGGTTCACTCTGTATATATTTTTCTTAATTTCTTGAAAAATGTTTAAAAGATACAAACCATCTTTACAAACGTATGTATACCATGGACGTTCTCTTACTCCAGCTCTGTAGAAGTACATCCCATCGATCATTTTTAACACTTAGTTATACTTACCTTCAAAATAATAAATTAAAAGAAAAAAAATATTATAAATTTAGCATCTGTAGAAGACAATTTGTAAAGCATTTCAGATGCCTTTTTTGCTGTTCTCTAAATAAATTGAAATTCAATAGAAGCAGTGAGTTCAATAGCACTCATAACATAACAATAGGCAAAAAAAGACAATCAAGAAGATTATCTAAAAAAAGAAAAAAAAAACAATCTCAATAACAATCTTAAATATTTTTTTCAGAGACAAATTTCTTACATAACTAAGAGATATGGCAAACAATCTTGAAAAAACAAAACATCATCATTTATTTTCTTTCATTATAAACAATATTACTTAGAAATATATGCAGTGAAAATATAAAACAAAAAGTCATTAAGAGTTTCACAAACTTTTCCCCATGGCCAAATAGTATGTGTGAAATTCTTAGTTTAAAATGTGTTCAATAGAAACTTTGAGCGTCTGCCTCCCAGCGTTCAGATCCAAACCCACTGACACATACCACCAAAAACAACTTCCACGACACAATTAAGCACGTCACCAAGTGAATAAGGAACAGCTCTTTAAACATGAATTCACACAATATGAAGATACTCTTTCTCAAACTCACCCCCTTAGCTTTAGATAACTCCTGCTGATCAACTACACTATGAACAGTACTAACACCTACTGACCATGTACACAACCTATGATTCATATTGAACTCCTTCCTCTACAAGTGTAAACATGTCTACAGCATTTCCTCATACTGCTATAACACCCTCAACATTCTCCACAACATTTACAAGTATATCCTAAAGAAAACAAGAAGAAACAGACTACACTGTAGCAACACACTCTATACATGAATTCCAGCCAAACACCTACAAAAAATCCAAAAGACCACCACCTGACTGATTATGAATGTTCCCTGCTGCAGCCACATCACTCACCACCTAATACACCTACACTGCCTCAATATCATCAAGAGGATCACCTTTAACCTCCTCACCCTCACTTACAAAATACTCTACAACACCAGACTAATGTACCTTAACAGCCGTAATCCTAAAAGGCCAAATTTTGAACTTAAAATTTTGGCTTTAAAGATATTAGGTAAAAATTTAGTAACTCTTTAGGCAAACATTGCTTAAAAACTAATTGTGTATCATTACAATGTATCCAACCTTTCAGACATTTTAAATAAACTGTGTAATGTCCAGATGTTGTAGAAGGTCCATCATGAAAAATAATTGAAACAGCTACACATGTTCTTCCTGATATTGAAACTTGACCAGCTACAACATTTTTAATTAAAGTTTTCAATTTTCTTCCATCAGCTCTAGAATGTTGCAGCATTAAAATAACATACTGTCCATATCGTTGTATAAATAATGTTGATGATATTTCTGATTTACATTGGCTCCACTCCATGTTTTGACTTGCTCCTCTAACTAGATTGTTAAAGGACACTGATTCACAGTCAGTTAAAGTCAAATATATGAATCTTTCACGTTAGTGTTACATGTAAAAAAACAATTTTGACACTCATGTTTCCATTTATAAGAAAGGCCAAAAATGTTTTCAATATCTATACCTTCATCTTCCAGTACACCAAGCATAAATATTAAAAATTCCTGAAAATCTTGTTGAATAGTCTGTGTAAATTTAGTAGTACCAGAACACATGTCCAAAACATTGTGAATATCAGAAACACTTTCTATTTTACTTTTGTCACTACTACATTTCTCATAAACAGAATACAACAATGAGCAGAATCTTTCATCTCGATTTTCAAAAATTTGCTGTTGCAAACTTTCAAGAAATAAAACAACATTAACTACTACATTAGCATAGCAGTTGACACCACAACTATTTTCAAACCGATAACCAACATTCTCTTCAACACTGTAACATCAGACTTTTGCACCCCCCAGCGCTTTAAAAATCATCTTTCCCCCCTCCCTGCAGCTCCGGTCCCACCCTCGGCTGAGTGTTGACGCCGAGGGTTGGGCGCCGGTTTTGGCGGCCATCTTGGGTCAGGCTGGGTTGGGGAGGCTATAGACAAGCGCTATAAAAGGCGCCAGTGACCTGGAAAGCGGTAACATCAGACTTTTGCACACACCTTTCCCCTCCTGAGGCGGAAGCCGGGAGGTCTCTTGATTTTCCTTTAATTTTAATAGCATTTTCGTGATTTTACTCGTTTGCCACTTGTGCCTGCTAATTGCATTATTTAGGCTGTAGCAGTGTGTAGAGACCCCCCAGCGCTCAGCAGCGCTTTAAAAATCATCTTTCCCCCCTCCCTGCAGCTCCGGTCCCACCCTCGGCTGAGTGTTGACGCCGAGGGTTGGGCGCCGGTTTTGGGCGGCCATCTTGGGTCAGGCTGGGTTGGGGAGGCTATAGACAAGCGCTATAAAAGGCGCCAGTGACCTGGAAAGCGGTAACATCAGACTTTTGCACACACCTTTCCCCTCCTGAGGCGGAAGCCGGGAGGTCTCTTGCTTTTCCTTTAATTTTAATAGCATTTTCGTGATTTTACTCGTTTGCCACTTGTGCCTGCTAATTGCATTATTTAGGCTGTAGCAGTGTGTAGAGACCCCCCAGCGCTCAGCAGCGCTTTAAAAATCATCTTTCCCCCCTCCCTGCAGCTCCGGTCCCACCCTCGGCTGAGTGTTGACGCCGAGGGTTGGGCGCCGGTTTTGGCGGCCATCTTGGGCCAGGCTGGGTTGGGGAGGCTATAGACAAGCGCTATAAAAGGCGCCAGTGACCTGGAAAGCGGTAACATCAGACTTTTGCACACACCTTTCCCCTCCTGAGGCGGAAGCCGGGAGGTCTCTTGCTTTTCCTTTAATTTTAATAGCATTTTCGTGATTTTACTCGTTTGCCACTTGTGCCTGCTAATTGCATTATTTAGGCTGTAGCAGTGTGTAGAGACCCCCCAGCGCTCAGCAGCGCTTTAAAAATCATCTTTCCCCCCTCCCTGCAGCTCCGGTCCCACCCTCGGCTGAGTGTTGACGCCGAGGGTTGGGCGCCGGTTTTGGCGGCCATCTTGGGTCAGGCTGGGTTGGGGAGGCTATAGACAAGCGCTATAAAAACAGGCACTAATGGCTCCGCGCAGCGGACGCGATCTGCGGACGCGCCGGATCTGCGCCGGAGTCGTGCCAGAGTCCTGCCCGTCTGCGCCCGTCCGCGCCCAGGCGGGCCTAGGGCCTGCCACCATGCCCCACTCATTGACGCCTCTCACCACTAGGTTCCAATATGGGAGAGACGCCCTTATCGCCTTACGTCCGCCCCACCCTACTAGTTGTAGCTTTGCACAGATGGGGACCATTCCATTTCTACCGTGCAGAGCCTGTTCCTCCGGCCAAAATTCAGTGGCTGTGAAATCCGTTCTTTCCATGGCTTTACTAAACTGCCGGTCCTTGCCGAGCCATGCCATTGAAATCAATTCACTCATTCTGGACCACGAGCTTGATGTGCTGTTTCTGACTGAGACCTGGCTCTCCCCCAGCTCTGGCCCTGACATGGTCAGAGCACTCCCCCCAGGCTTTCATATACTCCACCTTGATAGACCTAAAGGGAGGGGAGGAGGAACTGCAGTTCTCTACAGAGACACGCTCGCCTGTAAGATCCAGAATGGAGGGGTGACCGATTGTGAGAGCTTACAGTTCTCCCTTCGGCTGTCACCTACAGTGTCTTTGGTAGGCTTGTTGATCTATCGCCCTCCCGGACCCTTGGGCAGTTTCCCTAACTCTCTCTTGGAAACTACTGCACTTCTTGCCTCTTCAACTGCCAACTTTGTTGTTCTCGGAGATTTTAATATCCATCTTGAGGACCCCGCTAATGCCACAGGAGTCGATTTGCTCGATGATCTTAAATCTTTTGGAATCAATTTGGCCAATTCGGGCGCGACCCATGAGAAAGGCCATCTGCTTGATCCCTTACTTTCCAATCTGGACCATCTTACTCCATCTCCTGCTCTTGCCCTACATTGGACAGACCATTATTTGGTGTCCGCATTACGGCAATTCGACAGCCGAGCTGCGGTGGTCCCACGGGTTCACACCCTGGAGAGAGCCTGGTCGAAGCTCCCTGTTGACACCTGGGCGGCACACTTGGAGGCCACGCAACCCTCTCAGGGAGCTAACCCGATAGTCGCTGATGCGAACTTCCATACCTGGCTCGTGGATTCTCTGGACACTCTCCTACCCAAAAAGAAACAACTCACGAGGGGGAAGAGAGTGGGCTCGGCACCTTGGTATTCATCAGAATTAAGAACCCTGAGGAAAGGATGCAAGAGGTTAGAGCGGTCCTGGAGGAGAGACTGGAGTGAGGCGAGTCGTATAGAATATCGTGCGGCCCTGAGCAGGTATAAATCCGCTATCCGGGTGGCAAAATCAGGATTCTTTGAAGAGCGTATTGGCTCTGCGGCCAACTCTTCCAAAGAGTCATTCAGGGTCATTAAGGAGCTTCTCAATGCCCCCGATCCTCAGGTTCTCCACGAGGACCCTCGCAAAAAATGCACAGAACTGGCTTTGTATTTTAAAAGCAAAATTGACAACATATTGGCTTCCCTTCCCCGGCTAGGTGAGGTCTCCTCTTTGGAGGACAATCCCAGCTCTCAACCTGAGTCACAATTGGTGGAGCTGGCCTCCCTCGGTCCAGTCAATAAGGAGGAAGTCTTGTCGGTGCTAAGATCTATGAAGAGCGGCTCCCCGAAAGACCCAGCACCTATTAAATATCTTAAACAGGTGTCATCCACTATCGTCGGCCCGGTGACGGACTTGATAAACCTGTCTCTCGCCCATGGGGTGGTCCCCCCCAGTTGGAAAGGGGCGGTGGTCAAGGCTCTTTTGAAAAAGCCTAACCTCGATCCCGCCGATCTCGCCAACTTTCGGCCTATTTCTTTGCTGCCGGGTATCAGTAAGGTGGCTGAGAAGCTGGTGAATAGCCGCCTTTCCAACTTCTTGGAAGCCAATTCCCTCCTGGGCGACTCCCAAACGGGTTTTCGCCCCGGTCAGGGGACCGACACCGCCCTGCTAGCGGTCGTGGAGAATGCGAGGAGCATGCTGGATTCGGGGGGATCAGTGGCAGTGATCCTCCTGGACCTCAGCGCTGCTTTTGACACCGTGGACCATCAGGTGCTTCTCCAACGGCTGTCGGGGGTGGGAGTCACGGGCTTTGCCCTCAAATGGTTCGCCTCCTTCCTGGAAGGTCGTACATTTGAGGTGTGGGAAGGCCAGGAGAAATCATCTTCTACCCCTCTCCAGTGTGGTGTGCCACAGGGCTCTTCGTTGAGCCCTACCTTATTCAACGTTTATATGGCCCCCCTGGAGAATGTGGTACGGCCGCTGGGTATTAAAATCATCAGTTACGCTGATGATACTCAGCTGGTGGTAGGCCTTTCCCAGTCGGCGCACCATCCCGACCGGCTGCACACGTGTCTTGGAAAGATCTACACGTGGATGTGCAACTCAGCCCTAAAGTTAAATGGCTCCAAAACGGAACTGATGCTGCTGGGGAACTCTTCTCCATCTTTGTCCCCCAGCAGCTGGCCAGACTGTCTGGGACCGATGCCCCCCCCCAAGCAGGAGATCAAGAGCTTGGGGGTATGGCTGGAGCAGGACCTATCGTTTAAAACCCACGCCAAAAAGACGGCTGGCGTGTGCTTTGGCCTGCTCCGTTCAGCCCAGAAGATTCTGCCCCTGCTCCCAGTGGCCACTCGAAGGCTCCTCATCCAGGGACTTATCATCTCGCGGCTGGATTTCAGCAATGCGCTATTCCTTGGCGCACCCGAATCTACCCTGAACAGACTGCAGCAAGTGCAGAACGCGGCTGCCAGGCTTTTGACGGGTCTCCCTAGGCGTCAATCTGCTCGCCCGGCGCTCAGGGCACTGCACTGGCTCCCTGTGAGGGACAGGGTGAAATTTAAGTCACTCTGCATCGCCCACAAAGTTCTGCACGGGGTAGGCCCACCCATTCTGGAGGAGATGGTCCAGCCCTACAAGGCCTCTCGTTCCCTTCGCTCTGACCACCAGCATCTCCTTCATGTTGGCAGGGTGAAAAAGGCAAGAACTGGTGGCAGAAGGTTTTCAATAAATGTGGCCTCCTTGTGGAACTCATTGCCCCTACAACTGCGCTCCGAAGCCAGTCTTCTCAGGTTCCGTAAACTTTTAAAAACTTTTCTGTTCTCCGTTTAATCCCTGCATTTTTTAGTAGTGTTATGTTCTGATAAGCGCTGGGATGCCTATTGGTAACCAGGCGCTATACAAAACTCAGAATAATAATAATAATAATACTGTCCTTTTTCTTTTTGCTTACAGGCGCAACTTCATCTTGTTTTTTTTTCTTTCTCCACAGTTTCACTACAGATATTCTCAAATCTTCTTTTTCTACCTACCACATGCTTTTCAAATACTGGATATTGACCTAAATTGGGAGCATATTCTCTTCTTAACCTATTATACTCTTTCACACAATTTGCATCTGCACTAACATTTGTCTCATCAAAATCAATCAAGTACCATCCAGATAAAATTCTGACTCGGGACAAAGCAACATATACCACTCCCTCTTTGAACACGGTACTTCCAATATTGACTAAAGCACTATCTACACTTAAAACTTTATGAATGGTTATGGCATATGCCAAACAAATAGGAAACTGATTTCTGCGTACCTCCAAATCTTTTACAAGCAAGAACCGAGATGAATAATGACTAAATTGTTGTATGTCAGGAATTTGATCAAATTTGTTCTTCAAAAATTCAATCCCATCTCTATTTACATAATTAACAAAATCAACAGTTTTACCCATAGCTCCATTTATAAAACCTTTTTCCACATTCAAATTATGGCGTAAAGTTACCCTTTACCTCTTTACACATGCATATAAATTATTTTCTAAACCAGCAGTTTTACTTATCGACTTCTCCAAAGAATCCAATTTTCTCTTCAACTTTTCAGTCACAATAATAGTGATTCCTTTATGTTCTATTTTGTCAATAGCTTCCAATTTTATAATTTCTTCATTTACCAATGTTAACATTTCTTCATTGAATACAGAACATTCATAAAGTGTTGGCATTAAGCAGATTACATACTTTTTTTTTGCAATTTTCATATATATTTTCTCTGGAACAATATTTTCATTTGGAAACAAATTTGGAAGTAATCGTATCAGTAAAGCTTGTTTGCCATGTTCTGTCACTTTTCCAATTCTTACATCTTGAAGAATTTTTCCATAAGCTGCATCATTTATCGGATGCATATTTGTAATAAATTCCTTATACTCAAAATATGACCAATTATTAACATTTCCAATGCTCTCCAAAGACTTTCTGGTATCTTCATGTGCCAATGTTTTAAACACTGGTTGTCCTTTTATAGGAGTAAGTTGTAGTAGATCTCCAAAAACTATGACATGTTTTCCTCCAAATAATACATCTTAGTCTGTTTTAAGAATTTTCTGCATTCTTAAATGCACAAAGGCAAGCATTAAGTTTGATACCATTCTTACCTCATCAATATTGAAAACTTTTATTTTATTCAAGACTCTTGCAACTTCAAAACAAGCTTCTCCAGATAGCTTGTAGTATTCTAATTTGTTTTCATGCTCTACTGGTAGCATTAATAAACAATGTAAAGTAACTCCTTTAATATTGTGTGCCGCCAACCCAGTTGGAGCAGTGACAACACAAGACAAATACGAGTCAGTTGTTTTGTGTAATTGAGTTGAAATTACTTTAATTAAAAAACTTTTTCCTGTTCCAGCTTGTCCACTCACATACAATCGGATAGGTTGAAATAATGAGCAAGAGCACTCTTTCTATTCATGAAGTAATCCATGGTTAATCTGTTCTCTCGATTGCTAATATATTTGTTTTTGCTCAACATTAAGTTTTTCTTCCAAATTTCCTAAATTTCTTACATCTTATTCAGCTTGATACATTGCTGTTTCCATCTCTTCCACAGCACTTGCTACTTCATTTTGAATAATTGGTTCTCCTAATGGATAGTGACTTAACGGACCAGAAGTTTGACTGTCTTCAGAACTCTCTCTAGCAATCTCAGCTGCAATTGCAGCTTCTTGTTCCATTTCATTGTTCAACATTTTCACATAATTAGAAAAAACAGGACATTCTATACTATCTTTAGTTGCATTGAAAGAATCTTCATAGCTGTGAAAATCCCCAAGTAATTCTAATTCTGAACGCCATGGCTTGAAAAGTTGCAAAAGAGCAAAATAGTAAAATTCCCTTTTGTCAGGTGTTTCGCAACTCCGTTAACGGTGATTAATCAAATGTCCTTTTCTTTGTTTCACCAGACATCCTTCAGAAACAATCACGGCATATACACCATTATTGATGTTTTCTGTAATATTCCGTTTAAAAATATAGTTTTGCAGCACTTCATAGAGACAAATGTTTTACAGATGGTGACTTTTGTTTGAATATTATGTATACAACATACTTGTTTTCGCAATATCTGTCCTTTTCAGCTAAATATTCAATTTCTTTTAAGTACTCGGTTTCGTGTTTCAGCAAGATCTAAAGTCACCCGAATGATTCTTCTAGATTTGGAGTATAGACTTGCAGATGATAAGCGATCCAAGCATTCACCAATTTCTCGATGAGATAACATCTTCAAACTGTAAGTATATCATTTCTTACTTAGACTCTTCTCGTGGAAATTTCTTCCGAACATTTCCTTCAATTCCGTCTTTTCTGATTTTGTTATGTAGGAATGTTACATATCGCGCAACAGCAATGGAATTGTCTGCAACATATTTTACATCCATGTTAGCATTCCATATAGACAAAATCACTGGGTTGTAGTCATTTATATATTTAGAGTCTTCATTTCTTCTTAAATTATAGGTATTTTTAGGAGACTTTCTTGTGATAGTATGTCGCAAAGATGACATGAAACTGTTCCTTTCGATAATACTGGACGTGGAAATCCAAAACGGCATTTGGTGTAGAATTTTTCTTTAGATTTGTACTTTCGACGACAGTATTTCCCACGACGATGGCTTTGGAATCATAAGACCTGTTGTCTTAACTCCTTATCCTGTGTGCTTTTGGGTATATCACATGTAGTGTATTCTTCAATAAAAGACATCACAGTATCATCTGACTCTGTTCCAAATTTATTGTTGAGATTGTTCATAATTTAATAACACTTCTAACATTACATCATCCGGAATGTCCTCCAAATTTTCGTTACATGATTCAAATGATTCAAGACAGTCAATTAGTTGTTGATCCTCAGACTCATCCATGAAATCCAAGTCTTCATTAAGAATATCTTTATCCATAATTTCAAAAGAAATTGTATTGCTCTCCTCTTTACCTTCCATTTTTGCTGTAAATTGCATAAAAAATAACTATATCAGTAGAGTTAGGGCACTGTTGGGTTTAAGTTCAGACAGGTACTTCTGAGTTTTTAACAGTGATGTTATTTTTGGGCAGTGTATGGTATCAGGCAGGAAGTAGAAATATAAAAAAGTGCATGTGATGAAGCCTAAGTAAATTCATAATTATACCACAGAAGCCTAACTCAATCCATAAGTATAACAGAGAGGCCTATCTCAATCTATAACTATAACAGAGGGACAGTAAAAAACTATCAGAAAACGTTTTTCCAATTTAAGTTAAAGTGCAGAACATAGTTCCCCTTACAAATGAACAACTTACCTTTCAGAAAGGAGTTGATGTTTTCAGAGGAAATCTTTTATAAATGTACCTCAGGTAGTACTAGTCAAAATGGCTGTGTTTCCCTCTCATTTTTCATTTATATTCATGTACATAACCAATCAAATGTCAGGAAAAAAAAGTAGAAAATGAAAGTAACATTTTAATTTGTTGTAAATCCAAACTCTTCATATGTGTTTTTGTCATGTAATTTACCTCACGATATTTAGACAGGGCTACAGGGCAAATGGCTCAATGGAATTCCACCAAATTTGGGAAAATGGTAGGGACAGATATGTAGTATGGCCTATTCTATATTTGGTGAACACCACTACAGAGGTTTTTATGTAAATTAACTTTTAAAAAATGTTGGGAGCGCTTCCCGGTGCGCGCCCCGGTACGCGTACCGGCAGCGCTACAGGAGTCCTCCATCTTGTGTTTCGGAAAAATTGAGACACAAGATGAAGGACAAACAACGTTGGGAATGGGTAAAAGGGGGCACGGTAGACACTCTCTGACCCCCTAGGTTTTCTGAGGGGGGCTTAGGAGGCCCATATAGGCCCCCCAAAAATTATTATTTTTTTTAAATTCGTGGGGGGAGCGCCCGGTACGCGCACCGGGAAGCGTACCGGGGAGCGTAATTTAGTGAAAAACTGTGAAAAAAGTTGGAGAAAAATAATCATTTTGAGTGATCAGAGGTAGGGTAGCTCTGAAAAGAGCTTTTGGGTTCTGTGGCTGATTTAGGTACCTACAAGTAGGTTCCAATGCACAGTCTTATATTCAGGAGGAATATTCTATTCCCCTCATCTGAGAAGTGCACACCATATCCTCTGTAGATATCTTGCATGTTGTAACGCAAGTTGTTGTTGTATATTGAACCCATTCCACTGTCTCTCATGTAAGCAGAAACATATTTATTCACATGTTTCCGTGCTTTCTCAAATTGTGGACAAAATTGGTTGGACCACTTCCATTTCTGTCTTTGGCATATATTGGAATATACCAAGGCAGTTTGAGGAAAAAGTGCCATCAATTGCTCAAAGGTGTCCTTTAAAACATTTCCTTTCCAGACCTACTCCAGTCAAGGTGCCTAAGTCATTTCCACCACAGTGCACAAGTCAAGGTTGTGAAAATTTCTGGTAGCTGCATACCTTTGAGCCCAGTGGATGTAGCTATGTCCAATAATCCAGACAGAATACATGGTAAGAGGAGGTTCTGGTGCAGTCAGATGAAGTGTGGGAATGAAATGGCAGTTGGAACAGTATGAGTTTGCAAAAAATAAAACTGTGGAGTTTCAGTGCTCTTCAATTACAAGCAATGATTGGTGGATTGAGATAGTTGAAAACTGGAAGTTAGGATGCATGGTTCTGTTCTGTGAAAGAAGCAATTTGAATGGTTAAGAAAAGTCATTTAAAGAAAGATTGCAGCGGATAAGCTGGTGTATTGAGACATCCTTGCTTAGTTCATTTGCAAAATTGTAGAATAAACTTTTAACCCTGAGAGCTCAGTGAGGAGGGAGTTGCTATGGTAACAGGTAGAAATGGCTGAGGGGGGGAAGGGTGTTGGTTTGAAAATAGAGAGGGAAGAGTTTTGATATGTTACTGTTAGACCTGTCTGACTTTTTGGCGAAGTCCCTCCTAATTTTTATTTATTTTGTCCCCTTTTTGCCCCTCATACCCTTATTAATTTTTGTGTCTACTGGATTTTTATAGGTGTTGGCCAGGGGGATAGGTGTTCCCTCTCCCCCTCATAGTTTTTTACCTCAGGTCCAGAGGCCTGTTCTGACAGGAAAGTTGGCACCACCTAAAATGGTGGCCACCAACTGCCCCAACTGTCACCAACAGAACCTGGCTATAGACCAACATAGGGCATTCCAGAACCTTCTGGTCCATTCTGGACCACTGAAGGGCAGCCTATATAAGGCGGAATGCGGGGCAGCCATTTTGTCTACCTGTGAGAGTCAGCTGGAGGACAGGCTATCCTGGCAGGTGGGAGGAGACTAGTGTAAGGGTTGAACTTCTAGACTGGGAAGCAGCCTATTAATTCCACTTCTCTATTCCTCCTGTGGGTTCCTCGTCCTGTCCCCGCTGGGAAAGTTGAGGGAGACCCTGGGCGCCTGACTGACCCCTAACTTCCAAATAGTAGGGTGTAGGTAGGGTAAGGAGACTGCAGCGCAGTGGAGCGCAGTCCTCTGCCCAGCATTGGAAACTGAACTGGGAGGGTTCCTAGTAACTGTCTAGGGAAGAGGGCTGGGGTCCTAGTGAGGAGAAAGCACCCTGAAGCTTCATTCTGTGGAACCCCTTTGATTCCCCCCTTTTTCCTGTTAGAAACAAGAAGATAACTGTTGTCCTGGGTGGCACTGGGCACCTCTTACCTGGGTCAGAACTGGCAAGGAGCCGACCCTGTGTTGATGAATCAGTGGTTGGAGCCTGGTGGAAGATTCCCTCGAGCCTGGGCAACCTTGTGAGGCCAGCACCGAAAACGGGACCCCGGGGGCACCTGTCGCGCTTTGTGTGGATCCGGAGATAAGTGGGAGCGCAGTGCTCCATCCCGGCGCCAGCGCGCTAATTCCCCCGTGAAATTGTCGAACTGTGGTGAGAGAAGGGGCCGAGGATTGAACAGGCCCGGAGCGGAGACGCTTTTCCCCCGCGCATGCGCAGTGGAGGCCGGGGCAGTGGAAATCGACGACGTCACTTTCGGGTGAGGAGCGCTGTGAGGAGGCGGCTTCGGCGAGTGCTCGTGTGTGAGCTGCGCGCCGAGGGACAGATCCGGGTGTGAGGAGCGAGGAGCGCATTGCGCATGTCCCCGCGATCAGCGCGTTCCCGGCCAGAAAGAGTGAGGCTTCATTTTTCTCCCCCCCTTCGCTCAGGCGCTTCAGAAAGGAGCCAGCGCGAGCGGAAAGGGGGCCTTCCTGAGGGCGCTTCACCAACTCTCTGCCCTAGTATCCAGGAAGCGAGGGCGCTTCACTATCCCCCCGCCCCAGCACTAAAAAGGCAGCTGGCTCGGCAGGAGGGACCTCGAAGGAGCCCGTAACTGACAGTAAGGAGGTTATCTGGAGGGGGAAGGTGGCGCTAGAGCCTGTGATCACCTGGTAACCCAGTAATGGTTGTTGCTCCTCGCAGTTACTGCAATTCATAACGTGGTGGGTAACCTGAGAAAACCCTCTTTGACTGTGAGCTAAAAGGAGACAATTACTGGTACTGTGTAAAGCAAGTCTAGTGTACTCCATAGAATTCCATTCCCCCTACAAGGGCATAATTAAATGCTGGTTTAAGTGGGCTAACCCAATGGCCTTCATTTGAGTAATAAGATTATCTAAATGTCTCTAATGTAGATGGGAGTGTTGCTCTGCTTGGATTTAGAAGTTGTTTGTGCCAAAACTTAAAGTAAAGCTGTGTTTGGAAATAATATAAAGTAAGCTGGGTACAGACATTACTTGATTGAATTATAAAAGAGTAAGATTTATTTGCCAAATGTCCAGATGATTTATCTGTTTTACAAATGTTGGTCGCTCTTCTGTTTTAGACTTGAATAAGTATTCCTGCTATAAACCAACCAACCTGAATGTATTAAGGGATAATCTGCCAATAATTTGAAAAGCATAATTGTTGACCCTGAAAGTGATTTAAACTGTTTCTGAGCTAATTACATGTGAGATACTTAAATTTGACAACAGAGAGCATATTATTTTTATATAAAGCAACACGTATTTTCATATAATTTTGGTGTAGTGTTTTCTTTTTGAGTGCTATTGCGTGAAGTTACTTTTGGGTGGTCTGTAACCTTTACACTGTGCCTCTAGATGTTAGTCTCGCCCTAGGCCAGGCTACCTAATTCCAACAGTTACCATGTGCAATATGTGTGTAGAATTAGAGGTTCTCTGTGCCATTCATGGTTGCAGTGCCTGGAGTACATACCTTTTGCTCTGCTAAAGAAATATTGGTGTGTGTGTCTGACACTGTTCTCAATCTCTTAAGCATTTGTAAAGGTGAGTATTGATTCATTTAATATACATAGAGACTTGTATACTCTATGGAAAAGACTTGGAAGCAAATTGTGATTTTGGGTCTCGCTGGCAATGCATCCGCAAGGATGCATTTGTCCAGCTGGAGACGTATAGTGATCAGTCTGGGGGGAAGGAGGACAAGAGGGTGTACGAGCTTTTCTTCCTGGATTCGTGTGCGCAAACGCGCACGTTCCGTCCTGCGCCGCCCTCCCATACTCCCAGCCTAACGCGCATGCATGCACACAGACACACATACGCGCGCACACGCACTTACACTTACACAGACACGCAGGCACCCAGACAGGCAACCCCCTCCTCCTACCCCACAGTCACACACGCATACACACAGACTCCAAGACACATACACACACGCACGCTCACACACATACACAGTCCGCCGGCGCGCGCGCGCACACACATGCCCCCCCCCGCCCCCCTGCCCTCGCAGGCCAGCAACAAAGCGAAGCCCCACTCACCGGCAGCAGGACTCTTCCTCCCTTCTTCGGCACCGGGGCGCAGGGTAGGCTCCTGCCTGCTCCGGTGCTCCTCACATACATATGTTGTTGTGGATTAAAGATGCACCCAAATTTGGAACAGATTCGGATGAGACAGTGATGAGCTTCATTGAAGAGTATTCAACATGTGCTGTTCCGAAAACAACTGAAGAAAACAGTGTAAGGCAACAAGTTTCACGCTTTTAATCCCATCGTTGTGGAAAGTACTGTCGTCGAAAATTCAGAAACAAGGACAAGTTCTACACAAAATGTCGTTTCGGCTTTCCACGACCAGTGATTCTAAAGGAAGAGTATATAATTTGATGTCTTCTCTGCAACATACTGTGACGAGGAAATCCCCAAAAAATACATACAATTTAAAAAGAAACAAAGAGTCCAAGTACATCAACGACTACAACCCAGTGATTTTGTCCATGTGGAATGCTAACATGGATATTCAATTAGTTGCTGACAACTCTATTGCTGTGGCTCGATATGTGACGTCTTACATCACAAGAAAAGAAAAGACAGAACTGAAGGAAATGTGGGAGGACATTTCACATGAAAAGAGTTTCAGCAAGAAATTATACAGTTACAGTCTGAAGATGTTGTCGCATCGAGAAATTGGAGCATATGAATGTTCTGATCAATTGTCATCAGCAAGTCTCTATGCCAAATCTAGAACCATCATTTGGGTGAGTCTACGTCTTGCTGCAACATGAAATCGAGTTTTGAAATCTGTACAAGAAATAGAGTATTTGTCGGAGAAAGAACCAGAAAGTACAGATATTTTGAAGACAAACATGTTGGATACATACTATCCAAATAGAAGTAGTCATCTTGAGAACAGTTGTTTGTATGAAGTTCTGCAAAACTATATTTATAAGAGAACCATGAGAGAAGATATCAACAATGGAATATATGCTATCATTGGGTGTGAAGGATGCCTAGTGAGACAGAAAAAGGCCATTTGATTAATCATCGAAAATTGAGTTGCGAAAATCCAGAGAAAAGGGAATTTTACTATTTAGCTCTTTTGCAACTCTTTAAGCCATGGCGTACAGAAGAGGAACTACTTGGAGATTTTCTCTGTTACGAAGATTCTTTTAATGCAACCAAGGATACCATAGAATGTCCTGTTTTTCCAAATTATCTGCAAATGTTGAACGAAGAAATAGAGCAAGAAGCCACAATTGCTGCAGAGATTGCTAGAGACAGTTCTCAAGACAGTCAGAGTTCTGCTTCATTGAGTCAGGATCCACTTGGAGGACCAATTATTCAAAATGAAGCTGCCACTGCCATGGATGAGGTGGAAAGAGCTATGGAACAAGCTCAAGATGATGTAGTTAACTTAGAAGATTTGGTGAAACAACTAAACTTTGAGCAGAAACAGATATATGATGAAGTCACAGAACAGATTGAACATGGATTCACTCATGAGAAAAAAGAGTGCTCATGTATATAATTTAAACCAGTCCAACTGTACGTAAGTGGAGAAGCGGGAACTGGAAAAAGTTTTCTGATTAAAGAAATTGCAACTTATCTGCAGAAAAGGACTGAATCACCGCTATCTTGTGTTGTTACCGCTCCAACTGGGCTGGCAGCACATAATATTAAAGGGATTACTTTACATTGTTTACTGATGCTGCCAGTGGAGCATGATAACAAATTGCAATATCACAAGCTATCTGGAGATGCGTGTTGCGAAGTTTCGAGAGTCCTGAAGAAAATTAAACTTCTTATCATTGATGAAGTAAGCATGGTGTCAAATATAATGCTTGCTTTTGTGCATTTGAGAATGCAAGAAATTCTTAGAACAGACTATGATGTCTTATTTGGAGGAAAACATATTATTGTTTTTGGAGATCTACTGCAGTTTACTCCAGTGAAAGGACAACCTGTGTTCAAAATGCTCACGCATGAAGATACCAGGAAATGCCTAGGAAGCATTGGAAACGTTAATATATGGTTAAACTTCAAATATGCAGAACTGCTTCAAAATATGCGGCAGGCAAAGGATGAAGATTATAAAAATATTCTACAAGATGTAAGAATCGGAAAAGTAAGTCAGCATGGGAAAGAAGCTTTACATGGACGATTAATTTCAAGTTTGTACCCAAATGAAAACATTCTTCTAGAGAATATTTTTAAGAAAATTAACGAGAAGAAATCTGGCATATGTTTGTGGCCAACTCTGAAAGAATGTTCCATGTTCAACAACACAATGTTAAAGCTAGAAAATGAAGAGATAGTGAAACTGGAAGCTATAGATAAAATAGAACATATGGGAGCAACAATTATTTTGTCTGAAAATTTGAAAATAAAAAAATTGGATTCATTAGAGAAGACTATACCTAAAACTGCTGGTTTTGAAAAGACTCTGAATGTGTGTTTAAATTGTCGTATCAATTTGAGAAGGAATTTAAATGTTGAAAGAGGTCTGGTAAATGGAGCAATGGGTCATGTTGTTGGTTTTTTTAATTACAAAAATAGAGATGGAATTGAAATTTTAAAAATTTAATTTGATGGCATTGACGAAATAGAACAAATTTGTCGTTGTTCAGCTAGATTTTTGCTTGTGAAAGACTTATATGTTCGCCGAAAACAGTTTCCTATTTGTTTGGCATATGCGGTGACAATTAATAAATCTCAAGGTTTAAGTGTAGATAGCGCTTTGGTGAACATTGGAAGTTCTGTGTTTAAAAAGGGTATGGCATATGTGGCATTATCACGAGTCAGAACTTTATCAGGATTGTACTTGATTGAGTGTGATGAAACAAAGATTTGTCCAGATCTAGATTGTGTTAAAGAATACAATAGGTAAAGAAGAGAGTATGCTCCACATTTGCCTTAATATCCTCTGTTTGAAAAACGTGTGGTAGGCCGAAAAAGAAGAAATGAGAATAATTGCATTGACGTAGTAGCAAAAAGACAAAAAGTAGATGAAACTGTAATTGTAAGGAGAAAGAAAAAGGATTCTGTTGAAGATGTTGTTGGATTTCAGTTTGAAAACAGTTCTGGTGTCAACTGCTATGCTAATGTAGTGGTTAATGTTGTTTTTTTCTTCAAAATATACAAGAACAGATTGTTGAAAATCGGGATCAAAGATTCTGTTGTTTGTTGAATTCCGTGTTTGAGAAATGTAGCAGTGATAGAGCAAAAATAGAAAGTGTTTCAGAAATTCGAAATCTTCTAGACATATGTTCTGGTCAAAATCAATTTTCACAGAATATTCAGCAGGATTGTCAGGAATTTTTAATGTATATGTTTGATGTATTGGAAGATGAAGGTGTAGATAAAAAACATCTTTTGAGCCTTTCTTATCAATGGCAGCATGACTGCGACAACTGTACTTTATCAAGTACAACTAGAATAGACACTGAAAGATTTATATATTTGACATTACCAGACTGCAAATCAGTGCCTTTTAATAATCTAGTTAAAGCAGCGGATCACAATATGGTGTGTACCCAATGTAAGTCTGCAATGCTGTCCACATTATTTATACAAAATTATGGTCAGTATGTCATTTTAATGTTCCAACGATGTAGACCTGATGGAACTAAATTGACAACTTCTATTAAAAATTTCGTGGCTTCTCAGTTATCAATATCAGGAAAAACCTTTGCAACTGTAGCTATTATTTATCATGACGGTCCTTCTACAACATCAGGGCATTACACATGCTATTTAAAAAGTTGTAAAGGTTGGACTCTCTGTAACGACACTCATTTGACTTTCAAACAACGTTTGCCTTTTGACTTAAACAATTCATACCTAGTGTTTTTGGAACCAAAATCTAAGTAAAGGTAATTGGCCTATGAAAACGGGAGCAGTTAATACAGGTTATTTTGCTGTTAAAAAATATATTGTGAGTAAAAGTGATCCAGGTAATATAAAAAATGGACTTGTCATATAGGTACTGTAAGTGGATCTCATAGTAAGTGACATTAGTATTACACAAAATGATGAACATGAGTGAGTCAGAGATGGTTTTACAAATACTTAAATATTGTGAAAATGTTGTATGAGCCTTTCTTTCAGAATGTCGTAAAAAAGGTAATTTCAGAGTTTCTTAGAATTAATTTGAAAATATACTCATACATCTGACACTATTTGGCCAAAAGGAAAGGTACAGGAATGAGTAAAGAGTCATGACTGAAAAAAAGGAGTATATGAAAATAATGAAAATATTTCAGATGTTCTTGGAGCTTTTCTTCTAGAAAGTCGATGAAATTGATTTTTTAGTGAACAGCAGAGTACTTTGTAACTAGAAAAGGACCTCCATGATATACTATTTGGCCTCAAGGAAAAGTAAGTCAATCAAAGATTAGTGTACATTTGTCATTTGTTAGTATCTAAGCTTTTTTTTAAAACGCAATCTTTTAGATTCTGTTTTTTTTTCCCGCTGTCATATGATGAGTAATTTGAACTCACTGTTTTAAGTGAAATTCAATATATTCTGAGAACAGCAAAACTAAACTATGTAACATGTTGTACAAGTTATTCTATACTTTGGATTGTGTAAATTAAATTGCATTCCCATTGTCTGACACTCACTTTCCTTTTTCCATCCTCTTTCAGCTCTTTTTACTCACTTATAATGTCTTTCTCTCACTCTCTGTAACTCCCGTTCCTTTACCACTTCTTTGACAACCCCTCATTCTCATTTCAACTGTCTGCATCCCCTCTCTCCCTTGCATAACGTTTCAGCTTTCATTATTTCTGCTTTACTTCCCTTTTCCGTATTTTCCTCCTTTGCTCTTTTAGTAATTCCTGTTTATTCACTCAGTAGTATTGTCGCACTCTATCACTATAAATCACCCACTCTCCCTCGCTTATCATTGTTTGCTCCTTTCTTTTGACCTTTTCTCTCTATTTTTCGTTCACTACCTCTATGTCCTCAGTGCCTCACTCTCCTTGTGTTATGTTCACTTGTGTTTATCTACCTTCTATCATTTCTTTTACAACAACTTCACAGCTCCTCTCTCATTGTTCATCATCCCATTTCTTTTACTCTGGTTCCATTACTATCCCTCATTTCCTTTTTTTCAATGTCCTTCTCTTTACTTTCATCAACTAATTATTTTCTCTCAGTACCACTGTTTTAGTCGTCTTCTCCTCTCTTTCCTTTTTTTGCTCCCTTACTCATTTCCTTTGCTCACTCATTGTACTCCACCTCACTCAGTTTTTCTCTTAGTGTGTCTGTCTACTAACTTCCTCACTCCATTTCCCTCAATCGTTGTATATTATCCTCTCTCCCTTCATCCCTTCACTCTATGACTGTTCTTCACTTACTCTCAGTTATCTTTTATTCCTCATTTGTCTAAATGCATCCTTAATTAGACTCTTTTCTGTCTCAGTCATTATCTTTTTACTTACAACTGTTTCCTGATTTAGTTTTGCTAACTCACATTGTTTTAGTATCTTTCTTACCTTCAGTTCATTTCTCTGTTCTTCTCTTCCTCTCTGTCAGTGAATCTATATGCCTTACTCTTAGTAATTTGCTCTCCTTCTATTTCATGTTCTCTCTTTTTGTCCTTCTACCTTACTTTATTTCCCTTTCTGTGTCCTTCACTCCTACTTTATTTCTAAATACACTGTTATGATTTTTAACCTCTTCATTTGTATCTTTTAATTTAAAATACATATTTTACTAATTATAACTTATTTTTTCTTCTCTCTTTCACATATACAAAGTGTAGTAAAAACATGTAATTAAGTTTACATTAATTATATGGTAAGTGTGACTAAAAAAATGTAGTTTGTCATCACACTTTGCTTTAACCTCACTAATATTTTCTCAACGAACCTCACTCCTGTTTCTTTACTCTGCTTCCCTCACTTATTCTCCATGTTTACTCCCCTTTCCCTATTTCCCCTCTCATATTCAACTTCTTTCAGTTCCCATTCTTTACTTCACTTACCCTCTGTTCCCTTCCTTTACTTCTTCACTCATTCTATTTTTCTTAATTATTTCCTTCACTCCTACACACACACCTCATCCCCCTCCCAACACATACACACACCTCTGACATACGCCTCCCACACACACCACACACACACCTCATACACACCCCCCACACACTATCTTCACACACATACACATTCCATACACACACATACATCCCACACACATACCCCCCACACCCACACACGCCTCACACATATCTCACACATCCTCACCTCCACCCACACTGGAACACCCCACACACCCACACCCACAGACACACCTTACACACCCACACCCCGACCTACACCCACTGACTCCCTATAAGTCACACACACTGCATTACTTACCTTTCTTTGCTGTTTCACTCAAACCCATTCAGGCACTATTTCCTTTACTCTCTTTGTCCTTTCTCTTTGTCACTCCCCATGTCTTATCCTAATTCAATTTTTCACCCTCTTTCACCCCTCTTTACTTACACTAACTTGTCTTTTCTCACCCTCCTTCACCGTTCTTCATTTATCCCGGTTCCGCCACTACCCTTCATTCCCCATTTTTTACTGTCCTTTCTTTTTCTTTCAACACCCACTCACATTCTCCCACTATCTCTACTTTAGTCTTCTTCCTCTCTCTTCCTTTCCTTCGCTCCTTTAGACATTTTACTTTTCTCACTTTCACCCTAATACACCTTCTCTGTTTTTTACTATGTAATAAACAATCCCTCTGTGTTTCTCCCTGTAGCTCTCTTTCTCTTAACATTACTCTCTTTGTGTTCTTCCCTCATGCTAACTCCTTCATTATTTTTTTCTATTTTTTTTGGGTGCACGCCCTGGTATGCGTACCCTAAGGAAAAGAAATTGACAGAGATTCTTTAAAAATATAGGTTTATTTTTATAAATTAAAGGTAGTTCTAAAAAGAACTGTTTTTTTCTTCTTTTTGTTATTTTATATTTTTTTAATGTTTTTTTGAACATTTTGTACTTTTTTTGGCTTTTCAAAACAGTTTTATATTTTTTTTGTATTTTTTATGGGGAGAATCAAAAAAAAGGGAATTGAAAATTGCTCAACTGGAGCAAAAAACAAAAAAATGAAAAAATTAGGCTTTTTTGGGGCAATTGTGATTGTCTCCAGCAAGGACGACGAGCTTTACGCTCTTTTCACCATAGGCGATGAGCTTGCCACAATGAATACATGTAATTCTAAAATCTGAAAATCGTGGTTGAATGCAAGGCATCGTTTCCGTTGTTTCTGGTCCCGATGGAGTGGGTTGCTTTCTTTTGGAGATGGTCCTTGAAGACTGGGGGAGGATACTGGCCAGTTCCCTGATCTCTGCAGCAGAATAGTTGTTTGGATGCTTGCGAGTCATATGTCTAATCATGGTATTATTACCAAAAGAATATTTTTTGTTTGGGTTGCCCCTTGAGAGTTCCATGCCACAGATTAGGCAAGTTACCTTGGCCGCATTGACTTTGTTCTTGCTCTTTGGGATTGAAAAAAGCTCCCATACAATGTGTGGCCTTGGCTTGTATGGGGTATTGTCTTCAGGCAGCCATCTTCTCCCCTCCTCCTCTTCCTCTTCCTCCTCCTCCTCTTCTTGACCACCAATGTACTGTTGTGGTGGTCCTCTTGGTGGTGGTGGTGGTGGTGGTGGTGGTGGGGGTGGTGGCACAGATGCTCAAGCTGTTGCTGCTACAGTAGCCATTTGAAAGTACAAAATAATTCTCTTTATTGTTGAAACAGGTCTTCCTCAGTCAAAGGACAAAGTCAGAATAAGGAAAATAGGTGGGGTCTTTCACCATTTGGAAAAAAAACTGTCCTGAACCAATGAGAAGTGTTATTTTCAGGTCACATGACCAGGGCTTTCATAATTTGGAAACCAAAACTGTTCTGCACCAATGAAAAGTGTTATTTTCAGATCACATGACCCGACGCGCTTACGCTACGCGCCCCGGGGCGCGCAGGTAATCGCGCTCCGGGGCGTGCCCGGGGGTGCATAGCGTAAGCGCGTCAGGACATTGCGCGATCGTATGCGCTCGCGTGCTTCCGGGTGCACATTAGCAGTGCGTCATATGACGCATCACGCGGTTACGCGAAACGTCACGATGTTGTTTTCGTTCGCGAGAATATCGCTAACGGGACGCTCCCCGGTACGCGCCCCGGGGCGCGCCGTAACATTGCGCTTACCCGTGCGTTGACCGGTACGCGCCCCGGGAGCTCCCCAGGGCAAAAAAAAATAAATGATTACATAATTATACAATATAAAATTTGTTATAACATTTTTGACTTTTTATACCTATAGAGATTTTCTATTAAAAAACCATTGAAATTCACTGAAAAAACCATAGGTTTCACACGAGTTATAGTTAGGAATTAGCATTTAAAAAACCTATTAAATTCACTGAAAAAACCATAGGTTTCACACCAGTTATAGTTAACTGGAAATTTTACTCGCATAAAACCATTGAAATTCCCACGTTATAGTTAGTTGGACTCACTATAACTTGCGCGTGCAGTGCAGTGCACTGCTGATGACATCACATATTACATCACTCATGACATGGTCAGTGACATCACTCATGACATCACTGTTGACACCATCCTTGTGACAGAGTTACAGACCTCCTTTCACTGTAATGTAACCCTAGAAACACATATTCAAAAATAGAAACTACACTTTTCAAAAAAATGGAGATACCCATACCAGTTACAACAATCAATTCAATAATTCCACCATCTATATACACATCCACTCATTCATCAACAGTTCTATATAGTCACTCATACATATACTCACGCATCATATGTAGTGATACACCTATACATCCTGTTACACACCGACAGTCATCTAAAAAATACTGTGACACATACTCACACATGCAAATAAACTATTAAATATCCATTTATTTGCATATACAGCTATACACACACTAGTAATTTACTTGTAAATAAACTTACACATACTTACTCTCTTAAACAATCACTTATAGAAACACATACTAATTTAAACAGGAACTCTTACAATCTCTTATTCTCACATATACTCACTTATATACATAAATATTCACATATCCTAGATTAAAACATATGTAGTTACTGATAAAGACACTAGTGAGACAGTCATTCACTCACTAACACACACATATACACACTCATCCACCCATACATTCCTGCACATATGCTATCTTTAAAACACATACAAAGAGAGAGTCAGTCATTCATGCATCTATGTGCTAGGTAATACCCCCACCAAACCATACAGACACATACTGATACTAAGAAAAACATCTAATAACCCATATACATACACATGTAGCTACTCACCAACCCATGCAGCCACTTATACACAAAGTGAAACATTAATACATATATTTAAATATTTAAACATTACTCACTAATATATGTATTCACTAAGATACACTTAATAAGCCAGTTAACCAATCAATTTTTTTTTTAAATCCATGTAAACACTTATTTAAACATTTATTCTTCACTCAACTTTTACATATACATATATAACATATATTTATTTTTCAGAAAGACACACATTCACTGGATGGTGTCATCAGTGATGTTATGAGTGAGGTCACTGACCATGTCATGAGTGATGTAATATGTGATGTCATCAGCAGTGCATTGCACGCGCAAGTTATAGTGAGTTCAACTAACTATAACGTGGGAATTTCAATGGTTTTATGCGAGTAAAATTTCCAGCTAACTATAACTGGTGTGAAACCTATGGTTTTTTCAGTGAATATATATGTATATATTCACTGAAAAAAACATAGGTTTCAGACACGTTATAGTTAGAAATTAGCATTTAGAAACCTTAGAAATTCACTGAAAAAAACATAGGTTTCACACACGTTATAGTTACGAATTAGCATTTAAAAAAACTTGCAAATTCATTGAAAAAACCATAGGTTTCACATATGTTATAGTTAGCTGGACATTTCATTCTTACAAAACCATTGAAATTACCCTGTTATAGTTAGTTCAGCTAACTATAATCTGCGCGCCCGCAATGCACTGCTGATGACATCACATATTACATCACTCATGACATGGTCAGTGACATCACTCATGACATCACTGATGACATCTTAAATGACATCACTGATGACAACTATGGTTTTTTTCAGTGAATTTCTAAGGTTTTTTTAAATGATAATTGTTAAATGTATTAATTTTTTGATTTCTTTCTTTTTAAACTTTTTTTCTTCATTTTATAATAAATATTGACATTTTCTTTTTTTTATTTATATTTTATATTTTAATGTAAACTAAAAACAAAACCAAATGCAAAAAAATATATAATATATATATATATATATATTTTTTAAAAATATAAACATTCATTTCTACATTTTCTACTGTAGGTTGTACTGAGCGCGTACGGTGGCATACGTCACAAATACCTACGCACAATCATGTGACTTCAAAAGAAGAGATTTCATTGGTTCATAATACTTCCTATTCCAACTGTTGAAAGACCCCTCCCATTTTGATCATTCTACTTGGACTTTCTGAGGAGCAGGATCATTTATTTGGAGCTGTAGAAATGTTTTCATCAAAATGGCTGGAGTAACTCAATCACCCTCTGACCATTCATCAGATTAAAATTAATTCTTAAATGAGCCTCCTCAGAAGAAAAAAAAGAAGCTTTCATATAGAAATGCTTCAGTTTTCCAAAAGGGCAAAAAAAGGTGAATTCACCTAAGGTCACATATGTGATGTAACATTGTCAAGAGGTGTTTTGTGTACACTAAGGAGGGCGGGGAGGGCGGGGAGGGTGAGGATTAGACCCGTTGCACCCGTTCATATACCGATCATGCAAATTTTACCCACATTTCGGGTAGAAATTCCAAGTAAGTGCCTGCAACTTATTGTGCAAACGTCTCTGCTTCAGATGCCTTCATCCAGGGAGTTGTATTTACAACGTGACAAAATACTACAATGTGCAATAACAAGTGCTTTGAAAAATGAAAGTTAGTACCGTCATTAATACTTTTTAATAAAATAAGTATCTATTTTAACATAAGTAGTCGTTATACAAGTGATTATTACATAGTACGGCATAACATAGCATCGCACACAGGAGCTCAGGCTTTTTATTCTCCACAGATATTTGGGACCAGTATATTCTGATGCGAGATGAGTAAATATTAGATTAATATTCCATTTTAAAGTACCAGCTGGCCATGAGCACCTAGGACCTGTGAAAAGTCTGAGAACGGTATATATTTTGCCTTTCGCTGTGATGTTATACGTTATCAGTTTAGCATTTGCAGAGTAAAAGATGAATGTTGACAATAATGTACATGAAACGAAAACCAGATTTTTTGTAGAAATCAAGGGTGGCCATGTGTATTATATTCTCAGACAATCAGAGGCCAGTCACAGTCTAGTGGTCCTTACAAGGGAGAGGCAGAGAAAGCGACCCTAGGCAGCAGAGTGTTCCCAGTTCCAACTAATATGACCACATAACTTCTGTTTTGCTTCTCTGAAATGGTTCCTTTTGAAATCTAGAGGAACGTTTAAAATAGCATGCATCATATGTAAAGATGGCTTCCCACATGAAACATCCAAGCTATCTGACATAATAGCTCATACAAATCTCTGGTAGCACGAGGGACCCGAGGTGTAAATCCCCTTTATGCATAGAAACCCCTCATTTCAGAACAGTAACGCTCCCAGTCCCAATTCATCTTTATCCGAAAACAATCCGTGATCTGGAACGCCGGTGCCTTCTCGACATACACCAGCCTTGTCGCTTCACAACTTTTTAAAAAGACAACTCAAAATTTACTGTTTATAACATAACGTCACGTATATTTGGTACACGTTCATTCGTGGTCATCTTGGCACTGAATAACAGATGTATATGTTTACCCACCTCAATTGTGCTTATTGTATTGGACTCAAGAGGATGAAAGGCTGAGTGGACATGCATGGATTTGAAACTGTGACCATGAGGTCAAACACAGGCCCCCACAGTGATCGCATTACTCCACAAAACCACTAGATCCAGTGAACTTCATTGCCAATAAATTCCAATGGACGCCCGTTAAAGTGGGGAGAAACACCCAGTGGGTGTGTTACACACTAAATTCATTTGACCTCAGATGAGAGACATCCCTCTGTATTATCTGGATGTTCCCTTTAGCTAGTAGTGGTTTTGTAAGAGTCCTTCTAAATGTCCATGTATTTTGAGAAGATCCACCAGATGGAAGATATAAACACCAAGGACATACTGTCAGGACAGGTCCCCATCAGGATTTTTTTTCACACATTCCAGGTTGTTTGCATCTCAATAGCTGAAGGTGCTTCTGAATTTGCTTTATAAAGTATTCCGTCCTTGTAGTATATTGTCCCCCCCAGCCACCTACAAGTATTTCTTATCTCTTTCAAGCAGCGCTTTTCCAGCCACTGCGGCCTTGTCAGGTTCTTGTAAAAACTATGTTATGTTTAGAAGCCAATTACATGCATAGTGAGTCATCGTGAGTGACATGGCCGACCAGATGGCACCCTGCTAAGCCCCTTCCATGATTAGCATTCTGGTAGGAGGCCATAGCTGCCTGTGCATGCCCACATCATGCCCTTGTGGAGGCACAAGGACCATCAGCAGGAGCGGCAATGGCGACCTGCATCTGAAATCTGGATGGGACCGAGGTGATCATCAGGTCTGTCGCTGTTTTTCTATCACATAGTAGTTTTCTCAGGGCTGGTGAAAGAAATTCACATTTTACAGATGGAAAGTAACATGTAGGATCATTTTTCTACGATCACAAAGAGTGTTTGCTGAGGCAAGATTTGATTACTTCAAATGCAGGTATTAAAGTGCTCCTGCTGTTTTGGGAATTCACTAAGGTAGACATAGATTTGGGTGGAAGCCGAGCACCGTATATAAAACGGCAGATCAGGGGGCTGGCTATCATTGGTGCAGCAGGCGCAGTGACACCAGGGCCCAGAGGCCTGGCGGGCCCACTGAACCCTCGTTGCTGTGTTTCACACAGCGGCAGTTGGCACATTTATTTACTCGTACTGCCAGTCACCGGTGTATTCAACTGTGTAGCCTTTGACCGTGCCATGTATGTGCATGTAACTTGCATGATCGAGGTAACTCTTAGCAGCAATACTACGTGTCTCTCGGACATCTTTCAAGTGCTCACCGTCCTTTTTTCCCAGCACCCCCACCCACCAAGGGGCGGCAATTAGAGGGATAGCACCGGGCGCCACAAGCTCTAGCTACGCCCCTGCAAGTGGAAGTGAAAAGATAGAAACTGTGAAATTCAACATAAATAAAACAAATATGCAAGTACATAGAACAGTGTATGCACAGTCTGTAGAAGTTTGAAACACTCTACGCCCTAAGGCCCACTTTGTACCTTAAATACTTGACTACTGACAAAGGCCTCATTTATGAGAATTTGCTGTAGAAAAGTGCAGCAGGCCTTCCTACTACTCTTCCCTACGGCAAAAAAAGGCAGGAAAGCACCATATCTATAAGATACAGCACATTCCTATTCTTGGTCGCAGGAACCTTTGCACAATGGTACAAGGCTGCATGCGTTGCAAGGATGAATATTTTTTTACAGGTAGGGAAACCTTTTTGTAGAAAAATAAACACAAGAGACTTTTCCTTTTTCTACGTGTGCTGCAGAAAGCAGCACACCAAAAAAAGTGCCTTAGTGCTGCCTGATAAATATCACGCTGACAGCTGTGCCACGGAACATCACAAAAAGTGACGTTCAAATGGTGCAAGAAGTCTCATAAATGAGGCCGTGAATGATAACAATTCTGCAAGGAGAGCATCTAGGTGAAAGAGTGTTTGCTGCAAGTGTAAGGAAAGACACTAGTGAATTGAAGGTATAAAACACAAATTTGCTGGTACAAAGAACAGTGCATGCATAGTCAAAAGGGGTTTGAAACAGTTCATACCCTAAGCCCACTTTACCTCATAAACACGTTAATAGACACTTTTGGGCTTATGCTGCATCAAAACCCTGCACCTGCTTGAAGCAAGTGTAAGGATTGACACAGCATTATGAGCATAGGGCCCCAACAACATTGCTGGAGCTACATTGCGCTTTGAACGAAAGTCAAGCAATGCACCACCTTCATAACACAAATACATCACATATCTGTGTCATTTTTGCTCCATAATATACCACATTGTAAATATGGTGCATCCATTGTGAGGATGTCACAGTGCACAATAACTGACATACCTGTGGGGATGTACCACTTATTGTACATCTGCTGATTACTGTTTGAATGTAGTGAATGGATTACAGCACATGCCTCTCCTTTTCCCCTCTACCATAACTCAATGGTGTGCCTGTGCCAACCTGGGAAGTGCAGCAGTGCTAACAGCTCTGATCTATAGGCTAGACGAAGGGAAATACTGCCTGTCTATTACCTACAAAAAAGCACACTAAAGGCTTTCAGTGTTAATCGGGGCTCTAAAATTCCTTTTGTGGAAATTCGCTCAGTGTCTTGAACTTGCTGCACAAAGCCTTAACCTTGGCCTCGGCTACTTGCGCACGGCAAAGCCAGGGAAGCCTCTTGCAGAGAAGCTGCATGTATAATATGCATGCCAAGTAAAAAATGTGTGTGCATGCGTTCATAGTTTATCTTCACTTTTGGTGCACACCAGAGCTATTCTGCATAGAACCATTAGAGAGATGTTTCATGGCTGCTCTCTGAAAATTCAAGGCACGTTCTCTCTGTTTGCTCTCTCATTTATTGATGGTAGAATATTCATGATGTGTTATAAGCTAAAACTGTGCACATTTTAGCAAGAGTAAACCCTATTGAAGAAGTGCACTGTGTATGGATCAAGGCTTTTCTTGTGTTAGTGGTCTCTACACAGCAAACATCTTCTCTTGCAAAGGGCTCTAGTAAAACCCTTACAGGGTAGAAACCAGTATAGAATTCAACTTCAGTTGGGTGTAAGGGAGGGTTTCCTGCTGAAAGAAAATTGCAAAACGTGTTGACTTCCCCCCCTGCGGTCTTGTAGCAACAGAGACAGAGGGAAACAGAGAGAGTGAGTGACATAGACGAAGAAAGAGTAAGAGAGAGTTAGAGAGCAAGCAAGAGAAAGGTAAACAGAGAGAAAGACGAAGGGAGACAGAAAATGACAGAGAAAGAGAGGGAGATAGACGAAGATAGAGACAGAGAGAAGGAAGGTGAAATAGATTAAAACAGAAACAGACAGATACAGATAGATACAGAGACAGGGACAGAGAGATAGAGACAGAGACAGACAGAGATAGAGATACAGAGAGGGAGACAGAGGGAGGAAGAGAGGGACCTGGTAATAAAAGCTATAAAACACAACTTTGCTAGTGCATAGAAGAGTGCATATATAATCAATAGAAGTTTGAAGCAGTACATGTCCTAAGGTTCACTTTCCATCATGAGTACTTTGATACTACCTGAATGATTGCAATTCTACAAGAAGAGTCTCTCAAACCATTTTTTATTTTAAATCATACAATAATTCCTGTAACATTTCATAATTTAATAGAGTGTCTATCATAATTTCGTCTGAAATTTCATTTTCTGGATGATCAATTTAAAAAGTCATTTCCTGAAACTCAATGTCGTCTAATGCTTGAGCAAAATCATCATACAATGTTTTGTCTAAAAAATCGCAGGTGACATCTCCAGCAGCAATAACTTCATCTTCATTCTCGCTCCCCATGAAAGGTATATTTAGTTCCTCAATAAAAGTGTTACTAATTTCAAAACTAATTTCCGTATTTATCTGTTCTTCTTCCATAGTAAATTTTGTAATGTTGTTATTCCTTGTAAAAAAACATAAACACTTCATTTTATCATTTTTCCTAATACATAATACAAATCTAGGTTTATCAACTACTTTGCCATTTAAAAAATATTATACAAAAAACATTCTCAACTACTTTATATGATTATATCAATGAAATTGCTTATATGAAATTTTAGTTTAAAATGTTTCTTACATTTTCAAACCAGTCACTTTTTATCACTATAGAAAAAAACTAGGACTATTATAACAAAATGCAGTACTAAAAAAAGTAGAAAATATCTATTCACCTTACCAATTTTAAAGTAGTTAATGTGTTGTAGTTAAATGCAAAGAATACAGGTTCACTCTGTATATATTTTTCTTAATTTCTTGAAAAATGTTTAAAAGATACAAACCATCTTTACAAACTTATGTATACCATGGACGTTCTCTTACTCCAGCTCTGTAGAAGTACATCCCATCGATCATTTTTAACACTTAGTTATACTTACCTTCAAAATAATAAATTAAAAGAAAAAAAAATATTATACATTTAGCATCTGTAGAAGACAATTTGTAAAGCATTTCAGATGCCTTTTTTGCTGTTCTCTAAATAAATTGAAATTCAATAGAAGCAGTGAGTTCAATAGCACTCATAACATAACAATGGGCAAAAAAAGACAATCAAGAAGATTATCTAAAAAAAGAAAAAAAAAAACAATCTCAATAACAATCTTAAATATTTTTTTCAGAGACAAATTTCTTACATAACTAAGAGATATGGCAAACAATCTTGAAAAAACAAAACATCATCATTTATTTTCTTTCATTATAAACAATATTACTTAGAAATATATGCAGTGAAAATATAAAACAAAAAGTCATTAAGAGTTTCACAAACTTTTCCCCATGGCCAAATAGTATGTGTGAAATTCTTAGTTTAAAATGTGTTCAATAGAAACTTTGAGCGTCTGCCTCCCAGCGTTTAGATCCAAACCCACTGACACATACCACCAAAAACAACTTCCACGACACAATTAAGCACGTCACCAAGTGAATAAGGAACAGCTCTTTAAACATGAATTCACACAATATGAAGATACTCTTTCTCAAACTCACCCCCTTAGCTTTAGATAACTCCTGCTGATCAACTACACTATGAACAGTACTAACACCTACTGACCATGTACACAACCTATGATTCATATTGAACTCCTTCCTCTACAAGTGTAAACATGTCTACAGCATTTCCTCATACTGCTATAACACCCTCAACATTCTCCACAACATTTACAAGTATATCCTAAAGAAAACAAGAAGAAACAGACTACACTGTAGCAACACACTCTATACATGAATTCCAGCCAAACACCTACAAAAAATCCAAAAGACCACCACCTGACTGATTATGAATGTTCCCTGCTGCAGCCACATCACTCACCACCTAATACACCTACACTGCCTCAATATCATCAAGAGGATCACCTTTAACCTCCTCACCCTCACTTACAAAATACTCTACAACACCAGACTAATGTACCTTAACAGCCGTAATCCTAAAAGGCCAAATTTTGAACTTAAAATTTTGGCTTTAAAGATATTAGGTAAGAATTTAGTAACTCTTTAGGCAAACATTGCTTAAAAACTAATTGTGTATCATTACAATGTATCCAACCTTTCAGACATTTTAAATAAACTGTGTAATGTCCAGATGTTGTAGAAGGTCCATCATGAAAAATAATTGAAACAGCTACACATGTTCTTCCTGATTTTGAAACTTGACCAGCTACAACATTTTTAATTAAAGTTTTCAATTTTCTTCCATCAGCTCTAGAATGTTGCAGCATTAAAATAACATACTGTCCATATCGTTGTATAAATAATGTTGATGATATTTCTGATTTACATTGGCTCCACTCCATGTTTTGACTTGCTCCTCTAACTAGATTGTTAAAGGACACTGATTCACAGTCAGTTAAAGTCAAATATATGAATCTTTCACGTTAGTGTTACATGTAAAAAAACAATTTTGACACTCATGTTTCCATTTATAAGAAAGGCCAAAAATGTTTTCAATATCTATACCTTCATCTTCCAGTACACCAAGCATAAATATTAAAAATTCCTGAAAATCTTGTTGAATAGTCTGTGTAAATTTAGTAGTACCAGAACACATGTCCAAAACATTGTGAATATCAGAAACACTTTCTATTTTACTTTTGTCACTACTACATTTCTCATAAACAGAATACAACAATGAGCAGAATCTTTCATCTCGATTTTCAAAAATTTGCTGTTGCAAACTTTCAAGAAATAAAACAACATTAACTACTACATTAGCATAGCAGTTGACACCACAACTATTTTCAAACCGATAACCAACATTCTCTTCAACACTGTAACATCAGACTTTTGCACACACCTTTCCCCTCCTGAGGCGGAAGCCGGGAGGTCTCTTGCTTTTCCTTTAATTTTAATAGCATTTTCTTGATTTTACTCGTTTGCCACTTGTGCCTGCTAATTGCATTATTTAGGCTGTAGCAGTGTGTAGAGACCCCCCAGCGCTCAGCAGCGCTTTAAAAATCATCTTTCCCCCCTCCCTGCAGCTCCGGTCCCACCCTCGGCTGAGTGTTGACGCCGAGGGTTGGGCGCCGGTTTTGGCGGCCATCTTGGGTCAGGCTGGGTTGGGGAGGCTATAGACAAGCGCTATAAAAGGCGCCAGTGACCTGGAAAGCGGTAACATCAGACTTTTGCACACACCTTTCCCCTCCTGAGGCGGAAGCCGGGAGGTCTCTTGCTTTTCCTTTAATTTTAATAGCATTTTCGTGATTTTACTCGTTTGCCACTTGTGCCTGCTAATTGCATTATTTAGGCTGTAGCAGTGTGTAGAGACCCCCCAGCGCTCAGCAGCGCTTTAAAAATCATCTTTCCCCCCTCCCTGCAGCTCCGGTCCCACCCTCGGCTGAGTGTTGACGCCGAGGGTTGGGCGCCGGTTTTGGGCGGCCATCTTGGGTCAGGCTGGGTTGGGGAGGCTATAGACAAGCGCTATAAAAGGCGCCAGTGACCTGGAAAGCGGTAACATCAGACTTTTGCACACACCTTTCCCCTCCTGAGGCGGAAGCCGGGAGGTCTCTTGCTTTTCCTTTAATTTTAATAGCATTTTCGTGATTTTACTCGTTTGCCACTTGTGCCTGCTAATTGCATTATTTAGGCTGTAGCAGTGTGTAGAGACCCCCCAGCGCTCAGCAGCGCTTTAAAAATCATCTTTCCCCCCTCCCTGCAGCTCCGGTCCCACCCTCGGCTGAGTGTTGACACCGAGGGTTGGGCGCCGGTTTTGGCGGCCATCTTGGGCCAGGCTGGGTTGGGGAGGCTATAGACAAGCGCTATAAAAGGCGCCAGTGACCTGGAAAGCGGTAACATCAGACTTTTGCACACACCTTTCCCCTCCTGAGGCGGAAGCCGGGAGGTCTCTTGCTTTTCCTTTAATTTTAATAGCATTTTCGTGATTTTACTCGTTTGCCACTTGTGCCTGCTAATTGCATTATTTAGGCTGTAGCAGTGTGTAGAGACCCCCCAGCGCTCAGCAGCGCTTTAAAAATCATCTTTCCCCCCTCCCTGCAGCTCCGGTCCCACCCTCGGCTGAGTGTTGACGCCGAGGGTTGGGCGCCGGTTTTGGCGGCCATCTTGGGTCAGGCTGGGTTGGGGAGGCTATAGACAAGCGCTATAAAAACAGGCACTAATGGCTCCGCGCAGCGGACGCGATCTGCGGACGCGCCGGATCTGCGCCGGAGTCGTGCCAGAGTCCTGCCCGTCTGCGCCCGTCCGCGCCCAGGCGGGCCTAGGGCCTGCCACCATGCCCCACTCATTGACGCCTCTCACCACTAGGTTCCAATATGGGAGAGACGCCCTTATCGCCTTACGTCCGCCCCACCCTACTAGTTGTAGCTTTGCACAGATGGGGACCATTCCATTTCTACCGTGCAGAGCCTGTTCCTCCGGCCAAAATTCAGTGGCTGTGAAATCCGTTCTTTCCATGGCTTTACTAAACTGCCGGTCCTTGCCGAGCCATGCCATTGAAATCAATTCACTCATTCTGGACCACGAGCTTGATGTGCTGTTTCTGACTGAGACCTGGCTCTCCCCCAGCTCTGGCCCTGACATGGTCAGAGCACTCCCCCCAGGCTTTCATATACTCCACCTTGATAGACCTAAAGGGAGGGGAGGAGGAACTGCAGTTCTCTACAGAGACACGCTCGCCTGTAAGATCCAGAATGGAGGGGTGACCGATTGTGAGAGCTTACAGTTCTCCCTTCGGCTGTCACCTACAGTGTCTTTGGTAGGCTTGTTGATCTATCGCCCTCCCGGACCCTTGGGCAGTTTCCCTAACTCTCTCTTGGAAACTACTGCACTTCTTGCCTCTTCAACTGCCAACTTTGTTGTTCTCGGAGATTTTAATATCCATCTTGAGGACCCCGCTAATGCCACAGGAGTCGATTTGCTCGTTGATCTTAAATCTTTTGGAATCAATTTGGCCAATTCGGGCGCGACCCATGAGAAAGGCCATCTGCTTGATCCCTTACTTTCCAATCTGGACCATCTTACTCCATCTCCTGCTCTTGCCCTACCTTGGACAGACCATTATTTGGTGTCCGCATTATGGCAATTCGACAGCCGAGCTGCGGTGGTCCCACGGGTTCACACCCTGGAGAGAGCCTGGTCGAAGCTCCCTGTTGACACCTGGGCGGCACACTTGGAGGCCACGCAACCCTCTCAGGGAGCTAACCCGATAGTCGCTGATGCGAACTTCCATACCTGGCTCGTGGATTCTCTGGACACTCTCCTACCCAAAAAGAAACAACTCACGAGGGGGAAGAGAGTGGGCTCGGCACCTTGGTATTCATCAGAATTAAGAACCCTGAGGAAAGGATGCAAGAGGTTAGAGCGGTCCTGGAGGAGAGACTGGAGTGAGGCGAGTCGTATAGAATATCGTGCGGCCCTGAGCAGGTATAAATCCGCTATCCGGGTGGCAAAATCAGGATTCTTTGAAGAGCGTATTGGCTCTGCGGCCAACTCTTCCAAAGAGTCATTCAGGGTCATTAAGGAGCTTCTCAATGCCCCCGATCCTCAGGTTCTCCACGAGGACCCTCGCAAAAAATGCACAGAACTGGCTTTGTATTTTAAAAGCAAAATTGACAACATATTGGCTTCCCTTCCCCGGCTAGGTGAGGTCTCCTCTTTGGAGGACAATCCCAGCTCTCAACCTGAGTCACAATTGGTGGAGCTGGCCTCCCTCGGTCCAGTCAATAAGGAGGAAGTCTTGTCGGTGCTAAGATCTATGAAGAGCGGCTCCCCGAAAGACCCAGCACCTATTAAATATCTTAAACAGGTGTCATCCACTATCGTCGGCCCGGTGACGGACTTGATAAACCTGTCTCTCGCCCATGGGGTGGTCCCCCCCAGTTGGAAAGGGGCGGTGGTCAAGGCTCTTTTGAAAAAGCCTAACCTCGATCCCGCCGATCTCGCCAACTTTCGGCCTATTTCTTTGCTGCCGGGTATCAGTAAGGTGGCTGAGAAGCTGGTGAATAGCCGCCTTTCCAACTTCTTGGAAGCCAATTCCCTCCTGGGCGACTCCCAAACGGGTTTTCGCCCCGGTCAGGGGACCGACACCGCCCTGCTAGCGGTCGTGGAGAATGCGAGGAGCATGCTGGATTCGGGGGGATCAGTGGCAGTGATCCTCCTGGACCTCAGCGCTGCTTTTGACACCGTGGACCATCAGGTGCTTCTCCAACGGCTGTCGGGGGTGGGAGTCACGGGCTTTGCCCTCAAATGGTTCGCCTCCTTCCTGGAAGGTCGTACATTTGAGGTGTGGGAAGGCCAGGAGAAATCATCTTCTACCCCTCTCCAGTGTGGTGTGCCACAGGGCTCTTCGTTGAGCCCTACCTTATTCAACGTTTATATGGCCCCCCTGGAGAATGTGGTACGGCCGCTGGGTATTAAAATCATCAGTTACGCTGATGATACTCAGCTGGTGGTAGGCCTTTCCCAGTCGGCGCACCACCCCGACCGGCTGCACACGTGTCTTGGAAAGATCTACACGTGGATGTGCAACTCAGCCCTAAAGTTAAATGGCTCCAAAACGGAACTGATGCTGCTGGGGAACTCTTCTCCATCTTTGTCCCCCAGCAGCTGGCCAGACTGTCTGGGACCGATGCCCCTCCCCAAGCAGGAGATCAAGAGCTTGGGGGTATGGCTGGAGCAGGACCTATCGTTTAAAACCCACGCCAAAAAGACGGCTGGCGTGTGCTTTGGCCTGCTCCGTTCAGCCCAGAAGATTCTGCCCCTGCTCCCAGTGGCCACTCGAAGGCTCCTCATCCAGGGACTTATCATCTCGCGGCTGGATTTCAGCAATGCGCTATTCCTTGGCGCACCCGAATCTACCCTGAACAGACTGCAGCAAGTGCAGAACGCGGCTGCCAGGCTTTTGACGGGTCTCCCTAGGCGTCAATCTGCTCGCCCGGCGCTCAGGGCACTGCACTGGCTCCCTGTGAGGGACAGGGTGAAATTTAAGTCACTCTGTATCGCCCACAAAGTTCTGCACGGGGTAGGCCCACCCATTCTGGAGGAGATGGTCCAGCCCTACAAGGCCTCTCGTTCCCTTCGCTCTGACCACCAGCATCTCCTTCATGTTGGCAGGGTGAAAAAGGCAAGAACTGGTGGCAGAAGGTTTTCAATAAATGTGGCCTCCTTGTGGAACTCATTGCCCCTACAACTGCGCTCCGAAGCCAGTCTTCTCAGGTTCCGTAAACTTTTAAAAACGTTTCTGTTCTCCGTTTAATCCCTGCATTTTTTAGTAGTGTTATGTTCTGATAAGCGCTGGGATGCCTATTGGTAACCAGGCGCTATACAAAACTCAGAATAATAATAATAATAATACTGTCCTTTTTCTTTTTGCTTACAGGCGCAACTTCATCTTGTTTTTTTTTCTTTCTCCACAGTTTCACTACAGATATTCTCAAATCTTCTTTTTCTACCTACCACATGCTTTTCAAATACTGGATATTGACCTAAATTGGGAGCATATTCTCTTCTTAACCTACTATACTCTTTCACACAATTTGCATCTGCACTAACATTTGTCTCATCAAAATCAATCAAGTACCATCCAGATAAAATTCTGACTCGGGACAAAGCAACATATACCACTCCCTCTTTGAACACGGTACTTCCAATATTGACTAAAGCACTATCTACACTTAAAACTTTATGAATGGTTATGGCATATGCCAAACAAATAGGAAACTGATTTCTGCGTACCTCCAAATCTTTTACAAGCAAGAACCGAGATGACTAATGACTAAATTGTTGTATGTCAGGAATTTGATCAAATTTGTTCTTCAAAAATTCAATCCCATCTCTATTTACATAATTAACAAAATCAACAGTTTTACCCATAGCTCCATTTATAAAACCTTTTTCCACATTCAAATTACGGCGTAAAGTTACCCTTTACCTCTTTACACATGCATATAAATTATTTTCTAAACCAGCAGTTTTACTTATCGACTTCTCCAAAGAATCCAATTTTCTCTTCAACTTTTCAGTCACAATAATAGTGATTCCTTTATGTTCTATTTTGTCAATAGCTTCCAATTTTATAATTTCTTCATTTACCAATGTTAACATTTCTTCATTGAATACAGAACATTCATAAAGTGTTGGCATTAAGCAGATTACATACTTTTTTTGGGCAATTTTCATATATATTTTCTCTGGAACAATATTTTCATTTGGAAACAAATTTGGAAGTAATCGTATCAGTAAAGCTTGTTTGCCATGTTCTGTCACTTTTCCAATTCTTACATCTTGAAGAATTTTTCCATAAGCTGCATCATTTATCGGATGCATATTTGTAATAAATTCCTTATACTCAAAATATGACCAATTATTAACATTTCCAATGCTCCCCAAAGACTTTCTGGTATCTTCATGTGCCAATGTTTTAAACACTGGTTGTCCTTTTATAGGAGTAAGTTGTAGTAGATCTCCAAAAACTATGACATGTTTTCCTCCAAATAATACATCTTAGTCTGTTTTAAGAATTTTCTGCATTCTTAAATGCACAAAGGCAAGCATTAAGTTTGATACCATTCTTACCTCATCAATATTGAAAACTTTTATTTTATTCAAGACTCTTGCAACTTCAAAACAAGCTTCTCCAGATAGCTTGTAGTATTCTAATTTGTTTTCATGCTCTACTGGTAGCATTAATAAACAATGTAAAGTAACTCCTTTAATATTGTGTGCCGCCAACCCAGTTGGAGCAGTGACAACACAAGACAAATACGAGTCAGTTGTTTTGTGTAATTGAGTTGAAATTACTTTAATTAAAAAACTTTTTCCTGTTCCAGCTTGTCCACTCACATACAATCGGATAGGTTGAAATAATGAGCAAGAGCACTCTTTCTATTCATGAAGTAATCCATGGTTAATCTGTTCTCTCGATTGCTAATATATTTGTTTTTGCTCAACATTAAGTTTTTCTTCCAAATTTCCTAAATGTCTTACATCTTATTCAGCTTGATACATTGCTGTTTCCATCTCTTCCACAGCACTTGCTACTTCATTTTGAATAATTGGTTCTCCTAATGGATAGTGACTTAACGGACCAGAAGTTTGACTGTCTTCAGAACTCTCTCTAGCAATCTCAGCTGCAATTGCAGCTTCTTGTTCCATTTCATTGTTCAACATTTTCACATAATTAGAAAAAACAGGACATTCTATACTATCTTTAGTTGCATTGAAAGAATCTTCATAGCTGTGAAAATCCCCAAGTAATTCTAATTCTGAACGCCATGGCTTGAAAAGTTGCAAAAGAGCAAAATAGTAAAATTCCCTTTTGTCAGGTGTTTCGCAACTCCGTTAACGGTGATTAATCAAATGTCCTTTTCTTTGTTTCACCAGACATCCTTCAGAAACAATCACGGCATATACACCATTATTGATGTTTTCTGTAATATTCCGTTTAAAAATATAGTTTTGCAGCACTTCATAGAGACAAATGTTTTACAGATGGTGACTTTTGTTTGAATATTATGTATACAACATACTTGTTTTCGCAATATCTGTCCTTTTCAGCTAAATATTCAATTTCTTTTAAGTACTCGGTTTCGTGTTTCAGCAAGATCTAAAGTCACCCGAATGATTCTTCTAGATTTGGAGTATAGACTTGCAGATGATAAGCGATCCAAGCATTCACCAATTTCTCGATGAGATAACATCTTCAAACTGTAAGTATATCATTTCTTACTTAGACTCTTCTCGTGGAAATTTCTTCCGAACATTTCCTTCAATTCCGTCTTTTCTGATTTTGTTATGTAGGAATGTTACATATCGCGCAACAGCAATGGAATTGTCTGCAACATATTTTACATCCATGTTAGCATTCCATATAGACAAAATCACTGGGTTGTAGTCATTTATATATTTAGAGTCTTCATTTCTTCTTAAATTATAGGTATGTTTAGGAGACTTTCTTGTGATAGTATGTCGCAAAGATGACATAAAACTGTTCCTTTCGATAATACTGGACGTGGAAATCCAAAACGGCATTTGGTGTAGAATTTTTCTTTAGATTTGTACTTTCGACGACAGTATTTCCCACGACGATGGCTTTGGAATCATAAGACCTGTTGTCTTAACTCCTTATCCTGTGTGCTTTTGGGTATATCACATGTAGTGTATTCTTCAATAAAAGACATCACAGTATCATCTGACTCTGTTCCAAATTTGGGAGCATCTTTGATCGATAGTAGCATGTGTATGTGAGGAGCACCTCTTGCTTGATATTCCTTTCTCCAAAAGAAGTCCACAACCTCTCCAAGAGGAGGATTTTTTTATTGGTGATAAAAGACATCATAGCTTCAAACCTGTGATTGAAATACCTGCATACATTAACTGGATCCAAAGAGCACAATTCTCCAGGTGTCTTGTATTCAATATTTATTATATTAGAATTTGCCTCTCGAAGAAATTGAAGTAAATCATCCCAAGCATATTCAACACAGCTTAGAGTAAGGAACCATGTAGGAGTTCCTAAGTTCCTTAACATACATTTAAGTTCTCCATGACAAAGGTACCAGTACTCATTAGTACCATGCTGACATACCATGAGATTAATTAGCTGAGATTTCAAAACATTATCTTTCTGGTGTACTTTATCCATAAATTCCTTTGCCGAAACATTTTGCAGATGTACACCTGTTTTCAATATATGATTTACTGCATAGGAAAGTCCAGACAAACCACTCTCAAACAAAAGATGAAACAAATAAGGAATACATTGTCAAAATCTTGGATTTTCTGCATACAATCCTAATGCCTTACACTACAAGTACTACTGCAATTCTTCTCCCTAATACTTCATCACCTAACACCTCTTCTACATTTCTAGGAACAATTTTCTCTTTCTCAACAGGACAACTATTTTTAACCTCATAAGCACGACCTGTAGTGTCAACTGCATGCAACAACTCATTACTCTGCAAATAACTCTCCTCACTAAAAAAAGGCTCAGAACTTGAACTATGTTTCCATTCACCCAAAAAAACTTCTGGAAAATTACTTCTAATAATTACTTTTCTCCATTTACTTTTGCTTTTCATTAAATTGATTGGCTTATCTAGTGATCGAATTCTATTGATTACTAAAACAAAAAGTTTTTTTATTCAAAAGCTTTCTCAACTACGTTCTCAATACATTTCCTCTTCTTACAAAATGCAGTTACAATTCTTTATTAGCTTAGTCAGATTAAATACATTCTATTATAAAAACATCTTCTTCCTTATTTCTTAATATTTGTTTTTCCTCCTTTTACTATGTACACTTTTTTCACAAGTTATTCCATGCTTCTTGTCTTTTCTCTTAGTTGCAGAAACAGTCACAGTATTTTTTACTATGCGTACACTACTAATACTGGTTGACAATCTTCGCAGAAAAGTCTTAGTTTTCTTACCAGGACATTTTTTCTTTTTGTTAACACATTGTTCTTCAGGTAAATGTTGTAGATGAGTTCTCTTTAAATAAACTGCTTCCTTTCGTCCTTTCTTCTTTTCAATTTGAAAGGCATGATGATTTCTTTTTACTGATGATACAAAACAATCTATTATAAAAATAGGTATCACTTTTCATAAATAAAAATATCAAATACACTTTTATATCACTTATAAGAAGAGTGGAGATATTATGACAACAAACATAAGAATATAAAAATAGAAGAACTTAAAACAAGAGAAAGACGACTGTGAGACAATAGAAAATATACATAGAAAAGAGGATATAAACAGAGACTGCAGTATAGGAGGACAAATAAGGTATGAAAAGACTAGAAAATATGAAGAGATAAGAAGCAGTATGAGGAGAAAGGTAGCAGTATGAGGAGAGAAGGGAGAGTATAAAAAGTAAGACACAGAGTAATTCAGTAATTCTTTATTTGATGATTAAAAAACGTCATAAAAGTACACACATATACAAAGCTAAAAATAGAATTAAATTACATCTGAACAACATCTTAATTTGCGTGTAAAATCAGATAAAAAGTATATTCTTAAGTGGTCCAATAATTAGCCCTCTCCTCTTGTATTTCTTAACCTCCCAGCAATCTTAATAACATTCATGATACAACAAAGTGTCTATGGGTCGTTTCCTCTTTACAAAAAAGTAAAGCGGTTTTGGCATGACAAAACTTCTCTTTTTTTAAAATCTCCACCAAAAATTTACGCCTAGGATACTTAAAAAAGGGGCACAAAAGTAGAAAATGAAGGGTGCCCCACGGAGACCGATTGTCGCAGCCGCAGGCACCCTTCTGCTCAATTGTCAATGTAAAACCTGGCGGATCAGCAAGTATATGTGGTAATAAATTGAGCCTAAAATGAGTCATTAAAAACCAATCCTGTGCGTTGTGCATCAAACACAGATATGGCTCCATGCCCTCATTGTTCTTTTAGCAAACTGTGGGCACCTACAGAGTGTTTGATCATCTCCCCTTCTGCTCTACGTGATCAGACAACATTCTTTTGATTTTCAGTTTATCAGTGTGTGAGATAGTGCTGGGGTTAATAAAAAGGTCCTTCCGGTCAATACCCTCCAAAGTAGACTTAACATACTTTAACCATGGTATTTGTAACCCTTTATCCCTGTGCAGACAATCTCTCAACATTTGTCTGCTTGGATCTGCCTGAGGGTTTACCCAGATGTTTAACCATGCCATGATGGGTCTTAACTTGACCTGGTCCTCAATAAAAGGTCTCCCTAATTCGCTATGTACAATTGCAGCTGGGGTAATCAGGGGGACTTTTAAAATCCTTTGCATATATTTGTTTTCCTCCAGTTGCAATTCCTCCATGTTGACATAACCCCACACTTCTGATCCGTACGTGACTTTCGAACAGCCTATCGAACTATAAAGATTCATGACCTGTTCCAGGGACCAGAGTCTTAGCTTTCGGCCAAAATTTGCTATGGTGCCATTTGCGGATATTAGTTTTGTGCAGCAGTCCTCCACTAGGGATCTAAATTTTAGTGCTCCGTCAAATAGCAACCCCAGGTAAGAGAAAGACTGCACCTTTTCTAGTGTCTGGTTCCCTATTTTATATGAGATTCTCTTACAAGGTTTGGTTCCAGCCAACATCACAAAGGACTTGCTCAGGTTCACCAGCAGATCCAAGGTGTCCATAAATTTAACAAATCCATCAATTAAACATTGCAGGCCCCTTGGGGTGTAGGCAAGCAGGACCGTGTCGTCCACGTATAAAAGCACCGGTATGTGGCGCAGTCCTACTCTTGGGCAATCTGTGTTTGAATCAATCAAAGCCTGCTCTAGGTTGTTAATATAAAGCGAGAACAAGAAGGGGGCAAGAATGCAGCCCTGTCGCATTCCGCTCGTACAAGGGAATGGTTCTGTGTTCCCCCCTCCGTGTTATAATGAACTTTGGCTGTCGTGTCCCGATGCAACTCTCTGAGGATGTTGATCAGACCTGGGTCAATTCCCATATCCCTCATCAAGCACCATAGCTTTTTTCTATTAACATGGTCAAAAGCAGCTGCTAGGTCCATGAACCCAAGGTACATAGCTTCATTGCTGGCTTTGGTATATTTTGCATCCAGCAAATAAAGATTAAGGCATTGGTCACTTATAGACCTCCCTGTTCTAAAGCCATACTGGATATCCGTAATTATGTGGTGATCTTCTGTCCATTCCATGAACCGCTGCAAGATTACCCGGCCCAAGATTTTGGTTGAGACATCAATCAGGGAGATTGGTTTATAGCATTGCGTATTATCCCTGTTGCCCTTCTTAAAGATGGGAACTATGACTGCAGTAGACCAGGAGCGAGGTAAACCATACTGGATGGCTGCATTTAACACTCTTGTAAGAATGGTAGCCCAAAAATCTACATTGCTCAAGTACAAATCAGGTGGTGAGCCATCGGGGCCTGGAGCTTTGTTACGTGTGAGGCCCTGGATCCCCTGTGTTATTTCAGCTAGAGAGAACTCGATAACTTGGCCCTGTTTTTCAGACCACCTCCTCTCCAGATCTGTTTCCTGGTTATGATTGTACAATCCCTCAAAATGTGATACCCATTGTTCTGGTAAGATGTTCGTCCCAATCCCAGGGGTGTTACTATCCTTAAAGCATGGATTATTAACAATCCTCCAAAATTGAGTCATGTCCCTTCTTTCTCCAGCCTCTCTTAGGTCTGCCCATGCTTCATTTTGAAGAGTGATCTTAAGTTGTCCCTGGGGTTAGATTTTAAACTAAATTTTAAATCTCTCAGGGCTCGCAAGCACTTAATGTAGAACCATCTAGGCTGCATGTTTTTCCTCGTGGGGGCTTTTGTCTTTAGTAGACCATCTACCAGTTTAGTCACTGACCTAAATGCCCTGTCCAAGTTGCTCCCCTCTATCCTGGGATCTAGGCATTCATCAATCTGTACTTTCCCTTTAACCATTAATTCTTTATAAAATGCTTCACCGTCAATTTTTGACCATCTAAGCCGCCTTCCCTGGTCAGTTACCTTCAACTCACTGTCCACCTGGGGGCATATCTTGGGTTGACCCCTCTGTATAAGTTTTAAGGTTACGGGGTTATGGTCGCTAAATGCGCTCCAGTCCATCCCCACTGTCCTAATCCAATTTTTTGCTTGCCTGGACGCTAATATATAATCTATATAAGAGGAACATCCTCTCCCTTTAAAAGTTGGAGTAAGGGATCCATCTTCATCCAGGAGGAACAAATCAATTGTGTGTTCCAGATCATGGATCTTTAGGAGATTACTAAGGACTGTTCCCTCTGGAGAATGTTCAAAGTGTGGGCCCTTTTCAATAGGACATAGGGACCAGTCTGCATTCAAGGGGAACAGGGTTGGACACATATGACAGTTAAAATCACCCATTATTAGTATAGTGGTTTCTAAAGCCCCTTTTCTATGGGCTAATTCCTGATGAAGTCTATAGTCTAATTCCTTTAATGTAGGATTATTTCCTTTTGTAGTCCCTACATTATATAAGTTGAACAAAGTCAACCTTAGCCCGAAACTAGTGAATCCTAACCCCTGGATGGTGTGTGATGACCAAGATGGACTGGTCCAAACTCCTTTTTTAGGTCTACATATAATGGTCTACATATAATGATAAACCTCCAATCGCTCTTCCTGAACTAGCTTTTTGAGCTGGCACAAAGAAACATTTGTACCCAGCCATATGGAGGGGGTTACTGTCAACTTCCCAGGTCTCTTGTAGGGTAATTATCTGAAACCAACTGATGTACTGTCTCCATTCATTGTTGTTAATTTTTCCTGCCAGGCCCGCAATATTCCAGGATAATATTTTTAGCTCCCCCTCTGTTTGAGGTTCCCTATCTAGATTTTTATCTCTCTCACTTTGGACCCTCGGGTTGTCCTCAGTCCTTGAAGGTGTAATTTGTATCCCAGGCCTCTGTGTTGGTGACAGGGCTGGTACCATCCTCAACTTCTCTTCCAGAGGACTACGTATTAGGGAGCTAGGTTGATTTTCCAGGGGGGTCTCCCTATTGGGGCTTATTAATAAATGAGGTGCTTTGCTTACAGGGGGTTGTGGCGAGACATCATTTTTAATCACCCTCAACCCTCTTCCTACCCGGTCCAGTAAGCTAATTTTGACACCCTCACTCCTGATTGACTCAACTACTTGATCCGAAGATATTCGTGGTCAATCATTATCTTCTAGGAACATAAGGGGACCAAATCTGTATGTCCAGTTGGAAACATCTTGTTCTTTTACCACAGCATCGTTCGTGGCATAGCTTCAAACCCTATTGACATTTTGACCTATCCCCGGTCTCCCAGGTGGTGCATTGGGTCGTGGGGGGCACTTTGTATGGGATAAAAATATCCCAGTGGCAACGTTCTTATGTTACTTGCTGGTTGAATAGAGCCACTAGTTAACCCCTTCCGCGCTAATGACAAAGCCAGCTCGTCATGGGCGTTACCTGCGCTACGCGGATGATGAGCTGGCTTTGTCATAAACAGCGCATTTTTAAAATTCCAGCACACATCGGGAAAACGCGGTAGGGCGGTAGTGCGGTAGCGGGTAATATGTGCTCCACCAATCTAATTTCCCTGAAGTTCACAATTATGCAATTGCCCACCAGGTCTTTGTTTTTCCTGCCAATCCAATTCACCCTTCTGACATGCAAGATTTCTCCACTTTTATTCCCTGCCAGTGGTCTGTTCTTATTCAGCCAGGCTATTGTCTTGTTTTTAATTTCAGGGTAGGACTCTTTCTGATCTGGCTTCAATTCTGGGACCCCCCAAGTACCAATACATAGGGGCATGCTTATACTAGGTAGGGGGTTGATTAATCTTGGGTTGGTTTCTCAACTTAGATGTTGTGTCTCTGGTGATTTGTTAATCAACTGCTTTTTATTTGACAATTGTGCTGTTAACATGCTAGACCCTCTATCTAGAACACTAGTACCTCCATCCTGGCGGGGTACATCATTCATTTGTATCGGTAAACCTAGGGATGTTGGGTCCTGTGTTACACTTTGTAAATTACTGACAGTACAGTCGGATAGTGTAGCACACTGAAGGACTGGGCTAGTGTCTGATGTGAAAATACTACCTATAGCACTGGGGTTCACAGGGCTGCCCAGTATCCTTCCCCTCTTGTGTAAATCATTTATAATTGTGTCAACTGCTGGCTAGTGGTTTGATCTGGCTAACTATAAATTGTTCTAAAGAGTTTTGTAGATCTATAACCACCTGAGCCATCCAGCTTGGGGGGGTGGGGGGCTAACTGTTGGGCCACTTGAACTTCGAAAACCTCTTTGTCTATGTGTCTAGTTTGGGAGATAGTTGACCTTAATTTAATTTTCTTAGTGCCTGGGTTCTTCTGACATATTCTTCTTTTCTTACTGGTGGGGGCTTTCTTATCTGGCAAGGATGTCACATGCACCAACAACCAACTGTGCACAATAAATGTCCTGGGTGAAGGCTAGTGCATGGGGAAACTACTGTTCTCTCATTGGTATTATCCTGAGGTGGAATGAGAGGGTCAATTAATGGCGTTAACGACAGTCATCTCTCCGTGCGCTCTATTTTGTTGGAGACTGCCCCTAAGGCTTTCCGCAACATGCGATCAATCACGGTAGGTTGTATATTAAGAGTGGGAAATGAGTTAAGATCCTGAACAATTACCCTTGGTGTAAGAGGGACATTTGATTTTGCTTTTGCAGCATGGGTATTTGCTTTGTTAGCCATGCTATGTTTAGTCAAACGGGTGAGTTTGACTACCCCAATTTCTTAATCAAACACTCACAAGAAAGGACTCCAATCCTGTCGTTTATTCCTATAGGTTCTGAATCGATCCCCCTATTCCTGACCCTATTCTGGTTAAACTAACTATCAAGTTAACTAACAGTCAGCCCATGAGGCAAGACAAGCCCCCATGATGCAGATACCGTTATCTGACGCAGTCACACTACGGCACAGGAACGTGTTATCTGATTAGGTCATAAGGCTTGAGATCTAATTAGACAAGCGACATTCCTCCAGCCCCTGATAAGGCATACGACGTTCTCATAACAAATCAAACCTATGACAACCTGGGAAAAACCCTGCGGCCATTGTTTTGATTTCTCCGAGAACTTTAGTAAAGAATGTGCTCTTTATTGACGTACCTATGTCCATCCTTACGTCAATCTCGGCACCTTTAAGGTATAAATATTACCGATCTTGCCCTATGCAAACACACGCGTGGTGACAAGACGGAGCAGCCATACTTGCCGAAGCCGAGAGCAGAAGCAGACCCCGCTGGCGCAGCCCCGCCTTCCTGACGCGCTGAGAGACGCGCTGCTATCTCAAGCCGAGAGACCCAGCACCGGCGCTTCCGGGTAGCCCTCGCAGGCAGCCTGGAATATCGAGAGCAGAGAAAGAGATACCATTCCTCATTCATCCTAAATTCCAGGTACAGAACTGAATAACCCCTCACAAAGAATTCTTTAGTTATTCACTTGGCAAAAACAAACTTAACTTAAACTGTAACTTTCTATTCCCGCCCACGCATTAGACTTAGGTCAGGTACACGGGGTAGGCGTATTTAGAAACACCAGTTGAGTACGTTTAGTCAAATGTATATGTGTATGTAAATATATTTTAATCATTTTAAACATCATATGGCTCAGAAACCATATCAATGTTTTTACAGTATTATTTTATACTATTGCTTTTAATGTATGCACTTTACTTAACTATAAGTATTGCAATAATATCGATCCATTTCTCATGTATGAGAAAAGAGACTGATCAATAAATAACACCTTTTTATTGAACACACCCGTCTCTTCCTTTTCTCTACATTCTGATGAGACTAAGAATGCACGTACTGACTGAGTAAAATAATTGCCTTGTGCTCACACGACTCTCGAGATTGACTCTTGATTAGGGGAGAGCAAAGTTGTCATGTTCTATGGTTGTCAGAAACTAAATCCCTTCTTGTCTAATCAGGGAAGTTAATTCCTCCTTGAACATTCGAGAAAGTTTCTAGCGAACTCTGAGCTACGCTGGCAAACCCAAAAATTAAGTCTAGTATCGACAGTAGTAGACCTAGTTAACGTCTGGTCTAGGCCTTTACTGCTGTAGGTATTATTCCAATGCGCAGAGCCTATTGGGAAAATAGGAGCTACACTACAATCCCAGAACATTAACACATATACCATGGACCAGGTAGCCCCCCTCTAGCCCTCTTTTTTTTGCCTACAGTTTTTGAGGGCCCAGTGTTCAGTTCAGTAGTCCTTCTGCTACTGCTTCTCGAGTCACCGGTTAATGTGACTCCAACCAAAATGAAAAGTCCAGAACCTAAGGGCCAAAGGGAGTGGCCCAGCCCAGCCACCTCCTGCCTCTGATGGCTTTGGACGGTCCCGCCCTTGTCCCGGGCATCTTCCGGCGCCGCCTGCGTGCGTCCCGCGAGGCGGGAGGCGTTCCCCGTTCTTAAAGCTCCTCCGGGCGCGTCAGAAGCGTTACTGTTGCGCTGGTCCCCAGGGCAGCTTGGAAATGTGGTTCGGCATTGCTGGAACTACTGCCGTTGCCCTCACAGCATGTGAAGTAAGGAGACTCTTGCTGTTCCCCTCACGGCGGAAAACCAGGTGAGACAATGCCGTTGCCCTCACGGCGTGGAAAGCACTGTGTCCTGCAGCCCCCAGGAGCTCTTGGCGCTCCACGTTCTTAAAGCGTTCTCAAAGCGCCCCCGGGCTCGTCGGGAGCATCACTGTTGCGCCGGTCCCCTGGGCAGCTGGGAAATGTGGTTCGGCGTTGCTGGAACTACTGCCGTTGCCCTCACAGCGTGTGGAGTAAGGAGACTCTTACCGTTCTCCTCATGGCGGAAAACCAGGTGAGGCAATGACATTGCCCTCACGGCGTGGAAAGCACTGTGTGCTGCAGCCCCAGGAGCGCTCAGCGTTCTTAAAGCGCCTCCGGGCACGTCGTGAGCGTCACTGTTGCCCCGGTCCCCAGGGCAGCTGGGAAATGTGGTTCGGCGTTGCTGGAACTACTGCTGTTGGCCTCACGGCGCGTGGAGTGAGGAGACTCTTGCCGTTCCCCTCACGGCAGAAAACCAGGTGAGACAATGCCGTTGCCCTCACGGCGTAGAAAGCACTGTGTCCTGCAGCCCCCCAGACACAGATTATGAGGAGACAGATGAGCAGTATAAAAAGAGGTTAGACAAGGGAGTATAAAAAGAAGTGGGACTAATAGGAGACAGATGAGACAATGAGGACAGAGAGACACTAAGGGGCCCATTAGGATGGCAGACGGATTGCCCCTGCCAGGCTGGCAGTACCCACCGCTAGCCTGACGGGGGCAATACACCCACCAACCAAAACAGAAATACCCCTGCCATATTAGCATGCCTGGAGGATCAGCAGCAGTCAAAAAGACCGTCCACTGCTTTTTCACCTAGGTCATCTTGTAACCAAGATGGAAAGGATTAAACACACCGCCAGCCATATCATGATGGGCATCTACAGATGCCTTTCCGTAGCAGCGATGCCGCCACGGAAAGGAAAGCAGTCTTTACTGTGAAGGCCTCTACGGACCCCCGGAGTGAAGGTGTAATTGAAGGAGCATACGAGAAGTACCTGAAGTATCTACCAACAGTTGCATACACAAAGCAGCAGGCACCACACAGTGCCTGCCGCTTTGTGTATACAATCCCGCTGACCCCATTCTATAACATTCTATATATATAACCACTACATTTCAGTAGACAATCCTAACTCATTTTGCAAATATATTTCCAATTTGCACCATTATTTTTTTGCAAACATTACACCCAAAAATGTGACACAATAAAACAAGAAAGAAGCCTAAGAGGCTTCTAAATCTGCCCAACAATGTATGCAACAGTCTACCTTTACTGACTAGAGAAATATTAAGAGAGACATATGATGAGAGGGAGAAATAAGAGGTCACAGAATACACTTCAAACAGAAAGGGAACTATTAGGAGACAGAAGGACACAATAAGGACATAGGGGGACTAAAAGTACAGGAGGGAGTATGAAAATAATTCGCACTGTGAAGGAAGACAAACTAAAATAAGGAAATTAAGTAAACACTATAAGCAGAGAGAGATACACAGTGAGAGAAGCAGCGGAGATTATAGAAAAAGGACCAAGTGTAAATCTTTAATTTTCACAGACACTCAATGTGATTTTAGACAAAAAATGTTAAACCATACATTTTACCAAAACACATTTACCACACTAAAACATTTTAGTGACTAAACACATTCCATGTATATGGCCACTACATTTCAATAAACAATCCTGATTCATTTTTCAAATACATTTCCAATTTGTACCATTATTTTTTTGCCAACATTACATCCAAAAATTAGACACAATAGAAGAAGAAAGTGTCCCAAGGGGCTTGTAAATCTGCCCAACGGTGTATGCAGCAGTCTATGTATACTGAGTGAAAATTATTAAGAGAGTGATATGATGAGAGAGGGAGGATTAAGAGGTCAAAGAAAAGACTATAAAAAGAAGGGACACTATTAGGAGACAGAAAGACATGCGGCCCCCCTCCTGGAGCCTTGTGTGGCCCTGGGGACCGCCACCTCCCCAAGGCCGGCTCCTGCAGTGTCCCAGGGTGCCTACCCCCGGGACACTGCTGTTTGCTATGGTAGAGTTGGAGCCCTACCATAGCAAACTGCTTTTCGTTAGAGAGAGCGGCACGTTAGCTGATCTCTCTGACGAAAAGCAATGCCGGCTCCCGAAGGTCGCTGGGATGCGGTCCCCGGGGAATATAAAAAATTAGTAATAGAGGCTATTTTTTTTATTTGCGGTTCATTCACCGTAAGTGTACCATGCTCGCACGTAAGAGTCCGTAACACATCCAGTGAGCGCAGCTCAACATGAAAAAAAATATATTTTACCAATGTCTATCAAGTTTAGTGTTTATGTATTGGTTGGTTCTAATTAGACCTTTTCTATTTATTGGTACTTATATGTAAGTACTTATGCATAGTCCAAACTTGTTGAGTAGTAGTGTTTTATAGAGTGCTGAACTTATGACCTCTGTTGACAGTTAAATTTTGCATTATCTGCTGGGGGGAGGGTGGAAAGTTATGTCAGTTGAAAAGGTTTGAAATGTTGAACCAATGAAATTGTGTCTTTGGTTTTGAATTATTGTGTGAATGAATTTGACATGTTATTAATGTGTATATATGTCTAAATTGAGAGGGAAATGTGCCATTTGTTTGGTTCTGCTGCAAGCACTGAAGCAGAGAGATTCTGTATAAGGCTATCTGCTGTGTGAGTGGCATTCTTCTTAATCTTCCAATAAGTTTCAAAGGTGAGTTGATAATTTGTAAGGGAATGTATGTGGTGCATTTTATTTTTAGCAAAAGTAATGCGTTTATCCTTGAAAAGTTTGAAGAATTGTATTTTGAGTTTGACTGCATTTGGATAACTATTGTGATGAAATCATTTGGTAAGTTAATGTGTTTAGTGAATCACCTTTGTGCAATAAAGTGCAGTACTAAAAAATGTAGAATGGGTGCAGTTAGTTAAATGGTTTAGTGTGGTAAATGTTTTTTTTTAAAATGTATGGTTAAAATATTTTGACTAGAATCACACTGAGCATCTGTGTAAATTAAGGAATTATAGTTGCACCTTTTCCATAAGGGTGGGCGCAAAATCCGTTCCACTCGCAGATTTTGCGGGTTTTCGGCAATTTCGCGATCCGCAAATGTCGCGTAATTGCCCGTGAGCGGATTTGCACACACAGTGGCATCTTCGTGGATAAATCTGAAACCCCTAAACTTTCTATGGCAACCCTTTCAACAACATTCCACCCTTAACCTTCTTAGTATTGCAAACATTCGAGATACTACCCATTACAAGATACTACACACTGCCATCTTCTGACACTATCTACCACTGCCAGCTTCTGACACTATCTGACACTGCCAGCTTCTGACACTATCTACCACTACTGTCAGCTTCTGACACTATCTAACACTGCCAGCTTCTGACACTACCACTGCCAGCTTCTGACACTACCAATGCAAACTTCTTTCAGTTCCAATTTGTGCCAGTTTTTTGCCATTGTGTGCTAGTCCAAGTTCCACCTACTGCCCAGTTTCACACATTGCCCACCTGCACCCTCTTCTCACACTGATAATTAGTGCCAGCTTCTCATGTTTACCACCAGTGCTGGCATTTCACGCTGCCCAACAGCTTCAGTTTCTTACAAAACCCGCTAGTGTGAGCTTCTCACGACACCAGCAGCTGCCAACTTCTCACACTGCCCATTCCTGCCAACATTTCACACTGCCCATTGCTGGAAGCATCTCTCGCTGCACACTGGTACGAGCTCGTTGAACTGCTCACCAGTGCACTTTCTCACACTGCCTGCAACTCTTTTCATACTGCCCACAAGTGTAAACGCGCCATATTTCAATGTTCGCCCCGTGCTAGCTTCTCATGCTGCCAACTAACCCAGGAAACTAACTGCTCATCCTTGTACAAATGTTAGCTCGTTCACACCACCTACACCTGCCAGCTTCTCATACTTCCGGCTAACGCTGGCAACTCTGCTCACATTTTCACGAGTATTATTTGTTCACACTATCCACGACTGCCAGCTTCTCACACTTATCACTAGTGGTAGCTTCCCACGTTAACTTGGTATTAATGTGAGTTCTGACCGTGCACACTCAGGCCAACGTGCCACACTGGCCCAGAGCACAAGCTCCTTACAATGTCCACCTATTAGTGAGAAACATACTCCAGAAAGGCAGGAGGCCAAATCACGTGCCCATTAAATGGATGGCCTCTTTGCTGAGTGTGATAGCAGTGATGTCGAGCATGGAGGTAGTTTCGTCTCACTTGATGCCATGGTGCTGTTCCACTGAAGAGCTTTCATTGATGTTTGGTGCTGTTATCACCCATGTGAGGGTACCTACGCATTTAAAGCCTGGAGGAGAAAATGCTGAGCCAGTTCTGTCCTCATTTGAACATGTGACCACGACATTGCATGCAAGCACCAGCAGCAGGTGGGTTAACCGACCGGGCTATTTGGCTGTAAACGATACATATACATGGCAGGTTACACGTTTCTGTGGCTGGTGCATTCATTAATCATCAGTGCTATAGTAGTATAGTAGTGGAGTGGTGTGGCTCACTGGTTAGAGGAGGCAGACCCGGAAGCAGAGAACAGCCTGGGACCAGGGTTCAATTCCTGACGTGGCAGGGTCGTGGACCAATTCTTGCCTCGGTGCCTACTCTAACCAGGAATCACACTTGGCAACTCTGGGCATTAAGCTTGCCTCATCTCTACAACTGCCCCCCACAGACGCCGGGGATGCCTGGTTTCACCTTGGAGATACCCAGAAGGGACCATCTCACAGGGAAAGCCAGGACGGGTTCCCCAGCGGTCTCCAGAGCTGGGACGCTTACGGGCAGCCGTGCGCTTTACAAGTCCAACACATTTACATTTACACATTTACATTTACACATTTACATTTACATTTACATTTACACATTTACATTTACATTACACATTTACATTTACTGAAAAATCAAGAGAATATTACATCCAGATCCCTTTGGCAAATTCGTCCTGTGCTCTGATAATAAAACACCTGCATTAGGAATGTAGGACTGTATTATACACACACATCTTTGCAGCAGGTGCATTCATCCTATGAGCTATTTCCCGACTGGTAGTTTTCCGTCCGCGAGCTGAAGGGGGCAGCTCTGTGCACGTGCCTCATGTTGAGGGCTCCTGCCCATCACACACTGCCCTCTCACAGTAGCAGGGGGGTCACAGTGCCATGGGGCTCACTCATTGGCTGACCCTGGAAGGGTGATGTCATAGCACATGGCCGGCTGCTATTGGCTGCCGACAGGCTCCAATGGGAGGCAGTGCCAGCAGCCAGCTGACTGCAGTGCTCCGGCGCTGTGCATGCTGGGAAGGCAGCAGCTGGTGCTGTAGCAGATCAAACTGTGCCCACTGCAGCCGGAGCGGAGCCGTGCACAGCCCTGATGAGGACGGGCACCGGGCACTAGCGAGGTAGGTGCAGTGTGCCCGCCTGGTGATGCCATGGTAGGGGTGTGGGGTATCAACGCCGAGCTAGGGTGGACCAGTCTGCAATGTGATGGGGTTGTTTTGTAAACACTGCCGGCCCTCTGTCCGGACTGGTCTGTGCCAGGGCACATGGGCAGCAAGTGCCAGGCACGAGGCAGCCAGAGATGCACCCAGTTCTCGCCCCCCCAGTACTGGACCAATCTACTGCCCCCTTTGCTGCTTCTTCACAGCCCCTCTGACAATGTGTCTTATGGTGATATTGTCGCATGTGGGAGGAGGAGACCGCAGTCCCGGCTACTCCACTTTGACAATGTGTATCCGTTGTTACAAGGAAACATCGAAGCGCTTTTAATTAGACCAATCATGTGTATCAGATGTGTGTATAAAATCAATTTTTAGTTTTGACCTTTTCCCCTCCTCCAATAGGCAACCAGATCAATGCTCCCTTCACACCTCGCCTTAGCCTTGTGCCACATATGTTTGTATTAATACCTGGTTCAAATATGCAGGCAGTATTCATTCTGGCATGATGCTCCTGTCACACAAATTAAGCCTCAACAGGAAGCACTTACAGATATAAATAAAGCAGGTGCCCGAGTTGAAGCTCAAATTGAGTACCGTATTAATCAGCCCTAAAAATTAGTGAGCAATGTCGAGGCTGAGCAAGTGTCCTTTATCCCCATATCTGCCGTCGAAAATGAGCTGTAATCCTTGAGGAGGTCTTTGCATCCATGAGTTTCCTGAGTGCCATCCCTGTGTAGTTCCTGTGACCAGGAGGCTTCTTTCTCCTCATCTGCTGCTCTGCTCGGTCTCTGACCCTTTATGCACAAGAGGCATGTGAACTGGCATAGAAGCCCCGCCCGTTTGGCCCGCACACCACACACTAGCGGTATGAAACGTCTTTGCGCCCTTTCCCCTCTATGATGGACTGCTCACTCAAGGGACCTCGGCGCATTTTGGCACGGTGGCAAAGTTACAGGCACACGTGGTCACATATTTGTGCAAATGGCAAAAAAATCCGCGAGTTTGCAGGAAAATTCGCGAACTCGCAGATTTTTTTTGCCATTTCGCGCGAATTCGCGGATCGCAAATTTGCAAATTTTGCCCATACTTAACTTTTCCATAATCTGCATAGTATCTCCTCACAGTTTACCCCTCTCTGCTTATACTGTCTTCTTTATTGTGATATTTTCCCTCTTTCTTTATTTTGACTTGTCTTTCCTTATAATGCTGCTTGTTCTCATAGTCCCCTCTGTATGCTTAGTGTCTTTCTGTCCTCATTGTCTCGTCTGTCTCCTAATAGTTCCTCTTCCATTGTTTGACCTTTTAATCCTCCCTCTCTTATCATACCTCCCTGTTAAGAATTCCCCAGTCAGTATACGTAGACTGCTGCATTCACTGTTGGGCAGATATACAAGTCCCTTGGGCCTGTTTCTAGTTGTATTGTGTTTCATTTTTGAATGTAATGTTGTCCAAAAGAAAACACAGTATATTGGAAATGTATTTGCAAAATGAGTCAGGTTTATCCACTGAAATGTAGTGGTCATATACATAGAATGTTTTCAGTCACTTAAACGTTTGTGTGGTAAATGTGTTTTAGTAAAATGTATGGTTTTAAATTTTTTGTCAAGAATCACACTGAGCGTCTGTGTAAATTAAGGAATTATACTTGCACCTTATTCCATAATCTCCCCTGTCTCTCCTCACAGTCTACCTTTCTCTGCGTATACTGTCCCCTCTCTTCTGATATTTCCCCTCTTTCCTCATTTTCACTTGTCTTTCCTCATAGTGCTGCTTGTTCTCATAGTCCCTCCTGCCCTCTTTGTCCCCCTCTGTCCTCATTGTGTCCTCTGACTCCCTAATTGTCCCCCTTCTATTTATACTCCCTCCTCTTTCCAATTATCCTCTCTTTTCTCTTACTTTTCCCTGTAATATCACAGTATTTTCTTTTTCTTATATTCCCTTTTGTCCTATACTCCTTCTCTTTGTGTTTGTCTTCTCCTGTCTCTCTTCATATTCTTTTTCTGTTTTCAATTTGTCTTGTCTTTCTTTATACTTCACATTTCTGTACACATTGCCTATTCTCTTCTCATACTTCTCCTTGACTCTGTGTGTATACTCTGTAGGACTTTCCTCTTACTTCCCATCTTTTCATACTGACCTCTCACTTTATATTTGTTTGTCTTCTCATAGCCTCTTTCATCATACTCTTCTCACTCTTTATAATCTACCCTATGTGTATACTCCTTCCTTTCACCTCATAGTGTATACTCTCTTTTTGTACACTTGTTTTCTTCTTATGCAGCAGTTTTCCTCACATTATCCGTGTTCTCTTCTGTTACTCTTTTTATACTGCCCCACTGTCGCCTAATACTCTATCTCTTTTTTCTTATACTTTCCTCATACTGCCACATTTCTCCTCATACTCCTCCTTATCTCTTCATACTTTCCAGTCTTTTCATACTCTATTTATTGCCTTAAACTGCACAATCTGCTTATATTCTCTTTTCTATTTATGTTTCCTATTGTCTCAGAGTTCTCTTTTTTTTGTTGTAACTCCTTCTATTGTCATACTCCTGTTTGTTGTCATAACCTCTCCTCTCTTTTTATAAGTAATGTAATAGTGTATTTCATATATTTATTTTTCTAAAGTGAAATATATTTTTTATAATAGATTCTTTTGATCATCACTAAAAAAAATCATCATGCCTTCAAAAATAGAAAAGAAGAAACAACGAAAGAAAGCAGTTTATTTAAAGAAAAGTGATCTACAACATTTACCTGAAGAACAACGTGTTAACAGAAAGAAAACAAGTCTTGGTAAGAACACTAAGACTTTTTTGCGAAGATTGTCAACCACTAATAGTAGTGTGCGCAAAATAAAAAAATACTATCACTGTTTCTGCTACTAAGAGAAAATACAAGGAACATGCAGTTGACACTACAGGTCCTGCTTATGAGGTTAAAAATGGTTGTACTATTGAGAAAGAGAAAAAAAATTCTAGAAATGTAGAAGAGGTGTTAACTGATGAAGTATTAGGGAGAAGTCCTAAAGCTCCAGTGTACACTTGGAATTGCAGTAGTATTTGTAGTGTACGGCAGGAATCTATTGATTTTTTACGTAATTTCTTCCGTAATTATATTAAGAAAAGTGTTAAACAAAATATTAAGATGTTGCAAGGATTAGATCATTGCAGAGTGAGAGAAAATACTGTATTGCAAGGACATTCTTTGGCTTGTCTTTCTAAAAAAGCATGTAGAAGTGTTTTTCACCATTTCAGGATGTTGGCAAAACATCATACTGAAATCAGGAAATTAGTCAGAATGTTGATTATGCAAAAAGTGCAGCTCTAATGTTAAAGAAGTAGAGCAGTGCTCTTTTGCATGGATCTGTGTCAGATGTAAAGAAGGTTTGTGAAGAGATGAAGGTTAGTTACTTTGGTGCAGAAGAAGACTGTGCAGAAATTGATACGTTAGTAGAAGGAAATGTAGAAGAGAATGTACAACATTGCAGTACAGAAACATTTGAGCAAGAAATTACAAAGTTCAAGGTGATTTCAGGTGAAAGGCCAAATTATTCTTGTATCTGTTGTCGACAAACTCATTATAAAAATCAGACCAAGACTGTTGATTTGTATTTAAAAAGTGAAAAGGAAAATAATAATGAGTGGAAGGATTTTGCAACTTATTTGTTGGTGGAGAATTGTTTTGATTCGGGTTCTGATCAGCGTATTTGTTAGTATAGTTATAACAAATTAGATCAGAATGAAATGCCTGCTAGAGCTGTGCATAATAATCTTGAGTTTATTAGTATTCCTTTTGAACTGATGGATTTAAATACTTAAGAGTCTATTCTGATTCAATGTGTGCATCCATTTCAGGCAATTGTTCGTATGGAGCCTAAGACAGGGAAATTGCCTCCTTCAGATTTACAGGGAGGATTAAATCGAAGAGTTGTGTATTTGCCATTAGATTTAAAGAAAAATATTAAAACAGTTGGTGTAGAAAATGTAGAAGATGAACCTTTAGTTATTCTTGTTAATGGCGTTCCAACTAAGAGTAAGAAAATCTGGCAGGAATTAGTGGATGTTAAGAAAGTAAAAAAAAGGCAACGTATCTGAAAAAAATAATCAATATTATAAAGATGTGTTTATGAGTGAATAAGAAATAACTGTAAAAGAAGATAGTGACTTGCCATCTGGACTAATTGAAAAAGTGGATGTGTCCAGAACTGAAGAAATCTACGAACATTACAGTGTTCATCCACTGCATTCCAAAGAATGGATGGGGAATACTTTACAGTTATTCCAAATGAAAGAAGCAAAGGGAAATCCCATTAGTTTATGGGAAAAAAGCTTGGAAGCTCATTGTTTCCCTCATTAGTTTCACACAGGAAAATGAGGATAATATGATGACCGACTTGTGCAGATTCCTGCATCTGAATACCGGACATTCAGATTGTATACAGAAGATCCAAGGTTTCGACAGTGTATTCCGTATTTGTTTCATCTTTTGTTTGAGAGTGATTTGTCTGGACTTTCTTATGCTGTAAACCATATATTGAAAACAGCGTGGTACTAATGAGTACTGGTACCGTCGTCATGGAGAACTTAAATGTATGCTAAGGAACCTTAGAACTCCTACATGGTTCCTTACTCTAAGCTGTGCTGAATATGCTTGGGATGATTTACTTGAATTTCTTCAAGAAGCAAATCCAAATATACTAAATATTGAATACAAAACACCTGGAGAATTGTGCTCTTTTGAGCCAGTTAATATATGTAGATATTTCAACCATAGATTTCAAGCTATGATGTCTTTTATCACCAATAGAAAAATCCTCCTCTTGGAGACGTTGTGGACTTCTTTTGGAGAAAGGAGTATCAAGCAAGAGGTGCTCCTCCCATACACATGTTAATATGGATCAAATATGCTCTCAAATTTGTAACAGACTCAGATGATTCTGTGGTGTCTTTTATTGAAGAATATGCTACATGTGATATATCAAAAAGCACACAGGATAAGGACTTAAGACAACAAGTCTTACGATTCCAAAGTCATCGTTGGGAAAAAATGTTGTCGAAAGTACAAATCTAAGGGCAAATTCTACACCAAATGCCGTTTTGGATTTCAACGTCCAGTAATATCAAAAGGAAGAGTGAACAGTTTTATGTCATCTTTGCAACATACTGTCACAGGAAAAGCTCCTAAAAATACCTACAATTTAAGAAGAAAAGAAGATTCAAAATACATAAATGACTATAACCCAGTCATTTTGTCCATGTGGAATGCAAACATGGATATTCAATATGTTGCAGACAATTCCATTGCTGTTGCTCAATCTGTAACATCGTACATAACAAAATCAGAAAAGACGGAATTGAAGGAAATGTGGGAAGAGATTTCCCACGAGAAGCGTCTAAGTAAGAAATTATATACTTACAGTTTTAATCAATCAATCAATCAAACAATTTATATAGCGCGCTACTCACCCGGAAGGGTCTCAAGGCGCTGGGAGGGAGGGGTCCTTTACTGCTAGAAAAGCCAGGTCTTGAGTTGCTTCCTGAAGGAGAGATGGTCGTGGGTCAGCCGTAGGTGGATGGGGAGGGAGTTCCATGTCTTGGCCGCCAGGTAGGAGAAGGATCTTCCTCCGGCGGTGGCTCTGCGAAAGTGTGGTACTGTGGCGAGGGCGAGGCTGGTCGATCGCAGCTGGCGGGTGAGCGCGTAGAAGGTGAGGCAGTTGTTAAGGTACTTGGGGCCCAGGTCGTGAAGAGCCTTGTGTGCGTGGGCGAGGAGTCTGAACGTGATCCTCTTGCTGACAGGGAGCCAATGCAGGTCTCTCAGGTGGACGGAGATGTGGTTGTGGCGGGGTATGTCCAGGATGAGTTGTGCGGAGGTGTTCTGTATGCGCTGGAGTCTTTCCTGTAGTTTGGCAGTGGTTCCCGCGTAGAGGGTGTTCCCGTAGTCCAGTCGGGAGGTGACGAGTGCCTGGGTGACCAGATTCCTGATTTCGGTGGGGATCCATCGGAAGATCTTACGGAGCATGCGCAGGGTGGTGAAGCAGGATGACGAGACGGCGTTGACTTGTCTGGTCATCGAGAGGGAGGAGTCCAGGATGAAGCCCAGGTTGTGTGCGTGGTCCGTTGACTTGGGGGTGGTGCCCAGGGCAGGGGGCCACCAGGAGTCGTCCCAGGTGGAGGAGGATGATCCCAGGATGAGGACTTTCGTCTTGTCTGAGTTGAGTTTCAGGCAGCTGTTCTTCATCCACTCGGCGACGTCTTTCATTCCTTCGTGTAGCTTGGCTCTGGCGGTGGCGGGGTCGTTGGTGAGGGAAAGGATCAGCTGGGTGTCGTCGGCGTAGGGGATGATGTTCAGGTTGTGTTGGTGTGCGATGGCTGCGAGGGGGCTCATGTAGACGTTGAAGAGGGTGGGGCTGAGTGAGGATCCTTGTGGTACGCCGCAGATGACTTCGGTGGCCTCGGATCTGAACGGGGGGAAGGTGGACTCTCTGGGTTCTTCCGGCGAGGAACGAGATGATCCAGTCCAGTGCCTTCTCTTGGATACCGATGTTGCTGAGGCACTGTATTAGGGTACGGTGGCAGACAGTGTTGAACGCTGCTGAGAGGCCCAGGAGGATGAGGGCAGCTGTTTCCCCGTTGTCGAGCAGGGATCTGATGTCGTCGGTGGCTGCGATGAGGGCGGTCTCGGTGCTGTGGTTGGCTCGGAAACCGGACTGTGAGGGGTTGAGGGATCCATTTGTCTCGAGCAAGGTGGCGAGCTGCTTGTTGACGGTTTTCTTGATGACTTTGGCAAGAAAAGGGAGGAGTGAGATGGGGCAGAAGTTCTTGAGGTCGGTGGGGTCCGCTGTCGGTTTCTTCAGGAGGGCGCTGTGCTCGGCATGCTTCCAGCTCTCCGGGAAGGTGGCGGTGTTCAAGGAGATGTTGATGATGTCCCGAAGTTGGGGTGCGATGATGGAGTCGGCCTTGTTGAAGACGTGGTGGGTTGGGGATCCGGAGTGGATGGTGTTCATCGTGCGGATGATGTCTTCGGTGCTGACCGGGGTCCAGGCGCAGATGGTGGTGGTGGTGGGCATTGGTTCGGTGGTTGGTTGCGTGGTTGGTGCGCCGAAGCTGTTGTGTATGTCGGCGATCTTGCCGTGGAAGAAGGAGGCAAGTGAGTCGCAGAGGTACTGCGAGGGAGTGATGTCCTTGTTTCCGGCGTCGGGCGCTGGGGTTGGAGAACTCTTTAATGATGCTGAAGAGTTCCTTGCTGTTGTGGGTGTTGTTGTCCAGTCGATCTTTGAATGTTGTCCTTTTGGTGGTGCGGAACAGCTGGTGGTGTGTGCGGGTGGCGTTCTTGATGGCAGTCAAGTTTTCTGTAGTCTGGTCGTGGCGCCAGGCTTTTTCACGGATGCGGCAGTTTTTCTTGGATGATTTGAGTTCGTCGGTGAACCATGAGGCTTTCTTGCTGCCGGATCTGTTGGGAGGGTTCTTCAATGGTGCGAGGTCATTGGCACAGTTGGTGAGCCACTGAGTGAAGATGCGGGCTGCTTCATTGGGTTCCGTTGTGCTGGCGGGGGGTTCTGGCTGAGGGAGGTGGTGAGCTGGTCGGCGGTGATCTTGCTCCAGCTCCTGCAGGGAACTTGTTGCGGGTGGTGGTGGGTCGTGGTTCTCCTGAAGCTGAAGTGGTCGCAGCTGTGATCAGTCCAATGAAGTCCGGTGGAGTGGCTGAAGGAGATGTGTTTGCTGGAGGAGAAGATGGGGTCAAGCGTGTGGCCGACGTAGTGGGTGGGGGTGTTCACCAGTTGCTTGAGTCCGAGGTTGGCGAGGTTTTCCAGCAGGGCGGTGGTGTTGCAGTCCTTGTTGTTCTCCAGGTGGAAGTTAAGGTCCCCTAGGAGGATGTAGTCAGAGGAGGTGAGGGTGTGCGGGCTGATGAAGTCTGCGATGGCTTCGCTGAATTGTGTGCGTGGTCCTGGGGGTCTGTATATGAGGGTGGCACTGAGGGTGGTCTTGGGGTCGGTGTGAATCTGGAAGTGAAGGTGCTCGGCGGCGTTGAGGGTGTCGTCGGAGTTGGTCGTGATGCGAATGGTGTTCCTGTGGACGATGACGATGCCTCCTCCGGTCTGGTTGACGTGATCCCTCCGGGTTATCTTGTATCCGTCCGGGATGGCTATGGCGATGTCGGTTGCTGAGGAGGCGTTCATCCAGGTTTCCGTGAGGAAGGCGACGTCTGGTGATGTTGTGTCGAGGAGGTTCCAGAGTTCGACGGCGTGTCTGTGGACGGAGCGGGTGTTGAGCAGGATGCACTTGAGGTGGTTGTTGCTGGTGCTTGGCTTGGCCGGTGCGGTGCGGTGCGGGTTCGGAGGCAGGTGAATTTGCAGGCGTGGCAGGTGAAGTGTCCGTGGGAGTGTTTAGGCGTTGCTCGGTAGCAGGCGGGATTCCGGTCGGGTTTGAGTGAGTTGAGGGTGGCGGCGTCGTAGGTACGTCTTGTGGGCTGGCATCGATGGGGGCCAGGGGTCCTGGTGCTGGGCGCGGTCCAGGCGCGGACGGGCGTAGACGGGCTTGCCTTTGGTGCGCCTTCGGTGCACAATCAGTGCGCCCGCTGCACGTGACCGCTACGCGCCTGCGCGGGCTCCATATGAGGTCAAGTGGGAGGGAGGAGCAGCTGGGAGGCAGGAGCGGGGCGGGCAATGGGGTTACAGAATAGAAAAGAGGGCAGGGCCATGAGGGAGCAGTGGCGGGAAGCAGGGGGGGCACACCAGGGGTACAGTACTAACATGCACACATTCAAATGTACAGAAAATAAACTGAATACAATTACGAAAAGCACAAAAATGAGGGCAACACTACAATACTAACGAGGCACATAGCAATTAGACAGGGAAAAAAGAATACCATCACGAGATGCACAAAAGGATGGCAACAGCGGGGAGAGAGGGATCGAGCAGCAGCGAGGGGCGCTGAGGTGAGGGGCGAGCCTGTGGCGCCGGGGCAGAGACGCGCAAGAGCTGGCGAGCCGTGTGGCGTGGGGGGTGTCCTGGGGTCAGTTTGAAGATGTTATCTCATCGAGAAATTGGAGCGTATCAATGCTCAGATCGCTTATCATCTGCAAGTCTATACTCCAAATCTAAAACAATAATTTGGGTGAGTCTAGGTCTTGCTGCACCACAAAACCGAGTACTTAAACCTGTACAAGAAATTGATTATTTAGCTGAAAAGGAGCCAGAAAGTACAGATATTGTGAAAACAAATATGTTGGATACATATTATCCAAACAGAAGTTATCATCTTGAGAACATTTGTCTCTATGTAGTGCTGCAAAACTATATTTTTAAACGGAATATTACAGAAAACATTTAATAATGGTATATATGCTGTGATTGGTTCTGAAGGATGTCTGGTGAAACAAAGAAGAGGACATTTGATTAATCACCGTAAACTGAGCTGTGAAACACCTGACAAAAGGGAATTTTACTATTTAGCTCTTTTGCAACTTTTCAAGCCATGGCGTTCAGAATTTAAATTACTTGGAGATTTCGAGAGCTATGAAGATTCCTTCAATGCAACTAAAGATAGTATAGAATGTCCTGTTTTCGTAAATTATGTTGAAAATGTTGAATGATGAATTTGAGCAAGAAGCTACAATTGCAGCTGAGATTGCTAGAGACAGTTCTCAAGACAGTCAAAGTTCTGCTCCGTTGAGTCAGGACCCACTAGGCGAACCGATTGTTCAAAATGAAGTAGCAACTGCTATGGAAGAGGTGGAAACAGCAATGTATCAAGCTCTAGAAGATGCAAGAAACTTAAAAAACTTGGAAGAACAACTAAATATTGAGCCGAAACAAATATATCAGCAAGTGAGAGAGCAGATTAACCATGGATTACTTCATGAAAAGAAAGAGCGCTCTTGCTCATAGTTTCAACCTTTCCGGTTGTATGTGAGTGGACAAGCTGGAACAGGGAAATGTTTTTTAATTAAAGGGATTTCAACTTATCTACAGAAAACAACTGACTCGAGTTTGTCTTGTGTTGTCACTGCTCCAACTGGGTTGGCAGCACACAATATTAAAGGAATTACTTTACATCATTTATTAATGCTACCAGTAGAGCATGACAACTAAATAGAATACCACAAGCTATCTGGAGAAGCTTGTTTTGAACTTTCAAGAGTCTTGAAGAAAATGAAACTTCTCATAATTGATGAGGTAAGCGTGGTATCAAACTTAATGCTTGCCTTTGTGCATTTGAGAATGCAGCAAATTCTTAAAACAGAGTATGACGTGTTATTTGGAGGAAAACATGTCATAGTTTTTGGAGATCTTCTACAACTTACTCCTGTAAAAGGACAACCAGTGTTTAAAACACTGGTACATGAAGATACCAGAAAGTCTTTGGGGAGTGTTGGAAATGTTAACATTTGGTCATTTTTTCAATATAAGGAACTTATAACAAATATGCGACAGGCAAATGGTGCTGATTATGGAACTATTCTTCAAGATATAAGAATAGGAAAACTGACAGAACATGGCAAACAAGCTTTACAGAGACGATTACTTTCCAATTTGTTTCTAAATGAAAATATTGTTCCTGAGAAAATATATAGGAAAATTGCAGAAAACAAGTCTGTAATCTGCTTAATGCCAACACTGTGTGAATTTTCTGTATTCAATGAAGAAATGTTAAAGTTGGAAAATGAAGAAATTATCAAATTCAAAGCTATTGACAAAATTGAACATGAAGGAATCATTATTATTGTGACAGAAAAGTTGAAGAAGAAATTGGATTCTTTAGAGAAGTCGATAAGTAAAACTGCTGGTTTAGAAAAGAATTTGTATGCATGTGTAAACTGTAGGGTAATTTTACGCCGAAATTTGAATGTGGAAAAAGGTTTAGTAAATAGAGCAATGGGTAAAATTGTTGATTTTGTTACTTATGTAAATAGAGATGGGATTGAATTTTTGAAAATCAAATTTGATGAAATTGCTGAAGTACAACTATTTAGTAGTTGTTCAACTCGATTTTTGCTTGTAAAAGATTTGTATGTACGCAGAAAACAATTTCCTATTTGTTTGGCATATGCAGTGACCATTCATAAATTTCAAGGTTTAAGTGTAGATAGTGCTTTAGTGAATATTGGAAGTACTGTGTTTGAAGAGAGTATGTCATATGTTGCCTTGTCCCGAGTCAGAACTTTTCTGGATTGTACTGATTTTGATGAGACAACGTTTAGTGCAGATGCAAATTGTGTGAAAGAGTATAATAGATTAAGAAGAGAATATGCTCCCAATTTGGGTCAATATCCAGTATTTGAAAATAGTGTGGTAGGTAGAAAAAGAAGATTTGAGAATATCTGTAGTGAGACTACAGAGAAAGAAAAAAAACAAGATGAAGCTGTGTCTGCAAGCAAAAAGAAAAAGGACAGTGTTGAAGAGAATGTTGGATATCAGTGTGAAAATAGTTGTGGTGTCAACTGCTATGCTAATGTAGTTGTTAATGTTGTTTTATTTCTTCAAAGTGTGCAACAGCAAATTTTTAAAAATCGGGACGAAAGATTCTGTTTATTGTTGTATTCTGTTTATGATAAATGTAGTAGTGATAAAAGTAAAATACAAAGTGTTTCTGATATTCGAAATGTTTTGGACATATGTTCTGGTTCTACTCAATTTACACAGAATATTCAGCAAGATTGTCAGGAATTTTTAATGTTTATGCTTAATGTACTGGCAGATGAAGGTATAGATATTGAACATATTTTTGGCCTTTCTTATAAATGGCAACATGAGTGTCAAAATTGTTTGTTTACATGCAGCACTGAAAGATTCATATATTTGACTTTACCAGACTGTGAATCAGTGTCTTTTAACAATCTAGTTAGAGGAGCTACTCAAAACATGGAGTGTAGCTAATGTAAATCAGAAATGTCATCAACATTATTTATACAAAGATATGTACAGTATGTTATTTTAATGCTGCAACGTTGTAGAGGCGATAGAAGAAAATTGGAAACGTTCATTAAAAATGTTGTAGCTGGACAAGTTTCAATATCAGGAACAACTTTTGTAGATGTTGCAATTATTTTTCATGATGGACCTTCTACAACATCTGGACATTACACTGTTTATTTAAAATGTCTGAAAGGTTGGATACATTGTAATGATAGTCAATTAGTTTTTTAAGCAACGTTTGCCTAAAGAGTTACCAAATTCTTACCTAATATTTTTAAAGCCACAATTTTAAGATCAAAAATTGGCCTTTCAGGATTACTGTTGTTAAGGTAGATTTGTCTGGTGTTGTAGAGTATTTTGTAAGTGAGGGTGAGGAGCTTGAAGGTAATCCTCTTGTTGATGTTGAGGCATTGTAGGTGTATCATGTCGTTGGTGATGTGGCTTTAGCAGGGGACTTTGAAGATTAATCAGGTGGAGGTACTTTGGAATGGTTGTAGTTGTTATAGTTGTTTGGCTGGAATTCTTGTGTAGAATGTGTTGCCATAGAGTAGTCTATTTCTTCTTGTTTTTTTTAGGATGTACTTGTTAATGATGTGCAGAATGTGGAGGATGTTATAGCAGTATGAGGAAATGCTCCTTGATGAGGAAGAGGATGAGCTGGGTGTTGTCGACATAAGAGATAATGTTTTGGTTGAGATGGCGGGCCACTTGTGTGAGGGTGGCCATTGAGATGTTGAATACCGTTGGGCTGAGGGATGAGCACTGGGGGACGGTGCAAATTGTATCAGTGGTTTTGGATCAAAAGGCTGGAAGACAGATGCTCACAGTTACTATTGAACAACTTTTAAACTAAGAATTGTATGCATACTATTTGGCCATGTGGAAACGTATCTGAAACCTTTAATAACTTTGTGTTCTAAATTTTGTCAGCATATATTTGTAAGTAACATTATTGATAATGGAATATAATTAATGATGGTATTTTTTTATTTCAGGATTGTTTGACATACCTCATAGTTATGTAAGAAATTGCTCTTAGAGAAAAAAAATTAAGATATGTTTTATTTCTATTTTTTAGATTCCTATTGAGATTGTTGTTTGTTTTTTTTTAAGATAATCTTATTGATTGTTTTTTTTTTGGCCGCTGTTATGTGAGGAGTACTATTGAACTCACTGTTTCTACTGAAATTCAATATATTCTGAGAACAGCAAAAAAGGCAAATGAAATGCTTTAGAAATGATTTTGTGTTGTAAAAGATAAATTATAACTCTATTTTTTTTGTCTTCTACAGATGTTACATTTGTAATCATTTTTTATTTTTTATTTGGTATTTTGAAGGTAAGTATAACTAACTGTGAAAAATGATCGATGGGATGTACTTCTACAGAGGTGAAGTAACAGAACGTCCATGGTGTACAAAAGTTTGTAAAGGCGGTTTGTATCTTTGAAACACATTTAAAGAAATGTTAAAGAAAATATACTGAATGTACCTGTGTTCTTTGTATTTTACTACAACACATCAACTGCTTTGGAACTGGTAAGCTGAATAGATATTCTTTACTTTTATTAGTACTGCATTTTATTATAATGGCTTTAGTTTTTTTCTATAGTGATAAAGAGTGACTGGTTTGAAAATGTAAGGACATTTTATAACTAAAAATTCATATAAGCAAATTTTATATATATAATAATATAAGGTATATGAGAATGGTTCTCGCATAATATTTTTTAAAGGGCAAAATGCTTGGTAAAGCTAGTTTTGTATTATGTATTTGGGAAAAATTATAAAAATGAAGTGTTTATGTTTTTCTGTAAGGAACAACAACATAATAAAATTCACTACGGAAGAGGAGCAGAAGAATTTGGAAGAGAGTTTTGAAATTACTAATTCTGTGATAGAAGAGTTAAATATACATTTCATGGAGAGCGAGAATGAAAAAGAAAGTATTGGTGCAGGTGATATTACCTGTGATTTTTTAGATGAAACTTTGGACGAGGAGTTTGTTGAAGCATTAGATGTCATTGAGTTTCATGATATGACTTTTGAAATTCATGATGAAGTAAATGAAATTTCAGAAGAAATCATGCTGGAAGTTCTATTAAATTATGAAATGTTACAAAAATAAATTTATGATTAAAAAATTAAAATGGTTTGAGAGAGTCTTCTTGCAGAATTGTAATCATTCAGCTATTATCCAAGCTCTCATGGTAGAAACTGGGTTTTAGGGCATGGACTGCTTCAAACCTTTATAGATTATGTATGCTCCAGCAAACTTGTGTTTTATAGTTTTTATTTCCAGGTGTATATCCTTTGACTTACAGCAAAGTTAAAAATTAAGCTATTCAAAATTCAGTAGGCAGTCTGCTTGCAGAAGTCTAATCATCTAGTCAGTATCCAAATATTCATGGAGGAGAGTACGTCTTAGGCTGTGGACTGCTTTAAACCTGCATAGACTATCCTTGTAGTCTTCTATGTACCTACAAGCTACTCTTTTCTATATTGAATTCTGCAGTCTGTATTATTACACTTTCAGCAATCACTCTCACTCTACTGTTTCAGTATTGTATTGAGCCATACAGCACTATGTGCTTATCTATAAACGATTAGAACATTGCAATTGTGGGTGCTCCACTGATAACAATGGAGTGCTCTGGGTTTATAATGGCTCGATAAGCCTGGAGCTCCAACATTCCAATGTTACATTGTTCACTGCTCTGGCTGTGTATAAAGGGTTCAGGGAGCCTGAGGGGATTCCTAAAGGCTTTGTTCTTTTTTGTTAAAACATTCTTCCTTCTAATGGTAGAATGTTCTAATAGCCTTATAGCCCTTTGTAGGTGGGCTATACCGGCTATCCTCACCTTCGACTCGGGCCTTTAATGCTGGAGAGGGCCTTTAATAGCCGGTATAGCCCTCTACAGCGAGCTATAAGGCTACAGTCTAAAAGTGAAGCTGCTATACATTCAACTAGACAGTTGACATCCAATCACTATGCAGCGTGTGCTTGTGAAGGTACGCGTACTGTACAGAGTACAATACAGAATACGTAAGCTTCTATAGATATATTTATGATTTTACTTATGATTTTCTCAGGAATGTTTCTAGTTACTTTTTGTGATGTTCTGTGGCACAGCTGTCAGCGTAATATTTATCAAGCAGCACTAATGCACTTTTTTTGGTGTACTGTTGCCTTATAAATATCAGACCTTTTAATGCAATATTCTGCATTAAAGGGGTGTGCAATGGGTGTTGCTGGGGGTGTTTCCTGCAACACCCATGGCGTTTTGACACTAGTCTACATTTAGAAGAAATTGTAAATCTGAGGCACTGCGAAAAACATATGCCTCCCCAGGAGAGGCATAAGGAATGTGCAACGGGGAAAAATAGTTTATTTATCCAAGTTTATTTTTTCTATGTGTCCTGCTTTCAGCAGCACACGTAGAAAAAGGAAAATTCTCTTTTGATTATTTTTCTAGAGAAAGGTTTCTTTACCTGTACAAAAATAATCATCCTTGCAACGCAGACACCCTTGCTCCATTGTGCAAATTTTGTGGTATTGGTGCAGGCAGACCATTTTGCGCTGGCGCAAGGGAAAAGGATAGAAATATGCTGTATTTCGTAGATATTTTTATTTTTTATTTTTTTATTTTACGTGAACAAAGGTCCTGAGCATAATTCGAGATATAAGCAATTCTTATATAGAGCACAATAGGGACTATATACTTACCCTGTCCAGCCGGACCAGGATTTTTATTTTGTTACAATCAAAGCAGATAAGTGGAATACAACAAATAGTTACTAGAAAGGGGCACAATCCTGTACCGAACTAGTGAGGAGAAGAAAATAGAAGCAAGAATTAGAGCAGTAAAGTTCACAGGCAAAGAAGAACAAGTGAGCAGACTGGACACTTATGAATCAGTGTAAACAGTGTTGTCCAGAGTGGATCATACAATTTAATACACTTTGGTTGCATGTATGTCCACTTTAAAAAGTCGACGTTTCGATCCATTGCTCAGATAGTTAAGGATCCTCATCAGGACTGTAAGAACAATAAATTTGCGTGAATAAATTGTTAAGCCTGTTTGTGGGAGGAACAGGGGGAAAAAAGAACAATGAAGTTTTACACAAATCAGAGCCTGAGTAGTCATCAGTTTTAAAATTATGCACACATGTACATTTATTCGGAACCGCGGTGAACTCTGCAGGTGCAAGTGCACAGGTAAGTTTAGAGACAAGAGGTGTTTTCCACACGTGAATCCGGGCAGTCGGGCGTGAGCTGTGTGAGTGCTTACATGGGACTGAACGCATTTAATTGGGATAGTTGCGCGTCAAAGATCTCATTTCAGGCCCCGATGTGAGCGGTACATACGAAAAAGTGAGGGCATGCGCGCTAAGTGAGGGGTATCTTTTCAAGCACAGATGTGAGTGGTAAGGGAACTAAGGAACACGGAAGTGAGGGCATGTGGACTAAGGGCAATAATGGTGAAGTCGGGTTGTGGTCGTTGGCCTCACCTCGCTTCAGTTTGCCAAGCGTATTAAATTCGGGTTCAGGACCCAGATCGGGCGATGGCGTTATAGATACGGCTTACGCTGTGGATAAAAAACCAGGAGTTAGGACATAAACGGATATAAAGTACTTAGTGCGCGGCGGCGCCGGGATCGAGGAACATACCAGGGTGGATTCGGCTGATTATGAATCAAAAGGGCGCTTGATGGCGATTTTCTTAAAAAAGCGGCTCACAGGGCGCTTGATAGTGGATTCCTTTAGGGCTGGTTGACGGTCTTCATGAGATGGAAGATACGCTGGTGATAAAGGGTTGAAGGTTAGAGGAGGTAAAGTGGAGGGGGGGTGTTCCCGCGGGGACACATAGGGAGCATGGTGAGACTTACCGATGTGTTTGACCAGTGTCAGGATACACAGCAGTTCCGGGGCGTGATGGAGACGATGCAATCTTATCAGCCAGTGTGCTTTGTGTAGGAGGCTCTGTGGATAAGCCCTGACGGGGGCAGTCATGTGACCGCCATAATCAATCACGTGTCTACGATGGTGGGTGGGGCAGGGGCATGCGAGTGTGGGGGCCATCTTGGAAAGGTGCAGAATGAGAGTGACCGGTTCATACAAACAGAATTTTGCATTTAAAATACGGCGCAAGTGAAGTAAAAAGACGACAGCTTACAAACACAACATTAGAGAATTAAGGCAGTGATAATTGACAAGTTTTTGGAGTACGACCAGAAAGTGGAGGTCTGAAGTTCATTCAAGTTCAATTGCGGGTGGCAGATTAGAGCAGGGTAGTCCAGTCCTCACTTCTGTGCAGGCCGGTACGTATGGTGTCAGATTGAATTATGCTTTTTAGTTCTTCCCGATTCATAAGTTGAGCCAGGTTGCCACCCCTTTGTTGCAATTTGACGACCTTTAGGATTGTCCAGCGAATGTCATCCTCCATGTGATTTTGTTCAATGAAATGTTCAACCAATGGTGCATTGGGAGTCCTGCACCTAAGGCGACTCCTATGTTGGCAGATCCTGCTTTTTGCTTTCTGGGTTGTCTGACCTATATACATTTTAGGGCAAGGGCACAGTATTGCATAGATGGCATTGTTGGTATTGCAATTGGAAAACGATTTCAATTCGACAGTGACATTATTATGCATACACACAAACATTACAGCCGCCTCATTTTTTATGTCCCAACAACGGTGGCATATTCCAGTTAGACTCAATGGTGGATCTAGGTGTGGAAGCAGGGAGGGCCGCACGCACCAGGTGGTCCTTAAGATTTTTACTTTCGCGGAAGGCAAATAGGGGTCTTTCTAGATTAATGGTGCCAGCATTAATAATTGGCCAATGTTTCAGGATGGATTTCCTGATTTTATGTGACACCGGCGAGAAAGTAGTGACACAAGCTATCCTCTCTGATTTGTCACGTGCTTTGGGTGTCAGCAAGGTATCTCTTGGGCAGTACCAAGCCCTTTTGGACGCCGTCTTCACTAGCCTTTTCGGATAACCCCGATTTTTGAGTTCATCAGATAGAATGTTGGCCTCCCTGAAATAGTCTGATTTACAGGAACAATTGCGCCTTATCCGCAAGAATTGGGAATAAGGTAAGGAATCTTTTAGTGCCCTGGGATGGTTGCTGTGATAACTAAGGAGCGTGTTTCACTCTGTCGGCTTTCTAAAGAGGCGTGTAAGCAGTTCGCCTTCATTATGATAGACTGTGAGGTCTAGGAAAGCTATTTCTGCCTTGTCATGCGCCAATCTAAATTTGAGATCTGCACAATTATTATTGAGCCAGTGTAGGAACTGGTTCAATGTGGTGGTGTCAAGGTTCCAAATTAGAAAAATATTGTCAATATAGCGACGCCACAGAACAATCCCAGAAAAAAAGGGGTTACTTTCTGACAGAATCACATTTGTCTCCAGCTCGTCCATGAAGAGAATCGCTAGGTTGGGGGCAAATATAGCCCCCATGGAAGTTCCCTTAATCTGTTGATAGCAGACATTGTCGAAGAGGAAAAAATTCCTAGTTAAGCATAGCTCGAGTAGTTGTAGGATAAAGAGAATGGGCATTTTGTGTGGACAGGGACGAGAGTCCAATCTTTTTTGGATGACTAAGAGAGTCGCTGTCTGGGGGATGTTGGGATGTTGGTCTACGTCCATCGTGCACAATGTATTTAATGATGGATCGTAGGGACAGTGCTCAACTAGATTTATCATAGACATAGTGTCTCTTACATAACATAAGGTGCCTGGCACAAACTCTTTTATGAAGAAATCCACAAAGGCGCCCAGTGGTTCAAGAACTGAGCCACAAGCAGAGACAATTGGTCTGCCTGGGGGATTTTTAATGCTTTTGTGCACTTTAGGGAGAGTGTATATGACTGGTAGACGTGGAGTTTTTACATTCAGGAAATTGAACTCTTTTTTGCTCAAGTACCCTTCAGAGCAGGCATCAAAAGTTATTCTGAGTATGGTCTCCTGGATGTCTTTAGTGGGGTTCCCAGGTAGCCTTTCGTAATGATTTGTATTTGCTAATTGGCGCAGTATTTCTCCTTTGTAGGAATCAATGTCCTGGAGGACAATCACACCACCCTTGTCTGCACTTTTTATTATTAAGGAAGACTCGTTTTTGAGAGTGCTTATAGCATCCTTCTCTAGGCGGGAGATATTGTAAGGAATGAAGATTTTTTTCTTTTCCAGGCTCTGGAGATCCTTTTGTACTCAAATGTGACAATTTCGGAGGGGATCATACCTGCGGATGGCAAAAAAGTGGAGGGTGGACGAAAAGGCGTACTGGTGTTGATGGTGGGAGACGGATGTAATTGGAAAAAGGCTTTTAGGCGGATTAGCCTGAAGAATCTCAACAACTCAGTTTGAAGTTCCATAAAATTTGGTCGAATAGTTGGAACAAATGATAAACCTTTTTTAAGGAGTTCTAGTTCAGAGTTCTGTAAATTATGCTTAGACAGATTGAAAATAGGAATAATTTCTGATCTAGGCTCTGGTGTGGGCTCTATGGAGACAACGTCTAAAACGTTTGGGATCTCATTAAGAGCTACCACTGGTAGAAATTGTTCTGTGTTCTGCGTTCTCCTGGGGGGTTGACCCATCTTTGTGGTTTCTTTACCCTGCCTCTCTGTGGAATATTTTGTTGGCCTCTGCCTAAAAAATGGGACTGCGCTCCACCACCACGTCTCGAGTTACTGGCGCCTTTGTCTGGATCCGAGTTGTCAGAGGACTCTGCTGACGTGTCAGAGAAACGGACTAGGTTCTGGCATCTGTTGTAGCGGCCCCAAGGTCTACTGTTCTGGGGACTGGAATAGACTCTGTTAGTATAAAAGTCCTTCTTGAGGTAAGGGTAGGTGTTCTCAATATAATATCCTTTGATATCTCTCTTAATTTTATTTGCTTTTTCGTTTTGCTCTATCCGATAGAAATATGCTACAGTTTTCTCTACCTGCTCTAGTAATTTCTTACAGTCAGCGGTGGGATCAGAGTCATTAATCTGTTTTAATAGGTCTTTGTTGGACCTGCGATGGGCAAGCCCAGCACAAAGGGGGGTAGCTTGGCTCAAGTGTCAAGGCAGTGAAGGCTGTAGTGCTAAGCCGGCTCTGACCCAATAATAACCCCCTGCACAGTCACACTAAAAAGAAGGACACCACTGCTGTAGAAAAATACGATTCCTTTATGTAAAAGTTCTCTGCTTGTGAAAAGGGATCAATTGGAAAGCACAGTTACATTTCACTTGTCATAAAACTCTGGGATTCAGGTTAAGAATAAATACAGGGAAATACAATACATAGGAATTCAGGAATACTGGTATTGCATAAATATTGAGAATAGCTCTGTTCAATAAATAGATTAAATAGCAGGCTCAACTGTCACCATTACATGAATTAAATACCACTTGTACATAGCGCATTACTTTCTAGTTCATTTAGTCTTCAAAGCCACATTTCCATTTTAATAACGCTGCCACCAATTAGAGAAAGTCATGCAGTTAACTCTGGTAAGTAACACACTTTAGTAAACGGTTGTTTACAGTACTTGTGGAGTTCTGAGGACTGCCTGCATTCACACGGTGAGCGGGGACTCCTTTTAGTTCACTCGGGAACTATGCGCGTATGACTGGAAAGACAAGGAAACCCAGCGAGTCCTTCATTCGGCCCTACGCGGCCACCGGGGAAGGATGTCTGCTGCCGGTGGGGGTTGACTCGAGCCTGCAGTGTTACTGCGGGCTCCTAGGCGGCTCAGTTCGATGTCGCTGGACGGACGAACGGCCGCACACAGGGGTTCTTGCCTTCAGCGCTCACTTAACTCAATGTCGGGCACAGTTCCACTTTACCGCGGCGCACCAACAGGGGAATCAGATTTCCTCACAACGGCTGGATCGATTAGCGATTCAGTCGGGCACAGTATTCTCCTACTCCAGCATCAGGGAACTCACGGGCTTCCGGGACCTCCCTCCAACTTCCTCACATGGGGGCTGGTCCCGCCCACAGCAACAGTTTCTCAGGTCTCGGAAAGGGCAGGGACGCAGATCCCGCCCAGTAAAGGCCGGCCTCTCCCCGCCCCGGCGCACCACCTCACCTTCTCACTTTGGGCACCAACCAGGAAGCGCCGGTGGGGCTCGGAGACATCCGAGTCCCCCGTGCTTGGCGCTACACGTGAAGGGGGCACAGGATGAGGTCACGGTGATCGGGCACACGCCTAGCGGCCCGACTTCTTCCTCAGTCTGACCCCACCGGGGGGGGGGCGGGGAGGCACACAAACTCGGCCACAGTCTTCTGGGGCACAGAGGCGCTAGCTGGGCAGGCGCTGTAGGCGCAAGGGTTCAAAATTACGCCTGACTGGAACGCCAATCAGTATCCACAATATTAACCCTTGCCACACTACTGCCTGTACTCTCAGCCACCTCAAGGGTAAGCAGGGCAGGTGTCTTCTCTGGTGTCAAGTCAGGAATAGGGGTCACACCTCTTCAGCAGCTATCAGCATCTAGGTGTAGTAGTCTAATCAACTCCCCTCTCTCTTCAATAAAATGGGCGCCAGGGTCTGGGCTTTATATAGCCGGAGCCCTGAGGTACTAGCACCAGCCAGAAGGTTCTAGAAACTTCCCTGGCTGTGTCAATGGGTTGACACATTCTGAGGTGTCTTATGGTCACTCACAGCCACCGTACTGGGGCTCTGGAGCGGCCATTTTGTGTACCTGAAGAAATCTTAAGAATTCCTGTCAGGAAAGCTCGCCAACCAAAAAGGGCGCCAAAACCTCAGAAGGTCAGGGTTCAAGGAGGCTCCAATGGGAGTCACTCTCATGAGGAAAATATGTGTCCACCATTTTAAGGTTAAACACACACAGGTTGCCAACCTCAGTTTTAATGGCCACTGGTTTCGCCAGGCGCCTTGTACATAGGTGCCAGAAACCTTGTGAGCAACTGGGTGTCAAGGAACACCTAGCCCCATGAAACAACACACAAAATGGTCCTGGTAGACAAATAAAAAGTGATACATTTTGGGAGGTACAGGGGAACAAAAGAAATTATAGTGGTGAGGGGACTCTCAGAAGCAGACGGGTCCAACAGGCTTCAATTTCGAGTTCAAGGGATTTCAATGTCTCCGTTGCTATGTCTATTCCAAGTGCTAACCAATGTCTGGAACAGGTTGTTCCAATGTAACTAAAGTTAGCAGTGTATTTAGGGTTATCTGTAAAGATTCCTGGTATGTTCCGGACTTGTAGGCCTAGAGGGATAATATCTGCCTTTAGATAGTCCGTTAGTATTAATATCATTAATTGGAGTCAGACTTGTTTTTTTCTTTAATTTCTCTAGTTGTTCTGGTAACGAGGAATCAGTTGATGTTGGTGCATTTGGGGTATCGGAGAGGAGGGAAGGACCCGCACATAGGTGTTTAATATAATCTGCTGTATACAAGGGTGCATGAGCTGACATTTCTCAGTGTGTGGATAGAGCAGAGTTAAGATTAAGGTACTAGGGCACAGGGAAGGCCCACTCCGTAGGACGGGGTTTTTTGAGGTTTCAGCGAACCCCTGCAATCCTGCGATTGCGCTCAAGTTTTTTGTAAAAAACAAGGGGGACCCAAACAGTAGCAAAGGACCATGGGTATAGCTTATTTTACGTGAAAAAAGGTCCTGAGCATAATTCGAGATATAAGCAATTTTTATATAGAGCACAATAGGGACTATATACTTAACCTGTCCAGCCGGACCAGGATTTTTATTTTGTTACAATCAAAGCAAATAAGTACGTGCAAAATATTGATTAGGAGCGATGTCATAATCTTCAATGTATGTTTCATTTCCACAGAGCGATCATATTGTTAATGTATATTCTAATTTATATATACCTTAATGATCCTTCAACTGAAGATGGATGACTTTCAACTACGATATTTTTTTAGTACGCAAGTATTGAAAAATGTACTAAAAACAAAACTCTTTATCTTCTAGAGTGAAATTGGGCTAAAAGTATTTAAATTAAGTAGTGCGTTTTTCCCAATTTTTACTCGTGAAGAATAGGATTCTCTTCGCAAGCACTTTTTTGAAAAAAAGTAATATAATTGTGGGTTAAAATGTTATGATTGTTAAATGTAATATTGACATGAAATGTACATAAAAAAGAAAGATGAAGTCGTGAGGGATTGTTTGTCATAGCACTTCCATTCCACTTTATCTGAAAGTAAAAAAAGCCCAAACATGTATAAAAAGATGATGGGGCAACACTTATATAATGTAAACATAAGGAATGAGTGCTTATGATAAAATAAAATAAATGTGGTCCAACGCGTGATACCAATGAATGTAAAATAATTTTTGCATTTCACCCTTATGATGAATATAAAAGACTCAATAAAAATATTTTGAAAACATGAGCATTTTTCTTTCAAGGATGGTTTGAAGAATTATGCATTTTATAAAAGAACATAGTACTCCACGCTAAAGAAGAAATGTCACTACAAATATGATAGAAGGAAAATAGAATTATATTGTTAAATGCCTTTACAGTCAACAAACTTGTAAACAGAGTACACAGTTCAAGTTAAAAACACCCTACCGCAACTAGTTTTTGAAACGCATAGTAAATTAAAGTGCGTCACAAAATGGGCTACATACATGGTGAGTGTATCGTAACGTCACATAGAAAAAAGAAAGCCAATCAAAATTAGCATCAGGAAGGTAGACGTAAGTACACAACAGCCAATCAAATTTTTATAAAAATCTGCGCAAGGAAAGGGATTGGTCGCTAAGACGTCTTCTTACAATGCTTCATAACCAATCATAAAGAGGTGTTGAAAGTTTCTGTTTTTAACATATGAGCAAATCAGATATCTTTGCAAGTACACACAGTGGGAGGCAATTATTAAAGATGACTTGCCTTTGCAAGACCCCAAAAGACTTCTTCAAGAATAAGTACGAACTTCACTGCCAGACGCCATTTAATGAGTATCCAGGCTTGAAGCCTAAACACGTCAGAAATCATCTCTCATCACTTTCTCTTCGTTTTTAGTGTATTGTGTGAGGCAGACTGCGTGACGCTATGCCCAGAGCCCTCGAAGGCCCTGGAGACTGCTATGCCCCAAAATGAGCTCCTGCAGTGTACCACAGCTGTGCGGCCCCCCGCCCAACATTTAAAAGCCCCGGGGGAGGTGGTAAATTGATCGAGACTGAATACGTTAGTACAGCCCACTCCGCTTATGCTACCAGGAAAACACAGCAACACTACATGGCCCAGATTTCCATTGTAGTGATTTCTTAGTTCCAGGTCTAGTTGTCAGATTGGCACACCCACTCCCTCATGGCTGGTATACACCCACACCACTCCCATCCACCGCATCCGTCACTACACACGTGACCTTACCTATAAAAAAGATGGAGCGCACGTGTTGTACGCCATTTTAGAGTTGCTCCCATCGCAAGCGCTGTGATGGCCCGTCCTGGTGGATAAAACGCCTCATGTAGGCCCAAACTACCAAACAAGGAGGCCCCCCACCACATGCATGGCCTCTTTGGTCACTGAGCTAGTGGTACCCGAAGCACTGAGCGGTTGAAGAACCTGCGATGATGATGATGGGAGCACAAGTATGTTGTTAGCCATAGAGATATCAAGACTCAGCACCATATATGAGACTTCTTTGTGGCAGATCGGGACTACATGATGCTGAAGGTGTCCTGTCCACGAAAAGGTGAGCAGTGAGGCCTGGGTACGCATCGGAGGGAGTCAAGGGGCTGTAGCAGACTAGATATAAAAAGGCGACGTAGCAATTTAGACAAACCCACTCCTATATAGTGTATCAAATTACATGTATATATTTTTTTGTCAATAGCAGGAACGTTTTTATAATCGCTCAAACGTCCGGAATATAAACTATACAAATAGTTATTTTAAATGTGAGAAGGAACGTGTATGAAAGGTCAATAATATCCAACTTCACATTAAGATAGTAACAATTACCAATCATAACATCTTTCTTTTACTATCTTTTAGATGTAGAGCTTCAGGGTGCATTATGTCCGGCACCTTGTGAAAAACACACCGGTGACAGACAGGTGAGCTGGGAATATTCTTTTCAGTCACTCTATCACTTCTTCTCTCCTTTCATAAAAAAATTACACACAATGTTAACTTCCTTTTTATCTTACAGGTTGTGTTTCACAAATTGACGACACCCTCGCAAATGAAACCTACAAAGCTCTACGTTTGTGTATTCTGCGATGATGTGTGGCCATTGTAACAACGACTGAGAAGCGTGCTTCGACATGTAGTGCACCCTCTTTGAATAATGGCAATGGCACAAGGTGGACAAAGAAGCTTGTTTCCGAAACAACGTCAAGTTATCTGTGAAAGGAGAGAATGTGTAGTATGCAGCAGGCCCGCAACACCCATAGGGCTAACGGGGCTTCAGCCCCACCGTCGTGTGTGTCTCTCCCACGTTTTAATGTTGTTTTTTCTCTCTTTCTCTTTCTTACTCTCTCTCACATCATTTCTCTTTCTTTTTTAAAGTTATGGACGCTGCTGTCCACTCTGCAGTATACAACCGTACCTGAGTTCAAGTAGTGAACTCTGTTGGCTACAGTGAAGCCTGCTTCGACACGCAGAGCACCCTCTTTCAATCACGCCTATGGCACTAGGTGAGCAACGAAATTTGTTTCTGAAACAACAACAAATTATCTGTGAAAGGAGAGAGTGGGTAGTGTGTAGCAGCTTTACTTGGTAGAAATATACAATTACCTCCAAGCAGTGACAACAGATAGGTTACAACAGTCTGAGAAACAGATCTACAAGCTGATTGCACAACTTTTGTGTCACTTTTAACATGGGAAAAGTGGCACAAGGAGCTTGTAAATCTGCGTCTGACTTCTCAAGAAAAACTCTCAACTCCAGACTCAATGGGGTGCAAAAGTCTAGGTACGCAATATTAAGAACTCACCGCTATGCAGTGGGAGTGTATGGGATATACTACTTTGGAAGAAAAACAGTGCACAGACACCTCCTTGCAGTGGAACTTGTTGTAATATAGAATCCTGAGTATTTATAAAAATAAAGCAAAAACATATGTGTGCAGTTGTATGGACTATGCTATATTAACTATTTATACTACCTTTCAGATCAGTAAACTTGAGGGTACACTCTGAAGGAGCACATCTGTGGACACACAACGGAGGCAAAATGTGAGCTTTGAATATTTTCTCCTGTATTCACTGCTCCATCTCTAACTTTCTCTCACAGTTTTAATGTTGTTTTCTCTCTCTTTATCTCTCTCACTCTCTCTCACATCATTCCTCTTTTTCTTTTAAAATAATGAACACTGCTGTGCACACTGCTTTGTAGAATCAAAGCAGAATTGAAGTGGTGAATTCTACTGATCATAGTGTTTACACAAGGTTGGCAGAGCGTCCTAGATATACTCTGCCATGTACAACCTTAGCTGAGTTCAAGTAGTGAACTTGCTTCTGAAAGAACAACAAATTATCTGTGAAGGGAGGGAGTGGGTAGTGTGCAGCAGCTGGACTGTGTAGAAATATACAATTATCTCCAAGCAGTGACAACAGATAGATTACAACAGTCTGAGGAACAGATCTACAAGCTTATTGTGCCACTTTTGTGTCACTTTTAACATGGGAAAAGTGGCGCAAGGAGCTTGTAAATCTGTGTCTGATTTCTCAAGAAAGACTCTCAACTCCAGACTCTGCTAGTCAATGGGGTGCAACAGTCTAGGTACACAATATTAAGAACTCACCGCTATGCAGTGGGGGTGTATGGGACATACTACTTTGGAAGAAAAACAATGCACAGACACCTCCTTACAGTGGAACTTGTTGTAATATAGAATCCTGAGTATATATAAAAATTAAGCAAAAATATACGTGTGCAGTTGTATGGACTATCCTATAATAACTTTGTATACTATCTTTCAGATCAGTAAACTTGAGGGTGCACTCTGAAGCAGCACATCTGTGGACACACAACGGAGGCAAAAGGTGAGCTATGCGTATTTTCTCCAGTATTAACTGCTCCATCTATAACTTTCTCTCACAGTTTTATTGTTTTTTTACTCTCTCTTTCTCTCTCTCACCCTCTGTGACATCATTTCTTTTTCTCTTTTAAAGTTATAGACATTGCTGTCTACTCTGAAGTGTAGAAGCAGAGATAAATTCAAGTTGTGGACTCTGTTGGCCTCAGTGTTTATACAAGGTAAGCACAGTGGCCTAGATATGCAATGCCTCCAATTAAATGCATTAGAAATACATTTACATAGTTATAATAATGTTGCGCCACTTTTGCATCACCATCGCAGTAAGCACTTCCATATAGACACCACTTAAACGCAGGACTATAATAGAAGTGAAATGTACCAGGCACACTGCACACATAAAATCCTAGTGTTACCTTGCCTTGTGATGTTTGACCTCATTTAGTCACATCAACATAATTTTAAACACTCATTTTATTTTTTGTTTTGCAGATTACATATCATACGTCTTTTGGAGTCCACACCACAATTTGTTTATATTATTGTTTTTTCATTAAAGTTATTTTTCTAGTTCTTTATTAGATTGTTATCTTTAAGTTACATCTCTAGTTATTGTTGTTTTAATAAAAGTTAATAAAAAAAACAATATTTTTTTTTTGGGGGGTGACAGTCCAGAATAGAAATAATATTTATAATTTGAAATACTTCTGTATGCCTTTTGAGAGTAGGGTTGAAAAGTACTGGCTGTTTAAAATGTTATATTTACAATGGATCCTCTACAAGACAGAAAGGAAAGCAAAGTAAAACAAAACAATATGTACCAGATTTACAACCCCCTCGCGCCACTTTCGCTTGCAAAGCTACCCCCCTACAAAATTAAAAGTGTGTGGGCCTCAATGACGCCCCTCAAACCCCGGAAACAACCCCCCACCCCGGAGATTTCTATATTGTGTGAGGGGGGCTGCGTGGCCCTCCGCCTGGTCCACTCGAGAGCCCTGAAGACCGCCACGCCCACGCCCGGTTCCTGCAGTGTCCTGGGGGAAAGAGCCTTTACAACGCGGTCATAACCACGCGTGACCGTCACCACGAAGCCATTAGCACACATATGGCTTTACCACGCATGCTTTTTTTATGACGAGTATACATTTACCACGCATGATAAAGGCATAAGCGTGGTAATGGCTTTGTGGTGACGGTCACGCATTGTGATGGCTGTGGATTACGTGCTTCAAATTAGTTTTTAGGTATGCGTGTGACCAAGTCTGATAAGATCGGAGGCCAAGGACAAACATTGTGGTGTCTGTGGCAGGAAATCCCATGGCTCACAGAGAAGGAAGGTGGGAGGTAAAATAAAAATGAAAGTGGCAGGTATAATAAAAATGACGGAGTATGTAATCAGGGTTTGGTGCCCCAGGCAACACGTTTAAAAAAAATATAGATGGAATATGATTATTAATAATAATATTTTAGAAAAGTGTATCAGCGGATGAGGCACATGGCCCAGCAGAACAAAGCGGCAATGTAATACCTGAAATGAGGAGAGGGTGGCTTGGCGAACTTGAAGAAAAAGAAAGAAGCGTGGTCTTGAAAATAAGGCTGCGCATGCGTTGAGACTACAACTGGTGCAGAATAAAAATGGAAACAAACAATCTTGGAGGTGTACACATGGACCATAGATGAGCACACCAGGAACTACAGGGTATGTCACTGTGAAGGGTAGGTGAATCGGAAAGAGAGGGGAGTACGGGTGCGAGAGTGCATGTTTGACGCATAAACAGAAATGTAGAAAGGGAGCAGAAGAGCTGCCCAGAGTGAAAGTTTAAGCGCTATATGTAGTATAGCACATATCAGAAATACATTAAAAATGTTTGCATGAAGTGGTTTGCGTGGTTAGTGTATGCATTGAAATGGAACTTACAAAGTGTTGGGATGCATGTGTGATGATATGGTATGCGTGGTAATGGTATGCGTGGTAATGGAATGCATGGTAGTGGGTCATGCGTGGTAGTGGATGCGTGGTAAAGGCATGCTTGATGAATGCCTGCGTTGTTATATCATACATTCTCCTGGAGGAGAAACAGACATTACAAGGAGGAATCCGCGCATTGTCCGTGCGTTGTTATATCATACATTCATACCGTACAGACATAGAGGAGACATAGTGGCTCCCATCACGGTCCCCAACATTTTTTATAAGACCCTGAGGATAAGATCCCAAGAAATATTAGAAAGTTCTGATAGAGGCTAATTTTATAACTGAAAAAGTAAAAGTTCCGCACCAAGCTCATTGCGGCCCCCTGTTGATTTTTTTTAAACAATATTTTTTGTGGGGCCTTAGGGGTCCTTGTGGGACACCCTGAACAGGAGTAGGGTGGTCAGAGTGTGTCTACCCTGCCCCCTTTGCATCTTTTGCGCACTAGTTTTTCAGTTTTCTTGTGCCTTTGTTCTTCCGAGACACAAGATGTCTCGGTAGACCCAAGGCTTGGTTTGGTATCTAAAATGACTACAGCTCCACAGAAGAGATGCTTCTCCTGAGAAAGTCAAAGAAGAATGAATAAAATGGGTGGAGTCTTTCAACAGATGGAATAGGAAGTGTGATGAACCAATCAAATCTGTTCTTTTAAAGTCACATGGCTTTGCGTACGCGTAGGGTACTCTTACGGTGCTCGTACGGACGATGTACCGCCGCGATTTGCGTAATTGCTTTTAAAAGTAATATACGCATATTAATAGTAAAAAAAAAGTATTTTCATGATTATCCCAGATAATGCCTTCCCTTAATATTTACAATAAATACATAAATATATCTTTCTCAACAATTAGAAACTTTTGCGAAGTATGCGTACGGGGCGCCGTACAAATGCGCATGACGTCACGTGGAAACGCCGATGCGAAGCATAAAGTCAAAATGTATTTGTAACCTATGCGCCGGTACGCGCAGAGTACGATTACCAGTGCGAAGGATGGTGCAATCACCATTTGCATATCGTACGATTACCAAGCAAAAAAAATTGGAAAAAGAAAATATATAGAATTTAATTTTAATATATTGAAGAAAAAAAAGTAATTAAACAATTATTTTTGAATTTTGTTTTTTATTATTTTACACTAAAAATATATAATGTAACTTAAAAAACTAAAATAACTAACATTTATTATTATAAAAATGCAGGAAATTAGTATAAAAAGAAAGAATTATAATATTTAATACATTTTAAAATTATCATTTACAAAACCTTTGAAATTTACTGAAAAAAACATAGGTTTCGGCCACTTTATAGTTAGGAATTAGCATTTAAAAGTCCTTAGAAATTCACAAAAAAATACATAGGTTTCAGCCAGTTATAGACTGTTTCATGTAACACAAAAGTTCATTGCCATAAATGCATAGAAATTTAAGTTTACCAAAGTCATGATCAAAATGTGTGTATGGACTGCTTGCCAAAGATGCTGTTGCAGCAGTTGATGTGCTTGGTGCAGCAGCAAGTGGGTTGTTCTGCAATATCTGTGCTGCAGCTCAAGCAACGTTGTTTGGATGCAAGTTGTTTACGTGTAACATTATATTCGCTCTGCCAAAGAACTATTTTTTCGATTGATCACCCCTTCAAAGAGTTGTTTGGCAAATTTTATAGGTTACTAATGGTTGGTGTGTTTCAGTAAGTATGCATCTGGACTTCACTGGAATCTTCAAGAGACAGAATAGGGCTTGCATAATACAGAAACACTTTGTACTTAGTGACATCCATTTCTATTTTATGTGGAATGATTGAATTCTACATCCGACTCTAGGACTAGTGGGAGGGTACCATTTCAAAGTATTTGACAGGTTACACTACATGTTTCCATTCAGCCAAAGAAAACTTAGAATGCTTATGCATGGGCACCCTCTCATACAAAACCCAGCACTCAGCATTCAGGATTGTAAAGGCTTGCCATCGGAGTGACTGATGAGATTATATATGTCAGTGACAAAAGAAAAGAAAAATAAGTACGCTTGTTTTACATTACAGATATACAGACCTGAAAGACTACACATCTAAATCCATGAAAACATTTTTGAAGGTATGGAAGAAAGCAGTGAAAGCGTGTTTAGAAGTAATACTGTCCATCATAAAATGTGCATAATTGGTCTTTTTGCAGATTCTAAACACACCTTTTGGATTATGACCATAAAATAGTGGTGTAACTATATCATACATTCTATTGTCAGACGTCTACCTTATGTTTGGAGTAGCGGTATTGCTTATTGACCTTCAAAGAGGAGGAAGATTTAAATTTATATTGCAACACCTTAGCAAAATAGTTGCTTGATTTCAAAAAGAAAATTAAGTAGTAATGTTAAACGAAGTCTGGCCCAACTCTAAAAGGACTGTGCAAATTGTGACAGCTGAAGGAAGTGTGTCTCAACATTACTTCTTATGATAATTCAGACACAACACTAGATGGCAGGAGTATGCAAAAGATCTAATTAAACATTTTGCATGCAATCGCATCTTTACTTTAAGACATACATGTTGTACATTTGTAACGAGTAAAAGGTAACCTGGATGTTACATTTCTTTTGATACATTGAAGGTGGACCCAGCTGCGGCATTCGAAACATTGGGACTGTTGGGAAGATAGTGAATAGTAACTTGTTATTAAGATTGCATTGTTTAAAGGTCAATAGCTTTTTGAAATGAATACTTTATATGTATTTACATAGTAAACATAGTGACCTCTCAACACTCAGTGGAAAAGTGGTAATGAGTCCATAACTAGGAAGGGTGCATAGCCAGCTAACCAACATGGCGGACGTAACTCTGAAAAGACCCTTGCAAATGCCTTAGTTATCTGAGTTATACTAACATACACCCTGCATCAGACAAATGTGAACTGGAGACTTAATGCGTTCTAAACACTCCAAGGACTTATATCACTTCATTTTGATCTTCAACATCTACAGTCATTCAGGGTACTTACCATTAAGTTTTGTATATTAATTGATGAAGTATCTTGAATGCAGACACCACAATACTTTTCAACAGACTCTAAATGTAAAAAAAGATGTACATTAGCACATTATAACAGCAATGCTAACAATTCAAAACTTATTTTGCAATATATCATGTTTGAGTCTAGGTGTTTTCAGATCCAGGAATAGAGACAATCACAACTGTTGCAAACATATTCAAATGGCTTCACTACGAACATTATTGAACATTCACAACTATAATGACAATATCTTACTATACCATGTTAAAAATAATGAAATGCCTTTATCTATAAAAGACCTTCTATGAAAAAACAAAATACAGAATAATCCAATGTTCAGGACAACACTAGAGTGTGACACCTTATTTATCATTGAAATGTTAAAGTCAAACCGGATGTCTCCATTAGGTCCATTGCAATTTTCAGTCAGTAATTCCCCAGAAATATTATATTAGTAAAAATCTGGGTAACTGGCTGCTGAGTTAGGTAGCATCCTGCAAACTGAAAACATAATAAAAAAAGTATATGTTGAGTAAAAGTCGAACCTGAATGTTAATGTACATAAAAAGAATTAATCACAGGAGGTTTCAGGTTGAAAAGCAATCATAGGTTTCAGAGCAGAGAATTTCAGTACACACATTGATGGGGAATTATTACTTAAAGATAGGTAACTGTATTAGGAATGAAAATACACATACATTTGGTCTTGAGAAACATATTTTTGAGAGGAAGGCATCGATTACCTGGAAAAATATATGAAAGCACATGAGCTTCTAAAGAGGAACCAACATGTACATCATACGCCATAGTATACAGAATTTAAATGTAGCAGAAACTAACTTTATCAACTATCCATTGGTTCGTTTTAAGTGACCAAAAAGCTCCACACTAATGCTTCCAAATGTTTTTTTACTGGTTTCTTCTAAACATTTAAAACTTTTTTCAGGAATATAGATTGACTAGATGCTGCAGATGGATAACGTGGTGTAGCTGATGCAGGTGCAGAAGATGGAACAGTTGATGAAGATGGAACAGGTGATGAAGATGGAACAGGTACTGAAGATGGTATAGGTGCTGGGGAATTATCACTTGTCATGTTACCTGCAAATTAATTTTGAAAAGTTTTGAAAAAGTAACATTTCTTAAAGAAGAAATTAGTTTAACAACCTACCACAAACCTTTCTCAAAAACAAAAAGCTCATCAGAAATACCTTTCTTACATTAATGTAGTTTGTAAAATATGTTGTGTGCAGAAAGACATAATCACGTACTGTTCTTCAACCTATTAACTTTTCTCCTATATAGGAGAGAATTACACCAGCCAATAAAACAACATTACTCTAGACATTCAAATTATGTGCCAATACTGAAAAAATTATACTACCGTCAACAGAGAATTTTTTAGATAGTCTACGCAATCCATGCTTCTGGAATTTACTGAAACCATCAGGATACACATTGCCGTTTTTATAATCCAGAAGCTCTTGGTACTTAGTGCCATCCATTACTATGGAAAATGAAGATAAACGGGAAAAAAACGTCAGAAGAAAAGCATTATAGATGTTAAGAACAAATTTTACATGCTCATATTCAAGTATAAAGACATAAAGGTGTGTGAATATATAATTAGTAAAACAACTGTCACCCCATCTTCACAGCTCAATACGCCCACAAAGTTTAAGCAAGGGATACAGAGTACAGTCCATATGAAGGGACGGGTAAGGCCTGCAAAATGGATGCAGTTTGAAAACATGACAGTTTTAGAAAGGGCACTCAGGCACTGCAGTGCCAAGCCTGACTTTTATATTTAGGGTTACTTGTGTGGGTGGCACAATTACTGCTGCAGCCCCTCTAGTAGCATTTACATGACCAGCCCTGGTATATATAGTATACTTTACTATCAAGAGTAACATAAATATGACACAGAAATTCATGCATGCACAATTTATTAAAAGAAGGTCTAGGAGGGCCCCATGACGCAGAAGGAAATATTCTGATCAACCATATACGATCAATAAGAATAGAGGCCTGGGAAGGCCACGTGAGGTAGCAGTAAATAATAAAATTCACGGGAGGATTAGGAGAGAGCAAATATGATGAATCACAGAGCACGTGGTGCACAAAAGTAAAGCCAAACAGCTGGGAGGGGCACGTGACGCAGTAAAAAACATAATAATAATATGAACGCACAAATTGTAACAATACAGGCTAAAGCACGTGACACAGTTCAAAAATACAACAGAGAAATTCATGCATGCACAATTTATTTTAAAAAGGCCTAGGAGGGCCCCGTGATGCAGAAGGAAATATTACTATCAACCATATACGATCAATAAGAATAGAGGCCTGGGAAGGCCACGTGAAGAAGCAATAAATATTAAAAGTCACAGGAAGATTAGGAGGGAGCAAATACGATGAAGCACAAAACATGTGTCACACAAAAATAAAGCAAAGCAGAGCTGGGAGGAATACTTGACGCATTAAAAAAATAATACTATTATGAATGCACAATTTATAACAATACAAGCTAAAGCACTTGACACTTCAAAAATACGACACAGACATTCATGCACAGACAATTTATTTAAAAATGCCTAAGAGGGCCCCGTGATGCAGAAGGAAATATTATGATGAACCATATACGATCAATAAGAATAGAGGCCTGGAAAGGCCACGAGAGGTAGCGATAAATATTAAAAGTCACAGGAGGATTAGGAGGGAGCAAATACGAAGAAGCACAAAGCATGTGGTGCATAAAAATAAAGTAAAACAGAGCTGGGAGGGCCATGTGACACAGGAAAACAAATCCTATCATGCAGGTACAATTTACAGTGAAGGCTGATGTTGTGACTGCGTCTCCTACCTTCGCTTCTGTCGTCTCTTGTCTTATCTTCAAAGGTTGGGGCTTTGGTTGGGCCTGGGGTGGGCTGGGCGGTGCGCTGCCGCCACCGCGCCTATGGTGTCCTGGCTGGGCAACAGCAGCAGTGACACCACGTTGAGTGTCACGAGTCCTCCTCCGCTCCAGAAAACAGTTCGTAGTATAATCGATGACAACGAGAGTCTGTCTGTCACCACAGCACAGGCAGGCAAAACAGAGCGTGCTCACGTCAGTGCCCGCAGTATATGGGAACTGCGGGGGCTGACCAAACCAAGCCCAGGCCCGCCATTTGTAGTGTTTTCATGCTCTACAAGAATGACAGCCGTGGAGGACCTCCCATTGGCTAATGTATTGACTTCCAAGCTTAGTAATAGCAAGAAAGCTAGGTGGTGACATCTGGGGAGTGTGGGCGGGCGTGCACCGTGCATGCGCAAGTATGAGTGTATGCACCAACAATTAACAACAGAGAGAGACGGGGTCGGGGTTATCGTGTGCGCAGAGGCAGGCCCAGAATTGTATCTCAATGAGTGACCACTTGTAACCATTCTCGTAGTGCGCCCTGTCCTCTGATTTGACACTGAGAGGGTGTGATGGCATCACGCCATGGTATCCTCTTGTAGGCACCCACCCAGGCCAGTAAATTGCGCACAAACACTACAATATAGCCCAAAAACTAGCCCCCCACCAGGCATCGATTTTTCCGCAAAACTGGGAAAAAAGTCACCCAACTGTGCGGGAAATAACGCAATCAGTCAATCTTGTCTAGAAGGATGCAAGGTCACTTAAAAGTGCTTGAATACGAAGTGTTATGAACTAATCAAATCTTTTCTTTTAAAATCATATGGCCTTGTGTACGCTTACGGTGAGCTTACAGTGCTCTTACGATGAGAGTACGCACAACGTTCCACCACAATTTGTGTAATTGCTTTTAAAAGTAATATACAATTATTAAAAGTTTAAAAAAAAATTCATAATTACCGTAGATAATGTGTTGTGTTAGTATGTATATTGTATAGATAAATATATGTTTTTAAACAATTAAAAACATTTGCGCCTTTCGCGTATGGGGCATGACGTCACATGGAAGCTTTTGTGTGACGCGTATTTGTAGCGTATGCGCGTGTAGGCGCTGAGTATGATTAGCAGTACAAAGTATGGTGCGATCATCGTACGCGTACGGTACGATTACCCCCCAAAAAAACATACAAAATTAATTTAATAGAATTCAATTTTAATATATTTAAAAAATATATATATATATTTTTCAATTTAGTTGTGATATTATTTTAAATTAAGAATATGAAATATAATTTAAAAAATAAAATAAAAATATATTTTTTAAATAACAATGTAAGAAATTAGTATAAAAAGAAAGAAATATAATAATTAATACATTTAATAATTATCATTTATAAAAGCTTTGAAATTCACTGAAAAAAACATAGGTTTCACACACGTTATAGTTAGGAATTAGCATTTAAAAAAACCTTGCAAATTCACTGAAGAAACCTTAGGTTTCAGCCACGTTATAGTTAGGAATTAGCATTTAAAAAACCTCAAAAATTCACTGAAAAAAACATAGGTTTCACACATGCTATAGTTAGCTGGACATTTCACTCATACAAAACCTTTGAAATTCCCCCGTTATAGTTAGTTCAGCTGACTATAACTTGCGCGCCCGCAATGCACTGCTGATGACGTCACATATTACATCACTCATGACATGGTCAGTGACATCAATGATGACATCACTGATGACATCCCAAATGACATCACTCATGACATCACTGATGACATCATCCTTGTCAAAGAGTGGCAGATCTCCTCTCAGCGTAATATCATCTTTGATACACACATTAAAAAATAGAAACTAAAATGATAGAGATACCAATACCAGTTACAACAACCTATTCAGTAATTCCACCATCTACATACACATCTACTCATCCACCAACAGTTCTATATAGTCACTCAAACATGTACTCACTCATCATATGTACTCATACACCTATACATCCTTTTTCACACTGACACTCATCCATAGAGTTACTCACACATGCAAAAAACTATCAAACATCCATTTATTTGCATATACAGCTATACACATACCACTACACTTACTTTTACAGACACGTACACATACTTACTCTCTTAAACAATCACTTATATAAACACATACTTATTTATACAGGAACTTCTCCAAACTCTCACTCTAACATATACTCACTTATATACATCAATACGCACATATACTAGTTTAAAACATATGTAGTTGCTCATAAAGACACTACTGAGACAGTCATTCACTCATTAACACACCCATACACACACTCATCCACCCATACAGTTCTGCACACATTCTGTCTTCAAAACATATACAAACAGTGAGTCACTCATTCATACATCTATACTCTAAGTAATATCCCCCAACAAACTATATAGACACTCATACTGAATAAAAACAACAAATAACCCATAAACACACTCATGCAGCTACTCACCAACCCATGCAGCCACGTATACACAAAGTGAGACACTGATACATATATTTAAATATTTAAACATTACTCATTAATACATGTATTCATTAAGATACAATTAATAACTCAGTTATACAAAAAAATTTCAAACAAAGTCCATTTAGACACCTATTTACCCATTCATTCTTCTGTCGACCTTTAGATATACATATATAAGAAATATTTATTTTTCAGAAAGACACCAGTGATGTCATCAGTGATGTAATTTTAGATGTCATCAGCTATGTCATGAGTGATGTCACTGACCATGTCATGAGTGATGAAATATGTGATGTCATCAGCAGTGCATTGCTGGCACGCGAGTTATAGTTTGCTGAACTAACTATAACGGGGGAATTTCAAAGGTTTTGTATGAGTAAAATGTCCAGCTAACTATAACATGTGTGAAACCTATGTAGTTAGGACCTAGTTTCCATAGGAAATGTGCATCATTCTATTTGGAATAACTTTGGCGCCGGTCAACGATTTATTCGCAAAATTGGCCAAGAAGATGGCCTCCTCCGCTCCGCTCCTATCCTGAAAGTTTCGGGGCGATTCGTTAAGCGGGGTTAGAGAAAACAGGGGGTCCCAAACGTCTTTTACCCATGCAATTTTCCATAGGGACCTTTAAGACTGCTGAACGGAATTACACCAAGTTTTGCAAAAAGGTAGAGGTTGGTACGCAGATGACACTGTTTGTTAAATGGTTTAAATCCGTGAGAAAATCAAAAGTAAAATCATAGATATATCTATGGGCGCGTATAGTCCATGGACCCTTAAGATCACAAGCTGCATGCTAATTGGCTGTCAACTGTCTGTCAACACTCCAAACCACACTCCAAACCAAGAAGTGTTGGTAGCCGTCTTGCGTCTTGGTAGAACCCAGGCACAAGAAAACTGAAAAACAAGTACGCAAAAGATGCAAAGGGGACAGAGTGGAAACACCCTGATCCTTTAAGCCTGCTCAGGCGTCCCACAAGGACCCCCAAGGCCCAATTTTATTTTTTTTTTTAAATCCCGGGGTGCGCATAGGATAGGCGTATTGGGTGAAAAAGAAAAGGAAACCCAAAGCCCGCTTTAGTGCTAATTAGCCCTGTGGACCGCCACACCTGGGGCTTTTTTTAAAATATATGTGCAGGGGGGGCTCACGGCCCCCCACAGTAAATGTAAATGTATATGTGTGGGGGGGCTCTTAGGCCCCCCATCCCCAGGGACCACCACCCCGGGGCTTTAAAATGTTAATTGTGGGGGGGCTCTGAGGCCTCTTAAGCCCTGGGGACCGCCACCCCCTGGGGCTTTCAAATATTAATTGAGGGGTGCTCTGAGGCCCCCCCACCCCCAGGGACTGCCACCCCCTTGGTCTTTAAAATATTAATTGAGGGGGTGTTCAGAGACACCCCCAGCCTCAGGGACCACCACCCACGGGGCTTATTGAAAATGTTGGAGGGGGGCCACGTGGCCCTGGGGACCGGCACCACCCAGGGCCGGCTCCTGCAGTGTCCTACATACCCCCGAGACACTGGGGTTTGCAAACTGCTTTCCTATTAGGAAGAGAGACCTGCTCTCTCTTCCAAATAGGAAAGCAGACTGCCTCTCCTCAGGGGGAGCAGCATGTTAGCTGCTCTCCCTGAGGAAAAGCAATCCCGGTGTTGTGTTCATGTGTGGACCCTCGTCGATCTATGTACCCCCTACATAGTTTTGTGTACCCCCTAAGACAGAAGGGAGCTTATACAGGCCTATTTTAGGTTGGCAGTGTGCGTGGTCTAGGGTTTGGATGGCGCTGATGGGAAGGAGATAGGATTTCTTCTCCCCGTAGTTTTGTGTACCCCCTAAGACAGAAGGGAGCTTATACAAGCCTATTATAGGGTAGCAGTGAGGGTGCACTTTGGTTTGGCTGGCGCTGATGTGGAGGAGATAGTATTTCTGCTCTATGCATTTTTGTGTGCCCCCTAAAACAGAAGGGAGCTTATACAGACCTATTTTTTTAATTGTAATTTATTTATAAAGTATAAATATATTTATACTTTATTTATTTGTGTACCCCCTTTGCAGCTCCTTAAACATTCTAACATATAATTTCTCCATGATCTTTTCTGAGTTGAACAACAGAGTGTTTCCCCAGTGTCTTTGTCATAATAAATGATATCTTTTTCCTCTTTTCTGTATTTGAATCTGGCTTTTTTCCCAGTATTCTTCTACCTCTCATGCCAATTATTTCCATTGTGTAGCATCCGTTTGTTGCAGTGTTCTTAGCCTTTTTGTTCTTTTGGTGACTTACCAGTTTGTGTACATGATCCGCTGTCCTATTTGTGCAGCCTTGTGTGTATCGTCTGTTATATCTGAACTTAGACATGTACTTTACTCCATTCCATTTCCCTCCCTCCACTCTCATTGACAACGTAATGGGGGAGACAAAGTAAGGGGCTGTGGTCATCACTGTCCCAAGCTTGCAACACAGTAGGTAGGACACAGGTTAAGAAACCCCGCCTCCACCACTCATAGACCCTCCTGCCCCTTGTTGCCACCTCATTTGCTATGTCTTATCTATTAAATCTTTGCACTTGAGCTGGTCCTCCTCCAGTTTATTCTCCTCATAGTCCAAGCTCATACAATCCATCATTTCATCTGTCCTTGCCCACTCTGTGTGTGTGGTGGTACTGCCACCAGATATTGCACATTATACACCACCTTGCCTCCACTGGCCATTGTACATGCAGACCTTGGACCACCCTTTTTATCCATTCTTGCATCCTGAGATGTATACTCCAACCTCTGTTCTTCACCTCCTACTTTCCCCTTCAAATATTCAAATCCTCTTGGAAAGACCGTACCAACCCTTTAAGAGAAAAAGTAAGAAGGTTCTTAAATCACTTTATATGTGAGCTCTGTATGCCATCCTAATACGCAATCATGAAATTACATGCTTTGTACCGTTCTGTAATGCGCATGAGTTGCACTGTTCATTCTTGTCTGGCTTTGTGTGTCATGACAATGAAAGGGACATCTCAAACAGTGATATTACAGAAAAGAAATTCCTAAAATAGTTTCAATGTATCACACAACATGTTCTGTGAACACCTCAAACACTGATATTACAGTAAAGAAACTGTAACAATAGTTGCAGTGTAGCTTAAAATATTAAACATGAGGACTACAAACACTGATGAGAACATGTTTCTTTACTACTGACAGATCTTACATCTTACAGATGGAAAATGTCACTTACACAGAAAGCATTTCTTCTTGGCATGTAGTGCTGTAGATTCACATGGTTTCCATAGTCCTGTCATATTGTGTTGTGTTAGGATGTTTGCAAGTTGTTTTTGTGAAGAAGTCTATTTAGTCACGTAGTCTCCTCCTTTTGATGATATTGTGCATCGGAATCAACTCTATTGTCAGGGAGCTGCCTGACTTAAATTAATTAAAAGAGCATCTCACCCATCGCACTTGTTTCTCAAAGGGTTTCCCTTATAGACTTTGTAATCATCCCTTTATGTACCTCAGCGTAGTTGATACCACCCCATCAACTTCCTGCCTTCCTCACATATTCCTCACACCTCCTGCTGTCACACCATGAATGAGAAGGAGCACACTATGCTAAGTTCAGCATTAGACATGCATGATTTTTGAATAAACAGGCCAGGAACGGCCATGTGGCGCAGGAATAAATATGAAAGTCATGGGAGGATTATTGGTTTGGCCCACCACTGTGCTAGTATTACACCTTGCAGTACGATTAAATACGAGGAAGCACATGCCATGTGGCAGAGCAAAAAAATGCGAAACAGAAAGTGAACATTTCTCTATTATTTGGGTACAAGATCTATTAGGGTGAAGAAGGTGTAAATCAATGTGAATAAAGGTCTGCAATTTTTAATGTAAAATCTTCAAAACATTTTGAACTTATTAAATTATCTGGTTCTGGATGTTGAGTTATGTAAGAATCTGCAAACTGGGGGATGATCGCACATCCCCCTGAAGACGACAATAAATTCAAATGTCTCCACTATCAACTTTTGATGCTACTTTCTGTGCCTACCATGGTGAAATATGAAAGAAGATTTGAGCAAGTTGACAACTTGTTACAAGAAATAAAGAAGAATTGGCAACCACAGCCAACAAAGGCAGCAGATGCCTAAATTACCCACTGTCTTGTCGGGGATGTAGTTACCAAAAACAAGTATACTGGGCTCTATCAAGGGCCTGTAATTGGAATTAGAATTATAATTATAATAGGAATTGGAAACCACATCCAACTAAAGCCGCAGCCGCGCACATTGCCCAATGCCTTGTCGGGACGTAGTTACCAAAAACAACAATACTGGACTGTATCGAGGGCCTGTAATTGGAATTAGAATTAGAATTGGCAAGCACATCCAACTAAGGCCTTTTGGATGTTTGATTTCCAGGCCATTACACAGAGTGTTAGTCGGAGTCCACAGTGGGAGCCTGACAAAAGGCTACCACATCCAAGGAGGGCAGCAACTGTCAGGGACGTATTTACCAAAAAAAGAAATACTGGGCTCTATCGAGGGCTTGTAATTGGAATTAGTATTATAATAGGAATTGGCAACCACATCCAATGAAGGCAGCAGACGCGCAAATTATCCACTGCCTTGTTGGGATGTAGTTACCAAAAACAGCAATACTGGACTCTATCGAGGGCCTGGAATTATAATTAGAATTAGAATTGGCAACCACATCCAACGAAGGCAGCAGACAAGGCAAATTACCCATTGCCTTGTTGGGGATGTAGTTACCAAAAACAACAATACTGGATTATACCGAGGGCCTGTAATTGGAATTAGAATTAGAATTGGCGACCACATGCAACGAAGGCACCAGACGGGCAAATGATCCACTGCCTTGTCAGGGACGTAGTTACCAAAAACAGCAATAATGGACTCTATTGAGGGCTTGTAATTGGAATTAGAATTAGAATAGGAATTAGCAACCACATCCAACAAAAGCAACAAATGCGAAAATTACCCACTGCCTTTGTGGGGAAGTAGTTACCAAAAACAACAATACTGGGCTCTATTGAGGGCCTGTAATTAGAATTAGAATAAGAATTGGCACCCACATCCAACGAAGGCAGCAGACGCAGCAAATTACCCAATGCCTTGTCGGGAAGTATTTACCAAAACAACAATACTGGACTCTATTGTGGGCTTGGAATTTGAATTAGAATAAGTATTGGCAACCACATCCAACGAAGGCAGCAGACGTGCAAATTACCCACTGCATTGTTGGGAAAGTAGTTACCAAAAACAACAATACTGGACTCTATTGAGGGCTTGTAATTAGAATTAGATTAAGAATTGGCAAACACATCCAACGAAGGCAGGAGACTCGCAAATTATCCACTGCCTTCTCGGGGACCTAGTTGACAAAAACAACAATACTGGACTCTATCGAGCGCTTGGATTTAGAATTAGAATAAGAATAAGAATTGGCAACAATATCTAATGATGGCTGGAGACGCGCAAATTACACACTGGCTTATCGGGGAAGTAGTTACCAAAAACAACAATACTGGGCTCTATTGAGGGCTTGGAATTAGAATTAGAATAAGAATTAGTGAAAACATCCGACCAAGGTAGCAGACGTGCAGATTACCCACTGCCTTGTCGGGGAAGTAGTTACCAAAAACAACAATACTGGACTCTATGAATGGCCTGTAATTGGAATTAGAATTAGAATAAGAATTGGCAACCACATCCAATGAAGGAAGCAGATGCGCAAATTACCTAGGCCTTGTCGGAGAAGTAGTTACCAAAACAACATTACTGGGCTCTCTCGAGGGCCTGTAATTAGAATAAGAATAAGAATTGGCAACCACATCCAACGAAGGCAGCAGACGTGCAAAATACCCACTGCCTTTTCGGGGACGTAGTTACCAAAAACAACAATACTGGAGTCTATCAAGGGCTTGTATTGGAATTAAAATTAGAATAAGAATTGGCAACCACATCCAACGAAGGCAGCAGACGTGCATATTACCCACTGCCTTGTCGGGGAAGTAATTACCAAAAACAACAATTCTGGGCTCTATCGAGGTTCTATAATTGGAATTAGAATTAGAATAAGAATTGGCAAAAACATCCAATGAACATCCAATCTTCTTAAAATTCCTAACCCCCCGATGGTGCAGGATACATCGGACACCAGATGTAATCAATTAGCGGCATTCTTTGAAAATAAAATATTAAACATCTTACAATCTCTACCGCAAAAGTCCTATACCTCTGTTCCTGCGGATCTCACCGCCACAACTTCTGGCCCCTCTCTGGATTCCTTTGCCTTGATATCCAGAGAAGACTTCCAAACTGCTTTGTCCGCCATGAAGAGTGGATCCTCCAATGATCCAGCACCCATGTATATTTTACAGCATGTGGGACCTACCATCTCCCCCTTGGCTACCTATCTCATTAATGCCTCGTTTGATCAAGGGGTGGTCCCCCCTGGTTGGAAGCAGGCAGTAGTAAAGGTGCTACTAAAAAAAACAGAACTTGACCCCCTAGATTTTGCCAACCTCCGACCAATTTCCCTGCTGCCAGGACTTAGCAAGATCGCGGAGAAAATTGCTAATCAGCAACTCTCCGCTTTCCTGGAAACGAATAGGCTGCTTCGCACTTCTCATACTGGTGTCCGCCCTGGCCAGGGCACTGAGACCACTCTATTAGCAGTGGTCGAGGAGGCAAGGTGCATCTTGTATTCGGGCGGATCGGCCATCCTGATCCTCCTGGATCTAAGTGCAGCATTTGATACTGTTGACTATACGATCTTAGTCCAGCGCCTCTTCAATCTAGGGGTAAGGGGCACAGCATTGCTGTGGCTTATATCCTTTCTGAAGAACAGAACCTTCCCAGTCTGGGAAGGAAGCGCGCATTCTAAGCCATTATCCCTCCAGTGTGGGGTGCCTCAGGGCTCATCACTGAGCCCCACTTTATTTACCATTTATATGGCCCCCCTGGAGGATATGGTCACTCCCTATGGGATTAAAGTCGTTACGTAGGCAACCGACACCCAATTGGTCGTCTAGCTCTCCCTGGAGAAGTGTAAATCAGAAAACCTGTACAACTGCCTTTCCGAAATCTACGCATGGATGTGTGACTCTCGACTCAAATTGAACAGCACAAAGACAGAACTCATGCTTCTGGGCCAGCAAATGACATCTTTTCCTACCTCCATCTGGCCTTTGTGCCTGGAGGATCTTTCTACACCAAAGAAGGAACTTAAAAGCTTAGGGGTGTGGCTTGAGCAGGACCTCTCCCTTAAGGCACAGGTCAAAAAGACTGCTTGCACCTGTGTGGGCTTACTCCGTTCAGCCCGTAAGATTCTCCCCCTTCTTCCGGCACAATCTAGAAAATTGCTTATTCAGGGTCTAATCCTATCTAGATTAGATTATACCAATGCCCTTTTTCTGGCCGCTCCAGAATCAACTATCAACATCCTTCAGCGTGTCCAGAACTCAGCGGCCAGGCTGCTGATAGGCACCCCCCGGTGATCATCGGCTAAACCGGCACTCAAGGCCCTACACTGGTTGCCAGTCCGGGAAACGATCAAATTTAAGTCCTTGTGTATCACCCATAAATCCCTTCAGGGTAAAGGGCCCCCTATTCTTGGAAACATGTTCTATCCCTACAAGGTCACCAGGATTCTGCGCTCCTCCCATGGTAACTTGGCCACAGTTCAAAGAGTTAGGAAGGCCCGGACTGGAGGACGCCGCTTTTCGGTCAATGCCGCGACCCTGTGGAATTCCCTTCTGATTAGTCCTCGATCCGAACCGACCTATTTGAAATTTCGCAAACTCCTGAAAACGCTCTTGTTCCCACAGGATCCATAATAAAAGCTTACGCCCCCCCCCCAGTTCCCCTCGGCTTTCCTCTGTACTCCAGCGCTGGGACGCTTCAGGGCAGCCATGCGCTTTATAAATCTTTTTTCATTTCATTTCATTTTCATGAAGGCAGCAGACACGCACATTACCCACGGCCTTGTAGGGGAAGTAGCTACCAAAAACAACAATACTGGGCTCTCTCGAGGGCCTGTAATTGGAATTAGAATTAGAATAAAAATTGGCAACCACATCCAAAGAAGGCATCAGACGCTCAAATTACCCACTGCCTTGTCGGGGACGTAGTTACCAAAAATAATAATACTGGACTCTATCGAGGCCTTGGAATTAGAATTAGAATAAGAATAAAAATTGGCAACCACATCCAATGAAGGCAGCAGACGCGCAAATTACCTACTACCTTTTAGGGGCAATAGTTTCCAAAAGCAATAATACTGGCCTCCATCGAGGGCTTGGAATTAGAATTAGAATAAGAATTGGCAACCACATCCAACAAAGGCAGCAGACGTGCATATTACCCACTGCCTTGTCGGGGACATAATTACCAAAAACAACAATTGTGGGCTCTATCGAGGGCATGTAATTGGAATTAGAATTAGAATAAGAATTGGCAACCACATCCAACAAAGATAGAAGGTGTGTAAATTACCCACTGCCTTGTCGGAGACGTAGTTACAAAAAACAACAATACTGGACTCTATCAAGGGCTTGGAATTAGAATTAGAATAAAAAGAAGACTTGTCAACAATATCCAATGAAGGCAGGAGACGCGCAAATTACCCATTGCCTTGTTGAGTAAGTGGTTACCAAAAACAATAATCCTGGACTCTATCGAGGGCTTGGAATTAGAATTAAATAAGAATTGGCAACCACATCCAACAAAGGCAGCAGACACGCAAATTACCAACTACCTTTTTGGGGACGTAGTTACCAAGAACAAAAAAACTGGACCTTATCAAGGGCCTGTAATTAGAATAAGAATTGGCAACCACATCCAACGATGGCAGCAGATGCGCAAATTACCCACTGCCTTGTCGGGGAAGTAGTTACTAAAAACAACAATACAGGACTCTATTGAGGGCTTGTAATTAGAATTAGATTAAGAATTGGCAAACACATCCAACAAAGTCAGGAGACTCGCAAATTACCCACTGCCTTGTCGGGGACCTAGTTAACAAAATCAACAATACTGGACTCTATCGAGCGCTTGGATTTAGAATTAGAATAAGAATAAGAATTGGCAACAGCATCTAATGATGGCTGGAGACGTGCAAATTACACAATGCCTTATCGGGGAAGTAGTTACCAAAAACAACAATACTGGGCTCTATTGAGGGCTTGGAATTAGAATTAGAATAGGAATTGGCAAACACACCCAAACAAGGTAGCAGACATGCAGATTGCCTACTGCCTTGTCGGGGAAGTAGTTACCAAAAACAACAATACTGGACTCTATGAACGGCCTGTAATTGGAATTAGAATTAGAATAAGAATTGGCAACCAAATCCAAAGAAGGAAGCAGACGCGCAAATTGCCTAGGCCTTGTCGGAGACGTAGTTACCAAAAACAACAATACTGGGCTCTCTCGAGAGCCTGTAATTAGAATAAGAATAAGAATTGGCAACCACATCCAACGAAGGCAGCAGACATGCAAAATACCCACTGTCTTTTTGGGGACATAGTTACCAAGAACAACAATACTGGAGTCTATCAAGGGCTTGTATTGGAATTAAAATTAGAACAAGAATTGGCAACCACATCCAACGAAGGCAGCAGACCTGCATATTACACACTGCCTTGTCGGGGATGTAATTACCAAAAACAACAATTCTGGGCTCTATCGAGGTTCTGAAATTGGTATTAGAATTAGAATAAGAATTGGCAACCACATACAATGAAGGCAGCAGACACGCACATTACCAACGACCTTGTAGGGGAAGTAGCTACCAAAGAGAACAATACTGGGCTCTCTTGAGGGCCTGTAATTGGAATTAGAATTAGAATAAGAATTGGTAACCACATCCAAATAAGGCATCAGACGGGCAAATTACCCACTGCCTTGTTGGGGACGTAGTTAACAAAAATAATAATGCTGAACTCTATTGAGGCCTTGGAATTAGAATTAGAATTAGAATAAGAATAAGAATTGGCAACCACATCCAATGAAGTCAGCAGATGCGCAAATTACCCCCTGCCTTGTTGGTGCAGTAGTTAGCAAAAACAATAATAATGAACTCTAACGAGGGCTTGGAATTAGGATTAGAATACTAATTGGCAACCAGATCCAACAAACGCAGCAGATGCGCACATTAACCACTGCCTTTTTGGGGAAGTAGTTACCAAAAACAACAATACTGGACTCTATCAAGGGCCTGTAATTGAAATTAGAATAAGAATACGAATTGGAAAACACATCCAACGAAGGCAGCCAGCGCGCAAATTACCTACTGCGTTATCGGGGACTTAGTTGCCAAAAACAACATTACTGGGCTCTATCGAGGGTCTGTAATTGGTATTAGAATTAGAATAAGAATGTGCAACCACATCCAACAAAGTCAGCAGAAGCGCAAATTACCCACTGCCTTGTCGGGGAAGTAGTTACCAAAAACAACAATACTTGGCTCTATCGAGGGCCTGTAATTGGTATTAGAATAAGAATTGGCAACCACATCCAAAAAGGCAGCAGACGCGCTAATTACGCACCGACTTGTCTGGGACGTTGTTACCAAAAACAATACTGGACTATATCAAGGGCCTGTAATTCGAATTAGAATTGCCAACCACATCCAATGAAGGCAGCAGACGTGCAAATTAACCACTGCCTTGTCTGGGAAAAAGTTACCATAAACAACAATGCTGGACTATATCGAGGTCCTTAATTGGAATTAGAATTGCCACCAACATCCAATGAAGGCAGTAGATGCACAAATTACCCACTGTCTTGTCAGGGAAGTAGTTAACAAAACCAACAATACTGGACTCTATCGAGGGCCTGTAGTTAGAATAAGAATTGGCAACCACAGAATAAGAATTAGTGAAAACATCCAACCAAGGCAGCAGATGCGCAAATTACCCACTGCCTTGTCGGGGAAGTAGTTACTAAAAACAACAATTCTGGACTCTATTAAGGGCCTGTCATTAGAATTAGATTTAGAATTGGCAAACACATCCTACGAAGGCAGCAGGCACGCAAATTACCCACTGCCTTATTGGGGAAGTAGTTACCAAAAACAACAATACTGGGCTCTATTGAGGGCCTGTAATTAGAATTAGCATAAGAATTGGCAACCACATATAACGAAGGAAGCAGACGCGCAAATTACCCACTGCCTTGTCGGGGAATACGTTTCCCAAAACAATAATACTGGACTCTATCGAGAGCTTGGAATTATAAGTAGAATACGAATTGGCAACCACATCCTACGAAGGGAGCAGACGTGCATATTACCCACTGCCTTGTTGGGGAAGTAGTTACCAAAAACAACAATACTGGACTCTATCGAGGTTCTGTAATTGGAATTAGAAACACATCCAATGAAGGCAGCAGACATGCAAATTACCCACGGCCTTGTCGGGGAAGTAGTTACCAAAAACAACAATACTGGGCTCTCTCGAGGGCCTGTAATTCTAATTAGAATTAGAATAAGAATTGGCAACCACATCCAAAGAAGGCATCAGACGAGCAAATTACCCACTGCCTTGTCGGGGACGTAGTTACCAAAAACAATAATACTGGACTCTATCGAGGCCTTCGAATTAGAATTAGAATAAGAATAAAAATTGGCAACCACATCCAATGAAGGCAGCAGATGTGCATATTACCCACTGCCTTGTCGGGAAGTAGTTTCCAAAAACAATAATAATGGACTCTATCGAGGGCTTGGAATTAGAATTAGAATAAGAATTGGCAACCACATCCAACGAACGCAGCAGATGCGCAAATTACCCACTGCCTTTTTGGGGTAGTAGTTACCAAAAACAACAATACTGGACTCTATCAAGGGCCTGTAATTAGAATTAGAATAAGAATTTGCAACCACATCTAACGAAGTCAGCAGAAGCTCAAATTACCCACTGCCTTGTCGTGGAAGTAGTTACCAAAAACAACAATACTGGGCTCTATCGAGGGCCTGTAATTGGTATTAAAATAAGAATTGGCAACCACATCCAACGAAGGCAGCAGACGCGCAAATTACTCACACCCTTGTCTGGAACATTGTTACCAAAAACAATACTGGAGTATAAGGAGGGTCTGTAATTGGAATTAGAATTGGCAACCACATCCAATGAAGGCAGCAGACATGCAAATTACCCACTGCTTTGTCCGGGACAAAGTTACCATAAACAACAATACTGGACTATATCGAGGGTCTGTAATTTGAATTAGAATGGCACCAACATTCAAAGAAGGCAGCAGAAGCGCAAATTACCCACTGTCTTTTCAGGGAAGTAGTTACCAAAAACCACAATACTGGACTCTATCAAGGGCCTGTATTTAGAATAGGAATTGGCAAACACATCCAACGAAGGCAGCCGACTCGCAAATTACCCACTACCTTGTTGCGGAAGTAGTTACCAAAAACAAAAATACTGGACTCTATCGAGGGTCTGTAATTGGAATTAGAATTAGAATAAGAATTGGCAACCACATCCAATTAAGGCAGCAGACGCTCAAATTACCCACTGCCTTGTTGGGGACGTAGTTACCAAAAACAACAATACTGTACACTATCGAGCGCTTGGATTTAGAATTAAAAGAAGAAGAATAATTGGCAACCACATCCAACGAAGGCAGCAGACGTGCAAATTATCCACTGCATTATCGGGGAAGTAGTTACCAAAAACAACAATACTGGGATCTATTGAGGGCCTGTAATTAGAATTAGAATAAGGATTGGCAAACACATCCAACGAAGGCAGCAGGCGCGCACATTACTTACTGCCTTGTAGGGGACGTAGTTAACAAAAACAACAATACTGGACTCAATTGAGGGCTTGGAATTAGAATTAGAATACGAATAAGAATTGGCAACCACATCCAATGAACGCAGCAGACGCGCAAATTACCCACTGCCTTGTCGGGGACGTAGTTGCCAAAAACAACAGTACTGGGCTCTATCGAGGGTCAGTAATTGGAATTAGAATTAGAATAAGAATTTGCAACCACAACCAACGAAGTCAGCAGGAGCCCAAATTACCCACTGCCTTGTCGGGGAAGTAGTTACCAAAAACAACAATACTGGGCTCTATCGAGGGCCTGTAATTGGTATTAGAATAAGGCCAACTTCTCACAGCAACCACATCCAACGAAGGCAGCAGACGCGCAAATTACCCACTGCCTTGTCTGGGACGTTGTTACCAAAAACAATACTGGACTATATTGAGGGCCTCTAATTGGAATAAGAATTGGCACCAATATCCAACGAAGGTAGCAGACGCGCAAATTACTCAATGTCTTGTCAGGGAAGTAGCTACCAAAAACAATAATACTGGACTCTATCGAGGGCCTATAATTAGAATAAGAATTGGCAACCACATCCAACGAAGGCAGCAGACGCGCAAATTATCCACTTCCTTGTCTGGGAAGTAGTTTAAAAAAACAATAATAATGGACTCTATCGAGGGTTTGGAATTAGAATTAGAATAAGATTTGGCAATCACATCTAACGAATGCAGCAGATGCGCAAATTACCCACTGCATTTTTGGGAAAGTAGTTACCAAAAACAACAATACTGGGCTCTATCGAGGGTCTGTAATTGGAATTAGAATTAGAATAACAATTGGAAACCACATCCAATGAAGGCAGCAGACGAGCAAATTACCCACTGCCTTGTTGGGGACGTAGTTGCCAAAAACAACAATACTGGGCTCTATCGAGGGTCTGTAATTGGAATTAGAATTAGAATAAGAATTTGCAACCACATCCAACGAAGTCAGCAGAAGCTCAAATTACCCACTGCCTTGTCGTGGAAGTAGTTACCAAAAACAACAATACTGGGCTCTATCGAGGGCCTGTAATTGGTATTAGAATAAGAATTGGCAACCACATCAAACGAAGGCAGCAGACGCGCAAATTACTCACACCCTTGTCTGGGACATTGTTATCAAAAACAATACTGGACTATATCGAGGGTCTGTAATTGGAATTAGAATTGGCAACCACATCCAATGAAGGCAGCAGACATGCAAATTACCCACTGCCTTGTCCGGGACAAAGTTACCATAAACAACAATACTGGACTATATCGAGGGTCTGTAATTTGAATTAGAATTGGCACCAACATTCAACGAAGGCAGCAGAAGCGCAAATTACCCACTGTCTTTTCAGGGAAGTATTTACCAAAAACCACAATACTGGACTCTATCGAGGGCCTGTAATTAGAATCGGAATTGGCAAACACATCCAACGAAGGCAGCCGACGCGCAAATTACCCACTGCCTTGTTGCGGAAGTAGTTAACAAAAACAAAAATACTGGACTCTATCGAGGGTCTGTAATTGAAATTAGTATTAGAATAAGAATTGGCAACCACATCCAATGTAGGCAGCAGACGGGCAAATTACCCACTGCCTTGTTGGGGAAGTAGTTACCAAAAACAACAATACTGGACTCTATCAAGGGCTTGTATTGGAATAAGAATTAGAACAAGAATTGGCAACCATATCCAACCAAGGCAGCAGACGCGTAAATTACCCACTGTCTTGTCGGGGACGTAGTTACCAAAAACAACAATACTGGACACTATCGAGCGCTTGGATTTAGAATTAGAAGAAGAATAATAATTGGCAACCACATCCAACGAAGGCAACAGATGTGCAAATTACCCACTGCATTATCGGGGAAGTAGTTACCAAAAACAACAATACTGGGATCTATTGAGGGCCTGTAATTAGAATTAGAATAAGAATTGGCAAACACATCCAACTAAGGCAGCAGGCGCGCAAATTACTTACTGCCTTGTCGGGGACGTAGTTAACAAAAACAACAATACTGGACTCAATTGAGGGCTTGGAATTAGAATTAGAATACGAATAAGAATTGGCAACCACATCCAATGAACGCAGCAGACGCGCAAATTATCCACTGCCTTATTGGGGAAGTAGTTACCAAAAACAACAATACTGGGCTCTATTGAGGGCATGTAATTACAATTAGCATAAGAATTCGCAACCTCATATAACGAAGGCAGCAGACACTCAAATTACCCACTGCCTGGTCGGGGAAGTAGTTTCCAAAAACAATAATACTGGACTCTATCGAAGGCTTGGAATTAGAAGTAGAATAAACATTGGCAACCACATCCAAAGCAGGTAGTAGAAGCGCAAATTACCTACTGCCTTGTCGGGGAAGTAATTACCAAAAACAACAATACTGGACTCTATGAACGGCCTGTAATTGGAATTAGAATTCGAATAAGAATAGGCAATCACATCCAGCGAAGGCAGCAGACACGCACATTACCCACTGCCTTGTCGGGGACGTAGTTACCAAAAACAACAATACTGGGCTCAATCGAGGGTCTGTAATTGGAATTATAATTAGAATAAGAATTGGCAACCACATCCAACGAAGTCAGAAGAAGCGCAAATTACCCACTGCCTTGTCGAGGAAGTAGTTACTAAAACAACAATACTGAGCTCTATCGAGACCCTGTAATGGAAATGTGAATTGGCTACCACATTCAACGAAGGCAGCAGACGCGCAAATTACCCATTGCCTTGTCGGGGAAGTAATGTAAATGTATTGCGACTTATATAGCGCACGTATCACCCGAAGGCATCAAGGCGCTTGCCTTAGGAACCTGTCCTGGCTTTTCCATGTGAGATATCCCCTACTGGGTATCCCCAGGGTGAAAGCCAGGCATCCCGCAGCGGGTGGGCCGCCGTAGTGGAGATTAATCAACTATTGCCCAGAGTTGCAGCGTGGGACCCAATGATTAGAATAGGCACCGAGGCGAGAATTATCGAGTCCGTGGACATTTTTGGGCTCAGGACCCTGCCGTGTCGGGAATTGAACCCTGGTCCCAGGCCAGACCTCTGCATCAGGGTCTGCCGCTCTAATCAGTGAGCCACACTCCTCCACAGTAGTTACCAAAAACAACAATACTGGGCTCTATCGAGGGCCTGTAATTGGTATCAGAATAAGAATTGGCAACAACATCCAACGAAGGCATCAGTCGTGCAAATTACCCACTGCCTTGTCAGGGACGTTGTTACCAAAAACAACAATACTAGACTATATCGAGGGCCTGTAATTCGAATTAGAATCGGAAACCACATCCAATGATGGCAGCAGACGCGCAAATTACCCACTGCCTTTTTGGGGAAGTAGTTACTAAAAACAAGCAATACTGGACTCTATCAAGGGCTTGTATTGGAATAACAATTAGAATAAGAATTGGCAACCACATCCAACGAAGGCAGCAGATGCGTAAATTACTCACTGTCTTGTCGGGGACGTAGTTACCAAAAACAATACTGGACTATATCGAGGGTCTGTAATTGGAATTAGAATTGGCAACCACATCCAATGAAGGCAGCAGACGTGCAAATTACCCACTGCCTTGTCCGGGACAAAGTTACCATAAACAACAATACTGGACTATATCGAGGGTCTGTAATTTGAATTAGAATTGGCACCAACATTCAACGAAGGCAGCAGAAGGGCAAATTACCCACTGTCTTTTCAGGGAAGTATTTACCAAAAACCACAATACTGGACTCTATCGAGGGCCTGTAATTAGAATCGGAATTGGGAAACACATCCAACGAAGGCAGCCGACGCGCAAATTACCCACTGCCTTGTTGCGGAAGTAGTTAACAAAAACAAAAATACTGGACTCTATCGAGGGTCTGTAATTGAAATTAGTATTAGAATAAGAATTGGCAACCACATCCAATGAAGGCAGCAGACGCGCAAATTACCCACTGCCTTGTTGGGGAAGTAGTTACCAAAAACAACAATACTGGACTCTATCAAGGGCTTGTATTGGAATAAGAATTAGAACAAGAATTGGCAACCACATCCAACCAAGGCAGCAGACGCGTAAATTACCCACTGTCTTGTCGGGGACGTAGTTACCAAAAACAACAATACTGGACACTATCGAGCGCTTGGATTTAGAATTAGAAGAAGAAGAATAATTGGCAACCACATCCAACGAAGGCAACAGATGTACAAATTACCCACTGCATTATCGGGGAAGTAGTTACCAAAAACAACAATACTGGGATCTATTGAGGGCCTGTAATTAGAATTAGAATAAGAATTGGCAAACACAGCCAACTAAGGCAGCAGGCGCGCAAATTACTTACTGCCTTGTCGGGGACGTAGTTAACAAAAACAACAATACTGGACTCAATTGAGGGCTTGGAATTAGAATTAGAATACGAATAAGAATTGGCAACCACATCCAATGACGCGCAAATTATCCACTGCCTTATTTGGAAAGTAGTTACCAAAAACAACAATACTGGGCTCTATTGAGGGCATGTAATTAAAAATTAGCATAAGAATTCGCAACCACATATAACGAAGGCAGCAGACACTCAAATTACCCACTGCCTGGTCGGGGAAGTAGTTTCCAAAAACAATAATACTGGACTCTATCGAAGGCTTGGAATTAGAAGTAGAATAAACATTGGCAACCACATCCAAAGCAGGTAGTAGAAGCGCAAATTACCTACTGCCTTGTCGGGGAAGTAGTTACGAAAAACAACAATACTGGACTCTATGAACGGCCTGTAATTGGAATTAGAATTCGAATAAGAATAGGCAATCACATCCAGCGAAGGCAGCAGACACGCACATTACCCACTGCCTTGTCGGGGACGTAGTTACCAAAAACAACAATACTGGGCTCAATCGAGGGTCTGTAATTGGAATTATAATTAGAATAAGAATTGGCAACCACATCCAACAAAGTCAGCAGAAGCGCAATTTACCCACTGCCTTGTCGAGGAAGTAGTTACTAAAACAACAATACTGAGCTCTATCGAGAGCCTGTAATGGAAATGTGAATTGGCTACCACATTCAACGAAGGCAGCAGACGCGCAAATTACCCATTGCCTTGTCGGGGAAGTAATGTAAATGTATTGCGACTTATATAGCGCACGTATCACCCGAAGGCATCAAGGCGCTTGCCTTAGGAACCCGTCCTGGCTTTTCCCTGTGAGATATCCCCTACTGGGTATCCCCAGGGTGAAAGCCAGGCATCCCGCAGCGGGTGGGCCGCCGTAGTGGAGATTAAGCAACTATTGCCCAGAGTTGCAGCGTGGGACCCCATGATTAGAATAGGCACCGAGGCGAGAATTATCGAGTCCGTGGACATTTTTGGGCTCAGGACCCTGCCGCGTCGGGAATTGAACCCTGGTCCCGGGCCAGACCTCTGCATCAGGGTCTGCCGCTCTAATCAGTGAGCCACACTCCTCCACAGTAGTTACCAAAAACAACAATACTGGGCTCTATCGAGGGCCTGTAATTGGTATCAGAATAAGAATTGGCAACCACATCCAACGAAGGCATCAGTCGTGCAAATTACCCACTGCCTTGTCAGGGACGTTGTTACCAAAAACAACAATACTAGACTATATCGAGGGCCTGTAATTCGAATTAGAATCGGAAACCACATCCAATGATGGCAGCAGACACGCAAATTACCCACTGCCTTTTCGGGAAAGTAGTTACTAAAAACAAGCAATACTGGACTCTATCAAGGGCTTGTATTGGAATAACAATTAGAACAAGAATTGGCAACCACATCCAACGAAGGCAGCAGATGCGTAAATTACTCACTGTCTTGTCGGGGACGTAGTTACCAAAAACAACAATACTGGACACTATCGAGCGCTTTGATTTAGAATTAGAATAAGAATTGGCAACCACATCCAAAGAAGGTAGCAGACGTGCAAATTACCTACTGCCTTGTCGGGGAAGTAGTTAGCAAAAAAACAATACTGGACTCTATGAATAGCCTGTAATTGGAATTAGAATTAGAATAAAAATTGGCAACCGCATCCAATGTAGGCAGCAGATGCGCAAATTACCCACAGCCTTGTTGTGGAAGTTGGTACCAAAAACAACAATACTGGGCTCTCTCGAAGGCTTGTAATTGGAATCAGAATTAGAATAAGAATTGGCAACCACATCCAACAAAAGGCAGCAGACGTGCAAATTACCCACTGCCTTTTTCGGGGACATAGTTACCAAGAACAACAATACAGGACTCTATCAAGGGCTTGTATTGGAATTAGAATTAGAACAATTATTGGCAACCACATCTAACGAAGGCAGCAGACGTGCATATTACCCAGTGCCTTGTCAGGGACATGGTTACCAAAAACAACAATTCTGGGCTCTATCGATGTTCTGTAATTGGAATTAGAATTAAAATTGGCAACCACATCCAATGAATGCAGCAGACGCGCAAATTACCCACGGCCTTGTCGGGAAAGTAGTTACCAAAAAAAACAATACTGGGCTCTCTCGAGGGCCTGTAATTGAAATTAGAATTAGAATAAGAATTGGCAACCACATCCAACGAAGGCATCAGACGCGCACATTACCCACTGCCTTGTCGGGGACGTGGTTACCAAAAACAATAATACTTGACTCTATCGAGGGTTTGGAATTAGATTTTAAATTAGAATAAGAATTGGCAACCTCATCCAACGAAGTCAGCAGATGCGCAAATTACCCACTTCCTTGTCTGGGAAGTTTTTTCCAAAAACAATAATAATGGACTGTATCGAGGGCTTGGAATTAGAATTTGAATAAGAATTGGCAACCACATCCAACAAACGCAGCAGATGCGCAAATTACCCACTGCCGTGTCGGGGAAGTAGTTACCAAAAACAACAATAGTAGGCTCTATCGAGGGCCTGTAATTGGTATTAGAATAAGAATTGGCAATCACATCCAACGAAGGCAGCAGACGCGCAAATTACCCACGGCCTTGTCTGGGACGTTGTTACCATAAACAATACTGGACTATATCGAGGGCCTGTAATCGGAATTAGAATTGGCACCAACATCCAACGAAGGTAGCAGACGCGCAAATTACCCACTGTCTTGTCAGGGAAGTAGTTACCAAAAACAACAATACTGGACTCTGTTGAGGGCCTGTAATTAGAATAAGAATTAGCAACCATATCCAATGAAGGCAGCAGATGCGCAAATTACCCACTGTCTTGTCGGGGAAGTAGTTATTAAAAACAAAAATACTGGACTCTATTGAGGGCCTGTAATTAAAATTAGATTTAGAATTGGCAAACACATCCAACGAAGGCAGCAGACGCACAAATTACCCACGGCCTTGTCTGGGACGTTGTTACCAAAAACAATACTGGACTATATCGAGGGTCTGTAATTGGAATTAGAATTATCAACCACATCCAATGAAGGGCAGCAGATGTGCAAATTACCCACAGCCTTGTCCGGGACAAAGTTACCATAAACAACAATGCTGGACTAGGGGGAGGAGCCAAGCTCGCGAGCGTAATGGTCGCCTTTTAGCTCGGCTCCCGGCAGCCCTCCGGCCTGATAGTATATCCTGTATCATATCCTGTCCGGAGACGACACATTATCGGAGAATTGGAAACGGAACACCTCACTTGTACTTACCGTTTGGCCCGGAGGCTTCGACGTGCTGCGGTTCCGAAGTTGTGCCCTCCGCAAGTCCGGGGCCTCCGTGGAACCTAGACCGGGACCTAGCCTGTGGGATCCGACGACTGTCGGCCCCGGTCGAGAGAGTGAACCAATGATGAGAGCCGTTGTGCGAACATCCCGGCGATCCTGATCCGGGCCTGACCTGGTGGCCGCGAGGCTGATGTGGGTGAGATGCACCGGGGACTGATTCTTTGAGGGGGTCCCCCCCGCCGTTGCTGTGTCCGGCGGCCCTGGACCTCTGCGCCCGGACTCTGCTTGTTTGGGGCGCCGGTGCTGGTGTAGGCGGAGACCCGCATTGGGCAGACATCCTTTCTGCACCAAGGCTGCCATTGCTGGGAGCCCCCCGGAGTTCTGTAAAGTCCTACATTTTGGAACTGTTTTTGAGAGTCGCGGAGGGGGGCGGCTGGGCTGACTTCACGAAATGGCGGCCGACCATCTGGAACTTGTATCGCCTCGTGGCGGCGGGCTTGGGTTGCCTGATTGCATGGGGGTCTGGTCTGGTGAGCGGGAGCTTACACTCAGAGATATCCTGGACGCTCTGCGATCCCTGCGCGCATTCCTGGCCCCCGATGTCCCCGTGAGCCTGCCACGATCTGCCGCCATCTTGAGCAGCCGTTTCTTCTTGCCTCCCTCTTGTTTCAGAGACTCCATTGCTTCGCCCCCCTCAACTGCTGCAAGTGTTGACGCCGCTGATCGACGATCATTTTGTGTGCCGGTGACTTTGGAGCTCCCTGCTTTTCGAGGATTTGACCCTGGGGACTTGGACATTGTGCCTCGACCCTGTTCGGCTGGGATGCCCGGAAATATTGGTGGACTGCCGCCTGCACCTGCACCGATGGCTTCGCATTTGTCTATGGCAGAGGACCCCTCGCTTTCCCAAACGGCGAAACTAATCTCCTGCTCTTCACCACCCGTGCTGCGATTGCTGATGCTTATAAACTCTCTACTCGGACTTTTGCTCACTTGCGGACCGATTGACCCCCCTTGTCTACATGGCAGTCAAAAATGTTTTCGATTCTGTGCTGGTCTTGTATTGAGTAGCTCACTTTACATTGTCATGTGGTGGGTGGGATTTGTGGTTCGGAAGGGATGGGGGTGATATGCGCGACTCCTGGGGCTTATTGCTGTACGACTTCGTGGCGCGATTGTTTGTACCCATAGCACAGTGGGAGGTCCTCTCCTCTGTAAGTTTTATGGCGCTTGAAATGGTGTCGTCCTGGTCGGGTTTTTTTTTTTTTTTTTTGCTACGATTGTTTGTTTGGGCGGAGGGCTGCGGCCGATCGTATTGATTTTTGTTCTCATGCTCCTCCCTCCTGTTTTCTTCGTTTATGTTTATGTTCTTTTTGTCTCGTTTTTCTCTCTTTCTTTCTTACTATATTTCGGGTTCTGGTTTAGGGCGACAGGCACGCTGTCTGAAGGGTAGGCCATAGCCTTCTACAGGGGTGCAGGGTGGGATGGGTGGGTTGGGATCTATTTGTTGTTTGTTTTATGGTTCTATGGCCCTTTTGTATCTCTTTATAGTAATGCCACGTCGATCCTTGCGTCCCGTGGTATGTTCGGGGTGGGGTGTGTGGCGTCGTCGATCCTCCTCTTCTGGGTTGGTCACTTTTCGTCTCGATTGCTGTGCCCTCCTTGTTACAGATTCTCCAGTTTTTTTCTGTACTCTCAACACGGGACGCCTGTTTCGGCGTGGTCCTCTTTCCTTCGTTTTGTATTTTATTTCCTTTTCTTATTTTTCCGCTTTGTCCTCCTCCCCTCCCCCTCTTTTCCCCCTCTCCCCTTTTTCCTGCCCCCCCCCCCCTTTATTCCTAGATGTCACTATGACGGGTTAGTTTTGATGTAATGTTTGTCCGATCACTCTGTCCTGGCTTGGCTGTGGTTTGGGTGGTGGGCATGTAAAGATGATACTGAACACGTGTCGATTAGGTCTAAAATGTCCCTGTCTCCCGCTGTGTAGTGTGTTGCCTCTCCTGTATTGCGGCCCCATGCCCCCTTATTGTCGCTGAGTATGGTTTTGGGCCTTCGGACGCCTTTGTATTGAAAGTGAGCCTATCATATTCCTTATCCCCATGTTATAAAATTAACCTTTTTGTTCCTGTTTTTTTGGCCGTCTGGTTCCTAGGTGTCTTCCCCACTTTTTTACGATTGTTTTGCCTCTGCTTTTTGCGGATTGAATCTGTACTGTTTGCCTTGGAACCTTTGGCCGTTTTACATATTGTTGCCGGCCGATTTGGTTGTAGGCCCAGAATTGTATATCCTTTTGATGCTAATAAAGGTTTTAAAAAAAAACAAAAAAAAAAAAAACAATGCTGGACTATATCGAGGGCCTGTAATTGGAATTAGAATTGGCACCAATATCCTACGAAGGCAGCAGACACGCATATTACCCACTGTCTTGTCAGGGAAGTAGCTACCAAAAACAATAATACTGGACTCTATCGAGGGCCTCTAATTAGAATAAGAATTGACAACCACATCCAACGAAGGCAGCAGACGCGCAAATTACCCACTGCCTTGTCAGGGAATTAGTTTCCAAAAACAATAATACTGGACTCTATTTAGAGCTTGGAATTAGAAGTAGAATTAGAATTGGCACCAACATCCAACGAAGGTAACAGACACACAAATTACCCACTGTCTTGTCAGGGAAGTAGTTACCAAAAACAACAATACTGGACTCTATTGAGGGCCAGTAATTAGAATAGGAATTGGCAACCACATCCAAGGAAGGCGGCAGATGCGCAAATTACCTACTGCCTTGTCGGGGAAGTAGTTACTAAAAACAAAAATACTGGACTCTATTGAGGGCCTGTAATTAGAATTAGATTTAGAATTGGCAAACTCATCCAATGAAGGCAGCAGGAGCACACATTACCCACTGCCTTGTCAGGGATGTAGTTAACAAAAACAACAATACTGGACTCTATCGAGGGTTTGGAATTAGAATTAGAATGAGAATAAGAATTGGCAACCACATCCAATGAAGGCAGCAGACGCGCACATTACCCATTGCCTTATGGGGGAAGTAGTTACCAAAAACAACAATACTGGGCTCTATTGAGGGTCTGTAATTAGAATTAGCGTAAGAATTTGCAACCACATATAACGAAGGCAGCAGATGCGCAAATTACCCACCGCCTTGTCGGGGAAGTAGTTTCTAAAAACAATAATAATGGACTCTATCGAGGGCTAGGAATTAGAAGTAAAATAAGAATTGGCAACCACATCCAACGATCCAGGCAAATTACCCACTGCGTTGTTGGGGAATTAGTTGCCAAAAACAACAATACTGGACTCTATTGAGGGCCTGTAATTGGAAATAGAATTAGAATAAGAATTGGCAACCACATCCAACGAAGGCAGCAGATGTGAAAATTACCCACTGCCTTGTCGTGGACGTAGTTACCAAAAACAACAATACTGGGCTCTATTGAGGGTCTGTAATTTTAATTAGAATTAGAATAAGAATTGGCAACCACATCCAACGAAGGAAGCAGACGCGCAAATTACCCACTGCCTTGTTGGGGAAGTAGTTACCAAAAACAGCAATACTGGACTCTATCAAGGGCTTATATTGGAATTAGAATTAGAACAAGAATTGGCAACCACATCCAACGAAGTCAGCAGATGCGCAAATTACCCACTGCTTTGTCGGGGACGTAGTTGCCGAAAACAATAATACTGGACTCTATCGAGACCTTGGAATTAGAATAAGAATAAAAATTGGCAACCACATCCAATGAAGGCAGCAGATGCGCATATTACCAACTGCCTTGTCGGAAGTAGTTTCCAAAAGCAATAATAATGGACTCTATCGAGGGCTTGGAATTAGAACTAGAATAAGAATTGGCAACCACATCAAACGAACGCAACAGATGCGCAAATTACCCACTGCCTTTTTGGGGAAGTAGTTACCAAAAACAACAATACTGGACTCTATCAAGGGCCTGTAATTGGAATTAGAATTAGAATAAGAATTGGCAACCACATCCAACGAAGGCAGCAGACGCGCAAATTACCCACTGCCTTGTCGGGGACGTAGTTGCCAAAAACAACAATACTGGGCTCTATCGAGGGTCAGTAATTGGAATTAGAATTAGAATAAGAATTTGCAACAACATCCAACGAAGTCAGCAGGAGCCCAAATTACCCACTGCCTTGTCGGGGAAGTAGTTACCAAAAACAACAATACTGGGCTCTATCGAGGGCCTGTAATTGGTATTAGAACCAGGCCAACCTCTCACAGCAACCACATCCAACGAAGGCAGCAGACGTGCAAATTACCCACGGCCTTGTCTGGGACGTTGTTATGAAAAACAATACTGGACTATATTGAGGGTTTGTAATTGGAATTAGAATTGGCAACCACATCCAATGAAGGCAGCAGACGTGCAAATTACCCACTGCCTTGTCGGGGAAGTAGTTACTAAAAAGAAACATACTGGACTCTATTGAGGGCCTGTAATTAGAATTAGATTTAAAATTGGCAAACACATCCAACGAAGGCAGCAGACGCGCAAATTACCCATGGCCTTGTCTGGGACGTTGTTACCAAAAACAATACTGGACTATATCGAGGGTCTGTAATTGGAATTAGAATTGGCAACCACATCCAATGAAGGGCAGCAGACGTGCAAATTACCCACTGCCTTGTCCGGGACAAAATTACCTTAAACAACAATGCTGTACTATATCGAGGGCCTGTAATTGGAATTAGAATTGGCACCAATATCCTACGAAGGCAGCAGATGCGCAAATTACCCACTGTCTTGTCAGGGAAGTAGCTACCAAAAACAATAATACTGGACTATATCGAGGCCTATAATTAGAATAAGAATTGTCAACCACACCCAACGAAGGCAGCAGATGCGCAAATTACCCACTGCCTTGTCAGGGAAGTAGTTACTAAAAACAGCAATACTGGGCTCTATTGAGGGCCTGTAATTAGAATTAGCATAAGAATTGGCAACCACATATAACGAAGGCAGCAGATGCGCAAATTACCCACTGCCTTGTTGGGGAATTAGTTTCCAAAAACAATAATACTGGACTCTATTTAGAGCTTGGATTTAGAAGTAGAATTAGAATTGGCACCAACATCCAACGAAGGTAGCAGACGCATAAATTACCCACTGTCTTGTCAGGGAAGTAGTTACCAAAAACAACAATACTGGACTCTATTGAAGTCAGTAGAAGCTCAAATTACCCACTGCCTTGTCGTGGAAGTAGTTACCAAAAACAACAATACTGGGCTCTATCGAGGGCCTGTAATTGGTATTAGAATAAGAATTGGCAACCACATCCAACGAAGGCAGCAGACGCGCAAATTACTCACGCCCTTGTCTGGGACATTGTTACCAAAAACAATACTGGACTATATCGAGGGCCTATAATTAGAATAAGAATTGGCAACCACACCCAACGAAGGCAGTAATTGGAATTAGAATTGGCAACCACATCCAATGAAGGCAGCAGACGTGAAAATTACTAACTGCCTTGTCCGGGACAGAGTTACCATAAACAACAATGCTGGACTATATCGAGGGCCTGTAATTGGAATTAGAATTGGCACCAATATCCTACGAAGGCAGCAGACGTGCAAATTAACCACTGTCTTGTCAGGGAAGTAGCTACCAAAAACAATAATACTGGACTCTATCGAGGGCCTATAATTAGAATAAGAATTGACAACCACATCCAACGAAGGAAGCAGACGCGCAAATTACCCACTGCCTTGTCAGGGAATTAGTTTCCAAAAACAATAATACTGGACTCTATTTAGAGCTTGGAATTAGAAGTAGAATTAGAATTGGCACCAACATCCAACGAAGGTAGCAGACACATAAATTACCCACTGTCTTGTCAGAGAAGTAGTTACCAAAAACAACAATACTGGACTCTATTGAGGGCCTGTAATTAGAATAGGAATTGGCAACCACATCCAAGTAAGGCAGCAGATGCGCAAATTACGTACTGCCTTGTCGGGGAAGTAGTTACTAAAAACAAAAATACTGGACTCTATTGAGGGCCTGTAATAAGAATTAGATTTAGAATTGGCAAACGCATCCAACGAAGGCAGCAGGAGCACAAATTACCCACTGCCTTGTCAGGGATGTAGTAAACAAAAACAACAATACTGGACTCTATCGAGGATTTGGAATTAGAATTAGAATGAGAATAAGAATTGGCAACCACATCCAATGAAGGCAGCAGACGCGCACATTATCCACTGCCTTATTATGGAAGTAGTTAACAAAAACAACAATACTGGGCTCTATTGAGGGCCTGTAATTAGAATTAGCGTAAGAATTTGCAACCACATATAACGAAGGCAGCAGATGCGCAAATTACCCACCGCCTTGTCGGGGAAGTAGTTTCTAAAAACAATAATAATGGACTCTATCGAGGGCTAGGAATTAGAAGTAAAATAAGAATTGGCAACCACATCCAACGATCCAGGCAAATTACCCACTGCGTTGTTGGGGAAGTAGTTACCAAAAACAACAATACTGGACTCTATTGAGGGCCTGTAATTGGAAATAGAATTAGAATAAGAATTGGCAACCACATCCAATGAAGGCAGCAGATGTGAAAATTACCCACTGTCTTGTCGTGGACGTAGTTACCAAAAACAACAATACTGGGCTCTATTGACGGTCTGTAATTTTAATTAGAATTAGAATAAGAATTGGCAACCACATCCAACGAAGGAAGCAGACTCGCAAATTACCCACTGACTTGTTGGGGAAGTAGTTACCAAAAACAGCAATACTGGACTCTATCAAGGGCTTATATTGGAATTAGAATTAGAACAAGAATTGGCAACCACATCCAACGAAGACAGCAGATGCGCAAATTACCCACTGCTTTGTCGGGTACGTAGTTGCCGAAAACAATAATACTGGACTCTATCGAGACCTTGGAATTAGAATAAGAATAAAAATTGGCAACCACATCCAATGAAGGCAGCAGATGCGCATATTACCAACTGCCTTGTCGGGAAGTAGTTTCCAAAAACAATAATAATGGACTCTATCAAGGGCTTGGAATTAGAATTAGAATAAGAATTGGCAACCACATCAAACGAACGCAGCAGATGCGCAAATCACCCACTGCCTTTTTGGGGAAGTAGTTACCCAAAACAACAATACTGGACTCTATCAAGGGCCTGTAATTGGAATTAGAATTAGAATAAGAATTGGCAACCACATCCAACGAAGGCAGCAGACGCGCAAATTACCCACTGCCTTGTCGGGGACGTAGTTGCCAAAAAAAACAATACTGGGCTCTATCGAGGGTCAGTAATTGGAATTAGAATTAGAATAAGAATTTGCAACAACATCCAACGAAGTCAGCAGGAGCCCAAATTACCCACTGCCTTGTCGGGGAAGTAGTTACCAAAAACAACAATACTGGGCTCTATCGAGGGCCTGTAATTGGTATTAGAACCAGGCCAACCTCTCACAGCAACCACATCCAACGAAGGCAGCAGACGCGCAAATTACCCACGGCCTTGTCTGGGACGTTGTTATGAAAAACAATACTGGACTATATTGAGGGTTTGTAATTGGAATCAGAATTGGCAACCACATCCAATGAAGGCAGCAGACGTGCAAATTACCCACTGCCTTGTCGGGGAAGTAGTTACTAAAAACAAACATACTGGACTCTATTGAGGGCCTATAATTAGAATTAGATTTAGAATTGGCAAACACATCCAACGAAGGCAGCAGACGCGCAAATTACCCACGGCCTTGTCTGGGACGTTGTTACCAAAAACAATACTGGACTATATCGAGGGTCTGTAATTGGAATTAGAATTGGCAACCACATCCAATGAAGGGCAGCAGACGTGCAAATTACCCACTGCCTTGTCCGGGACAAAATTACCATAAACAACAATGCTGAACTATATCGAGGGCCTGTAATTGGAATTAGAATTGGCACCAATATCCTACGAAGGCAGCAGACGCGCAAATTACCCACTGTCTTGTCAGGGAAGTAGCTACCAAAAACAATAATACTGGACTCTATCGAGACCTTGGAATTAGAATAAGAATAAAAATTGGCAACCACATCCAATGAAGGCAGCAGATGCGCATATTACCAACTGCCTTGTCGGGAAGTAGTTTCCAAAAACAATAATAATGGACTCTATCAAGGGCTTGGAATTAGAATTAGAATAAGAATTGGCAACCACATCAAACGAACGCAGCAGATGCGCAAATCACCCACTGCCTTTTTGGGGAAGTAGTTACCCAAAACAACAATACTGGACTCTATCAAGGGCCTGTAATTGGAATTAGAATTAGAATAAGAATTGGCAACCACATCCAACGAAGGCAGCAGACGCGCAAATTACCCACTGCCTTGTCGGGGACGTAGTTGCCAAAAAAAACAATACTGGGCTCTATCGAGGGTCAGTAATTGGAATTAGAATTAGAATAAGAATTTGCAACAACATCCAACGAAGTCAGCAGGAGCCCAAATTACCCACTGCCTTGTCGGGGAAGTAGTTACCAAAAACAACAATACTGGGCTCTATCGAGGGCCTGTAATTGGTATTAGAACCAGGCCAACCTCTCACAGCAACCACATCCAACGAAGGCAGCAGACGCGCAAATTACCCACGGCCTTGTCTGGGACGTTGTTATGAAAAACAATACTGGACTATATTGAGGGTTTGTAATTGGAATTAGAATTGGCAACCACATCCAATGAAGGCAGCAGACGTGCAAATTACCCACTGCCTTGTCGGGGAAGTAGTTACTAAAAACAAACATACTGGACTCTATTGAGGGCCTATAATTAGAATTAGATTTAGAATTGGCAAACACATCCAACGAAGGCAGCAGACGCGCAAATTACCCACGGCCTTGTCTGGGACGTTGTTACCAAAAACAATACTGGACTATATCGAGGGTCTGTAATTGGAATTAGAATTGGCAACCACATCCAATGAAGGGCAGCAGACGTGCAAATTACCCACTGCCTTGTCCGGGACAAAATTACCATAAACAACAATGCTGAACTATATCGAGGGCCTGTAATTGGAATTAGAATTGGCACCAATATCCTACGAAGGCAGCAGACGCGCAAATTACCCACTGTCTTGTCAGGGAAGTAGCTACCAAAAACAATAATACTGGACTATATCGAGGGCCTATTATTAGAATTAGAATTGGCAACCACACCCAACGAAGGCAGCAGATGCGCAAATTACCCACTGCCTTGTCAGGGAAGTAGTTACTAAAAACAACAATACTGGGCTCTATTGAGGGCCTGTAATTAGAATTAGCATAAGAATTGGCAACCACATATAACGAAGGCAGCAGACGCGCAAATTACCCACTGCCTTGTTGGGGAATTAGTTTCCAAAAACAATAATACTGGACTCTATTTAGAGCTTGGATTTAGAAGTAGAATTAGAATTGGCACCAACATCCAACGAAGGTAGCAGACGCACAAATTACCCACTGTCTTGTCAGGGAAGTAGTTACCAAAAACAACAATACTGGACTCTATTGAAGTCAGTAGAAGCTCAAATTACCCACTGCCTTGTCGTGGAAGTAGTTACCAAAAACAACAATACTGGGCTCTATCGAGGGCCTGTAATTGGTATTAGAATAAGAATTGGCAACCACATCCAACGAAGGCAGCAGACGCGCAAATTACTCACGCCCTTGTCTGGGACATTGTTACCAAAAACAATACTGGACTATATCGAGGGCCTATAATTGGAATAAGAATTAGCAACCACACCCACCGAAGGCAGTAATTGGAATTAGAATTGGCAACCACATCCAATGAAGGCAGCAGACGTGCAAATTACTCACTGCCTTGTCCCGGACAGAGTTACCATAAACAACAATGCTGGACTATATCGAGGGCCTGTAATTGGAATTAGAATTGGCACCAATATCCTACGAAGGCAGCAGACGTGCAAATTAACCACTGTCTTGTCAGGGAAGTAGCTACCAAAAACAATAATACTGGACTCTATCGAGGGCCTATAATTAGAATAAGAATTGACAACCACATCCAACGAAGGAAGCAGACGCGCAAATTACCCACTGCCTTGTCAGGGAATTAGTTTCCAAAAACAATAATACTGGACTCTATTTAGAGCTTGGAATCAGAAGTAGAATTAGAATTGGCACCAACATCCAACGAAGGTAGCAGACACACAAATTACCCACTGTCTTGTATGGGAAGTAGTTACCAAAAACAACAATACTGGACTCTATTGAGGGCCTGTAATTAGAAGAGGAATTGGCAACCACATCCAAGGAAGGCAGCAGATGCGCAAATTACCTACTGCCTTGTCAGGGAAGTAGTTACTAAAAACAAAAATACTGGACTCTATTGAGGGCCTGTAATTAGAATTAGATTTAGAATTGGCAAACGCATCCAACGAAGGCAGCAGGAGCACAAATTACCAACTGCCTTGTCAGGGATGTAGTTAATAAAAACAACATTACTGGACTATATCGAGGGTTTGGAATTAGAATTAGAATGAGAATAAGAATTGGCAACCACATCCAATGAAGGCAGCAGACGCGCACATTATCCACTGCCTTATTATGGAAGTAGTTACCAAAAACAACAATACTGGGCTCTATTGAGGGCCTGTAATTAGAATTAGCGTAAGAATTTGCAACCACATATAACAAAGGCAGCAGATGCGCAAATTACCCACCGCCTTGTCGGGGAAGTAGTTTCTAAAAACAATAATAATGGACTCTATCGAGGGCTAGGAATTAGAAGTAAAATAAGAATTGGCAACCACATCCAACGATCCAGGCAAATTACCCACTGCGTTGTTGGGGAAGTAGTTACCAAAAACAACAATACTGGACTCTATTGAGGGCCTGTAAATGGAAATAGAATTAGAATAAGAATTGGCAACCACATCCAACGAAGGCAGCAGATGTGAAAATTACCCACTGCCTTGTCGTGGACGTAGTTACCAAAAACAACAATACTGGGCTCTATTGAGGGTCTGTAATGTTAATTAGAATTAGAATAAGAATTGGCAACCACATCCAACGAAGGAAGCAGACGCGCAAATTACCCACTGCCTTGTTGGGGAAGTAGTTACCAAAAACAGCAATACTGGACTCTATCAAGGGCTTATATTGGAATTAGAATTAGAACAAGAATTGGCAACCACATCCAACGAAGACAGCAGATGCGCAAATTACCCACTGCTTTGTCGGGGACGTAGTTGCCGAAAACAATAATACTGGACTCTATCGAGACCTTGGAATTAGAATAAGAATAAAAATTGGCAACCGCATCCAATGAAGGCAGCAGATGCGCATATTAACAACTGCCTTGTCGGGAAGTAGTTTCCAAAAACAATAATAATGGACTCTATCGAGGGCTTGGAATTAAAATTAGAATAAGAATTGGCAACCACATCAAACGAACGCAGCAGATGCGCAAATTACCCACTGCCTTTTTGGGGAAGTAGTTACCCAAAACAACAATACTGGACTCTATCAAGGGCCTGTAATTGGAATTAGAATTAGAATAAGAATTGGCAACCACGTCCAACGAAGGCAGCAGACGCGCAAATTACCCACTGCCTTGTCGGGGACGTAGTTGCCAAAAACAACAATACTGGGCTCTATCGAGGGTCAGTAATTGGAATTAGAATTAGAATAAGAATTTGCAACAACATCCAACGAAGTCAGCAGGAGCCCAAATTGCCCACTGCCTTGTCGGGGAAGTAGTTACCAAAAACAACAATACTGGGCTCTATCGAGGGCCTGTAATTGGTATTAGAACCAGGCCAACCTCTCACAGCAACCACATCCAACGAAGGCAGCAGATGCGCAAATTACCCACGGCCTTGTCTGGGACGTTGTTATGAAAAACAATACTGGACTATATTGAGGGTTTGTAATTGGAATTAGAATTGGCAACCACATCCAATGAAGGCAGCAGACGTGCAAATTACTCACTGCCTTGTCGGGGAAGTAGTTACTAAAAACAAACATACTGGACCCTATTGAGGGCCTGTAATTAGAATTAGATTTAGAATTGGCAAACACATCCAACGAAGGCAGCAGACGCGCAAATTACCCACGGCCTTGTCTGGGACGTTGTTACCAAAAACAATACTGGACTATATCGAGGGTCTGTAATTGGAATTAGAATTGGCAACCACATCCAATGAAGGGCAGCAGACGTGCAAATTACCCACTGCCTTGTCCGGGACAAAATTACCATAAACAACAATGCTGAACTATATCGAGGGCCTGTAATTGGAATTAGAATTGGCACCAATATCCTACGAAGGCAGCAGACGCGCAAATTACCCACTGTCTTGTCAGGGAAAAAGCTACCAAAAACAATAATACTGGACTATATCGAGGGCCTATAATTAGAATTAGAATTGGCAACCACACCCAACGAAGGCAGCAGACGCGCAAATTACCCACGGCCTTGTCTGGGAGTTGTTATGAAAAACAATACTGGACTATATTGAGGGTTTGTAATTGGAATTAGAATTGGCAACCACATCCAATGAAGGCAGCAGACGTGCAAATTACCCACTGCCTTGTCGGGGAAGTAGTTACTAAAAACAAACATACTGGACTTTATTGAGGGCCTGTAATTAGAATTAGATTTAGAATTGGCAAACACATCCAACGAAGGCAGCAGACGCGCAAATTACCCACGGCCTTGTCTGGGACGTTGTTACCCAAAACAATACTGGACTATATCGAGGGTCTGTAATTGGAATTAGAATTGGCAACCACATCCAATGAAGGGCAGCAGACGTGCAAATTACCCACTGCCTTGTCCGGGACAAAATTACCATAAACAACAATGCTGGACTATATCGAGGAGCCTGTAATTGGAATTAGAATTGGCACCAATATCCTACGAAGGCAGCAGACGCGCAAATTACCCACTGTCTTGTCAGGCAAGTAGCTACCAAAAACAATAATACTGGACTATATCGAGGGCCTATAATTAGAATAAGAATTGGCAACCACACCCAACGAAGGCAGCAGATGCGCAAATTACCCACTGCCTTGTCAGGGAAGTAGTTACTTAAAACAACAATACTGGGCTCTATTGAGGGCCTGTAATTAGAATTAGCATAAGAATTGGCAACCAAATATAACGAAGGAAGCAGACGCGCAAATTACCCACTGCCTTGTTGGGGAATTAGTTTCCAAAAACAATAATACTGGACTCTATTTAGAGCTTGGATTTAGAAGTAGAATTAGAATTGGCACCAACATCCAACGAAGGTAGCAGATGCACAAATTACCCACTGTCTTGTCAGGGAAGTAGTTACCAAAAACAACAATACTGGACTCTATTGAAGTCAGCAGAAGCTCAAATTACCCAATGCCTTGTCGGGGAAGTAGTTAACAAAAACAACAATACTGGGCTCTATCGAGGGCCTGTAATTGGTATTAGAACCAGGCCAACCTCTCACAGCAACCACATCCAACGAAGGCAGCAGACGCGCAAATTACCCACGGCCTTGTCTGGGACGTTGTTACCAAAAACAATACTGGACTATATTGAGGGTTTGTAATTGGAATTAGAATTGGCAACCACATCCAATGAAGGCAGCAGACGTGCAAATTACCCACTGCCTTGTCCGGGACAAAGTTACCATAAACAACAATGCTGGACTATATCGAGGGCCTGTAATTGGAATTAGAATTGGCACCAATATCCAATGAAAGTAGCAGACGCGCAAATTACTCAATGTCTTGTCAAGGAAGTAGCTACCAAAAACAATAATACTGGACTCTATCGAGGGCCTGTAATTGGAATTAGAATTGGCACCAACATCAAACGAAGGTAGCAGACGCGCAAATTACCCACTGTCTTGTCAGGGAAGTAGTTACCAAAAACAATAATACTGGACTCTGTTGAGGGCCTGTAATTAGAATTAGATTTACAATTGGCAAACACATCCAACGAAGGCAGCAGACGCGCAAATTACCCACGGCCTTGTCTGGGACGTTGTTACCAAAAACAATACTGCACTATATCGAGGGTCTGTAATTGGAATTAGAATTGGCAACCACATCCAATGAAGGCAGCAGACGTGCAAATTACTCACTGCCTTGTCCGGGACAAAGTTACCATAAACAACAATGCTGGACTATATCGAGGGCCTGTAATTGGAATTAGAATTGGCACCAATATCCTACGAAGGCGCAGACGCGCAAATTACCCACTGTCTTGTCAAGGAAGTAGCTACCAAAAACAATAATACTGGACTCTATTGAGGGCCAATAATTAGAATAGGAATTGGCAACCACATCCAATGAAGGCAGCAGATGCGCAAATTACCCACTGCCTTGTCAGGGAAGTAGTTACTAAAAACAACAATACTGGGCTCTATCGAGGGCCTGTAATTGGTATCAGAATAAGAATTGGCAACCACATCCAACGAAGGCATCAGTCGTGCAAATTACCCACTGCCTTGTCAGGGACGTTGTTACCAAAAACAACAATACTAGACTATATTGAGGGCCTGTAATTCGAATTAGAATCGGAAACCACATCCAATGATGGCAGCAGAAGCGCAAATTACCCACTGCCTTTTCGGGGAAGTAGTTACTAAAAACAAGCAATACTGGACTCTATCAAGGGCTTGTATTGGAATAAGAATTAGAACAAGAATTGGCAACCACATCCAACGAAGGCAGCAGATGAGTAAATTACTCACTGTCTTGTCGGGGACGTAGTTGCCAAAAACAACAACACTGGACACTATTGAGCGCTTTGATTTAGAATTAGAATAAGAATTGGCAACCACATCCAAAGAAGGTAGCAGACGTGCAAATTACCTACTGCCTTGTCGGGGAAGTAGCTAGCAAAAAAAACAATACTGGACTCTATGAATGGCCTGTAATTGGAATTAGAATTAGAATAACAATTGGCAACCGCATCCAATGAAGGCAGCAGATGCGCAAATTACCCACGGCCTTGTTGTGGAAGTCGTTACCAAAAACAACAATACTGGGCTCTCTCGAAGGCCTGTAATTGGAATCAGAATTAGAATAAGAATTGGCAACCACATCCAACAAAAGGCAGCAGACGTGCAAATTATCCACTGCCTTTTTCGGGGACATAGTTACCAAGAACAACAATACAGGACTCTATCAAGGGCTTGTATTGGAATTAGAATTAGAACAATTATTGGCAACCACATCTAACGAAGGCAGCAGACGTGCATATTACCCAGTGCCTTGTCAGGGACGTAGTTACAAAAAACAACAATTCTGGGCTCTATCGATGTTCTGTAATTGGAATTAGAATTAAAATTGGCAACCACATCCAATGAATGCAGCAGACGCGCAAATTACCCACTGCCTTGTCGGGGACGTGGTTACCAAAAATCAATAATACTTGACTCTATAGAGGGCTTGGAATTAGATTTTAAATTAGAATAAGAATTGGCAACCTCATCCAACGAAGCCAGCAGATGCGCAAATTACCCACTTCCTTGTCTGGGAGGTTTTTCCAAAAACAATAATAATGGACTGTATCGAGGGCTTGGAATTAGAATTAGAATAAGAATTGGCAACCACATCCAACAAACGCAGCAGATGCGCAAATTACCCACTGCCTTTTTCGGGAAGTAGTTACCAAAAACAACAATACTGGACTCTATCTAGGGCCTGTAATTGGAATTAGAGTTAGAATAAGAATTGGCAACCACATCCAACGAATGCAGCAGATGCGCAAATTACCCACTGCCTTGTCGGGGATGTAGTTACCAAAAACAACAATAGTAGGCTCTATCGAGGGCCTGTAATTGGTATTAGAATAAGAATTGGCAACCACATCCAACGAAGGCAGCAGACGCACAAATTACCCACGGCCTTGTCTGGGACTTTGTTACCATAAACAATACTGGACTATATCGAGGGCCTGTAATTGGAATTAGAATTGGCACCAACATCCAACGAAGGTAGCAGACATGCAAATTACCCACTGTCTTGTCAGGGAAGTAGTTACCTAAAAACAACAATACTGGACTCTGTTGAGGGCCTGTAATTAGAATAAGAATTGGCAACCACATCCAATAAAGGCAGCAGATGCGCAAATTACCCACTGTCTTGTCGGGGAAGTAGTTACTAAAAACAAAAATACTGGACTCTATTGAGGGCCTGTAATTAGAATTAGATTTAGAATTGGCAAACACATCCAACGAAGCAGCAGACGCACAAATTTCCCACGGCCTTGTCTGGGACGTTGTTACCAAAAACAATACTGGACTATATCGAGGGTCTGTAATTGGAATTAGAATTGGCAACCACATCCAATGAAGGGCAGCAGATGTGCAAATCACCCACTGCCTTGTCCTGGACAAAGTTACCATAAACAACAGTGCTGGACTATATCGAGGGCCTGTAATTGGAATTAGAATTTGCACCAATATCCTACGAAGGCAGCAGACGCGCAAATTACCCACTGTCTTGTCAGGGAAGTAGCTACCAAAAACAATAATACTGGACTCTATCGAGGGCCTATAATTAGAATAAGAATTGGCAACCACATCCAACGAAGGCAGCAGACGCGCAAATTACCCACTGCCTTGTCAGGGAATTAGTTTCCAAAAACAATAATACTGGACTCTATTTAGAGCTTGTAATTAGAAGTAGAATTAGAATTGGCACCAACATCCAACGAAGGTAGCAGACACACAAATTACCCACTGTCTTGTCAGGGAAGTATTTACCAAAAACAACAATACTGGACTCTATTGAGGGCCTGTAATTAGAATAGGAATGGGCAACCACATCCAAGGAAGGCAGCAGATGTGCAAATTACCTACTGCCTTGTCGGGGAAGTAGTTACTAAAAATAAAAATACTGGACTCTATTGAGGGCCTGTAATTAGAATTAGATTTAGAATTGGCAAACACATGCAACGAAGGCAGCAGTAGCACAAATTACCCACTGCCTTGTCAGGGTTGTAGTTAACAAAAACAACACTACTGGAATCTATCGAGGGTTTGGAATTAGAATTAGAATGAGAATAAGAATTGGCAACCACATCCAATGAAGGCAGCAGATGCGCACATTACCCACTGCCTTATTGGGAAGTAGTTACCAAAAACAACAATACTGGGCTCCATTGAGGGCCTGTAATTAGAATTAGCGTAAGAATTTGCAACCACATATAGCGAAGGCAGCAGATGCGCAAATTACCCACCGCCTTGTCGGGGAAGTCGTTTCTAAAAACAATATTAATGGACTCTATCGAGGGCTAGGAATTAGAAGTAAAATAAGAATTGGCAACCACATCCAACGATCCAGGCAAATTACCCACTGCGTTGTTGGGGAAGTAGTTACCAAAAACAACAATACTGGACTCTATTGAGGGCCTGTAATTGGAAATAGAATTAGAATAAGAATTGGCAACCACATCCAACGAAGGCAGCAGATGTGAAAATTACCCACTGCCTTGTCGTGGACGTAGTTACCAAAAACAACAATACTGGGCTCTATTGAGGGTCTGTAATTGGAATTAGAATTAGAATAAGAATTGGCAACCACATCCAACGAAGGAAGCAGACGCGCAAATTACCCACTGCCTTGTTGGGGAAGTAGTTACCAAAAACAGCAATACTGGACTCTATCAAGGGCGTATATTGGAATTAGAATTAGAACAAGAATTGGCAACCACATCCAACGAAGACAGCAGATGCGCAAATTACCCACTGCTTTGTTGGGGACATAGTTACCGAAAACAATAATACTGGACTCTATCGAGACCTTGGAATTAGAATTAGAATAAGAATAAAAATTGGCAACCACATCCAATGAAGGCAGCAGATGCGCATATTACCAACTGCCTTGTCGGGAAGTAGTTTCCAAAAACAATAATAATGGACTCTATCAAGGGCTTGGAATTAGAATTAGAATAAGAATAAAAATTGGCAACCACATCAAACAAACGCAGCAGATGCGCAAATTACCCACTGCCTTGTCGGGGAGGTAGTTGGCAAAAACAACAATACTGGGCTCTATCGAGGGTCAGTAATTGGAATTAGAATTAGAATAAGAATTTGCAACAACATCCAACGAAGTCAGCAGGAGCCCAAATTACCCACTGCCTTGTCGGGGAAGTAGTTACCAAAAACAACAATACTGGGCTCTATCGAGGGCCTGTAATTGGTATTAGAACCAGGCCAACCTCTCACAGCAACCACATCCAACGAAGGCAGCAGATGCGCAAATTACCCACGGCCTTGTCTGGGACGTTGTTATGAAAAACAATACTGGACTATATTGAGGGTTTGTAATTGGAATTAGAATTGGCAACCACATCCAATGAAGGCAGCAGACGTGCAAATTACCCACTGCCTTGTCGGGGAAGTAGTTACTAAAAACAAACATACTGGACCCTATTGAGGGCCTGTAATTAGAATTAGATTTAGAAATGGCAAACACATCCAACGAAGGCAGCAGACGCGCAAATTACCCACGGCCTTGTCTGGGACGTTGTTACCAAAAACAATACTGGACTATATCGAGGGTCTGTAATTGGAATTAGAATTGGCAACCACATCCAATGAAGGGCAGCAGACGTGCAAATTACCCACTGCCTTGTCCGGGACAAAATTACCATAAACAACAATGCTGAACTATATCGAGGGCCTGTAATTGGAATTAGAATTGGCACCAATATCCTACGAAGGCAGCAGACGCGCAAATTACCCACTGTCTTGTCAGGGAAAAAGCTACCAAAAACAATAATACTGGACTATATCGAGGGCCTATAATTAGAATTAGAATTGGCAACCACACCCAACGAAGGCAGCAGACGCGCAAATTACCCACGGCCTTGTCTGGGAGTTGTTATGAAAAACAATACTGGACTATATTGAGGGTTTGTAATTGGAATTAGAATTGGCAACCACATCCAATGAAGGCAGCAGACGTGCAAATTACCCACTGCCTTGTCGGGGAAGTAGTTACTAAAAACAAACATACTGGACTTTATTGAGGGCCTGTAATTAGAATTAGATTTAGAATTGGCAAACACATCCAACGAAGGCAGCAGACGCGCAAATTACCCACGGCCTTGTCTGGGACGTTGTTACCCAAAACAATACTGGACTATATCGAGGGTCTGTAATTGGAATTAGAATTGGCAACCACATCCAATGAAGGGCAGCAGACGTGCAAATTACCCACTGCCTTGTCCGGGACAAAATTACCATAAACAACAATGCTGGACTATATCGAGGAGCCTGTAATTGGAATTAGAATTGGCACCAATATCCTACGAAGGCAGCAGACGCGCAAATTACCCACTGTCTTGTCAGGCAAGTAGCTACCAAAAACAATAATACTGGACTATATCGAGGGCCTATAATTAGAATAAGAATTGGCAACCACACCCAACGAAGGAAGCAGATGCGCAAATTACCCACTGCCTTGTCAGGGAAGTAGTTACTTAAAACAACAATACTGGGCTCTATTGAGGGCCTGTAATTAGAATTAGCATAAGAATTGGCAACCAAATATAACGAAGGAAGCAGACGCGCAAATTACCCACTGCCTTGTTGGGGAATTAGTTTCCAAAAACAATAATACTGGACTCTATTTAGAGCTTGGATTTAGAAGTAGAATTAGAATTGGCACCACCATCCAACGAAGGTAGCAGATGCACAAATTACCCACTGTCTTGTCAGGGAAGTAGTTACCAAAAACAACAATACTGGACTCTATTGAAGTCAGCAGAAGCTCAAATTACCCAATGCCTTGTCGGGGAAGTAGTTAACAAAAACAACAATACTGGGCTCTATCGAGGGCCTGTAATTGGTATTAGAACCAGGCCAACCTCTCACAGCAACCACATCCAACGAAGGCAGCAGACGCGCAAATTACCCACGGCCTTGTCTGGGACGTTGTTACCAAAAACAATACTGGACTATATTGAGGGTTTGTAATTGGAATTAGAATTGGCAACCACATCCAATGAAGGCAGCAGACGTGCAAATTACCCACTGCCTTGTCCGGGACAAAGTTACCATAAACAACAATGCTGGACTATATCGAGGGCCTGTAATTGGAATTAGAATTGGCACCAATATCCAATGAAAGTAGCAGACGCGCAAATTACTCAATGTCTTGTCAAGGAAGTAGCTACCAAAAACAATAATACTGGACTCTATCGAGGGCCTGTAATTGGAATTAGAATTGGCACCAACATCAAACGAAGGTAGCAGACGCGCAAATTACCCACTGTCTTGTCAGGGAAGTAGTTACCAAAAACAATAATACTGGACTCTGTTGAGGGCCTGTAATTAGAATTAGATTTACAATTGGCAAACACATCCAACGAAGGCAGCAGACGCGCAAATTACCCACGGCCTTGTCTGGGACGTTGTTACCAAAAACAATACTGCACTATATCGAGGGTCTGTAATTGGAATTAGAATTGGCAACCACATCCAATGAAGGCAGCAGACGTGCAAATTACTCACTGCCTTGTCCGGGACAAAGTTACCATAAACAACAATGCTGGACTATATCGAGGGCCTGTAATTGGAATTAGAATTGGCACCAATATCCTACGAAGGCGCAGACGCGCAAATTACCCACTGTCTTGTCAAGGAAGTAGCTACCAAAAACAATAATACTGGACTCTATTGAGGGCCAATAATTAGAATAGGAATTGGCAACCACATCCAATGAAGGCAGCAGATGCGCAAATTACCCACTGCCTTGTCAGGGAAGTAGTTACTAAAAACAACAATACTGGGCTCTATCGAGGGCCTGTAATTGGTATCAGAATAAGAATTGGCAACCACATCCAACGAAGGCATCAGTCGTGCAAATTACCCACTGCCTTGTCAGGGACGTTGTTACCAAAAACAACAATACTAGACTATATTGAGGGCCTGTAATTCGAATTAGAATCGGAAACCACATCCAATGATGGCAGCAGAAGCGCAAATTACCCACTGCCTTTTCGGGGAAGTAGTTACTAAAAACAAGCAATACTGGACTCTATCAAGGGCTTGTATTGGAATAAGAATTAGAACAAGAATTGGCAACCACATCCATCGAAGGCAGCAGATGAGTAAATTACTCACTGTCTTGTCGGGGACGTAGTTGCCAAAAACAACAATACTGGACACTATTGAGCGCTTTGATTTAGAATTAGAATAAGAATTGGCAACCACATCCAAAGAAGGTAGCAGACGTGCAAATTACCTACTGCCTTGTCGGGGAAGTAGCTAGCAAAAAAAACAATACTGGACTCTATGAATGGCCTGTAATTGGAATTAGAATTAGAATAACAATTGGCAACCGCATCCAATGAAGGCAGCAGATGCGCAAATTACCCACGGCCTTGTTGTGGAAGTCGTTACCAAAAACAACAATACTGGGCTCTCTCGAAGGCCTGTAATTGGAATCAGAATTAGAATAAGAATTGGCAACCACATCCAACAAAAGGCAGCAGACGTGCAAATTATCCACTGCCTTTTTCGGGGACATAGTTACCAAGAACAACAATACAGGACTCTATCAAGGGCTTGTATTGGAATTAGAATTAGAACAATTATTGGCAACCACATCTAACGAAGGCAGCAGACGTGCATATTACCCAGTGCCTTGTCAGGGACGTAGTTACAAAAAACAACAATTCTGGGCTCTATCGATGTTCTGTAATTGGAATTAGAATTAAAATTGGCAACCACATCCAATGAATGCAGCAGACGCGCAAATTACCCACGGCCTTGTCGGGAAAGTAGTTACCAAAAAAAACAATACTGGGCTCTCTCGAGGGACTGTAATTGGAATTAGAATTAGAATAAGAATTGGCAACCACATCCAAGGAAGGCATCAGACGCGCAAATTACCCACTGCCTTGTCGGGGACGTGGTTACCAAAAACAATAATACTTGACTCTATAGAGGGCTTGGAATTAGATTTTAAATTAGAATAAGAATTGGCAACCTCATCCAACGAAGCCAGCAGATGCGCAAATTACCCACTTCCTTGTCTGGGAGGTTTTTCCAAAAACAATAATAATGGACTGTATCGAGGGCTTGGAATTAGAATTAGAATAAGAATTGGCAACCACATCCAACAAACGCAGCAGATGCGCAAATTACCCACTGCCTTTTTTAGGGAAGTAGTTACCAAAAACAACAATACTGGACTCTATCTAGGGCCTGTAATTGGAATTAGAGTTAGAATAAGAATTGGCAACCACATCCAACGAATGCAGCAGATGCGCAAATTACCCACTGCCTTGTCGGGGATGTAGTTACAAAAAACAACAATAGTAGGCTCTATCGAGGGCCTGTAATTGGTATTAGAATAAGAATTGGCAACCACATCCAACGAAGGCAGCAGACGCACAAATTACCCACGGCCTTGTCTGGGACTTTGTTACCATAAACAATACTGGACTATATCGAGGGCCTGTAATTGGAATTAGAATTGGCACCAACATCCAACGAAGGTAGCAGACGTGCAAATTACCCACTGTCTTGTCAGGGAAGTAGTTACCAAAACAACAATACTGGACTCTGTTGAGGGCCTGTAATTAGAATAAGAATTGGCAACCACATCCAATAAAGGCAGCAGATGCGCAAATTACCCACTGTCTTGTCGGGGAAGTAGTTACTAAAAACAAAAATACTGGACTCTATTGAGGGCCTGTAATTAGAATTAGATTTAGAATTGGCAAACACATCCAACGAAGCAGCAGACGCACAAATTTCCCACAGCCTTGTCTGGGACGTTGTTACCAAAAACAATACTGGACTATATCGAGGGTCTGTAATTGGAATTAGAATTGGCAACCACATCCAATGAAGGGCAGCAGATGTGCAAATCAACCACTGCCTTGTCCTGGACAAAGTTACCATAAACAACAATGCTGGACTATATCGAGGGCCTGTAATTGGAATTAGAATTGGCACCAATATCCTACGAAGGCAGCAGACGCGCAAATTACCCACTGTCTTGTCAGGGAAGTAGCTACCAAAAACAATAATACTGGACTCTATCGAGGGCCTATAATTAGAATAAGAATTGGCAACCACATCCAATGAAGGCAGCAGATGCGCATATTACCAACTGCCTTGTCGGGAAGTAGTTTCCAAAAACAATAATAATGGACTCTATCAAGGGCTTGGAATTAGAATTAGAATAAGAATAAAAATTGGCAACCACATCAAACGAACGCAGCAGATGCGCAAATTACCCACTGCCTTGTCGGGGACGTAGTTGCCAAAAACAACAATACTGGGCTCTATCGAGGGTCAGTAATTGGAATTAGAATTAGAATAAGAATTTGCAACAACATCCAACGAAGTCAGCAGGAGCCCAAATTACCCACTGCCTTGTCGGGGAAGTAGTTACCAAAAACAACAATACTGGGCTCTATCGAGGGCCTGTAATTGGTATTAGAACCAGGCCAACCTCTCACAGCAACCACATCCAACGAAGGCAGCAGACGCGCAAATTACCCACGGCCTTGTCTGGGACGTTGTTACCAAAAACAATACTGGACTATATTGAGGGTTTGTAATTGGAATTAGAATTGGCAACCACATCCAATGAAGGCAGCAGACGTGCAAATTACCCACTGCCTTGTCCGGGACAAAGTTACCATAAACAACAATGCTGGACTATATCGAGGGCCTGTAATTGGAATTAGAATTGGCACCAATATCCAATGAAAGTAGCAGACGCGCAAATTACTCAATGTCTTGTCAATCAAGTAGCTACCAAAAACAATAATACTGGACTCTATCGAGGGCCTGTAATTGGAATTAGAATTGGCACCAACATCAAACGAAGGTAGCAGACGCGCAAATTACCCACTGTCTTGTCAGGGAAGTAGTTACCAAAAACAATAATACTGGACTCTGTTGAGGCCCTGTAATTAGAATTAGATTTACAATTGGCAAACACATCCAACGAAGGCAGCAGACGCGCAAATTACCCACGGCCTTGTCTGGGACGTTCTTACCAAAAACAATACTGCACTATATCGAGGGTCTGTAATTGGAATTAGAATTGGCAACCACATCCAATGAAGGCAGCAGACGTGCAAATTACTCACTGCCTTGTCCGGGACAAAGTTACCATAAACAACAATGCTGGACTATATCGAGGGCCTGTAATTGGAATTAGAATTGGCACCAATATCCTACGAAGGCGCAGACGCGCAAATTACCCACTGTCTTGTCAAGGAAGTAGCTACCAAAAACAATAATACTGGACTCTATTGAGGGCCAATAATTAGAATAGGAATTGGCAACCACATCCAATGAAGGCAGCAGATGCGCAAATTACCCACTGCCTTGTCAGGGAAGTAGTTACTAAAAACAACAATACTGGACTCTATTGAGGGCTTGGAATTAGAATTAGAATTAGAATAAGAATTGGCAACCACATCCAATGAGGGCAGCAGATGCGCAAATTACCCACTGTCTTGTCGGGGACGTAGTTACCAAAAACAACAATACTGGACACTATTGCGCGCTTTGATTAAGAATTAGAATAAGAATTGGCAACCACATCCAAAGAAGGTAGCAGACGTGCAAATTACCTACTGCCTTGTCGGGGAAGTAGTTAGCAAAAAAAACAATACTGGACTCTATGAATGGCCTGTAATTGGAATTATAATTAGAATAAGAATTGGCAACCACATCCAATGAAGGCAGCAGATGCGCAAATTACCCACGGCCTTGTTGTGGAAGTCGTTACCAAAAACAACAATACTGGGCTCTCTCGAAGGCCTGTAATTGGAATTAGAATTAGAATAAGAATTGGCAACCACATCCAACAAAAGGCAGCAGATTTGCAAATTACCCACTGCCTTTTTCGGGGACATAGTTACCAAGAACAACAATACAGGAGTCTCTCAAGGGCTTGTATTGGAATTAGAATTAGAACAATTATTGGCAACCACATCCAACGAAGGCAGCAGACGTGCATATTAACCAGTGCCTTGTCAGGGACGTAGTTACCAAAAACAACAATTCTGGGCTCTATCGATGTTCTGTAATTGGAATTAGAATTAAAATTGGCAACCACATCCAATGAATGCAGCAGACGTGCAAATTACCCACGGCCTTGTCGGGAAAGTAGTTACCAAAAACAACAATACTGGACTCTATCTAGGGCCTGTAATTGGAATTAGAATTAGAATAAGAATTGGCAACCACATCCAACGAAGGCAGCAGATGCGCAAATTACCCACTGCCTTGTCGGGGAAGTAGTTACCAAAAACAACAATCCTAGGCTCTATCGAGGGCCTGTAATTGGTATTAGAATAGGAATTGGCAACCACATCCAACGAAGGCAGCAGATGCGCAAATTACCCACGGCCTTGTCTGGGACGTTGTTACCATAAACAATACTGGACTATATCGAGGGCCTGTAATTGGAATTAGAATTTGCACCAACATCAAACGAAGGTAGCAGACGCGCAAATTACCCACTGTCTTGTCAGGGAAGTAGTTACCAAAAACAACAATACTGGGCTCTGTTGAGGGCCTGTAATTAGAATAAGAATTTGCAACCACATCCAATGAAGGCAGCAGATGCGCAAATTACCCACTGCCTTGTCGGGGAAGTAGTTACTAAAAACAGGAAATACTGGACTCTATTGAGGGCCTGTAATTAGAATTAGATTTAGAATTGGCAAACACATCCAACGAAGGCAGCAGACGCACAAATTACCCACGGCCTTGTCTGGGACGTTGTTACCAAAAACAATACTGGACTATATCGAGGGTCTGTAATTGGAATTAGAATTGGCAACCACATCCAATGAAGGCAGCAGACGTGCAAATTACTCACTGCCTTGTCCGGGACAAAGTTACCATAAACAACAATGCTGGACTATATCGAGGGCCTGTAATTGGAATTAGAATTGGCACCAATATCCTACGAAGGCGCAGACGCGCAAATTACCCACTGTCTTGTCAGGGAAGTAGCTACCAAAAACAATAATACTGGACTCTATTGAGGGCCAATAATTAGAATAGGAATTGGCAACCACATCCAATGAAGGCAGCAGATGCGCAAATTACCCACTGCCTTGTCAGGGAAGTAGTTACTAAAAACAACAATACTGGACTCTACTGAGGGCTTGGAATTAGAATTAGAATAAGAATAAGAATTGGCAACCACATCCAATGAAGGCAGCAGACGGGTAAATTACCCACTTCCTTATTGGGGAAGTAATTACCAAAAACAACAATAATGGGCTCTATTGAGGACCTGTAATTAGAATTAGCATAAGAATTGGCAACCACATATAACGAAGGCAGCAGACGCGCAAATTACCCACTGCCTTGTCGGGGAATTAGTTTCCAAAAACAATAATAATGAACTATATTTAGAGCTTGGAATTAGAATTGGCAACCACATCCAAGGAAGGCAGCAGACGCGCAAATTACCCACAGCCTTGTCTGGGACGTTGTTACCAAAAACAATACTGGACTATATCGAGGGTCTGTAATTGGAATTAGAATTGGCAACCACATCCAATGAAGGCAGCAGACGTGCAAATTACTCACTGCCTTGTCCGGGACAAAGTTACCATAAACAACAATGCTGGACTATATCGAGGACCTGTGATTGGAATTAGAATTGGCACCATTATCCTACGAAGGCAGCAGACGTGCAAATTACCCACTGTCTTGTCAGGGAAGTAGTTACTAAAAACAACAATTGTGATTCTCATATTTACATGACTAGAGAATCTGGATCTCATTAAAGACTCGGAGGCTGACATTATGCATACATCTTTAATGCAGATCCCAGCAGCCGCATCACAATATAACAGTTCCAAAATAGAACAAAGGCAACAACAACAATACTGGACTCTATTGAGGGCTTGGAATTAGAATTAGAATAAGAATAAGAATTGGCAACCACATCCAATGAAGGCAGCAGACGGGTAAATTACCCACTTCCTTATGGGGGAAGTAATTACCAAAAACAACAATAATGGGCTCTATTGAGGACCTGTAATTAGAATTAGCATAAGAATTGGCAACCACATATAACGAAGGCAGCAGATGCGCAAATTACCCACTGCCTTGTCGGGGAATTAGTTTCCAAAAACAATAATACTGGACTCTATTTAGAGCTTGGAATTAGAAGTAGAATTAGAACTGGCAACCACATCCAAGGAAGGCAGCAGACGCGCAAATTACCCACGGCCTTGTCTGGGATGTTGTAACCAAAAACAATACTGGACTATATCGAGGGTCTGTAATTGGAATTAGAATTGGCAACCGCATCCAATGAAGGCAGCAGACGTGCAAATTACTCCTTGCCTTGTCCGTGACACAGTTACCATAAACAACAATGCTGGACTATATCGAGGGCCTGTGATTGGAATTAGAATTGGCACCAATATCCTACGAAGGCAGCAGACGCGCAAATTACCCACTGTCTTGTCAGGAAAGTAGTTACTAAAAACAACAATTGCGATTCTCATATTTACATGACTAGAGAATCTGGATTTCATTAAAGACTCGGAGGCTGACATTATGCATACATCTTTAATGCGGATCCAAGCAGCCGCATCACAATATAACAGTTCCAAAATAGAACAACGGCAACAACAACAATACTGGACTCTATTGAGGGCTTGGAATTAGAATTAGAATAAGAATAAGAATTGGCAACCACATCCAATGAAGGCAGCAGACGGGTAATTTACCCACTTCCTTATTGGGGAAGTAGTTACCAAAAACAACAATAATGGGCTCTATTGAGGACCTGTAATTAGAATTAGCATAAGAATTGGCAACCACATATAACGAAGGCAGCAGACACGCAAATTACCCACTGCCATGTCAGAAAATTAGTTTCCAAAAACAATAACACTGGACTCTATTTAGAGCTTGGAATTAGAAGTGGAATTAGAATTGGCAACCACATCCAATGAAGGCAGCAGACGTGCAAATTACTCACTGCCTTGTCCGGGACAAAGTTACAATAAACAACAATGCTGGACTATATCGAGGGCCTGTAATTGGAATTAGAATTGGCACCAATATCCTACGAAGGCGCAGACGCGCAAATTACCCACTGTCTTGTCAGGGAAGTAGCTACCAAAAACAATAATACTGGACTCTATTGAGGGCCAATAACTAGAATAGGAATTGGCAACCACATCCAATGAAGGCAGCAGATGCGCAAATTACCCACTGCCTTGTCAGGGAAGTAGTTACTAAAACAACAATACTGGACTCTACTGAGGGCTTGGAATTAGAATTAGAATAAGAATAAGAATTGGCAACCACATCCAATGAAGGCAGCAGACGGGTAAATTACCCACTTCCTTATTGGGGAAGTAATTACCAAAAACAACAATAATGGGGTCTATTGAGGACCTGTAATTAGAATTAGCATAAGAATTGGCAACCACATATAACGAAGGCAGCAGACGCGCAAATTACCCACTGCCTTGTCGGGGAATTAGTTTCCAAAAACAATAATAATGAACTCTATTTAGAGCTTGGAATTAGAAGTAGAATTAGAATTGGCAACCACATCCAAGGAAGGCAGCAGACGCGCAAATTACCCACAGCCTTGTCTGGGACGTTGTTACCAAAAACAATACTGGACTATATCGAGGGTCTGTAATTGGAATTAGAATTGGCAACCACATCCAATGAAGGCAGCAGACGTGCAAATTACTCACTGCCTTGTCCGGGACAAAGTTACCATAAACAACAATGCTGGACTATATCGAGGACCTGTGATTGGAATTAGAATTGGCACCATTATCCTACGAAGGCAGCAGATGCGCAAATTACCCACTGTCTTGTCAGGGAAGTAGTTACTAAAAACAACAATTGTGATTCTCATATTTACATGACTAGAGAATCTGGATCTCATTAAAGACTCGGAGGCTGACATTATGCATACATCTTTAATGCAGATCCCAGCAGCCGCATCACAATATAACAGTTCCAAAATAGAACAAAGGCAACAACAACAATACTGGACTCTATTGAGGGCTTGGAATTAGAATTAGAATAAGAATAAGAATTGGCAACCACATCCAATGAAGGCAGCAGACGGGTAAATTACCCACTTCCTTATTGGGGAAGTAATTACCAAAAACAACAATAATGGGCTCTATTGAGGACCTGTAATTAGAATTAGCATAAGAATTGGCAACCACATATAACGAAGGCAGCAGATGCGCAAATTACCCACTGCCTTGTCGGGGAATTAGTTTCCAAAAACAATAATACTGGACTCTATTTAGAGCTTGGAATTAGAAGTAGAATTAGAATTGGCAACCACATCCAAGGAAGGCAGCAGACGCGCAAATTACCCACGGCCTTGTCTGGGACGTTGTTACCAAAAACAATACTGGACTATATCGAGGGTCTGTAATTGGAATTAGAATTGGCAACCGCATCCAATGAAGGCAGCAGACGTGCAAATTACTCCTTGCCTTGTCCGTGACACAGTTACCATAAACAACAATGCTGGACTATATCGAGGGCCTGTGATTGGAATTAGAATTGGCACCAATATCCTACGAAGGCAGCAGACGCGCAAATTACCCACTGTCTTGTCAGGAAAGTAGTTACTAAAAACAACAATTGCGATTCTCATATTTACATGACTAGAGAATCTGGAGTTCATTAAAGACTCGGAGGCTGACATTATGCATACATCTTTAATGCGGATCCCAGCAGCCGCATCACAATATAACAGTTCCAAAATAGAACAACGGCAAGAACAACAATACTGGACTCTATTGAGGGCTTGAAATTAGAATTAGAATAAGAATAAGAATTGGCAACCACATCCAATGAAGGCAGCAGACGGGTAATTTACCCACTTCCTTATTGGGGAAGTAGTTACCAAAAACAACAATAATGGGCTCTATTGAGGACCTGTAATTAGAATTAGCATAAGAATTGGCAACCACATATAACGAAGGCAGCAGACACGCAAATTACCCACTGCCTTGTCAGAAAATTAGTTTCCAAAAACAATAACACTGGACTCTATTTAGAGCTTGGAATTAGAAGTAGAATTAGAATTGGCAATCACATCCAAGGAAGGCAGCAGACGCGCAAATTACCCACGGCCTTGTCTGGGACGTTGTTACCAAAAACAATACTGGACTATATCGAGGGTCTGTAATTGGAATTAGAATTGGCAACCACATCCAATGAAGGCAGCAGACGTGCAAATTACTGACTGCCTTGTCTGGGACAAAGTTACCATAAACAACAATGCTGGACTATATCGAGGGCCTGTGATTGGAATTAGAATTGGCACCAATATCCTACGAAGGCAGCAGACGCGCAAATTACCCACTGTCTTGTCAGGGAAATAGTTACTAAAAACAACAATTGCGATTCTTATATTTACATGACTAGAGAATCTGGATTTCATTAAAGACTCGAAGGCTGACATTATGCATACATCTTTTATGCGGATCCCAGCAGCCACATCACAATATAACAGTTCCAAAATAGAACAAAGGCAACAACAACAATACTGGACTCTATTGAGGGCTTGGAATTAGAATTAGAATAAGAATAAGAATTGGCAACCACATCCAATGAAGGCAGCAGACGGGTAAATTACCCACAGCCTTGTCTGGGACGTTGTTACCAAAAACAATACTGGACTATATCGAGGGTCTGTAATTGGAATTAGAATTGGCAACCACATCCAATGAAGGCAGCAGACGTGCAAATTACTCACTGCCTTGTCCGGGACAAAGTTACCATAAACAACAATGCTGGACTATATCGAGGACCTGTGATTGGAATTAGAATTGGCACCATTATCCTACGAAGGCAGCAGACGCGCAAATTACCCACTGTCTTGTCAGGGAAGTAGTTACTAAAAACAACAATTGTGATTCTCATATTTACATGACTAGAGAATCTGGATCTCATTAAAGACTCGGAGGCTGACATTATGCATACATCTTTAATGCAGATCCCAGCAGCCGCATCACAATATAACAGTTCCAAAATAGAACAAAGGCAACAACAACAATACTGGACTCTATTGAGGGCTTGGAATTAGAATTAGAATAAGAATAAGAATTGGCAACCACATCCAATGAAGGCAGCAGACGGGTAAATTACCCACTTCCTTATTGGGGAAGTAATTACCAAAAACAACAATAATGGGCTCTATTGAGGACCTGTAATTAGAATTAGCATAAGAATTGGCAACCACATATAACGAAGGCAGCAGATGCGCAAATTACCCACTGCCTTGTCGGGGAATTAGTTTCCAAAAACAATAATACTGGACTCTATTTAGAGCTTGGAATTAGAAGTAGAATTAGAATTGGCAACCACATCTAAGGAAGGCAGCAGACGCGCAAATTACCCACGGCCTTGTCTGGGACGTTGTTACTAAAAACAATACTGGACTATATCGAGGGTCTGTAATTGGAATTAGAATTGGCAACCGCATCCAATGAAGGCAGCAGAGGTGCAAATTACTCCTTGCCTTGTCCGTGACACAGTTACCATAAACAACAATGCTGGACTATATCGAGGGCCTGTGATTGGAATTAGAATTGGCACCAATATCCTACGAAGGCAGCAGACGCGCAAATTACCCACTGTCTTGTCAGGAAAGTAGTTACTAAAAACAACAATTGCGATTCTCATATTTACATGACTAGAGAATCTGGAGTTCATTAAAGACTCGGACGCTGACATTATGCATACATCTTTAATGCGGATCCCAGCAGCCGCATCACAATATAACAGTTCCAAAATAGAACAACGGCAACAACAACAATACTGGACTCTATTGAGGGCTTGAAATTAGAATTAGAATAAGAATAAGAATTGGCAACCACATCCAATGAAGGCAGCAGACGGGTAATTTACCCACTTCCTTATTGGGGAAGTAGTTACCAAAAACAACAATAATGGGCTCTATTGAGGACCTGTAATTAGAATTAGCATAAGAATTGGCAACCACATATAACGAAGGCAGCAGACACGCAAATTACCCACTGCCTTGTCAGAAAATTAGTTTCCAAAAACAATAACACTGGACTCTATTTAGAGCTTGGAATTAGAAGTAGAATTAGAATTGGCAATCACATCCAAGGAAGGCAGCAGACGCGCAAATTACCCACGGCCTTGTCTGGGACGTTGTTACCAAAAACAATACTGGACTATATCGAGGGTCTGTAATTGGAATTAGAATTGGCAACCACATCCAATGAAGGCAGCAGACGTGCAAATTACTGACTGCCTTGTCCGGGACAAAGTTACCATAAACAACAATGCTGGACTATATCGAGGGCCTGTGATTGGAATTAGAATTGGCACCAATATCCTACGAAGGCAGCAGACGCGCAAATTACCCACTGTCTTGTCAGGGAAATAGTTACTAAAAACAACAATTGCGATTCTTATATTTACATGACTAGAGAATCTGGATTTCATTAAAGACTCGAAGGCTGACATTATGCATACATCTTTTATGCGGATCCCAGCAGCCACATCACAATATAACAGTTCCAAAATAGAACAAAGGCAACAACAACAATACTGGACTCTATTGAGGGCTTGGAATTAGAATTAGAATAAGAATAAGAATTGGCAACCACATCCAATGAAGGCAGCAGACGGGTAAATTACCCACAGCCTTGTCTGGGACGTTGTTACCAAAAACAATACTGGACTATATCGAGGGTCTGTAATTGGAATTAGAATTGGCAACCACATCCAATGAAGGCAGCAGACGTGCAAATTACTCACTGCCTTGTCCGGGACAAAGTTACCATAAACAACAATGCTGGACTATATCGAGGACCTGTGATTGGAATTAGAATTGGCACCATTATCCTACGAAGGCAGCAGACGCGCAAATTACCCACTGTCTTGTCAGGGAAGTAGTTACTAAAAACAACAATTGTGATTCTCATATTTACATGACTAGAGAATCTGGATCTCATTAAAGACTCGGAGGCTGACATTATGCATACATCTTTAATGCAGATCCCAGCAGCCGCATCACAATATAACAGTTCCAAAATAGAACAAAGGCAACAACAACAATACTGGACTCTATTGAGGGCTTGGAATTAGAATTAGAATAAGAATAAGAATTGGCAACCACATCCAATGAAGGCAGCAGACGGGTAAATTACCCACTTCCTTATTGGGGAAGTAATTACCAAAAACAACAATAATGGGCTCTATTGAGGACCTGTAATTAGAATTAGCATAAGAATTGGCAACCACATATAACGAAGGCAGCAGATGCGCAAATTACCCACTGCCTTGTCGGGGAATTAGTTTCCAAAAACAATAATACTGGACTCTATTTAGAGCTTGGAATTAGAAGTAGAATTAGAATTGGCAACCACATCCAAGGAAGGCAGCAGACGCGCAAATTACCCACGGCCTTGTCTGGGACGTTGTTACCAAAAACAATACTGGACTATATCGAGGGTCTGTAATTGGAATTAGAATTGGCAACCGCATCCAATGAAGGCAGCAGACGTGCAAATTACTCCTTGCCTTGTCCGTGACACAGTTACCATAAACAACAATGCTGGACTATATCGAGGGCCTGTGATTGGAATTAGAATTGGCACCAATATCCTACGAAGGCAGCAGACGCGCAAATTACCCACTGTCTTGTCAGGAAAGTAGTTACTAAAAACAACAATTGTGATTCTCATATTTACATGACTAGAGAATCTGGATCTCATTAAAGACTCGGAGGCTGACATTATGCATACATCTTTAATGCAGATCCCAGCAGCCGCATCACAATATAACAGTTCCAAAATAGAACAAAGGCAACAACAACAATACTGGACTCTATTGAGGGCTTGGAATTAGAATTAGAATAAGAATAAGAATTGGCAACCACATCCAATGAAGGCAGCAGACGGGTAAATTACCCACTTCCTTATTGGGGAAGTAATTACCAAAAACAACAATAATGGGCTCTATTGAGGACCTGTAATTAGAATTAGCATAAGAATTGGCAACCACATATAACGAAGGCAGCAGATGCGCAAATTACCCACTGCCTTGTCGGGGAATTAGTTTCCAAAAACAATAATACTGGACTCTATTTAGAGCTTGGAATTAGAAGTAGAATTAGAATTGGCAACCACATCCAAGGAAGGCAGCAGACGCGCAAATTACCCACGGCCTTGTCTGGGACGTTGTTACCAAAAACAATACTGGACTATATCGAGGGTCTGTAATTGGAATTAGAATTGGCAACCGCATCCAATGAAGGCAGCAGACGTGCAAATTACTCCTTGCCTTGTCCGTGACACAGTTACCATAAACAACAATGCTGGACTATATCGAGGGCCTGTGATTGGAATTAGAATTGGCACCAATATCCTACGAAGGCAGCAGACGCGCAAATTACCCACTGTCTTGTCAGGAAAGTAGTTACTAAAAACAACAATTGCGATTCTCATATTTACATGACTAGAGAATCTGGATTTCATTAAAGACTCGGAGGCTGACATTATGCATACATCTTTAATGCGGATCCAAGCAGCCGCATCACAATATAACAGTTCCAAAATAGAACAACGGCAACAACAACAATACTGGACTCTATTGAGGGCTTGGAATTAGAATTAGAATAAGAATAAGAATTGGCAACCACATCCAATGAAGGCAGCAGACGGGTAATTTACCCACTTCCTTATTGGGGAAGTAGTTACCAAAAACAACAATAATGGGCTCTATTGAGGACCTGTAATTAGAATTAGCATAAGAATTGGCAACCACATATAACGAAGGCAGCAGACACGCAAATTACCCACTGCCATGTCAGAAAATTAGTTTCCAAAAACAATAACACTGGACTCTATTTAGAGCTTGGAATTAGAAGTGTAATTAGAATTGGCAACCACATCCAATGAAGGCAGCAGACGTGCAAATTACTCACTGCCTTGTCCGGGACAAAGTTACAATAAACAACAATGCTGGACTATATCGAGGGCCTGTAATTGGAATTAGAATTGGCACCAATATCCTACGAAGGCGCAGACGCGCAAATTACCCACTGTCTTGTCAGGGAAGTAGCTACCAAAAACAATAATACTGGACTCTATTGAGGGCCAATAACTAGAATAGGAATTGGCAACCACATCCAATGAAGGCAGCAGATGCGCAAATTACCCACTGCCTTGTCAGGGAAGTAGTTACTAAAACAACAATACTGGACTCTACTGAGGGCTTGGAATTAGAATTAGAATAAGAATAAGAATTGGCAACCACATCCAATGAAGGCAGCAGACGGGTAAATTACCCACTTCCTTATTGGGGAAGTAATTACCAAAAACAACAATAATGGGGTCTATTGAGGACCTGTAATTAGAATTAGCATAAGAATTGGCAACCACATATAACGAAGGCAGCAGACGCGCAAATTACCCACTGCCTTGTCGGGGAATTAGTTTCCAAAAACAATAATAATGAACTCTATTTAGAGCTTGGAATTAGAAGTAGAATTAGAATTGGCAACCACATCCAAGGAAGGCAGCAGACGCGCAAATTACCCACAGCCTTGTCTGGGACGTTGTTACCAAAAACAATACTGGACTATATCGAGGGTCTGTAATTGGAATTAGAATTGGCAACCACATCCAATGAAGGCAGCAGACGTGCAAATTACTCACTGCCTTGTCCGGGACAAAGTTACCATAAACAACAATGCTGGACTATATCGAGGACCTGTGATTGGAATTAGAATTGGCACCATTATCCTACGAAGGCAGCAGACGCGCAAATTACCCACTGTCTTGTCAGGGAAGTAGTTACTAAAAACAACAATTGTGATTCTCATATTTACATGACTAGAGAATCTGGATCTCATTAAAGACTCGGAGGCTGACATTATGCATACATCTTTAATGCAGATCCCAGCAGCCGCATCACAATATAACAGTTCCAAAATAGAACAAAGGCAACAACAACAATACTGGACTCTATTGAGGGCTTGGAATTAGAATTAGAATAAGAATAAGAATTGGCAACCACATCCAATGAAGGCAGCAGACGGGTAAATTACCCACTTCCTTATTGGGGAAGTAATTACCAAAAACAACAATAATGGGCTCTATTGAGGACCTGTAATTAGAATTAGCATAAGAATTGGCAACCACATATAACAAAGGCAGCAGATGCGCAAATTACCCACTGCCTTGTCGGGGAATTAGTTTCCAAAAACAATAATACTGGACTCTATTTAGAGCTTGGAATTAGAAGTAGAATTAGAATTGGCAACCACATCCAAGGAAGGCAGCAGACGCGCAAATTACCCACGGCCTTGTCTGGGACGTTGTTACCAAAAACAATACTGGATTATATCGAGGGTCTGTAATTGGAATTAGAATTGGCAACCGCATCCAATGAAGGCAGCAGACGTGCAAATTACTCCTTGCCTTGTCCGTGACACAGTTACCATAAACAACAATGCTGGACTATATCGAGGGCCTGTGATTGGAATTAGAATTGGCACCAATATCCTACGAAGGCAGCAGACGCGCAAATTACCCACTGTCTTGTCAGGAAAGTAGTTACTAAAAACAACAATTGCGATTCTCATATTTACATGACTAGAGAATCTGGAGTTCATTAAAGACTCGGAGGCTGACATTATGCATACATCTTTAATGCGGATCCCAGCAGCCGCATCACAATATAACAGTTCCAAAATAGAACAACGGCAAGAACAACAATACTGGACTCTATTGAGGGCTTGAAATTAGAATTAGAATAAGAATAAGAATTGGCAACCACATCCAATGAAGGCAGCAGACGGGTAATTTACCCACTTCCTTATTGGGGAAGTAGTTACCAAAAACAACAATAATGGGCTCTATTGAGGACCTGTAATTAGAATTAGCATAAGAATTGGCAACCACATATAACGAAGGCAGCAGACACGCAAATTACCCACTGCCTTGTCAGAAAATTAGTTTCCAAAAACAATAACACTGGACTCTATTTAGAGCTTGGAATTAGAAGTAGAATTAGAATTGGCAATCACATCCAAGGAAGGCAGCAGACGCGCAAATTACCCACAGCCTTGTCTGGGACGTTGTTACCAAAAACAATACTGGACTATATCGAGGGTCTGTAATTGGAATTAGAATTGGCAACCACATCCAATGAAGGCAGCAGACGTGCAAATTACTGACTGCCTTGTCTGGGACAAAGTTACCATAAACAACAATGCTGGACTATATCGAGGGCCTGTGATTGGAATTAGAATTGGCACCAATATCCTACGAAGGCAGCAGACGCGCAAATTACCCACTGTCTTGTTAGGGAAATAGTTACTAAAAACAACAATTGCGATTCTTATATTTACATGACTAGAGAATCTGGATTTCATTAAAGACTCGAAGGCTGACATTATGCATACATCTTTTATGCGGATCCCAGCAGCCACATCACAATATAACAGTTCCAAAATAGAACAAAGGCAACAACAACAATACTGGACTCTATTGAGGGCTTGGAATTAGAATTAGAATAAGAATAAGAATTGGCAACCACATCCAATGAAGGCAGCAGACGGGTAAATTACCCACAGCCTTGTCTGGGACGTTGTTACCAAAAACAATACTGGACTATATCGAGGGTCTGTAATTGGAATTAGAATTGGCAACCACATCCAATGAAGGCAGCAGACGTGCAAATTACTCACTGCCTTGTCCGGGACAAAGTTACCATAAACAACAATGCTGGACTATATCGAGGACCTGTGATTGGAATTAGAATTGGCACCATTATCCTACGAAGGCAGCAGACGCGCAAATTACCCACTGTCTTGTCAGGGAAGTAGTTACTAAAAACAACAATTGTGATTCTCATATTTACATGACTAGAGAATCTGGATCTCATTAAAGACTCGGAGGCTGACATTATGCATACATCTTTAATGCAGATCCCAGCAGCCGCATCACAATATAACAGTTCCAAAATAGAACAAAGGCAACAACAACAATACTGGACTCTATTGAGGGCTTGGAATTAGAATTAGAATAAGAATAAGAATTGGCAACCACATCCAATGAAGGCAGCAGACGGGTAAATTACCCACTTCCTTATTGGGGAAGTAATTACCAAAAACAACAATAATGGGCTCTATTGAGGACCTGTAATTAGAATTAGCATAAGAATTGGCAACCACATATAACGAAGGCAGCAGATGCGCAAATTACCCACTGCCTTGTCGGGGAATTAGTTTCCAAAAACAATAATACTGGACTCTATTTAGAGCTTGGAATTAGAAGTAGAATTAGAATTGGCAACCACATCCAAGGAAGGCAGCAGACGCGCAAATTACCCACGGCCTTGTCTGGGACGTTGTTACTAAAAACAATACTGGACTATATCGAGGGTCTGTAATTGGAATTAGAATTGGCAACCGCATCCAATGAAGGCAGCAGAGGTGCAAATTACTCCTTGCCTTGTCCGTGACACAGTTACCATAAACAACAATGCTGGACTATATCGAGGGCCTGTGATTGGAATTAGAATTGGCACCAATATCCTACGAAGGCAGCAGACGCGCAAATTACCCACTGTCTTGTCAGGAAAGTAGTTACTAAAAACAACAATTGCGAATCTCATATTTACATGACTAGAGAATCTGGAGTTCATTAAAGACTCGGACGCTGACATTATGCATACATCTTTAATGCGGATCCCAGCAGCCGCATCACAATATAACAGTTCCAAAATAGAACAACGGCAACAACAACAATACTGGACTCTATTGAGGGCTTGAAATTAGAATTAGAATAAGAATAAGAATTGGCAACCACATCCAATGAAGGCAGCAGACGGGTAATTTACCCACTTCCTTATTGGGGAAGTAGTTACCAAAAACAACAATAATGGGCTCTATTGAGGACCTGTAATTAGAATTAGCATAAGAATTGGCAACCACATATAACGAAGGCAGCAGACACGCAAATTACCCACTGCCTTGTCAGAAAATTAGTTTCCAAAAACAATAACACTGGACTCTATTTAGAGCTTGGAATTAGAAGTAGAATTAGAATTGGCAATCACATCCAAGGAAGGCAGCAGACGCGCAAATTACCCACGGCCTTGTCTGGGACGTTGTTACCAAAAACAATACTGGACTATATCGAGGGTCTGTAATTGGAATTAGAATTGGCAACCACATCCAATGAAGGCAGCAGACGTGCAAATTACTGACTGCCTTGTCTGGGACAAAGTTACCATAAACAACAATGCTGGACTATATCGAGGGCCTGTGATTGGAATTAGAATTGGCACCAATATCCTACGAAGGCAGCAGACGCGCAAATTACCCACTGTCTTGTTAGGGAAATAGTTACTAAAAACAACAATTGCGATTCTTATATTTACATGACTAGAGAATCTGGATTTCATTAAAGACTCGAAGGCTGACATTATGCATACATCTTTTATGCGGATCCCAGCAGCCACATCACAATATAACAGTTCCAAAATAGAACAAAGGCAACAACAACAATACTGGACTCTATTGAGGGCTTGGAATTAGAATTAGAATAAGAATAAGAATTGGCAACCACATCCAATGAAGGCAGCAGACGGGTAAATTACCCACAGCCTTGTCTGGGACGTTGTTACCAAAAACAATACTGGACTATATCGAGGGTCTGTAATTGGAATTAGAATTGGCAACCACATCCAATGAAGGCAGCAGACGTGCAAATTACTCACTGCCTTGTCCGGGACAAAGTTACCATAAACAACAATGCTGGACTATATCGAGGACCTGTGATTGGAATTAGAATTGGCACCATTATCCTACGAAGGCAGCAGACGCGCAAATTACCCACTGTCTTGTCAGGGAAGTAGTTACTAAAAACAACAATTGTGATTCTCATATTTACATGACTAGAGAATCTGGATCTCATTAAAGACTCGGAGGCTGACATTATGCATACATCTTTAATGCAGATCCCAGCAGCCGCATCACAATATAACAGTTCCAAAATAGAACAAAGGCAACAACAACAATACTGGACTCTATTGAGGGCTTGGAATTAGAATTAGAATAAGAATAAGAATTGGCAACCACATCCAATGAAGGCAGCAGACGGGTAAATTACCCACTTCCTTATTGGGGAAGTAATTACCAAAAACAACAATAATGGGCTCTATTGAGGACCTGTAATTAGAATTAGCATAAGAATTGGCAACCACATATAACGAAGGCAGCAGATGCGCAAATTACCCACTGCCTTGTCGGGGAATTAGTTTCCAAAAACAATAATACTGGACTCTATTTAGAGCTTGGAATTAGAAGTAGAATTAGAATTGGCAACCACATCCAAGGAAGGCAGCAGACGCGCAAATTACCCACGGCCTTGTCTGGGACGTTGTTACTAAAAACAATACTGGACTATATCGAGGGTCTGTAATTGGAATTAGAATTGGCAACCGCATCCAATGAAGGCAGCAGAGGTGCAAATTACTCCTTGCCTTGTCCGTGACACAGTTACCATAAACAACAATGCTGGACTATATCGAGGGCCTGTGATTGGAATTAGAATTGGCACCAATATCCTACGAAGGCAGCAGACGCGCAAATTACCCACTGTCTTGTCAGGAAAGTAGTTACTAAAAACAACAATTGCGAATCTCATATTTACATGACTAGAGAATCTGGAGTTCATTAAAGACTCGGACGCTGACATTATGCATACATCTTTAATGCGGATCCCAGCAGCCGCATCACAATATAACAGTTCCAAAATAGAACAACGGCAACAACAACAATACTGGACTCTATTGAGGGCTTGAAATTAGAATTAGAATAAGAATAAGAATTGGCAACCACATCCAATGAAGGCAGCAGACGGGTAATTTACCCACTTCCTTATTGGGGAAGTAGTTACCAAAAACAACAATAATGGGCTCTATTGAGGACCTGTAATTAGAATTAGCATAAGAATTGGCAACCACATATAACGAAGGCAGCAGACACGCAAATTACCCACTGCCTTGTCAGAAAATTAGTTTCCAAAAACAATAACACTGGACTCTATTTAGAGCTTGGAATTAGAAGTAGAATTAGAATTGGCAATCACATCCAAGGAAGGCAGCAGACGCGCAAATTACCCACAGCCTTGTCTGGGACGTTGTTACCAAAAACAATACTGGACTATATCGAGGGTCTGTAATTGGAATTAGAATTGGCAACCACATCCAATGAAGGCAGCAGACGTGCAAATTACTGACTGCCTTGTCCGGGACAAAGTTACCATAAACAACAATGCTGGACTATATCGAGGGCCTGTGATTGGAATTAGAATTGGCACCAATATCCTACGAAGGCAGCAGACGCGCAAATTACCCACTGTCTTGTCAGGGAAATAGTTACTAAAAACAACAATTGCGATTCTTATATTTACATGACTAGAGAATCTGGATTTCATTAAAGACTCGAAGGCTGACATTATGCATACATCTTTTATGCGGATCCCAGCAGCCACATCACAATATAACAGTTCCAAAATAGAACAAAGGCAACAACAACAATACTGGACTCTATTGAGGGCTTGGAATTAGAATTAGAATAAGAATAAGAATTGGCAACCACATCCAATGAAGGCAGCAGACGGGTAAATTACCCACAGCCTTGTCTGGGACGTTGTTACCAAAAACAATACTGGACTATATCGAGGGTCTGTAATTGGAATTAGAATTGGCAACCACATCCAATGAAGGCAGCAGACGTGCAAATTACTCACTGCCTTGTCCGGGACAAAGTTACCATAAACAACAATGCTGGACTATATCGAGGACCTGTGATTGGAATTAGAATTGGCACCATTATCCTACGAAGGCAGCAGACGCGCAAATTACCCACTGTCTTGTCAGGGAAGTAGTTACTAAAAACAACAATTGTGATTCTCATATTTACATGACTAGAGAATCTGGATCTCATTAAAGACTCGGAGGCTGACATTATGCATACATCTTTAATGCAGATCCCAGCAGCCGCATCACAATATAACAGTTCCAAAATAGAACAAAGGCAACAACAACAATACTGGACTCTATTGAGGGCTTGGAATTAGAATTAGAATAAGAATAAGAATTGGCAACCACATCCAATGAAGGCAGCAGACGGGTAAATTACCCACTTCCTTATTGGGGAAGTAATTACCAAAAACAACAATAATGGGCTCTATTGAGGACCTGTAATTAGAATTAGCATAAGAATTGGCAACCACATATAACGAAGGCAGCAGATGCGCAAATTACCCACTGCCTTGTCGGGGAATTAGTTTCCAAAAACAATAATACTGGACTCTATTTAGAGCTTGGAATTAGAAGTAGAATTAGAATTGGCAACCACATCCAAGGAAGGCAGCAGACGCGCAAATTACCCACGGCCTTGTCTGGGACGTTGTTACCAAAAACAATACTGGACTATATCGAGGGTCTGTAATTGGAATTAGAATTGGCAACCGCATCCAATGAAGGCAGCAGACGTGCAAATTACTCCTTGCCTTGTCCGTGACACAGTTACCATAAACAACAATGCTGGACTATATCGAGGGCCTGTGATTGGAATTAGAATTGGCACCAATATCCTACGAAGGCAGCAGACGCGCAAATTACCCACTGTCTTGTCAGGAAAGTAGTTACTAAAAACAACAATTGTGATTCTCATATTTACATGACTAGAGAATCTGGATGTCATTAAAGACTCGGAGGCTGACATTATGCATACATCTTTAATGCAGATCCCAGCAGCCGCATCACAATATAACAGTTCCAAAATAGAACAAAGGCAACAACAACAATACTGGACTCTATTGAGGGCTTGGAATTAGAATTAGAATAAGAATAAGAATTGGCAACCACATCCAATGAAGGCAGCAGACGGGTAAATTACCCACTTCCTTATTGGGGAAGTAATTACCAAAAACAACAATAATGGGCTCTATTGAGGACCTGTAATTAGAATTAGCATAAGAATTGGCAACCACATATAACGAAGGCAGCAAACAATGTGCAAATTACCCACTGCCTTGTCGGGGAATTAGTTTCCAAAAACAATAATACTGGACTCTATTTAGAGCTTGGAATTAGAAGTAGAATTAGAATTGGCAACCACATCCAAGGAAGGCAGCAGACGCGCAAATTACCCACGGCCTTGTCTGGGACGTTGTTACCAAAAACAATACTGGACTATATCGAGGGTCTGTAATTGGAATTAGAATTGGCAACCGCATCCAATGAAGGCAGCAGACGTGCAAATTACTCCTTGCCTTGTCCGTGACACAGTTACCATAAACAACAATGCTGGACTATATCGAGGGCCTGTGATTGGAATTAGAATTGGCACCAATATCCTACGAAGGCAGCAGACGCGCAAATTACCCACTGTCTTGTCAGGAAAGTAGTTACTAAAAACAACAATTGCGATTCTCATATTTACATGACTAGAGAATCTGGATTTCATTAAAGACTCGGAGGCTGACATTATGCATACATCTTTAATGCGGATCCCAGCAGCCGCATCACAATATAACAGTACCAAAATAGAACAACGGCACCAACAACAATACTGGACTCTAGTGAGGGCTTGAAATTAGAATTAGAATAAGAATAAGAATTGGCAACCACATCCAATGAAGGCAGCAGACGGGTAATTTACCCACTTCCTTATTGGGGAAGTAGTTACCAAAAACAACAATAATGGGCTCTATTGAGGACCTGTAATTAGAATTAGCATAAGAATTGGCAACCACATATAACGAAAGCAGCAGATGCGCAAATTACCCACTGCCTTGTCGGGGAATTAGTTTCCAAAAACAATAATACTGGACTCTATTTAGAGCTTGGAATTAGAAGTAGAATTAGAATTGGCAATCACATCCAAGGAAGGCAGCAGACGCGCAAATTACCCACGGCCTTGTCTGGGACGTTGTTACCAAAAACAATACTGGACTATATCGAGGGTCTGTAATTGGAATTAGAATTGGCAACCACATCCAATGAAGGCAGCAGACGTGCAAATTACTGACTGCCTTGTCCGGGACAAAGTTACCATAAACAACAATGCTGGACTATATCGAGGGCCTGTGATTGGAATTAGAATTGGCACCAATATCCTACGAAGGCAGCAGACGCGCAAATTACCCACTGTCTTGTCAGGGAAATAGTTACTAAAAACAACAATTGCGATTCTCATATTTACATGACTAGAGAATCTGGATTTCATTAAAGACTCGAAGGCTGACATTATGCATACATCTTTAATGCGGATGCCAGCAGCCGCATCACAATATAACAGTTCCAAAATAGAACAAAGGCAACAACAACAATACTGGACTCTATTGAGGGCTTGGAATTAGAATTAGAATAAGAATAAGAATTGGCAACCACATCCAATGAAGGCAGCAGGCGGGTAAATTACCCACTTCCTTATTGGGGAAGTAGTTACCAAAAACAACAATAATGGGCTCTATTGAGGACCTGTAATTAGAATTAGCATAAGAATTGGCAACCACATATAACGAAGGCAGCAGACGCGCAAATTACCCACTGCCTTGTCAGGGAATTAGTTTCCAAAAACAATAATACTGGACTCTATTTAGAGCTTGGAATTAGAAGTAGAATTAGAATTGGCAACCACATCCAAGGAAGGCAGCAGATGCGCAAATTACCTACTGCCTTGTCGGGGAAGTAGTTACTAAAAACAAAAATACTGGACTCCATTGAGGGCCTGTAATTAGAATTAGATTTAGAATTGGCAAACACATCCAACGAAGGCAGAAGGAGCACAAATTACCCACTGCCTTGTCAGGGATGTAGTTAACAAAAACAACAATACTGTACTCTATCGAGGGTTTGGAATTAGAATTAGAATAACAATAAGAATGGGCAACCACATCCAATGAAGGCAGCAGACGCGCACATTACCCACTGCCTTATTGGGGAAGTAGTTACCAAAAACAACAATACTGGGCTCTATTGAGGGCCTGTAATTAGAATTAGCGTAAGAATTTGCAACCACATATAACGAAGGCAGCTGATGCGCAAATTACCCACCGCCTTGTCGGGGAAGTAGTTTCTAAAAACAATAATAATGGACTCTATCGAGGGCTAGGAATTAGAAGTAGAATAAGAATTAGCAACCACATCCAACGATCCAGGCAAATTACCCACTGCCTTGTTGGGGAAGTAGTTACCAAAAACAACAATACTGGACTCTATTGAGGGCCTGTAATTGGAAATAGAATTATAATAAGAATTGGCAACCACATCCAACAAAGGCAGCAGATGTGCAAATTACCCACTGCCTTGTCGTGGACGTAGTTACCAAAAACAACAATACTGGGCTCTATTGAGGGTCTGTAATTGAAATTAGAATTAGAATAAGAATTGGCAACCACATCCAATGAAGGCAGCAGACGCGCAAATTACCCACTGCCTTGTTGGGGAAGTAGTTACCAAAAACAGAAATACTGGACTCTATCAAGGGCTTGTATTGGAATTATAATTAGAACAAGAATTGGCAACTACATCCAACGAAGACAGCAGATGCGCAAATTACCCACTGCCTTGTCGGGGACGTAGTTACCGAAAACAATAATACTGGACTCTATCGAGACCTTGGAATTAGAATTAGAACAAGAATTGGCAACCGCATCCAACCAAGGCAGCAGACGGGTAAATTACCCACCGTCTTGTCGGGGACGTAGTTACCAAAAACAACAAAACTGGACACTATCGAGCGCTTGGATTTAGAATTAGAATAAGAATAATAATTGGCAACCACATCCAACGAAGGCAGCAGAAGTGCAAATTACCCACTGCCTTATTGGGGAAGTAGTTACCAAAAACAACAATACTGGGCTCTATTGAGGGCCTGTAATTAAAATTAGCATAAGAATTGGCAACCACATATAACGAAGGCAGCAGACGCTCAAAGTACCCACTGCCTTGTCGGGGAAGTAGTTTCCAAAAACAATAATACTGGACTCTATCGAAGGCTTGGAATTAGAAGTAGAATAAACATTGGCAACCACATCCAAAGCAGCTAGTAGACGCGCAACTTACCTATTGCCTTATTGGGGAAGTAGTTACCAAAAACAACAATACTGGGATCTATTGAGGGCCTGTAATTAGAATTAGAATAAGAATTGGCAAACACATCCAACGAAGGCAGCAGGGGCGCAAATTACTTACTGCCTTGTCGGGGACGTAGTTAACAAAAACAACAATACTGGACTCAATTGAGGGCTTGGAATTAGAATTAGAATACGAATAAGAATTGGCAACCACATCCAATGAACGCAGCAGACGCGCAAATTACCCACTGCCTTATTGGGGAAGTAGTTACCAAAAACAACAATACTGGGCTCTATTGAGGGCCTGTAATTAAAATTAGCATAAGAATTGGCAACCACATATAACGAAGGCAGCAGACGCTCAAAGTACCCACTGCCTTGTCGGGGAAGTAGTTTCCAAAAACAATAATACTGGACTCTATCGAAGGCTTGGAATTAGAAGTAGAATAAACATTGGCAACCACATCCAAAGCAGCTAGTAGACGCGCAACTTACCTATTGCCTTGTCGGGGAAGTAGTTACCAAAAACAACAATACTGGACTCTATGAACGGCCTGTAATTGGAATTAGAATTCAAATAAGAATAGGCAATCACATCCAGCGAAGGCAGCAGACACGCAAATTACCCACTGCCTTGTCGGGGACGTAGTTACCAAAAACAACAATACTGAGCTCTATCGATAGCCTGTAATGGAAATTTGGATTGGCTACCACATTCAACTAATGCAGCAGACGCGCAAATTACCAATTGCCTTGTCGGGGAAGTAGTTACCAAAAACGACAATACTGGGCTCTATCGAGGGCCTGTAATTGGTATCAGAATAAGAATTGGCAACCACATCCAACGAAGGCATCAGTCGCGCAAATTACCCACTGCCTTGTCAGGGACGTAGTTACCAAAAACAACAGTACTGGACTATATCGAGGGCCTGTAATTAGAATAAGAATTGGAAACCACATCCAACGAGGGCAGCAGATGCGCAAATAACCCACTGCCTTTTCGGGGAAGTAGTTACTAAAAACAAGCAAGACTGGACTCTATCAAGTGTTTGTATTGGAATAAGAATTAGAACAAGAATTGGCAAACACATCCAACGAAGGCAGCAGATGCGTAAATTACTCACTGTCTTGTCGGGGACGTAGTTACCAAAAACAACAATACTGGACACTATCGAGCGCTTTGATTTAGAATTAGAATAGGAATTGGCAACCACATCCAAAGAAGGTAGCAGACGTGCAAATTACCTACTGCCTTGTCGGGGAAGTAGTTAGCAAAAAAAACAATACTGGACTCTATGAATGGCCTGTAATTGGAATTAGAATTAGAATAAGAATTGACAACAACATCCAATGAAGGCAGCAGATGCGCAAATTACCCACGGCCTTGTTGTGGAAGTCCTTACCAAAAACAACAATACTGGGCTCTCTCGAAGGCCTGTAATTGGAATTAGAATTAGAATAAGAATTGGAAACCACATCCAACAAAAGGCAGCAAACGTGCAAATTACCCACTGCCTTTTTCGGGGACATAGTTACTAAGAACAACAATACAGGACTCTATCAAGGGCTTGTATTGGAATTAGAATTAGAACAATTATTGGCACCACATCCAACGAAGGCAGCAGACGAGCATATTACCCAGTGCCTTGTCAGGGACGTAGTTACCAAAAACAACAATTTTTGGGCTCTATCGATGTTCTGTAATTGGAATTAGAATTAAAATTGGCAACCACATCCAATGAATGCAGCAGACGCGCAAATTACCCACGGCCTTGTCGGGAAAGTAGTAACCAAAAAAAAACAATACTGGGCTCTCTCGAGGGCCTGCAATTGGAATTAGAATTAGAATAAGAATTGGCATCCACATCCAACGAAGGCATCAGATGCGCAAATTACCCACTGCCTTGTCGGGGAAGTGGTTACCAAAAACATTAATACTTGACTCTATCGAGGGCTTGGAATTAGATTTTAAATTAAAAAAAGAATTGGCAACCTCATCCTACAAAGCCAGCAGATGCGCAAATTACCCACTTCCTTGTCTGGGAAGTTTTTTCCAAAAACAATAATAATGGACTGTATCGAGGGCTTGGAATTAGAATTAGAATAAGAATTGGCAACCGCATCCAACGAACGCAGCAGATGCGCAAATTACCCACTGCCTTTTTCGGGAAGTAGTTACCAAAAACAACAATACTGGACTCTATCTAGGGCCTGTAATTGGAATTGGAATTAGAATAAGAATTGGCAACAACATCCAACGAAGGCAGCAGCTCCGCAAATTACCCACTGCCTTGTCGGGGAAGTAGTTACCAAAAACAACAATACTAGGCTCTATCGAGGTCCTGTAATTGGTATTAGAATAAGAATTGGCAACCACATCCAAGGTAGGCAGCAGACGCGCAAATTACCCACGGCCTTGTCTGGGACGTTGTTACCATAAACAATACTGGACTATATCGAGGGCCTGTAATTGGAATTAGAATTGGCACCAACATCCAACGTAGGTAGCAGACGCGAAAATTACCCACTGTCTTGTCAGGGAAGTAGTTACCAAAAACAACAATACTGGACTCTGTTGAGGGCCTGTAATTAGAATAAGAATTGGCAACCACATCCAATGAAGGCAGCAGATGCGCAAATTACCCACTGCCTTGTCGGGGAAGTAGTTACTATAAACAAAAATACTGGACTCTATTGAGGGCCTGTAATTAGAATTAGATTTAGAATTGGCAAACACATCCAACGAAGGCAGCAGACGCGCAAATTAACCACGGCCTTGTCTGGGACGTTGTTACCAAAAACAATAGTGGACTATATCGAGGGTCTGTAATTGGAATTAGAATTGGCAACAACATCCAATGAAGGCAGCAGAAGTGCAAATTACCCACTTCCTTGTCTGGGATAAAGTTACCATAAACAACAATGCTTGACTATATCGAGGGCCTGTAATTGGAAATGGAATTGGCACCAATATCCTACGAAGGCAGCAGACGCGCAAATTACCCACTGTCTTGTCAGGGAAGTAGCTACCAAAAACAATAATACTGGACTCTATCGAGGGCCTATAATTAGAATAAGAATTGGCAACCACATCCAACGAAGGCAGCAGATGCGCAAATTACCGACTGCCTTGTCAGGGAAGTAGTTACTAAAAACAACAATACTGGACTCTATTGAGGGCTTGGAATTAGAATTAGAATAAGAATAAGAATTGGCAACCACATCCAATGAAGGCAGCAGAAGCGTAAATTACCCACTTCCTTATTGGGGAAGTAGTAACCAAAAACAACAATACTGGACTCTATTTAGAGCTTGGAATTAGAAGTAGAATTAGAATTGGCACCAACATCCAACAAAGGTAGCAGACGCGCAAATTACCCACTGTCTTGTCAGGGAAGTAGTTACCAAATACAACAATACTGGACTCTATTGAGGGCCTGTAATTAGAATAGGAATTGGCAACCACATCCAAGGAAGGTAGCAGATGCGCAAATTACCTACTGCCTTGTCGGGGAAGTAGTTACTAAGAACAAAAATACTGGACTCGATTGAGGGTTTGGAATTGGAATTAGAATAAGAATAAGAATTGGCAACCACATCCAACGAAGGCAGCAGGAGCACAAATTACCCACTGCCTTGTCAGGGATGTAGTTAACAAAAACAACAATACTGGACTCTATCGAGGGTTTGGAATTGGAATTAGAATAAGAATAAGAATTGGCAACCACATCCAATGAAGTCAGCAGAACCAGAACATTACCCACTGCCTTATTTAGGACGTAGTTACCAAAAACAACAATACTGGGCTCTATTTTGCAACCACATATAACGAAGGCAGCAGATGCGCAAATTACCCACCATCTTGTCGGGGAAGTAGTTTCTAAAAACAATAATAATGGACTCTATCAAGGGCTAGGAATTAGAAGTAGAATAAGAATTGGCAACCACATCCAATGATCCAGGCTAATTACCCACTGCCTTGTTGAGGAAGTAGTTACAAAAAACAACAATACTGGACTCTATTGATGGCCTGTAATTGGAAATAGAATTAGAATAAGAATTGGCAACCACATCCAACGAAGGCAGCAGATGCCTTGTCCGGGACAAAGTTACCATAAACAATAATGCTGGACTATATCGAGGGCCTGTAATTGGAATTAGAATTGGCACCAATATCCTACGAAGGCAGCAGACGCGCAACTTACTGTCTTGTCAGGGAAGTAGCTACCAAAAACAATAATACTGGACTCTATCGAGGGCCTATAATTAGAATAAGAATTGGCAACCACATCCAACGAAGGCAGCAGATGCGCAAATTACCCATTGCCTTGTCAGGGAAGTAGTTACTAAAAACAACAATACTGGACTCTGTTGAGGGCTTGGAATTAGAATTAGAATAAGAATGAGAATTGGCAACCACATCCAATGAAGGCAGCAGAAGCGTAAATTACCCACTACCTTATTGGGGAAGTAGTTACCAAAAACAACAATACTTGGCTCTATTGAGGGCCTGTAATTAGAATTAGCATAAGAACTGGCAACCACATATAACGAAGGCAGCAGACGCGCAAATTAACCACTGCCTTGTCGGGGAATTAGTTTCCAAAAACAATATTACTGGACTCTATTTAGAGCTTGGAATTAGAATAGAATTAGAATTGGCACCAACATCCAACGAAGGTAGCAGACGCGCAAATTACCCACTGTCTTGTCAGGGAAGTAGTTACCAAAAACAACAGTACTGGACTCTATTGAGGGCCTGGAATTAGAATTAGAATAAGAATAAGAATTGTCAACCACATCCAACGAAGGCAGCAGACGCGCAAATTACCCACTGACTTGTCTGGGACGTTGTTACCAAAAACAATACTGGACTATATCGAGGGTCTGTAATTGGAATCAGAATTGGCAACCACATCCAATGAAGGCAGCAGACGTGCAAATTACCCACTGCCTTGTCCGGGACAAAGTTACCATAAACAATAACGCTGGACTATATCGAGGGCCTGTAATTGGAATTAGAATTGGCACAAATATCCTACGAAGGCAGCAGATGCGCAACTTACTGTCTTTTCAGGGAAGTAGCTACCAAAAACAATAATACTGGACTCTATCGAGGGCCTATAATTAGAATAAGAATTGGCAACCACATCCAACGAAGGCAGCAGATGCACAAATTACCCATTGCCTTGTCAGGGAAGTAGTTACTAAAAACAACAATACTGGACTCTATTGAGGGCTTGGAATTAGAATTAGAATAAGAATGAGAATTGGCAACCACATCCAATGTAGGCAGCAGAAGCGTACATTACCCACTACCTTATTGGGGAAGTAGTTACCAAAAACAACAATACTGGGCTCTATTGAGGGCCTGTAATTAGAATTAGCATAAGAATTGGCAACCACATATAACGAAGGCAGCAGACACGCAAATTAACCACTGCCTTGTCGGGGAATTAGTTTCCAAAAACAATATTACTGGACCCTATTTAGAGCTTGGAATTAGAATAGAATTAGAATTGGCACCAACATCCAACGAAGGTAGCAGACGCGCAAATTACCCACTGTCTTGTCAGGGAAGTAGTTACCAAAAACAACAATACTGGACTCTATTGAGGGCCGTGCAAATTACCCACTGCTTGTCCGGGACAAAGTTACCATAAACAATAATGCTGGACTATATCGAGGGCCTGTAATTGGAATTAGAATTGGCACCAATATCCTACGAAGGCAGCAGACGCGCAACTTACTGTCTTGTCAGGGAGGTAGCTACCAAAAACAATAATACTGGACTCTATCGAGGGCCTATAATTAGAATAAGAATTGGCAACCACATCCAACGAAGGCAGCAGATGCGCAAATTACCCATTGCCTTGTCAGGGAAGTAGTTACTAAAAACAACAATACTGGACTCTATTGAGGGCTTGGAATTAGAATTAGAATAAGAATGAGAATTGGCAACCACATCCAATGAAGGCAGCAGAAGCGTAAATTACCCACTACCTTATTGGGGAAGTAGTTACCAAAAACGACAATACTGGGCTCTATTGAGGGCCTGTAATTAGAATTAGCATAAGAATTGGCAACCACATATAACGAAGGCAGCAGACGCGCAAATTAACCACTGCCTTGTCGGGGAATTAGTTTCCAAAAACAATAATACTGGACTCTATTTAGAGCTTGGAATTAGAATAGAATTAGAATTGGCACCAACATCCAACGAAGGTAGCAGACGCGCAAATTACCCACTGTCTTGTCAGGGAAGTAGTTACCAAAAACAACAATACTGGACTCTATTGAGGGCCTGCAATTAGAATAGGAATTGGCAACCACATCCAAGGAAGGCAGCAGATGCGTAAATTACCTACTGCCTTGTCGGGGAAGTAGTTACTAAAAACAAAAATACTGGACTCCATTGAGGGCCTGTAATTAGAATTAGATTTAGAATTGGCAAACACATCCAATGAAGGCAGCAGGAGCACAAATTACCCACTGCCTTGTCAGGGATGTAGTTAACAAAAACAACAATACTGGACTCTATCGAGGGTTTGGAATTAGAATTAGAATAAGAATAAGAATTGGCAACCACATCCAATGAAGGCAGCAGACGCGCACATTACCCACTGCCTTATTGGGGAAGTAGTTACCAAAAACAACAATACTGGGCTCTATTGAGGGCCTGTAATTAGAATTTGCGTAAGAATTTGCAACCACATATAACGAAGGCAGAAGATGCGCAAATTACCCACCGCATTGTGGGGGAAGTAGTTTCTAAAAACAATAATAATGGACTCTATCGAGGGCTAGGAATTAGAAGTAGAATAAGAATTGGCAACCACATCCAACGATCCAGACAAATTACCCACTGCCTTGTTGGGGAAGTAGTTACCAAAAACAACAATACTGGACTCTATTGAGGGCCTGTAATTGGAAATAGAATTAGAATAAGAATTGGCAACCACATCCAACGAAGGCAGCAGATGTGCAAATTACCCACTGCCTTGTCGTGGACGTAGTAACCAAAAACAACAATACTGGGCTCTATTGAGGGTCTGTAATTGGAATTAGAATTAGAATAAGAATTGGCAACCACATCCAACGAAGGCAGCAGATGTGCAAATTCCCCACTGCCTTGTCGTGGACGTAGTTACCAAAACAACAATACTGGGCTCTATTGAGGGTCTGTAATTGGAATTAGAATTAGAACAAGCATTGTCAACCACATCCAACGAAGACAGCAGATGCGCAAATTACCCACTTCCTTGTCGGGGACGTAGTTACTGAAAACAATAATACTGGACTCTATCGAGACCTTGGAATTAAAATTAGAATAAGAATAAAAATTGGCAACCACATCCAATGAAGGCAGCAGATGCGCATATTACCAACTGCCTTGTCGGGAAGTAGTTTCCAAAAACAATAATAATGGACACTATTAAGGGCTTGGAATTAGAATTAGAATAAGAATTGGCAACCACATCAAATGAACGCAGCAGATGCGCAAATTACCCACTGCCTTTTTGGGGAAGTAGTTACCAAAAACAACAATACTGGACTCTATCAAGGGCCTGTAATTGGAATTAGAATTAGAATAAGAATTGGCACCCACATCCAATGAAGGTAGCAGACGAGCAAATTACCCACTGCCTTGTCGGGGACGTAGTTGCCAAAGCCAACAATACTGGGCTCTATCGAGGGTCAGTAATTGGAATTAGAATTAGAATAAGAATTGGCAACCACATCCAATGAAGGCAGCAGACGCGCAAATTACCCACAGCCTCATCGGGGAAGTAGTTACCAAAAACAACAATACTGGGCTCTATTGAGGGCCTGTAATCAGAATAAGAATTGACAACCACATCCAACAAATGCAGCAGATGCGCAAATTACCCACTGCCTTGTCGGGGACGTAGTTAACAAAAACAACAATACTGGATTGTATTGAGCGCTTGGATTCAGAATTAGAATAAGAATAAGAACTGGCAACCACATCCAATGAAGGCAGCAGACGCGCAAATTACCCACAGCCTCATCGGGGAAGTAGTTACCAAAAACAACAATACTGGGCTCTATTGAGGGCCTGTAATTAGAATTAGAATAAGAATACGAATTGGCAACCACATCCAATGAACGCAGCAGACGCGCAAATTACCCACTGCCTTATTGGGGAAGTAGTTACCAAAAACAACAATACTGGGCTCTATTGAGGGCCTGTAATTAGAATTAGCATAAGGATTGGCAACCACATATAACAAAGGCAGCAGACGCTCAAATTACCCACTGCCTTGTCGGGGAAGTAGTTTCCAAAAACAATAATACTGGACTCTATCGAAGGCTTGGAATTAGAAGTAGAATAAACATTGGCAACCACATCCAAAGCAGGTAGCAGACGCGCAGATTACCTACTGCCTTGTCGGGGAAGTAGTTACCAAAAACAACAATACAGGACTCTATGAACGGCCTGTAATTGGAATTAGAATTTGAATAAGAATAGGCAACCACATCCAGCGAAGGCAGCAGACACGCAAATTACCCACTGCCTTGTCGGGGACGTAGTTACCAAAAACAACAATACTGGGCTCAATCGAGGGTCTGTAATTGGAATTATAATTAGAATAAGAATTGGCAACCACATCCAACGAAGTCAGCAGAAGCACAAATTACCCACTGCCTTGTCGAGTAAGTAGTTACTAAAACAACAATAGTGAGCTCTATCCAGAGCCTGTAATGGAAATTTGAATTGGCTACCACATTCAACGAAGGCATTAGACGCGCAAATTACCCACTGCCTTGTCGGGGAAGTAGTTACCGAAAACAACAATACTGGGCTCTATCGAGGGCCTGTAATTGGTATCAGAATAAGAATCGGCAACCACATCCAAAGAAGGCATCAGTCGCGCAAATTACCCACTGCCTTGTCAGTGATGTTGTTACCAAAAACAACAATACTGGACTATATCGAGGGCCTGTAATTGGAATTAGAATCGGCAACCACATCCAATGATGGCAGCAGACACGCAAATTGCCCATTACCTTGTCGGGGACGTAGTTACCAAAAACAACAGTACTGGACTATATGGAGGGCCTGTAATTAGAATAAGAATTGGCAACCACATCCAACGAGGGCAGCAGATGCGCAAATTACCCTCTGCCTTTTCGGGGAAGTAGTTACTAAAAACAAGCAATACTGGACTCTATCAAGGGCTTGTATTGGAAAAAGAATTAGAACAAGAATTGACAACCACATCCAACGAAGGCGCTAGATGCGTAAATTACCCACTGTCTTGTCGGGGACGTAGTTACCAAAAACAACAATACTGGACACTATCAAGCACTTTGATTTAGAATTAGAATAAGAATTGGCAACCACATCCAAAGAAGGTAGCAGATGTGCAAATTACCTACTGCCTTGTCAGGGAAGTAGTTAGCAAAAAAAACAATACTGGACTCTATGAATGGCCTGTAATTGGAATTAGAATTAGAATAAGAATTGGCAACCACATCCAATGAAGGCAGCAGATGCAAAAATTACCCACGGCCTTGTGGTGGAAGTCGTTACCAAAAACAACAATACTGGGCTCTCTCGAATGCCTGTTATTGGAGTTAGAATTAGAATAAGAATTGGCAACCACATCCAACAAAAGGCAGCAGACGTGCAAATTACCCACTGCCTTTTTCAGGAACATAGTTACCAAGAACAACAATACAGGACTCTATCAAGGGCTTGTATTGGAATTAGATTTAGAACAAGTATTGGCAACCACATCCAACGAAGCCAGCAGACGTGCATATTACCCAGTGCCTTCTCAGGGACGTAGTTACCAAAAACAACAATTCTGGACTCTATCGAGGTTCTGTAATTGGAATTAGAATTAGAATTGGCAACCACATCCAATGAATGCAGCAGACACGCAAATTACCCACAGCCTTGTCGGGAAAGTAGTTACCAAAAACAACAATACTGGGCTCTCTCGAGGGCCTGTAATTGGAATTAGAATAAGAATAAGAATTGGCAACCACATCCAACGAAGGCATCAGACGCGCAAATTACCCACTGCCTTGTCGGGGACGTAGTTACCAAAAACAATAATAATGGACTCTATCGAGAGCTTGGAATTAGATTTAAAATTAGAATAAGAATTGGCAACCTCATCCAACGAAGGTAGCAGATGTGCAAATTACCCACTGTCTTGTCAGGGAAGTAGTTACCAAAAACAACAATACTGGACTCTATTGAGGGCCTGTAATTGGAATTAGATTTAGAATTGGTAAACACATCCAACGAAGGCAGCAGGAGCACAAATTACCCACTGCCTTGTCAGGGACATAGTTAACAAAAACAAAAATACTGGACTCTATTGAGGGCTTGGAATTAGAATTAGAATAAGAATAAGAATTGGCAACCACATCCAAAGAAGGCAGCAGATGTGCAAATTACCCACTGCCTTGTCGTGGACGTAGTTACCAAAAACAACAATACTGGGCTCTATTGAGGGTCTCTAATTGGAATTAGAATTAGAATAAGAATTGGCAACCACATCCAAGTAAGGAAGCAGACGCGCAAATTACCCACTGCCTTGTTGGAGAAGTAGTTACCAAAAACAGAAATACTGGACTCTATCAAGGGCTTGTATTGGAATTAGAATTGGAACAAGAATTGGCAACTACATCCAACGAAGGCAGCAGACCCGCAAATTGCCCACTGCCTTGTCGGGGACGTAGTTACCAAATACAACAATACTGGACTCTATCGAGGGCCTGTAATTAGAATTGGAATTGGCAACCACATCCAACAAAGGCAACAGATGCACAAATTACCCACTGGCTTATCGGGGAAGTAGTTACTAAAAACGACAATACTAGACTCTATTGAGGGACTGTAATTAGAATTAGATTTAGAATTGGCAAACACATCCAACGAAGGCAGCAGACTCGCAAATTACCCACTGCCTTCACGGGGACATAGTTAACAAAAACAACGATACTGGACTCTATCGAAGCACTTGGAATTAGAATTAAAATAAGAATAAGAATTGGCAACTACATCCAATGAAGGCAGCAGACAGTCAAATTACCCACTGCCTTATCAGGGAAGTAGTTACCAAAAACAACAATACTGGGCTCTGTTGAGGGCCTGTAATTAGAATTAGAATAATAGTTGGCAGCCACATATAACGAAGGCAGCAGACGCGCAAATTACCCACTGCCTTGTAGGGGCAATAGTTTCCAAAAGCAATAATAATGGACTCTATCGAGGGCTTAGAATTAGAATTATAATAAGAATTGGCAAACACATCCAACAAAGGTAGCAGACGTGCAAATTACCTACTGCCTTGTCGGGTAAATAGTTATCAAAAACAACAATACTGGGCTCTCTCTTGAGGGCTGGTAATTGGAATTAGAATAAGAATTGGCAACCACATCCAACAAAGGCAGCAGACCTGCATATTACTCACTGCCATGTCGGGGACGTAATTACCAAAAACAACAATTCTGGACTCTATCATGTTCTTTAATTGGAATTAGAATTAGAATAAGAATTGGCAACCACATCCAAAGAAGGCATCAGATGCGCAAACTACCCACTGCCTTGTCGGGGACGTAGTTACCAAAAACAATGAAACTGGACTCTATTGAAGCCTTGGAATTAGAATTAGAATAAGAATAAGAATTGACAACCACAATCAATAAAGGCAGCAGATGCGCAAATTACCCCCTGCCTTGTCGGTGCAGTAGTTACCAAAAAAAACAATGCTGAGCTCTATTGCAGGCCTGTAATTAGAATAAGAATTGGCAACCTCATCCAATGAAGCCAGCAGATGCGCAAATTACCCACTTCCTTGTCTGGAAAGTAGTTTAAAAAAACAATAATAATGGACTCTATCGAGGGTTTGGAATTAGAATTAGAATAAGAATTGGCAACCACATCTAACGAATGCAGCAGATGCACAAATTACCCACTGCCTTTTTGGGAAAGTAGTTACCAAAAACAACAATACTGGACTCTATCAAGGGCCTGAAATTGGAATTAGAATTAGAATAAGAATTGGCAACCACATCCTACGAAGGCAGCAGACATGCAAATTACCCACTGCCTTGTCGGGGACGTAGTTACCAAAAACAACAATACTGGGATCTATCGAGGGCCTGTAAATGGTATTAGAATAAGAATTGGCAACCATATCCAACGAAGGCAGCAGACGCGAAAATTACCCACGGCCTTGTCTGGGACCTTGTTATCAAAAACAATACTGGACTATATCAAGGACCTGTAATTGGAATTATAATTGGCAACCATATCCAATGTAGGCAGCAGACGTGCAAATTACCCACTGCCTTGTCCGGGACAAAGTTACCATAAACAACAATACTGGACTATATGGAGGGCCTGTAATTGGAATTAGAATCGGCACCAACATCCAAAGAAGGCAGCAGACGCGCAAATTACCCACTGTCTTGTCAGGGAAGTAGTTACCAAAAACAACAATACTAGACACTATTGAGGGCCTGTAATTAGAATAAGAATTGGCAACAACATCCAACGAAGGCAGCAGATGTGCAAATTACCCACTGCCTTGTCCGGGAAGTAGTTACTCTGTTCTGGGCAACGATACCACAACACCTACTTGGATATAAAACGTTCCATAATCCAGCCATCCAAGGAGTTATGGGCAGACCAAAGGGTGGTTTGGCAGTTTATGTCGCAAACACTCTGTCCCCCCTAACTATTTGTATGCTTAAAGAAGACCCAAGCTACCAAACACTACAATTAAATTTTAACAAAAACAGTACCTTTATTCTGATCAATTACTATAACAATTGCGAAGCAAAGGACTGTATAAAATTATTAAGTGAAGTTACCACTTTTTTAGAATCCCTTCAAAATGATTTACATTCAACCACCGTATACATAATTTGGGGTGGAGATTTTAACACCGCATTATGCCCAAACTACAATAATGGGAATTGTGGCCTGTTGGATGATCATGGTCACCCACTGACGCATTTTGTACATTCCACTAGTGGGAATAAACTAAACAAGTGCCTTTTTTCCTTAGAACTTGAGTACGCAAACAATCTAGTTGAGCCCCCCATAGATTTCTCCCCAACGTTTCATGGCAGAGGGGCAGCAACCACAATAGACTATATCTTGATTTCACAGACTCTGAAGGGCCAATTGAGCAACTTCCTTACTGGGACAGATGTGAATAGCGATCACTATTCCATTAGTGTAATATTTTCACCAAAAAATGTTAAGACCCATAAAGCTATTACCTGCCATCTAATGCAAAGCTCCTTAACCATGAACAAGGCGAATGGCTTTTCAGTCAAGTGGGCCAAGGTCGACCCAGCAAAAATCACGGAAGGGGTTCTTGATAAAGCCGCTCCCTGGGTTCACGACTGCTTATCTGTTGATGCTTCGCCCAAAACAACTGTGACAAGTTTCCAAAACTTTTTAGAGGTCATTGGGGAGGAGTTTATCTGCAAATCCAGGATTAAAAAACCCAACTCCGAAAGATGGTTCAATGTAAACTGTCGTAAGGCTCTCTCAAACCTAAAGGCCGCCCTCTGTAGTCCTCTGAGGGACATTGCAGAAATCTCCAAATTACGGAAACTCTATAATATAGCCAGAGTGGATCGCAGGAAAGAAATTAAGAACAATCTGTGGGCACAGCTACATCTTAGTTGCCTTAACAAAGACAGCGCTCTCTTTTGGCAAGTCCTCAGATCTCCATTTCTGGCTGATTCCTCGAAGGCCCAACATCTGGACGTGGCTATCACTGCTGACGAATGGGTTTCCCATTTCTCGAAAATCTTTGGAACTTTTGAAGCAGTCCTCTCTGAAGATGAACAGAGAAATGGCAACGTGCCAGGGAGGATTACCTATCCGATTAATCTAACCTTCACTCACGGAGAGGTCAACAAAGCCCTAAAGGCGTCCAAACCGGGCAAGGCCCCAGGACCCGACGGTGTGCCCTTAGATTTCTTTTTACACAACCTTGAACTTTGGTCACCCCTCCTCACTCAGGTCCTCTGTGCTGTAACATCTACCGGGCTTCTAAAGTCTTGGTCGACATCAATCCTGCTGCCTATTTTCAAAAAGGGTGACTGCAACGACCCAGTCTGCTACAGGCCTATTTCCCTCCTGGACTCCATAGGCAAAGTTGCAGGCCGGGTGATACTGGACCGACTACAATCCTGGGCCCAGTCAAATAACATCATGACCGACCTGCAATATGGCTTCCAGAAGGGTCTTGGAACCGTAGAGCAGGCTCTGAACCTTGTCCTTTTGACAGGGAAATACTCAGCAGCGAAAGGGGGCAACATCTTCCTAGTGTATGTCGACCTTAGTGCAGCTTTTGACTGTGTCCAGCATTCCAAACTGTGGGCCATTTTAAGCGATCTCAAAGTGGAACCAGCCCTTATAGCCTTTTTACGAGAACTCTATGGGGATGCAACGGCGTCTGTTAGATTTGGAGTAAATGGTGAGTTGTCTCCATCCTTTTCCATCAAAAAAGGGGTAAGGCAGGGCTGTGTACTGGCTCCCTTCCTGTTCAACCTTTATACCAACGGTCTCGAGCAGGCCATGCTTGAAGGGAGCCAGGATTTACCCCAGATCAAACATCGTTCTATACCAAAGCTGCTCTACCCAGATGACTCCGTCATTTTTGCAAGGTCACTCAATCAATTACAAAAGCAGCTTGATAAATACTCTTCTTTCATGGGTTCCCTTGGTCTCAAAATTAACATAAAAAAGACATTTACTATGCATATTGGCCCCAAGGTAAAGAAACCCAGAGCGATTGTTGTGGAAAAGTCAAGACTTGAAAAGACGTCTGCCTACCCATATTTGGGGATATTGGTGGACGACTCTCTAAACTGGCGGCAGGCCACTGCCAGCAGAAAACTCCTTTTCCAGCGAGCAACCAAGGCCCTGCTCTCCTTCTCCAGGAAACTAGGTAAACCTGCTCCCCAAGAACTTTTAAAAATCTTCTACGCTAAATGTCATAGCGTGGCCACTTACGGCGCAGGCGTTTGGGGCCATGGTCCAATTGATTCGATCCAAGTGGTAGAAAACGGGTTCGCTAAATACTTGTTGGCCCTTCCACAAAGCGCTCAAAATGATGCTACCCACAACGAGCTTGGAATGGATTATATCACGGACTACATACGTGTCCAACCAATTCTTCTATGGCAACGTATATGGTCAAAACCAAAATGTCATCTGACTCGCTCGCTGATTGAGGACTGTACGGCCTTAACAAACTGGCGGAGGATCCCCTGGCTAGCATATGTGGAGAACTTCTTTAAAGACTTAGGTCGGAGCTCATATTTTGATGACCCACCGAGTGTGGAGGATATATCCCGGAAAGATCTAAAGAAAATTAGCATGGACCACTTAAGAGAACTACGGAGTACAACCGAGATTCAAAAACACTCTAATCTACAAATCCAAGCAATTCAACCAGTCAATTTTATACAACCGTATTTAACATATTATTTGTCTAATTTTGAAAAATATCTTTTGACAAGATTTTGTTTTAATACATTCTTTCGACTGGTTTCCTTTCCTCGAATACAGTATTGGTCGAAAGACATTATGAACTGTCCGTGTGATGGAGTATCGACCCAATCAACCCTTCACATTATTTTCTTCTGCTCATATTATAAGACCCCACGCAGAACTTGGATACTACCACTTCTTCGATCATTTGGTCATAGGTCCTGTCACACAGCTTACCTTTCTCTACAACTTTTGAACTCAACCTATTCTGCTAAATGTATAGCCACATTCCTAAAAACCACTATCAAAATAAGAGAAACTCTTGCTTGATTTAAGTGTTTTCGTGTAAATGCATATATGTTTTACTTCTTTGCTATGTAAAATAATTTTTATTTCTCATAAGTTTTTATTTGTACTTTTTATGGTTGCAAATAAGTGGTAACCGAATAAAAGGAATTAAACTAAACTAAACTAAAAACAACAATACTGTAATTGGAATTAGAATAAGAATTGGCAACCACATCCAATGAAAGCAGCAGACGAGCAAATTACCCACTGCCTTGTCTGGGAGGTAGTTGCCAAAACCAACAATATTGGGCTCTATCGAGGGTCAGTAATTGCAATTAGAATTAGAATAAGAATTTGCAACCACATCCAACGAAGTCAGCAGGAGCGCAAATTACCCACTGCCTTGTCGGGGAAGTAGTTACCAAAAACAACAATACTGGGTTCTATCGAGGGCCTGTAATTGGTATTAGAATAAGAATTGGCAACCACATCCAACGAAGGCAGCAGACACGCAAATTACCCACGACCTTGTCTGGGACGTTGTTTCCAAAAACAATACTGGACTATATTGAGGGTCTGTAATTGGAATTAGAGTTGGCAACCACATCCAATGAAGGTAGCAGACGCGCAAATTACTCACTGTCTTGTCAGGGAAGTAGCTACCAAAAACAATAATACTGGACTCTATTGAGGGCCTATAATTAGAATAAGAATTGGCAACCACATCCAACGAAGGCAGCAGACGTGCAAATAACCCACTGCCTTGTCCGGGACAAAGTTACCATAAACAACAATGCTGGACTATATCGAGGGCCTGTAATTGGAATTAGAATGGGCACCAATATCCAACGAAGGTAGCAGACGCGCAAATTACTCACTGTCTTGTCAGGGAAGTAGCTACCAAAAACAATAATACTGCACTCTATTGAGGGTCTATAATTAGAATAAGAATTGGCAACCACATCCAACGAAGGCAGCAGACGCACAAATTACCCACTTCCTTGTCTGGGAAGTAGCTTAAAAAAACAATAATAATGGACTCTATCGAGGTTTTGGAATTAGAATTAGAATAAGAATTGGCAACCACATCTAACGAATGCAGCAGATGCGCAAATTACCCACTGCCTTTTTGGGAAAGTAGTTAACAAAAACAACAATACTGGACTCTATTGAGGGCCTGTAATTAGAATTAGATTTAGAATTGGCAAACACATCCTACGAAGGCAGCAGGCACGCAAATTACCCTATGCCTTGTCGGGGACGTAGTTAACAAAAACAACAATACTGGACTCTATTGAGGGCTTCGAATTAGAATTAGAATAAGAATAAGAATTGGCAACCACATCCAATGAAGGCAGCAGATGCGCAAATTACCCACTTCCTTATTGGGGAAGTAGTTATCAAAAACAACAATACTGGGCTCTATTGAGGGCCTGTAATTACAATTAGCATAAGAATTGGCAACCACATATAGCGAAGGTAGCAGATGCGCAAATTACCCACTGCCTTGTCGGGGAATTAGTTTCCAAAAACAATAATACTGGACTCTATCGAGAGCTTGGAATTAGAAGTAGAATAAGAATTGGCAACCACATCCAACGAAGGGAGCAGACGTGCAAATTACCAACTGTCCTGTTGGGGAAGTAGTTAGGAAAAACAACAATACTGGACTCTATCGAGGATCTGTAATTGGAATTAGAATTGGAATTAGAAAAAGAATTGGCAACCACGTCCAACGAAGGCAGCAGACGCGCAAATTACCCACTGCCTTGTCGGGGTTGTAGTTCCCAAAAACAACAATACTGGACTCTATCAAATGCTTTTATTGGAATTAGAATTAGAACAAGAATTGGAAACCACTTCCAACGAAGGCATCAGACGCGCAAATTACCCACTGCCTTGTCGGGGTTGTAGTTACCAAAAACAACAATACTGGATTCTATTGAGCGCTTGGATTTAGAATTAGAATAAGAATAAGAATTGGCAACCACATCCAATGAAGGCAGCAGACGCGCAAATTACCCACATCCTCATCGGGGAAGTAGTTACCAAAAACAACAATACTGGGCTCTATTGAGGGCCTGTAATCAGAATAAGAATTGACAACCACATCCAACGAATGCAGCAGATGCGCAAATTACCCACTGCCTTGTCGGGGACGTAGTTAACAAAAACAGCAATACTGAATTCTATTGAGCGCTTGGATTTAGAATTAGAATAAGAATAAGAATTGGCAACCACATTCAATGAAGGCAGCAGATGCGCAAATTACCCACAGCCTCATCGGGGAAGTAGTTACCAAGAACAGCAATACTGGGCTCTATTGAGGGCCTGTAATTAGAATTAGAATAAGAATTGGCAACCACATATAACAATAAAATTCACAAACATAATGAAAATGTCTTGCTATACTATTTAAAATATAAAGTCATGCCCTTTTTTAAGAAAAATGTATATGACCAAACAAAATACCAAATTATCCAATCTTCATGACATCACTAGAGTATGACACCTTTTTTATCATTGAAATGTTAAAGTCAAACCTGATGACTCCATTAGGTCCATTGCAATTTTCAATGGATAATTCTCCAGAAATATTTCAGTAATAAAAATCTGGGCAACTGGCAGCTGACTTATGTAAAATTCTGCAAACTGAAAACAGAGTTAAAAATGTATATGTTGTACAAATGTCCAACCTGAATTTTAATTTACAGAAAAACAATTGTTCGCAACAGGATTGGGGTTGAAAAGCACCATAGTAGTGGTCAGACAAAATCATATGCAAATTGCAATATGATTCCGACTGGCACTATAGACACGTTCAGTAGACGTTCACAAATGTCATCCCTAAAAACTCTCTTTCCTATTTACTAGTAAGCTATTAAGATAAAGTAATGTATCTTTAACAAATTAAGATTTAAAAAAACCATAATGGAAGTATAATTACCAGCATGCAAAAAACTGCACAATTGTAGCTGACCTGTAGCTTTTGGTTACATTCTACGACTAACTGCCATTGATCATAGTCAGGACACTTCAATTGCTGTAGGAAAACGCTTTAGGGACCTAAAAATGGTTATAGTAAATATGTCGCTTTTTTTAATTTCATAAAGAGAAATCGTATTGGCAATTTTATATTTATGCAATAGAAGAAATATTAAAGAGATAACTGAGATTTTTTTAGGGAAAGGTTACCTTCAATTTAGTAAAAACTATTGATAAGTTTGAATTTTGTTACTCAGTGAATCATGAACAATTATTGTCTTGGTTAATGGTTTCAAAATCTATAAAAACATTATAGAAATAAGATTTTTAGTATGGAGAGTTTACATTTTATAGTACAGATGTCTACTCTAGATACATTACAAAATTATTTAAGAATATAAGACTTTAAATTATTTGGAAAAAAAATGGAGACACTTTAAACTATTACAACCAGTCATATTTTCCAACAATAACGGACCGATAAATGTTGAAAAATGTGCTCTTACCAGAAGTATCCAATAACAGCCAGTATTTGTCGGACAAAAAACAATGTCCTTTTTCTCAAAAGGTACCTGTAGAGTTAAAAATGCAATCATGAATAACTTCACATTATAATCCAAATACATACATATAGACTTACAACAATTCGAAAATGTGAATAGAAATGCAATATATATTCAAAATAAACAAACTTCCCTTGAAAAAAATCTTACAATTGTCATAGTCTTCTAAACATTACTCGATTCTATTCCCAAACATTAATTCAACGAATCACTGACTTTCAATATTCCTTTGCACCTGTAACTCTGAAAAGTCACATAACAGATATGAATATTTACCCGAAAAGCAGAAGAGCGATATTTGCCCAGGAATATACAGGACAACACTGTTGCTGAGATTGCTAAACACTAAGGTTAAAATAAAAGGTTTTCAGTACACACAATGATGAAGAATTATTATTTATGGCTAGGTAACTGGTCATAAACAACTAAAGAGTGACAGTACGTGCAAGACACACAGTGTACTGGTACATCATTACACCACACATCTAAATTATGTCCCATTACTTAAAAAAGGTACCCTTTAATAGATTACCTTTAACGCTCGATTTATAAGGCCTCAACATGTCGAGACTACGTGTTCTACGTAAAGGCATGTTGCTACCATTGACTAACTTTACATGCTTTCCTTGCATTTCGGAAATACAGTAGGGTCCAGTAAAGTTGTGCTCCACAATTCCTCCTTTGCTCTTTGTTCGACTGCAATTTTTTAGAAGTACTAAATCTCCTTCTCTGAAGGTGCACAGTTTATTTTTCTTGGAAAATCTATTTTTATATGTTTCTTCCTGCTTTTCTTGGGCAAGCTCAATATTCTGCTCTGTCTGCTTCTGCAACTCTGCTTTTCTAATGTTCTTTTCTGCGATAAGGCCTGCATATTCGCATTCTGTTGGTAGTACAAACTCAAGCTAATAAAGGAAACATAAAACTCAATCATTGTTATTTACCATTTAAAAATATATACTTTATAAATACATTTTATGACAAAAACAGAAAAATTAGCACAGCAAAAAATAGATGTCATGTTTCAAGTATTCAACAAGTAAATGTATGTATAAATACATACCACATAAATGTGCAGATTAAAATACACATTGGAGTACTCGAAATTTCACATTGCAATAATAAATCAATTCTCAGAAAATTATACTACCGTCAACGGTGAATTATTTAGACAGCCTACGCAATCCATGCTTCTGAAACCATCAGGATACACATTACAGCTTACATAATCCAGAAGGTCTTGGTACTTAGTGGCATCTATTTCTATTTCAAACAAAGACAAACAGGAAAAAAGTGAAGAGAATTGCATGATAGATGTAAAGAACACATTTTACATGCTCACTTTCAATTACAAAGATGTAAATAACGATAAAGGTGTACGGATACACAATTACTAAAACAACTGTCACTCCGTCTTCACAACTCAATCCGCCCACGAACTTTAAGCGAGGGACAAAGAGTACCTACCATTACATGTGAGGAAGCCTTTGGGGTTATGGCACGTACAATTTATAAGAATAGAGGCCTGGGTGGACCATGTGATGCAGCAATAACTATTACAATCATGCATGTACAATTTATAGGAATAGAAGCCTAGGAGGGCCACGTGATGCAGCAACCACTATTACAATGACGGGAGGATTAAGAGGGAGCACATTACATTAAGTTCAGGATTAGACATGCATGATATTTAAAAAATAGGTCAGGAACGGCCACGCAGCGCTGGAATAAATATGAAATTCAAGGGGGGATTTAGTGATTGGCCCACCACAGAACTAGGATTAAACCTTACACTACCATTACATGCGAGGAAACACAGGGCACGTGGCGCACCACAAAAATGTGACACAGAAATTCACAAGTATCAATTTCCTGAGCGGGAGAAATCTTACATTACCTTTGGGGTATGCCATTCACAATTTATAAGAATAGAAGCCTGGGAGAGCCACGTGACGCAGCAATGACTATTACAACCATGCACGCACGATTCAAAAGAATAGAGGCCTAGGAGGACCATGTGACGCAGCAATAACTACTGCAATCACGGGAGGATTAAGAGGGAGCACATTACATTAAGTTCAGCATCAGACATGCATGATTGGCCCACCACAGAACTAGGATTAAACCTTACACTACCACTACATGCGAGAAAGCACAGGGCACGTGGCGCAGCACAAAAATGCAACTCAGATATTCACAAGAATCAATTTCCTGAGCGGGAGAAAACTTACATTAACTTCGGGGCATGCACAATTTATAAGAATAGAGGCCTGGGAAAGCCACATGACCCAACAATAACTAATATAATCATGAATGCATGATTTAAAAGAATAGAGGCCTGGGAGGACCATGTGACGCAGAAATAACTATTACAATCATGCACGCACGATTTATAAAAATAGAGGCTTGGGAGGACCATGTGACGCAGCAATAACTACTGCGATCATGCACGCACAATTTATAAGAATAGATGCCTGGGAGGGCCACTTGACACAGCATTAACTATTACAATCATGCATGCGCGATTTATAAGAATGGAGGCCGGGGAGGGCCAGGTGACGCAGCAATAACTATTACAATCATGCACTCATGAATTAAAAGAATAGAGGCCTTGTGGACGACGTGACGCAGCAATACCTATTACAATCATGCACGTACGATTTATAAGAATACAGGCCTGGGAGGGCCACGTGATTCAGCAATAACTATTACAATCATGCACACATGATTTAAATGAATAGAGGCCTGAGAGGGCCACGTGACGCAGCAATAATTATAACAATCATGTACGCACAATTTATAAGATTAGAGGCCTGGGAAGACCACGTGACGCAGCAATAACTATTACAAACACGGGAGGGATAAGAGGGAGCACATTACATTAAGTTCAGCGTCAGACGTGGCACAGCACAAAAATGCAACACAGAAATACACGACGATGTACGGGAAGCAATATAGTATTCATAGTTACAGTATAGACAATTACAAACATAATGCACATTTCTCACCTTGCAAGGACAGGAAAAAGATGAGGTATGCACTCGATGAACCCGACAACTGAGGTATGCACACAATGAACTGGACGAATGAGGTATGCACTCACATAATTTAACATCATCATTATCGCAGGTTCTTCACCCGCTCAGTCCAGGCCCCCTTGTTCGGTAGTTTGGGCATGTATGCAGCTTTAGAAGCACTAGGACCGACCATCACAGAGGTTGGGATGGGAGAAACTCTAAAATGGCATAGAGCACGTGCGCCCTGTCTATTTTATAGTTAGGGTCACGCGTGTAGTAACGGATACACTGGATGTGTGTGGTGTGGGTATATACCAGCCATGAGGGAGTGTATGTTCCATTCTGCCAACTAGACCTGGAACTAAGAAATTACTACAATGGAAATCTGGCCATGTAGTGTTGTTGTGTTTTTTCTGGTTGCATAAGCGGAGTGGGCTGGCCTGACATACATTAGTGCTGAGCAAGTCTCTGAAGCATGATTCCGGAGCTATGGGCATGATGCCCTCGTGAGCTTACCCGGGTCTTAAAAGTAAATATGTCATTATATCTGTAAAGTTCCACAACTTGGCCAACATGTAAGGTACAGGGTGTCACTGACTGTATATTTGCTGTACAAATGTACAAGACGTCACGCGAAAGCACCAATGCGACTTGTAATGTCAAAACATATCTGTGATGTGTATCAAAGGTTACATTAGCATGAGAGGAGGTCTGCCACTCTTTCACAAGGATGATGTCATCAGTAATGTCATTTGAGATGTCATCAGTCTTGTCATGAGTGATGTCACTGACAATGTCATGAGTGATGGAATATGGCACGTCATCAGCAGTGGATTGCGGGCGCGCGAGTTATAGTTAGCTGAACTAACTATAACGGGGGAATTTCAATGGTTTTGTATGAGTGAAATGTCCAGCTAACTATAAAATGTGTGAAACCTATGATTATTTCAGCTAAAATATATCAGTGAGCAAGGACGTCATGTCCGAAACGCATCTGATGGCTTGCACCACAATGGATTAAATCATCTTTAAATATTCAAGACTGACTTTTGGCGTTATTTTGTAGTCTGCAAACCTGTCAGTGCAACAAAGCACTATTGGAGACAAGTTGGAGAGTCATATATATATATATTCACTGAAAAAACCATAGGTTTGACACGAGTTATAGTTAGCTGGAAATTTTACTCGCATAAAACCATTGAAATTCCCACGTTATAGTTAGTTGGACTCACTATAACTTGCGCGTGCAATGCACTGCTGATGACGTCACATATTACATCACTCATGACATGGTCAGTGACATCACTCATGACATCACTGATGACACCATCCAGTGAATGTGTGTCTTTCCGAAAAATAAATATGTGTTACATATGTATATGTAAAAGTTGATGGAAGAATAAATGTTTAAATAAGTGTTTACATGGATGTTTAAAAAAAAATAGATTGGTTAACTGGCTTATTAAGTGTATCTTAGTGAATACATATATTAGTGAGTAATGTGTAAATATTCAAATATATGTATTAGTGTTTCACTTTGTGTATAAGTGGCTGCATGGGTTGGAGAGTAGCTACATGTGTATGTATATGGGTTATTAGATTTTAGTATCAGTATGAGTGTCTGTATGGTTTGGTAGGGGTATTACTTAGCACATAGATGCATGAATGACTGACTCTCTGTTTGTATGTGTTTTGAAGACAGCATATGTGCAGGACTGTATGGGTGCATGAGTGTGTATATGTGTGTGTTAGTGAGTGAATGACTGTCTCACTAGTGTCTTTATCAGTAACTACATATGTTTTAATCTTGTATATATGAATATTGATGTATATAAGTGAGTATATGTGAGAGTAAGAGATTGTAGGAGTTCCTGTTTAAATACGTATTTGTTTCTATAAGTGATTTTTTAAGAGAGTAAGTATGTGTAATTTTCCTTAGAAGTAAGGTGGTAGTGTGTGTATAGCTGTATATGCAAATAAATGGATGTTCAATAGTTTATTTGCATGTGTGAGTATGTGTGGAAGTATCATTTGGATGACTGTCGGAGTGTAACAGGATGTATAGGTGTATCACTACATATGATGAGTGAGTATATGTATGAGTGACTATATAGAACTGTTGGTGAATGAGTGGATGTGTATATAGATGGTGGAATTATTGAATTGGTTGTTGTTACTGGTATGGGTATCTCAATTTTTTTGAAAATTGTAATTTCTATTTTTGAATATGTGTTTCAAGGGTTACATTACAGTGAAAGGAGGTCTGTCACTCTGTCACAAGGATGGTGTCATCAGTGATGTCATGAGTGATGTCACTGACCATGTCATGAGTGATGTAATATGTGACGTCATCAGCAGTGCATTGTACGCGCAAGTTATAGTGAGTCCAACTATAACGTGGGAATTTCAATGGTTTTATGCGAGTAAAATTTCCAGCTAACTATAACTGGTGTCAAACCTATGTTTTTTTCAGTGAATTTAATAGGTTTTTTAAATGCTAATCCCTAACTATAACTGGTGTGAAACCTATGGTTTTTTCAGTGAATTTCAAAGGTTTTTTAATAGCAAATCTCTATAGGTATGAAATGTAATATTTTTTATAATGAATTTTATATTGTATAATTATGTAATACTATTTTTTTTATGTTAATTTTTTATTTTTTTTTCTCCGGAGCGCTCCCGGGGTGCGTACTGATGCGCTCACCGGTGAGCGCAGTGTTACGGCGCGCCTCGGGGCGCGTACCGGTGAGCGTCCTGTTAGCACTATTGCCGCGAACGAAAACAACATTGTGACGTTTCGCGTAGCGGCGTGATGCGTCTTATGACGCACGGCATAAACGCACCCGGAAGCACCCGGACGTATACGATCGCGCAACGTCCTGACGCGCTTACGCTACGCGCCCCAGGCGCGCCCCGGGGCGCGTAGCGTATGCGCGTTGGGTCATGTGACCTGAAAATAACACTTATCATTGGTTGAGATCAGTTTTGGTTTACAAATGATGAAGGCCCGAGTCATGTGACCTGAAAGTAACACTTTTCATTGGTTCAGGACAGTTTTGTTTTCCAAATGATGAAAGCCCCCACCTATTTTCCTCATTCTCACTTTGTACTTTGAGTGAGGAAGACCTGTTGTAAGACCTCTCTGTACCTATTTGTCTGAAAAATGGCTACAGTAGCAGCAGCTGCAGGAGCATATGCTCCACCTCCACCACCACCACCGCCACAAGGACCACCACAACACCACAGTGGTTGAGACCAAGAAGAGGAGGAGGATGAGGAGGAAGAGGAGGGGGGTTCCTACCAGAAGATACTACCCCATATAAGCCAAAGGAGCACTTTATCTGGCAGTTTTTTTCCATCCCAAAGGACAAGAAGAAAGTTAATGCGCCAAAGGCGACTTGTTTCATCTGTGGTTTTCAACTTTCAAGGGGGAACCCTAACAAAAAATACTCTTTTGGCAACAACACCATGATTCGGCACATGCAACGCCGGCACCCTAATAACTATGCTAGGGCAGAGGTCAGGGAACTTGCCAGAAACCCTGCCCAATCTTCTGCCAGCACCTCCCAAAGTAATCAACCCACCCCATCGGGTCCAGAAGCGAGGGAGATGTGCTCAACTATTCAAAGCAAGTTTTCCAATTTTAAAATTGTTTGCATATTTTGTGGAGGGTTAATATGCTATGGTGAGCAAAGCATTACACTTATCACCCGTGCTTGGGATCACCACAAGTGCCTGAAGAAACATTAATTTTTTCCTGTTTTTTTTTTTGCTCCAGTTGCTCCATTTACAATTCCCTGTTTTTTGTTTCTCCCCATAAAAAAATACAAAAAAATATAAAACTGTTCAGAAAAGCCAAAAAAAGTAAAAAATGTAAAAAAAAATAAAAAAAATATAAAACAACAAAAAGAATAAAAAAACAGTTATTTTTAGAACTACATCCAATTTATAAAAAAATGCTACATTTTTTAAAAACTCTGTCATTGTTTTTTCTCCAGGGTACGCTCCCCGATACGCGTACCGTGCGCTCCACCCGGGAAATTCGAAAAAAAAAAAAATGTTTTGCCCCGCGGGGCCCTTTTATGGCCCCCACATCAAACCTAGGGGGTCAGGGGGTCTACCCTGCCCCCTTTTGGTCATTTCCCCCTTTGTTTTTGCCACCTCTTGTGTCTCGATCCTACAGAGGCACAAGATGGCGGCCGCTCCGGACTGTTTGGAATGTTGACAGACACCCAAGAGCCATTCAGCTTTCCTGCTTGCGTACTCGCGTAGCGCGCTGGTACGCTCCCCGGTGCGCGTACTGGTGTGCGCTCATAGATATATATATTTTTTTGAACCTAAATTACTCAAAATCCACTGGAGCACATATCTTGAGACATAGCAAAGGCACATCGGGCTACCAGTCCCTACAATTTTGCCAAGTTTCGTGGGAATCCATTCAGCCGTTCGCCCTATGGAAATTAACATGGGGAAAACACGTTTTGGGACCCTCCTTTTATCTCGGCCCCCGCTTAACGAATCCCCCCCAAACTTTCAGGGAAGGAGCGGAGCGGGCCATCTAATTTGAGAAATTCGCGAAAATTCACCCACCGGCGCCAAAGTTATTCCCAATAGAATGTTGCGGATTTCCTATGGAAACTAGTTCCTAACTATAACTACCTACTGGCGACCGCCAGTAGGTAATATATATATATATATATTCACTGAAAAAACCATAGGTTATAGACCATATATAGTTAGGAATTAGCATTTACAAAACCTTGAAAATTCACTGAAAAAACCATGGGTTATAGACCATATATAGTTAGGAATTAGCATTTAGAAAACCTTATTTTACTCACACAAAACCATTGAAATTCCATATATAGTTAGTTGCACTAACTATATATCGCGCACCCGCAATCCACTGCTGATGATGTCACATATTACATCATTCATGACATGGTCAGTGACATCACTGATGACATCACTGATGACATCTCAAATGACATCACTGATGACAACACTGATGACATCTCAAATGACACTTTTCATTGGTTTAGAACTATTTTTTTTCCAAAATGATGAAAGCCCCCACCTTTTTTCTCACTCTGACTTTCAACTTTGAGAAAGGAAGACCTATTTTGCTGAGTAGAAAATGGCTTCAGTAGTAGCTGCAGCTGGTGGACCCCCACCACCACCACCACCACCAAGTAAGAGAGGACCACCTCCACAGTTCATTCCCAACACTGAGGAGGAAGAGGATGAAGAACAGGAAGAGGAAGTACAGCTAACACAGTTTTTACGTGAGGAGCCCCGGGTATCTCACCACAAAAATAGTTTTATTTGGCAGTTTTTTTCTTTTCCTGAAGGACAAAAAAAAGTGAATGCTCGCTATGTGACATACCTCATATGCAAAGAAGATTCATCAAGAGGCACAGATAAGAAGTATAGTTACGGCAACTATACTATGCATTGTCATATGCAGAGGTGGCATCCACTAAATTACAGCAGGGCAGAGATTCGTGACCTTCAAGACAACCCCCCAACTCCTGTGGCCAGGACATGGGCACAGGTAACTCTGTCGGGGCCAGAGGCACGGGAAACAGTGCCAAACATTCAAGAAAACTTTGTGCACATGAAAATAGTGTGTATCTATTGCGGTAGCCTACTCTCATGTGCCAATATGAGTATTAATTTGATAAACAGAGGATATGAAAACCACAAGTGCTCTAAACGCCCCAAAAAATAATTTTTTTTTTGCTCCTGTTGAGCCCTTTGTAATGCCTGTTTTTCGTTGTTTCCCCCCCCAAAAAACCAAAAAAAACATAAAATTGTTCAAAAAATCCCAAAAAAACAAAAAATGTTCAGAAAAAAAAAAATATATATAAAACAACAAAAACATTAAAAAAAGTTGTTTTCAGAACTACCTCCCCTTTATAAAAAAATTGCTAGAATGTTTAGCACTCTGGCAACCTCTATTTCTTTTGGTTCGCTTCCCGGTTCGCTCCCCGGTACGCGAGCCGGGAGCGAACCAAAACATTTAAAAAAAAAAAAGAAGAGTAAGTATAAGGGAAGTAAACAGAGAGTAATGTTAAAAGAAAGACAGCTATAGGGAGTAAACCAGAGATACTGTTTAATGGATTTATTTACCGAAGAAAAGATGGAAGAGGGTATAATTGTGAAAAACAAAATAGATAAGGAAGTGAAAGAAAAAAAGGAGAGTAGAAGAATAACAAAGAAGAGTTTCTTAGAGAATATGAGTGAATGTTCAAAATAAGATTAATGCCTGAAAGAACCCTGTAAGCAGAGGGTGGTTGACCTGAGCACACCTGTGTGCCTTCAATGAGCAAAGGTAATTCGAAGGTTAATGTTCCAGAAAGGTTTTATTCACTTTTTTTTTATATATTTTGAATATGTTCGTTGATCTGTATCATGATTCTGTTTCGGAGCAGTATTTTCAATGAAAATTCAAATCATAAACAAATGTTCAAACAGTGAGTACAGATAAATCCAAAGTATTCAAATTCCATGTAGTAATGCCATACATAACTCCTCACCCCGATGCATTTCGAGCCTAGGGGCTCTTCGTCAGGGGGTACACTGTAAGTGAAGTAAAGGAAGGTAGTATCAGTATGGAGCTGGATCTGTGTGAGAGCTAGCAAATAGTGACATTCAGAGCTATAGATATCTCCAACATGAGAAGTGCTTTTAGTCACCTCCTGGTGCGCGTGCATAAAAAAGTATAATGAAAGTTAAATACAACGAGCCTGAAGGGCTAAATTTTAAAAGTGGAAGGTTCCCTGAGTTTAAACGTGAGGGGTGACAAGGGGTTTAAAAAACGAAAAAGTGAAAAATAAAGTGCATGCGTTAGGTGAGCAAACCGGAGGGCCTGGATCCCAAAAAATTCCTATTGCAAAGGGAATTATTTTGGATGTTCAAACTGGGAACGACTGTGCCACATGGGCTCAACGAGCGCCTGGAATTTAGCAGCTTCCTGTAACAACATATATTAACCTTTGAACTGCATTTGACTGCTGGTTGATCAACTTTTTTGTGCATGCTCTGATTATCTATTTGATGATTAGAATTCAGTCACCTTATATCACACATTTTCTGTGTTCCTTATCTTTTGATTCTTTTTGACCCTCTTGATATCCTGAACCTCACTTTCCCTCACGTTTTTCTACATACAGCTCTCACTTATCTTTTCGAGCTCTGTCTTTCATTCCCTGCACACTGTTTACCCATTTAGCTCACTTCCCCGATGTGTGTATTCCCGTTTAGTCCCTTGTTTGTGTTTACCGGCCCTGACTCGCTCGCAGCCCGTCTTCTATTGCACTGATTGTTTTCTTTAAACGCCATTGCGGCTTCGCGAACACCATCACGCACGTCTGTCGGCGTTTTCCACTAGCGTATTTCACAAACGGCTTCTTTGTGATGCATGGTGTTTCCACCCTTCTAACCCTCGGTAAGTGCGATTGAACGGTATTTCACAAATGCGCACCACATAGTTCACTGTGGATTACGCAGGTTCGCTCACCTAACGCATGCACTTTATTTTTCACTTTTTCATTTTTTAAACCCCTTGTCACCCCTCACGTTTAAACTCAGGGAACCTTCCACTTTTAAAATTTAGCCCTTCAGGCTCGTTGTATTTAACTTTCATTATACTTTTTTTATGCACGCGCACCAGGAGGTGACTAAAAGCACTTCGCATGTTGGAGATATCTATAGCTCTGAATGTCACTATTTGCTAGCTCTCACACAGATCCAGCTCCATACTGATACTACCTTCCTTTACTTCACTTACAGTGTACCCCCTGACGAAGAGCCCCTAGGCTCGAAATGCATCGGGGTGAGGAGTTATGTATGCATTACTACATGGAATTTGAATACTTTGGATTTATCTGTACTCACTGTTTGAACATTCGTTTATGATTTGAATTTTCATTGAAAATACTGCTCCGAAACAGAATCATGATACAGATCAACGAACATATTCTAAATATATAAAAAAAAAGTGAATACAACTTTTCTTGAACATTAACCTTCGAATTACCTTTGCTCATTGGAGGCACACAGGTGTGCTCAGGTCAACCACCCTGTGCTTACAGGGTTCTTTCAGGCATTATATGTTCTGCTCTCCTTGGACAGTTGGAGCATTACCCTGAGCACCCTAAGAGACTTTGCTTTCCTCGCATACACCGATTTGAATATTTATGTTAACTTTAGGAGTGCAGCGGAATCTTATTGTTTACAAAATAAGATTAAAACATGTGGAATAACAGAGAGAAAAAACAGAAAGCAGAAAAGAAGAAGTAACAGAAAAAGAATAATTGAAACAGCAAAGAAATCTAAATAACATAGGGGCATATTATCAACATAGGCAATAAAAGTTTTGCAGCTTTTATCAGCAGAAATGTGTCGCTAAAGCCGCTTTTGCGGCAGAAAACGGCCGCTAAAACCGCTTTTGCAGCAGTTTTCTGCCGATAAAAACAGCAATAATTTTATTGGCTGTGTTCATAATATGCCCCTTAGTGTGCTTCAACTACACAGAGAAAGCATAATGAACAAGTAGTGAAAGAGTGATCAGTCAAAGACACTAAGAGTAATAGAGACGGAGTGAGTGAACAAGAGTGAGGAACTATGAGAAGAGAGGGACTGAGAAAAAGAGTGGAAGCCGTAGAGTAAGTAAGTAATAGAGAAAGGAATGAGGGAAGTAGCAAAGGCAGGAAAGTGAGGGTTAAAGAAATGAAGCAGTGGAACTAATAGTAGTTAAATGTGATAGAAATGTAATGAAAAGAGTACAAAACATGTACCTTATAATTGTCGTTAACTTAGTCACTTGTTATTTTTATACTTTCAATCTGTGAAAGAGAGAACAAACATTTGAAAAATATTAAAACATGTATTTAAAAATTAGAAAAGACAAGGGAAAAGAATGAAGGACAAACAGTTTTTCAACAACTTTGACACTTACAGAAGCCTCTGCTTCTCCAGGCCCCCTACACAGTCCTAAAGATATACATTTTAAACTAACAGTATCTTGATGCAGATGAAGTGAGGCCTATCTTGGAACATGGTGCATCTTTTGCACTGCTGCTGTCTCACAACAGATGTGCAATGGCAGCGCAAAAGAGGTGCACAGCCATCATAAAACTGTCCCTAACATTTTAAATGTTTGTTTCAGGATGGCAATAAGGTGTGTCCTATCCAGACGTTTGTTTCAGTTGAGGCCTACTCAGGCTCGCAGATCAAATTTAGGCTTGTTGAAGAGTACAGAGGAGATAATACATGTGCAGGCCAACCAATAAAGTTCAGACTTCCTCTGTTTCCCTGGACAGGCCTAAACTTCATCTGCACAATGTTATTCGTAATGTTAGGAAACACAGGTAATGTATTTGAAAAACGTGCAATTTCTTTTGCTCATTTCACAACTGGGATGGTGCAATGAGCTAAAAAATGGTGTTGGATCTAGCCCTGATCTCTTGACTGGGTGAGAGTACTCTGCTTAATTCAGAGACTCTGTCCATTACCACCCCTTGTTGTAAATAATTTTGTCCACCCTAAGCGTGGAAGGGTATACTCAGATGTGAGTCCCTTGCTCATTGCACCATCAGGATTCAAGCAAGCCGGGCCGAAGACGCCTGAAATGGCAGAAACCGGTCCCCGGAAGCTTGTTTCCTTCCCAGTGTAAGAATTGGCTTTTGTAGTCTGGTCTGCCCTGTTCCCATGATGCACTGGGCCAGGGACAGACTAATTTGCATACAGCCAGGTTCTGAAACTGGGATGGTGCAATGAGCTAAAAAACGGTGTTGGATCTAGCCCTGATCTCTTGACTGGGTGAGAGTACTCTGCTTAATTCAGAGACTCTGTCCATTACCACCCCTTGTTGTAAATAATTTTGTCCACCCTAAGCGTGGAAGGGTATACTCAGATGTGAGTCCCTTGCTCATTGCACCATCAGGATTCAAGCAAGCCGGGCCGAAGACGCCTGAAATGGCAGAAACCGGTCCCCGGAAGCTTGTTTCCTTCCCAGTGTAAGAATTGGCTTTTGTAGTCTGGTCTGCCCTGTTCCCATGATGCACTGGGCCAGGGACAGACTAATTTGCATACAGCCAGGTTCTGAAACTGGGATGGTGCAATGAGCTAAAAAACGGTGTTGGATCTAGCCCTGATCTCTTGACTGGTTTAGAGTACTCTGCTTAATTCAGAGACTCTGTCCATTACCACCCCTTGTTGTAAATAATTTTGTCCACCATAAGCGTGGAAGGGTATACTCAGATGTGAGTCCCTTGCTCATTGAACCATCAGGATTCAAGCAAGCCGGGCCGAAGACGCCTGAAATGGCAGAAACCGGTCCCCGGAAGCTTGTTTCCTTCCCAGTGTAAGAATTGGCTTTTGTAGTCTGGTCTGCCCTGTTCCCATGATGCACTGGGCCAGGGACAGACTAATTTGCATACAGCCAGGTTCTGAAACTGGGATGGTGCAATGAGCTAAAAAACGGTGTTGGATCTAGCCCTGATCTCTTGACTGGGTGAGAGTACTCTGCTTAATTCAGAGACTCTGTCCATTACCACCCCTTGTTGTAAATAATTTTGTCCACCCTAAGCGTGGAAGGGTATACTCAGATGTGAGTCCCTTGCTCATTGCACCATCAGGATTCAAGCAAGCCGGGCCGAAGACGCCTGAAATGGCAGAAACCGGTCCCCGGAAGCTTGTTTCCTTCCCAGTGTAAGAATTGGCTTTTGTAGTCTGGTCTGCCCTGTTCCCATGATGCACTGGGCCAGGGACAGACTAATTTGCATACAGCCAGGTTCTGAAACTGGGATGGTGCAATGAGCTAAAAAACGGTGTTGGATCTAGCCCTGATCTCTTGACTGGGTGAGAGTACTCTGCTTAATTCAGAGACTCTGTCCATTACCACCCCTTGTTGTAAATAATTTTGTCCACCCTAAGCGTGGAAGGGTATACTCAGATGTGAGTCCCTTGCTCATTGCACCATCAGGATTCAAGCAAGCCGGGCCGAAGACGCCTGAAATGGCAGAAACCGGTCCCCGGAAGCTTGTTTCCTTCCCAGTGTAAGAATTGGCTTTTGTAGTCTGGTCTGCCCTGTTCCCATGATGCACTGGGCCAGGGACAGACTAATTTGCATACAGCCAGGTTCTGAAACTGGGATGGTGCAATGAGCTAAAAAACGGTGTTGGATCTAGCCCTGATCTCTTGACTGGGTGAGAGTACTCTGCTTAATTCAGAGACTCTGTCCATTACCACCCCTTGTTGTAAAAAATTTTGTCCACCCTAAGCGTGGAAGGGTATACTCAGATGTGAGTCCCTTGCTCATTGCACCATCAGGATTCAAGCAAGCCGGGCCGAAGACGCCTGAAATGGCAGAAACCGGTCCTCGGAAGCTTGTTCCCTTCCCAGTGTAAGAATTGGCTTTTGTAGTCTGGTCTGCCCTGTTCCCATGATGCACTGGGCCAGGGACAGACTAATTTGCATACAGCCAGGTTCTGAAACTGGGATGGTGCAATGAGCTAAAAAACGGTGTTGGATCTAGTCCTGATCTCTTGACTGGGTGAGAGTACTCTGCTTAATTCAGAGACTCTGTCCATTACCACCCCTTGTTGTAAATCATTTCACAATCACATCACTTGTGTTTCCTTTGGTTAGGTATCTCATTGTGCAGATGTAGTCCAGCATATGAAAGAGTACGCACTGCATGCAACAACTTTGACACTTACTGAAGCCTCAGCTTCTCCATACCCCCTACACAGTCCTAATTATATACATTTTAAACTGACGGTATCTTGCTGGAAATGAACTGAGGCCTATCTTGCAACATGGTGCATCTTGTACACAAAAGTGACGGAACAGCGGCGTAAAAGAGGCACACAGCCTTCATAAAACTGCCCTTAACATTTTAAATGATTGTTTCTAGATGTGGTAAGGTGTAACCTATCCACAGATTTGTTTCAGGTAAGTCCTACTCAGGGTTGCAGATGAAATTTAGGCTTGTTGAAGAGTATAGAGGAGATAATACATGTGCAGGCCTACCAACGAAGTGAGTCATGTCCACTGCACTCTTGAACAAATGTCAGACCTCCTCTGTCTCCTGGAACAGGCCCAAACCTCATCTACACAATGTGATGTGTAATGTTAGGAAACACAGGTAATATAATTGAAAAACGTGCTATTTTTTTTGCTCATTCCACAATCACATCACCTGTGTTTCCTTTGCTTAGGTATCTCATTGTGGAAATGTAGTCTATCATATGAAAGACTACGTAGAATGAGAGCACTGTATGCAACAACTTTGACACTTACAGAAGCCTCACCTTCTCCATACCTCCTACACAGTTCTAAATGTACATCATGAATACAAACAGTACAGAATTAATTATACATGTTAAATGGTTTATTTTTGCTGTTCTCAGAATGTATCAAATTTCACTAAAAACAGTGACTTGAAGGTATTCATCATATAACAGCGGGGAAAAAAAAACACAATCAAAATGATTGTGTTTAAAAACCCCATATAACATAACCAATCAGAAATCAGAACTCCTCAAAAGTAACTTACTTTCCATGACGTCGAAGGATGTCCTATGAACAGCTTACACTCGGTTGTGCTGTTTTTATTTTCAGCCCACCACTTTCTGAAAGAAAACCTCCATCGTTTTGAAAAATATGTTACATAGAATAAATGACTTCTCGCTCTCTACCACACGTTTCCACAAGGCCAAATCATGTAAGAGCCATTTATAACTCTTGGAATTCTTGTAAGCAAATCCCGTCATTTTCTATTTCCGCAACTTTCAGAAAGAAAACGTTCAAGATCACTTTCACAATCCTGGACTAGTAATATCTTACACTTCTTGCTCACTCATGTTCTACATTTCCTATGACACTGATACTGCTTACTATGAAGCAGACTTACACTACCTCTATGACTACTACAATTATTTAATTCTCTACATCACTTTTAATCACAAAGCAATATAAAACAGTAGATAAAATTATATCAACCCCTAGAATAATTATACGCCAGTTACCTACCCTAAATTCTCTTTTCTGAAAACAGAAAGTAAGAATATTTTTAAGTAAAAAGGCAACATTGTATCGTAGTCAAATGGGAATAATTTCCGAAACAGCTAATTTTTTTACATTTTCAATAAGCTGTGTAATAAGCGGATCTTGTCAAATGACCATCATGCCATATAATAGCTGCAGTTACAAATGTTCTTCCTAAAATCAACGACTGTGTAGCCACAACATTTGTAATTAAAGTTGAAGACTTACTTTCATCAGGTTTATATAGTTGGATTTTTAAAATGACATTATAATCAAAAGTTTGGACCAATAATCTAGACAGCATTGCAGACTTACATTCCCTCTACTCCATGTTTTGATTGGCTGCTTGAATTAGCTTATAAAAAGAAACAGTTTTTCTGAACTCATTCAAAGTGCAGTTATTTTTCCATGACGTCAAGTGTTATGGTAAGAACACCGTTTGCTTTGGGAAATACTCTGTTGTCCTTCAACTTATCTCTGCCCACCACTTTCTGTAAGAAAATCATCTTTTTTTCCAGGAACTATTTAAAACTCAAAAATAACTTTTGACTCTGTACTACACTTATCCTCAAGGCCAAATCGTGTAGGAGCCATTAGAACCTCTTGAAATTCCTCAGAGCAAATCCCGAGATTCCTTCTCTAAAATTTTGGTTTTAAAAACACCAGGTAAGAATTTTTTAAGGTCAAAACGCAATTTCTTTTTGAAAATTAAAACAGAATCGTTGCAGAATGACCAGCCATTTCCAGACTTCAAATAAGCTGTGTAATGTCCTGATGGTATTGAAGGACCATCGTGATATATAATTGCTGCAGTTACAAAAGTCCTTCCTGATATTGACAACTGCGAAGCCACAACATTTTTAATTAAAGTTGTCAATTTTGTTCCATCAGGCCTACATCGTCGGAACATTAAAATGACATACTGGCCATATGTTCGTATAAATAATGTTGACATCATTTCAGATTTACATTGGCTACACTCCATGTTGTGATCAGCTGCTTTTACTAGCTTATTGAAGGAGACTGATTTACTGTCTGGCAAAGGTAAATATATAAATCTTTCTGAGTCTACACTAGTAGTACTTGATACCCTACAGTTCTCGCAGTCATGCTGCCATTGATAAGAAAGCCCAAACAGGTGATCTACATCTACACCTTCAGCATGCAATACATCAAGCATATACATTAAAAACTCCTGACAATCTTGCTGAATATTTTGAGAGAATTGTGTTTGACCTGAACATCTGTCTAACAGATTTCGAATTTCAGACACACTTTCTATTTTTGTTCTATCAGTGCTACATTTCTCTAACACAGAATTTAACAAACTGCAAAATCTTTGATCAGAATTGACCACAATCTCTTCTTTTACATTTTCTAGAGAAAACAAAACATTAACCACTACATTAGCATAGCAGTTGACACCAGAACTGTTTTCAAATTGAAAACCAACAACATCTTCAACAGAATCCTTTTTCTTTCTGCTTATAATTTCAGGTTCATCGACTTTTCGTCTTTTTGCTACAACCTCCCTAGTATTGGTCACATTTCTTCGTTTCCGGCCTACCACACGTTTCTCAAACAGAGGATATTGAGGCAAATGTGGCGCATACTCTCTTCTTAACCTATTGTATTCCTTAACACAATCTAGATCCGCACAAATGTTTGTGACATCACACTCAATCAAGTACAATCCCGATAAAGTTCTAACTCGTGACAATGCCACATATGCCATACCCTCCTTGAACACAGAACTGCCAATATTCACCAATGCACTGTCTACACTTAAACCTTGCGATTTATGGATTGTCACCGCATACGCCAAGCAAACAGGAAACTGCTTACGGCGAACATATAAGTCTTTTACAAGCAAAAATCTAACAGAACAACGACCAATTAGCTGTACTTCCTCAATGCCATCAAATTTAATTTTTAATAATTCAATTCCATCTCTATTTCTGTATTTCACAAAATCAACAACATTACCATTGATCCATTTACCAGACCTCTTTCAACATGTAAATTCCTTCTTAAAATTATACGGCAGTTTAAGCACACATTCAGAGTCTTTTCAAAACCTGCAGTTTTAGATATAGTCTTCTCTAATTAATCCAATTTTGTTTTCAAATTCTCAGACAAAATAATTATTGATCCCATATGCTCTACTCTGTCAATAGCTTCCAGTTTCACAATCTCTTGGTTTTCTAAATGCAACATTTTGTTGTTGAACATGGCACATTCTGCAAGAGTTGGCATCAAACATATTCCAGATTTCTTCTCAGTAATTTTCTGAAAAATATTCTCAGGCACAACGTCTTGTTCTGGATATAAATGTGACAGTAATCGTGCATGTAAAGCTTCTTTCCCATGCTCGGTCACTTTTCCAATTCTAACATCTTGTAGAATATTCTTGTAATCTTCATCCTTCGCCTGACGCATATTTTCATGCAGTTCAGCATAATTAAAGTTTAACCATATATTGACGTTGCCAATGCTCCCTAGGCACTTCCTGGTATCTTCATGCGTGAGCATTTTGAACACAGGTTGTCCTTTCACTGGTGTCAGCTGCAGAAGATCTCCGAAAACAATGATGTGTTTGCCACCAAAGAACTTCTTGCATTCTCAAATGCACAAAGGCAAGCATGACATTGGAAACCATGCTTACTTCGTCAATGATAAGAAGTTTCATTTTCCTCAAGACTCTTGAAACTTCACAACAAGCATCTCCAGATAACTTGTGGTATTGTAATTTGTTGTCATGCTCCACTGGCAGCATCAGTAGACGATGCAAAGTAATACCTTTAATGTTATGTGCTGCCAGTCCAGTTGGAGCGGTGACAACACAAGACAGCGATGACTCAGTCCTTTCCTGCAAATAACATGAAATTGATTTAATGAGGAAACTTTTTCCAGTTCCCGCTTCTCCACTCACGTACAGTCGGACAGGCTTCAACGATGTACATGAGCACTCTTTCTTCTCATGACTTAATCCATGATCAATTTGCTTGGTAACTTCGTCATATATTTTCCTCTGCTCAACGTTGAGTTGTCTTTCCAAGTCTTCTAAGTTAACCGCATCCTCCTGAGCATGTGCCATGGCTCTTTCCACTTCATTCATGGCAGTGGCAGCTTCATTTTCGATAACAGGTCCTCCTAGTGGATCCTGACTCAATGAAACAGAACTCTGACTGTCCTGAGAACTGTCTCTGGCTATCTCGGCTGCAATCGTTGCTTCCTGCTCGATTTCCGCATTCAACATTTCTAGATATTTGGGAAAAGCAGGACATTCTATGGTCTCCTTGGCGGCAGTGAAAGAGTCTTCATAACAGAGGAAATCTCCAAGCAGTTCCTGTTCTGCACGCCAAGGCTTGAAAAGTTGCAAAAGTGCTAAATAGAAAAACTCCTTTTTTTCAGGAGATTCGCCACTCAATTTTCGATGGTTTACCAAGTGGCATTTTCTTTGCTTGACCAGACATCCCTCACTTCGAATTACAGCATACACTCCTTTCTCAATATCTTCTTTGATGTTCCTCTTGAATATGTAATTTTGTAGAACCTCATACAGACAAACATTCTCGAGGTGACTGCTTCGATTTGGATAATATGTATCCAACATGTTGGTCTTCAAAATATCGGTACTGTTCGGCTCCTTTTCCGCCAAATACTCAATTTCCCGCACAGGTTTCAGAACTCGATTACGCGTTGCAGCAAGACCAAGACTCGCCCAAATGATACTCCTGGATTTGGCATAGAGACTTGCTGAAGACAACCGGTCAGAACATTCGTAAGCTCCAATTTCTCGATGTGACAACATCTTCAGACTGAAACTGTACAACTTCTTGCTGAGGCTCTTTTCATGGGAAATGTCCTCCCACATATCCTTCAATTCTGTCTTTTCTTTTTTGGTGATGTAAGATGTCACATACCGAGCCACAGCCATACAGTTATCAGCCACAAACTGTATATCCATGTTAGCATTCCACATGGACGAAATCACTGGGTTGTAGTCGTTGATGTACTTGGACTCTTCGTTCCTTTTCAAATTGTATGTGTTTTTAGGTGATTTCTTCATCACATTATGTCGCAGCGAAGACATCAAACTGTTTACTCTTCCTTTAGAAATCACCGGTTGTGGAAAGCCGAAACGACATTTGGTGTAGAACTTGTCCTTGTTTCTGAATTTACGACGACAGTACTTTCCACAACGATGGCTTTGGAAACGTAGAACTTGTTCTCTTAGGCTTTTCTTCTCCTTTGCGTTTGGAACAGCACACGTAGAATACTGTTGTATGAAACTCATCACTAAGTCTTCTGGATCTGTTCCAAATTTAGGTGCATCCTTGATCCACAGCAGCATATGTATATGAGGAGCACCTCTTGCTTGGTACTCCTTTCTCCAGAAGAAATCCAACACCTCTCCAAGAGGTGGATTCTTCTTATTCATGATGAAAGACATCATAGCTTCAAATCTATGATTGAAGTACCTGCATACATTCACTGGATCCAAAGAGCACAGTTCTCCGGGTGTCTTGAATTCGATATTTTCAATGTTTCCATTTGCCTCTCGTAGAAATTCAAGTAATTCTTCCCAGCCATACTCGGCACAGCTCAGAGTGAGGAACCATGTGGGAGTTCCTAAGTTCCTCAGCATACATTTTAAATCACCATGACGACGGTACCAGTACTCATTAGTACCACGCTGACACGCCATGAGATTAATCAGGTGACAATCCAAAATACTGTCTTGCACATTGACTTTATCCATAAAGTCACTTGCAGAGATGTTTTGCATCTGTATACCACTTTTCAAGATGTGGTTCACTGCATATGACAGTCCAGACAGATCGCTTTCAAACAGGAGATGAAACAAATAGGGAATGCATTGTCGAAACCTAGCATCTTCTGCATACAATCGTAAAGTCCGGTATTCAGAAGCAGGAATTTGATGAGGTCGCTCATCATATCTTCCTCCTTGACCTGTTGGAAATAGCTGTGGGAAACACCGAGCTTCCAAACTTTCCTCCCAAACACTAATGGGACTCCCTTTGGCTTGTGTCATTTGAAACAACTCAATAGCATTCCCCATGACTTCCTTGGAATGCAAAGGATGAACACTATAATGTTCATATATTTCTTCACTTTTAGAGGGTTCTACTTTCTCAATTCGACCAGCACACAAATTGCTATCCTCTTCTTCACTTACTTCCTCTTCTGCAATATATACATTCTTATAGTACTTATTATTTTTTTTCAAATACAATGTTGCCTTTTTGACTTTCCTAACATCCACTAAATCTTGCCATATTTTCTTACTCTTTGTCGGAACCCCATTAACTAAGATAACCAGAGGTTCCTCTTCCACTTTTTCTACTCCAATTGTATTAATGTTTTTCTTCAAATCTAGAGGCAAATAAACAACTCTTCCCTTTAATCCTCTATGTAAATCTGATGGAGGCAATTTCCCTGTCTTTGGCTCCCTTCTTACAATAGCCTGAAAGGGATGGATACTTTGAATCAAAATAGATTCATAAGTATTTAAATCCTTCAATTCAGAAGGAATCTCAACCAATTCCAGATTATTATGAACCGCTCTAGCAGGCATCTGGTTTTGATTTAATTTGTTACAACAATAGGTACACACACGTTGATCTGATCCCAAATCAAAACAATTTTCTACCATCAAGTATGTTGCAAAATCCTTCCATTCACTATTATTTTCCCTTTCACTTGTTGCATATAAATCCACTAACTTAGTCTGATTCTTATAATAAGTGCGTCGACAACACACACAAGTGAAATTAGGCCTCTCACTTGATTTCACCTGAAACGTGGCAATTTCCTTCTGAAAATTATCTGTACTGGAAACCTGTACACTGTCTTCCACATTACCCTCTTCTTCTGGGTCAATTTCAACATTCTCCTCTTTACTTCCAAAGTAACAAAACTCAATTTCTTCACAAATATTCTTCACATCTATTTCAGAACCATGCAAAAGAGCAGCGCATAATTGTTTAAGCATAATTGCTGGACTCTTAGCATAATACAACATTCTAACTAATTTCCTCACTTTATTATGATGCACTGCTAGCATCCTGAAATGATGAAAAACACTCTGGCATACTCTCCTGGAAAGACAAGCCAGTGAATGACCATGCAAACCCGTCACTTCTCTCACTCTGCAAGGATCTAATTCTTGCAACAACATCATTTTCTGCTTCAAACTTTTCTTATTAAATGTCCGTACAAAATCACAAAGCAAATTGATGGAATCTTGTCGTACACTGCAAATACTACTACACTTCCAGGTGTACACAGGACCCTTAGGACGTCTTCCTAAAACCTCATTACCTAACACCTCTTCTGTCTCTGTTGTCACAAGTTTTTCTTTTTCAACTGGACAACCATCTTTCACCTCATAATCTCGACCACTGGTGTCAACTGCATGCACCAAATCATTATCCTGGAAATAACTCTCCTCATTAAAAAATGCCTCACAACTTGAACTATGCATCCATTCTCCGGAAAAAACTTCACAAAAATTACTACGATTAATTATTCTCTTCCATCTACTATTTCTTTTGAAATCATAAATTGCCTTGTCTTATAAAAAAACACTTTCTGTTGACCTTTCTTAATATTTTTTAACAAATTGCCAATTATCCTGTTGCGGAACATTCGTTTATGAATGTCCCTAAACTGTTGTTTCCTTCTACTATCATGCACAGAGTTATCTCTTGCTCTAGCAGTAACATTTTTGATTGGCCTTTCCTTTCCGTTTAAATTGCTTCTCTTTTTCTGGACTGAAACATTTTCTGTAGTACTACTTTTTTTTTCTACAAATGTTTCTTGTGAATGATTTAGTTGTCTTACCCAGTGCTTTCTTGGTGACTTGACAATTTTTTATTGTAGAGGACTGCTGCAATAATTGATGAACCTGCTGTCTTTGACGTTTTGTAGCCTTTCTGATTCTATCCTTAGTCGGCATTCTCTACTTTTGAAATGATCTGCAGTTGAATCTGTGGTAAAATATAATAAAAAATGTTATTAACCACTATTACCAAACAGTAAATCAATAACATTCGTCAAAAACTTAACACACTACTTGTCATTTTCACTTAGAATAATTTTTAGTACATAAGCAAATTCAGTATTCACAAATAGTAGCAAAGAAATGGAATGCTTCTACATTTTACCTGTGCTGTTTTATATGTGAATCTGATCTAATTTTATGAGCATATTATACTATTTTATTAAAGACACTACACATAACCTGTTTTTGAAGTTGTGTTTAATTTTAAATGAAACGGTTTACATTTTTACTTTTTATTTCCGTTAAATTTTAAAAATAAATGTTTATAGTTCCATAGGCTCAAGCAGGTCAGCTTCCCACCCTATGTCATACAATTCTGACAAATCGGTATCCTCATCATGTTCTTCATCATCCTCAGGATTTAAATCATCTAATTGATCTACTTCCACTGACGTTTCAATGACAAGTTCAACAATAAGATCGAGATCAACTGATTGCTCATTATCACTCATGCTTGATGTTGTTGTTATCTTTAAAAAAAGAGAACAACAATGAGATGTTGCAGAGTAAGACACAAATCTCAGAGACTATAATAGTAAAATTGTTTAACAAGAGTAACATTTTGCAGCTATTATTTAGCCATGTCCAGCGATGCTGAGCAGGTGAGGCCTATGTCCAAGTTTTCAGTGAACAGGACTCATCTCTTCTTAACCTTGGATAAGCCTCACCGACTCTGTGTCCCCTGCACATACTTAAATGTAAAGGGGCAGATTTATGTTAACTGGCACATCCCCAGGGATGCACCAGTTAACGTGCACCGCTGCTCTGCCACCCATGGTGTGCCGCATTTACAATGTGGAGCACCATTGAGTAAAAACAGCACAGATGCGTCACACATCTGTGCCGCAAAAGCAGCACATTGCAGGAATCACGTCATAAGCATGACATGTCTACTGCAATGCACAGGAGGAAGCCCCACATTGCATGGTGCATCACTCCTTAGGCTATTTCAAACAGGCATACGGATTTGATTCAGCAATGCTATAAAGCTGACTCAGTGAAATCTTCTAAATTTCACTGTGTTAGTTTTACAGGGCTTTCATGCAAATGAATGCCCACCCTGCAACAAAACACCTATATGAAACCCGACGCAGGTTTCATGTGGCACAGGACTTTACAGCATAACACATCTGCCTAGATGCATCAAGTTGTAAATATGTCACAACATAGCAAATGTTTTGCACCGCCGCTGCATCACAAAAGTGATGCAAAGCGGCACAAAAGAGGCACACACCTATCATAAATCTGTCCCTAACATTTTAAATGATTGATTCAGGATGACGATAAGGTGTAGCCTATCCAGAGATTTGTTTGAGGTGAGGCCTACTCAGGGTTGCAGATGAAATTTAGGGTTGTTGAAGAATACAGAAGAGATAATACATGTGCAGGCCTACCAATGAAGTGAGTCATATCCACTTCACTCTTGAACAAAGGCCAGACCTCTTCTGTGTCCGTGGACAGACCTAAACCTCATCTGCACAATGTCATTCGTAAACTTAGGAAACACAGGTGATGTAATTGAAAAATGTGGAGTTTCTTTTCCTCATTTCACAATCACATCACCTGTGTTTCCTTTGCTTAGGTATCTCGTAGTGCAGATGGAGTCTAGCATATCAAAGAGTACACAGAAGTTCAGCAGTGTATACAACAATTTTGACATTTACAGAAAATTCAGCTTCTTATCTTGTTGGAGATGAAGTGAGGCCTGTCTTGCAACATGGTGCATCTTTTGCATCACTGCTGCATCGGTTTCATGTGGCACGGGACTTTACAGCATGACACATCTGCTTAGATACATCAAGTTGTAAATATGTCGCCACATAGCAAATCTTTTCCACCGCCGCTGCGTCACAAAAGTGACGCACAGAGACGCAAAAGAGGCACACACCTATCATAAATCTGTCCCTAACATTTTAAATGATTGATTCAGGATGACAATAAGGTGTGGCCTATCCAGAGGTTTGTTTAAGGTGAGGCCTACTCAGGCTTGCACATGAAATTTACGCTTGTTGAAGAGTACAGAGGAGATAATATATGTGAAGGCCTACCAATGAAGAAAGTCATATCCACTTCACTCTTGAACAAAGGCCAGACCTCTTCTGTGTCCGTGGACAGACCTAAACCTCATCTGCACAATGTCATTCGTAAACTTAGGAAACACAGGTGATGTAATTGAAAAATGTGGAGTTTCTTTTCCTCATTTCACAATCACATCACCTGTGTTTCCTTTGCTTAGGTATCTCATAGTGCAGATGGAGTCTAGCATATCAAAGATACACAGAAGTTCAGCAGTGTATACAACAATTTTGACATTTACAGAAGATTCAGCTTCTTATCTTGTTGGAGATGAAGTGAGGCCTGTCTTGCAACATGGTGCATCTTTTCCATCACTGCTGCATCGGTTTCATGTGGCACGGGACTTTACAGCATGACACATCTGCCTAGATGCATCAAGTTGTAAATATGTCGCCACATAGCAAATCTTTTGCACCGCCGCTGCGTCACAAAAATGACGCACAGGGGCACAAAAGAGGCACACACCTATCATAAATCTGTCCCTAACATTTTAAATGATTGATTCAGGATGACGATAAGGTGTAGCCTATTCAGAGGTTTGTTTGAGGTGAGGCCTACTCAGGGTTGCAGATGAAATTTAGGGTTGTTGAAGAATACAGAGGAGATAATACATGTGCAGGCCTACCAATGAAGTGAGTCATATCCACTTCACTCTTGAACAAAGGCCAGACCTCTTCTGTGTCCGTGGACAGACCTAAACCTCATCTGCAGAATGTCATTCGTCAACTTAGGAAACACAGGTGATGTAATTGAAAAATGTGGAGTTTCTTTTCCTCATTTCACAATCACATCACCTGTGTTTCCTTTGCTTAGGTATCTCGTAGTGCAGATGGAGTCTAGCATATCAAAGAGTACACAGAAGTTCAGCAGTGTATACAACAATTTTGACATTTACAGAAAATTCAGCTTCTTATCTTGTTGGAGATGAATTGAGGCCTGTCTTGCAACATGGTGCATCTTTTGCATCACTGCTGCATCGGTTTCATGTGGCACGGGACTTTACAGCATGACACATCTGCTTAGATGCATCAAGTTGTAAATATGTCACAACATAGCAAATCTTTTGCACCGCCGCTGCGTCACAAAAGTGACGCACAGCGGCGCAAAAGAGGCACACACCTATCATAAATCAGCACATTGCAGGAATCACATCATAAGCACGACATGTCTACTGCAATGCACAGGAGGAAGCCACACATTGCATGGTACATCACTCCTTAGGCTATTTCAAACAGGCATAAGGATTTGATTCAGCAATGCTATAAAGCTGACTCAGTGAAATCTTCTAAATTTCACTGTGTTAGTTTTACAGGGCTTTCATGCAAATGAATGCCCACCCTGCAACAAAACACCTATATGAAACCTGACGCAGGTTTCATGTGGCACAGGACTTTACAGCATAACACATCTGCCTAGATGCATCAAGTTGTAAATATGTCACAACATAGCAAATGTTTTGCACCGCCGCTGCATCACAAAAGTGACGCACAGCGGCACAAAAAGAGGCACACACCTATCATAAATCTGTCCCTAACATTTTAAATGATTGATTCAGGATGACAATAAGGTGTAGCCTATCCAGAGGTTTGTTTGAGGTGAGGCCTACTCAGGGTTGCAGATGAAATTTAGGGTTTCTTTTCCTCATTTCACAATCACATCACCTGTGTTTCCTTTGCTTAGGTATCTCATAGTGCAGATGGACTCTAGCATATCAAAGACTACGCAGAAGGTGAGAACTGTATGGAACATGGCTATGTAAGTCAAATAATCAAAATCTAAATTTGCCAAGCACACATGGGGGTGTATTTACAAGGACCTTCCACCACGAGGAAATGTCTTTAATTAAAATGGGAAAAATAACATCAAAGGGACTCAAATGCCTTTTAAATATACCCCAGCAACCTATGAAACTGTAGCACTACATATCAAGAAACCTAATTGATTTCAAAAATCGTTTTTAAACACATCATCTAAATCAATTATATACCTACATTCAAGGGGAAATGACTTAAAATGGCCTAAGACACATTAATGCGTTTTTTTAAGGCCCTTGCACCATTTTTGGGTCGCTTTTAACATGGCTATGTTAGTCAAAGAATTAAAATCTAAATTTGCCAAGCACAGATGGGGGCCTATTTACAAGGACCTTGCACCACGGGGAAAGGTCTTAAATTAAAATGGGAAAAATAACATCAGAGAGACTCAAATGCCTTATAAATATGCCCCAAGCAACCAATGAAACTCTAGCACTACATATCCAGAAACCTAATTGATGTCCAAAAACGTTTTAAAACACATCATCTAAATCAATTATATACCTACATTCATCAGGAAGTGACTTAAAATGCCCTAAGACACATGAAAGCGTTTTTTTTAAACCCTTGCTCGATTTTTAGATCACTTTTAACATGGCTATGTAAGTCAAATAATCAAGATCTAAATTTGCCAAGCACAGATGGGGGCGTATTTACAAGGACCTTGCACCACAGGGAAAGGTCTTAAATTAAAATGGTAAAAATAACATCAGAGAGACTCAAAGGCCTTATAAATATGCCCCAAGCAACCTATGAAGCTCTAGCAGTACATATCAAGAAACCTAATTGTTTTCATAAATCGTTTTTAAACACATCATCTAAATCAATTATATACCTACATTCAAGGGGAAATGACTTAAAATGGCCTAAGACACATGAAAGCGTTTTTTTAAGGCCCTTGCAACATTTTTGGGTCACTTTTAACATGGCTATGTTAGTCAAAGAATTAAAATCTAAATTTGCCAAGCACAAATGGGGGCATATTTACAAGGAGCTTGCACCACAGAGAAAGGTCTTAAATTAAAATGGGAAAAATAACATCAAAGGAACTCAAAAGCCTTGAAAATATGCCCCAAGCAACCTATGAAACTCTAGCAGTACATATCAAGAAACCTAATTGATTTCAAAAAACGTTTTTAAACACATCTTGTAAACAAATTATAATCATACATTCATGGGGAAGTGAGTTAAAATACCCTAAGACACATGAAAGCATTTTTGTAAGACCCTTGCACTATTTTTGCGTCACTTTTAACATGGCTATGTAACACAAAGAAACAAAATCTATTTGTAAAACACTTGACACAAAGCAACATTTTAAATACACAACTTTCTTCATCATTTTCTCCCTAAAGCATACTATTCTCTATCTAAATTAAATGAATCTTTTCTCACCTTAGCAAATACTTTATGAGTTTCAAAACAGTCTCAGAAACACACCAATTTGTCTTTAGCAGAGCAAAAGGTATGCACTCCAGAGACTGCAGCCATAAAAAGCACAGAAATGCTGTAATTCATCACACATATCTCTCATGTCACCCAATCAAAACTCTTCCCTCACTTTTTTCAAATCAACACCCTTCCCCCCTCTGCCCTTTCTGCCTTTTTTGCATAGCAACTACCTCCTGAAAGACCTCTGATGTTTGCAAGTTCACACAACAATGTTTTAATTGAACTCTGAACTCTCAGTGCACCTGCATATCCAGTGCAATCTTTCATAAAATTATTTTTTCTTGACCATTCAAATTACATCTTTCAAAGAACTCATCCATGCACACTAACTTTCTGTTTTCAGCAATCAAAATCCACCAATCACTGCTACTGCTTCCTTAACACAGAAACTCCACAGTTTTTTTCATTTTAAACTCTTATTTTTTCAACTGCCATTTCATTGCCACACTTCATCTGACTGCAGCAGAACCTTCTCTCACCATGTTTTCTGTCTGGATTGTTGGACATAGTTACATCTACTGGGCTCAGAGGTATGCTGATAACAGAAATTTACCTAAACTCAATTTACAAAATGTGGAAATTAAGTGGATTGGCAACAGAGGATTAAAATGTCACCAATTGATACCATTGGTGAAAACCTTTATGCATTTGCCTAAACCTGACCTGTTAATGTTGCACTGTGGAGGTAATGACTTGGGCACTTTGACTGGGGTAGGTCTGGAAATGCTTTTAAAGGACACCTTTGAGCAATTGATGGCACTGTTTCCTCAAACTGCCTTGGTATATTCAAATATATGCCAAAGACAGAAATGGAGGTGGTCAAACCAATTTTTTCCACAAATTGAGAAATCGAGGAAGCATGTAAACAAATCTGTTTCAGCTTACATGAGAGACCATGGAATGGGCTCCATGTACAACAATAACTTGCGTTACTACATGCAAGATATCTACAGAGGAGATGGAGTTCACTTCTCAGATGAAGGGAACAGAGTTTTCATTCTGAATTTAAGACTGTGCATTGGTACCTACTTATAAGTACCTAAATGTACCATTAACCCAAAAGCTCTTCTCAGAGCTACCCTACATCTGATCAATCACAATTATTATTTTACTCTAACTTTTTTCACTAATTTTCAACAAAGTACGCTCCCCGGAGCGCTACCAAGTACGCGAACCAGAAGCTAACCGCGCGAAATTTAATTTTTTTTTTTTTTTTTTGCACATATGGGCCTCCTCAGCCATCCTCAGAAAACCTAGGGGGTCAAAATACGTCTACCGTGTCCCCTTCTACCCATTCTGAACATTATTTGCCCTCCATCTTGTATATTAATTCGACCGAAACACAAAATGGTGGACTCCCGTAACGCTGCAGGTTCGCGTACCGGGGCGCTCACCGGGAAGCGCTCCATTAAAAAAATTTCAGTGGCTGCTCAGAAACAAAATGTTCCATTTTCCTGAAAATTTCAGCCAATTCCGTCCACAAACGCCAAAGTTATTAGACATAGAATTTTCAAAAATCCCATAGGAAAAAAATCCTAACTATATATACCTACTGGCGACCGCCAGTAGGTAATATATTACCTACTGGCGGTCGCCAGTAGGTATATATAGTTAAGACCTAGTTACCATAGGAAATTCCGAACATTCTATTGGGAATAACTTTGGCGCCTATTGAGGGTCTGCCTGTAATTTTCCTTAAATTTGCCTCGCTGCGCTCCGCTCCTTCCCTGAAATTTTCGGGGGGAATCGTCAAGCGGGGGCCGAGAAAAAAGGGGGTCCCAAAACATGTTTTCCCATGTTAATTTCCATAGGGACATTCTGACAAGGCTACAGCTCGAACGGCTGAACGGAACTACACCAGATTTGCATGCAGCAGTGCCTTTTGTATGTTTGGTGTCAATCCCTCCAGTAATTTTTGAGAACATTGAGAAAATTGAATGTGAAATTGAGTCCAATGCAATTTTCCATAGGACCTTTAGACACAGCTACAGCCCGAACGGCTGACTGGAATTACTGCAAACTTGGCAAAATGGTAGAGCCCGGTATGCAGAAGTGCCTTTTGTATATTTGGTGAAAATCCCTTCAGTAATTGTTGAGAAAATCGACTTTTTTCAAATTATATATCTATAGGCGGGAAACGGTGCGCGCACGGGCTTGCACCGTCCTTGCACTGTCCTTGAATGTGCCCGGATCTTAGCGTGCGCGCGCGGAATTCTGATTGGCTGTTGGATGTCTGTCAACAGAGAGAGGTGTGGCGCCGCGGCCAGGGCGACTGACGCTGGAATCTGGGGATCACGGTTCGATCCCCGGCCCCGGCATCAGGTTAGCCCAGCACCATGTGACTCTGGGCAATAGCTTGCTTAATCTTCCCGACGGCCCCCAGCGCCTAGAGACCCTAACGGGTGATTGTGCGCTTTACAAATGTGGATTATTATTTATTATTATTAACATTCGAGTCAGTCGAAATGAAGAAGTGTTGTCCGCCATCTTGTTTTTGTGGCAGATGATAGTGGTTGTAAACAGAAGTGTAATAGTTGACAAGGAGGCAGGGTAGAGATTCCTGAGCCCCCTAGGTTTTGTCATGGGGTCTGTAAAGGACCCTGAAGGTTGAAAAAAAAATGTTTTAAAAATCTCGGGGTCCGCGCACCGTGCCGGACTTCGGCTCAAAAAGACAAAAAAGAAATACATTAAAATAACAAGCTTCAGTGTTTAGATGTTGGTTGAGTGCAACATTGAGTGATGACTCTTTCACCTTTGGGTATAGGTAGGTGTTTTGTGGGAGTTAGTATGGTAATTGATAGAGAGCATTGGGGGCAGATTGAAGATTATGTCAGTTTGAAAGTGTTGATAATTTGAACGAATTAAAATGTTACTTTGGTTTTGATTTTGTGTGTGATAAAATGTGATTGGCTTGGTATGTGAATATGTATGAGAAATGAGAGGGAAACACAGTCATTTTGAGATTTTAGTGTTTGAGGTATACTTCTGAGGTGTGAGATTGACACACAATTTACTGTTCAACAGTTTTCTAGAAGGTGAGTAGTTAATTTGTAAGGAGTACTAAGGTAGATCTGGTTGTACTCAGATGAGGGCTGTAAATGAAATGGCATTTGTAAAGCTTGCAGTTTAGAAAAAAAAGAGGATGACATTTACTGCACTTGAAATTTAAGAAATTATTGTTGCTTTTTGAAAATGCAGCACAGCATATTAGGGTGCATAGTTTTGTTTTTTTAAAAGAAGCAATTCTAATGGTTCAGAAAAGGTAATTGAAAGGAACATTGCACATGATTAGCTGCTATATTGAAAGGTCAAAGAATCTTGCTGGATTCATTTGCAACATAGTATGATGAACTTTCAACCTGTGTCCTTCTTAGGTGGGAGTTACCATTGTAACAGGTTGAATGAGCACTAGGGGGATGGGTAAATATTACGTGAGTTTGAAAGTGTGGGAATGTGGAACCAATTCAAATGTTAGTTTAGTTTTGAAATAGTGTGGGAAGACATTTCATTTGTTAAGACCTGAGATATGTGAGAATGAGTGGGAAAATGTGCCATTTCTGGTTCCAGTGTCTAAGCTGCATTTCAGAGATTCTGCTTAAGAAAATCTGCTGTGTGTTTGACACTGTTCTATATTTTCAAAAGCGATTTTAAAGGTGAGTAATATAGAGAGAGAGTGCTTTTTGCAGTATTGGGAAGCATAACAAGCATATTGGGCTTCATTACTGTTGTATTTCGAAAATGAGTCAGGTTTCTGCATTGTAATGTAGTGCTCATTTAAATGGGTTGTGCTCTCTGTGTAACATGATTTACCATGCTTGGTGTTTTTTGATAAAATGTGTGGCTTAAAGATTTTTGACAAGGATCACAGTGAGTGTCTGTGTGAATTATGGAATTATATTTTCACCTTTTTCCATAATGTTAACTGTATTTTCTGACAGTTTGCATCTCTTAGCTTATAGGGTATTGTTTTAATTTGGATTGTGTCTTATGTTAGTATGTAATGCTGGGAAAAAAATGAATGGTGCTTATTAGAAATAACATTTTGAAATTATTTAGGTTTCAACAATGTAATGTAGTGCGTATTGAAATGGGCTGTGTTCTGTGTCTAAATCGATTTACCATGCTGAATGATTTTTGCTGAAATGTGTGGCTATAATATTTTTCACAAGGGTCACACTGTGTGTGTATGTGAATTAAGGAATTATATTTTCATCTTTTTCCATAATGTTAGCTGTGTGTGCTTACAGTTTGTATCTTTTAGCTTATAGGGTAGATTTTTTTAAAATTGTTTTCCATGCTTGGATTCAATGCTGGTATAGAGATAGTGTAATGGTTTCATTGGACTTGTAAATATGCTCCTTTTTTAGGAGCGCCTTGCGCAACCTTTAACATGGGTGCAAGCAGTGAATGTATGGAGAGGGATAGGAATAGCAGATAGAAAACAATATGAAATGGTGTGGGAGATGCATAAAGGATTTCACTAATGGCATCAATTGAGATGGAATATAAGATAAAGAGGGGCATATTTACAAGACCCTTGCGCAATGTTCGACATGGGTGCAAGCAGAAAATGCATGCAGAGTAATAAAATTGGCACACAGACAAGAATATGAAATGCTGTGAGAGATGCGTAAAGGGTTTTACTAATGGCATACATTGAGATAGAATATACAAAAAAGAGAGGCATATTTACAAGCCCCTTGCGCAATGTGTGCATGGGTGCAAGCAGAAAATGCATGCAGAGTAATAACATTGGCACACAGACAAGAATATGAAATGCTGTGAGAGATGCGTAAAGGCTTTTACTAAGGGTATAAATTGAGATAGAATATCCAAAAAAGAGAGGCATATTTACAAGCCCCTTGCACAATGTTTGCATGGGTGCAAGCAGAAAATGCATGCAGAGTAATAAAATTGGCACACAGACAAGAATATGAAATGCTGTGAGAGATGCGTAAAGGGTTTTACTAATGGCATAAATTGAGATAGAATATACAAAAAAGAGAGGCATATTTACAAGCCCCTTGCGCAATGTTTGACATGGGTGCAAGCGGAAAATGCATGCAGAGTAATAATATTGGCACACTGATAAGAATATGAAATGCTTTGAGAGATGCGTAAAGGAATTTACTAATGGCATAAATTGAGATAGAATATCCAAAAAAGAGAGGCATATTTACAAGCCCCTTGCGCAATGTTTGACATGGGTGCAAGCAGAAAATGCATGCAGAGTAATACAATTGGCACACAGACAAGAATATGAAATGCTGTGAGAGATGCGTAAAGGGTTTTACTAATGGCATAAATTGAGATAGAATATACAAAAAAGAGAGGCATATTTACAAGCCCCTTGCGCAATGTTTGACATGGGTGCAAGCAGAAAATGCAAGCGGAGTAATAAAATTGGCACATAGACAAGAATATGAAATGCTGTGAGAGATGCGTAAAGGATTTTACTAATGGCATAAATTGAGATAGAATATACAAAGAAGAGAGGCACATTTACAAGCCCCTTGCGCAATGTTTGACATAGGTGCAAGCAGAAAATGCATGCAGAGTAATAAAATTGGCACACAGACAAGAATATGAAAAGCTGTGAGAGATGCGTAAAGGAATTTACTAATGGCATAAATTGAGATAGAATATAAAAAAAAGAGAGGCATATTTAGAAGCCCTTTGCGCAATGCTTGACATGGGTACAAGCACAAAATGCATGCAGAGTAATAAAATTGGTACACAGACAAGAATATGAAATGCTGTGAGAGATGCGTAAAGGATTTTACTAATGGTATGAATTGAGATAGAATATACAAAAAAGTGAGGCATATTTACAAGCCCCCTGCGCAATGTTTGACATGGGTGCAAGAAGAAAATGCATGCAGAGTAATAAAATTGGCAAATAGACAAGAATATGAAATGCCGTAAGAGATGCATAAAGGATTTAACTAATGGCATCAATTGAGAAGGAATATAAGATAAAGAGGGGCATATTTACAAGCCCCTTGCGCAATGTTTGACTTGGGTGCAAGCAGAAAATGCATGCAGAGTAATAAAATTGGCACACAGACAAGAATATGAAATGCTGTGAGAGATGTGTAAAGGATTTTACTAATGACATCAATTGAGATAGAATATACAAAAACAAGAGACATATTTACAAGCCCATTGCTCAATGTTTGACATGGGTGCAAGCAGAAAATGCATGCAGAGTAATAAAATTGGCACACTGATAAGAATATGAAATGCTGTGAGAGATGCGTAAAGGATTTTAATAATGGCATGAATTGAGATAGAATATGCCAAAAAGAGAGGCATATTTACAAGCCCCTTGCGCAATGTTTGACATGGGTGCAAGCAGAAAATGCATGCAGAGTAATAAAATTGGCACATGGACAAGAATTTGAAATGCTGTGAGAGATGCGTAAAGGATTTTACTAATGGCATAAATTGAGATAGAATATACAAAAAAGAGAGGCATATTTACAAGCCTAGTCATTCAAAAAATGAATGGTGCATATTAGAAATGACAATTTGAAATGAGTTAGGTTTCAGCAATGTAATGTATTGCATATTGAAATTGGCTGTGTTCTGTGTTTAAATCGATTTACGATGCTAAATGATTTTTGCTGAAATGTGTGGCTATAATATTTTTCACAAGTGTCACACTGTGTGTGTATGTGAATTAAGGAATTATATTTTCATCTTTTTCCATAATGTTAGCTGTGTGTGCTTACAGTTTGTATCTTTTAGCTTATAGGGTAGATTTTTTAAAAATTGTTTTTCATGCTTGGATTCAATGCTGGTATAGAGATAGTATAATGATCTCATTGGACTTGTAAATATGCTCCTTTTTTAGGAGCGCCTTGTGCAACCTTTAACATGGGTGCAAGCAGGGAATGTATGGAGAGGGATAAGAATAGCAGATAGAAAACAATATGAAATGGTGTGGGAGATGCATAAAGGATTTCACTAATGGCATCGATTGAGATGGAATATAAGATAAAGAGGGGCATATTTACAAGCCCCTTGCGCAATGTTCGACATGGGTGTAAGCAGAAAATGCATGCAGAGTAATAAAATTGGCACAAAGACAAGAATATGAAATGCTGTGAGAGATGCGTAAAGGGTTTTACTAATGGCATAAATTGAGATAGAATATACAAAAAAGAGAGGAATATTTACAAGCCCCTTGCGCAATGTTTGACATGGGTGCAAGCAGAAAATGCATGCAGAGTAATAACATTGGCACATAGACAAGAATATGAAATGCTGTGAGAGATGCGTAAAGGATTTTACTAATGGCATAAATTGAGATAGAATATACAAAAAAGAGATGCTTATTTACAAGCCCCTTGCACAATGTTTGCATGGGTGCAAGCAGAACATGCATGCAGAGTAATAAAATTGGCTCACAGACAAGAATATTAAATGCTGTGAGAGATGCGTAAAGGATTTTACTAATGGCATAAATTGAGATAGAATATACAAAAAAGAGAGGCATATTTACAAGCCCCTTTGCGCAATGTTTGACATGGGTGCAAGCAGAAAATGCAAGCGGAGTAATAAAATTGGCACATAGACAAGAATATGAAATGCTGTGAGAGATGCGTAAAGGATTTTACTAATGGCATAAATTGAGATAGAATATACAAAGAAGAGAGGCACATTTACAAGCCCCTTGCGCAATGTTTGACATAGGTGCAAGCAGAAAATGCATGCAGAGTAATAAAATTGGCACACAGACAAGAATATGAAAAGCTGTGAGAGATGCGTAAAGGAATTTACTAATGGCATAAATTGAGATAGAATATAAAAAAAAGAGAGGCATATTTAGAAGCCCTTTGCGCAATGCTTGACATGGGTACAAGCACAAAATGCATGCAGAGTAATAAAATTGGTACACAGACAAGAATATGAAATGCTGTGAGAGATGCGTAAAGGATTTTACTAATGGTATGAATTGAGATAGAATATACAAAAAAGTGAGGCATATTTACAAGCCCCCTGCGCAATGTTTGACATGGGTGCAAGAAGAAAATGCATGCAGAGTAATAAAATTGGCAAATAGACAAGAATATGAAATGCCGTAAGAGATGCATAAAGGATTTAACTAATGGCATCAATTGAGAAGGAATATAAGATAAAGAGGGGCATATTTACAAGCCCCTTGCGCAATGTTTGACTTGGGTGCAAGCAGAAAATGCATGCAGAGTAATAAAATTGGCACACAGACAAGAATATGAAATGCTGTGAGAGATGTGTAAAGGATTTTACTAATGACATCAATTGAGATAGAATATACAAAAACAAGAGACATATTTACAAGCCCATTGCTCAATGTTTGACATGGGTGCAAGCAGAAAATGCATGCAGAGTAATAAAATTGGCACACTGATAAGAATATGAAATGCTGTGAGAGATGCGTAAAGGATTTTAATAATGGCATGAATTGAGATAGAATATGCCAAAAAGAGAGGCATATTTACAAGCCCCTTGCGCAATGTTTGACATGGGTGCAAGCAGAAATTGCAAGCAGAGTAATACAATTTGCACATAGACAAGAATATGAAATGCTGTGAGAGATGCGTAAAGGATTTTACTAATGGCATAAATTGAGATAGAATTTACAAAAAAGAGAGGCATATTTACAAGCCCCTTTGCGCAATGTTTGACATGGGTGCAAGCAGAATATGCATGCAGAGTAATAAAATTGGCACACAGCCAAGAATATGAAATGCTGTGAGAGATGCGTAAAGTTCTTTACTAATGGCATAAATTGAGATAGAATATACAAAAAAGAGAGGCATATTTACAAGCCCCTTGCGCAATGTTTGACATGGGTGCAAGCAGAAAATGCATGCAGAGTAATACATTTGGCACGCAGACAAGAATATGAAATGCTGTGAGAGATGCGTAAAGGAATTTACTAATGGCATAAATTGAGATAGAATATACAAAAAAGAGAGGCATATTTAGAAGCCCTTTGCGCAATGTTTGACATGGGTGCAAGCAGAAAATGCATGCAGAGTAAAAGAATTGGCACATAGACAACAATATGAAATGCCGTAAGAGATGCATAAAGGATTTAACTAATGGCATCAATTGAGATGGAATATAAGATAAAGAGGGGCATATTTACAAGCCCCTTGCGCAATGTTTGACATGGGTGCAAGCAGAAAATGCATGCAGGTTAATAAAATTGGCACACAGACAAGAATATGAAATGCTGTGAGAGATGCGTAAAGGATTTTACTAATGGCATCAATTGAGATAGAATATACAAAAACAAGAGACATATTTACAAGCCCCCTGCTCAATGTTTGACATGGGTGCAAGCAGAAAATTTATGCAGAGTAATAAAATTGGCACACTGATAAGAATATGAAATGCTGTGAGAGATGCGTAAAGGATTTTACTAATGGCATGAATTGAGATAGAATATACAAAAAAGAGAGGCATATTTACAAGCCCCTTGCGCAATGTTTGACATGGGTGCAAGCAGAAAATGCATGCAGAGAATAAAACTGGCACATAGACAAGAATTTGAAATGCTGTGAGAGATGCGTAAAGGATTTTACTAATGGCATGAATTGAGATAGAATATACAAAAAAGAGAGGCATATTTACAAGCCTAGTCATTCAAAAAATGAATGGTGCATATTAGAAATGACAATTTGAAATGAGTTAGGTTTCAGCAATGTAATGTATTGCATATTGAAATCTGCTGTGTTCTGTGTTTAAATTGATTTACCATGCTAAATGATTTTTGCTGAAATGTGTGGCTATAATATTTTTCACAAGGGTCACACTGTGTGTGTATGTGAATTAAGGAATTATATGTTCATCTTTTTCCATAATGTTAGCTGTGTGTGCTTACAGTTTGTATCTTTTAGCTTATAGGGTAGATTTTTTTTAAATTGTTTTTCATGCTTGGATTCAATGCTGGTATAGAGATAGTATAATGGTTTCATTGGACTTGTAAATATGCTCCTTTTTTAGGAGCGCCTTGCGCAACCTTTAACATGGGTGCAAGCAGTGAATGTATGGAGAGGGATAGGAATAGCAGATAGAAAACAATATGAAATGGTGTGGGAGATGCATAAAGGATTTCACTAATGGCATCAATTGAGATGGAATATAAGATAAAGAGGGGCATATTTACAAGCCCCTTTTGCAATTTTCGACATGGGTGCAAGCAGAAAATGCATGCAGAGTAATAAAATTGGCACACAGACAAGAATATGAAATGCTGTGAGAGATGCGTAAAGGCTTTTACTAAGGGTATAAATTGAGATAGAATATACAAAAAAGGGAGGAATATTTACAAGCCCCTTGCGCAATGTTTGACATGGGTGCAAGCAGAAAATGCATGCAGAGTAATAAAATGTGCACATAGACAAGAATATGAAATGCTGTGAGAGATGCGTAAAGGATTTTACTAATGGCATAAATTGAGATAGAATATACAAAAAAGAGAGGCATATTTACAAGCTCCTTGCGCAATGTTTTACATGGGTGCAAGCAGAAAATGCATGCAGAGTAATAAAATTGGCACACTGATAAGAATATGAAATGCTCTGAGAGATGCGTGAAGGATTTTACTAATGGCATAAATTGAGATAGAATATACAAAAAATGGATGCATATTTACAAGCCCCTTGCACAATGTTTGCATGGGTGCAAGCAGAACATGCATGCAGAGTAATAAAATTGGCTCACAGACAAGAATATGAAATGCTGTGAGAGATGCGTAAAGGATTTTACTAATGGCATAAATTGAGATAGAATATACAAAAAGAGAGGCATATTTACAAGCCCCTTGCGCAATGTTTGACATGGGTGCAAGCAGAAAATGCATGCAGAGTAATAAAATTGGCACACAGACAAGAATATGAAATGCTGTGAGAGATGCATAAAGTTTTTTACTAATGGCATAAATTGAGATAGAATATACAAAAAAGAGAGGCATATTTACAAGCCCCTTGTGCAATGTTTGACATGGGTGCAAGCAGAAAATGCAAGCAGAATAATAAAATTGGCACATAGACAAGAATATGAAATGCTGTGAGAGATGCGTAAAGGATTTTACTAATGGCATAATTTGAGATAGAATATACAAAAAAGAGAGGCATATTTACAAGCCCCTTGCGCAATGTTTGACATGGGTGCAAGCAGAAAATGCATGCAGAGTAATAAATTTGGCACACAGACAAGAATATGAAATGCTGTGAGAGATGCTTAAAGGAATTTACTAATGGCATAAATTGAGATAGAATATACAAAAAAGAGAGGCATATTTAGAAGCCCTTTGAGCAATGCTTGACATGGGTACAAGCACAAAATGCATGCCGAGTAATAAAATTGGCACACAGACAAGAATATGAAATGCTGTGAGAGATGCGTAAAGGATTTTACTAATTGTATGAATTGAGATAGAATATACAAAAACGAGAGACATATTTACCAGCCCCTTGCGCAATGTTTGACATGGGTGCAAGCAGAAAATGCATGCAGAGTAATAAAATTGGCACATAGACAAGAATATGAAATGCCGTGGGAGATGCATAAAGGATTTAACTAATGGCATCAATTGAGATGGAATATAAGATAAAGAGGGGCATATTTGCAAGCTCCTTGCGCAATGTTTGACATGGGTGCAAGCAGAAAATGTATGCAGAGTAATAAAATTGGCACACAGACAAGAATATGAAATGCTGTGAGAGATGCGTAAAGGATTTTACTAATGGCATAAATTGAGATAGAATATACAAAAAAGAGAGGCATATCTACAAGCCCCTTGCGCAGTGTTGAACATTAATGCTAGTATAGAGATAGTGTAATGGGTTCATTGGCATATTTACAAGCCCCTTGCGCAATGTTTAAACATTAATGCTGGTATAGAGATTGTGTAATGGTTTCATTGGCATATTTACAAACCCCTTGCGCAATGCATATTCTTGTCTGTGTGCCAATTTTATTACTCTGCATGCATTTTCTGCTTGCATCCATGTTAAACATTGCGCAGGGGGCTTGTAAATATGCCCCGCTTTTTTGTATATTGTATCTCAATTGATGCCATTAGTAAAATCCTTTACGCATCTCTCACAGCATTTCATATTGTTATCTATATGCTATTGCTATCCCTCTCCATACATTAACTGCTTGCATCCATGTTAAAGGTAGAGCAAGGCGCTTGTAAAAAAGGAACATATTTACAAGCCCAATGAAACCATTAGCACTATCTCTATACCAGCTTGGAATCCAAGCATGAGAAACACTTTAAAAAGATGTCTACCCTATAAGTCAAAAGAAACAAACTGTGAGCACACACAGCTAACATTATTGAAAAAGATGAAAATATAATTCCTTAATTCACATACACACTCAGTGTGATGCTTGTCAAAAATCTTAAAGCCAGTCATTTCAGCAAAAAACAATTAGCATGGTAAATCGTTTTAGGCACAGAGAGTGAGATGACACATACACACAAACAGACAGATGGTGTAGGCAGAGATTGAGATGACACACACATACAAACAGAGAGATGGTGGAAGGAGAGAGTGAGATGAGGCATGCAAAGAGGGAGATGGTGCAGGCAGAGAGTGATATGAGACACGCAAAGAGAGATGTGAACTAGTGTTTATAATGTTTAGTTATTGTAATTGCTATGTGCTATGTTAGTAGTGGTCTATAATATGTCAAATGTTTCTTTTCAACAGATTGAAAATATCTAGAAAAGAAAAAATGCTCCTGGTAAGCAAACCAAGGATTTTTTAAGGAAATTGTTAAAATGCAGAAAAAGTCAAGAAAGTGTTTCTACGGAAAAAAAAAGTGTAAATACAAAGAAAAAGCAGAGGTCACCAAAAAATGGTATAACGGTACGAGGAGATCATAGTTTGTCTGGTAATCGTAGGACAAATCAGTTTATTGACATTCGTAGATGAATGTTTCGTAACAGAGTAGTTTTGAATTTATTAAAAAATCTTAAGAAAGATAATAGGAAAACAGCTTTTTACAAGAAAAAGAAAAGAATAGAAAAGTTTGTTGATCAGGCTTTTGAAGTGAAGAGAAAGCTGTATATTTTAGTAATCAATAGAGTTTGTACACTAGATAAGGCAATCAATGATTTGAAATCAAAATGTAAGTGGAAAAGAGTAATTAGTCGGACTAATTTTTTTGATGTTTTTTCGGGAGAATGGAAGCATAGTTCAAGTTGTGAGCCATTTTTTAATGAAGAGAGTAACTTTGTAGGTAATGTTTTGGTGCATGCAGTTGACACCAGTGGTCGAGCATATGAGGTGAAGGACGGTTATCCAGTTGAAAAAGAATAAATCGTGCCTAGAAATGCAGATGAGGTGTTAGCTGATGAAGTTTTAGGGAGACGTCCTAAGGCTCCGGTGTATACTTGGAATTCTAGTAGTATTTGTAGTGTGCGACAGGATTCTATTAATTTGTTTTGCACTTTCTTATGTAGATATAGTAAGAAAAGTCTAAAACAAAAGTTTAAGATGTTGCAAGACTTAGATCCTTGCAGAGTGAGGGAAAAACAGGTTTGCATGGTCATTCACTGGCTTGTCTTTCTAGAACAGTATGTCAGAGTACTTTTCACCATTTTAGGATGTTAGGAGTGCATCAAACTAAAGTGAGGAAAATAGTGAGAATGTTGTATTATGCAAATAGTCCAGCACTTAATCTAAAACAGTTAAACAGTGCTCTTTTGCATGGATCTGAATTAGATGTGAAGAAGATTTGTGAAGAAATAGAGTTTTGTTACTTTGGTGAAAAAGAGGACACTGCCGAAAATGATACAGTATTAGAAAGTAATGTGGAAGAGAATGTACGGATTGTAAGTACTCAAAATTTTGATCATGAAATTACAAAGTTTAAGGTCATTTCAAGTGAAAGGCCAAATTTTTCTTGTGTGTGTTGTCGACAAACTCATTATAAGAATCAGACTCGGTTAGTTGATTTATATGTTAAAAGTGAAATGGAAAATAATAATGAATGGAAGGATTTTGCAACTTATTTGTTGGTTGAGAATTGTTTTGATTTGGGTTCTGATCTATGTATTTGTAAATATTGTTATAATAAATTAAATGAAAACAGAATGCCTGCTAGAGCTGTACATAATAATCTTGAGTTGGTAAAGATTCAGTCTGAATTGATGGGTTTAAATACCTATGAGTGTATTCTGATTCAATGCGTGCATCCTTTTCAGGCTATTGTTCGCATGGAGCCTAAGACAGGGAAATTGCCTCCTTCAGATTTACATAGAGGATTAAAGGGAAGAGTTGTTTATTTGCCTTTAGATTTAAATAAAAATATTGACACCATTGGCGTAGAAAAAGTGGAAGAGGAACCTCTAGGTATTCTAGGTAATGGCATTCCTACAAAGAGTAAGAAAATCTGGCAAGAATTAATGGATGTTAGGAAAGTCAAAAAGGCAACGTTGTATTTAGTAAAAAACAATCAGTACTACAAAAATATATATGTAGGAGAAGAGGAAACAACTGTAGAAGAGGACAGTGATTTATCAGCTGGACAGATTGAAAAAGTAGATGTGTCTAGAGGTGAACAGATTTATGAGCATTATAGTGTTCATCCTCTGCATTCCAAAGAAGTAATGGGGAATGCTATTGAGTTGTTCCAAATGAAAGAAGCCAAAGGAAGTCACATACGTGTATGGGAAGAAAGTTTGGAAGCTCGTTGTTTTCCTCAATTGTTTCCAACAGGTCAAGGTGGAAGATATGATGACCGACCTGTTCGAATTCCTGCATCGGAATACCGGACTTTAAGATTATATGCAGAAGATCCAGGATTATGTCAATGCATTCCATATTTGTTTCATCTTCTGTTTGAGAGTGACTTCTCTGGACTATCTTATGCTGTGAACCATATACTGAAATCTGGGGTACATCTTCAAAATGTTTCGGCAAGGGACTTTATGGATAAAGTCCAAGTGGAAGACAGTATTCTGGAATCTCACCTAATCAATCTCATGGCATGTCAGCGTGGTACGAATGAGTATTGGTACCGTCATCATGGGGAATTGAAATGTATGCTAAGAAACCTAGGAACTCCTACATGTTCCTCACTCTTAGCTGTGCTGAGTATGCCTGGGAAGACTTACTTGAATTTCTTCGAGAGGCAAATTGAAACATAGAAAATATAGAATTCAAGACACCTGGAGAACTGCGCTCTTTGGATCCAGGTAATGTTTGTAGGTATTTTAATCATTGATTTGAAGCTAGGATGTCTTTCATCACAAACAAAAAAAATCCTCCACTTGGAGAGGTTTTGGATTTCTTTTGGAGAAAGGAGTATCAAGCAAGAGGTGCTCCTCACATACATATGCTGCTATGGATCAAATATGCTCCCAAATTTGGAACAGATTCGGATGACACAGTGATGGGTTTCATTGAACAATATTCCACATCTGTTGTTCCAAAAAGTACAGAAGAAGACAATTTACGACATCAAGTCTTACGCTTTCAAACCCATCACTGTGGAAAGTACTGTCGTCGAAAGTTCAAATCCAAGGAGAAGTTCTACACAAAATGTCGTTTTGGATTTCCACGACCAGTAATATATAAAGGAAGAGTGAACAATTTTATGTCTTCACTGCGACATACTGTGACAAGAAAATCACCGAAAATATGTACAACTTAAAAAGAAATGAAGAGTCCAAATACATAAATGACTACAACCCAGTAATTTTGTCCATGTGGAATGCTAACATGGATATTCAATATTTTGCTGACAACTCTATTGCTGTGGTTCGATATGTAACGTCTTACATCACAAAATCAGAAAAGACGTAACTGAAGGAAATGTGGGAGGATATTTCACATGAAAAGAGCCTAAGTAAGAAATGATACAGTTACAGTCTGAAGATGTTGTCGCATCGATAAATTGGAGCATATGAATGTTCAGATCGGTTATCATCAGCAAGTCTGTATGCCAAATCGAGATCCATCATTTGGGTGAGTCTAGGTCTTGCTGCAACACGAAACCGAGTTTTGAAGTCTGCACAAGAAATTGAGTATTTGGCGGAGTTTCAACCAAACTGTACAGATATTTTGATTTTGAAGACACACATGTTGGATACATATTATCCAAATAGAAGTAGTCATCTTGAGAACGTTTGTCTCTATGAAGTACTGCAAAGCTATACTTTTAAGAGAATATGACAGAAGATATCAATAAGGGAGTATATGCTGTAATTGTATGTGAAGGACGTCTGGTGAAACAAAGAAAAGGATATTTGATTAATCATCGTAAATTGAGTTGCGAATCTCCTGATAATCGGGAATTTTACTATTTAGCTCTTTAGCAACTCTTTAAGCCATGGCGTTCAGAAGAGGAACTACTTGGAGATTTTCTCAGTTATGAAGATTCTTTCAATGCAACCAAGGATACCATAGAATGTCCTGTTTTTTCAAATTATCTGCAAATGTTGAAGGATGAAATACAGCAAGAAGCTACCATTGCAGCAGAGATTGCTGGAGGCAGTTCTCAAGACAGTCAGAGTTCTGTTTCGTTGAGTCAGGATCCTCTTGGAGGACCAATTATCCAAAATGAAGCTGCCACTGTCATGGAAGAGGTGGAAAGAGCCATGGAACAAGCTCAGGAGGATGTAGTTAATTTAGAAGATTTGGAAAATCAACTAAACGTGGAACAGAAAAAATATATGATGAAGTCACAGAACAGATTGAGCATGAATTACGTCATGATAAAAAAGAGTGCTCATGTACTTCATTTGAACCTGTCTGACTGTATGTGAGTGGAGAAGCCGGAACTGGGAAAAGTTTTCTGATTAAATCAATTGCAACTTATCTGCAGAAAAGAACAGAGTCATCACTGTCTTGGTTTGTTACTGCTCCAACTGGGTTGGCAGCACATAACATTAAAGGGATTACTTTACATCGTTTATTGATGCTGCCAGTAGAGCATGATAATAAATTACAATACCACAAGCTATCTGGAGAAGCTTGTTGTGAAGTTGGTAGAGTCCTGAAGAAAATTAAACTTCTTATCATTGATGAGGTAAGCATGGTTTCAAATGTGATGCTTGCTTTTGTGCATTTAAGAATGCAACAAATTCTTAAAACAGAGTATGATGTGTTATTTGGAGGCAAACATATCATTGTCTTTGGAGATCTACTGCAGCTAACTCCATTGAAAGGACAACCAGTGTTTAAGATGCTTACGCACGAAGATACAAGAAAGTGCGTTAGAAGCATTGGAAATATGAATATCTAGTTATATTTTAAATATGCAGTACTGCTTCAAAACATGCGACAGGCAAATGATGAAGATTATAAAAATATTCTACAAGATGTAAGAATTTGAAAAGTAACTTGAACATGCCAAAGAAGCTTTACAGTCACGATTAATTTCAAATTTGTTTCCAAAGGAAAATATTCTCCCAGAGATTATTTATCAGAAAATTGCTGAAAACAAAACTGTAATATGCTTGATGCCAACTCTTCAAAAATGTTCAGTCTTCAACAACAAAATGTTAGAGTTAGAAAATCAAGAGATTGTGAAACTGGAAGCTATTGATAAATTAGAGCATGAAGGAGTTACTATTGTTTTGTCAGAAAAGTTGAAATCAAAGTTGGATTCTTTAGAGAAGACAATTTCTAAAACTGCTGGTTTTGAAAATACTCTATATGTATGTTTAAATTGTCGTATAATTTAAATGTGGAAAGAGGTTTAGTAAATGGAGCAATGGGTCATGTTGTTGATTTTGTGAATTACCAAAATAGAGATGGAATTGAATTTTTGAAAATGAAATTTGATGGAATTGAAGAAGTACAACAGTTTAGTCGTTGTTCTGTTCGATTTTTGATTGTGAAAGTTTTATATGTCCGCCGAAAACAGTTTCCTGTGTCTTTGTCATATTCAGTAACTATTCATAAAACTCAAGGTTTAAGTGTAGATAGTGCTTTGATTTATATTGGAAGTTCTGTCTTCAGGGAGGGTATGGCATATGTTGCTTTATCTCGAGTCAGAACTTTATCTGGATTGTACTTGATTGATTTTGATGAGACAAAGATTAGTGCAGATCTAAATTGTGTAAAGGAATATAATAGGTTAAGAAGAGAGTATGCTCCAAATTTACCTCAATATCCTCTATTTGAAAAGCGTGTGGTAGGTCGAAAAAGAAGAAATGAGAAACATTGTAGCAAGGCTTAGCAAAAAAAAGAAAAGTAGATGAACCAGTAATTGTAAGCAGAAACAAAGAGGATTCTGTTGAAGATATTGTTGGATTTCAGTTTGAGAACAGTTCTGGTGTCAACTGCTATGCTAATGTAGTGGTTATTGTTGTTTTTTCTCTCCAAAGTTTGCAAGAACAGATTGTTGAAAATCGGATCAAAGTTTTTGTTGTTTGTTGAATACTGTGTTTGAGTGATGTAGCAGTGATAGAACAAATATAGAAAGTGTTTCTGATATTCGAAATGATTTAGACATATGTTCTGGTATAACTCAATTTTCTCAGGATATTCAGCAAGATTGTCAGGAATTTCTAATGTTCATGCTTGTTGTATTGCAAGAGGAAGGTATAGATGTTGAAAATCTTTTTGGCCTTTCTTATGAATGGCAACATGTCTGCGATAATTGTTCCTTTTCAAGTAGTACAACAGTAGATACTGAAAGATTTATATATTTGACTTTACCTGACTGCAAATCAGTGTCTTTTAATAATCTAGTTAGAGCAGCTGATCAAAACATGGTTTGTACCCAAAGTAACTCTGCAGTGCTATCAACATTATTTATACAAAGTTATGGACAGTACGTAATTTTAATGTTCCAACGATGTAGACCTGATGGAACTAAATTAACAACTTTAATTAAAAATGTTGTGGCTTCTCAATTATCAATTTCTGGAAGAACCTTTGTAACAGTAGCAATTATTTTCCATGATGGTCCTTCAAAAACATCTGGACATTATACAGCTTATTTAAAATGTCAAAAAGGCTGGACTTATTGTAATGATACTGTTTTGACTTTCCAAAAACGTTTGCCTTTTGACTTAACAAATTCTTACCTAGTGTTTTTACAACCTAAATTTTAGGAAAAGTAATTGGCCTAGAAAGATTGGAGCAATTAATAAAAGTTAGTCATCAGGATACTATATGATGTTCAGATTCTGATAGTTTACTGGTTGTTTAAGGTTTTATGGACATGATACACATCCTTGGGTGGAGATATAAATATTGTTAGGTGTTACGAAAGACATTGGAGCTTTTCATGCAGAAGGTCGGGAAATGGAAGGTCAAGAGTATTATGAAGTATTTTCCAAACCAAGGAATTTTTACGTACTATTTGGCCATGTAGGAAAGTATATCAATGAAAATGAGTTTTGCGGGTAAATGTTGATAATATATGTTTTTACATAAGTTTGTAATGATACTCAATTGATTTTTAAACAACGTTTGCCTTTTGACTTAATAAATTCTTACCTAGTGTTTTTAGAACCGAAATTTTAGTGAAAGTAAATGGACAATGAAGATTGGAGCAGTTAATAAAAGTAAGCGTGTTGTTCAAAATTAGTTTTTGAGTGAAAGTGATCAAGATAATTAGTAAACTGGTAGTTGTCATAGAGGTAGTGTAAGTGTATCACATAGTTAGTCATATCAGTATTATAGGAAATGTTAATCAAGAGTAAGTCAGAGGTGCAAATATAATTATTGTTAGATGATGAAATAGATGTTGGACTTTTCATTCAGAAAGTCGGGTAAATGGAAGTTTAAAACTACTATTAAGTAATTTCCAAAAAGAGGACTTTCTGTATACCATGTTGCCATATGGAAAGGTATGTAAATGAAGAATAAGTATTTCGGGTAAATGTGGTTAATTTATGTTTCTATATCACTTTAGTTTGAGAGTATAATAATGAGATACTGTATCTTAGAAATTGCTGTTTGGAAGAAAACATTTAAGATATGTTTTTTCTAAGTTTTATGGGTTTTTTAAACACAATCAATTTGATTGTGTTTTGTTTCCTGCTTTGATATGATGAATAGTATTGAACTCACTGTTTTTAGTGAAAATCAATATATTCTGAGAACAGCAAAAATAAACCATAGGACATGTTGTACAAGTTAATTTGCATTTTGTATTGTGAAATATATATTATAACTGATTTGTGTACTCTCTTCCACAGATATTACATTTATAAGGTAAGTACGACTAATAAAAAATATATTTTCATTACTTTTTTATTTCTGTTTCTCTCTATCCTTCCCTTAATGCCTCTCTCTTAACCTCACTGCTTTCATCCCTTCAGTTTCTCACTCCCTTTCTCTTATGTTCACTCCCTTTAACTCATCCACATTTTGTCAGTGACTTTTTTTTGCTCCTTCACTCAGTCCCATTCTCTCACTCTTTCCTTCACTCCCTCTATTTCCTCAATCTTTTACTCTTCTTGTCTCATGCTCACTCGCCTTTATTCATCCTCTATCACCCCTGTTTCGTCAAACTGTTTCGTCATTATTTTACCCTATGTCACCCCTGTCCCTTTATTGTGCTTCCCTCACTTATCCTCATTCCCTATACTTCACTTCCCTTCTTCTTAGTCTTCTCACCCACTCATGTTAAGTCAGCCCCTCTGTTTCACTCCCCTTCACCTCTCTTCCCTTCCTTTGCTCACTCACTAATTCCCCTTCTGTCATTCACCTAACTGCACTTCAAACACACCTTTACAAAACTCCCTGTGTCCTCTTACTTTCTCTGTTCTCTTCCATCACTCCCTCTCTCTTAGACTCACTGTTGTTAACGCACCTGCACTAATTCCCCCTTCCCTCTCCCTCTTTTCCCTTCCCTAACTCCTCTTTACTTTTTATCCTGCTTTGTCTCTTGTATGGTGAATAATGTATTATAACTGATTTGTTTTTTCGTTTCCACAGATATTTCATTCATAAGGTAAATACGACTGACCCCAAAAACTTTTTTGTATTTATTTTTTTCTATCCTTCCTTCGCTCCCTGTCTCTTAGCGTGACTCTCTCCATCACCTCATTCTGTCACTCCTTTTCCCTCACCTACACTACCTCATTTTCCGTTCTTTGATCCCTCACTGAGTCTCCTTCTATCACTCCTTCCTTCACTCCCTGTGTGTAGTCAATCACTCACTCCCATTGTCTCACACTCACTCGACTTTATCCACCCTCTATCATTTGTCTTTCTTCAACTTCACTGTCCTTCTCTCACTCACCTCACCCTTGTTTCGGTAGGCTGCTTCCCTCAGTACCCTTTATTCCTATCCTTCTCTCCCCTTCTCCTTTCTTGTTTCCCTCACTTACCTTTTCTCAGTTCATCTGATTTACTCCCCTTCACCTCTCTTTCCTTCTTTTGCTCCCTTACTCATTAACCTTCCCTCACTCACTTCACTTACTCCTTCTGTCACTCCCTTTGAACTCTGACATCCTCACTTCTCTTTCTTCACTGTCTCTCTGTTAGCCTTACTTCCTCTGTCCCTTCACTGTCTCACTGCCCTTCCCTTACACTCACTCTCATTAACTCATCTGCACTCCATCACTTGTCTTTCTTTGCTCCCTCACTCAGTCCCCTTCTCTCACTCTTTCCTTCACTCCCTCTCTGTCCTCACTCCCCTTGTCTCACGCTCATTCGCCATCTCTCTTTTGACTGTTCCATGTTTCTCTGTGTGTGTGCCATCTTACCCTCTGTCTGCACAATATATGCATGTGCGTGTGTCATCTTACCCTCTGCTTGCACCATCTCAGCCTCTACTTGTTCTATCTCACTCTCTGCCTGCACCATCTTACTCTCTACCTGTGGCATGTGTCCCTCTGCATGTGCCCTCTGTTTTACTTGACTCTTAATCTCCTTCCTTCTCTCTTGTATTGTGAAATATACATCTTATGCATTATCATTTATTTGTTTCTTGTGTTTTACAGATATTATACTTTTTTTAAAATAATTTCTTTAAGTTTTTTATATCTTAGAAGGTAAGTATAAGAAATAAAAAACTTTTTTTGCATCAGTGTCTAAGTTTTCATTATTTATCAGGTAAGTATGAGAATCAAAAATAAGTTTGTTATCACTCTCTTATTGTGACAGAATAACTGCCTCACTCTTTCTTAGTTCCTTGCTCCCTCTCTCTCTACATGTCTCTCCCTTACAGTTAATCTTCTTTGCTCTCTCTTTCTACCACTCCTCCTCTGTACCTCAGTCAGTTTCCCTCTTTCTTTATTTTGTTATGTTTGATCTTATTCTCATTCCTTCACTCTGTTATCCATTTCTTACCTGTTAGTAAACCTTCATTTATTGGCATTCCACTTCCTCCAGTGCACTTCCTTCTCTCTGTTTCTCACACCTCTTCCCTTTTGTGTTCACTTTTGTTTACACTTCTTTGTTTTGAAAACAGTGCCACAGGCCCTTAAATATTCGTTAGTTACCACTGAATACTATACGGCCTCAAGGCCCATAGGAATCAATGGCAATTACCGATTGGTAAAATGACTGAATTATACAGATTGGGTAATTTCAAAAGAGAAATTACGTACATCCCATTTACCTACTCTTAAATATTGAAGTGGTATGATTTGGGAGGCGATGTAGGTAGGCATTTACCGGTCGGTAACGGCTGAATTTGGCCATTAACGACTGGTAAATGCCTTTTCCTATGTAGGAGGCATTTATTTACAGATGTGGTATTTTTACCGATTATGTATTTACCGAATCGGTAAAATTACCGAATCGCTAAATACAGACTCGGTAAAAATACCAAATATGTAAATTCTAATGTAGGTAGCACTGTTGACAGTGCTAGGGGCGTCTAAGAATTTGTTATTTACCACTCAATACAATTGGGTGGTGAATAAGGAATTCCTGTGTACATGCACATCTGTGCATGTACACCTGTGCCATTGGCACACATACATGCCGTAAGGGCATGTATGTGTGTCACATTGCACACAAGCCAAAAACAGGGGTGCTACAGGGTGTCGAAGTGACACCCTGTTCCCCCTGGCAGGATTCGGTATTTACCGATTCGGTAATTACCGAATCGGTATTTGCCATTGATTCCTATGGGCTTCAAGGCCCATAGGAATCAATGTCAAATACAGATTCGGTAATTATTGAATCGGTAATTACCGAATTTTACCGAATCAGTAATTAATTCGGTAAAAATACCTACATCCGCATTGCCTGTTCTTAAATACCGAATCGGTATGATTCGGCATTTAAGAAGTTGTAATCTGGGATTACCTACATCGGGCCCTCGGTATTTATGAGTAGGTAATTCGAGATTACGTACATCTGGCCCATTGAGGTGTAACATATTTATATACATATGTTACATTTCAGTGCTTTGGAAGTAGTACAGTATACTATAGGTAAACACCTTATAGGTTTATGCTGTACCACATCCTTATAGTTTTGCATTTTGAGATTCACTATGACAAACTTTTACATACAAACATAGACATTTAGTTCTTTCTTTAGCCAGTAGAGGTAGTTCTAAAAATAACAGTTTTTTTGTTTTGTTTTTGTTTTGCTTGAAAAACGATGTAAAAAAATAAACTTTTTAAGGCAGATAATTGTTCAACCGGAGCAAACTATGAAAACTAAAGAAAAAAATTATAGGGGTGCACCTGTGCTTCCTGTTTCTTAAGTTCTGGTTGGATATTTGCAACCATTGATGCTTGCATTGGTGGTGCTGTTGGTTGAGAAGAAGTGCTGGGAGCAGAGCCCTGCTCCTCTGCTCCTCTGATGATCTTTTCATTACAGCTTTACTCCAATTGTTTGGGTGTATATTCGTGACATGGCGTTCCATGCTAAAAGTTCCAAAGGTGTACTTCTTCTGTGGATCTCCTCTGGAAAGTACCGTGTCACAGATTTTGCATGTGACAAAATGTGCATTTACCTTTTTCTGTCCTTCTGGGAATTTAAAGAATTTCCAAACTATGAACTCTTCTGAAAATTAACTGGAAGAATCCTCAAGTTCCTGGTGTTCAGAATGCTCAGGTTCCTCATGTTCAGAATGCTCAGGTTCCTCATGTTCTGAATGCTCAGGTTCCTCATGTTCTGAATGCTCAGGTTCCTGCTGTTCAGACATTTCAATAGATTTTTCAGGAGACAAGTGCTGATGAAAAAAGGTGTTTTTTCCTCGAAAGCCAAAGAAAAATGATGAAGATGGGAGGGGTCTTTCAAGAATTGGAGTAGGAAGTATTATAAACCAATAAAACGTTTTGTTATGAGGTCACATGGTTGGACGTAAGCTTACGGAGTGTTTACGGAGCGTTTACGGAGAGCTTACGTCAGCTTACGGCGCGTCTACGTATTATTTACGGAGCGCTTACGTCATCTTACGATGCGCTTACGTAGTACGCACCCTTGCGAGATTTATAATTGCTTAAATAAAGTTATATATGGTCTTTAAAAGTTTAAATTAACATGTTCTTTATTATCCCAGATAATGTGTACCTTTACGTTGTGCAATGAAAACGTAGATATAACGATTTAAAGTTTATAAAACTTTCGGGGGTAAGAGCTCGAAGCTTTTACGGTGCGCAGACGGAGCTCTTATGTTGCGTGCACGTGCGACGAACCCTCGCGAGATTTGTTACTACTTCAAAAAGTAATATACTGTTGTTAAAAGTTTAAAAAAACCTTTTCTACATTAAAGCAGATATTGTCTTCCTTTAAAATCTACGTTAAAAACGTAGATATTATGTTTTAGAAATTTTAAAAATGTGTCGGGGTAAGAGCTCAGAGCGTTTACGGTGTGCTTACGGAGCGCTCACGGTGCGCAGACCCTGTAATCATATTGAAAATAAAAATTATATATATATTATATTAAATATATATATTCACTGAAAAAAACATAGGTTTCAAGCCTTACATAGTTAGGTATTATCATTTAAAAAACCTTGCAAATTCACAAAAAAAAACCATAGGTTTCAGTCATATATAGTTAGGAATTAGCATTTTAAAAACCTTGCAAATTCACTGAAAAAACATTGGTTTCAGGTCATATATAGTTAGGTGTTAGCATTTAAAAAAACGTGCAAATTCACTGAAAAAACCATAGGTTTCAGGTCATATATAGTTAGGAATTAGCATTTAAAAAAACATTGAAATTGCTCTTATATAGTTAGTTGTACTAACTATATTTCGCGCACCCGCAATCCACTGCTGATGATGTCACATAATACATCATTCATGACATGGCCAGTGACATCACTGATGACATCACTGATGACATCTCAAATGACATCACTGATGACATCTCAATTGACATCACTGATCACATCACTGATGATATCATTCATGTGATAATACGATGCACCTCTTCACACTCTAATATAACCTTTGATACACCCAGTGTTAAACACAGACTACCATTCTTGAAACCATTGACACACCAATACCAGTTACTACATACGCACATACTGATTGCTAGGTCTATACACACATCCAATCATTTACCCATAGAATCACTCATACATACAGTCACTCATCAATACAACACTATCATCTGCACTCAAACACCTATGCAGACACTCACACTCTGCCACTCATCCATGGAGCTACTCACACATCTAGTCAGTCATGCAAAGAATCAATCACACTTTCATTTCCTCAACTATAGAGTTATACACACAACACCTTACTTATTCAAACATATACTAACACATACTTACTTTGTTATACAATTACTGATACAAGTACACAATGATCCATACAGCCACTCGCACAATCAGTGGCTCTTATGTATAGTCATTTATATATGCCAGCTACCCACACACACACTCAGTCTCCCATACAAAATACTCGGGCAACCAATCAATAACACATATAGCCACTCATATAGCTACTGATCAACACATGCAGTAGCTTACACAACAACAGACATACTGATGCACACATTCAGACAGTTAGTCACTAACCCATGCATTCCGTAAGACACATTTAATCACTCACTCATACATTCAGTCATCCAGACACTTATACAATCACTCATTCTTCAATATGTAAAACATATTTAAACACACAGTCACTGGATGATGTCATCAGTGATGTCATTTGAGATGTCATCAGTGATGTCATCAGTGATGTCACTGACCATGTCATGAATGATGTAATATGTGACATCATCAGCAGTGGATTGCGGGTGCGCGAAATATAGTTAGTACAACTAACTATATAGGAGCAATTTCAATGTTTTTTTAATGCTAATTCCTAACTATATATGACCTGAAACCTATGGTTTTTTCAGTGAATATATATACATATATATATATTACCTACTGGCGGTCGCCAGTAGGTATATATAGTTAGGATTTTTTTCCTATGGGATTTTTGAAAATTCTATGTGTAATAACTTTGGCGTTTGTGGACGGAATTGGCTGAAATTTTCAGAAAAATTGAACATTTTGTTTCTGAGCAGCCACTGAAAATTTGGGGGGGTTCGTCAAGGGGGGGCCGAGGAAAAAGGGGGGTCCCAAAACGCGTTTTTCCCATGTTAATTTCCATAGGGCGGTTGGCCTCACTTTTAGCCCGAACGGCTGAATGGATTTGCACGAAACTTGGCAAAATTGTAGGGACTGTTAGCCCGATGTGCCTTTGCTAGGTCTCAATATATATGCTCCAGTGGATTTTGAGAAATTAAGGTTCAAAAAAATATATATATCTGTAACAGCGCTCCGGGCAGCGCCCCGGTTCGCGTACTTGACGCGTAACGGAACTTCGCGAAGCGAAGCTGATTGGCTCTCCGGTGTCTGTCAACATTCTAAACAGTCCGGAGCGGCCGCCATCTTGTCTCTCGGTAGGATCGAGAGACAAGAGGAGACCAAAACAAAGGGGGAAATGACCATAAGGGGGCATAGTAGATCCTCCCTGACCCCCTAGGTTTGATGTGGAGGCTTTAAAAGGGCCCCGCGGGGCAAAAAAAGAAATACATTTTTTTTTGTTTTTTTTGCGTGGGGAGCGCCCGGTTCGCGAACCGGGAAGCGGCCCGGGGAGCGTACTATAAGGAAAAAAGAATGATAGACTTTTCAAATATTGTATGTTATTTGATTGTTTGTTTTGTTGATTTTTTTTTATTTATTTATTTTTTAAACAATTATTTATTATTGTGATTGTGTTTCAAAATGTAATAAAATGTCTACCATTTCACTGTCTGAAATGTCGTTATTTTCATTGAACATAGCTTGTAATGTTTGAGTGTGTAAAATGTCCTCATTTTCAAGGAGGACATCTACTGATTGCACACATTGCAGTAGTTCTTGGTCCCAAGTTTCATCCATAAATTCAATGTCATTTGGATCAATGATTTCTTGGTTGGTCTCTGCAAGGACAATTTCAAATGACACTTTCTGTTCGCCTTCCATTTTGCTTGAAATTTGCATAAAAAAATATATATTAGTAGAGATAGGGCACTGTTTGGATTAATTTTAGATAGGCAGTTTTTAACAGTGAATTTATCTTTGGGCAGTGTATAGTATCAGAGTGGAAGTAGGAATATAAAAAAGTGTATGTGATTTAACGTAAGTAAATTCATAATTATAAAAGACAAGCCTAACTCCATCCATAACTATAACAGAGAAGTCTATCTAAATCTATAACTACTACAGAGGGATAGTATATAACTATCAGAAAAAGTTTACCATATTAACTTAAAGTGCACAATATACTTCAGTTTTTAAAATAACAACTTACCTTTAAAAAGAAGTTGAAGTTATTAGTGAAAATCCTATTGAAATGCACACCAGGAAGTAGTAGTCAAAATGGCTGTGTTTCCTTCTCTTCCTTTATATTCAGGTACATAACCAATCAAATGTCAGGTAAAAAAAAATGGAAAAGAAAGTAACATTTTCATTGGTTGTCAATTCCAACACTTCAGATGTGTTTTGTGAAGTAATTTACCACAGGGTATTTAGAGAGGTCTACAGGCTAAATGGCTAAATGGAATTCCAACCACATTTGTGAAAATGGTAGGGATTGGTATGTAGTATGAGCAAATCTATATTTGGTGAAAGTGTCTCCAGGGTTTCTTCTGTAAATTACTTTCCCACCTTTTTTAATGGAGCGCTTCCCGGGGAGCGCCCCGGTACGCGAACCTGCAGCGTTACGGGAGTCCACCATTTTGTGTTTCGGTCGAATTAAGATACAAGATGGAGGGCAAATAATGTTCAGAATGGGTAGAAGGGGACACGGTAGACGTATTTTGACCCCCTAGGTTTTCTGAGGATGGCTGAGGAGGCCCATATGTGCGAAAAAAAAAAAAAAATTACATTTCGCGCGGTTAGCTTCCGGTTCGCGTACCGGGTAGCGCTCCGGGGAGCGTACTTTGTTGAAAATTTGTGAAAAAAGTTAGAGTAAAATAATAATTGTGAGTGATCAGATGTAGGGTAGCTCTGAGAAGAGCTTTTGGGTTTATGGTACATTTAGGTACTTATAAGTAGGTACCAATGCACAGTTTTAATTTCAGAATGAAAACTCTGTTCCCTTCATCTGAGAAGTGAACTCCATCTCCTCTGTAGATATCTTGCATGTAGTAACGCAAGTTATTGTTGTACATGGAGCCCATTCCATGGTCTCTCATGTAAGCTGAAACAGATTTGTGTACATGCTTCCTCGATTTCTCAATTTGTGGACAAAATTGGTCCGACCACCTCCATTTCTGTCTTTGTCATATATTTGAATATACCAAGGCAGTTTGAGGAAAAAGTGCCATCAATTGCTCAAAGGTGTCCTTTAAAAGCATTTCCAGACCTACACCAGTCAAAGTGCCCAAGTCATTACCTCCACAGTGCAAAATTAACACGTCAGGTTTAGGCAAATGCATAAAGGTTTTCACCAATGGTATCAATTGGTGACATTTTAATCCTCTGTGGCCAAACCACTTAATTTCCACATCTTGTAAATTGAGGTTAGGTAAATTTCTGTTCTCAGCATACCTTTGAGCCCAGTAGATGTAACTATGTCCAACAATCCAGACAGAAAACATGGTGAGAGTAGGTTCTGCTGCAGTCAGATGAAGTGTGGCAATGAAATGGCAGTTGGAAAAATAAGAGTTTAAAATGAAAAAAACTGTGGAGTTTCTGTGTTAAGGAAGCAGTAGCATCGATTGGTGGATTTTGATTGCTGAAAACAGAAAGTTAGGGTGCATGGATGAGTTCTTTGAAAGATGTAATTTGAATGGTCAAGAAAAAATCATTTAATGAAAGATTGCACTGGATATGCAGGTGCACTGAGAGTTCAGAGTTCAATTGAAACATTGTTGTGTGAACTTGCAAACATCAGAGGTCTTTCAGGAGGTGGTTGCTATGCAAAAAAGGCAGAGAGGGCAGAGGGGGGAAGGGTGTTGATTTGAAAAAAGTGAGGGAAGAGTTTTGATTGGGTGACATGAGAGATGTGTGATGAGTTACAGCATTTCTGTGCTTTTCATAGCTGCAGACTCTGGAGTGCATACCTTTTGCTCTGCTAAAGACAAATTGGTGTGTTTCTGAGACTGTTTTGAAACTCATAAAGTATTTGCTAAGGTGAGAAAAGATTCATTTAATTTAGATAGACAATAGTATGCTTTAGGGAGAAAATTATGAAGAAAGTTCTGTATTTAAAATGTTGCTTTGTGTCAAGTGTTTTACAAATAGATTTTGTTTCTTTGAGTTACATAGCCATGTTAAAAGTGACCCTTAAAAAAACGCTTTCATGTGTCTTAGGGCATTTTAAGTCATTTCCCGATGAATGTAGGTATATAATTGATTTAGATGATGTGTTTAAAAACGTTTTTAGGCCTTTGAGTCTCTCTGATATTATTTTTCCCATTTTAATTTAAGACCTTTCCCCGTGGTGCAAGGTCCTTGTAAATACGCCCCCATGTGTGTTTAGCAAATTTTGATTTTAATTCTTTGAGTTACATAGCCATGTTAAAAGTAATGCAAAAATGGTGCAAAGGTTTTAAAAAAACGCTTTCATGTGTCTTAGGGCATTGTAAGTCATTTCAAGATGAATGTAGGTATATAATTGATTTATATGATGTGTTTAAAATCGTTTTTTGAAAACAATTAGGTTTCTTGATATGTACTGCTAGAGCTTCATAGGTTGCTTGGGGCATATTTATAAGGCATTTGAGTCTCTCTGATGTTATTTTTCCCATTTTAATTTAAGACCTTTCCCCGTGGAGCAAGGTCCTTGTAAATATGCCCCCATCTGTGCTTGGCAAATTAAGATTTTAATTCTTTGACTAACATAGCCATGTTAAAAGCAACCCAAAAATGGTGCAAGGGCCTTAAAAAAACGCTTTCATGTGTCTTAGGCCATTTTAAGTCATTTCCCCTTGAATGTAGGTATATAATTGATTTAGATGATGTGTTTAAAAACGATTTTTGAAATCAATTAGTGTACTTGATATGTAGTGCTAGAGTTTCATAGGTTGCTTGGGGCATATTTATAAGGCATTTGAGTCTCTCTGATGTTATTTTTCCCATTTTAATTTAAGACCTTTCCCCATGGAGCAAGGTCCTTGTAAATATGCCCCCATCTGTGCTTGGCAAATTTAGATTTTAATTCTTTGACTAACATAGCCATGTTAAAAGTGACCCAGAAATGGTGCAAGGGCCTTAAAAAAACGCTTTCATGTGTCTTAGGCCATTTTAAGTCATTTCCCCTTGAATGTAGGTATATAATTGATTTAGATGATGTGTTTAAAAACGATTTTTGAAATCAATTAGTTTACTTGATATGTAGTGCTAGAGTTTCATAGGTTGCTTGGGGTATATTTAAAAGGCATTTGAGTCTCTCTGATGTTATTTTTCTCATTTTAATTAAAGACCTTTACCCGTGGTGCAAGGTCCTTGTAAATACGCCCCCATCTGTGCTTGGCAAATTTAGATTTTAATTCTTTGACTAACATAGCCATGTTAAAAGTGACCCAGAAATGGTGCAAGGACCTTAAAAAAACGCTTTCATGTGTCTTAGGCCATTTTAAGTCATTTCCCCTTGAATGTAGGTATATCATTGATTTAGATGATGTGTTTAAAAACGATTTCTGAAATCAATTAGGTTTCTTGATATGTACTGCTACAGTTTCATAGGTTGCTTGGGGTACATTTAAAAGGCATTTGAGTCCCTTTGATGTTTTTTCTCCCATTTTAATTAAAGACATTTCCTCGTGGTGGAAGGTTCTTGTAAATACACACCCATATGTGCTTGGCAAATTTAGATTTTGATTATTTAACTTACATAGCCATGTATGCCTCTTTTGCATCACTGTGCGTCACTTTTGTGACGCAGCGGCGGTGCAAAAGATTTGCTATGTGGCGACATATTTACAACTTGATGCATCTAGGCAGATGTGTCATGCTGTAAAGTCCCGTGCCACATGAAACCGATGCAGCAGTGATGCAAAACATGCACCATGTTGCAAGACAGGCCTCATTTCATCTCCAACAAGATAAGAAGCTGTATCTTCTGTAAATGTCAAAATTGTTGTATACACTGCTCAACTTATGTGTATTCTTTGATATGCTAGAGTCCATCTGCACTATGAGATACCTAAGCAAAGGAAACACAGGTGATGTGATTGTGAAATGAGGAAAAGAAACTCCACATTTTTCAATTACATCACCTGTGTTTCCTAAGTTTACGAATGACATTGTGCAGATGAGGTTTAGGTCTGTCCACGGACACAGAAGAGGTCTGGCCTTTGTTCAAGAGTGAAGTGGACATGACTTACTTCATTGGTAGGTCTTCACATGTATTATCTCCTCTGTACTCTTCAACAAGCGTACATTTAATCTGCAACCCTGAGTAGGCCTCACCTTAAACAAACCTCTGGATAGGCCACACCTTAATGTCATCCTGAATCAATCATTTAACATGTTAGAGACAGATTTATGATAGGTGTATGACTCTTTTGCGTCACTGTGCGTCACTTTTGTGACGCAGCGGCGGTGCAAAAGATTTGCTATGTGGCGACATATTTAAAAATTGATGCATCTAGGCAGATGTGTCATGCTGTAAAGTCCCGTGCCACATGAAACCGATGCAGCAGTGATGGAAAAGATGCACCATGTTGCAAGACAGGCCTCATTTCATCTCCAACAAGATAAGAAGCTGAATCTTATGTAAATGTCAAAATTGTTGTATACACTGCTCAGCTTATGTGTACTCTTTGATATGCTAGAGTCCATCTGCACTATGAGATACCTAAGCAAAGGAAACACAGGTGATGTGATTGTGAAATGAGGAAAAGAAACTCCACATTTTTCAATTACATCACCTGTGTTTCCTAAGTTTATGAATGACATTGTGCAGATGAGGTTTAGGTCTGTCCACGGACACAGAAGAGGTCTGGCCTTTGTTCAAGAGTGAAGTGGACATGACTTACTTCATTGGTAGGCCTTCACATATATTATCTCCTCTGTACTCTTCAACAAGTGTAAATCTCATCTGCAACCCTGAGTCGGCCTCACCTCAAACAAACCTCTGGATAGGCCACACCTTATCGTCATCCTGAATCAATCATTTAAAATGTTAGGGACAGATTTATGATAGGTGTTTGCCTCTTTTGCGCCGCTGTGCGTTACTTTTGTGACGCAGCGGGGGTGCAAAAGATTTGCTATGTGGCGACATATTTACAACTTGATGCATCTAGGCAGATGTGTCTTGCTGTAAAGTCCCGTGCCACATGAAACCTATGCAGCAGTGATGTAAAACATGCACCATGTTGCAAGACAGGCCTCATTTCATCTCCAACAAGATAAGAAGCTGAATCTTCTGTAACTGTCAAAATTGTTGTATACACTGCTCAACTTATGTGTACTCTTTCATATGCTAGAGTCCATCTGCACTGTGAGATACCTAAGCAAAGGAAACACAGGTGATGTGATTGTGAAATGAGGAAAAGAAACTCCACATTTTTCAATTACATCACCTGTGTTTCCTAAGTTTACGAATGACATTGTGCAGATGAGGTTTAGGTCTGTCCACGGACACAGAAGAGGTCTGGCCTTTGTTCAAGAGTGAAGTGGACATGACTTACTTCATTGGTAGGCCTTCACATATATTATCTCCTCTGTACTCTTCAACAAGTGTAAATCTCATCTGCAACCCTGAGTAGGCCTCACCTCAAACAAACCTCTGGATAGGCCACACCTTATCGTCATCCTGAATCAATCATTTAAAATGTTCGGAACAGATTTATGATAGGTGTGTGCCTCTTTTGCGCCGCTGTGCGTCACTTTTGTGACGCAGCGGCGGTGCAAAAGATTTGCTATGTGGCGACATATTTACAACTTGATGCATCTAGGCAGATGTGTCATGCTGTAAAGTCCCGTGCCACATGAAACCGATGCAGCAGTGATGCAAAACATGCACCATGTTGCAAGACAGGCCTCATTTCATCTCCAACAAGATAAGAAGCTGAATCTTCTGTAAATGTCAAAATTGTTGTATACACTGCTCAACTTATGTGTACTCTTTCATATGCTAGAGTCCACCTGCACTATGAGATACCTAAGCAAAGGAAACACAGGTGATGTGATTGTGAAATGAGGAAAAGAAACTCCACATTTTTCAATTACATCACCTGTGTTTCCTAAGTTTACGAATGACATTGTGCAGATGAGGTTTAGGTCTGTCCACGGACACAGAAGAGGTATGGCCTTTGTTCAAAAATGAAGTGGACATGACTTACTTCATTGGTAGGTCTTCACATGTATTATCTCCTCTATACTCTTCAACAAGCGTAAATTTAATCTGCAAACCTGAGTAGGCCTCACCTTAAACAAGCCTCTGGATAGGCCACACCTTATCGTCATCCTGAATCAATCATTTAAAATGTTAGGGACAGACTTATGATAGGTGTGTGCCTCTTTTGCGCCGCTGTGCATCACTTTTGTGACGCAGTGGCGGTGCAAAAGATTTGCTATGTGGCGACATATTTACAACTTGATGCATCTAGGCAGATGTGTCATGCTGTAAAGTCCCGTGCCACATGAAACCGATGCAGCAGTGATGCAAAACATGCACCGTGTTGCAAGACAGGCCTCATTTCATCTCCAACAAGATAAGTAGCTCAATCTTCTGTAAATGTCAAAATTGTTGTATACACTGCTCAACTTATGTGTACTCTTTGATATGCTGAAGTCCATCTGCACTATGAGATACCTAAGCCAAGGAAACACAGGTGATGTGATTGTGAAATGAGGAAAAGAAACTCCACATTTTTCAATTACATCACCTGTGTTTCCTAAGTTTATGAATGACATTGTGCAGATCGGGTTTAGGTCTGTCCACGGACACAGAAGAGGTCTGGCCTTTGTTCAAGAGTGAAGTGGACATGACTTACTTCATTTGTAGGCCTTCACATGTATTATCTCCTCTGTACTCTTCAACAAGCGTAAATTTAATCTGCAACCCTGAGTAGGCCTCACCTTAAACAAACCTCTGGATAGGCCACACCTTATCGTCATCCTGAATCAATCATTTAACATGTTAGGGACAGATTTATGATAGGTGTGTGCCTCTTTTGCGCCGCTGTGCGTCACTTTTGTGATGCAGCGGAGGAGCAAAAGATTTGCTATGTTGTGATATATTTACAACTTGATGCATCTAGGCAGATGTGTTATGCTGTAAAGTCCTGTGCCACATGAAACCTGCGTCAGGTTTCATATAGGTGTTTTGTTGCAGGGTGGGCATTCATTTGCATGAAAGCCCTGTAAAACTAACACAGTGAAATTTAGAAGATTTCACTGAGTCAGCTTTATAGCATTGCTGAATCAAATCCTTATGGCTGTTTGAAACAGGCATAAGGAGTGAAGCACCATGCAATGTGTGGCTTCCTCCTGTGCATTGCAGTAGACATGTCGTGTTTACGACGTGACTCGTGCAATGTGTTGCTTTTGCGGCACAGATGCGTGAAGCATCTGTGCAGTTTTTACTCAATGGTGCTCCACATTGTAAATGCGGCACACCATGGGTGGCAGAGCAGCGGTGCACGTTAACTGGTGCATCCCTGGGGATGTGCCAGTTAACATAAATCTGCCCCTTTACATTTAAGTATGTGCAGGGGACACAGAGTCGGTGAGGCTTATCCAAGGTTAAGAAGAGATGAGTCCTGTTTACTGAAAACTTGGACATAGGCCTCACCTCTTCAGCATCGCTGGACATGGCTAAATAATAGCTGCAAAATTATACTCTTGTTAAACAATTTTACTATTATAGTCTCTGAGAGTTGTGCCTTACTCTGCAACATCTCATTGTTGTTCTCTTTTTTTAAAGATAACGACAACATCAAGCATGAGTGATAATGAGCAATCAGTTGATGTCGATCTTATCATTGAATTTGTCATTGAAACGTCAGTGGAAGTAGATCCCTTGGATGATTTAAATCCTGAGGATGATGAAGAATATGATGAGGATGCCGATTTGTCAGAATTGTATGACATAGGGTGGGAAGCTGACCTGCTTGAGCCTATGGAACTATAAACATTTATTTTTAAAAATAACAAGAAATGAAAAGTAAAAATGTAAACCGTTTCATTTAAAATTAAACACACCTTCAAAAAAAGGTTATGTGTAGTGTCTTCAATAAAATATTAAAATATGCTCATAAAATTAGTTCAGATGCACATATAAAACAACAGAGGTAAAATGTAGAAGCATTCAATTTCCTTGCTACTATTTGTGATTTGTAAATTTGACAATGCACTAAAAATTGTTCTATGCAAAAATAACAAGTAGTGTGTTAAGTTTTTGATGACTGTTATTGATTTACTGTTTGGTAATAGTGGTTAATAACATTTTTTATTATATTTTACCACAGATTCAACTGCAGATCATTTCAAAATTTGAGAATGCCAACTAAGGATAGAATTAGAAAGGTTACAAAACGTCAAAGACAGCAGGTCCATCAAATATTGCAGCAGTCCTCTACAAAAAAAACTTGTCAAGTCACCAAGAAAGCACCGGGTAAGACCACGAAAACATTCATAAGAAACATTTGTAGAAAAAAAGAGTAGTACTACAGAAAATGTTTTAGTCCAGAAAAAGAGAAGCAAGTTAAATGGAAAGGAAAGGCCAATCAAAAATGTTACTGCTAGAGCAAGAGATAACTCTGTGCATGATAGTAGAAGGAAACAACAGTTTAGGGACATTCGTAGACGAATGTTCCGCAACAGGATAATTTGCAATTTGTTAAAAAATATTAGGAAAGGTCAACAGAAAGTGTTTTTTTATAAGAGAAAAAAAAAGTTGAGAAAGTTATTGATCAGGCATTTGAAATAAAGCGAAAGTTATTTATTTTGAGAATCAATAGAATTAGGAAGCTAAACAAGGCAATTTATGATTTTAAAAGAAATAGTAGATGGAAGAGAATAGTTAATCGTAGTAATTTTTGTGAAGTTTTTTCCGGAGAATGGATGCATAGTTCAAGTTGTGAGGCATTTTTCAATGAGGAGAGTTATTTCCAGGATAATGATTTGGTGCATGCAGTTGACACCAGTGGTCGAGCTTATGAGGTGAAAGATGGTTGTCCAGTTGAAAAAGAAAAACTTGTGACAACAGAGACAGAAGAGGTGTTAGGTAATGAGGTTTTAGGAAGACGTCCTAAGGGTCCTGTGTACACCTGGAAGTGTAGTAGTATTTGCAGTGTACGACAGGATTCCATCAATTTGCTTTGTGATTTTGTACGGACATTTAATAAAAAAAGTTTGAAGCAGAAAATGATGTTGTTGCAAGAATTAGATCCTTGCAGAGTGAGAGAAGTGACAGGTTTGCATGGTCATTCACTGGCTTGTCTTTCCAGGAGAGTATGCCAGAGTGTTTTTCATCATTTCAGGATGCTAGCAGTGCATCATAATAAAGTGAGGAAATTAGTTAGAATGTTGTATTATGCTAAGAGTCCAGCAATTATGCTTAAACAATTATGCGCTGCTCTTTTGCATGGTTCTGAACTAGATGTGAAGAATATTTGTGAAGAAATTGAGTTTTGTTACTTTGGAAGTAAAGAGGAGAATGTTGAAATTGACCCAGAAGAAGAGGGTAATGTGGAAGACAGTGTACAGGTTTCCAGTACAGATAATTTTCAGAAGGAAATTGCCACGTTTCAGGTTAAATCAAGTGAGAGGCCTAATTTCACTTGTGTGTGTTGTCGACGCACTTATTATAAGAATCAGACTAAGTTAGTGGATTTATATGCAAAAAGTGAAAGGGAAAATAATAGTGAATGGAAGGATTTCGCAACATACTTGATGGTAGAAAATTGTTTTGATTTGGGATCGGATCAACGTGTGTGTACTTATTGTTGTAACAAATTAAATCAAAACCAGATGCCTGCTAGAGCGGTTCATAATAATCTGGAATTGGTTGAGATTCCTTCTGAATTGAAGGATTTAAATACTTATGAATCTATTTTGATTCAAAGTATCCATCCCTTTCAGGCTATTGTAAGAATGGAGCCAAAGACAGGGAAATTGCCTCCATCAGATTTACAGAGAGGATTAAAGGGAAGAGTTGTTTATTTGCCTCTAGATTTGATGAAACACATTAACACCATTGGAGTAGAAAAAGTGGAAGAGGAACCTCTGGTTATCTTAGTTAATGGGGTTCTGACAAAGAATAAGAAAATATGGCAAGATTTAGTGGATGTTAGGAAAGTCAAAAAGGCAACATTGTATTTGAAAAAAAGTAATAAGTACTATAAGAATGTATATGTTGCAGAAGAGGGAGTAAGTGAGGAAGAGGATAGCGATTTGTGTGCTGGTCAAATTGAGAAAGTAGAACCCTCTAAAAGTGAAGAAATATATGAACATTATAGTGTTCATCCTTTGCATTACAAGGAAGTCATGGGGAATGCTATTGAGTTGTTTCAAATGAAACAAGCCAAAGGGAGTCCCATTAGTGTTTGGGAGGAAAGTTTGGAAGCTCTGTGTTTCCCACAGCTATTTCCAACAGGTCAAGGAGGAAGATATGATGAGCGACCTCATCAAATTCCTGCTTCTGAATACCGGACTTTACGATTGTATGCAGAAGATGCTAGGTTTCGACAATGCATTCCCTATTTGTTTCATCTCCTGTTTGAAAGCGATCTGTCTGGACTGTCATATGCAGTGAACCACATCTTGAAAAGTGGTATACAGATGCAAAACATCTAGGCAAGTGACTTTATGGATAAAGTCAATGTCCAAGACAGTATTTTGGATTGTCACCTGATTAATCTCATGGCGTGTCAGCGTGGTACTAATGAGTACTGGTACCGTCGTCATGGTGATTTAAAATGTATGCTGAGGAACTTAGGAACTCCCACATGGTTCCTCACTCTGAGCTGTGCCGAGTATGGCTGGGAAGACTTACTTGAATTTCTACGAGAGGCAAATGGAAACATTGAAAACATCGAATTCAAGACACCCGGAGAACTGTGCTCTTTGGATCCAGTCAATGTATGCAGGTACTTCAATCATAGATTTGAAGCTATGATGTCTTTCATCATGAATAAGAAGAATCCACCTCTTGGAGAGGTGTTGGATTTCTTCTGGAGAAAGGAGTACCAAGCAAGAGGTGCTCCTCATATACATATGCTGCTGTGGATCAAGGATGCACCTAAATTTGGAACAGATCCAGAAGACTTAGTGATGAGTTTCATACAACAGTATTCTATGTGTGCTGTTCCAAACGCAAAGGAGAAGAAAAGCCTAAGAGAAAAAGTTCTACGTTTCCGAGGGCATCGTTGTGGAAAGTACTGTTGTCGTAAATTCAGAAACAAGGACAAGTTCTACACCAAATGTCGTTTCGGCTTTCCACGACCGGTGATTTCTAAAGGAAGAGTAAACAGTTTGATGTCTTCGCTGCGACATAATGTGATGAAGAAATCACCTAAAAACACATACAATTTGAAGAGGAACGAAGAGTCCAAGTACATCAACGACTACAACCCAGTGATTTTGTCCATGTGGAATGCTAACATGAATATACAGTTTGTGGCTGATAACTGTATGGCTGTGGCTCGGTATGTGACATCTTACATCACTAAAAAAGAAAAGACAGAATTGAAGGATATGTGGGAGGACATTTCCCATGAAAAGAGCCTCAGTAAGAAGTTGTACAGTTTCAGTCTGAAGATGTTGTCACATCGAGAAATCGGAGCTTACGAATTTTCTGACCGGTTGTCTTCAGCAAGTCTCTATGCCAAATCCAGGAGTATCGTTTGGGCGAGTCTTGGTCTTGCTGCAACGCGTAATCGAGTTCTGAAACCTGTGCGGGAAATTGAGTATTTGGCGGAAAAGGAGCCAAACAGTACCGATATTTTGAAGACCAACATGTTGGATACATATTATCCAAATCGAAGCAGTCACCTCGAGAATGTTTGTCTGTATGAGGTTCTACAAAATGACATATTCAAGAGGAACATCAAAGAAGATATTGAGAAAGGAGTGTATGCTGTAATTGGAAGTGAGGGATGTCTGGTCAAGCAAAGAAAATGCCACTTGGTAAACCATCGAAAATTGAGTGGCGAATCTCCTGAAAAAAAGGAGTTTTTCTATTTAGCACTTTTGCAACTTTTCAAGCCTTGGCGTGCAGAAGAGGAACTGCTTGGATATTTCCTCTGTTACGAAGACTCTTTCACTGCCGCCAAGGAGACCATAGAATGTCCTGCTTTTCCCAAATATCTAGAAATGTTGAATGCGGAAATCGAGCAGGAAGCAACGATTGCAGCCGAGATTGCCAGAGACAGTTCTCAGGACAGTCAGAGTTCTGTTTCATTGAGTCAGGATCCACTAGGAGGACCTGTTATCGAAAATGAAGCTGCCACTGCCATGAATGAAGTGGAAAGAGCCATGGCACATGCTCAGGAGGATGAGGTTAACTTAGAAGACTTGGAAAGACAACTCAACGTTGAGCAGAGGAAAATATATGATGAAGTTACCAAGCAAATTGATCATGGATTAAGTCATGAGAAGAAAGAGTGCTCATGTACGTCGTTGAAGCCTGTTCGACTGTACGTGAGTGGAGAAGCGGGAACTGGAAAAAGTTTCCTCATTAAAGTAATTTCATGTTATTTGCAGGAAAGGACTGAGTCATCGCTGTCTTGTGTTGTCACCGCTCCAACTGGACTGGCAGCACATAACATTAAAGGTATTACTTTGCATCGTCTACTGATGCTGCCAGTGGAGCATGACAACAAATTACAATACCACAAGTTATCTGGAGATGCTTGTTGTGAAGTTTCAAGAGTCTGGAGGAAAATGAAACTTCTTATCATTGACGAAGTAAGCATGGTTTCCAATGTCATGCTTGCCTTTGTGCATTTGAGAATGCAAGAAGTTCTCAAAACAGAGTATGATGTGTTATTTGGTGGCAAACACATCATTGTTTTCGGAGATCTTCTGCAGCTGACACCAGTGAAGGCACAACCTGTGTTCAAAATGCTCACGCATGAAGATACCAGGAAGTGCCTAGGGAGCATTGGCAACGTCAATATATGGTTAAACTTCAATTATGCTGAACTGCATGAAAATATGCGTCAGGCGAAGGATGAAGATTACAAGAATATTCTACAAGATGTTAGAATTGGAAAAGTGACCGAGCATGGGAAAGAAGCTTTACATGCACGATTACTGTCAAATTTATATCCAGAACAAGATGTTGTGCCTAAGAATATTTTTCAGAAAATTACTGAGAAGAAATCTGGAATATGTTTGATGCCAACTCTTGCAGAATGTGCCATCTTCAACAACAAAATGTTGCATTTAGAAAACCAAGAGATTGTGAAACTGGAAGCTATTGACAGAGTAGATCATATGGGATCAACAATTATTTTGTCTGAGAATTTGAAAACAAAATTGGATTCATTAGAGAAGACTATATCTAAAACTGCAGGTTTTGAAAAGACTCTGAATGTGTGCTTAAACTGCCGTATAATTTTAAGAAGGAATTTACATGTTGAAAGAGGTCTGGTAAATGGATCAATGGGTAATGTTGTTGATTTTGTGAAATACAGAAATAGAGATGGAATTGAACTTTTTAAAAATTAAATTTGATGGCATTGAGGAAGTACAGCTAATTGGTCGTTGTTCTGCTAGATTTTTGCTTGTAAAAGACTTATATGTTCGCCGTAAGCAGTTTCCTGTTTGCTTGGCATATGCGGTGACAATCCATAAATCGCAAGGTTTAAGTGTACACAGTGCATTGGTGAATATTGGCAGTTCTGTGTTCAAGGAGGGTATGGCATATGTGGCATTGTCACGAGTTAGAACTTTATCGGGATTGTACTTGATTGAGTGTGATGTCACAAACATTTGTGCGGATCTAGATTGTGTTAAGGAATACAATAGGTTAAGAAGAGAGTATGCGCCACATTTGCCTCAATATCCTTTGTTTGAGAAACGTGTGGTAGGCCGGAAACGAAGAAATGTGACCAATACTAGGGAGGTTGTAGCAAAAAGACGAAAAGTCGATGAACCTGAAATTATAAGCAGAAACAAAAAGGATTCTGTTGAAGATGGAATGGAATGGAATTGGATTTATAGAGCGCATGGCTGCCCTTGAGCGTCCCAGCGCTAAAACAATCGATAACAGTGCGAGTGAGGAAGAAAATATTAGGGAGCTTTGGGGAAAAGGAAAGTTTTAAGTAGTTTTCTGAACTTAAGGTATGAAGATTCCTTCCGTAGGGCTCTGGGCAGGGCATTCCACTTTTTTGCTGCATTCAGCGAAAAGCGACGACCACCCGTGCTGGCCTTCCTTACTCTAGGAGTAACGGCCAGATTTTCTCCATCTGATCGAAGGGCACGAGTGGCTTTGTAAGGACTGATCAGTCCCCTGAGGGCTGGGGGGCCATTACCTTGGAGGGATTTATGGGCAATACACAGTGATTTGAAGGAAATTCGCTCCTGGATTGGGAGCCAGTGCAAGGCTCTAAGCAGGGGTTTAGCTGAGACCCATCTGGGGACTCCCATAAGGAGCCTTGCTGCGGCATTCTGAACCCGCTGTAAGATGTTAATCGTGGCCAGAGGTGCCGCCAGGAGGAGGGCATTGCCATAATCCAATCTGGCCAGGATTAGGCCCTGGATCAGAAGTTTTCTTGATTCGAAAGGAAGCAGGGGGAGGACCTTCCTTACGGCCCGCAATGATCCAAAGCATCCTCCCGCCACCTTCTGCGCGTGGGTCATAAAGGTGAGATGGGGCTCAAACCAAACCCCAAGACTCTTAACTTTCTCCTTTGGGGGTGGTAGGTCCCCCATACAAGGAGGCCAATGGTCGGAGGACAGAGATGGGAGTGGGTGACCCATGACCATAATCTCGGTCTTCGCTCCATTGAGTCTAAGTTTAGAGGCAGTCATCCAAGAAAAGATAGCTGACAGGCAACTTGACAAATCAGATGGGTGTCCCCTTTGTTGTGACAGCGAGACGATGAGTTGAGTGTCGTCTGCATAACTAATAGATTTGATCCCGAAGGGGGCTACTGCCTCCTCTAACGGGGCCATATAGACATTGAACAGTGTGGGGCTCAGGGAGGAGCCCTGCGGCACCCCACACTGCAAGGGGACGGGTTTGGACATTGAACCATTCTCCCAAATCCTAAACGATCTTTTATCAAGGAAGGACTCAAGCCATCTGAGAGCCGACCCTGTAATGCCCAACTTGGCAAGGCGCTGGATTAAGATTGGGTGGTCGACGGTATCGAATGCAGCGCTTAGATCCAGGAGGATCAGAGCTGCAGATCCCCCTGAATCTAAGATGCATCTTGCTTCCTCAGTAGCAACTAGAAGGGCAGTGTCTGTACTCTGACCCAGGCGAAAACCAGTTTGGGAATCGCTCAGGAGACCATATTTTTCCAAATAGTCTGAGAGCTGCCTATTCACCAGCTTCTCAGCCACTTTGCCCATTCCTGGAAGCAGGGAGATTGGACAGTAGTTGACCATGTCCAAGGGATCCAATCCTGGTTTTTTAAGGAGTGTTTTGATTTTAGCTTGCTTCCAGCTGGGGGGGACAATGCCTGTGGCGAATGAGGTGTTTAGGAGCTCTGTGGCCATAGGTGAGATCGTACCCAAAATTTGTTTAAGGATGTGCATAGGGGCTGGGTCAGATGGGGAGCCACTTTTTATGATTGCTAAGGTGTTACTAAAGTCTTCCCTGGTGATGGCACTGAAGGCCTCGAGCTGGGGGCTGGGAGAAACGGAGGTAGGGGCTTCTCTCGAAAGTAAGGAGGGCATTTGGGGAAGGCTGTCTAGGATTTTTTGAATTTTGCTGTCAAAAAACTCCGCTAACTGATCGCATCTTAATTCGGGGTCCCTGTGTATGGTTATAGGGGCAGGGATTTTGAGCAATTGATTAACAATTTTGAAAGTTTCCCTGGTGGAGTTAGCTGATGTTTTAATTTTCTCCTTAAAGAATTCTGTTTTAGATTTCTGCCGTGCAGCTTTGTAGAGTCTCAAAGCGGCCTGGTAGGAGGTTTTACTTAGAGTTGACCAATCTTTCCTCCACTTCCTTTCTGATTTCTTACAGGCTTTCCTGAGGTCTCTCAATTCAGTAGTAAACCAGGGGGATTTGAAGGTACTGCTCGTATTTGTTTTTAGTTTAAGAGGAAGGACCGTGTCCAGGGAGTTAGTGAGCCAATTATTAAAATTTTCATCCGCCAGAAGTGGATCAGGTTCTGTGACTGGAGTCGATTGTTCAAGGGCCCGAGTGAGATCTCCCACCGATAGCCTCGGCCAGTCTCTCTGAAGTATACGAGGGCACGTGGCCCGGACTGTTTCAGGGTGGATTTCCCAAGAGAAAGGGACCAGAAAATGGTCGGACCACGGTAGGGGCAGGGGAGATTGAGCTCTCAGCTTGGGGAGATTAGAAAAGATGGGGTCTAACAAATGACCTTTATTGTGGGTAGATTCCCTATTTATGAGATTCAATTCAAAAGCTTTTAGATTTGAAATCACATCGACTGCTGTTTTATCATTGGGATCGTCAAAATGCAGGTTCAGGTCTCCCAGAACCAAGAAATTGGAGGACCTGGCTGCGGCTGCTAAAGTGGATTCTAAAAGGGAATCTAAAAATTGTTTTAGGTTACCCGGCGGGCGGTAAATGAGGAATCCCGAGAGGGAGGATGTCGGTGTCAATTGAATATTGAAACCCGTGCTCTCCGTGTCTAAGATTCCACTATCCTCCAATCTAGAAGTCAGGGATTCCTTATAAATTATAGCAAGACCCCCCCCTTTCCCCTTATCACGGTTACGAGTCTGAATCCTGAAACCGCAGGGTAGGGCAGAGATGGTATCAAAATCAGTGAAAGGGGTTAACCAAGTTTCCGTGAGGAAAAGCAGATCAAGGTCAAGATGTTGTTGGTTTTCAATTTGAAAACAGTTCTGGTGTCAACTGCTATGCTAATGTAGTGGTTAATGTTTTGTTTTCTCTAGAAAATGTAAAAGAAGAGATTGTGGTCAATTCTGATCAAAGATTTTGCAGTTTGTTAAATTCTGTGTTAGAGAAATGTAGCACTGATAGAACAAAAATAGAAAGTGTGTCTGAAATTCGAAATCTGTTAGACAGATGTTCAGGTCAAACACAATTCTCTCAAAATATTCAGCAATATTGTCAGGAGTTTTTAATATGTATGCTTGATGTATTGCATGCTGAAGGTGTAGATGTAGATCACCTGTTTGGGCTTTCTTATCAATGGCAGCATGACTGCGAGAACTGTAGGGTATCAAGTACTACTAGTGTAGACTCAGAAAGATTTATATATTTAACTTTGCCAGACAGTAAATCAGTCTCCTTTAATAAGCTAGTAAAAGCAGCTGATCACATCATGGAGTGTAGCCAATGTAAATCTGAAATGATGTCAACATTATTTATACGAACATATGGCCAGTATGTCATTTTAATGTTCCAACGATGTAGGCCTGATGGAACAAAATTGACAACTTTAATTAGAAATGTTGTTGCTTCGCAGTTGTCAATATCAGGAAGGACTTTTGTAACTGCAGCAATTATATATCATGATGGTCCTTCAATAACATCAGGACATTACACAGCTTATTTAAAGTCTAGAAATGGCTGGTCATTCTGCAACGATTCTGTTTTAATTTTCAAAAAAAAATTACCTTTTGACCTTAAAAATTCTAACCTGGTGTTTTTAAAACCAAAATTTTAGAGAAGGAATCTCGGGATTTGCTCTGAGGAATTTCAAGAGGTTCTAATGGCTCCTACACGATTTGGCCTTGAGGATAAGTGTAGTACAGAGTCAAAAGTTATTTTTGAGTTTTAAATAGTTCCTGGAAAAAAAGAAGATTTTCTTATAGAAAGTGGTGGGCAGAGATTAGTTGAAGGACAACAGAGTATTTCCCAAAGCAAACGGTGTTCTTACCATAACACTTGACGTCATGGAAAAATAACTGCACTTTGAATGAGTTCAGAAAAACTGTTTCTTTTTATAAGCTAATTCAAGCAGCCAATCAAGACATGGAGTAGAGGGAATGTAAGTCTGCAATGCTGTCTAGATTATTTGTCCAAACTTTTGATTATAATGTCATTTTAAAAATCCAACTATATAAACCTGATGAAAGTAAGTCTTCAACTTTAATTACAAATGTTGTGGCTACACAGTCGTTGATTTTAGGAAGAACATTTGTAACTGCAGCTATTATATGGCATGATGGTCATTTGACAAGATCCGCTTATCACACAGCTTATTGAAAATGTAAAAAAATTTGCTGTTTCGGAAATTATTCCCATTTGACTACGATACAATGTTGCCTTTTTACTTAAAAATATTCTTACTTTCTGTTTTCAGAAAAGAGAATTTAGGGTAGGTAACTGGCGTATAATGATTCTAGGGGTTGATATAATTTTATCTACTGTTTTATATTGCTTTGTGATTAAAAGTTATGTAGAGAATTAAATAATTGTAGTAGTCATAGAGGTAGTGTAAGTCTGCTTCATAGTAAGCAGTATCAGTGTCATAGGAAATGTAGAACATGAGTGAGCAAGAAGGGTAAGATATTACTAGTCCAGGATTGTGAAAGTGATCTTGAACGTTTTCTTTCTGAAAGTTGCGGAAATAGAAAATGACGGGATTTGCTTACAAGAATTCCAAGAGTTATAAATGGCTCTTACATGATTTGGCCTTGTGGAAACGTGTGGTAGAGAGCGAGAAGTCATTTATTGTATGTAACATATTTTTCAAAACGATGGAGGTTTTCTTTCAGAAAGTGGCGGGCTGAAAATAAAAACAGCACAACCGAGTGTAAGCTGTTCATAGGACATCCTTCGAAGTCATGGAAAGTAAGTTACTTTTGAGGAGTTCTGATTTCTGATTGGTTATGTTATATGGGTTTTTTAAACACAATCATTTTGATTGTGTTTTTTTTTCCCCGCTGTTATATGATGAATACCTTCAAGTCACTGTTTTTAGTGAAATTTGATACATTCTGAGAACAGCAAAAATAAACCATTTAACATATATAATTAATTCTGTACTGTTTGTATTTATGATGTACATTTAGAACTGTGTAGGAGGCATGGAGAAGGTGAGGCTTCTGTAAGTGTCAAAGTCGTTGCATACAGTGCTCAAATTCTACGTAGTCTTTCCTATGACTACATTTCCACAATGAGGTACCTAAGCAAAGGAAACACAGGTGATGTGATTGTGGAATGAGCAAAAAAAATTGCACGTTTTTCAATTATATTACCTGTGTTTCCTAACATTACACATCACATTGTGTAGATGAGGTTTAGGCCTGTTCCAGGAGACAGAGGAGGTCTGACATTTGTTCAAGAGTGCAGTGGACATGACTCACTTCGTTAGTAGGCCTGCACATGTATTATCTCCTCTATACTCTTCAACAAGCCTAAATTTCATCTGCAACCCTGAGTAGGACTTACCTGAAACAAATCTGTGGATAGGTTACACCTTATCAGCATCTAGAAACAATTATTTAAAATGTTAAGGGCAGTTTTATGAAGGCTGTGTGCCTCTTTTACGCCGCTGTTCCGTCACTTTTGTGTAAAAGATGCACCATGTTGCAAGATAGGCCTCAGTTCATTTCCAGCAAGATACCGTCAGTTTAAAATGTATATAATTAGGACTGTGTAGGGGGTATGGAGAAGCTGAGGCTTCAGTAAGTGTCAAAGTTGTTGCATGCAGTGCGTACTCTTTCATATGCTGGACTACATCTGCACAATGAGATACCTAACCAAAGGAAACACAAGTGATGTGATTGTGAAATGAGCAAAAGAAATTGCACGTTTTTGAAATACATTACCTGTGTTTCCTAACATTACCAAACACATTGTGCAGATGAAGTTTAGGCCTGTCCAGGGAAACAGAGGAAGTCTGAACTTTATTGGTTGGCCTGCACATGTATTATCTCCTCTGTACTCTTGAACAAGCCTAAATTTGATCTGCAACCCTGAGTAGGCCTCACCTGAAACAAACGTCTGGATAGGACACACCTTATTGCCATCCTGAAACAATCATTTAAAATGTTAGGAACAGTTTTATGATGATTGTGCACCTCTTTTGCGCTGCCATTGCGTCACTTTTGTGAGACAACAGCAGTGCAAAAGATGCACCATGTTCCAAGATAGGCCTTACTTCATCTGCATCAAGATACTGTTAGTTTAAAATGTATATCTTTAGGACTGTGTAGGGGGCCTGGAGAAGCAGAAGCTTCTGTAAGTGTCAAAGTTGTTGAAAAACTGTTTGTCCTTCAATCTTTTCCCTTGTCTTTTCTAATTTTTAAATATATGTTTTAATATTTTTCAAATGTTTGTTATCTCTTTCACAGATTGAAAGTATAAAAATAACAAGTGACTAAGTTAACGACAATTATAAGGTAAATGTTTTGTACTCTTTTCGTTTAATTTCTATCACATTTAACTACTATTAGTTCCACTGCTTCATTTCTTTAACCCTCACTTTCCTGCCTTTGCTACTTCCCTCATTCCTTTCTCTATTACTTACTTACTCTACTCCTTCCACTCCTTTTCTCAGTCTTTCTCTTCTCATAGTTCCTCACTCCTGTTCACTCACTCCGTCTCTATTACTCTTAGTGTCTCTGACTGATCACTGTTTCACTACTTGTTCATTATGCTTTCTCTGTGTAGTTGAAGCACACTAAGGGGCATATTATGAACACAGCCAATAAAATTATTGCTGTTTTTATCGGCAGAAAACTGCTGCAAAAGCGGTTTTAGCTGCAGTTTTCTGCCGCAAAAGCAGCTTTATCGACTCATTTCTGCCGATAAAAGCTGCAAAACTTTTATTGCCTATGTTGATAATATGCCCCTATGTTATTTAGATTTCTTTGCTGTTTAAATTATTCTTTTTCTGTTACTTCTTCTTTTCTGCTTTCTGTTTTTTCTCTCTGTTATTCCACATGTTTTAATCTTATTTTGAACATTCACTCACATTCTCTAAGAAACTCTTCTTTGTTATTCTTCTACTGTCCTTTTTTTCTTTCACTTCCTTATCTATTTTGTTTTTCACAATTATATCCTCTTCCATCTTTTCTTCGGTAAATAAATCTATTAAACAGTATCTCTGGTTGAGTCCCTATAGCTGTCTTTCTTTTAACATTACTCTTTGTTTACTTCCCTTATATTTCCTCTTCTTTTTTTTTTTTTTTTAAATTGTTTTGGTTCGCTCCCGGTTCGCGTACCGGCGAGCGAACCGGGAAGCGAACCAAAAGAAATAGAGCTTGCCAGAGTGCTAAACATTCTAGCAATTTTTTTATAAAGGGGAGGTATTTCTGAAAAGAACTTTTTTTTATGTTTTTGTTGTTTTATATTTTTTTTTTATTTTTCTGAACATTTTTAGTTTTTTTTGTATTTTTTGAACAATTTTATGTTTTTTTGGTTTTTTTGGGGGGAAACAACAAAAAACAGGCATTGGAAAGGGCTCAACAGGAGGAAAAAAAAAATTTTTTTTTGGGGCGTTTAGAGCACTTGTGGTTTTCATATGCTCTGTTTATTAAATTAACACTCATATTGCCACATGAGAGTAAGGTACCGCAATATATACAGACTATCTTCATGTGGACAAAGTTTTCCTGAATGTTTGGCACTGTTTCCCGTGCCTCTGGCCCCGACAGAGATACCTGTGCCGATGTCCTGGCCACAGGAGTTGGTGGGTTGTCCTGGAGGTCACGCATCTCTGCCCGGCTGTAATTTAGTGGATGCCACCTCTGCATGTGACGGTGCATAGTATAGTTGCCATAACTATACTTCTTATCTGTGCCTCTAGATAAGTCCTCTTTGCATATGAGGCACGTCACATACCGAGCATTAACTTTTTTCTGTCCTTCAGGAAAAGAAAAAAACTGCCAAATGAAACTATTTTTATGATGAGATACCCGGGGCTCCTCTTGTAAAAAATGTGTTGCCTGTATTTCCTCTTCCTCTTCTTGATCCTCTTCCTCCTCTGTGTTGGGAAGGAACTGTGGTGGTGGTCCTCTCTTCCTATGAGGAGGTGGTGGTGGTGGTGGGGGTCCAGCTGCAGCTACGAGTGAAGCCATTTTCCACTCAGCAAAATAGGTCTTCCTTTCACAAAGTTGAAACTCAGAGTGAGAAAAAAGGTGGGGGCTTTCATCATTTTGGAAAAAAAATAGTTCTAAACCAAGTGAAAAGTGTTATTTTTAGGTCACCTGACATAGCCTTACATCATTAGGAAACCAAAAGTGAAATGAACCAATGAAAAGTTTTATTAACAAGTCACATGACCTGTTACGCTTATGTTACGTGCTGCGGAACGCGCTCCAGATCGCTTCCGGTTCGCGCTCCGGAGCACTTCCGGGTGCGCTAACGCGGCGCGTCATAAGACGCATTACGCGGCAACGCGATACATCGCGCTTTCGCGACGCACCCCGGATCGCTTCCGGGGAGCTGCGTTTCGCGTCTCAGTTCGCGTACCGGAGGACTTCCGGGTGCGCTAACGCGGCGCGTCATAAGACGCATTACGCGACAACGTGATACGTCGCGCTTCCGCGACGCGTCACGATGTTGATTTCTAACGCGGCAGTTGCGCAAACGGAACGTTTACCGGTTCGCGGACCAGGTCGCGGCACCAAATTGAGCTAACGGGAAGCTTCCCGGTTCGCGAACCGGGAGCGAACAAAAAAAAATAATAATAAAAAAAATTATTAATAAACATATAAAATATATTTTTTGATTTAAAGAAGAATACATTTTACAGCTTTTGATATTTGCTATTAACCATAGGTTATAGACCATATATAGTTAGGAATTAGCATTTACAAAACCTTATTTTACTCACACAAAACCATTGAAATTCCATATATAGTTAGTTGCACTAACTATATATCGCGCACCCGCAATCCACTGCTGATGATGTCACATATTACATCATTCATGACATGGTCAGTGACATCACTGATGACATCACTGATGACATCTCAAATGACATCACTGATGACATCACTGATAACAACATCCAGTGATTTTTTGTTTCTGTAAAGTTTAAATATGTCTTACATATTGAAGAATGAGTGGATGTATAAGTGTCTGGACGAAGGATTTAGTAGGTGCATGACTGACTGTATGAGTGAGTGATTAAATGTGTCTCACTGAGTGCATGGGTTAGTGACTAAACTGTCTTAATTTGTGCATCATTATGTCTGTTGTTCTGTAAACTGCTGCATGTGTTGATCAGTAGCTATATGAGTAACTATATGGGTTATTGATTGATTGTCCAAGTATTTGTATGGGAGACTGAGTGTGTGTGTGGCTGGCTGGGAGGTGTGTGACTCTGTGCAGATCAATGTGTACTTGTATCAATGATTGTATAAGAAAGTAAGTATGTGTTAGTATATGTTTGAACATGTAAGGTGCTCTATGTTTAACTGTATAGATTAGAACAGGGAAGTGTGATTGATTATTTACAGGACTGACTAGGTGTGTGAGTAACTCCATGGATGAGTGGCAGAGTGTGAGTGTCTGTATAGGTGTATGAGTGCATATGATAGTGTTGTAAAGATGAGTGATTGTATGTATGAATGATTGTATGGGTGAATGAGTGAATGTGTGTGTAGATGTAAGAATCAGTGAGTGCGTATGTAGTAACTAGTATTGGTGTGTCAATGGTTTCAAAAATTATATTCTGTATTTAACACTCGGTGTAACAGAGGTTATATTAAAGTGTGAGGAGATGCATTGTATTGTCACATTAATGATATCATCATTGATGTGACCATTGATGTCAAATGAGATATCATCAGTGATGTCATCAGTGATGTCATTTGAGATGTCATCAGTGATGTCATCAGTGATGTCACTGACCATGTCATGAATGATGTAATATGTGACATCATCAGCAGTGGATTGCGGGTGCGCGATATATAGTTAGTGCAACTAACTATATATGGAATTTCAATGGTTTTGTGTGAGTAAAATAAGGTTTTGTAAATGCTAATTCCTAACTATATATGGTCTATAACCTATGGTTTTTTCAGTGAATATATATATGTATATTACCTACTGGCGGTCGCCAGTAGGTATGTATAGTTAGGATTTTTTTCCTATGGGATTTTTGAAAATTCTATGTCGAATAACTTTGGCGTTTGAGGACGGAATTGGCTGAAAGTTTCAGGAAAATGGACCATTTTGTTTCTGAGCTGCCCCTGAAAATTTGGGGGGGTTTCGTCTAGGGGGGGCCGAGAAAAAAGGGGGGTCCCATAACACATTTTTCACATGCAATTTTCCATAGGGCGGTTGGACTCACTTTTAGCTCGAACGGCTGAATGGATTTCCACGAAACTTGGCAAAATTGTAGGGACTGGTAGCCCGATGTGCCTTTGCTAGGTCTCAATATATGCGGTCCAGTGGATTTTGAGAAATTAAGGTTAAAAAAATATATTTATCTGTAACAGCGCTCCGGGCAGCGCCCCGGTTCGCGTACCTGACGCGTAACGGAACTTCGCGAAGCTGATTGGCTCTCCGGTGTCTGTCAACATTCTAAACAGTCCGGAGCGGCCGCCATCTTGTCTCTCGGTAGGATCGAGAGACAAGAGGAGGCCAAAACAAAGGGGTAAATGACCATAAAGGGGCATAGCAGATCCTCCCTGACCCCCTAGGTTTGATGTGGAGGCTTTAAAAGGGCCCCGCGGGGAAAAAGAAAAAAAAAATCGTTTTTTTTTTGCGTGGGGAGCGCCGGGAAGCGGTCTGGGGAGCGTACTATAAGGAAAAAAGAATGATAGACTTTTCAAATATTGTATGTTTATTGATTGTTCATTTTGTTGTTTTTTTTTTTGTTGCTTTTTTTTATTAAATATACATTTATTTTTGTGATTCTTTTTCCAAATTTAACAGAACATTTAACAACACATTGTCGGAAATTTCCTCATTTTCAATCAGCGAATCTACTGCATCTACACATTGAACTAATTCATGGTCCCGTGATTCATCCATGAAATCTGAGTCATCATTGTCCTCAATAACTTTTTCTGTGTTGTTCTCCAGAACAATTTTGAAGGAAATAATCTGCTCTCCTTCCATTTTCTTGCTGTAATTTGCATAAAAAATAAAAATATCAGTAGAGATAGGGCACTGTTGAGTTTAAGTTCAGACAGGTACTTGTGAGTTTATAACAGAGAAGTAATCTATGGGTACTGTATAGTTTCAGGCGTGAAGTAGTACTATTAAAAGTGCCTCTGAAGAAGCCTAAGTAAATTCATAATTATACCACAGAAACCTAAATCAATCCATAATTATAATAAACAAGCATTTCTCAATCTCTAACTCTTACAGAGGGACAGTATATAACTATCTGAAAATGTTTTCCCAATAATTTAAAGTGCATGACAAAGTTCTCCTTTCAAATTTAGAAAATAACATCTTACCTTTTAAAAACAAGTTTAAGTTGTCAGTGAAAATGCTCTTGCAATGTACGTCAGGAAGTAGTAGTCAAAATGGCTGTGTTTCTTTCTCTTTCTTTATATATATTCAGGTACATAACCAATCAAATGTCAGGTAAAAAAAGTAGAAAATGAAAGTAACATTTTAATTGGTTGTAAATTCCAACATTTCAGATGTGTTTTGTGAAGTAATTTACCTCAGGGTATTTAGAGAGGTCTACAGGCTAAATGGCTAAATGGAATTCCAACCAAATTTGTGAAAATGGTAGGGATTGGTATGTAGTATGAGCTAATCTATATTTGGTTAAAGTGTCTCCAGTAGTTTTTCTGTAAATTACTTTCCCACCTTTTTTAAGCGAGCGCTTCCCAGTGTGCGCCCCGGTACGCGAACCGGCAGCGTTACGGGAGTCCTCCATTTTGTGTTTCGGTAGAATTGAGATACAAGATGGAGGGCAAATAATGTTCAGAATGGGTAGAAGGGGGCATGGTAGACGTATCCTGACCCCCTAGGTTTTCTGAGGGTGGCTGAGGAGGCCCATATGTGCGAAAAAAAACAATTTTTAAAAAAAAAATTGCGCGGTTAGCGTCCGGTGCGCGTACCGGGTAGCGCTCCGGAAAGCGTAAATTGTGAAAATTAGTAAAAAAAAAGTTACATTTAAAATTTGTTTATAGTGATCATAGTTAGGGTAGCTCTGAGAAGAGCTTTTGGGTCTGTGGTAGATTTAGGTACTTATAAGTAGGTACCGATACATAGTCTTAAATTCAGGATAAAAACTCTGTTCCCCTCATCTGAGAAGTGAACTCCATCTTCTCTGTAGATATCTTGCATGTAGTAACGCAAGTTATTGTTGTAGATGGAGCCCATTCCATGGTCTCTCATGTAAGCTGAAACAGACTTATTTACATGCTTCCTCGATTTCTCAATTTGTGGAGAAAATTGCTTGGACCACCTCCATTTCTGTCTTTGGCATATATTTGAATATACCAAGGCAGTTTGAGGAAAAAGTGCCATAAATTGTTCAAAGGTGTCCTTTAAAAGCATTTCCATACCTACCCCAGTCAAAGTGCCCAAATCATTTCCTCCACAGTGCACAATTAACAGGTCAGGTTTTGGCAAATGCAAAAAGGTTTTCACCAATGGTATCAATTGGTGACTTCTTAATCCTCTGTGGCCAATCCAGTTGATTTCCACATTTTGTAAATTGAGGTTGTGTAAATTTCTGTTATCAGCATACCTTTGAGCCTAATGGATGTAACTATGTCCAACAATCCAGACAGAAAACATAGTGAGAGGAGGTTCTGCTGCAGTCAGATGAAGTGTGGTAATGAAATGGCAGTTGAAACAGTACGAGTATGTAATGAAAAAAACTGCGGAGTTTCTGTGCTAATGAATCAGTAGCAGTGATTGGTGGATTTTGATTGCTGGAAACAGAAAGTTAGGGTGCATGGATGAGTTCTTTGAAAGATGTAATTTGAATGGTCAAGAAAAAATCATTTTATGAAAGATTGCACTGGATAAGCAGGTGTACTGAGAGTTCAGAGTTCAATTGAAACATTGTTGTGTGAAGTTGCAAACATGAGAGGTCTTTCAGGAGGTGGTTGCTATGGAAAAAAGGCAGAAAGGGCAGAGGGGGGAAGGGTGTTGATTTGAAAAAAGTGAGGGAAGAGTTTTGATTGGGTGACATGAGAGATATGTGTGATGAATTACAGCATTTCTGTGCCATTGTTGGTTGCAGCCTCTGGAGTGCATACCCTTTGTTCTGCTGAAGACAAATTGGTGTGTGTCTGAGACTGTTTTGAAACTCAAAAAGTATATGCTAAGGTGAGAAAAGATTCATTTAATTTAAATAGAGAATAGCATGCTTTAAGGAGAAAATTATGAAGAAAGTTGTGTATTTAAAATGTTGCTTTGTGTCAAGTGTTTTACAAATAGATTTTGTTTCTTTGAGTTACATAGCCATGTTACATAGCCATGTTAAAAGTGACGCAAAAATGGTGCTAGGGCCTTAAAAATACGTTTTCATGTGTGTTAGGGCATTATAAGTCACTTCCCTATGAATGTGGGTAAATAATTGCTTTACTTCATGTGTTTAAAAACATTTTTTGAAATCAATTAGGTTTCTTGATATGTACTGCTGGAGTTTCATAGGTTGCTTGGGGCATATTTACAAGGCCTTTGAGTCACTTTGATGTTATTTTCCCCATTTCAATTTAGGTCATTTCCCCGTAGTGCAAGGTCCTTGTAAATACGCCCCCATGTGTGTTTGGCAAATTTAGATTTTGTTTCTTTGAGTTACATAGCCATGTTAAAAGTGACACAAAAATGGTGCAAGGGCCTTACAAATACGCTTTCATGTGTGTTAGGGCATTTTAAGTGACTTCCCCATGAATGTGGTTGAATAATTGTTTTACTTGATGTGTTTAAAAACGTTTTTTGAAGTCAATTAGGTTTCTTGATATGTACTGCTAGAGTTTCATAGGCTGTTTGGGGCATATTTAGAAGGACTTTGAGTTACTTTGATGTTATTTTTCCCATTTCAATTTAAGACATTTCCCTGTGGTGCAAGGTCCTTGTAAATACGCCCCCATGTGTGCTTGGCAAATTTAGATTTTGTTTCTTTGAGTTACATAGCCATGTTAAAAGTGATGCAAAAATGGTGCAAGGGCCTTAAAAATACGCTTTCATGTGTGTTAGGGCATTTTAAGCCACTTCCCCAAGAATGTGGTTGAATAATTGTTTTACTTCATGTGTTTAAAAACGTTTCTTAAAGTCATTTAGGTTTCTTGATATGTACTGCTAGAGTTTCATAGGCTGCTTGGGGCATATTTAGAAGGCCTTTGAGTCACTTTGACGTTATTTTCCCCATTTTAATTTAAGTCATTTCCCCGTGGTGCAAGGTCCTTGTAAATACGACCCCATGTGTGCTTGGTAAATTTAAGTACTGACAGGGTGTGCTTCTACATAGGACCTGTGTTGTGTTTTCAAATTATGACCAGAAAATCGTTTTTTTTTTAAAAAACACCTTTTCACATTTATGAGAAGGTCATAACGTTTTTTGAAGTCAATTAGGTTTCACAATATGTACTGCTAGAGTTTCATAGTCACTATGATGATAATGATATACATTTAGAACTGTGTAGGAGGCATGGAGAAACTGAGGCTTCTGTAAGTGTCAAAGGAGGTGAGTAATGTACATTGGTCTGTTGCATAAAGTCCTCATCTTCAGCGTCCTCTTGGATATGCTAGACTACATCTGCACAATGAGATAACTAAGCTGAGGAAACACAGGTGATGTGATTGTGAATTGAGCAAAAATATTTGCAAGTGTTTCAATTACATCACCTGTGTTTCCTAACATTACGAATCACATTGTGCAGATGAGATTTAGGCCTGTCCAGGGAGATAGAGGAGGTCTGGCCTCTGTTCAAGAGTGCAGTGGACATGACTCACTTCATTGGTAGGCCTGCACATGTATTATCTCCTCTGTACTCTTCAATAAGCCTAAATTTCATCTGCAACCCTGAGTAGGCCTCACCTCAAACAAACCTCTGGATAGGCCACGCCTTATCGTCAACTTGAATCAATCATTTAAAATGTTAGGGGCAGATTTATGATGGCCGTGCGCCTCTTTTGTGCCACTGTTGCATCACTTTTGTGATGCAGCAGTGATGCAAAAGATGCACCATGTTGCAAGATTGGCCTCACTTCATCTGCAAGAAGATACCGTCAGTTTAAACTGTAAACAATTAGGTCTGTGTAGGGGGCATGGAGAAGCTGAATCTTCTGTAAGTGTCAAAATTGTTGCATACAGTGCTCACCTTCTGCGTACTATTTGATATGCTAGACTAAATCTGCACAATGAGATACCTAAGCTGAGGAAATACAGGTGATGTGATTGTGAAATGAGCAAAAATATTTGCACGTTTTTCGATTATATCACCTGTGTTTCCTAACATTACGAATCACATTGTGCAGATGAGGTTTAGGCCTGTCCTGGGACACAGAGGAGGTGTGGCATTTGTTCAAGAGTGCAGTGGACATGACTCACTTCATTGGTAGGCCTGCACATGTATTATCTCCTCTGTACTCTTCAATAAGCCTAAATTTCATCTGCAACCCTGAGTAGGCCTCACCTCAAACAAATCTCTAGATAGGCCACACCTTATCGGCATCCTGAAACAATCATTTAAAATGTTAGGGGCAGATTTATGATGGCCGTGCGCCTCTTTTGCGCCGCCATTGCGTCACTTTTGTGACGCAGCAGCAGTGCAAAAGATGCACCATGTTGCAAGATTGGCCTCACTTCATCTGCAACAAGATACCGTCAGTTTAAAATGTATATATTTAGGACTGTGTAGGGGGCATGGAGAAGCTGAGGCTTCTGTAAGTGTCAAAGTGGTTGCATACAGTGCTCACCTTCTGCGTACTCATTCATATGCTAGACTACTTCTGCACAATGAGATACCTAAGCAAAGGAAACACAAGTGATGTGATTGTGGATTGAGCAAAAAAAAATTGCAAGTTTTTCAAATACATTACCTGTGTTTCCTAACATTACGAATCACATTGTGTAGATGCCTCACTCAGTCTGTATCTGACACTCTTTCCTTCACTTCCTCTGTCTCCTCTCTCTCTCACTCTCTTTTCCTTATTCACCCTTTCCTTATATAGTTTATCTTACTCACTTTCTTTTAGTAGCTTACACAACTTCAATTTAGTTTACTCTTCTATCCTTCTTTTCTGTCACTGAAAGTATCTTTTGTCTCTGACTGTCTATCACCGTTTCTTTCTCTTTTTTTTCTGCATGTTTATCTCTAACTTTATTTCTTTGTAAAATTGGATGATTGTAAATCTTTTCCCTTGTCTTTTCTAATTTTTAAATACATGTTTTTTCAAATTTTTGTTGTTTCTTTCACAGATTGAAAGTATAAAAATAACAAGTGACTAAGTTAACGACAATTATAAGGTAAGTGTTTTGTACTCTTTTCGTTACATTTCTATCACATTTAACTTCTATTACTTCCACTGCTTCATTTCTTTAACCGTCAGTTTCCTGCCTTTGCTAATTCCCTCATTCCTTTTTCTATTACTTACTTACTCTACTCCTTCCACTCCTTTTCTCAGTCCCTCTGTTCTCATAGTTCCTCACTCCTGTTCACTCACTCCGTCTCTATTACTCTCACTATCTCTGACTCATCACTCTTTCACTACTTGTTCATTATGCTTTCTCCCTGTAGTTCAAACACACTAAGGGGCATATTATCAACACAGGCGATAAAATTATCGCTGCTTTTATCGGCAGAAAACTGCCGCAAAAGCGGCTTTACCGGCAGTTTTCTGCCGCAAAAGCGGCTTTAGCGGTAGTTTTCTGCCGATAAAAGCAGCGATAATTTTATCACCTGTGTTGATAATATGCCCCTATGTTATTTACATTTCTTTGCTGTTTCAATCATTCCTTTTCTGTCACTTCTTCTTTTCTGCTTTCAGTTTTTTCTCTCTGTTATTCCACATGTTTTAACCTTAGTCACTATCTTACATCTTGTTTTATTCCTATTTACTTTTGCTCACTTTTTTCTTAACACTTTCCCTCAGGATTGTTCTTTTAGTCCGGTTCTATCCCTACCTCTCATTCCACATCCTTTACTGTTTTTCTTCTTAATTTGAACATTCACTCACATTCTCTGAGAAACTCTTGTTTATTATTCTTCTACTCTCCTTTTTTTCTTTCACTTCCTTATCTATTTTGTTTTTCACAATTATACCCACTTACATCTTTACTTCGGTAAATAGATCTATTAAACAGTATCTCTGTGTTATTCCCTCTAGCTGTCTTTCTTTTAACATTACTCTCTGTTTCCTTCTCTTATACTTTCTTTTCTTTTTTTTTAAAAAAAAATGTTTCTGGTTCGCTTCTGGTTCGCGTACCGGCTCGCGAACCGGGAAGCGAACCAAAAGAAATAGAGGTTGCCAGAGTGCTAAACATTCTAGCATTTTTTTATAAAGGGGAGGTAGTTCTGATAAGTACTTTTTTTTAATTGTTTTGTTGTTTTATATTTTTTTATTATTTTTCTGAACATTTTGTTACTTTTTTTGTATTTTTTGAACGGTTTTATATTTTTGGGGTTTTTTGGGGGGGGGAACAAAAATTATTCATTATAAAGGGCTCAACAGGAGCAAAAAAAAAAAGATAATTTATTTTCTGGGGCGTTTTGAACAGTTGTGATTGTCAATTGCAGCATTGATTAATTTTACGCTACTCTCCCTGTAGCAAATCAATTTTTCGCAATAAATGCATACAAATTTCACTTCTCCAAACTTCAGCTGAATATTTGGGACCGTCTCCCTCGCCTCTGGTCCCGTCAGTGCCTGTTGATGTAATGTACTGGCCACAGGACGGGGGTTATCGTGCATGTCACGTACCTGCGCAGCACTATAGTTGATAGGGTGCCACCTTTCCATATGGCGATGCATGGTATAATTGCCATAACTATATTTTTTATCTGTCCCTCTGGACAGATCTTTTTTGCAAATAAGGCAAGTTACATACCGGGCATTCACTTTTTTTGGCCCCGGGGAAATTTTGGGAAAATTGCCAAATGAAATCTTCTTTGACACGGGACCTCCTAGGCTGCTCAGGCAAAAACTGCCTCTCTTCCTCCTCTTCCTCTTCTTCCTCTTCTTCCTCCTCTTGCTGAACGATAACCTGAGGAGGTGGTCCTCTCTTCCTATGAGGTGGTGGTAGTGGTGGGGCTGCACCAGCTGTAGCTACAAGACTTTGTGATGTATTCCTATAGGTTCTGTATCGATCCCCCTATTCCTGACCCTGTTCTGGTTAACAAGTTAACTAGCAGCCATCCCATGATGCAGAAACCATTATCTGATTAAGCCACACTACGGCACAGGAACGTGTTATCTGATTAGGTCATAACGCTTGCCATCTAATTAGACAAGCGATATTCCTCCAGCCCCTGATAAGGCATACGGAGTTCTCAAAACAAATCAAACCTATGACAACCTGGGAAAAACCCTGCGGCCATTGTTTTGATTTCATCGAGAACTTCAGCAAAAGAATGTGCTAACGACCAAGTCGTATGACATCCTTATTGACGTATCTATGTCCATCCTTACGTCAATCTCGGCACCTTACAGGTATAAATATTACCGGTATTGCCTTAAGCAAACACACGCGGTGGTGACGAGATCGGAGCAGCCAGACTTGCCGAAGCCCAGAGCAGAGCAGACTCCGCTGGCGCAGCCCCGCCTTCCTGACGCGCTGAGAACGAGACGCTGCTTTCTCCTGCCGAGAAATCCAGCTCCGGCGCTTCCGGGTAGCCCTCGCAGGCAGCCTGGAATATCGAGACCAGAGACGAGAGATACCATCCCTCATTCATCCTAAATTCCAGGTACAGAACTGAATAACCCCTTGCAGAGAATTCTTGAGTCATACACTTGGCAAAACAAACTTAACTTAAACTGCTACTTTCTATTCCCGCCCACGTATTAGGCTTAGGTCAGGTACACCGGGGTAGGCGTAGTTAGAAACACCAGTTGAGTACGATTAGTCAAATGTATATGTGTATGTATCTATTTTATCCATTTTAAACCACCTTATGGCTTAGAAACCATATAAATGTTTTTACAGTATTATTTTATACTTCTGCTTTTATTGTATGCACTTTACTTAACCATAAGTATTGTGATAATATCGATCCATTTCTCTTGTATGAGAAAAGAGACTGATCAATAAATAACATCTTTTATTGAACACGCCCGTCTCTTCCTTTTCTCTACAATCTGGTGAGACTAAGAATGCACGTACTGACTGAGTAAAATAAGTTGTCTTTTGTTTTCACAAGACTCTAGAGATACACTCTTGATTAGGGGAGAGCAAAGTTGTCATGTTCATGGTTGTCAGAAACTAAATCCCTTCTTGTCTATCCAGGGAGGTTCAACTCCTCCTTGCCTATTCGAGAAAGTTTCTAGTGAACTCTGAGCTAGCTGGCAAACCCAAAACTTTAAGTCTAATATCGACAATAGAAGACCTAGTTAACGTCTGGTCTAGGCCTATACTATTGAAGGTATTATTCCAATGCTCAGAGCCTATTGGGATAATAGGAACTACACTACATGGCGCCCAAACGTTTGGAAAGGCGATAAAACTAACGCAAGACATTAGAGTAACTCAGTCGTGCTTTTTCACTCAGACCCCTTTTTCCCCATAATACTCCAAAGACGTCTGGAGTGGGTGAAAGGTCATATCCGCCAAACCTCGCAGGAAGAAACTCCTATGTATGGTTCTTGGTTTAGTCAACGTTGAAGGATACACTGTTCCAAAATATTGTGCATCTAATCTTTGTTTCCAAAGAAACCTGATCTGCAAACAAACAAAATAACCTTCCTGACAGTAGAATGTCAGACACTGAAGAAGAAAGGGAGATAGCTAGAGTAGCAGCTGAACTCGTAGCAGCTGATAATACTATGCAAGAAGCAGACCCGGATTTAATACTCATCCCGGTCAACATAAGAAAATCTATAACTTTAAAACTTATAGAAAATGGACTGACACCTAGAGGTGGCACAGTCATATTCGTAATAGAGGCACACGAATATCGGCAGACAGAGGTATTCTATTCATGGATAAACTTTCCAGCAGCAAACGCTGTAACAAAGTACTTCCACCATTACAAAACAGAGGAACCTCCTGAAGAATACACTCCTTTCGAGGAGGTGGAAGTACCGCTTAAATTTCAAGAGCACCTGCTCTTGTTTAATGGCGCCCTAAAACACAACAATCACATCACCAGGCTCGGTCCATTAGGTAGACCAGGAGCAACGTGGCCGGTCCTAGCCGGATACACACCACATCCAGACATCGAAAGAATGTCTGCAGCAGATCTTCTAATACAACTAAAACAATTAATAAAAGTACATAGACAATTAGTCCAATATTTAATGCGGACTTCAACAATCCAACCAGCAATTAAAATTCCACAGCTGACCCCTCATCAGGGGAACACAAATAAAATTACACCACAGAACATACAGTCCTGCCTAGGTAAAGTATCAGCTAAAAGGGAACAAATACCATTCTGGTTAGCACAAAAAATCACCCAAATAGAGGCGGTGTTTCCAGACACCACTCCTGTGGATAAACACAGGATTCTGACTATCTGTCTTCCAATGGGAATCGCACCACACGTGGAGGACTGTGACACTTGGGGTACAGTCTTTGCTTCCATTTACACAAAAACGCATGGTGTTCCATCCATCTCGGTAATACCAGATGTGCTAAAACAAATTCAAGACGAATACGGTCCAGAAACCGCTTTAACTCTTGGTATGAAATTACTGAAAGACTTCAAGCAGGTCTCGGCTATATTACTAGCCAATATAAAGGGAGAAGCAGCAAACGTGGCGATCCGCCAAAGGTTAAAAGAAACAGATATAGCAGACCAACCAGCTGAAATTGCCAGAATTATAGAAAAATCCTATGAGGAACTAGGTAGAGATAGTTTGGGTGGAATACCAGTGAAGCCCCAACTGATTGAAAGTCCTGAAAAAATATTTATTAAAAATAATCTAAACAGTCAAAAGAAGAACTGGGATGGAAACAAACAATCCTATCCAAAAGAAAAGAAATTCCAGTCCAGAGGAAGGTCTCCTCGGCGGAGAGAAAAATCTCCGGACCAAGGACCTAGGTCTCCCCAAAGTGAGCCCTCTGTGAAAAAATACAACCTTAGAAATAGGGATAATATAAAGAAACCGGATAGATATCAAGATTTTGATACACGTCCCTCTCAATCTTTTCAGACTTCCTCGCAGAAATCGAAAAGAAGAGGACGATCGGAACCCAGGGAAGGGCACGTCAAGTCCAAAGACAAGGAACCTGCTCATCCAAATAAGAAATTACAATTTCCAAAAAAGAAGGTAGCCAGTATTAAAGTAGTTAACAATGCCGAGAATACTGAGGACACAACTGAAAAACGGAGAATGGGCTCAGACAATGCTAGACAGCGCAGCAGAAGTGAGCATAGCTCGCAAAGTCCTTATGAATCATCTGGAGACAGTGGACACGAATGAATACCTTCAAGTGGAAACTGCAGACACCAGAGTTAGCAAACCTCACAAAATATATGAAATAACTTTACGTATAGAAGGGGATAAGACTAGAAATATAAGGGGACTATTTTGGGATAATCTCTCCAAGGGCTATGACATCCTTCTAGCTGAAAAAGACTGGCCACCAGAGTTTGTCAGGGACTGCCCTCATGGCGAAGAAATAATTATGCCTGCCTTCTCAAATCATATCCCAATTCATAAAAAATACACACTTGCTAGAAAGTGGGCAGTAGCTCAAGCTCCTGCCTTATATAAAAATCACGTAGGATGGGATGAGGACTCTCCTCCTCACAAAATCCAGTTAAAATCACAACCTACTGCACAAAGATAGTACCCAATTAAGCAAGAAGCTAAAAAACAGGTAAAAGAAATCCTAGATCAACTAGAATACCAGGGGGTGATTGAAACTTGCACCTCACAAATGAACAACCCTTTGTTTCCTGTCTCCAAACCAGACAATTCATATCGTCTAGTTTTGGATTACAGACACCTTAACTCATGTTGCAAAACTTTTGCAGTGCAAAACTCGCATAGTGCAGCGCTAATGAATAACATAGTGCGCAAAAAATACAAAACAACATTAGACATCTCTAATGGATTCTTTTGTCAAAATATAGCACCAGAGAGCAGATATTTGTCTGCGTTCTCAATAAATGGCGCTCAAAAACAATTCTGTCGGTTACCCCAAGGGTTTAAGAACAGCCCAGGATTATTCTCAGCGAGAGTAACAGAGTTACTACAAACATATGATGACGAAGCATTATCTTATGTCGACGACATATACCTAACAGATGATGACTTGGATACTCACTTGAAGAGAGTGAACACCATAATACTTGGGTTCGCAGCAGAGGGTTACAAATTCAACTTTAAAAAATCTAGAATTGCCCATCTAACAGTCCTGTTCTTAGGATATGAATTATCAAGTGAAGGCAAAAGCCTGGCTGACAATTTCCTAGAGAAATGTGCCGTACTCCAAGCACCTAGAACACTAAAAAACCTACAGTCAATTCTAGGCTTCCTAAATTTCGGAAGAACATACATTGCAAATTACGCAGAAAGGGTCAAACCCCTTTATGATCTAATAAAACCAGATTTTAAAAAAACCAATTGGACTCAAACACACACAGAAATTTTGAGATCCTTACAAACAGACATGTTAATTAAAACAAAATTAGAGACACGTGATAACACACGCAATCTTGTGATTCGAGTCATCCCAGGAAGATGCGGATTCACATACCTGACCTCTAACGAGGGAGAAAAGGTACCAATTGCATTCAAATCACACTTGTACACTAAAGCTGAAATGAAATTTAGCCCAACGGAAAAAATTCTTACTGCAACACAGACAGCTATAGCAAAAGAACGAGCCCTGTCACAAGGTAAACAAATAATAATCGTTACACCGATACCAGCCCTAGAGGATGTAACAAAAGCAAGCATACCGAATGCTAAAGCGCTCCATCTGAGATGGATACAATGGGCTAATTCTCTTGCTGCAACAGACGTGGCATACGAATTTGATCCTAACTTAAAAACACAAGAGTTTCTCCAATATGAATTCGAATGTCCGCCGCCGACCGAAATTCTGCCTCTAGATCATTACGGCTGTATAATATATACGGACGGATCAGCACAACCCGCAGTGGGGGGTAAACAAGCTTACAGTGCTGCGTGCGCGATTGTTAAAGGTCGCTGGCACGAAGGAAAATTTAAACCAGCTATCACCAAAACACAATCTCTGGGAGACTGTACAGCTCAGCGAGCTGAACTGATAGCATTCAAGATGGCGCTTGAAAATACCGATCGAGAATTCCCCACACTCATAGTGTGCGATTCGTATTATTGCGTTCAGTCTTACAACGAATACTTGCAGATCTGGCTTCAGAATGGTTTTAAGGATGCAAAAGGAGGCACAATCAAGCATAAAATGCTCTGGGAACAAGTAGTTCTTTTACAGAAAGAACTACCAAAGACTCACGTGATACACTCACTGAGTCATCAACGTGATGGCGTTCACGTTGCAGGGAATTCATTGGCTGAGACAGCCACAGCGGTAGCAACTGAATCGGCTTCCGTAGCTAGAAAAAAGCGTACAATGAAATACATTGACGGTGAAACTATGCTGGCGGTAAAAACGTCATCAAAAGGCGACTGCTCAGCGCTACCGATCAACTATCCACTCAATTACACATACATAATTGATGCAAACTCCGTCCCTTTTGCTCGAATCCCTGGAGTGGGGGATAGGGTAATTCCAAACATGGACAGGAGAACTTTGTTAATTGCAGACGCACATATGGGCGAGGGTCTCAGACACCTCAAACTAAAAGATTCTCTGGAAGAATTACAATCAGTGTACTGGTGGCCAGGCATGAGCCTGCAGCATTACATTTTTGTAAAAAAATGCCCGGACTGCAACAGAGATTGCAGTGGCGAGAGAAACGGTGTACTACCGTGGTTTTTCACTCCAGAAAGGATCAACAGTAATAAGCCAAGCGTCCGATTAACATATACAGGCTAGTTTCCACTTATAATGTGGCCCCAGCGCTCGGCTGACGCCAGAACTGTTATAAAAGATTTGCGGGTCTTTATCGGCACATACGCAATTGGCATGCTGCATTCTGACCAGGGTCCTGCTTTTAGCTCTCGAGCTTATAAGGAGGCCATGACCAGCACGGGCATTGCATTGCGGTACTCTTGTCCATTTCACCCTGAGGGGAACGGAATTGTAGAAAGAAAAAACCGTGACATAAAGCAATCTATAACAGCAAAGGTATTAGGTTCGGGAGCTGGGTAGGTCAAACATCTAATAAGTGTCCAACGTAGTCTAAATAACCTGCCAAGAAATTATCTGAAGGGATTCAGTCCGTACGAATTATTGTTTGGAACTAGGATGTTAGTCTTAGATCTTGACAGTCAGACTTCAGTGGTAAAGGAAAAAAGCTTTGATATCAAAGATCGTTTGGCTATTTTGCAGGACTTAAACAAAACAAGAAAAGACCTGAGCAACATAAAGTTGAAACAGCAGCCAACAACCACTGAAGAACCACCACCTGTCCCAGCAAGACCTGTCTGGATTCCAAAAGTCGGGGATCTAGTCAGAGAAAAGATCGCGGTAAAGAAGGAATTTGGGCCTTCTTACAGAAAAGCAGTTCCTGTCTTGTCTATCAACTGGACAAGATCAGTTGTACTACCGCCGCTTGCTGGTAAAAAGGAGAACCGAGTTGTATCCATCGACCTGGTAAAACCACAATCATGTGGCCGATAACAAACAGTAGGCCAAGTGGACTCCCGATAAGTAGTAGAACACCAAGATTTGCTACCAATACAGAGGTCCAAACTAAGAGGCTAATCACATTCGAAACGCCTACAGAAGAACAACAAGGATTATGCAACAATGCATTGGAACTTAAACCTCTGAAAACCCAAATAAAAACATTTAGTAGAGACACACCAACCTACAATGAAGTAACAAACGAATATGCAAGAAACAGTAATCCTGAAGCAATTGGAACAATTGACAGAACTGCATCCGGCTACTTCATAAACTTCGATGATTCCTCTGAAGACCTAAGTGAATCAAAAACACAGCCATCAACAAAAACCTTTAAAGATAAAGCTAAAGAACTTTTGAAACAGCTGGAAGAAACATATCTGATTTCTCCATGGATTGAATTTTGGGTGGGCTTTGGTGCATTTATCCTCATCATGGTACTAACTTTGGGACGCTTCATTGAGGGAAAATATGCTACAATGGACACAGCAAGTCAGAAAATCAACTTGATCCTCAAGCCACACACATCTTCACACGTCGAGAAAAGAGAACTTTCTTCAGTCAACTTCACAGCCAATCCTATACCGGGTGGAGTAGCATGGGACAATACTGACTACGAAATTTATGGTCCGGTTGAGATCCTGAAATATCCACACCAAATTAAGATCTCGTTGAGTGACTTTGTAAAAACAAGCTCATTTGCTGATGATTGGGACTTTGAAAGTATAAATAATATGATGTCTGACTTAGTGATGTCTGCTAAATTTACCAAACATGATTATTTGCAGGGTTCGACTAATTATGATAGTATGTACTGTTACAACCACTATGGTAACCATTTTCTACATAAATCTGCACAACCTAGAAATGTTTTAAATTATAATCAATGGGAACATTGTGCAACCCCTCCAAAAGGAAGCTCAAGAACCTTTTACGACAAATATTCATACTTTTCAGGGTTTAACACAAGTAATGCTGAAACATTTTATTTCAAATTGTCAAATAAGACAGGGACGAAGACCATGCTAACAAACACGAAATTGATATATTCAGACTCATTTTTTGAACAAATGAATACTTTTGGTTTTGATTATTGGGACAAAAATGTTGAAGTTAAAAGTGTTTGGGGTACAAAAGAATGGCAAGTACAAGGTATAGAATCATTGTTTAGAGCCTGCATGATCCCAGAACAAATTATATTTTTAAATGACACTGTTCAACAAACCACCTGTCTTGGCTTAGCCAAAATCAAAGACTTAAATAAACCGTCTATTCCAAAGCCAACAATGGACAGCAATTGCTCTACAGATGAAGAGATAGACGTAAACTATATATTAAACCAAAACAGAACACATCCTGATTGGAAACAGTGGTTGATCTGGCCCACAGATACTAATAACTGTCAAGACAGATTCCTGAACAAAAAACAGGGGTTCAAATTGACCAGGCCAGACCCTAGATATTCCCAAAGACAACACCCAAGGATAATAACCACCTACAGTGTGGGCAAATTATGCCTTCAATGGCTACAAACTTCCACACTGACAGAAATTAGGCAACACCTAACTTTACTTACTGATGGTGCTGACTTGCGTGATTTCATTATGGGACCGCGCAAACAGCGTCAAAAACGCTTCATAGCAGCCTCTGTATATGCAGCTTACAATGAGGCCTGGAAGGTAACTCAAATTGAGACAGCGGAAAGTATACGGGAAATTGACCGTATTCATTTGGAAAAATCACTTTCTGTAGTGGACAATGGGTTAATGACTCTGTCCTCCAGAATTTTTTCTTTGGACAGCATTGTGTCTTCAGCAATCGACATAATATCGCAAGACTTACTGTTGTTACAACACGGTCAGTCTCAATTGCGTTCTATTGTACAGCTTGGCTGGACGTTACAAAATCTGCGTTCAGGCTATGTGCCTTGGCGTTTAATCAACACAACATCACTATTCAATATCTTTAACCTTACTGATAAACAAATCAGTATGGCACAAAAGGGTGCTGATTATACAATCCTGAGCATTGAGAAACTCGAGAGATTACCAGTGACAATGTCAGAACGACCTGTCAGTGAATGGATAATACATGGGATAATTAATATTCCAATATCAACCTTCAGGTTTCAATACTGCCAAAAATATATACAGGCTGGCATGTACGAAAAATTGGGAAAAGGGTACATTAAGACATCATGGAACTTGCCCTATTCACATGCATGTGTCAGTAATAAAGGACAGAAAGTGTTTCTTAGTGGCAATATTTGTGCGATGTCACTAAGCGGTACACTTCTGTGTAATGGAATTAGTTTGCATGGAGCCTGTGAAGGGAACTCAAATAACCTTTCATGTCACCAGCTAGGCACACCTGTAACAGAGATAGAACCATTCCTTAAAAGACTCTATAACGGGAGTTATATTCTAATTGTGGATCGCAGATGTTGTAGCCTTATGCCCGGGACTCCTTATCTCGTAACTACGACTGCGAAGGTCATGTGCTGTGGACACTCATTGTTCCCGAGCTCCTTTCCAGACAGGGAGGCAAGGGCATGGCCTAACTTAAAAATTACTTCTATTCGAATAGATACTTTAAGCAGAATGAAAACAGTGCTTCTTCAGACGCCGACCAGACTCACGTCATCAAAAGAAACGTATGATCTCCTAGTCGCAAGGACGACTGCAGAGATTCACTCATTGTAATCAACTAATTCCCCCATACATTTCGCGGAAATCCTGAATGAAATCTTAAATATTTCTGATACCAGTGGAGTCTCAAAAGTATTTAAGACAGTATTTTCAATGGCATTAACACCATTCAAAGCCATACTGGGTATTTTTCCAGACTTCGTCCATTCGATTTTTGGCGGACTTCCCCTCATTTTGGGACTAATTGCAGGAATCCTATTCTTGGTCCTAATATTTCGTTATGGCAAACCATGTCACAGACAAAACACCTGCGACAAGGGAAGAAACAATCCGAGCCATTGGATACCGGGACCGGATATCAAAAATCCTGGGACTAACCCGGCTTAGAGACCTGAACATGACTTGGTTTCTTTCATTTTGACCAATGTGGCATTGATGTGTTTTACCTGTATTAAGGTGCTTGCTGTGCGGAGAAGAATGCGTGTTGGACACCTGTCTGACGCTACAATCAGATGCGCCAATGGATGCAGAAACATTGTTGAGTCCAATAACGGCTCATGCTTTGTGCTGCCCTCAACGGCTGCCAATCCTGATGACGGCATTCGTGGAAACTTCACCACTACGATTAAGGGGTAGTGGAGTTCAAGATGAAAGCAGCATCGATCAGGTACCACCTTCTGTCAGCAATACTAATCAAAACGTCAATGGAGACAATCATGCGCACGAATGCATGGTTACACCTTTTTCCGAGTTAGTGGAACTCTCCCAGGAAGCTGTTGACAGCTTTTTCGACAGTCTAAATGATATGATGTTCTCACCAGAGCAGAAATAGAGACTTTTGAGCAAGTTAGCACACGGCGTTCCGAACACCCTGAATTTGGCCTTCAACTTTAATGATAAAATGACATGAACTATTTTCCCTCCAGGTCACGGACAGCGATTTTTTCAGCAGCCCCAAAATATTTTTACGATTTTTCGGGACACTTATCTTCTGCTTAAAGTAAAAACTATTCTTAGAGAACTAAAATTTTCTATTTTTAGAAACTTTATAGACATTAGCTGCCCGCTGGTATGTTCATAATTATTTTTATTCTGTGATGAAATGGTCTCGAACCTTTTTTCTTCTGTATTAAGAGCCATTTCATGTGTAAATTCTCATATACCATTTAGAAATAATGTATACATATGCGTGATTACTTTAGCATTATTCTACAGCTTGAGTGCATATAGTACATGTGAATATTATTTCCGTATATTACATTATTCGAAATGCATTATATGTATTTTGGGGTGGTAAGGTATACACGATACTCTACAGTATGTTTTACTATACCTAGATTCGTAAACATGGCCATAGTTAGCGTGGAGTGGGTGTGATGTATTCCTATAGGTTCTGTATCGATCCCCCTATTCCTGACCCTGTTCTGGTTAACAAGTTAACTAGCAGCCATCCCATGATGCAGAAACCGTTATCTGATTAAGCCACACTACGGCACAGGAACGTGTTATCTGATTAGGTCATAACGCTTGCCATCTAATTAGACAAGCGATATTCCTCCAGCCCCTGATAAGGCATACGGAGTTCTCAAAACAAATCAAACCTATGACAACCTGGGAAAAACCCTGCGGCCATTGTTTTGATTTCATCGAGAACTTCAGCAAAAGAATGTGCTAACGACCAAGTCGTATGACATCCTTATTGACGTATCTATGTCCATCCTTACGTCAATCTCGGCACCTTACAGGTATAAATATTACCGGTGTTGCCTTAAGCAAACACACGCGGTGGTGACGAGATCGGAGCAGCCAGACTTGCCGAAGCCCAGAGCAGAGCAGACCCCGCTGGCACAGCCCCGCCTTCCTGACGCGCTGAGAACGAGACGCTGCTTTCTCCTGCTGAGAAATCCAGCTCCGGCGCTTCCGGGTAGCCCTCGCAGGCAGCCTGGAATATCGAGACCAGAGACGAGAGATACCATCCCTCATTCATCCTAAATTCCAGGTACAGAACCGAATAACCCCTTGCAGAGAATTCTTGAGTCAGTCACTTGGCAAAACAAACTTAACTTAAACTGCTACTTTCTATTCCCGCCCACGTATTAGGCTTAGGTCAGGTACACCGGGGTAGGCGTAGTTAGAAACACCAGTTGAGTACGACTAGTCAAATGTATATGTGTATGTATCTATTTTATCCATTTTAAACCACCTTATGGCTTAGAAACCATTAAGCATGGGCGGATTTTGCGGATCCACGATTCGCGGATTCAGCGGATTCACGGATCGTGGATCCGCAAAATCCGCGGATACCAGCGGATTTGCGGATTTGGGGGCGGGGCTTCCTCGAGCGTGTGGGCTGGGCCAAACGGACGGGGCTTCCACGCGAGCGCACATGCCTCTTGTGTGTCTAAAAGGTCAGAGACCGATCAGAGCAGCAGATTAAGAGACAGAAGCCCCTGGTCACAGGAACAGCACGGGGGTTGCGCTCGTAAAAGTCAAAGATGCCCAGCCTCCCAACGCTCACGTTTTTTTTTGGGCTGCTGAATGAGTCACTGCATTTGCGCTTCAACTAGTTCCAGCGACCAAGTGTGTGTCACTATGCAATCGCGCCGAAGTGCGCAGGGGTCCCTTGAGTGAAATGTCCATCATAGTGGGTAAATGGCGGGAAGACGGTGCACACCTCGAGTGTGTGGGCGGGGCCAAACGGACGGGGCGTCCATGCGAGCATGCCTCTTGTGTGTATAAAAGGTCAGAGACCGATCAGAGCAGCAGATTAATTTTTGGGCTGATGAATGAGTCACTGAATTTAAGCTTCAACTAGGGCACATGCTTTATTGATATTTGCAAGTGTTTCCTGTTGAGGTTTATTTTTTTGTGCCAGGACCGTCGTGCCCGAATGAACCCTGCCCTTCATATTTATTCAAGAAGACACCACTGTTGAAGTAATTTACGATGGCGCCGGCAAGCTGCCAGCGCCATCCTGCAAAAGTTACTTAATTAGCTTCAACAGGAAGCTCCAACTGCTAAAATAAAGCAGGCGCTCGAGCCCCTGCTGTATCTTATCTGTTAGAGCTTCCTGTTGAAGCTAATTAAGTAACTATTGCAGGATGGGCGCTGGCAGCTTGCCGGCGCCATCGTTAATTAGGCGCGCTTGAACTTTTGACCGCAAAATCCGCTCCGATCGCGGATTGCGGATTTTCGGCAAATCCGCGAGAGTTCGCGGATCGCGGATTTGCCGAAAATCCGCAAAATCTGCGATCGGAGCGGATTTTGCGCTCATGCTTAGAAACCATATAAATGTTTTTACAGTATTATTTTATACTTCTGCTTTTATTGTATGCACTTTACTTAACCATAAGTATTGCGATAATATCGATCCATTTCTCTTGTATGAGAAAAGAGACTGATCAATAAATAACATCTTTTATTGAACACGCCCGTCGCTTCCTTTTCTCTACAATCTGGTGAGACTAAGAATGCACGTACTGACTGAGTAAAATAAGTTGTCTTTTGTTTTCACACGACTCTAGAGATACACTCTTGATTAGGGGAGAGCAAAGTTGTCATGTTCTATGGTTGTCAGAAACTAAATCCCTTCTTGTCTATCCAGGGAGGTTCAACTCCTCCTTGCCTATTCGAGAAAGTTTCTAGTGAACTCTGAGCTAGCTGGCAAACCCAAAACTTTAAGTCTAATATCGACAATAGAAGACCTAGTTAACGTCTGGTCTAGGCCTATACTATTGAAGGTATTATTCCAATGCGCAGAGCCTATTGGGATAATAGGAACTACACTTCAACTTGCCATTGCTAAGTGAAGATAAAAGGTCTTTCTCTCACAAAGTTGAAAGTCAGAGTGAGGAAACAAGGAGGGGTTTTCATCATTTGGGAGAAAAAATAGTTCTAAACCAATGAAAAGTGTTATTTTTAGGTCACATGACCTAGTCTTACATCATTAGGAAACTAAAAGTGAAATGAACCAATGAAAAGTGTTATTAACAAGTCACATGACCTGTTATGCTTACGTTACGCGCTCCACCCCGCGCCCCGGATCGCTTCCGGGAAGCTGCGCTTCGCGCCTCGCGCACCGGAGCGCTTCCGGGTGCGCTAACGCGGCGCGTCATATGACGCATTACGCGACAACGCGATACGTCGCGCTTACGCGACGCGTCACGATGTTGTTTTCTAACGCAGCAGTTGCGCAAACAGAACGTTTACCGGTTCGCGGACCGAGTCGCGGCAACAAATTGAGCTAACGGGAAGCGACCCGGTTTGCGGACCGGGAGCGGAACAACAAAAATAATAAAAAAAAATACATAAAAAAATTGTATTAAAAACATATAAAATATATTTTTCGATTTAAAGAAGAATACATTTTAAAGGTTTTGATATTTTCTATTAAAAAACCATTGAAATTCACTGAAAAAACCATAGGTTATAGACCATATATAGTTAGGAATTAGCATTTACAAAACCTTGAAAATTCACTGAAAAAACCATAGGTTAGAGACCATATATAGTTAGCTGGACATTTTATTGACATAAAACCAATGAAATTCCGTATATAGTTAGTTGCACTAACTATATATCGCGCACCCGCAATCCACTGCTGATGATGTCACATATTACAGTATTCATGACATGGTCAGTGACATCACTGATGACATCACTGATGACATCTCAAATGACATCACTGATGATATCACTGATGACATCTCAATTGACATCACTAATCACAACACTGATGATATCATTCATGTGATAATACGATGCACGTCCTCACACTCTAATATTACCTTTGATACACCCAGTGTTAAACACAGACAACCATTCTTGAAGTCATTGACACACCAATACCAGTTACTACATATGCACACACTGATTCCTAGGTCTATACACACATCCACTCATTTACCCATAGAATTACTCATACATATAGTCACTCATCAATACAACACTATCATCTGCACTCAAACACCTATACAGACACTCACATTCTGCCACTCATCCATTGAGTTACTCACACATCTAGTCAGTCATGCAAAGATTCAATCACACTTCCATTTCCTCAAATATACAGTTATACACAAAACACCTTACTTATTAAAACATATACTAACATATACTTATACTAACATATACTTACTTTGGTGTACAATTACTGATACAAGTACACAATGATCCATACAGCCACTCGCACAATTAGTGGCTCTTATGTATAGTCATTTATATATGCCAGCTACCTACATAAACACTCAGTCTCCCATACAAATAATCGGGCAACCAATCAATAACACATATAGCCTGTCGTATAGCTACTGATCAACACATGCAGTAGCTTACACACCAGACATACCGTTGCCCACATTCAGACAGGTTAGTCACTAACCCATGCATTCAGTAAGACACATTTATTCACTCAATCATACAGTCAGTCACGCACCTACTGAATCTTTCATCCAGACACTTATATATCCTCCCATTCTTCAATATGTAAAACATATTTAAACTTTACAGAAACACACAGTCACTGGATGATGTCATCAGTGATGTCATCAGTGATGTCATTTGAGATGTCATCAGTGATGTCATCAGTGATGTCACTGACCATGTCATGAATGATGTAATATGTGACATCATCAGCAGTGGATTGCGGGTACGCGATATATAGTTAGTGCAACTAACTATATATGGAATTTCATTGGTTTTATGTCAATAAAATGTCCAGCTAACTATATATGGTCTCTAACCTATGTTTTTTTCAGTGGATATATATATATATATATATAGTTAGGAGTTAACATTTAAAAAACCTTAGAAATCCACTGAAAAAAACATTGGTTTTGAATAAATTTCAATAGTTTTGTGTGAGTGATATGTCCAGCTAACCATAACATGTGTTGTTTAAATGCTAGTTCCTAACTATAATGTGTGTGAACCCTCTCTTGTTTCAGTGAATTTCAAAGGTTTTGTAAATGATAATTTTTAAATGTGTTAATTATTATATTTCTTTCTTTTTATACTAATTTCCTAAATTTTTTGTTTAAATATTTGTGTTTATTTTTTTAAGTTATATTTCATATTCTTAATGTAAAATAATAAAACTAAATTGAAAAATGTTGTGTTTATTATTTACATTTTTCTTTCATAATATTAAAAATAAATTCTATATAATTCCTTTTCCATTGTTTTTTTGGGGGGGATAATATTACCATACGCGTACGGTGATCGCACTATACCTTGTACAGTAATTTATATTCTGCACATACATGTCACGAATGCGCTTTGACGTTATGCTTCGCATCTACGCTTCCATGTGATGTCATGTACGACGCGAAAGTTTCTAATTGTTCAAAAACATATATTTATGTTTTTAATGTACATATTAAGACATTATCTGGTATATTCATGAAACTGTTTTTTTTTACTTATAATAATCGTATATTACTTTTAAAAACAATTACGCAAAATGCGGAAGTACATTATTCACACTTGCATCGTAAGAGCACAGTAAACACACCGTAAGCGTACGCAAAGCCATCTGACTTAAAAAGAAGAGATTAGATTGCTTCATAACACTTCCTATTCCAACTCTTGAAAGACCCCTCCTATTTAAATCATTCTACTTTGACTTTCTAAGAAGAGGTATCTCTTCTCTGAAGCCTGTCAAATTAGAACAACGACAACACATATGGACTCATCTTTCACCCAATTTACTGAAGGGGAAAAAAACATCAATGCACCTCTTGTGACTTGTAAAATTTGCCACACTACACTTTCTAGGGTCAATCCTGCAAAAAAATATTCATTTGGCACTGCAAGTATGGTGCGGCACGTGAAGATCTTGCACCCCAACACTTTTGCTAGAGCTGCAACACGGAGGTTGCAAGAGGACCCACCTGCTGCTGTAGCTAGTACATCAAGTGCACCACCTGTGGAAAGCAGTCCACAACCACAGATCAAACATGATTTTAGTGAAGTTAAAATCCTCTCCATTGATTGTGACAAACTTGCATGTTACGGGGAACAGTCCATCGATCTCTTAAAAAGCAGGAAGTGTGAGCATCCCAGTTATCATCATTCCTTTTTTTTCACATCCTATTTTGTTCCTTTTGGACACTTTTTGTCTTCCTGTTTTAATTTTTTTAGTTTTAAAACAAAAAACTTGTTAAAAAATACAAAGAAAATAGAAAACTAAAAACACAAAAAAATACTTATTTTTAGAACTACCTACACTGCTTATAGAAAGAACTATATTTCAATGTAAGTCTGTAAAAGTTTGTCAGAATGAATGTGTAGTTCATACATAAATGAATGAATACATTACTACTGTATGGTGAATTTGAAGTGCTATAAGCATAAATCTATAATGTATTTATAGTATAGTGTAGTACTTCCGAAGCACTTTAATATAACATATCCATATAAATATGTTAGACGTATATGCTTCAATTTGCACTGCTAGTGAAACTACCTGGGTGAATTTGTATGTGTTAGGAACGGATTTACAACGCCCTTGTGCCTCTTTTTCATATATGTTGCATCACTTTCGTGATGCAGCGGTGGTGGAATAGATATGCCATAGTGTGTAGTATTCACAATGACATGCATATGGAAGGTGCATCATATTGTAAAGCCCTGCGCCAGAAGGAGGCTTTCCTGTGAGAGGGTGGAGGTGTTCTGGTGCAGAACCCGCTCCTAAAAGTGACTAAGTGAAATCTATAAGATTTAATTCAGTCACTTTTATGTTTATGCTGCATCAAAACCATGCATCTGCTTGAAACAGGTGTAAGGATTGACACAGCATTTTAAGCATAGAGCCCCATGAACATTGCTGGAGCTGCATTATGCTTCCAATGCAAGTCAAGCAATGTGCCACCTTCACAAAACAAATACATCTCATATGTGTACAGTTTTTGCCCCATAATATACCACATTGTAAATACAGTGCATCCATGGTGGTGATGTCACAGTGCACAATAACTGGCATATCTCTGGGGATGTACCACGTATTGTACATCTGCTGATTACTGTTTGAATGTAGTGAATGGATTACTACACACTTATTAATGAGTCGCTACAAACTATAACAGGAATGAGTGTTTCGTGCAAGTGTAAGGATAAAAACTGCGGAATTGAACATATAAAATGTAAATTTGCAGGTGCATAGAACAGTGCATGCATAGTCTATAGGAGATTCAAACAGTCCATGCCCTAAGGCCCACTTTGCAACCAAGAGTACTTAGGTACTGACTGAATTATTACAATTCTGCAAGCAGACTATGTGGCTGAATGCATAGCAGCTTTACTTTTACAACAATTTATCGATAAACACATATTACTATATGGTTCACTACAATACTGAAACAGTAGTATGATAGTGTTTGCTGGAAGTATAAGGATACACATTGAGGAATTGAAGATATAAAACATTGGTTTGCTGGTGCATAGAACTGTGCATGCACAGTCTATAGGGGTTTGAAACAGTCTATGGGCTAAACCCTGTTTTAATCCATGAGTATCTAGATAGTGAGTGGATCATTACAGTTCTGCAAATAAAGTTCCTCACTAAATTTATTTCAGCTTCAGTTTTACCACAGTACAATGGAAAATAACATACTGCTTACTGGCTCACTACAATACTAAAACAGCAGTGTCAGGGTGTTTGGTGGAAGTCTAAGGATACTGACTGGGGAATTGAAGGTATAAAACACAAGTTTGCAGGTGCATACAAGACTGCATATATACTCCATAGGGATTTTAAGCAATCCATACCCTCAGACCCACTTTGCATATTTTAAATCAATACAAAAATTTAAAGAATGTATAACTGAATTTATAAGTGCTTCACTTTTAGTACAATGGATACATTAGTAGATAGTGCTCAAACCTTTATTATTTTTAAACAATAAATGTATTCTTGTAACATCTCATAATTTAACAGACCTTCCAAAACAAGTTCATCAGGTATTTCATACACATCAATTCACTTGTTAACAGTTTCACAATTAATTTGTTCTAAAATGTCAACATAATATAATGCTTCCAGAAAATCTGCATCAAAGCTTTCGTCTTCGAAATCATAGCTCATGTCTGCAGCACTAATTTCCCCTTCTTCACTCTCATTGCCTGTGACAGATAGGATTAGTTCTTCAATTATACTCAAGGTAAAATCCACAATCTCCTCAGTATGAGGCTGTTCTCTTTCCATAATTTTTCCTTTATGTTCTTGCTCCTTGTATAAAAATATAAACAGTTAATGTTATCACTTTTCTTAATATATGATACAAAACTAGAGTTTTCACCTAATTTGGCCTACAATTTTTTTTATATAAATTCCATTATCTAATAGCATTCCATTAGTAGAGTTTTACTCCTTCACAACGTTATATAAATATAATTAGTTATAAGGATATCCTGTTCTTAGCTTTTCTTAAATTTTAAAACCAGTCACTCCTTATGACTATAGGAAAAGACTCAGGCTTTTATAGTAAAATACAGTACTAAAAAATATGGAATATGTCTATTCACCTTACCCATTCCAAAATAGTAAATGTGTTTTAGTAAAATGCAAGAGATAATATTGATTGTCCAGAATAACACTGTGTACCTGTGTATATTTAGATATAATCATCACACTACTTTTTGAATACGTCATGTGTTTTCACACAAATAAACTTCTAAAGTCCTATCCAGTACTTACCTTTCAACATCATTAGAAAGTAGTAATTCCTTACATAAGTCAAAAATACTCACACTAACAGGTATAGAACACTGGTACTGTCAGGAACAGTAAGCCCAGAAACTCTTACCAAATACTTGCACAGGAACAGATGACGCTAGTTCCCAACTCCCCCTCCAGGCTCCTCCAGAGACCAAACTTTTTAATGTAATCTAAAAAAAAAAACACTGGAGAAGGGGGATGGGAATTAATAATAAAGAAGAAGAGATTAGCTTGAGACCTCTGCATTTCTTCCTTGGCACCTTCTCTCTGGCTGTCTTGTTTTATTCACAGACAATCCATTCACATGGATACATAATGGAAACTAACTGAAAACAATTATTTAATAACCTACCCTACTCTTTCTCAAATCCTTATCTGTAACTTAGTCTAACGCTACTAATTACCTACCCCTTGGTCTTTCAAACTAGCCTCTCCTCTAGTATTTATCTGCAACCTTATAGCTTGTGGTTCTCTATTTTTCTTACTGCTCATAACCTATAATTACATTACATTCATTAACCTAGGCATCTCAGTTTATTGTCTAATTTTTATATTATTAATTTCCTTGTGTTCTTCTACCAACCTTTCTTTATGCAGTTGCTTGTTATCTATTCTGTCAATAATTGAATATCTTGTGTGTTTCACTGATGTTCCTTCTTAATTGAACAGTCTTTCTGGTATTCCTTACACAATGTGTTTTTTTCCCTTAAGACCTTGCTTATCACAAATTTGACCAATTCTTGTTTTAGGTAAGAGAAAACACATTGACTGAGTACAATCAATATTGTCTATAATGTCAGGTAAGTTTAGTCACTCAGTAACTTGTCATACGATTGTTTTCCAAGAATATACCTTTGTCAACTATAAGGTATCACTTAGGTTTCTTGTATGGTTTCTTGTTCTCTCTGCTCTTCAGGTCCCGAACACGACTGAGTCCATCTGCCCGGAAGGAGCCGCGACAGGAAAATCAACCGCAGTGCAATGTTCGGGCTTCTTCCAACTCGGAAGCTGAATTCTAGTTACGGGCATGATAACTAAAGTAAGTTTAACCGGGAACCTTCTTTAACTCTCTCAGAAATATTTGTGCTTTCTCTTCAGGAATACCTATGGAGCAATTGAAAATGGGTCTGAACTCAGGAACGTCTTAGGTGAAGTGCGCACTCGTTAGGGAGCGCGAGCCTCACCAAGGATTCCCCACAGGTGTGTGGTAAATGACTAGACCGCCACTGCGTCTTTCCTCGAGGCGGCCATCTTAGAATTACTCTGTTGCACTGAAGCACTCAAAGTATGTTTCCTTGCGGATTCTTCATCTCTCCTGCACCAGCTAGGGTTTAGATAAGTCATTATCGTATCCTCTGATTGATTAGGGGTTCTGACATGTATACTAAGTATAACATTTTTTGAAATATCTTTAAAACATACAAACCATATTTACACACTTATGTTCTCCATCCATGTTTTGTTACTTCAGCTCAGTTGAAGCACATTCCAATGACCATTTTTAACAGTTACTTGCGCTAACTTTAAGTATAATAAATAATTAAAAAATTATATATTATAAAATTACCATCTGTGGACGACAAAAAAAATACAGTTACAATATATCTTTTAAAACACAAATTAATTTGTAAAGTTTGGCATTTGCCTTTTTTGCTGTTCTCAGAATATATTGAATTTCACTAGAAACAGTAAGTTCAATAGTGCTCATCACATAACAGCGGGCAAAAAAAAAGACAATCAATAAGATTATCTTAAAAAAACATTCAACATTTTCAATAACAATCTACAAAATACACATATCTTAAATGTTTTTTTCTCAGAGCAATTTCTTACATTAATATGACACATCTCAAACAATCATAACATAACAAAACATTATGATTTATTTTCATACACTGTAAATAATGTACTTCCAAATATATGCTGACAAAATATACAACAAAAACTCATTATTGGTTTCATATACTTTTTCGCATGGCCAAATAGTATGCGTCAAATTCTTACTTTGGAAATTGTTCAATAGTAATCCTGCAAAAGCCACAATTGACATGACATGGCTTGGCAATTTGGGCTGGACTGTTCCCATGAGGCACAGGTTCAAGGCTGATTTGCATATGGCCATGTCTGAAATGGGGTGGTGTGGAGTGCAAAAAAACGATGGATGTAGTCCCAGATCTCTGTACTGGGGTGAATGTATGACATTGTTCTGCATTCTGTCCATCAACTGTTATTTTTGCATTTGTCACCCCGAGTGGGATGGGTATGCTCAGACAAGAGTCCCATGCTCTCCACACCACTGAAGTCAAGCTATCCTGGCTGAAGACGGCTGATAGCCAGAAACCGGTCCTAGGATGCTTCATTCTGGTGCAGGAAAGACATGGCTTGGCCGTTTGGGCTGGACGGTTCCCATGAGGCACAGGGTCAAGGCTGATTTGCATATGGTCATGTCTGAACTGGGGTGGTGTGGAGTGCAAAAAAACAATGGATTTAGGCCCAGATCTCTGTACTGGGGTGAATGTATAACAATGTTCTGCATTCTGTCCATCAACTGTTATTTTTGCATTTGTCACCCCGAGTGGGAAGGGTATGCTCAGACGTGAGTCCCATGCTCTCCACACCACTAGAGTCAAGCTATCCTGGCTGAAGACGGCTGATAGCCAGAAACCGGTCCTAGGATGCCTGATTCTGGTGCAGGAAAGACATGGCTAGGCAGTTTGAACTGGACTGTTCCCATGAGGCACAGGGTCAATGCTGATTTGCATATGGCCATGTCTGAACTGGGGCGGTGTGGAGTGCAAAAAACGATGGATTTAGGCCCAGATCTATGTACAGGGGTGAATGTATGACATTGTTCTGCATTCTGTCCATCAACTGTTATTTTTGCATTTGTCACCCCGAGTGGGATGGGTATGCTGAGACGTGAGTCCCATGCTCTCCACACCACTGGAGTCAAGCTATCCTGGCTGAAGACGGCTGATAGCCAGAAACCGGTCCTAGGATGCTTGATTCTGGTGCAGGAAAGGTATCGCTTGGCAGTTCGGGCTGGACTGTTCCTATGAGGCACAGGGTCAAGGCTGATTTGCATATGGCCTCGTCTGAACTGGGGTGGTGTGGAGTGCAAAAAAACGATGGATTTAGGCCCAGATCTCTGTACTGGGGTGAATGTATGACATTGTTCTGCATTCTGTCCATCAACTGTTATTTTTGCATTTGTCACCCCGAGTGGGATGGGAATGCTCAGACGTGAGTCCCGTGCTCTCCACACCACTGAAGTCAAGCTATCCTGGCTGAAGATGGCTGATAGCCATAAACCGGTCCTAGGATGCTTGATTCTGGTGCAGGAAAGACATGGCTTGGCAGTTCGGGCTGGACTGTTCCCATGAGGCACAGGGTCAAGGCTGATTTGCATATGGCCATGTCTGAACTGGGGTGGTGTGGAGTGCAAAAAAACGATGGATTTAGGCCCAGATCTCTGTACTGGGGTGAATGCATGACATTGTTCTGCATTCTGTCCATCAACTGTTATTTTTGCATTTGTCACCCCGAGTGGGATGGGTATGCTCAGACGTGAGTCCCATGCTCTCCACACCACTGGAGTAAAGCTATCCTGGCTGAAGTCGGCTGATAGCCAGAAACCGGTCCTAGGATGCTTGATTCTGGTGCAGGAAAGACATGGCTTGGCAGTTCAGGCTGGACTGTTCCCATGAGGCACAGGGTCAAGGCTGATTTGCATATGGCCATGTCTGAACTGGGGTGGTGTAGAGTGCGGAAAAACGATGGATTTAGGCTCAGATCTCTGTTCTGGGGTGAATGTATGACATTGTTCTGCATTCTGTCCATCAACTGTTATTTTTGCATTTGTCACCCCGAGTGGGATGGGTATGCTCAGACATGAGTCCCGTGCTCTCCACACCACTGGAGTCAAGCTATCCTGGCTGAAGATGGCTGATAGCCATAAACCGGTCCTAGGATGCTTGATTCTGGTGCAGGAAAGATATGGCTTGGCAGTTCGGGCTGGACTGTTCCCATGAGGCACAGGGTCAAGGCTGATTTGCATATGGCCATGTCTGAACTGGGGTGGTGTGGAGTGCAAAAAAACGATGGATTTAGGCCCAGATCTCTGTACTGGGGTGAATGCATGACATTGTTCTGCATTCTGTCCATCAACTGTTATTTTTGCATTTGTCACCCCGAGTGGGATGGGTATGCTCAGACGTGAGTCGCATGCTCTCCACACCACTGGAGTAAAGCTATCCTGGCTGAAGACGGCTGATAGCCAGAAACCGGTCCTAGGATGCTTGATTCTGGTGCAGACAAGACATGACTTGGCAGTTCAGGCTGGACTGTTCCCATGAGGCACAGGGTCAAGGCTGATTTGCATATGGCCATGTCTGAACTGGGGTGGTGTAGAGTGCGGAAAAACGATGGATTTAGGCTCAGATCTCTGTTCTGGGGTGAATGTATGACATTGTTCTGCATTCTGTCCATCAACTGTTATTTTTGCATTTGTCACCCCGAGTGGGATGGGTATGCTCAGACGTGAGTCCCATGCTCTCCACACCACTGGAGTAAAGCTATCCTGGCTGAAGACGGCTGATAGCCAGAAACCGGTAATAGGATGCTTGATTCTGGTGCAGGAAAGACATGGCTTGGCAGTTCAAGATAGAGTGTTGCCATGAGGCACAGGGTCAAGCCTGATTTGCATATGGCCATGTCTGAACTGGGGTGGTGTGGAATGCAAAAAACAATGGATTTAGGCCCAGATCTCTGTACTGGGGTGAATGCATGACATTGTTCTGCATTCTGTCCATCAACTGTTATTTTTGCATTTGTCACCCCGAGTGGGATGAGTATGCTCAGATGTGAGTCCCATGCTCTACACATCACTGGAGTCAAGCTATCCTGGCTGAAGACGGCTGATAGCCAGAAACCGGTCCTAGGATGCTTGATTCTGGTGCAGACAAGACATGACTTGGCAGTTCAGGCTGGACTGTTCCCATGAGGCACAGGGTCAAGGCTGATTTGCATATGGCCATGTCTGAACTGGGGTGGTGTAGAGTGCGGAAAAACGATGGATTTAGGCTCAGATCTCTGTTCTGGGGTGAATGTATGACATTGTTCTGCATTCTGTCCATCAACTGTTATTTTTGCATTTGTCACCCCGAGTGGGATGGGTATGCTCAGACGTGAGTCCCATGCTCTCCACACCACTGGAGTCAAGCTATCCTGGCTGAAGACGGCTGATAGCCAGAAACCGGTAATAGGATGCTTGATTCTGGTGCAGGAAAGACATGGCTTGGCAGTTCAAGATAGAGTGTTGCCATGAGGCACAGGGTCAAGCCTGATTTGCATATGGCCATGTCTGAACTGGGGTGGTGTGGAATGCAAAAAACAATGGATTTAGGCCCAGATCTCTGTACTGGGGTGAATGCATGACATTGTTCTGCATTCTGTCCATCAACTGTTATTTTTGCATTTGTCACCCCGAGTGGGATGAGTATGCTCAGATGTGAGTCCCATGCTCTACACATCACTGGAGTCAAGCAATCCTGGCTGAAGATGGCTGATAGCCAGAAACCGGTCCTAGGATGCTTGATTCTGGTGCAGGAAAGACATGGCTTGGCAGTTCAGGCTAGACTGTTCCCATGAGGCACAGGGTCAAGGCTGATTTGCATATGGCCTTGTCTGAACTAGGATGTTGTGGAGTGCAAAAAAAGGATGGATTTCGGCCCAGATCTCTGTACTGGGGTGAATGTATGACATTGTTCTGTATTCTGTCCATCAACTGTTATTTTTACAATAGTAATCCTGAGCATCTGCCTCCCAGGCTTCTGATCCAAAACCACCAACATCATTTGCTCCATCCCTCAGGGCGCATCCCTCGACTCAACGCTATTCAACATCTACATGGCCACCCTCACACAAGTAGCCCACCATCACAACCTAAACAACATCTCCTACGCCAACAACACCCAGCTCATCCTCTTCCTCACCAAGAATCCACATACCACCAAAATCAACCTCCACGACACAATGAAGGACGTCACCAACTACATAAAGAGCAGGTCTCTAAACATGAACTCACACAAAACGAAAGTACTCATCCTCAGACCCACCCCCTCAGCCTCGGACGACTCCTGCTAGCTGACTATACTGTGGACAGTACTAACACCTACCAACCATGTCCTAAACCTAGGATTCATCCTCAACTCCTCCCTCTCCATGTGTAAGCAAGTCTGCACCGTCTGCTCGTACTGCTATAACACCCCCCACATGCTCCGCAACATTTACAAGTGGATCCTAACCAAAAGAAGAAGAACAGTGACACAGTCCCTCATCAGCAGCAGACTACATTGTGGCAAAACACTCTACACAGGAATACCAGCCAAACACCTACAACAACAACAACAAATCCAAAAGACCTCCACCTGAGTGATTATCAATGTCCTCTGCTGCAGCCACATCATACACCACCTGATACACCTACACTGCCTCAATATCAACGAGAGGATCAACTTCAAGCTCCTCACCCTCACTTACAAAATACTGTACAACACCAGACTAATCTACCTTAACAGCAGTAATCCTGAAAGGCCAAATTTTGATTTTAAAATTTTTACTTTAAAAATATTAGGTAAGAATTTGGTAACTCTTTAGGCAAACGTTGCTTAAAAACTAATTGACTATCATTACAATGTTTCCAACCTTTCAGACATTTTAAATAAACAGTGTAATGTCCAGATGTTGTAGAAGGTCCATCTTGAAAAATAATTGCAACAGCTACAAAAGTTTTTCCTGAAATTGAAACTTGACCAGCTACAAAATGTTTAATTAAAGTTTCCAATTTTCTTCCATCAGCTCTACAACGTTGCAGCATTAAAATTACATACTGTCCATATCTTTGTAAAAATAATGTTGATGACGTTTCTGATTTACATTGGCTACACTCCATTTTTTTACTTGCTCCTCTAATTAGATTGTTATAAGACACTGATTCACAGTCAGGTAAAGTCAAAAATATGAACCTTTCAATGTCTATATTAGTGCTACATGTAAACAAACAATTTTGACAGTCATGTTGCTATTTATAAGAAAGGCCAAAAAGGTTTTCAATATCTATACCTTCATCTTCCAGTACACCAAGCATAAACATTAAAAATTCCTGACAATCTTGCTGAATATTCTGCGTAAATTGACTAGAACCAGAACATATGTCCAAAACATTTTGAATATCAGAAACACTTTGTATTTTACTTTTATCACTACTACATTTCTCATAAACAGAATACAACAATGAACAGAATCTTTCATAACGATTTTCAACAATTTGCAGTTACAAACTTTCAAGAACAAAAACAACATTAACAACTACATTAGCATAGCAGTTGACACCACAACTATTTTCAAACCGATAACCAACATTCTCTTTAACACTGTCCTTTTTCTTTTTGCTTACAGGCGCAACTTCATCTTGTTTTTTTTTTCCTCTAAAGTTTCACTACAGATATTCCCAAATCTTCTTTTTCTACCTACCACACGTTTTTCAAATACTGGATATTGACCTAAATTGGGTGCATATTCTCTTTTTAACCTATTATACACTCTCACACAATTTGCATCTGTACTAACCTTTGTCTCATCAAAATAAATCAAGTACAATCCAGATAAAGTTCTGACTCGAGACAAAGCAACATATGCCGTTCCCTCTTTAAACATGGTACTTTCAATATTCACTAAAGCACTATCTACACTTAAACCTTGAGATTTATGAATGGTCACCGCATATGTTTAGTTTAAGTTTAAAGTATTTGTAGAGCGCAACATACACCTGTACGGTTTCTTGGCGCTAAGATAGCAAACAGCCTACTTGGCGGAGTCGATCGCTAAGACATAAGCTGGGGCAGGGGACGAAGGGTTTAAGACAGAAAGGCCTGAGTGAATAAAAATGTTTTCAGGGATTTGCGGAAAATGGAATACTGGGTGAGGGACCTAAGGTGGAAGGGGAGGGAATTCCAGAACACAGGGGCGAGGGTAGAAAATTTGGAGCCGCCCTGTTTCTTTTTCCTGTAACGAGGGACTACTAAAAGATGTTGGACTGAGGAACGAAGGTCTCTGCCGGGAACGTAAGTTTTGATGGCTGAAGATATGAAAATAGGGGCCAGGCCAGTCCTGGCCTGAAAAGCCATGCAGCCTAGTTTGAACAAGGTGCGTTCCCGGACGGGGAGCCAGTGAAGGGTCTTCAAGAGGGGAGAGGTATGATGGAATTTGGGGAGGCCGAAGGCAAGGCGGGCCGCCTGGTTCTGCACCAGTTGTAGCTTGCGCAAGCTGTACTGAGGGATGCCATTGAACAGGACATTCCCGTAGTCCAGGTGGGACAGGACCAGTGCGGACATGATCAATTTGAGTGCAGAGAAATAAAAAAAGCGAGAAATAGAGCGGATAGTGCGGAGAGTGAGAAAACAAGAAGAAACCACCGAACCTATCTGGGAGTGAATAGTGAGTTTGTCATTAAGCTTGATGCCTAAGGTCTTAACAGATGGGACTGGGGTGGGGGGAGGGCCAAAGGAAGGGGGCCAAAATAGAGAGTTCCAGGGACTGGAGCAACCACCCGTAACCACAAGTTCCGTCTTATCGGGATTGAGCTTCAGGTGGTTGAAGTTCATCCAGTCCCTGATGAAGGATAGAATTAATTGAAAATTAGAAATAGAGTCAGAGAAAGAGGACAGATTAAAGATGAGCTGGAGGTCATCGGCATAGTTATATACCTTGACCTCCAGCTGCTGAAGAGCAAAGATAAGGGGAGAGATGTAGAGATTGAATAATAGAGGAGACAGAGAAGAGCCCTGGGGTACTCCGCACTGGACCTGGCAGGGGGTAGCTGAAAACTCCCCAAGATGAACCGCCTGGGTCCGGTCCCTCAGGAAGGATGAGAGCCAGATGAGGGCAGAGCCTCCTATGCCCGCCGCCCTGACACGGGAAAGTAAGATGGAATGGTCCACCGTGTCAAAAGCGGCGGACAAGTCAAGGAGGACCAGCGCCTGAGGTTGACCTACGTCCATACCTTCTCTGAGGGTGTCCAGCACCGACACCACCACTGACTCTGTCGAGTGCTTAGGTCGAAACCCAGCCTGGCAAGAGGCCAACATCCCATTCTCCTCGACAAAGGAGCTGAGCGCAGAGTTAACGTGTCGCTCAAGCACCTTACCTAGAAAGGGAAGCAGGGAGATGGGGCGATAATTAGCCAACACAGAGGGATCGGCTCCTGGTTTTTTTAAAATGGGAACAATAGAGGCGGATTTTAGTGACTGAGTCACAACCCCCTGGGCCAACGAATCATTAAGGAAACTAACAGGAGGCAGGGTACAAACAGAGTAGATCTGCCGTAAGATGTGTGCAGGGCAGATGTCTGCGGGGGAACCGGATTTGATTTTGGGGAGAAGAGAGAGAAACATTTCCTCCGAGAGAGGAGGAAAAGAATTAAGAGAGGCTGGGGCAGGGGGTGGCTGGGGGTCAACGAAGAGAGGGGAATGGGGGGGGAATGTTAGATTTGATTGTCGCGATTTTTTCCACGAAGTAGGAATTCAACGAGTCGCAGAGTTTCTGAGAGGGAGGGGGCTTTAGTGAGGTCCTGTCAGAAAAAGCCAGGTCATGGGTGATGGCGAAAATCTCCTTGGGTTGATTCTCAGCCGCCAGAATTTTAGCCGAGAAGTAGGCTTTCTTGGTCTCTATGATGTTTTTTTTGTAGGTCCCTAGGAGAAGGACGTAACGGGACTTGGAGGTGGGACAGTAGTCCAGTCTCCATCTGCGTTCTGCCGATTTGGCGTCTTTAGGGCGCCTAATCGAGGTGCGCCGAAGAGGAGCCAGGCAGTCGCTTCCATTCGTAAGCCAGGAGTCAATGGCCTTAGCTTGAGCTGAAGACGCCAAGCCAAGCCCGACAGAGAGGGAGAGGAGGCCAGGAGTGAAGAAGTTAGGTCCGACAGGTTAGCCTTGCCCCAGTTGCGAGCCCATGAGTTTTTGGTATGAGTGAGTGTCTTGGTCGGACGGAGGCTAAGGGAAAAGGAAATTAAAAAGTGATCAGACCAAGTGCATGGAGTAACAGTAAGTGAAGACAAGGGACAGTTGAGAGACCAAACTTGGTCTAAAATGTGGCCGTGAATATGGGTCGGGGTATGGACTAGGGAAGTGAAATTGAGTGACAGGAGAGTTGCTAAACAAACAGTTTTCTGCGTACATACAAATCTTTTACAAGCAAAAAACCGAGATGAACAACGACTAAATTGTTGTACTTCAGCAATTTCATCAAATTTGATTTTCAAAAATTCAAACCCATCTCTATTTACATAATTAACAAAATCAACGATTTTACCCATTGCTCCATTTACTAAACCTTTTTTCACAATAAAAATCTGTCGTAAAATGACCCTACAGTTTACACATGCATACAAATTCTTTTCTACACCAGCAGTTTTACTTATCGTATTCTCTAAAGAATCCAATTTCCTCTTCAACTTGTCAGTCAAAATATTAGTGATTCCTTCATGTTCTATATAATCAATAGCTTCCAATTTTATAACTTCTTCATTTTCCAACTTTAACATTTCTTCATTGAATATAGAACATTCACATAGTGTTAGCATTAAGCAGATTACAGATTTGTTTTCTGCAATTCTCATGTATATTTTCTCTGGGACAACATTTTCATTTGGAAACTAATTTGAAAGTAATCGTCTCTGTAAAGCTTTTTTGCCATGTTCCGTTAATATTACTATTCTTATATCTTGAAGAATAGTTTCATAATCAGCATCATTTGCCTGTCGCATATTTGTAATAAGTTCCTTATACTCAAAATATGATCAAATGTTTACATTTGCAATGCTCCCCAAAGACTCTGGTATTTTCATGCGACAGTGTTTTAAACACTGGTTGTCCTTTTACAGGAGTACGTTGTAAAAGATCTCCAAAAACTATGACGTGTTTTCCTCCGAAAAATACATCATACTCTAATTTAAGAATTTGCTGCATTCTTAAATGCACAAAAGCAAGCATTAAGTTTGATACCATGCTTACCTCATCAATAATGAGAAGTTTAATTTTCCTCAAGACTCTTGAAACTTCATAAGAAGCTTCTCCAGATAGCTTGGGTATTCTAATTTGTTTCCATGCTCTACTGGTAGCATTAATAAATGATGTAAAGTAATTCCTTTAATATTGTGGGCTGCTAATCAAGTTGGAGCAGTGGCAACACAAGACAAATGTGACTCATATGTTTTCTATAGAAAAGTTGTGATTACTTTATTTAAAAACATTTGCCTGTTCCAGCTTGTCCACTCACATACATTCGGATAGGTTCGAATGATGAGCAAGAGCACTCTTTCTTCCCATGAAGTAATCCATGGTCAATCTGTTCTCTCACCTGCTCATATATTTCTTTCTACTCATGTAGTTGTTCTTCCAAGTTTCCAAAGTTTGTTACATCTTCTTGACCTTGATACATTGCTGTTTCCACCTGTTCCATAGCAGTTGCTGCTTCATTTTGAACAATTGGTTCTTCTAGTGAGTCCTGACTTAACGGAGCAGAAGTTTGAATCTCTTGAGACCTGTCTCTAGCAATCTCAGCTGCAATTCTAGCGTCTTGCTCAATTTCGTCATTCAACATTTTCACACAATTAGCAAAAACAGGACATCCTATAGTATCTTTAGTCGCATTGAAGGAATCTTCATAGCTCTCAAAATCTCCAAGTAATTCCAATTCTGAATGCCATGGCTTGAAAAGTTGCAAAATAGCTAAATAGTAAAATTCCCTTTTGTCAGGTGTTTCACAACTCAGTTTACGGAGATTAATCAAAAGTCCTTTTCTTTCTTTCACCAGACATCCTTCAGAACCAATCACGGCATATATACCGATATTGATGTTTTCTGTAATATCCCGTTTAAAAATATAGTTTTGCAGCACTTCATAGAGACAAATGTTCTGAAGATGATGACTTCTATTTGGATAATATGTATCCAACATATTTGTTTTCACAATATATGTGCTTTCTGGCTCTTTTTCAGCTAAATATTCAATTTCTTGAACAGATTTAAGAACTTGGTTTTGTGTTGCAGCAAGACCTAGACTCACCCAGATGATTCTTCTAGATTTGGAGTATAGACTTGCAGATGACAACCGATCCGAGCATTCATACGCTCCAATTTCTCGATGAGATAACATCTTCAAACTGTAAGTATATAATTTCTTACTTAGACTCTTCTCGTAGGAAATCTCTTCCCACATTTCCTTCAATTCCATCTTTTCTGATTTTGTAATGTACGATGTTACATATCGAGCAACAGCAATGGAATTGACTGCAACATACTGAATATACATATTAGCATTCCACATGGACAAAATGACTGGGTTATAGTCTTTTATATATTATGACATTTCATTTTGTCTTAAGTTGTAGGTATTTTTTGGAGACTTTCTTTTGATAATATGTCACAAAGATGACATAAAACTGTTCACTCTTCCTTTTGATATCACTGGACGTGGAAATCCAAATCGGCATTTAGTGTAGAATCTGTCCTTAGATTTGTACTTTCAATGACAGTTTTTCCCATAATGATGGATTTGGAATCGTAAGACTTGTTGTCTTAAGTCCTTATCTTGTGTACTTTTGGCTATATCACATGTAGCATATTCTTCAATAAAAGACAACACAGTATCATCTGAGTCTGTTCAAAATATGGGAGCATCTTTCATCAATAATAGCCTGTGTATGTGAGGAGCACCTCTTGCTTGATACTCCTTTCTCCAGAAGAAGTCCAGAACCTCTCCAAGAGGAGGATTTTTTTGTTGGTGATAAAAGACATCATAGCTTCAAAGCTATGATTGAAATACCTGCTTACATTAACTGGATCCAAAGAGCGCAATTCTCCAGGTGTCTTGTATTCAATATTTAGTATATTTGAATTTGCCTCTCGAAGAAATTGAAGTAAATCATCCCAGGCATTTTCACTACAGCTTAGACTACCGAACCATGTAGGAGTTCCTAAGTTCATTAGCATACATTTCAGTTCTCCATGACAACGGTACCAGTACTCATTAGTACCACGCTGACATGCGATGAGATAAATCAGCTTAGATTCCAAAACATTATCTTTCCACAGTAATCCATAAATTCCTTTGCCGAAACATTTTGCAGATGTACAGATGTACACCTGTTTTTAATATACGGTTTACTGCATAAGAAAGTCCAGACAAATCAGTATCAAACAAAAGATGAAACAAATATGGAATACATTGTCAAAATCTTGGATTTTCTGCATATAATCTTGATGTCCGGTATTCAGATGAAGGAATCTGCACAGGTCGGTCATCATATCGTCCTCCATTTCCTCTGGGAAACAACGACCTTCCATGCTTTTTTCCCATACACTAATGGGACTTCCTTTTGCTTCTTTTGTTTGGAATAACTATATAGTATTCCCCATCACTTCTTTAGAATGCAGTGGTTGAATACTGTAATGTTCGTAGATTTCTTCAGTTCTGGACACATCCACTTTTTCAATGTGTCCGATGGCAAGTCACTATCTTCTTCTATTGTTATTTCTTCTTCTCTCACATACACATTTCTGTAATATTGATTATTTTTTACCAGATACAACATTGCCTTTTTTACTTTCCTAACATCCACTAATTCTTGCCAGATTTTCTTACTCTTAGTAATAACGAAATTAACGAGAATAACTAAAGGTTCATTATCTACATTTTCTACACCAATTGTTTCAATATTTTTCTTTAAATCTAGATCCAAATATACAATTCTTCCCTTTAATCCTCTCTGTAAATCAGAAGGAGCCAATTTTCCTGTCTCAGGTTCCATACGAACAATAGCCTGAAATGGATGCACACATTGAATAGGAATAGACTCATAGGTATTTAAATCTATCAGTTCAGAAGGAATATTTACCAACTAAAGATTATTATGCACAGCTCTAGCAGGAATTTTGTTCTACTCCAATTAGTTATACAAATGCTTACAAATACGCTGATCAGAACCCAAATTAAAATAATTCTCTACCAACAAATAAGTTGCAAAATCCTTCCACTCATTATTATTTTCCTTTTCACTTTTTAAATACAAATCAACAGTCCTGGTATGATTTTTATAATGAGTTCGTCGACAACAGACACAACGATAATTTGCTCTTTCCCCTGAAATCACCTTAAACTTTGTAATTTCTTGCTCAAAATTTTCTGTACTACAATGTTGTATATTCTCTTCTACATTTCCTTCTATTAATATCTCAATTTCCGCACTATCTTCCTCAGGACCAAAATAACTAACCTCAATTTCACCACAAACGTTCTTCACATTTGATACAGATCCATGCAAAAGAGCACTGTTCAACTTTTTTACCAGTAGAGCCGGACTTTTTGCATAATACAATCTTCTGACTAATTTCCTCATTTCAGAATGATGTACTGCTAACATCCTGAAATGGTGAAAAACACTTCAACATACTTTTTTAGAAACACAAGCCAGAGAATGACCTTGCGAACCAGTTTTTTCTCTCACTCTGCAAGGGCCTAGTCCTTGCAATATCCTAATCTTTTCTTAGTATAGTTACGTAGGAAATTGCGTAAAAAATCAATAGATTTTTGCCGTACACTACAAATACTACTATAATTCCAAGTGTACACTGGAGATTTAGGACCTCTCCCTAAAACTTCATCAGCTAACACCTCTTCTGTATTTCAAGGAACAATGTTCTCTTTCTCAATAGGACAACGATTTCTAACCTCATAAGCACGACCACTAGCGTCAACTGCATGCAACAAATCATTGCTCTGAAGATAACTTTCTTCGTTAAAAAAAGGCTCAGAACTTGAACTATGTTTCCATTCACCCAAGAAAAACTCACAAAAATTACTTCTGTTAATAACTCTTCTCCACTTACTTTTGGCCTTCATTAAATGGATTGGCTTATCTAGTGATCGAATTTGAAAGCTTTCTCAACTACGTTTTCTATACCTTTGTTCTTCTTATAAAATGCTGTTTTGTTTTACATCCCTTCATTTCTTTAATTAAATTTAACACAACTCTATTATAAATCATTTTATACCTAATTTCCATAAATTGTTTTTTCCTCTATTTACTATAAACTATTTTTTCTGCAGTTGACTTTGCATGATTGTTCTCTTTATTCTTCTTTTTCTTTTTTGTTACCTACACACTAAAACTATTTTCTTTGTGCACACTACTCTTAGGGGTCCATTAGGATGTCGGATAGTGGGGGCAATCCGCCCGACATCCTTCCCTGAATTCCCCCCCACCATATTACAATGGCGGGGGGACCGCAGTGGACCAAAACACCGCCCGCCACCTTTCCGCCCCGGTCGCCTTGCGGACGGGCGGAAAATGTTTAATATGGTGGCGGTGTCTATTAGACACCGCCAGCCATATCACAATGGGCATGGAAATGGGCACGGAAAGGCATGCGGTCTTCACTCTAGGGGTCCCCTGCGGGCCCCCAGAGTGAAGTACAGGTGGGAGGTGCACATTGGGGGTACCTATGGTACCCCCCTTTATTTTCATTTGCAAAGCAACAGGCACCGCGCGGTGCCTGCCGCTTTGCAAATGAAAATGTGAAAGTGCATTTTCAGCATTGTGGAGGGCGGTGCAGATAGGATGACGGGCGGGCAAAGTCCGCCCGTCATCCTAATGGACCCCTTAGTCTTTAATATTTTCCTCAGAAAAGTGTTCCTTCTCTTACCAGGACTTTTTTTTCTTTTTGTTAACGCATGGTTGTTCATTTAAATCTTGTGGATGACTTTTCTTCAAATAAACACCATTCTTTTGTTGTTTCCTCTTTTGACATTTCCTAGGCATGATACAGTATTGTTAAACAGAATCTATTATAAAAAAAAAATATAACACTACAAAAATAAATATATGAAATATATTATAATATTACTTATAAGATCAGAGGAAGGATTAGGAGGACAAACGTGGGACTATGACAATAAAAGTACTTACAACAAGAGAGGAAGGAGTATGAAACAACAGAAAATATAACGAAAAAGGGGAGTATAAACAGACACTGCAATATAACAGGATAAAGGAACTATGAATAAAGTGGAACTTATGAATAGGTAAGGGAGAGTATGAAGAGAAAGATGGAAATATGAGGAGAGAAGAAAGAGTATAAGAAATAAAAAAGAGAGTAAGAGGACAGAGGGGGCACTATAAGAAGAGAGAGAAAGACTCTAAAGAAAAAAGAAAGAATATGTAAAAAGACGCACAACTATAAGAACGAAAAAGGAATACTACCAAAGGACAGAGAGCACAGTACCAGAAGAGAGCATGGACAAAGTGAGGAAAAGTTGACCATTCGGAAAAAAGGGATGTACTAGAACAGAGCATACAGTCAGAGGAGAAAAAAAGGACTATAAACAGACGGAGGATTATGAAGAGTGAAAAGTGTATGACGAAAGAGGCAGAAGTATGACAAGAGAAACAAATATAAAGAGAGAGTTCAGTATGAAAAGACAGAGAATATGAGGAAAGTGCTGCAGAGTGTATGCAGGGAGTCAAGAAGGAGTAAGAGAAGAGAGCAAACAATATGAACAGATTTAAGGAGTATAAACAGAGAGGACAGAAAATGAAAATAGAAAAGAAATATGAAGAAAAAGAGGAAAATATGAACACAGAGAGAAGGAGTATAGGACAAAATGAAATATAAGAAAAAATCAGTAGTATGAGGAGACATGGAGAAGAAAGAGAAGAGAGAGGACAATATGAAAACAGGGGGTAGTATAAGAATAGGAGGGAAAATGAGGAGAGGAATATGACAATAAGAAAAGACGGCAATATTAGTAGAGAGTGCAAAGTAAAAGAAAAGAGAGGAGAAATGTGAGTACAGAGAGAAGAGTATTAGAAGAAAAAGAAAAGTATGAGAAAAAATTAGGGAGTACCTGCAATGAACAGCGACAATAAGACGAAACAGAGAATATAAGAACAGAAAAGTATATATGAATAAAGAGGAATGTAAAAAGACACAGGGCCATATTATCAAGCAAGAGCGATACATTATCGCCGCTTTTATCGGCAGGAAACTGCCGGTAAAGTAGCGATAATGGGCTTGATAATATGCCCTTGTGAATTCCCATAGCAGCCCAGGTTCGAGTGTTAACCTGGGCTTCTATGGGAATTCACAAGGCCATATTATCAAGCCCAGCAGTTTCGTGCCGATAAAAGCGGCAATAATGTGTCACCCTTTCTTGATAATATGACCCGTGGAGAAAAGACAAATATAACCAAAGACTGACCGTATAAGGAGGGAGGGAGTACTATGAGAAGACAGTAAGAAATATGACAACAGTTGTGAATATAAAGACAAGAGAGAATATAAAGAGCAGGACAAATATGCAAAAAGAGGAGCAAGTATGAAAAAAAAGATAAACAGAGAGCAGAGTATAAGAAAAAGAAGATAGTATAATGAGAGAGGAAGGGTTAAGACGAGAGAGGAGGGAGTATGACAAGAGAGTGGAGAAAGTATGCAAATTCGGGGTCTTATTATCAAGGACCGGTGTTAAAATTATCGCCGTTTTATCGGCAGGAAACTGCTGATAAAACGGTGATAATGGGCTTGATAATATGCCCTTGTTAATTCCAATAGAAGCCCATGTTAACATCAGAACATGGGCTTCTGGAGTCCACCCCACAATTTGTTTATAATATTTTTTTTTTTAAAGTTATTTTTCTAGTTGTTTATAACATAGTTATCATTAAGTTTCGTTTACAATTATTGTTCTAAAAAAAGTTAATAAAAAAACTACATACTACTTTTTCTTTGTGGGGGGGTGACGATCCACAATAAAAAAACCATTTATAATGTTGAAGTACTATAGTAATATGTTCAAGAGTAGGATTGAAAAGTACTGAGTTATAATTTCTCTAGATAAACTACAAAGTGGTAAAGAAATCAAAGTAATATGAAACAATGTGTACCACATTTACAAACATCTTGCAACATTTTCCCATGCAAACTTACCCTCCTACAAAATTAAGTGTGTGGGACTCAATGACGCCCCTCAAACCACGGAAACAATCGCCCCACAAAGATTTCTATATTGTATGAGAGGGGCTGTGTGCCCTCCGCCTGGTGCCCTGGAATCTGCAACGCCCAGACCCGATTGCTGCAGTGTCCTGGGGGAAACAGCCATAACAACGCGGTCATAACCACGCGTGATCGTCACCACGAAGCCATTAGCAAGCAAATGGCTTTACCATGCATGCCTTTACCACTCACGCTTTTACAACTGGTAAACATTTACCATGCATAATAAAGCCATAAACATCCTAATGGCTTTGTGGTGACAAACACACGTTGTAATGGCTGTGGCTTATGTGCCTAAAATTAGTCTTTAGGTATACGTGTGATTAATTCTAATAACATCAGAGGCCAAGGATAAACACTGTGGTTTCTGTGGCAGGAAATGTCATCGATCACAGAGAAGATAAGCGGAGGGTAAAATGAAAGTAACAGATATAATGTAAATAACGGAGGAAAACTACTAAAATGGCGGTGGACAGAGTATGTAATCAATGTTTGGTGCCTCGACAATACGTTTCAAATAAATGTAGATACAATATATTTATTAATATATTACAAAAGTATAGCAGCGGATGACACACACAGCCCGGGAAAAAAGAGTGGCAAATTTAATACCTGAAATGAGGACAGCTTTGATTGGCAAACTTGAAGAAAAAAAGAAACATGGGCTTGGAAACGAGGCTGCACATGCGTAGAGAGTACAACTGGTGCACAAAAAAACAGAAAGTTTTACATACTATAATAGAAATATAGCTCTTTTTTTGACCAATAAAGTTAGCTCTCAAAAATAACTGTTTTTTTAGCCGCAATGCCCCCACGATCACCAACGGCTCCCCGCGTCCAAACTCCAAAAAAAAAACACAGAAGGGTGCCGTACCCCGGTGCTTGGGGCACCTTAAAAGCCCCTCATTATGGAAAAAATTGCCCCCTGAATTTGCCCCCCGGGACCTAATGAATAAAAGAGACTTTTTTCACTTTTCCACCGAGTACGAGTAGGATACGTGTACCCCCCGATTTCTTATTTAAAAAAAATAAAATATTTGAGCCTAAAGATCCATGTACGACCCGCTGAGCAAGCCTAGAGTGTCAGGATATTTCTACCCTGCCCCCTTTCCTTATTTTTCAACTTTGTTTTACTGTTTTCTTGTGACTCGGCTGCCAACACTTCCTGGTTTGGAGTGTTGACAGACAGTTGACAGCCAATCAGCATGCAGCTCGTGCTCGTAATTGTACGGATTTCCATATGCGTGCCACACTTAGTATCTAGATATCGCTATGATTTTACTTTTACTTTTCTCAGAAACTACTGAACGGATTTATACCATTTAACAAAAAGCACAATCTGCGAACCGAACTCTACCTCTCTGCCAAATTTTGGTTAATTCCGTTCAGCCGTTCGGGCTGTAGCCCTGGCTAAAGGTCCCTATGGAAAATTGCATGGGGAAAACATGTTTTGGGACCCCCCTTTTTTCTTAGCCCCCACTTGAGAAATCACCCCCAGGGAAGGAGCGGAACCGAGCAGGTCATATTCTTGGAGAAATTCACGAAGATTCGTCCACCAGCACCAAAGTTATTCCAAATAGAATGTTGTGGATTTCCTATGGAAAATAGGTCCTAACTATAACTACCTACTGGCAACAGTAGGTAATATATATGTATATATATATTCACTGAAAAAACCATTGGTTTCAGGCACGTTATAGTTAGGAATTAGCATTTAAACAAACTTAGACATTCACTGAAAAAAACAAAGGTTTCAGGGGTGTAATAGTTAGCTGGACATTTCTCTTGCACACAACCATTGAAATTCCTCCGTTATAGCAAGTTCAGCTAACTATAACTTGCGTGCCTGCAATGCACTGCTGACTACGTCACATATTACATCACTCATGACATGGTCAGTGACATCACTAATGACATCACTGATGACATCTCAAATGAAATCACTGATGGCATCATCCTTGTGATAAATTTGAAGAGCTCCTATTGCCCTAATATAACATTTGATACACACAGTCCAAAATAGAAACTAAAATGTACAAAAAAATGGACATACCAATACCAGTTACAACAACCTATTCAGTAATTCCAAGATCTAAATACACTTCCACTCATTCACCAACAGTTCTATATAGTCACTCATATATGTGCTCAGTCATCATATGTACTCATACACCTATACAGCCTGTTACACACCGCCACTCATTCATAGAGCTACTCACACACATTGTCACTCAAGTTAATAAAGAATCAAACATCCATTTACCTGCATATACAGTTACATACACACCAATATACTTACTTCTAAAGAAACATACATATACTTACTGTCTTAAAGAATCAATTATAGAAAGACATACCTATTTATACAGGAACTCTTCCAATTTCTCACTCTCACACATACTCACTTATATACACCAATACTCACATACACTAGTTTAAAACATATGCAGTTACTTATAAAGACACTATTGAGACAGTCATTCATTCACTATCACACCTATACACACACTCATCCACCCATAAATGTCCTGCACACATGCTGTCTTCAAAACATACAAGCAGTGATTCACTAATTTATGGAACTATGCACTATGTAAGACCCCCCACTGAACCATACAGACACTCAGACTGATATTAAAAAAACAACTAATAACGTGTATAGAAACTCATGTAGCTACTCACCAACCCATGCAGTCACTTATACACAAACTGAGAAACTGATACAAATAATTACATATTTATATATTACTGACTAACCCATATATTCACTAAGGTACACTTAATCAATCCGTTATACAATTGATTTTTCCCCAAAAAAAGAATCCATTTTGACACTTAAATACCCATTTATTCGTCCATCGACCTTTACAAATATTTAATTTTCAGAAAGACACACATTCACTGGATGATCTCATCAGTGATGTCATTTGAGATGTCATCAGTGATGTCATGAGTGTTGTCACTGACCATGTCATGAGTGATGCAATATGTAACGTCATCAGCAGTGCATTGCGGGCGCCCGAGTTATAGTTAGCTGAACTAACTATAACGGTGAAATTTCAATGGTTTTGTGCCAGAGAAATAGCCAGCTAACTATAACGCCCCTGAAATCTTTGTTTTTTTCAGTAAATTTCTAAGTTTTTTTTAATTCTAATTCCTAACTATAATGTGCCTGAAACCAATGTTTTTTTCTGTGAATTTCAAATGTTTTTAAATGCTAATGCCTAAAACCAATGTTTTTTTCAGTGAATATATATATACCTGGCAGGGTTCTCCTTTCATTTGGTCATTCATGAGATTATAGACTGGTAAAACAAGCTGCTTTACATTCCTTCAAGACTTAGCCTGAAGTCTGCTCTTCATAGCTACCACTAGGATAGCTTTCAGTAAAGGTTGTCTTTAACCTATCATCAATAAGGGGTTGTTGGGACTGGTGCAATGTGCCCACTATAAATAGTGGACAGCATATACCAGTCCAACTTCTCACACAGGCACACGTTGACATCTAGGGACTAGCGCAACAAATCATTTCTGTGAGGACTCTTGATTTCTCTGACGTCACATCTGGGCATGGACTGACCATTGTCATCTCCTGTATACCTTTGTCTTGTCATGTGCATATCTGGATGAGTACCACCAACCATGCTTTCTTAGTTTTCATATGGTCCCTGTTGCTCTGGCCCCTTGGCACTACACATGTCATTCAGTGCTGTGCATGATTGTGCCCAGACTTTCTTCTACATGTGAATTGGTGTGTCACAGTTTGGTTTCTGTGACATTTTCCTTTGCTTAGCTGTGTGCACAATGCACGTGACAATAGGATTGGTGTGTATATTTGTGCAAAGAGAGGGCTGGTGTAGTCATATGACACCATGGTTTTTGTGACAAATGACTAGGTGCAAATACTGGCTATCTACCTGTCTGTGTGTGTGGTGGAGGATTACATCCTGCTCATTGGTGGCACAAGACAGAATAATATGTCTTCCTATCTGTTAGTCTGTTTATAGTGATCCATTAGATGCCACATGCATCTGGGTGGGAGATAGAGCTCCATCTTGCTGAACTGGGGGACAAGGGTGCATGGTGGGAGTAGTAGTACACGGCTTCCACCCCAAACACCCTCCCTGTGAAGATGAGTACCTACCTGTACGTTTGGTTGGTGTACTGCAATGGCTTTCAACTGCTTCTGGGTGGGGGAGTGCTCCATCCTGCTCAGGTGTGAGACGGGGGCATGGCAGGAGTAGTATTGCAGGCATCCCACCCACATAGAGCCATCCTAGGGAAGATGGCTACCTCACAGGTGAGTTTGTTTGTGGTGATACACTCTCTTCCAACTGCCCCTGGGATGGGGAGTCCTCCATCCTGTTCAGGTGTGAGACAGGGGGCATGGTGGGAGTAGTAGTGCTGGCATCCCACCCCCAAACAGCCCTCCATGGCAAGATGGCTACCTACCTGTTAGTTTGAAGTGGGTAATGTAATGGCTGACACATGCTTCTGGGTGGGGTGAGGGAGGACTCCATCTTGCTAAGCTTTGGGAGAAGGGGGCCTGGTGGGAGTTGTAGTGCTGGCTCACTGTACACATGCCCCCATGGTAATGTTGCCATACACATTTGGGGGCATGGGAGGGATTGGATGTTGGATCTGTGAGACATGTTTATGGGAGTGTGTGGTACAGATGAATGGAATTTGTCCTAGGAGGTGTAGTTTTGTAGTTGTGCAAGACAGTACATAGCAGTGTGGTGGTAGACAAGCGTCCGACTGTACAACCATTGAAAACAACAGCTTGCACTGTGCGAGCTGAGGTTTTTTGCCGCACGAGTAGATTTTTACCCGTGCAGTAGCTTTCTCAACGTGAACTGGTAGTTTCTCGCAATGATAAACTTAACCTCCCCGCATTGAGAATTTTGCCGGTATGTTTATTGATGTTGCTGATCGTGAACTAGGAAAAAGTTTATCCGGGAAGTCATTTTTCGTGCTCGTGGTCGCCAACTTGACGTTGAGGACAGCGAACATGCAAAAAATGACCGCTCCACTACACTACGCATGTTACCATTGTGCTACATGCAGTTTGCGTAGTGCGAAGTAGCGCAAACTTCGCAAACTATGCGAGCGCAGTGTAGTACTTCACCCAGGGTTAGTAAAAATTACCATTCCCACTCCAGATGTGGAAAATTGACAGTGATCAGGGTTAGCATTTAGCTGAAGCCATCTTGTTTCGGGCAGCTATTATTTTTTCTGCCATGTGCTCACCATGTGCTGTTTCCTTCTTCACTGTTGTTTACCCTTGTGCTCTGTTCAAAGGACTGGCTATACTTAGACTCTGCTACTCTGCACATGCGCAGAGGAATCTGTAGCTGTCCATACATCTGTTTTTAGTCTGTAACTGTCAGGTTGTTTCTACCGTAGTCAGCAACTGCTAACTCCTCTTTTACTGTTGACTGTGCATTTCTGAATAACCCTCTATGTATGTAACTCTCCTTTATGTGCTTGTACTGCCCTCTTTTGAGCCCATGTGTGGGTATAAAAGACCCATGGTTCTTCTACTTCTTGTGCTACTTCGTAAACTACCGAAGGATGTTGTGTGAATGTAGTTCCACCTCATGAGGTTTGATACATCTTTCCTTTAACCTTTCAGCTTCTGTGCCAACTTCTATTTACTTGTCTGAGGACTTGGGTGCAGAGAAGGGCGAACCCCTAGCACAGGTAGGTCTGGCTGAGGCCCATTTCTACAGATTGGTGCCCAACTAAGCGGGGCTCATCGGCTACTCAGATGCCCGAAGTGTTGCAATTTAGCAGCGATTAGGTTAAGCATTAGCAGGAGACATCTTGTATTTAGAGACTATCTTGTCCATTTTTCAGAATCCATTTTGTATTTCTATCGGCCATTTTGTTTGCCATGTGCTCGCCATGTGCTCTGTCCTACATTCCTGTTAACTGCTCTTGAAATCTGCCTGGAGACAAGATATATTTAACCTATTCTGCTTTGCACATGCTCAGTTGAGCTTACAGCTGTCCCCAACTTGTAACTGTCAGGATTTGTCCGCCAGAATTAGCTAACTGTCAGCCCCTACCACTTGTTGCTAGCACACTCTCTGTATGACCATATATGTATTTGAAACCAGCATTCTGTACCTTGTACCACCTTCATTTGAGCCCCTGTGTGGGTATCAAAGGACCAAGCTCCTTCCATTCAGTGTGCAACCTCATACACTACCGAAGGGTGTTGTGTGGATGTAGTTCCACCTCATGAGGTTTAATAAATTCTGTCTTTTCTATTCCAGTTTCTGTGCCAACTTCTTTCTCTTGGTCTGAGGACTCTGTGCAGAGAAGGGAGAATGCCTAGCACTGGTAGGCCTTGCTGAGGCTCACCACCACAGAAGGAGTAGTCAAAACGGAGGATTGGATTCTCGCTGCGGACGATCGGTGCCCGAGGAGACCCTCGTTTTGGCAACCATAGCGTTTTTTCCTCTCTTCCTGATCTGACCCTCCGGTGGTGCCGGTCCTCGACTTATATCTCTTCTGGTGTTCGCCGTGCAGAGACCATTTGGTCGATTCAGAACTTGGCAGTTGGAATCTGGAGCTCTATGCTACGTAAGGTCATTGTGAGATAGTAAGGGAAACGCGCCGGCTGAAAAACGTGATATATATTCACATAAACGGGGTCTCTAGTTGGCACAGGTAGGTACTTGTAACAAATATGGACTCTCTCCTCTAGTCAGGGTAAGGGGTACACTCCTAAAATAAACTCTGCTCACCCCCTTGGTAGCTTGGCATGTGCAGACAGGCTTATCTCAGAGGCAGTATGTAAAGTATTTGTGACAACATACAGTAACAAAGTGACAACACTACAAATGTACACCACACAAGATTTATATATCAAAAATAAATATACTTGATATAGATTTACCACAAGACCATAAACGACAAAAATGCACAATACTGTGATGTCATTTGAGATGTCATCAGTGATGTCATCAGTGATGTCACTGACCATGTCATGAATGATGTAATATGTGACATCATCACCAGTGGATTGCGGGCGCGCGAGTTATAGTGAGTCCAACTAACTATAACATGGTAATTTCAATGGTTTTGTATGAGTGAAATGTTCAGCTAACTATAACTGGTGTGAAACCTATGTTTTTTTCAGTGAATTTCAAAGGTTTTTTAAATGCAAATTCCTAACTTCAACAAGTGTCAAACCTATGGTTTTTTCAGTGAATTTCATAGTTTTTTTAAAAGCTAATTCCTTTGTATATCGACTTTGTAACCCACGATTTTTTTTTTATTAGCTGTTTTTCCCCGTGGTTCGCTCAGGGTGCGCGTACCGGAGCACGCACCTGGGAGCGCACCCAGCGCTTACCCCGCAAAAATTTCCCCCCCAAAAAAGTTTTTTTGCCCTTCAGGGTCCTTCTAGGCCCCCCTCAGAAAACCTAGGGGGTCAGGGGGTGTCTACTCTGCCCCCTTTTAATTATTTCCCCCTTTATTTTTCACCTCTTGTGTCTCTGTTCTTAAGAGTCACAAGATGGCAGACTATGCAGACCATTTAGAATGTTTACAGACACCCAAGAGCCAATAAGGTTTGAAATTTAGAACCAATTAAAATGTTTCTTTGCTTTTGAATTTGTGTGTGATGAAGTTTCATTGGTTTTCTACATGAATATACATGAGAAATGAGAGGTAAACACAGCCATTTTGTGATAGTACTCTTTGAGGTACATTTGTGAGGAATTTTTGGTGTTCTATTTCTGGTGTGAAATTTACGCAGTACTAACTCTTCTACTGCTTTCTAAAAGGTGAGTTGTTAATTTGTAAGGGGAATTTAATACTTTATAAAGCTAGTTTTATATTATCTACTACTAAAAACGAAACATTTAAGTGATTTTTTTTCTGCAATTTACAGCAAGAAATTTGAAAAGAATATGGATCTGAATGAGGATACCGTTGATATTAATTTTGAAATTTCTACGACTTTTGTTGAGGCGAGTTTAATTGAGGTCTGGAATGACCCTGTTGATAACACTATCCATGATGCGGACCTTTCTTTGACAGGAGATGGAATGGAGGATTTTAATGATGAGACTTTGGATGCTGAATTAATCCAATGTTTGGACTATATTGAGTTTCAGGACTCATGTATGGAGACTTCTGATGAGGAGATTCCTGATCAGTTAATGTTAGAAGTTCTTCTAAATTATGAAAATTCTGAAGAATACATTTTTATTTAGGAATTATAAATTGTTTGAGACATTTTTTATTATTCTATTTGTAATTTATGAGATAGTAGCGAAATGATATTGTATAAAGTGAGACTTATAGTATAGAGTGCAACATTTCTGTGTTACATAGTAAGTTTACTCACAGTTACTTCCCTTCTCCACTATATTTTCACCAATGTGCATTTCACATCTCTTCTTCATCTCATGCCTTCTTTCTCTCACTGTCTCTCTCTAATGTACACTATTGCCGCCATTTTGTGTACTTTCATAAGACAGTGAAATGTAATGCTCCAAAGGTGGAGTGCAAGATCTGCCATACTGTACTTTCCAGAGGAGACCCCACAAAGGGAATGAGTATCAGTGAAGAAAATGTAGTAAAGGAACTGGAGTGTGGAAGGGTAAGAAAAGAGCAGTGATGTTTAGGATGCAGAATATTAAAATTGGCACCCAGACAAGAATATGAAATGCTGTGAGAGATGTTTAAAGCTTTTTTTAAATGGCATAAATTGAGATAGAATATACAAAAAAAGAGGCATGTTTACAAGGTGCGTGCACAATCTTTGACATAGCTGTGTGTTTATAAGGTAGACTCTCACAATGTTAACATCTCTCACATTACATAAGGTAAGGTCATGGGCTTGCCCCATGTGAAAGGATGCATTGCTGGCAATTATTTTTTTCCTACAATTCTTTACACTATTTTGCCCTGTGGTGCACTTGAGGGCCTCATTTATGAGGCCATGCGTCACTTTTACGCCGCTGGTGCGTCACTTGTTGTGACGCACCAGTGGTGTAAAAATTCCACCTTGTTGAGTCATATTTACAAAGTGACGCATGTAGGTAGATGCGTCACTTTGTAAACCCCTGTGTCACATTATAACTGCACCAAGAGGACAGAGGGAGTAAGAGAAGGAGTTATTGAAGTGGAGTAAGGAGAGTAAAGGAAGGGAAAAAAATAAAACAAAGAAGTACGAGAAGAGAGAGGAAAGAAAGTAAAAGAGAAAGCCTGAAAGAAGGTGAGTGTAAGAGAAGAGTGTGAAAAAATGAGAGTAAATGTGGGGATTCAGAATAAGTGAGGCATCGCAATAAGGGAACAGAGGTGTGGGAGTATCAAAGAAGAGTAGTGAGGTTATGGAAAACAGTATAGCGAAAATAAATATTGTACATCAAACTTACCTTATAAGTAATGTAAATTTAATATTATATTTCCACTAAATTTTATATCTGTGAAAGACAAAAAACAATTAGAATATTTATAATATATATTTTACAATACAAGCAAATGAGCTTGAGAGAAATGAAGTGAAAGAGTGAGAACATAGAGGTAGTGAAGGAAACACTGGCAGAAAGAAACTGAGTAAGAGATCAGAAAGATAAGTAAGGGAGTGTGGGTGAGTTTTAGGGAGTAAGGATGACGAAAGAAGAGTGAGACAATAACAGGATCGATAGATGAAACTAAGAGACAGGGAGTGAGAGAAAGGGAGTGAGGATGTGAGAGGACAGAGGAAGTGAGAGAAGGAGTGAGGGAAGTGTAATAAGGTGAGTGATAGAAAGGAAATTATTGAGGAAACAAAGAAAGAAAACAAGGGGAAGGGGAGTGAATTAGACTGACTGACAGCTCGAAAGTAGTGAATGGGAGAGAGGGAAAAGGCAGTGAAGGAGTGGTTAATGAGAATAAGTGAGGAAAGTGGAATATGGGAAGAGAGGTGAGGGAGAGTGAAAAAAGGCCAGTGAGGGTGAGTTAAGAAGAGTGATAGAGGGTGGAAATAGGTGAGTGAGCATAAGAGAATGGGAAAATAATATATATTTAATAATAATTGATATTACAAAATTATTTCAACATCATGTTAAATGGTTTATTTTTGCTGTTCTCAGAATATATTGAATTTCAATTAAAACAGTGACTTCAATAGTACTCATCATATAACAGCGGGCACAAAAAACACAATCAAAATGATTGTGTTTAAAGAACCCATTGAATAATTTCTTAAATAATGTAAAATTTTAAACACCATATCTAAACTCACTTTTGATCCATCCACTTTTCCACAAGGCCAAATAGTATATGGAAAGTCCTTTTCTATGTAAATTAATCCACTGTTTTCTTAATGTCTCATTTACCCAACTTTCTGAAAGAAAAGCTCCAACACCTTTTACATTGTGAAACAAGAATTTTACTTCCACCTCTACCTTACTTTTTATAAATAATTTGTATAATACTCACAACACACACTATATGATAAAAATATAGTATCTCTATGAAAACTACATGTTTTTTCTTATCTTCATCACTCTCATTCAGAAAGTAATTTTGAAGAGCAAACTAAGTTATATAAACTGCTGCAATCTTCATAGGCCAATTACCTTCCCTAAAACGTCTGTTGTAAGAACACTAGGTAAGAATTTAGTAAGTCAGAAAGCAAACGTTGTTTGAAACTCAATTGAGTATCATTGCAGAGCTTCCACCCTTTTTGACATTTTAAGTAGCATGTGTAATGTCCTGATGTTGTTGAAGGACCATCATGGTAAATAATTGCTGCAGTTGTAAAGGTTCTTCCTGAAATTGATAATTGAGAAGCCACAACATTTTTAATTAATGTTGTCAATTTAGTTCCATCAGGTCTACATCGTTGGAACATTAAAATAACATACTGTCCATATCTTCTTAAAAATAAAGTTGATAGCATTGCAGATTTACATTGACTACAGACCATGTTTTGATTTACTGCTCTAACTACATTATTAAAAGACACTGTTTTGCAGTCTGGTAAAGTCAAATATATAAATCTGTCAGTGTCTTCTGTAGTACTACTTGAAAAGGAGCAATTGTCACAGTCATGTTGCGATTTATAAGAAAGGCCAAACATATTTTCTACATCTACACCTTCATCTTGCAAAACAACAAGCATATACATTAGAAATTCCAGACAATCTTGCTGAATATTCTGTGTAAATTGATTTAGACCAGAACATATGTCTAAAACCTTTCGAATTTCAGAAACACTTTGTATTTTTGTTCTATCACTGCTACATTTCTCTAATACAGAATTTAATAAACAACAAAGTGTTTGATCACGATTTTCAGCAATCTGTTCTTTTACAATTTGGAGAAAAAAAAACAACATTAACCACTACATTAGCATAGCAGTTGACACCAGAACTATTTTCAAACTGAAATCCAACAACATCTTTAACTGAATCCATTTCGTTTCTGCTTACAATTACTGTTTCATCTACTTTTTTTCTTTTTGCTACAACTTCACTACAATTTTTCTCATTTCCTCTTTTTCGGCCTACCACACGCTTTTCAAACAGAGGATATTGAGGTAAATTTGGAGCATACTCTCTTAACTTATTATATTCTTTTACACAATTTAGATCTGCATTAATCTTTGTCTCATCAAAATCAATCAAGAACAATCCAGATAAAGTTCTGACTCGAGATAAAGCAACATATGCCATGCACTCCTTGAACACAGAATTTCCAATATTCACCAAAGCACTATCAACACTTAAACCTTAAGATTTATGAATAGTTACTGCATTGGCCAAAGAAACAAGAAACTGTTTTCTGCGTACATATACATCTTTCACTAGCAAAAAACGAGCAAAACAACAACAGATTTGTTGTACTTCTTCAATACCATCAAATTTAATTTTTATAATTTCAATTCCATCTCTATTTCGGTAATTCACAAAATCCACAACATGACCCATTGCTCCGTTTACTATACTTTCCACATCTAAATTACGTCGTAAAATGATACAGCAATTTAAAGATGCATACATAGTCTTTTCCATACCAGCAGTTTTAGATATTGTCTTCACTAAAGAATCTAATTTTGATTTCAACTTCTCTGACAAAATAATAGTTGCTCCTTCATGTTCTATTTTATCAATAGCTTCCAGTTTCACAATTTCTTGATTTTCCAACCTTAACATTTTGGTGTTGAAGATTGAAAATTCTTGCAGAGTTGGTATCAAGCATATGACATATTTGTTTTCAGAAATTTTCTTAAAAATATTCTCTGGGAGAATGTTTTCTTTTGGAAACAAATTTGAAATTTATCGTGCATGTAAAGCTGCGTTCCCATGCTCAGTTAGTTTCCCAATTTTTACATCTTGTAGAACATTTTTATAATCTTCATCCTTTGCCTGTCGCATATTTTGAAGTAGTTCTGCATATTTAAAATTTAGCCATATGTTAACATTTCCAATGCTTCCTAAGCACTTCCTGGTATCTTCATGCGTAAGCATTTTAAACACTGGCTGTCCTTTCACTGGAGTTAGTTGCAGTAGATCTCCAAATACAATGATGTGTTTGCCTCCAAATAACACATCATAGTCTGTTTTAAGAGTTTCTTGTATTCTTAAATGCACAAAAGCAAGCATTACATTTGACACCATGCTTACTTCATCAATGATAAGAAGTTTCATTTTCTTTAAGACTCTTGAAACTTCACAACAAGCTTCTCCAGATAGCTTGTGGTATTGTAATTTTTTATCATGCTCCACTGGCAGCATCAATAAGCGATGTAAAGTAATCCCTTTAATGTTGTGTGCTGCCAACCCAGTTGGAGCAGTAACAACACAAGAGAGCGATGATTCCGTTGTTTTCTGCAAATATGTTGCAATCACTTTAATAAGGAAACTTTTCCCAGTTCCTGCTTCTCCACTCACATACAGTCGGATAGGTACAAATGATGTACATGAGCACTCTTTTTTCTCATGAGATAAACCATGCTCAATTTGTTGTGTGACTTGATCATATATATGTCTCTGCTCAACGTTTAGTTCTTTTTCCAAATATTCTAAGTCAACTCCATCCTCCTGAGCTTGTTCCATGGCTCTTTCAACTTCATCCATGGCAGTGGCAGCTTCATTTTGTATAATTGGTCCTCCTAGTGGATCCTGACTCAATGAAGCAGAACTCTGACTGTCTTGAGAACTGTCTCTAGCAATCTCTGCTGCAATTGTAGCTTCTTGCTGTATTTCCTCATTCAACATTTTCAGATAATTTGAAAAAACAGGACATTCTATGGTATCCTTGGTTGCATTAAACAAATCTTCATAAGTAAGAAAATCTCCAAGTTCCTCTTCTCTACGCCAAGGTTTAAAGAGTTGTAAAAGAGCTAAGTAATAAAATTCCCTTTTGTCTGCATAATCACAACTCAATTTTCGATGATTAATCAAATGGCCTTTTCTTTGTTTTACTAGACAGCCTTCACATCCAATTACAGCATATACACCTTTATTGATGTGACTTTCTTTTAAAAAACTGTAGGTTTGCAGAACGTCATAGAGACAAGCGTTCTCAAGGTGAGTACTTCTATTTGGATAGTATGTATCCAACATGTTTGTCTTCAAAATATCTGTACTGTCTGGTTCTTTCTCCACCAAATACTTAATTTCTTGTACAGATTTCAAAACTCGGTTTTGTGTTGCAACAAGACCTAGACTCACCCAAATGATGGTTCTAGATTTGGCATATAGAATTGCTGATGACAACCGATCAGAACATTCATATGCTTCAATTTCTCAATGCCACAACATCTTCAGACTGTAACTGTATAATTTCTTGCTTAGACTCTTTTCATGTGAAATTTCCTCCAACATTTCCTTCAGTTCCGTCTTTTCTGATTTTGTGAGGTAAGACGTCACATATCGAGCCACAGCAATAGAGTTGTCAGCCACATATTGAATATCCATGTTAGCATTCCACATGGACAAAATGACTGGGTTGTAGTCATTTATGTAATTGGATTCCTCATTTCTTCTTAGTTTGCATGTATTTTTGGGTGATTTCCTTGTCACAGTATGTCGCAGAGAAGACATAAAATTGTTGACTTTTCCTTTCGATATTACTGGACGTGGAAATGCAAAACAACATTTCGTGTAGAACTTGTCCTTGGATTGGTATTTTCGACAACAGTATTTCCCACAACGATGGCTTTGAAAGCGTAAAACCTGATGTCTTAAATTGTTTTCTTCTGTACTTTTCGGAACAGCACATGTAGAATACTGCTCAATGAAACTCATCACTTTCTCATCTGAATCTGTTCCAAATTTTGGTGCATCTTTAATCCATAGCACCATATGTATATGAGGAGCACCTCTTGCTCGATACTCCTTTCTCCAAATGAAATCCAACACCTCTCCAAGCGGAGGATTTTTTTTGTTTGTAATAAAAGACATCATAGCTTCAAACATATGATTGAAATACCTGCATACATTGACTGGATCCAAAGAGCACAGTTCTCCAGGTGTCTTGTATTCAATATTTTCAATGTTTTTATTTGCCTTTCGTAGAAATTCAAGTAAGTCTTCCCAAGCATACTCAGCACAGCTAAGAGTGAGGAACCATGTAGGAGTTCCTAAGTTTCTTAGCATACATTTCAATTCCCCATGACGACGGTACCAATACTCATTAGTACCACGCTGACATGCCATGAGAATAATTAGGTGTGATTCCAAAACACTGTCTTGCAGTATCACTTTATCCATAAAATCCCTTGCTGAAACATTTTGTAGATGTGTTCCACTTTTCAGTATATGGTTTACTGCATAGGAAAGTCCAGACAAGTCACTCTCAAACAGTAGAGGGAACAAATATGGAATGCATTGACGAAACCTTGGATCTTCTGCATATAATCTTGAAGTCCGGTATTCAGATGCAGGAATTTGAACAGGTCAGTCGTCATATCGTCCACCTTCACATGTTGGAAATAACTGTGGAAAACAACGAGCTTCTAAACTTTCTTCCCATACACTAAAGGGACTTCCTTCGGCTTTTTTCATCTGAAACAAGTCAATAGCATTCCCCATTACTTCTTTGGAATGCAATGGATGAACACTATAATGTTCGTAAATTTCTTCACTTCTAGAGACATCAACTTTTTCTATTTGTCCAGCAGAGACATCAGTGTCGTCTTGTACAGTTGTTTCCTCATCTCCCACATACACATTTTTATAGTACTGATTACTTTTTACCAGATACAACGTTGCCTTTTTAATTTTTCTAACATCCACTAATTCTTGCCAGATTTTCGAACTTTTTGTCGGAACACCATTAACTAGAATAACCAGAGGTCTACTTTTTCAACACCAATGTTATCAATATTTTTCTTTAAATCTAGAGGCAAATAAACAACTCTTCCCTTTAATCCTCTCTGTAAATCTGAAGGAGTCAATTTCCCTGTCTTAGGCTCCATGCGAACAATAGCCTGAAAAGGATGCACACATTGAATCAGAATAGACTCATAGGTATTTAAATCCATCAATTCAGAAGGAATGTCTACCAACTCCAGATTATTATGAACAGCTCTAGCAGGCATTTTGTTTTCATTTAATTTATTTTAGCTGTTAGAAAGGCGACCCCGGGGGAGGCAGAAGATGTCTGGCCGACCACCCCTAGGTCCACCTCTCCTTCGAGAAGTAGCCGAGCGTTACCGAGGGGCCTCCTGGGTGAGGGTCCTCTCCTAGGATCGTACAGCAGAGTAATCACAACACTACAAATGGACACCACACAGGAGGTCAAATTCTTAAGCTTTTATAGATAATAAAGGTTGCTGGTTCTTGGCAGTATATACAGGCAGATCGAGGGATCCGTAAAGTCTCGTAAAGGGGGGTAAGGTAGCGGGACAGTCTCAACCTGGGTGGAAGAAGGGATACCCTACGCACAGCTCTCAATCCTCGAGCTGGGGGGTTCCGAGAGGTCGGGCCGCGGCAGCGCCAGCAGGCTCTCAAGATGGTCTCAGCGAGGTAGGCCGCGGCAGCGCCAGCAGGCTCTCAAGATGGTCGCAGCGAGGTAGGCCGCGGCAGCGCCAGCAGGCTCTCAAGATGGTCTCAGCGAGGTAGGCCGCGGCAGCGCCAGCAGGCTCTCAAGATGGTCTCGGGTTACAGGAAGGATGAGTTTGTCTGGTGTCGGCCGTGACAGCGTCAGCAGGGCTTCCAGTCCAGGATACAACTGGGGGCTTGCTCCGGGGCTGGCCCAGATATAGGGCTGGAGTCCTTTGATGTCCGGACCCTCGCGCCTGGGGCCGGAGGGGCCGGGATGATGGTGTCCAGACACCCAGCAGGGGGGTGGAGCCAGCACCCAGGGAGGCCGGAGGGCGATCGATACTAGGCGTCCGGGGACGGCTGGGGACCATTGAAACTCCCCCTTCCTCCGGGATCCGTCGAGTGGCCACTCGACCACCTGGGTGGATCCTGGCACCTCGATGTCGGGGCTTCTCTGGAGCCGGGGCGAGGGCAGAGGCCACGTGTCCCTGACGTGGAGGTTCCAAGATGGCGTCGGGGAAGGCCTCGTGTTCGGGCGTGATGGGCCTGGGATGGAGCTAGGCCGGTAGTGTTGATCCGGGATGGTAACTGGACCGGCAAGGTTGGTGGTGCAGGGTCGGGCTGGAGGGGCTGCCCGAGGCTGAATGGAGGTCTGATGTCGTCTGGGGCCCGCCGCGCGGGAGAGGTAGGACCACGCCATGAGGCCGGGTCCAACACGCTTCCCCCCCAGCTGAAGGCAGGGGAGAGTCACCCATCTTCTTGGGGGTTCTCCTCGCTGAGGCGGAAGAATCTGGACAGGCCGTCAGCATTGGCGTGGTCGTTGCCAGGGCGATGTTCTACCGTGAAGTCCATCCCCTGCAGCAAAATGGACCAGCGCAGCAGTTTCGGGTTTTCCCCCCGCATCTGCATCAACCACCGCAGAGGCCGGTGGTCGGTCTGGACTCGGAAGTGGGTGCCGAAGAGGTAGGGCCGGAGCTTCTTGAGGGCCCACATCACGGCAAAGGCCTCCCTCTCGATGGTGCTCCACCGTTGTTCTCTGGCCAGCAGGCGTCGGCTGATGAAGGCCACAGGCCGGTCGACCCCTTCGGGGGTAACTTGTGACAGGACCGCCCGATGCCGTGCTCCGAGGCGTCAGTTTGGACCACAAACTCTCGGCTGTAGTCGGGGGCTTGGAGCACAGGGGCGGTGCACATGGCAGTCTTTAGAGTCTCGAAGGCTGTTTGGCACGCAGGGGTCCAGTGCACCTTCTGTGGTAGTTTCTTTGAGGTCAGTTCTGTGAGGGGCCCCACAATGCTCCCGTAGTCCTTTATAAATCGCCGATAATATCCAGTGAGCCCCAGGAAGGCTCGGACGGCAGTCTGGGTGACCGGGGGCTCCCAGGCCCGGATGGCGTCTATCTTTGGCTGGAGGGGAGCCACTTGGCCGCTCCCCACTTGCTGGCCCAGATAGGTCACGGACCCTTGGCCTATCTGGCACTTGCTGGCTTTGATGGTGAGTCCGGCCCGTCGGAGGGCCGTCAGGACCTCCCAGAGGTGGGTCAGGTGCTCATCCCAGTGAAGGCTGTACACAGCAATGTCATCTAGATAGGCGGCGCTGTATTCCTCTAGTCCGGCCAGCACCTGGTTCACTAGTCTCTGGAAGGTGGCCGGGGCGTTTTTCATGCCGAAGGGCATCACTTTGAAGTGATAGTGGCCATCAGGGGTCGAGAAGGCCGATCGCTCTTGTGCACCAGGGGTAAGGCCGATCTGCCAATACCCAGCCGTGAGATCGAAGGTGCTGAGATATTTGGCGGCCCCCAGGCGATCGATTAGTTCATCCGCCCTGGGGATGGGATGGGCGTCGGTCCTGGTGACTGCATTCAGTCCCCGGTAGTCAACACAGAACCGGAGTTCCGGACCTGTTCCGGGGTGGCGGCTTTAGGGACCAGGACAACGGGACTGGCCCATGGACTGTCGGAGGGTTCGACTACCCCCAGAGCTAACATCTTGGCCACTTCTGATTGGATGCAGGCCCGAACCCGGTCGGGCACTCGGAAAGCTCAGTGTCTTACCGGCGGGCTGTCTCCGGTGTCCACATTGTGGACACACCACCGGGTGAGCCCTTGAGTGAGGGAAAACAGATCCGCAAATTGTCCCAGCAGCTTCCGGCAGTCTTGTTGCTGCTCTGGGGTCAGGGTAGAGGAGAGCCTGACCCCTTCGATGGAGCCGTCTTTCTCGGAGGTGCTCATGAGATCTGGCAGAGGTTCGGAGTCGTCTTCAGCTCCGTCATCGGTCGCTAACAGCAGACTTAGTTCAGTGCGGGCAAAGTGCGGCTTGAGCCGGTTAGCATGCAGAACCCGGAGGGGGTTCCTGGGGGACTCCAGGTCCACCAGATAGGTGACGGGGCTCTTGCCCTCTACCACTTTGAAGGGCCCCGTCCATTTGTCCTGGAGGGCACAAGGTTCAACCGGGGACATGACCCAGACCTGCTGGCCTGGCTCGAACTCGATGGATGAGGCGTTCTGGTCATACCAGCGCTTCATTTCCTCCTGGCTGGCCTCTAGGTTGGCCTCGGCAAGTTCCCTGAACTTCCGAGTCTGGTTGCGAAGCGTCAGGAGGAATCGGTAGACATCCGGTGGGGCATCTCGAACGGCTGTCTCCCAGCCCTCCTTGACCAGGCTGAGGGGGCATCGGACCGGGTGCCCGTACAATAGTTCAAAAGGGCTGAACGCTAGGGACTTCTGGGGTACCTCTCGGTAGGCGAATAGGAGGCAGGGCAGCAGGACATCCCATTTGCGTCGGAGCGGCTCCTCTAGGCCCTTGATCATCCCCTTCATTGTTCTGTTAAACCGTTCCACTAGTCCATTTCCTTGGGGGTGATACGGGGTGGTGAACTTATAGGTGACCCCGCACTGTTGCCATAGGGACCGCATATGCTTCGATATAAAGTTGGAGCCCCGATCACTCACGACTTCTCGAGGGAAGCCGACTCGGGAGAAGATGCTCATGAGGGCTCGGCCCACCACGGGGGCCATGATGGTTCGGAGGGGGATGGCCTCGGGATAGCGGGTGGCATGGTCCACCAGGACGAGGATGAAGCGGTGTCCCTGCGAGGTGCGAGGGTCCAGGGGCCCTACGATGTCTATTCCCACTCGCTCGAAGGGGGTAGTCACCACGGGAAACGGCTGGAGCGGGGCTTTGACTTTCCCCCCGCTCTTCCCGCTGGCTTGACAGGTCGGGCAGGTTTGGCAGTGGTTATGCACATCGTTGCGCATTTTCGGCCAATAGAAATGGGTCACCAGGCGGCTGTAAGTTTTGTCCTGCCCCAGGTGCCCGGCGAGGGGCACATCATGTGCTAAGTTCAGGATGAAGTCTCTGAATCGGAGGGGCACGACCAGTACCCGGCTGGCCCCTAGTTCGGCAATCTTTTGCTCACTGTAGAGAAGGTCGTTGTCCCAATAGACCCAGTGGACCCAATAGACCCAGTGGGACCCCGCGGGGTCTCCCGCGGCTTGAGTAGCGGCTTGCTGTCGGATTTCCTCGAGGGAGGAGCAGGTTTTATGTTCCTGCCGGAATTGTTCGCGGGTGGGGCCACCTTCTTGGCGCCATTGAGCTAGTTCTGGAAGGTGGCCCTGGGGGCTGGGTTCGGGGTCGGCGTCCTCGGGGACGGCGGGCGGTGGAGGTGCGGGCCACTCCGGCTCCTCGGTCGGGGCTTCCTCCGTTGGGGTGGAGGCTCGGGCGGACATGGAGCGGGTGGTCGCACAGACCCACTCGTGAAGGCCTAGCATCCCCAGGTGCTCTCTCCGTTCGACGCCGGCCCAGGGGGAACTTTCCAGGTCGTTCCCAAGGAGGCAGTCCACGGGGGCATCGTCTCGGACAGTCACTTTCAGCATGCCTGACACTCCTCCCCACTCGAAGGGGATGCGGGCCATCTGGCACAAAGTCTCCGAGTTGTCCGCCGACCGGACTGGGCACAGGACGTTAGGAAGGATCTGTTCTGGGGTCACCGGATGGCAGCGGACCGCCGTCACACTGGCTCCAGTGTCCCGGAGGGCTTCGGCCCGGCGTCCATTGATGGTGACCCACTGGCGGTATTTCTGGGTGTTGCCTGGGATCGGGTCTCGGGGGATCAGGTCGTGAGTACCCAGGCATGCTAAGGTCATAGCGGCGGGCTCCCATTCGGCCTGCTCGTGGTTGTTGTCCTCTTCCTCGCTTCTTCCTTCACCCAGGGCGGCGGCCGCGATCTGGCGGTTTGGGGGACCGGTGGTGCCGGGTCGCTGGTTCATTGGGCAGAGAGGGTCTGTCGCTGGCATCTGCGGCACGTAAAATTCAGGCGGGCCCGGGTCTGGCTGGGGGGCCCCCTCTTCTGCCCAGGGATGGCGACGTGGAGGTAGGGGAGGACCCCTGGGGGGCGTCCCGTCCCCGGCTCTGGCCTCCTCCGCCGCCTCGTGGTCGGTGGTTCCCCGGGGATCCCCGGCCGTAGTCTCCCATTGGACTCCGGGGAACTCGGGTGCTCACCCATCTATCCGCCTCGACAGCGAGCTTTCGTGGCTCAGTCAGTTTGCTGTCAAGGAGGTGCTGCCGGAGTTCAATGAAGCAGTTATTGGCCAGATGTTCCCATAAAATGAGGTCGACCAATTGCTGGTAGGTGGTGGCCTGGCAGCCTCTGATCCACCCCTCGAAGGCTCTGCTGTAAAAGTTGACGTACTCCACCCACGTGGTACCAGGGATTTTTTTGCAGTCTCAGAATCGCTGCCAGTACATCTCGGGGGTGAGTCCGTAGCGAATGAGGAGGGCGGTCTTCATGTGCTCGTACGAGGTCATCTCGGTATAAGGGAGCTCCAGTAGGGCGTCTCTCCCTTCGTTGATAAACTTCCCCCACAGGCCGGCGCCCCAGTCCTTGAGGGGTACTCGATGGGCGGTCATGGCGACCTCATAAGCTTTGAACCACTGTTGGATGTCGTCGTTCTTATAGTACTCTTTGACGACATCCTTGGGTATGTGCACCTTCGTGTCCCCCGGGGGAGGTGAGGTCTTGCCTCCGGAGGTGCCGGTCTCGTTTGTCTTGGCCTTAATTTCCAATTCTTTGATGCCGCGCTCGTGCTCGAGCATGAGTTTTTTCTCCTCGAGGTCTCTTTGTCTCCGCCTTTCTTCTAGGTCTCCTTCTAGCCGTAGCTGCTCGAGGGCTAACTTCCTTTCTGCCAGCTGGATCTCTCCTTCTTATCTGAGACGAGCGAGCTCCAACTCGTGGAGCCGGTTCCTATCTCGTTCTCGGGCGTCTTCGTGGGAGAGGCCCGTGTCTGGGTTTGCGGGTCTCCCTCCCGCTGGGTTCGTCTCAGCCTCCGGGCCTCCGTTCGGGCCCGGGTTATCTTCACTCGGGGGTGGCGCGTCGCCGGCGTCCACCCAGGCCTGCAGGGCCGATTTAAAGTCTTCTTTGGTGCTTAAGCCAGTGGTAGCGATGCCTAGGTCTTTGCAGAATTGCTTTAGCTCCTTGTGACTGTAGTCTTCCATTTTCTCTTTCTGGAATTCTGTGCTCATGGTCGTAGTGGGTTTTTCTTGGTAGTGAGTGAATCACTCTCTGTACGATCTGCGTGGGCTCGGATCCCGGCGCCTGCCACCAATGTTAGAAAGGCGACCCCGGGGGAGGCAGAAGATGTCTAGCCGACCTCCCCTAGGTCCACCTCTCCTTCGAGAAGCAGCCGAGCGTTACCGAGAGGCCTCCTGGGTGAGGGTCCTCTCCTAGGATCGTACAGCAGAGTAATCACAACACTACAAATGGACACCACACAGGAGGTCAAATTCGTAAGCTTTTATAGATAATAAAGGTTGCTGGTTCTTGGCAGTATATACAGGCAGATCGAGGGATCCGTAAAGTCTCGTAAAGGGGGGTAAGGTAGCGGGACAGTCTCAACCTGGGTGGAAGAAGGGATACCCTACGCACAGCTCTCAATCCTCGAGCTGGGGGGTTCCGAGAGGTCGGGCCGCAGTAGCGCCAGCAGGCTATCAAGATGGTCTCAGCGAGGTAGGCTGCGGCAGCACCAGCAGGCTCTCAAGATGGTCTCAGCAAGGTAGGCCGCGGCAGCGCCAGCAGGCTCTCAAGATGGTCTCAGCGAGGTAGGCCGCGGCAGCGCCAGCAGGCTCTCAAGATGGTCTCGGGTTACAGGAAGGATGAGTTCATCTGGTGTCGGCCGTGACAGCGTCAGCAGGGCTTCCAGTCCAGGATACAACTCGGGGCTTGCTCCAGGGCTGGCCCAGATATAGGGCTGGAGTCCTTTGATGTCCGGACCCTCGCGCCTGGGGCCGGAGGGGCCGGGATGATGGTGTCCAGACACCCAGCAGGGGGGTGGAGCCAGCGCCCAGGGAGGCCTGAGGGCGATCGATACCAGGCGTCCGGGGACGGCTGGGGACCATCAAAACTCCCCCTTCCTCCGGGATCCGTCGAGTGGCCACTCGACCACCTGGGTGGATCCTGGCGCCTCGATGTCGGGGCTTCTCTTGAGCCGGGGCGAGGGCAGAGGCCACGTGTCCCTGACGTGGAGGTTCCAAGATGGCGTCGGGGAAGGCCTCGTGTTCGGGCGTGATGGGCCTGGGATGGAGCTAGGCCGGTAGTGTTGATCCGGGATGGTAACCGGACCGGCAAGGTTGGTCGTGCAGGGTCGGGCTGGAGGGGCTGCCCGAGGCTGAGTGGAGGGCTGATGTCGTCTGGGGCCCGCCGCGCGGGAGAGGTAGGACCACGCCATGAGGCCGGGTCCAACAATAGCAATATGTACAAATACGTTGATCAGAGCCCAAATCAAAACAATTTTCAACCAACAAATAAGTTGCAAAATCCTTCCACTCATTATTATTTATCTTGTCACTTTTTACATAAAAATCAACTAATCTAGTCTGATGCTTATAATGAGTCCGTCGACAACAAACACAAGAAAAATTAGGCCTTTCACTTGAATTGACTTTAAACTTTATAATTTCATTTTCAAATTTTTATGTACTTAAAATCTCTACATTCTCTTCTACATTACCTTTCATTACTGGATCAATTCCTGCACTAACCTCTTTTTCACCAACGTAACAAAATTCAATTTCATCACAAATGTTTTTGACATCTAATTAAGTTCCATGCAAAAGAGCACGGTTTAACTGTTTTAGTTTAAGTGCTGGACTTTTTGCATAATACAACCTTCTCACTAATTTCCTCACTTTATTATGATGCACTGCTAACATCCTAAAATGGTGAAAAACACTCTGACATACTTTTCTTGAAAGACAAGCCAGTGAATGCCCTTGCAAACCTGTTTTTTCTCTCACTCTACAAGGATCGAACTCTTGTAAAAATTTCATTTTTTTGTCACACTTTTCTTAGTATATGTCCGTAAGAAAGTGCGAAACAAATCAATTGATTCCTGTCGGACACTACAAATACTACTACAATTCCATGTATATACTGGAGCCTTAGGACATCTCCCTAAAACTTCATCAGCTAACACCTCTTCTGTATTTCTAGGCACAATCTCTTCTTTTTTAACCGGACAACCGTCCTTCACCTCATATGCTCGACCACTGGTGTCAACTGCATGTACCAAATCATTATCCTGAAAGTAACTTTCTTCATTAAAAAATGGCTCAGAACTTGAACTATGCTTCCATTCTCCAGAAAAAACATCACAGAAATTAGTTCGATTAATTACTCTCCTCCACTTACATTTTGATTTAAACACATTGATTATCTTATCAAGTGTACGAATTCTATTCATTACTAAACAAAACAATTTATTTTTCACTTTAAATGCTTCATCCACGATCTTAACTATGTTTTTTTCTTGTAAAAAGCTGTCTTTTTTTATACCTTTTTACATTTTTTAATAAATTTAATACAATTCTGTTGTAAAACATTCGTCTACGAATGTCAGAAAATTGTTTGCTTCTTTTATTGCTTTGCAAGATATTGTCTCTTTCTACACGTCTAACATTTTTAGAAGGACATCCTGTTTTTTTAAATTACAGGTGTTTCATTTTTCTTAGTTAAAAAACTTTTTTTTGCTTGACATTTCAATAACTTACTGAGAAAATGTTTACTCTGCTTACCAGGAGCATTTTTTCTTTTTCTCTGAAGATTTTATTTTGGTTGGTTCTTGATTTTCTTTTTCCTTAGACCTTAATTTTCTCTTATAATTTTTTTCTCTTCTTGTTTTGGAAGGCATCTTTTTGTTTGTTTGTACAGATGATTATAATCTGTGGAAAAGAAAAAAATAACGAGATCTATTGCATTTTCAATGCTTGTTTACTTGGTTCCATCAAGAAGGCTTTCAGATGTGTCACACATTTGCCATAAATTCTGATTGTTTGACATTAATGCTGGTCCAGAGATAGTGTAAAGGTTTCATTGGCGTACTTACAAGCCGCTTGCGCAATGTTAGATATAATTTACAAATTAATGTTATATCTTGTTTATGTATAGGTGGCCTGTTTTTAGACTGTAGGTACAGAGAAATAATTTGTGCAGAGACACACATACTGCTTGCAGAGACAGAGATGGTAGATTACATGTAATATCGTGGACGTGTGCCTAAGATCACACCAAATCTATTGCATTTTCAATGCTTGTTTATCTTCCTACCATCAAGAAAGCAGTCAGATGTCTCACACATTTGCCATAAATTTAGAATGTTAGCACTCTAGTTGCTCATTATTTCAAGCTTCACTCACAGTGTGATCTTAGGCAGATTAATTGGATTTTAGATATGATGTACCATGTCTGTCACTGCCAACAGTATGCCTGACACCGAGGGCGAGATCTATTGCATTTTCAATGCTTGTTTACTTTGGTTCCATCAAGAAGGCATTCAGATGTGTCACACGTTTCCCATAAATTCTGAATGTTTGACATTAATGCTGGTCCAGAGATAGTGTAAAGGTTTCATTGGCATACTTACAAGCCGCTTCCGCAATGTTAGATATAATTTACTAATTAATGTTATCTTTTGTTTATATATAGGTGGCCTGTTTTTGGCCTGTAGATACAGAGAAATAATTTGTGCAGAGACACACATACTGATGCAGAGACAGAGATGGTAGATTACATGTAATATCATTAACATGTGCCTAAGATCACACTGTGAGTGAAGCTTGATTTTAAATGGATGTGGGTGTATCAGCTTTAATGTCAAACATTGCGCACGCAGCTTGTAAATATGGCAATGAAACCAATACACAATGTCTGTATCAGCTTTAATGTCAAACATTGCATGCGCAGCTTGTAAATATGCCAATGAAACAAGGCACTATCTCTGTATCAGCTTTAATGTCAAACATTGCGCAGAAGTCTTGTAAATATGTCTCTCTTTATCTTATATTCCATGTCAATTGATACCATTTCTGAAATACTCTATGCATCTCCTATCCCTCTCCATACATTCACTGCTTCCACCCATGCTAAAGGTTGCACAAGGCGCTTCAAAAAAACGAGCATATTTACAAGTCCAATGAAACCATTACACAATTTCTAAACCAGCATTGAATCCAAGCATAAAAAACAATTTATAAAGAAGTCTACCTTATAAACACACAGCAATGTCAAAGATTGCGCACACAGCTTGTAAATATGCTTCTCTTTTTTTGTACATTCTATCTCAATTTATGCCATTAAAAAAAGCTTTAAACATCTCTCACGTCATTTCATATTCTTGTCTGGGTGCATATTTTATTATTCAGCATGCATTTTCTGCTTGTACCCATTTCAAAAATTGCGCAAAAGTCTTGTAAATATGCCCCTCTTTATCTTATATTCCATCTCAATTGATACCATTACTGAAATACTTTATGCATCTCCCACACCATTTCATATGGTTTTCTATCTGCTATTCCTATCCCTCTCCATACATTCACTGCATCCACCCATGCTAAAAGTTGCACAAGGCGCTTAAAAAAAAAGGAGCATATTTACAAGTCCAATGAAACCATTACACACTTTCTAAACCAGCATTGAATCCAAGCATAAAAAACAATTTATAAAGAAGTCTACCTTATAAACACACAGCTAACAATATGGAAAAAGGTAAAAATATAATTCCTTAATTCACACAGACACTCACTATGATACTTGTCAAAAATCTTTAAGCTCTCTATCTTTTTTAAAAGAATCATTACTCACCTTTAAAAATGCTTTGGAAGATGTCAAACAGTGTCAGTCACAGTCAACAGATATTCTTAACCAGAATCTCTGAACAATGCTTCCTTCACTGGAGCCTTTCCATAATGGCACAGATTCTTTCTCATTTCAGAGCCATATTCTTGTACATAGCCAATAAAACATTTTCCCCCACAAATTCAAAACCAAACTGCACATTTTAATTGGTTGTACATTTCAAGACTTTGAAACTCACATAACATTCACCCATCCCCCCAGTGCTCATTCACCAAGTAACCATGGTAACTCCCTCTTAAACCTGCACACAGTTCACAAGTTCAGCATATTAAGTTGCAAAACAATCCTTCAAGGCTGTTTGACCTCTTAATCTACTAGCTAATGAAATGCAATGTTCTTTAACCCTTTCGACGCGTGTGACAAGGTCAGCTTGTCATGGGTGTTACCTGCGCTGCGCATGTGACAAGCTGACCTTGTCACGTAACGAGGGTTTTTGCGAATCGCAGCGCGCAGCGGGAAAACCACTAGCGCACATGCGGTTAAATGACTTTTTCTCAACCATTGAAAATACTTCTTACAAAAAGAAACATGCACCCTAATTTTAAGTGGAGATTTTTAACGAAGCACCAATCATTTCTGGTTATTCAACTGCACTGATTCCCAAGCACTTTTTTTCATAATCAAACTGCCATTTCATTTCCACAACTCATCTAACTAGAAGCGCATCCACCTTCAAAATGACTAAAGTCTGGTTTGTGGGTCATAGCTATGTCCACTGGAGTCAAAATTATGCAGCTAACAGAGGTATTTACAATCTTGATTTACCAAATGTGGACATTGTATGGATTGGACAGAGAGGATTGAGGAGTCACCAATTGATACCATTGGTAAAATCCTTTATGCATTTACCACACCCTGACCTTATAATTGTGCACTGTGGTGGAAATGACTTGGGCACTTTGACTGGGGTAGGTCTGGAAATGCTTTTAAAGGACATCTTTGGGCAATTGATGTCACTTTTTCCAAAAAACTGCCTTGGTATTTTCTAATATATGCCAAAGGCAAAAATGGAACTGGTCCAACCAAATTTGTCCACAGATTGAGAAAGCAAGGAAACATGTAAATAAATCTGTTTCTGCTTACCTCAGAGACTATGGTATGGGTTCCATTTACCACAACAACTTGCGTTACAACATGCAAGACATCTATAGGAGAGTTGGTGTGCATTTTACAGATGAGGGGAATAGAGTTTTCCTCTTGAATATAAGACTCGGCATTGGTACCTACTTGTAGGTACAAAAAACACCCACTTAACACAACAGCTCTTTTCAGAGCTAACTTACCTCTAAACACTCTACATTATTTTTTTACTCTAATTTTTTACACTTTTTTTCCCCGTGGTGCGCTCAGGGTGCGCGTACCGGAGAGCGCACCTGGGAGCGCACCCATCGCCTACCCCGCGAAAATAAAAAATAAAAAATACGTTGTTTTGCCCTTCAAGGTCCTTCTAGGCCCCCCTCAGAAAACCTAGGGGGTCAGGGGGTGTCTACTCTGCCCCCTTTTAATTATTACCCCCTTTATTTTTCATCTCTTGTGTCTCGATTCTACGAGACACAAGATGGCGGACTCTCTGGACTGTTTAGAATGTTGACAGACACCGGACAGCCAATCAGCTTTCCGCTCGCGCACTCCTGTAGCGCGCCGGGTGCGCTCCCCGGTACGCGCACCTGTGAGCGCTCGGAGAGCGCCTATAGATATATATGTGTTTGTGAAGGTAATTTTCATAAAAACCACTGGAGCAATTTTCACCAAACATAGCAAAGCCACATCTGCGTACCAGTCCCTACAATTTTGCCAAGTTTGGCGTAATTCCGTTCTGCGGTTCGGGCTGTAGACTTGTCAGACCGTCCTATGGAAATTCACGTGGGGAAAACACGTTTTGGGACCCCCCTTTTTTCTCAGCCCCCACTTCACGATTCCTTCAAAAACTTTCAGGGAAGGAGCGCAGCGAAGCTGGCCAAAATTTTGGAAAATTACACAAAAATTCCTTAACCGGCGCCAGAGTTATTCCCAATAGAATGTTGCGGATTTCCTATGGTAGCCAATCCTAACTATAACTACCTACTGGCGACCGCCAGTAGGTAATATATATATATATATATATTCACTGAAACAACCATAGGTTTTGCACACCTTATAGTTAGGAAGTAGCATTTACAAAACCTTCGAAATTCATTGAAAAAACCATAGGTTTGACACATGTTATAGTTAGCTGGACATTTCACTCATATAAAACAATTGAAATTCCCCCGTTATAGTTAGTTTAGCTAACTATAACTCGCGCGCCCGCAATGCACTGCTGATGACGTCACATATTACATCACTCATGACATGGTCAGTGACATCACTCATGACATCACTGATGACATCTCAAACCACTAGATGTGGTTGCCACCTCCAACCACATTTTGCATGTGGTTGGATTTATTTATTTATTTATTTATTTATAGAGTTTTGTATAGCGCGAACAAGACCCGTGGGTATCAGAGCGCTGAACATAAAAAGATTACAGAAGTGACAATTATCACACCAATTATAACAACAAACAGTTGTGAGGTAGAAGCGGTATGGTACAAGGTGACTAGATAAAAGGCATTGAGAGGTGCATTAGTCTCAGCTTGTGTCATAGTCATATCTTCAAGCTCGTTGAAGTAGGGTTACATAACATTATCAATACACATATTTATATAATTAGCAGTTAACAGTTGCATAGGTTTAGCTTGTCATAGTAGTCATAAATATAATAAAGTGAGGTAGAGGTTATATAGTTTGAGCTGTGAGATACAGTGTATAAGCTCCCAAATATATGAGGTAGCAGTATAGGGCGTAGCCGAGGCTTGGACGGGAGTCTTTCATTTATTTGATATTGAATTTCAAATTATTCAAATTATTCATGATGAGTATCCCCTCTTTGGAGTAAATGTTCAAATCAATCAATGGTCTGTAGTTTTCTCTACGTGGGGTATTTACTCATCAAGTGGCTCTTTAGTTCCCGTTTGAAAGTTACCGTACTTTGAATCTTCCTGATGTTTGGAGGGAGTGAATTCCAGACTCTGGGTGCAGCTCCGGAGAAGGCTCGATCATAGGTCCTTTTCTTACGGAAGAAGGCCGGCCGCAATAGCAGCTCATTAGCGCTTCTGCTTGGTCTGTTGCCTCCCGAAAGTTTAATTTTCTTGGCTAGATATCTAGGCATGTTGTAGTGAACCGCTTTGTGGGTAATACAGGCCATTTTCATTTGAATTCTGGCCTCATACGGTAGCCAGTTTAGGGATTTCAGGTGGGGCGATATATGATCGAATTTCTTCGTTCCCGTGATGAGTCTTGCCGCTGGATGTGGGGACGCCTACTTTGCATGTCATTAGCGACGTTTCTTGCTGACATGCAAAGTTGGCTTGTGGCAGGCGTTGCAATGCCCTTTTTAATAAGGCGCTGTAAGTATCGCCGCTGTATCGGCGAATTGTGCCGAGAAAGCGGCGATACTTCAGGTTGTTAATATCATCTTTCTTTTGAATGAATGTGTAGTGTATAAATGAGTAAATGAAATTAATGACAAAAATGTAGTAAGGGACTGAGCAAATGACTGAGGTAAAGGAAGTATATTGACTGCCAATTGCGTATATGCCGATAAGGACTCGCAAATCTTTTATAACAGTTCTGGCGTCAGCCGAGCGCTGGTGTCTGCATTTTTAAGTGAATCTAGTTTTAAACATTTAATGGGACACATTTTTCCAGTTGGATTTTTGCGTATAGATAGCCTTATGCTATCTAAAAGAATGGTCCTGGCAATACTCCGGTCGGTTCGCCACTGCAATCTCTGTTGCACTTTGGACAGCCCATTGCAAATTTGTAATGTTGCAGGCTCATCCCCGGCCCCAGTATTCTGATTGTAATTCTTTCTGCGATTCCTTGATCTCTTTGTGCCTTAGACCTTCACCCATGTGTGCGTCTGCTATTAATAAGACTCTCCTGTTCGTGTTTGGAATTACTCTATCCCCCACTCCAGGGATTCGAGCAAAAGTAACGGAGTTTGCATCTATTATGTATGTATAATTGAGTGGATAGTTCACAGGTAGTGCTGCACAGTCGCCTTTTGAAGACGTTTTTACTGCTAGCATGGTTTCCCGTCTATGTATTTTTTTGAACGCTTTTTTGTGGCTATGGAAGCCGGTTGAGCTGCTTCCGCTGTGGCTCGATAAGCCAATGAATTCCCTGCAACGTGAACGCCATCACGTTGATGACTCAGTGCGTGTATCACGTGAGTCTTCTGTAGTTCTTTCTGCAAAATAACTACCTGTTCCCAAAGCTTCTTATGCTTTATTGTCGCACCTGTGTCCTCTTTGTAATCGTTTTGAACCCAGTTCTGCATGTCATTATTGTAAGACTTGACGAAGTAATGCGAATCGCACACTAATAGTGTGGGGAATTCGCGATCGGCATTTTCGAGCGCCATCTTTAAAAATCTTATTTCAGCTCGCTGAGTTGAGCAGTTTCTGAGTGATTCAGTTTTGGTAATCATTAGTCTGAATTTACCAGAGCGCCAGCGACCTTTAAGAATCGCGCATGCTGCGTTGTAGGATTTTTTCTCTACATCGTAATGTTGTGTAAATCTATCCATGTAGATTACACATGTGTACTGTTCGAGAGGCAGAATTTCGATTGGCAGAGGATATTCTTCTTCGTATTCTAGATCTTTCAGTTTTTTCATTTTCTGGTCAAAATAGTATTTCACGTCTTCTGCAGCAAGAGCATTTTCCCATTGTATCCATTTTGGATTTAATGCCACTGTTTTTAGATTGACTGGGCTTGTTAACGCCTCAAAGGCAGATTCTGCTGTTAAAACAGTTATCCTTCTGCCTTGGGCTAGGGCTCTTTCTTTTGCTACAGCAGTTTGAACCGCATTTACAATATTTTCAGTAAGACTGAATTTCATTTCAGCTTGTGTGTACAGATGTGATTTGTAAGCTATAGGTACCGTTTTTCCCTCATTAGAGGTCAGGTACGTGAATCCGCATCTTCCTGGGATGACTCGGATTACATGGTTGCATATGTTTTCGCGTATTTGCAATTTTGTTTTGGTTAACATGTCTGTTTGCAATGATCTTAAGATTTATGTGTGTTTTTGAGTCAAATTGATTGGTTTGAAATCAGGTTTTATTAATTCATAGAGAGGTTTAACCCTCTCCGCATAATTTAGAATATAAGTTCTTCTGAAATTCAGGAAACCTAGTATTGATTGTAAGTTCTTCAGCGTTTTTGTGCTTGGAGTACAGCGCACTTCTCTAAGAAGTTGTTTGCTAGGCTTTTGCCTTCACTTGATAATTCATATCTTAAAAATAGAACAGCTAGAGGGGCAATTTGTGACTTTTTAAAGTTGAATTTGTAACCCTCAGCTGCGAACCCAAGTATTATGGTGTTCACTCTTTTCAAGTGAGTATCCAGGTCATCATCTGTGAGATAGATGTCATCGACATAAGATAATGCCTCATCATCATATATTTGTAGTAACTCTGTTACCCTTGCTGAGAATAATCCTGGGCTATTCTTGAATCCCTGTGGGATCGACAGAATTTTTTTTGTGACCCCATTATTGAGAAAGCGGTCAAATACCTGCTTTCAGGTGCAATGTTTTGACAAAAGAATCCATTAGAGATGTCTAATGTCGTTTTGTATTTTTTGCGCACAATGTTATTCATTAGTGCTGCACTGTGTGAATTTTGCACTGTAAATGTTTTGCAACATGAGTTAAGATGTCTGTAGTCCAATACTAAACGATATGAATCGTCTGGTTTGGAGGCAGGAAACAAAGGATTGTTCATTTGTGAGGTGCATGTTTCAATCACCCCCTGGTATTCAAGTTGATCTAAGATTTCCCTGACTTGTTTTTTAGCTTCTTGCTTAATTGGGTACTGCCTTTGTGCAGTTGGTTGACATTTTAACTGGATGTTGTGAGGAGGAGAGTCCTCATCCCATCCTACATGATTTTTATATAATGCAGGAGCTTGGGCTACTGCCCATTTTCTTGCAAGTGTATATTTTCTATGAATTGGAATATGATTTGAGAAGGCAGGCCTAATCATTTCTTCGCCATGAGGGCACTCCATGACAAACTCTGGTGGCCAGTCTTTCTCAGCTAAAACAATGTCATAGCCTTTCGAAAGGTTATTCCCAAAAGAGACCCCTTACTTTCCTAGTCTTATCTCCCTCTATACGTAATGTTATTTTGTATATTTTATGAGGTTTCCTAACTCTGGTATCTGCAGTTTCCACCTGAATGTATTCATTCGTGTCCACTGTCTCCAGAAGATTCATCAGGATCTTGAGAGCTATGGTCACTTCTGCTGCGCTGTCTAGCATTGTCTGGGCCCACTCTCCGTTTTTCAGTTGTGCCCTCAGTATCCTCGGCATGTTTAATTATTTTAATACTTGCTACCTTCTTTCTTGGAAATTGTAATTTTTTTACTTTGATGAGCAGGTTCCTTGTCTTTGGACTTGACGTGCTCTTCCCTGTGTTCTGACCGTCCTCTTCTTTCCGATTTCTGCGCGGAAGTCTGAAAAGATCGAGAGGGACGGGTATCAATATCTTGATATCTATCAGGTTTTTTCAGATTATCCCTATTTCTAAGGTTGTATCTTTTCTCAGAGGGCTCCCTCTAGGGAGACTTGTTTCCTCGGTCAGGAGATCTTTCTTTGGACTGGAATCTTTTTTCTTTGGGAGTGGATTGTTTATTACCATCCCAACTCTTTTTTGGAGTATTTAGATTATTTTTAATAACAGTTATTTCAGGATTTTCAGTTAGTTGGGGTTTTACTGGCTTCCCACCCAAACTATCTCTTCCTAGTTCTTCATAGGATTTTTCTATGATTCTGGCAAGTTCAAATGGTTTTTCTGCTATATCTGTTTCTTTCAATTTCTGGAGGTGATTTATATCCTCCATTGCCAATTGAACTAACTCTCTATATGCCTTTGTTAATTGTTTTATTTTAACTAAGAGTTCTTCGCTTGACATTTTATCAATGTCTTGATGTGGTGTGTAGCGGGTTAGAACTGGCCACTTTGCTCCTGGTCTACTTAGTGGATAGAGCCTGGTGATGTGAATTTGATGTTTTAGGACGCCTTTAAACCAGAGCAGGTGCTCTTGGTAATTTAATGGGATTTCAACATCCTCGAAAGGAGTGTATACATCCGGAGGTTCCTCTATTTTGTAATAGTGGAATTCGTGTGTTACAGCGTTTGCTGCTGGAAAGTTTATCCATGAATAGAATACCTCTGTCTGCCGATATTCATGGGCCTCTACCACGAATATGACTGTACCACCTCGTGATGTCAGTCCATTTTCTATAAGTTTAAGAGTTATAGTTCTTCTTATGTTTGCCGGGATGATAATTGCATCCGGGTCATTCTGTTGGAGAGTTGTGTCATCTGCTACGAGTTGAGCTGCTACTCTAGCTCTCTCCGCTTTATCCTCACTTTCCGTCATTTTTACTAACAGAAAGGTTTTTGTTGCAGATCAAGTTTTAAGGAAACAAAGATTAGGTGCACAATATTTTGGAACACTGTATCCTTCAATGTTGACTAAACCAAAAACCATACATAGGAATCTCTTCCTACTAAGTTCCGGCGGATTTTAACCTTTTACCCACTCCAGACGTCTATTGGAGTTTTTATGGGAAAAAGGGTCTGTGTGAAAAAGCACGACTGAGTTACTCTCACGTCTTGCGTTAGATTTATCGCCTTACCAAATGTTGGGCGCCATGTAGTGTAGTTCCTATATTCCCAATAGGCTCTGCGCATTGGAATAATATAAACAGCAGTGTAGACGTAGGACTGAGGTCACCAAGGTCTCTACTGACTATATTAGACTTAAGGTTTGCCAGCTAGCTCAGACTTTCTCGAATAAACGAGGAGGTGTTAAACCTCCCTGGATAGACAAGAAGGGATTAGCTTCTGACAACCATACAACATGACAACTTTGCTCTCTCAGAATAAGAGTGTATCTCTAGAGTCGTGTGAAAACAATAGACAGCTATTTCACTCAGTCAATTGTGCATACTTAGTTTCACCAGAGTGCAGAGAAATAGAGAGACAGGCATTTTCAATAAAAGGTGTTATTTTATTGAGCAGTCTTCTTTCTCATGCAAGAGAAATGAATTGCCATAATTGCAATACTTAATGTAAAGTAAAGTGCGTACAGTAAAAGGAGTATTATGAAATAATACTGTAAAAGCATTAATATGGTTTCTTAGCCATAAGACACTTTAAAATTGATAAAATATATACATACATATATACATTGACTAACGTACTCAACTGGTGCTTCTAAATACGTCTACCCCGGTGTACCTGACCTAAGCCTAATACATGGGAAGGAGTAAGTAGGTAGCAGTTTAAGTTAAGTTGGTTTTGCCAATAATCTGAATCAAGAATTCTCTTTAAGGGTTTAGTCAGCTCCGTACCTTGGTAATAGAAAGCAGGAGGTCTGGTATCTCTCTCTCTCAGGACTCGATATCCCAGCAACATGAGAACACCAAAGCTGGATTTCTCGGCAGGAGAAAAGACAGCGTCTCTCTCAGTGCGTCAAAAAGGAGGGGCGGCGTCTGTGGGCTCTCGCATCAGCTGGACTCTCGGGCAAGTAGATAGCCACTCTGCCCCAAAACCACCACTGTGTGTTTGCTTAAGGCAACGTTGGTATATTTATACCTGAAAGGTGCCGGGTTTGACGTAAGGTGGGACATAAGACGTCAATAAAGATGTCACTAAGAACTAGCCGTTCTTACAGTGCTCACAGGAGTTCTATGACAAATCAAAACAAAAGTCATGGGGATTTCCCATGTTGCTGGAGGTTTGGTTTGTTTAGAGAACTCGTTGTACTTTCTAGGGTCCGGGGAAGTAGCCTTGCTTAATGTGGACGGCATGGGCTACCACTAATATGGATATGATTCCTATGCCTTTATGAGGATATTATTTATTATAACCACACAAGGGCATAAAATATGAATATCAAATTAGGATCCTTGATAGAAATACAATAGTAGGGGAATGTGTTAAGGAGATTGATAAAATAAGGGAAGGACACTAAGAGAAACAGAGTGATGAAGGGTAAGTGAAATAAGGTTAACGGGGCAGAAACAGGGAAAGACTGTAAGGGACGGATAAACAGAAATAAAGTACGGTAAGGAGAGTGAAGTATAGATTAAAGTATGGGAAATGAGGATAAGTGATGGGAGTAAAGGAACAAGGATTAAGGTAGGATAATAGAAGTGCATTAAGGTTGAGGATACAGATGTGATAGAGGGTGGATAAAGGTGACTGAGCATGAGACAACGGGAGTAAGAAAGTGAAGAGATACAGGGAGTAAGGAAATAGTGACAGAAAAGGACTCAGGGAAAGAGCAAAGAAAGGTAAATGACAACATGTGGATGAGTTAAAGGGAGTGAGCGTAAGAGAAGGGCACTGACAAAGAAAGGGGATCAAAGGAGTAAGGGTAAGACAGAGGGAGTGAGGGAAGTATCGGGACAAAGAGAAATAAAAAACGAATGAAAAAGTTGTTGTTATTAGTCGTACTTACCTTATAAATGTAATATCTGTGGAAGACAATAAACAAATCAGTTATAATAAATGTTTCTGAATACAATATAACAAAACAACTTGTACAATATGTTATTTGGTTTATTTTTGCTGTTCTCAGAATATATTGATTTTCTCTATAAGCAGTGAGTTCAATACTACTCATCATATGACAGCAGGCAAAAAAAACCACAATAAAAATGATTGTGTTTAAAAAACCCATACAACATTTGAAAACATAATGTAAATATTTGAAAAAAACATGTTTTAAATGTTTTTCTCTAATTCGCAATTTCTTATGTAAGAACACTACATCTTCAACAATCACAAAGTAATAAAACAATATCACTTATTTTTAAATACCTCTCAATAAACTTCCGTACAAGCATGTTCAAACAACATTCATCTCAAGCAGTCAATTTGTTCTCTCATACTTTTCCGCGTGGCCAAATAGTATGAGTAAAGTTCTTATTTCCCAAATTACTTAATTGTACTCTTAACCATTCTTTTCCTGAGCTTTAGAATCAAATGTTGCAACGTGTTCTGTACCATCAAACATTACTTAAACCTGTACCTGATACTTTCACTATGACAAATACAAATGTCATCTTTAAATTTGGTCACCGTCACTCACATGATACTTCTGAACAACAGAATATCTTTTCTTAACAGCAGTAATCTTCCTACACCAACTAATTTTACTGAAATTTGGGTTGCAAAAACACCAGATAAGAATTTGGTAAGTCGAAAGGCAAATGCTTCTTAAAAGTCAATTGACTATCATTGCAGTGTGTCCACCCTGTTGGAGATTTCAAATAAGCTGTGTAATGTCCTGATGTTGTTGAAGGACCTTCATGAAAGATAATTGCTACAGTTACAAAAGTTCTTCTAGAAATTGATATTTGAGAAGCCACAAAATTTTTTATTGAAGTTGTCAATTTTGTTCCATCAGCTCTGCATCGTTGGAACATTAAAATTACATACTGTCCATATCTTTGGATAAATAATGTTGATAACATTTCTGAGTTACATCGAGAACAGACCATGTTTTGATGCGCATCTCCAACTAGACTATGGAAAGACACTGCTTTACAATCTGGTAATGTTAAATATATAAATCTTTCAGTGTGTATGTCAGTACTACTTAAAAATGAACAATTGTCGCAGTTATGTTGCCATTTATAAGAAAGGCCAAAAAGACTATCAATATCTACACCTTCATCTTCTAAAACTGTAAGCATATACATAATAAATTCCTGACAATCTTGCTGAATATTCTGAGAAAATTGATTTAGTCCAGCACATATGTCTAAAACATTTCGAAGTTCTGAAACACTTGCTATTTCACTATTATCACTGCTACATTTTTCAAACACAGAATTTAATGAACAACATTAACCACTACATTTGCATAGCAGTTGACACCAGAACTGTTTTAAAATTTAAATCCAACAATCTCTTCAGTGGTAACCTTTTTCTTTCTGCTACCAATCACAGGTTCATCTATTTTTTTTCGTTTCTCTACTACTTCACTACATTTTTCCTCATATCTCCTTTTTCAACCTACCACACACTTTTCAATTAAAGGATATTGAGGTAAACTTGGAGCATATTCTCTTCTTAACCTGTTATACTCCTTCATACAATTTAGATCTGCACTAATCTTTGTCTCATCAAAATCAATTAGATACAGTGCAGATAAAGTTCTAACTCGAGATAAAGCAACATAGGCCATACCCTCTTTGAACACAGAACTTCCAATATTTACCAAAGCACTATCTACACTTAAACCTTGAGATTTATGAATAGTCACTGCATATGCCAAACAAATAGGAAATTGTTTGCGACGGACATATAAGTCTTTCACAAGCGAAAATCGAGTTGAACAACGACTGAATTGTTGAACTTCCTCAATTCCATCAAATTTGATTCTTAAAAACTCAATCTCATCTCTATGTGGGTAATTCGCAAAACCAACAACATTACCCATTGCTCCATTCACCAAACCTCTTTCCACATGTAAATTTCTCCGTAAAATAATCCGACAATTTAAACATACATACAGATTCTTTTCTAAGCCAGCAGTTTTAGATATTTTTTCTGTAGAGAATCCAATTTTAACTCCAACCTTTCTGACAAAATAATAGCACTTCCTTCATGCTCTATTCTATCTTTAGCTTCCAGTTTCTTAATTTCTAACTTCAACATTTTTTCATTGAACATTGAACATTCTTGTAGAGTTGGCATCAAGCATATAACTGACTTATCTTCTGCCTCTTTAGTATATATTTTCTCGGCCACATTATTTTCATTTGGAAACAAATTGGAAAGTAATCGTGTTTGTAAAGTTTCTTTCGCATGTTCACTTAGTTTTCCAATTCTTATATCTTGAAGAATATTTCCATATTTAGCATCCTTTGCCTGTCGCATATTTTGAATCAGTTCTGTATATTTGAAATGTGACCATATATTAATATTTCCAATACTTCCCAGGCACTTTCTGGTGTCTTCATGTGTAACAGTTTTAAATATAGGTTGTCCTTTTACAGGAGTCAGCTGCAGTAGATCTCCAAAAACTATGACACGTTTGCCTCCAAATAACACATCATACTCTGTTTTAAGAATCTGTTGCATTCTTAAATGCACAAAAGCAAGCATTACATTTGATACCATGCTTACCTCATCAATAATGAGAAGTTTCCTTTTTTTTAGGACTCTAGAAACTTCACAACAAGCTTCTCCAGATAGCTTGTGGTACTGTAATTTATTTTCATGTTCAACTGGCAGCATCAATAAACGATGTAAAGTAATCCCTTTAATGTTGTGTGCTGCCAACCCAGAGGCTTAAAGCCTTCTTTTTCAATCAACCGGTTTCCCAAGACACAGAGGCTACAGGATTAAGGAATAAATCTAAATTCATTCCGTTTCGGAACATTCCGAAACAGATACAAGCGTTTGAGCAAATTATGCTCTCTTCTATCAACAAAATGGAAAGAACTAAGAAATATATGCCTCCCAACATCAGCAAGGGACAACTGCAGGCAATACAAAGCCTCAAAGAAGATCCCTCCCTTGTAATAAAACAGGCTGACAAGGGCGGAGCCGTTGTCATCTGGCCCCGCGAGAAATATATCACTGAGGGACTCAAACAGGTCAATAACACCACATGGTATAGAGCTTTAAAGAAAGATCCCACAAGGCAGATCCAGGCAATGATTACCAAAGTTTTAACACAGGGCAGGGACGAAGGTTTTTTGGGCAGTAAGGAATTTGAATTTTTAAACAAAAAGTTCCCGAGAATACCGGTTTTATACTTACTGCCCAAGATACATAAGAACCTTGCCGAGCCACCTGGACGCCCGATCGTTTCGGGTTGTGACTCGTGTTTGGAGCCAATATCCAAATACGTGGATTTTTTCTTAAAGCCCTTTTTGACGGAGGTAAAATCGTATCTCAGAGATACTACAGAATTTTTATTAAAGGTGGAAGGAACCATGTTTGATTCTTCCATGAACATAATGGCGACTATGGACGTTACGTCCCTTTACACACAAATCCCTCAGGAAGAAGCCTTGGAGGTGATTGAGTTGTATTTAGACAAAAGGGAAAAGCCACACAGGGTGCCAACTGCATTTATTTTGAAACTTGCAGCCATAGCATTACAGAAAAACGACTTTACATTCAATGACCGGTTCTATATGCAAATCAAGGGCACTGCCATGGGTTGTCCTTATGCCCCAGAAATGGCAGTGCTCTATATGGCACAGTATGAGACCAGGTTTGTAGAGAACAATAACCCATACAAGGAAAATCTTATCCAATGGTGGCGTTACATAGATGACGTCTGGCTCCTGTGGCAGGGGAGCCAGACCGAGCTCTTGGCGTTCCATGAATGGATCAATAATAGACATAGGGACATCAAGTTCTCTATTGAGACAAGCACCACGAGAATGACGTTCCTAGACGTTGAGGTTACCTGCGAGGACGGCAAATTGCAAACATCTCTATATAAGAAACCGACGGATAAGAATACCATCTTACATCACAAAAGTTACCACCCCAGAAGCTTGAAGGCCAACTTGCCCTACGGACAAATGTTGCGTATCCGGAGAAATTGCTCCGAGATAAAAGACTATGATTACCACGCCCAGGTATTCTGTAACGAGATGATCCATAGAGGGTACCCAAGGAAGCTTTTAAAGCATTCCTACAAAAGGGCCAGATTTACCCCTCGGGAAACCCTATTGCAAACTAAAGAGAAAAGAGAAGTAGATCGACCTGTATGTGTTACCACCTTTGGGCCAGATACCCACAAGCTCAGACAAGTGGTATTGAAAAACTGGCATCTTCTGGAGGACCTGGAATGCCCGTTCCCTCGCCCCATTTTCGCATACAAAAAGAATCAGAGTTTGGGACAAAAAATGGTGAGAGCTGATCTCCTGAAGCCCCAACCAAAACATGACCTCCTTGCGTTATGGGATTTGAAACCAATAGAAGGGCACCACAAGTGCGGTAATTGTGTTTCATGTGGCAGCACCATTGAAGGAACTGAGTTTCAACATCAAGGAGTAAAATGGAAACATCTCGGCTTCTCGAATTGCAAAACTAAAAATGTCATTTATGTTATCATTTGCCCTTGTCTTAAAATCTACATAGGCAAAACAAATCAGCAGGTCAACCTCCGAATATGCCAACACAGATCTAGGATAAAAAAGAAAATACTGACAGCCCCTATGGTGGAACATTTTGTGGAAATGTCCCACAATGAAAATGATTTCAGATGGTCTGTACTACATACAATGAGCAATGTACAGCGACCGACATTGACAGGATGCTTCTTGAGAAAGAAGCATACCTCATCCTGAAATTTAACTGCATAACAACTGGTTTAAATAATATGTCTGAATTACCCCGTATTTTCAGGGCCAGAATGGGCGGACGCTCATTTAGGTACTTAGCCCCCAAACACTGGAATGCTCTACCACTGAACCTTAGGATGGAGCCTTCTGAAACAGGATTCCGGAGGAAATTAAAAACACTCATTTTCCCCATTTCATAAACCCCCTGCCCAATAACATCGGTCCTCTGTAGAATTTATCAGTGATTAGCACGGGGACACACTGTTCTTTGTGTAGCCAGGCGCTCTATAAATGATTTATTATTATTAATTGTCAAGAATTTGAGTCTTGGAGCCATACTGTCTGTCTACCTATGCTTTTGCTGCAATGAGTTGTAAGCCAATGTGCAACAACGGCTTCCTAAATTAGTATACATAAAACAGTGCGATTCCCACCTATTCCATAACATCACCAATTGAGACATCCCCCCCTTGCCCCTTCAATTTTATACAGGGACACAATCACTATGCGCTTTCACATCTCGAATTGACTTTGATTCCCATAATGCATCAATACTAAGAGCAGTGTTTTTATACTCCCGCAAAATGGCCGCTCGCTTCACAAACGAGCCGAGAGTGATCGAGTGACACCGGCTTAATGTACTAGAAGCAGAACACGCTATGAGGTAAAGTGATTCACACGGCTGTTCCGGCCGCGATCACATTTTTGTAAACCCCTGAATCATGAGGTTTCTAAGACCATGTTTCTCTTTCACAGAGAACGACTATTTTGGGAATTAGCTTGACGAAATACGAGCTTAACACTCGCGCAGCCCCGGACGGGGCGGCAGACGGGGGCCAGTTTGGGCGCCTCGTTCCACATTGACAGAGGTATGTGAACACTCGAACTTGTTCATGTAAAGGGAATTGCCTCATAAATAACGCGCGCTTGAAACTCCTTGTGTCCTCACAAGCGTTTTATTCAATTAGGTTAACGTGGGCAATTTTGAAAAAAGGAAGCACTGGATATTAATCACCACAGTGGAGCCGCTGACAGGTATGAAGGGCAAAACATCTCCATGTGCCTTTTGTATAATTCCAGTAAATTACACAAGATTGCTAAAAGCACGTTATGTGTTGTTTTAATAGGATTACACCACATAAGGAATAAATAGATAATCCTCCGCTCCTTCTTTTTCTGCAAGTCTGATCTGATTAAGGTACGATTTCATCAGTCTTTCCGTCAATTTGTTATATGCTGTTTTAGCCATCCCTACAATTTTGAATGAATTATTGTTCATTTGTTGATCCTCTCCATATTCAAAGAAGATTGCTCTATTTGCGACCTGAAGTAAGGATTGTGTCCAATCACAGAAGTCAAAATAGGTCATCTATATGTGACCATACAGGTACAATTGCATCATATTCAAATGGCCAGTGTTACAAAAGAGGCGATTAGGTTTTCTTTTAAAACTCCGTCTTTTGCATCCCAACAGATAAATAACTGAACAATAACAGAGCCCTGATGATGGTTTGGGAACTAACAGCCCGAACTTGAAACGCGTCGGCAAAGCTTACCAAGAGCCAGCTTTTAACATTCAATGTTTCTTTTTGATAAATTGATACATCTATTGTTACTCTTGGGCAAAATTCATCATGAGCCAGCCTTAGCATACAGTGTCTTTTTCGATAAATCGGTATATTCACTGTTCCTTTTGTTATGAATCAGCTATTTCAAGGAGAGCAGAAATAGTTTAAGAATTTGCATTGTTTTTTGGATGTATTGTTGACATTAATGTTTTCTTTTTTTTTTTGTAATATGTTTCATGGTAATTGTTTATTCAGTAAGATTGTATGTAATTCTTTGTATTGTGTTTTTCTCTGCCATGAGGAATAATTTTTGTATAAAAATACATGATTGAAGGGTATAAATAAAAATACCGGATCAGATATAATTGAATTTTTTATTTGGTCACAACTGAGATCAGTATATAAGTAAATTGAGAAGGGGGCACTTTTTGTGTAGAATAGTTAATATAAGGTCCAGCCCTCACTCATCCCCACTAATGACCTATCTCCCCTATTTTTGTGCCAAGCCAGTTGGAGCAGTAACAACACAAGAGACTGATGACTCAGTTATTTGCTGTAGATATGTGGCAATTCCTTTAATTAGAAAACTTTTACCAATTCCACCTTCTCCACTCACATATAGTCGTACAGGTTGAAATGACATACATGAGCATTCTTTTTTCTCATAACGAAAACCATGCTCAATCTGCTCTGTCACTTTATCATATATTTGTTTTTGCTCAAGATTAAGTTGTTTTTCCAATTTTTCTAAGTTTATTACATCCTCTTGAGCTTGTTCCATTGCTCTTTCCACCTCATCCATGGCATTGGCTGCTTCATTTTGGATAATTGGTTGTCCTAGTGGATCTTGACTCAACGAAGCAGAACCTTGATAATCTTGAGAACTGTCTCTAGCAATTTCTGCTGCAATTGTTGCTTCTTCCTCTATTTCATCGTTTAACATTTGCAGATAATTACTAAAAATAGGACATTCTATACTATTTTTAGATGCGTTGAACAAATCTTCATAACTGTCAAAGTCACCAAGTATTTCCTCTTCTTTACGCCATGGTTTAAATAGTTGCAAAAGAGCTAAGTAGTAAAATTCTCTTTTGTCAGGAGTTTTGGAACTCAGTTTTCGGTGATTAATCAAATGTCCTTTTCTTTGTTTCACCAGATATCCTTTATATCCAATCACAGCATATACACCTTTATCAATATTCTCTTTAATATTGCTTTTAAAAGTGTAGTTTTGTAGTATTCCATACAGACAAATGTTTGCAAGCAGATTTCTTCAATTTGGATAGTATGTATCCAACATGTTTGTCTTCAGAATGTCTGTACTGTTTGGTTCTTTCTCTGCTAAATATTCAATTTCTTGAACAGGTTTAAAAACTCGATTTCGTGTTCCTGCAAGACCTAAACTCACCCACAGTATTTTTCTAGATTTTGCATAAAGACTTGCTGATGATAATCGATCACAACATTCATATGCTCCAATTTCTCGATGAGATAACATCTTCAAACTGTAGGTATACAATTTCTTACTTAGGCTCTTTACATGAGAAATGTCTTCCCACATATCCTTAAGTTCCGTCTTTTCAGATTTGGTGATGTAAGATGTTACATATCGAGCCACAGCAATAGAGTTGTCTGCAACATATTGAATATCCATGTTAGCATTCCACATGGACAAAATGACTGGGTTATAGTCATTTATGTATTTGGACTCTTCACTTCTTCTTAAATTGTAGGTTTTTTTTGGTGATCTTCTTGTGATAGTATGTCGCAAAGATGACATAAAATTGTTCACTCTTCCTTTTGAAATTATTGGTCGTGGAAATCCAAAACGACATTTGGTATAGAATTTATCATTTGATTTGAATTTTCGCCGACAATATTTGCCACAACGATGGCTTTGAAATCGTAACACTTTTCCTCTTAAGTCCTTATCAGTTGTACTTTTTGGTATATCACATGTTGCATATTCTTCAATGAAAGATAGTACAGTGTCATCTGAGTCTGTTCCAAATTTGGGAGCATCTTTGAGTCATAATAGCATATGAATATGAGGAGCACCTCTCGCTTGATACTCTTTTCTCCAAAAGAAATCCAGAACTTCGCCAAGAGGAGTTTTTTTTTTGTTTGTCATAAAATACATCATAGCTTCAAATCTATGATTAAAATACCTGCAAACATTAACTGGATCCAAAGAGCACAGTTCTCCAGGTGTCTTGTACTCTATATGTTCTATGTTTGCATTTGCCTCCCGAAGAAATTTAAGTAAATCTTCCCAAGCATACTCAGCACAGTTTAGAGTTAAAAACCATGTAAGTGCTCCTAAGTTTCTTAGCATGCAATTCAAATCTCCATGACAACGGTACCAATACTCATTAGTACCACGCTGACATGCCATTAGATTAATTAGGTGAGAATCCAAAACAGTGTCTTTCTGTTGCACTTTATCCATACATTCCTTTGCTGAAACATTTTGCAGATGTACTCCACTTTTTAGGATATTGTTCACTGCATAAGAAAGTCCAGATAAGTCACTCTCAAACAGAAGATGAAACAAATATGGAATACATTGACGGAATCTCGTATCTTCTGCATATAATCTTGTTGCCCGGTATTCAGATGCAGGAATCTGCATAGGTTGGTGATCATATCATGCACCTTGACCTGTTGGAAATAACTGAGGAAAACAACGAGCTTCCAAGCTTTCTTCCCATACACTAATGGTTTTTTCATCTTAAATAATTCAATAGCATTCCCCATTGCTTCTTTGGAATGCAGTGGATGAACACTGTAATGTTCATAAATTTCTTCACTTCTGGACACATCCACTTTTTCAATTTGTCCAACAGACAAATCATTATCCTCATCTTCATTTATTTCCTCTTCTCCTACAAATCTTCTTAAAATCTAACTCAGATCCATGCAAAAGAGCAGTATTTAACTGTTTAAGTTTAAGTGCTGGACGTTTTGCATAATACAACTTTCTCACTAATTTCCTCATTTTGGTATAATGCACTGCTAACATCCTGAAATGATGAAAATCACTCTGACATATTTTTTTAGACAAGCCAGAGAATGCCCTTACAGACCTGTTTTTTCTCTCACTCTACAACGGTCTAAGTCTTGCAACATTCTAATCTTTTTTTTTAGACTTTCCTTAGTATACTTACATAAGAAATTGCGAAAAAAATCAATTGAATCCTGTTGTACACTGCAAATACTACTACAATTCCAAGTGTACAGCGGACCCTTAGGACGTCTCCCTAAAACTTCATCAGCTATCACCTATTCTGCATTTCTAAGTCCAATTTTCTCTTTTTCAATAGGACAACCATCCTTCACCTCATATGATCTACCACTGGTGTCAACTGCATACAACAATTCATTACTTTGAAAGTAACTCTTTTCATTAAAGAATGGCTCAGAACTTGAAGTATGCATCCATTTTCCAGAAAAACCTTTACAAAAATTACTTCTATTTATTTGTCTTTTCCATTTACGCTTTTAAAACTTTGATTGCCTTATTCAGTGTATTTATTCTATTAATTACTAAAATAAATAACTTCTTTTTTGTCTCAAACGCGTGTTCCACAATATCCTCAATATATATTTTTTTCTTATAAAAAGCAGATTTCCTTTTACAAATGTTCTCTTTTTTTTATAAATTCGAAACTACTCTATTATAAAACATACGCTTCCTTATTTCCGCAAACTGATTAGTACGTCTTTTACTATACACATTTTGTTCACCGCAGACTTGGGAAACATTTTTCTTTTTTCTCTGATTTCTCCTTGTAGATACTGACAACTGTTTTTCCTTTTCCAAATTATCCAATTTTTTTTTCCTTTGAGATAATTTTTTTATAAAATCCTTGCTTGTCTTACCAGGAGCATTCTTGTTTTTATCCGTCCTTTGTTCATTACGTAATTCTTCTAATTCTTTTCTCTTGGAATCATATGTCCGTTTATAGTGCATTCTTTTTTCATTTTTGGTCGGCATATTGATTTTTCTTTCTGTTCAAAATTACAATCTGTTGTGAGAAAAGAAAAAAAAATTATAGACCTTTACTGACATATAACATAGAAATTATAACCACTAAATAATGTAAACACTGGTTTACTTTATAAGTAAAATAAAAGCATAGCAACAGTCTTTGAACAGAGTAGGAAATCATATAGTCAGTGCTGTTTCTGACTTTATGAGAGTGCATTGCTCTGTCAACATTATAGACGTATTTGCTGACAATAGTATTTCAGGCTTAAGCACAGTACAGTGATTTATCGCCAGTGTAGGGGATCATGTAAATGTAAATTGATACTTGTATAGCGCACTACTCACCCGCAAGGGTCTCAAGGCGTTTGTACGAATACCGCTGTGGAACCCATCCTGGCTTTCCCTGTGAGGTGTCCACTCCTGGGCACCCCCAAGGTGGAGGCCAGGCATCCTTAGCATTGTGGGGGCCGTTGTGGAGATTAAGCAAGCTATTTCCCAGAGTTGCAGAGTGGGGCTCCATGATTGGAATAGGCACCGAGGCGAGAATCATCAGGTCCGTGGAATTTTTGAGCCCAAGACCCGCCGAGGCGAGGAATTGAACCCTGGTCCCGGGCTAGACCTCTGCATCAGGGTCTGCCGCTCTAACCATTGAGCCACACTTCTCCACATATCATAGTGTAATTAATCTTTCTGACCGTAATCTCTAACACACTTCATCAAAACATTTATTCTCATTTTCATTGAGCAAATCAACGATCAATACTACATGAAGACTGACTCCAAAAATGTTTTACTAGAAATTAAAAATGTATTCATTTAACATTTCATATTCTAATAACACTTGCAACATAACTTCATCTGCTATTTCGTTTCCATCATAATCAAAATGTTGATCTTCTCCTTCCAAATCTTCTACCATTTCTAGAAAAGCACTATCCAAATCTCATCCATGAAATTTTCATTTCCAGTTTCATTTTCCTCTAGAATAACTCCTTCATTAACTTCCTCTAATAAATCACTTAAGATCTCAAAATGTAAAGCAACGTTTTCTTCATGGTTTTCCATTCCACCAATTGGATTATGTTGTTGGTCCTTTCAAAAAAATATAAAGACTAAATTAAATCTTTTTTCATGAATAGATAACTAAAAACTACCTGTACAAATTTTATAAGTACATACATTACCATACTTTTAAACACATTACCTACACACATTAATGTACCACCTTCCTTTTCTTTGAAAACAGACTCACAGTGTGATCCTAGACACAGAACACTATCCCTTGCAATTTATTTAAATAATTACTGCATTCAAACGGGGTCTTACTGTGAGTTTTTTTTATGGGTTTTCTGGACTGTAGAACCATTGAAAGACTTTAAAATTTATTTCTAGGGATGGATTTTCTGAGTTTAGCACAATAAAGTGATATTCAAACTGTATACAGACTGAAGGTGGGACTCACAATGTACAAATGAAAATTTAGTAAATAGATTACTACTTGCCACAGAGACAGTTGCTTTTACCTTTGAACAGCACACTCTGCATCTAAATTGCACAGCATGTACAAAATGTCATGCTAAGCATGAGCAACCATATCATAATAGACCTCGGCAAATGCATATAAAAGGGTGCAGACAGATGCTACAGGCACAGATATAGAAAGATGGTGTCCATGAAAAAATAAAATAACGCAGGTAGATAGTAAACTGTTACAGTCAGAGAATAGATGATGCACTGCTGCAAGTTAAACAACAGATGGAGCAGTTACAAAAAAAGAAGATGTAGAGAGACAGTGAGATGATATAACCAGAGAGACACATAGTACAGGCATACACAGACATGGTAGATTGCATGTAACATACCGGTCATGTGTCTAACATCACACTGTAAGTTAAGTTTGATTTTAAATTAATGTGGGTGAATAATTTGCTTAGTTGATATGTTTTAAAATCATGTTTGGAAGAGATATGCACTGTTAGAGGATCTTAGGCAGCATGTCTCTTAGACCTCTTTGTTGCCAAAAAGTCTCAATGCTGTGCAATAAAGATCCAGGGTGTGCTGTTGAAATGAAAAAGGAATGTTATTTCTTGCTTACATGTATATGGTCCGTTTTTTGCCAGTAGAGACGGTGAGATGGTATGAGCACAGACAGAGATAGTGCAAGCAGACTTACACATGGTACACACACATGATAAAATGGTACAACAAAGAAAAAATGCTAGAAACAGACACTGCAATGTTACATGCAGAGGCTACATTAAGCACACAGAGACGCAGAGAAAACAGTACATCCAGAGACTGCGAAACTACAGACAGACAGGGAAAAGATTTATCATGGTAGGACTGTATAAAACACACCAACAGCCATATCATAATACGCCTCTGCAAATACACAAGAACGAGTGCAGACAGGTGGTACAGCATGAGTTAGAGAGATAATGCAGATTTAGCAAGAAATAATGCACGCAAACAGTAAACTGTTACGGTCACAGGATAGATGAAACAGGACTGCAAGGAAAAGAACACATGGACCAGTCCCATAAAAAGATGCTGCCATGAGACAGTAAAATAGTACGACAACATACATAAATAGTGCAAGCAGATACAGACATGCTACACATAAAAGATAAAATGGTAGAACACAAGAGAAATAGTGCAAACATTGACAGAAATGTTGTTTATTATTGTCATCTGCACAAAAATAGATCCCCTTTACAAATTTGCAACTCACCTTTATAAATGGTTTTGAAGGTTCAAAACTCTATCAATTACGTTCCAGATTCTTGGATTTCAGCAGGAAACACTAAGAAAAACAAAAAAAAACTCAAATGTTATTACCATATTAAACACATGTTTATTACGCAGTATAGAGCCTTTGTGACAAGTAACACGCCTAACAGACATGCTGCCTAAAAATTTCTACCAGTACATATCCTAAAGGCTAACTAACTTCAAGAAATTATTTTTAAACACATCAAATATGCAAATTGTTCACCCAGATTCATTTAAAATCAAGCTTGATTTACAGTGTGATCTTACACACATGACCAGGATGCTACATGCAATCGTTATGATAAATACTGCTAGAGAATCTTACGCAGCATGTCTGTTAGGCGTCTTACTTGCCAAAATGAATCACCAAGATCACACTGTGAGTTAAGCTTGTTTTTAAATGAATTTGGGTGAATAATTTGCTTACTAGATTTATATTTAGATTTTGCTAATTAGGGTGATCTCTTTTGTTTCCAACATTTTGGCAATCACTACTTGCACAAAACTAATGACTGGAAGGGAGAGGAAGGGCAGGAGGGAAAGGGAGGACAAGAGGGAGAGGGAGAGGGAGGGCAGGACGGAGAGAGAGGGCAGGAGTGAGAGAGACAGATGGAGAGAGAGAAAGAGGCCAAAAGGGAGAGACAGGGCAGTAGAGAGAGCGAGATGCAGAGGGAGGACAGGAGTGAGAGAGAGAGATGGAGAGGGAGAAAGAAGACAGGAGGGAGAAAGAGGGCAGGAGAGAGAGGGAGGGCAGGAGGGAGAGAAAGATGGAAATGCAGAGGGAGAAAGAGGGTAGGAGGGATAAAGAGGCCAGGAGGGAGACGGAGGGCAGGAGGGAGAGGGAGGGCAGGATGGAGACACAGGACAGGATGGAGAGAGAAGCAGGAGTGAGAGAGAGATACAAAGGGAGGGCAGAAGTGAGAGAGACAGATGGAGAGGGAGAAAGAGTACAGGAGGGAGAGAGAGGGCAAGAGACAGAGACAGGGCAGAAGGAAGAGAGATATGAAGATGGAAAGGGAGGGAGAGGGTAGGAGGGACAGAGAGGGCAGGAGGAAGAGGGAGAGCAGGAGGGAGAGGGAGAGGGACGGCAGCACGGAAACAGGGCAGGACGCAGAGAGAGGGCAGGAGGGAGAGACAGATGGAGAGGCAGGGCAGGAGGGAAAGAGAGATGGAGAGTGGGAGGGAGGGCAGGAGGGAGACAGAGAGAGGGCAGGAGAGAGAAAGGAGAGGAGGGAGATGGAGGGCAGGAGGCAGAGAGAGATGGAGAGGGAGCGCAGGAAGGAGAGAGAGATGAGGAGGGAGAGGGAGGGCAAGAGAGGGAGAGTGGCAAGAAGGTAGAGGGAGGGCAGGAGGGAGAGGGAGAACAGGAGGGACGGCAGGAGGGAGAGTGAAGGCATGAGGGACAGTGAGGGCAGGATGAAGAGGGAGGGAGGGACAGCGAGGGCAGGATAGAGAGGGAGGGCAGGAGGGAGAGAGAGGGAGAGGAAGAGCAGGAGAGAGAGAGATATGAAAGGGAAGGCAGGAGAGAGAGACATATGTAGAGAGAGGGCAGGAGGAAGAGAGACATGGAGAGGAAGGGAAGGAGGGAGACAGATGTATATATACTGGGTCTGGTAGCTCAGTGGATGAAGGCATCTGCTGCAGGAACCTATGTTGAACCTCATAGTCACAAGTTTTTGTTTTGCGTTAACCCCTCCCCCTTGCTCTCTCACCCCGCCCCCAGCAGTGCGGCCCTCGGGCACAAACCACACACACTAAATTTGGCCCCCGAGAGAAAGTTTGTAAGTACCCATGAAAACTAACAGACGAGGTTCACTTAAATGATTTCATAAAGGGCCCGGCTAACGGTAGATCTAAAAGGCAGTTGTGGACAACAGCATTAATACCCTTTCCTCCCGAATTTACACATTAGATAATATTGTTTCATCTGTTATTGAAAAAGTACATGATGAAGTATCTGCTTCATACCATGGTCAAAATCAATTGCGTTCTGGTATGCAGTTTGCGTGGACCTTGCAGACGCTGAAGCATGGAAAACTGCCTTGGACCTATGTTAATGTCTGCTCTCTGTTTCCACCCTTTAATTTGACTGAGAAACAACGTTTGCTTTCCATGAAACATGCTTCTTTTATCATGTTGCACATTAAACGCCTACAGTCTTTGACCTTTTTAGTGCCAGGAGCCACAGCTGCAACGTGCATAATCCACGGATTAATTACTCTACCTTTCGCGCTTTTTCAGTTTTGAAATTGCATGAAGCATTTTGCCATAGGCAGATACGAGCGGCTCAGTACCTCCTTCTTGCATGAAGTCTAGTCGCTCCCTTTCACTTATAGATGCCTTAAGGACCGGAAAGAGGTATATCTGAATAGAAATGAGTGTACAGAAACACCAAATCACTCGTTGATGTGTAGACACATCCAATTACATGGTTTATGTAAGCAAGACCGCCCTAATGTAGCATGTGTTTTCAAAAGGTACACCGGTGCCTGCTATAGTCCCGACTTTTACCTTATTGGTTAACGGGAGTTATTTACTTTTAAACAATGAGGATTGCTATGGGTTATTGAACAGCATAGCTTACGTTGTAACAGTCACTGAGCATGTCCTTTCGTGTAAGAATGTGCTTTATCCACCCCCAAAAGAGAACCTTGTTGTTTCCATCTGGCCGAATATTCCGGCCTTGAATTCAAAGTTCAGTAAGATGAGCTGAATAAGAGCCTTATTGTCACAAAAAGAAGTTACCCTGACATCTGCTCACAAACTTTTCCCTTCACTTAGCTAACACTCGCACAGAAGTGTATACCTTATTAAATACTGACCTTCCTTTACATTTAGGTCAGCTGATTCACACAATCTTTAACGCATCCTCCACTTCGGGGCTGGATCATTTTTTTTAAAGTAGTGAGCAGTGGTTTAGTGACTTCTTTGCCGAAAATATTTGGAGTCATTCCTGCTTACCTTCACTCGATATTCTCCAGTCTATTTGGTGGATTTCCTGTTTTGCCCGCACTGGCTGCTGTTTTTTTGTTACTATTTTCATTATTGCAAAATGGATGTCTGTCCTGTCTTCGCAAACGAGCTGGAGCACTTAGGACTGTTTTGCCACAGGATGCTTGAGTACTACGGTCTGCTGCCACTTGCCCCTTTTTCATTACATCATATGGATTATCATTTCGATTTTCCTATTTCACCTGTGTCCAGCCTGTATTTCATTGCCTGAGCTGTGATTTCATGTGGGCCCTGGATTTGTGTCTCTGCAATTCGGTGTATCCAGAAGTCGATTAAAATCATCTCATGAGTCCGTTACTTGCTCATGAATTGCTTTGTTCTGACGGAGGGATTATGGCCTTTGCAGCGATGCATGGAGTTCTGGGTCGTTGGAATATATTCGCAGCGGCGCGAGATTTCTTGGCACACAGCATCATTGAAAACCCACCGAGTTGTCCTCTGATGGTACTAGAGGCTCCAGTAATTGAAGAGCATGTATGTTCTTTTCCTCTATTGAATTGGATGGCTGAGTTGTTTTCGGATGATAACAGTGACTTCCTTTCAGAAGCGGTTGCTGCTTATTTCGCCTACTCAGTTTTAGGCTGACAGCTATTGAAGCCATTGATGTCATAATTTTTTTCTTCTCTCACTATTTTTCCGATCTTTTATGAACTTTTTTTATATAAGCAGACCTATTGGCTTTACTAACAATGGACATTACAATTTCATGCTGGTGAGATTTTAAATTTGTATGTGGACAACCTTTTTTTTCCTCACCTACTCGATTTCAAACTGAGCATTTTATTGAACTCTGTTTTAAACAATTGAGTCTCTTATCTTATCTTATCTTATCTGATACATGCTCGAATCAAAGGAGGGTAATATATTAATAGATGTCGCCTGATTACTGTATTAAGTTAGCATGAGCTTTTTATGAGTTTAAACGCCATTTTTCCTTACTGCGGCTTTATGCGCACGACACACTTTACTTTTCAGCCTAGTGAAAGGTTTTCGGTTCATACCAGAATAATATTTTGTTACATTGATATCAGCCTTGCTTGGCGAGCTGTATTTGTACAGCGAGTGCTGAAACCTTCAAAGATATCTCATTACAGTAGTTGTTATGAGCACTGATCTTTCCACGTCCCTACAGAAAACATACATGCAGCTGCAGCCAAGTTCTGGCTTTAGGCGCGTTTTATATTGCCTTGCACAACAGCATACAAACACACTTGATAATGCTTCACATGCAGAGAGCTGGTTGCTAATGATGTGATCCCTAACCAGTAGGATTTTGAGTTATGGGGCCGCTCTACTAAAACTCAAAACAGACCTTCTTAGATATAATATAATATACTAGCTAGGAAGGTTCACAATTAGGTTTTGTTAAACCCTATTCATTTAGCATCATACTATCCTTGCACCGTGTGTGTTCTATGGACTAGTGACTATGCTGACTACTTTGTCTCTTATAATATTTTTGCTTGTATTAGGTAAGATACTGCACTTGAGAGCACTGCATTAGTGAAAAAACATTTCAAATATGCACGTGTCCTCTTTTACTCCTTATTCTGCACTGAAAATATTGTATAACGAAAGAGTATTCATGTGTTCCATGTAACCTGAGGTGTACAAAGTTCATGTTGTGGTTTGTCTAAGCCTGGGGTACTCATAGTACGGCCCGCGGGCCGGTAGCGGCCCGGCAAGCCTTCCTTGGCGGCCCGCGGACCTTGCAAACAATCGTACCTCTGCTAAAAAAATTATTTATTAGTGTTAGCAAACACCGCCGCAGCAGCGCTTGACTCAGACTAATAATCACTGCTCCCCCGGCCCCCACAGAGCAGAGGCTTTGTGGTATTTCACCTCTTAGCGCCCCTGCATCTCCACTCTGACAATCACTTCTCCCCCAGCCACCACAGAGCAGAGTGGAGATGCAGGGTCACTAAGAGGTGAAATACGAGAAACCCTCTGCTCTGTAGGGCCGAGCGAGCGGTAATTGTCAGAGTGGAGATTCAGTGCCGCTTCAACAAAGCTTGAAAATTATGTAAATGGTCTTTTAAAGACCTGCCAAGTACTTTGCTGCGGCTCTCTGTGTGTGCGCTGAGGAAGCTGTCTCAGCCCGGACTGAAGGCAGACACAAACAGACACACACACAGTGAGATAACAGAGGGGGGCGGAGACGGAGGGCAGGAGGGAGAGAGACATGGAGACAGATGGCAGGAGGGAGAATGACGGCAGGAGGGAGAGAGAGCAGGATGGAGAGAGAGGGCAGGAGGGAGAGAGAGGGCAGGAGGGAGAGAGAGATGCACAGAGAGGACAGGAGGGAGAGGCATCTATGTATGCTGCGTCTAGTAGCTCAGTGGATGAAGGCATTTGCTGCAGGGACCTGTGTACAACCTCATGGTCACAACTTTTCGTTTTGCTTCACCCCGCCCCCTCCCCCTCTCACCCCGCCCCCATCACTGCGGCCCTCGGCCACAAACCACACTGTAAATTTGGCACCCGAGAGAAAGTTTGTGAGTACCCTAAGCATTGGGAGTTTATGATGACCAATAAGTCACTGATTGCTAGTCTAGTGGAAGTGTTTTGGGTACTAAGGTGAGTTTTGGGACATCGTAATTCACTGAGGTTCGATACCTCTATGCACAGTTCTGTCAGAGCACTGAATCCCTGCAACAGTCTGTTGCACCTCTTAGTTGCTAAAAGGAATCACCATGTATCTTTTGACAAGTAAGACAGGTAACAGACATACTGCCTAAGATTCTCAAGCAGTACTTTTCATATAGCCTAACTAACTTCAAGAAATGATTTTTTAACACATCAAGTAAGCAAATTATTCACCCAGATTCATTTAAAATCAAGCTTGACTCACAGTTTGATCTAACACACATGACCACGATGTTACATGCAATATACAATGTCTCTCTCTAACTACACTATATGTGTCTCTGCTTATACCATCTCACTGTCTTTACTAGGAAAAAATAGACCATATATATGTATGCAAGAAAAACATTCCTTTCTCATTTCAACAGCACACCCTGGATCTTTTCGCAACTAAGAGACCTAACAGACATGCTGCCTAAGATTCTCTAGCACTACATACCATGAGGCCTAACTAACTTCAACAACTAACTTTTTAACACATCAATTAAGCAAATTATTCAGCCAGATTTATTTAAAATCAAGCTTGACTCACAGTGTGATCTTAGACACATGACCAGAATGTCACATATAATCTACCATCTCTGTCTCTGCCTGCACTATGTGTATCTCTGCTCATACCATCTCTCCATCTCTGCACCATCTTTACAGATTACAGAAAAACGCTTCCAAATCAGTGAAATAATTACTGTCTGCTTTATACACATGTTATATACCATTTATTCAGTATACCAAAAATGGTTGCAAAAGTACAAAGTAACAGTTGAAGGAAAGAAAGTGAGGAAGGAGAATTAGGAAAAAGAACTGACAGCAGGCGCGCAATGCCCATTGAACTGACAGGGCTTCAGCCCCCCTCCCCGTCGTGTGTGGCAGCCCGGACTGAGACAGATCCCGGTCACACACAGAGCCTCACGCGAACGTTTCACGCGTCTTTGAAGGACCATTTGAATGTTTACTAGGCCTTGCAGTTGTTTCACCCCTTCTAAGAGCCCCTGCTGCTTCACTCTACCTACTGATTAAAGGTTCAACCCCCCCTGAAATTTTTTGTTAGCCCTCCCCGAAATTTAACTCTAGTTGCGCCTCTGACTGACAGTGAATGAAAAGAACTAACAGTGAGGGATTACATAACACAATGAGTGAAGAGCACTGAGAATAATGAAACATATTAAGAGAAATTTAAAACTAGTAAGTGAGAGAAAATAATTTATACAAAGAGTGAGGAAACGAAAAGGAAGAGTAGTACAAAGAAAAGAAAACAGTGCCAGAGAGAAAAATGAGGACAGTCAGCGACTGTGAGGGAGTGAAACAGTTATAGTGACTAAAGCATAATTTAAGGTGAAACACAGTGAAAAAGAATTAGAGACTCACCTTTAACAATGCTTTATTAGATGTAGAACAGTGGTAGTCACAAACCAGATTTTCGTATGTAAGAACTCTGAATAATGCTTCTATCACTGCAACCACAGAATAATGGCACAGATTTCCTCTCAATGCACACTCATATTTGTCTATATAACCAATCATATGTTTTCCCACACAAATTCAAAATCAAACGAACATTTCAGTTGGTTGTCCCTTTCAATATTTTCAAAGTTACATAAAGTTCACCCTTCACCCTCTGCCTTCTCTCGCTGTTACCATGGTAACACCTCATTTTGCACCTGGCTGAAGACACAGGTCAAAAGTTCATGTCTCAATGTTCCAAAGCAAACCAACAAGGCTGATTTACCGCCAAACACACCTGCTTATCCACTGCTTTGTTACTTTTCTTTTTTTCCACAACCAATAGCATTTTTTGTTTTAAAAAAAACCTTAACATGCAACCTAGTCTTCAATCTTGAATTGTAAGAATCAACCAATCATTTCTATTGTTTCTAGTGCACCAAACCTCATCCACTTTTTTATCAAAACTCTCAGCTTCTAACTGCCATTTCACTTCCAGAACCCATCTGATTACTACCGGATCTGCCTTGAAAATGATGAAAGTCTGGCTTATAGGACACAGTTATATTTACTGGAGTGAAAAATATACAGCAAACAGAGGTACTTCCAACCTTGATTTACCAAATGTGGACATTATGTGGATTGGCCAGAGAGGATTGAGATATTACCAATTGATACCATTTGGTGAAAACCTTTATGCATCTTCCACAATCGGACCTCATAATTGTGCACTGTGGTGGAAATGATTTAGGCACATTTGTAGTGTAGTTCCTATTTTCCCAATAGGCTCTGCGCATTGGAATAATACCTACAGCAGTAAAGGCCTAGACCAGACGTTAACTAGGTCTACTACTGTCGATACTAGACTTAATTTTTGGGTTTGCCAGCTAAGCTCAGAGTTCGCTAGAAACTTTCTCGAATGTTCAAGGAGGAATTAACTTCCCTGATTAGACAAGAAGGGATTTAGTTTCTGACAACCATAGAACATGACAACTTTGCTCTCCCCTAATCAAGAGTCAATCTCAAGAGTCGTGTGAGCACAAGGCAATTATTTTACTCAGTCAGTACGTGCATTCTTAGTCTCATCAGAATGTAGAGAAAAGGAAGAGACGGGCGTGTTCAATAAAAAGGTGTTATTTATTGATCAGTCTCTTTTCTCATACATGAGAAATGGATCGATAATATTGCAATACTTATAGTTAAGTAAAGTGCATACATTAAAAGCAATAGTATAAAATAATACTGTAAAAACATTGATATGGTTTCTGAGCCATATGATGTTTTAAAATGATTAAAATATATTTACATACACATATACATTTGACTAAACGTACTCAACTGGTGTTTCTAAATACGCCTACCCCGTGTACCTGACCTAAGTCTAATGCGTGGGCGGGAATAGAAAGTTACAGTTTAAGTTAAGTTTGTTTTTGCCAAGTGAATAACTAAAGAATTCTCTGTGAGGGGTTATTCAGTTCTGTACCTGGAATTTAGGATGAATGAGGAATGGTATCTCTTTCTCTGCTCTCGATATTCCAGGCTGCCTGCGAGGGCTACCCGGAAGCGCCGGTGCTGGGTCTCTCGGCTTGAGATAGCAGCGCGTCTCTCAGCGCGTCAGGAAGGCGGGGCTGTTGCCAGCGGGGTCTGCTTCTGCTCTCGGCTTCGGCAAGTATGGCTGCTCCGTCTTGTCACCACGCGTGTGTTTGCATAGGGCAAGGTCGGCAATATTTATACCTTAAAGGTGCCGAGATTGACGTAAGGATGGACATAGATACGTCAATAAAGATGTCATACGACTTGCTCGTTAGCACATTCTTTACTAAAGTTCTCTGTGAAATCAAAACAATGGCCGCACGGATTTTCCAGGTTGTCATAGGTTTGATTTGTTATGAGAACGTCGTATGCCTTATCAGGGGCTGGAGGAATGTCGCTTGTCTAATTAGATCTCAAGCGTTATGACCTAATCAGATAACACGTTCCTGTGCCGTAGTGTGACTGCGTCAGATAACGGTATCTGCATCATGGGGGCTTGTCTTGCCTCATGGGCTGACTGTTAGTTAACTTGATAGTTAGTTTAACCAGAATAGGGTCAGGAATAGGGGGATTGATTCAGAACCTATAGGAATACATGACACCCACTCCACGCTAACTATGGTCATATTTACTAATCTATGCATAGTATAACATAGTACAACATACTATAGAGTATAGTGTATACCTTACCACCCCAAAATACATAAATGCATTTTGAAATTTTCAAATATACTGAAAAATTGCAGTCATATATATTGTATGCACTTAAGCTATGAATTAAATGCAAAAGTAAACACGCATTTGTATGCATTATTGCTAATTTGGTATTTGAGAAATACACATGAAATGGCTCTTAATATGGCTATACAGAAAGAAAGTTCGAGACCATTTCATCACATAATAAAATATTTGTGAACATACCAGCGGGCAGCTAAAGTCTAAGTAAAGTATCCAAAAATAGAAATCTTAGTTCTTCTAGGAATAGTTTCTTACTTTAAGCAGAAGATCAGTGTCCCGGAAAAAATATGGAAAAATATTTTAGGGGGTTGCTGAAAATTGCTGTCCGTGAACTGGATTGTAATTGTTCATGTGACTTTATTTTTAAAGTTGAAGGCCGAATTCAGGGAACGCCGTGTGCGAGTTTACTCAAAAGTCTCTATTTCTGTTCTGGAGAGAACATCATATCATTCAGGCTTTCGAAAAAACTGTCAACAGCTTCATGGGAAAGTTCCTCTAAGTCGGAAATAGGTGTAACCATGCATTCATGCGCATGATTGTCTCCATTGACATTCTGATTTGCATCACTGACAGAGGGTCGTACCTGTTCGATACTGCTTTCATCTTGAACTTCACTACTCTTCAATCGTAGTGGTGAAGATTCCAGGAATGCCGTCATCAGGATTGGCAGCCTTTGAGGGCAGCACAAAGCGTGAACCTTGGTAGGAACCAACAGTGTATCTGCATCCACTGGCGCATCCGATTGTAGCGTCAGACAGGTGTCTAACACGCATTCTTCTCCGCATAGCAGACACCTTAGTACAGGTAAAACACACCTTTGCCACATTGGTCGAAATGATAGAAACCAAGTCATGTTCAGGTCTCTAAGCCGGGAGAGTCCCAGGATTTTTGATATCCGGTCCCGGTATCCAATGGCTAGGATCGTATCTTCCATTGTCGCGAGAGTTTGATCTGTGACATGGGTTGCCATAACGAAAAATAAGGACTAGGAATAGGATTCCTGCAATTAGTCCCAGGATCAAGGGAAGTCCGCCAAAAATCGAATGGACGAAATCTGGAAAAATACCCAGTATGGCTTTGAATGGTGTTAATGCCATCGAAAATACTGTCTTAAATACCCCTGAGATCCCATTGGTATCAGAAATATTTAAGATTTCGCTCAGGATTTCCGCGAAATGTACGAGGGAATTAGTTGATAATAATGTATGTATCTCTGCAGTCGTCCTTGCGACTTGTAGATCATACGTTTCTTTTGATGACGTGAGCCTTGTAGGCGTCTGAAGAAGCACTGTTTTCATTCTGCTTAAAGTGTCTATTCGAATAGAAGTAATTTTCAAATTGGGCCATGCCCTTGCCTCCCTGTCTGGAAAGGAGCTGGGGAACAAAGAACGTCCACAGCACTTGACCTTGGCCGTCGTAGTGACTAGATAAGGAGTCCCGGGCATAAGACTACAACATCTGCGGTCTACAATAAGAATGTAACTCCCATTATAGAGTCTTTGAAAGAATGGTTCTATTTCAGTTGCAGGTGCGCCTTGCTGGTGACATGAAAGGTTGTATGAATTCCCTTCACAGGCTCCGTGCAAACTAATACCGTTACACAGAAGCGTGCCGCTTAGTGACATAGCACAATTGTTGCCACTAAGAAACACTTTCTGTCCTTTATTACTGACACATGCATGTGAATAGGGCAGGTTCCATGTTGTTTTAAGGTACCCCTTACCCAATTTCTCGTACATGCCAGCCTGTATATATTTTTGGCAGTATTGAAACCTGAAGGTTGAGATTGGAATATTTATGATTCCGTGGATTATCCATTCACTGACAGGTCGTTCTGACATTGTCATTGGTAATCTTTCAAGTTTTTCAATGCTCAAGATTGTATAATCAGCACCCTTTTGCGCCATACCGATTTGTCTATCAGTAAGGTTAAAGATTTGGAATAGTGACGTTGTGTTGATTAAACGCCAAGGCACATAGCCTGAACGCAGATTTTGTAACGTCCAGCCAAGCTGTACAATAGAACGCAATTGTGACTGACCATGTTGTAATAACAGTAAGTCTTGCGATAATATATCGATTGCTGAAGACACAATGCTGTCCAATGAAAAAATTCTGGAGGACAGAGTCATTAACCCATTGTCCACTACAGAAAGTGATTTTTCCAAATTAATACGGTCAATTTCCCGTATTCTTTCTGCTGTCTCAATTTGAGTAACCTTCCAGGCCTCATTGTATGCTGCATATACAGAGGCTGCTATGAAACGCTTCTGACGCTGTTTGCGTGGTCCCAGAATGAAATCACGCAAGTCAGCACCATCAGTAAGTAAAGTTAGGTGTTGCTTAATTTCAGGCAGTGTGGAAGTTTGAAGCCATTGAAGGCATAATTTGCCCACACTGTAGGTTGTTATTATCCCTGGGTGATGTCTTTGGGGATATCTTGGGTCTGGCCTGGTCATTTTGAAACCCTGTGTTTTATTCAGGAATCTATCTTGACAGTTATTTGTATCTGTGGGCCAGATCAACCATTGTTTCCAATCAGGATGTGTTCTGTTTTGGTTAAGTATATGGTTTACGTCTATTTCTTCATCTGTATCAGAGTTATTGCTAAACATTGTTGGCTTTGGAATAGACGGGTTATTTAAATCTTTGATTTTGGCTAAGCCAAGACAGGTGGTTTGTTGAACAGTGTCATTTAAAAATATCATTTGTTCTGGGATCATGCAGGCTCTAAACAAAGCTTCTAAACCCTGTACTTGCCATTCTTTAGTACCCCAAACACTTTTCAAATCAACATTTTTGTCCCAATAATCAAATCCAAAAGTATTCATTTGTTCAAAGAATGAGTCCGAATAAATCAATTTTGTGTTGGTTATCATGGTTTTCATCCCTGTCTTGTTTGATAATTTAAAATAAAATGTTTCAGCATTACTTGTGTTAAAACCTTGAAAGTATGAATATTTGTCATAAACGGTTCTTGAGCTCCCTTTTGGAGGTGTAGCACAATGTTCCCATTGATTATAATTTAAAACATTTCTAGGTTGTGCAGATTTATGTAAAAAATGGTTACCATAATGGTTATAGCAATACATACTATCATAATTTGTAGAACCTTGCAAATAATCATGTTTTGTAAATTTAGCAGACATTACTAAATCAGACATCATATTGTTAATGCTTTCGAAGTCCCAATCATCAGCAAATGAGTTTGGTTTTACAAAGTCACTCAAGGAGATCTTGATTTGGTGTGGATATTTCAGGATCTCGACCGGACCATAAATTTCATAGTCAGTGTTGTCCCAGGCTACCCCACCAGGTATCGGATTGGCTGTGAAGTTGGCTGAAGAAAGTTCTGGAGAAAGTTCTCTTTTCTCGACGTGTGAAGATGTGTGTGGTTTGAGGACCAAGTTGATGTTCTGACTTGCTGTGTCCATTTTAGCATATTTTCCCTCAATGAAGCGTCCCAAAGTAAATACCATGATGAGCCAAAGTATGAGGATAAATGCACCAAAACCCACCCAAAATTCAATCCATGGAGAAATCAGATATGTTTCTTTCAGTTGTTTCAAAAGTTCCTTCGCTTTGTCTTTAAAGGATTTTGATGATGGCTGTGTCTTTGATTCACTGAAGCCGTCAGAGGAATCATCGAAGTTGATGAAGTAACCGGATGCAGTTCTGTCAATTGTTCCAATTGGTTCAGGATTTTTGTTTTTTGCATTGTCACTTGGTACTTCATTGTAGATTGGTGTGTCTCTGCTAAATGTTTTTATTTGGGTTTCCAGAGGTCTGAGTTCTATTGCGTTGTTGCATACTCCTTGTTGTTCTTCTGTAGGCGTTTCGAATGTGATGAGCCTCTTTGATAGGACCTCTGTACTGGTAGCAAACCTTGGTGTTCTACTACTTATTGGGAGTCCACTTGGCTACCGTTTGTTATAGGCCACATGTTGTGGTTTTACCAGGTCGATGGATACAACTCGGTTCTCCTTTTTTCCAGCAAGTGGCGGTAGTACAACTGATCTTGTCCCGTTGACAGACAAGACAGGAACTGCTTTTCTGTAAGAAGGCCCAAATTCCTTCTTTACCGCGATCTTCTCCCTGACTAGATCCCCGACTTTTGGAATCCAGACAGGTCTTGCTGGGACAGGTGGTGAGTCTTCAGTGGTTGTTGGCTGTTGTTTCAACTGTATGTTGCTCAGGTCTTTTCTTGTTTTGTTTAAGTCCTGCAAAATAGCCAAACGGTCTTTGACATCAAAGGTTTTTTCTTTTACCACTGAAGTCTGACTATCAAGGTCAGAGATCAACATCCTAGTTCCGAATAATAATTTGTACGGACTGAATCCCTTCAGAGAATTTCTTGGCAAGTTATTTAGACTACGTTGGACACTTATTAGATGTTTGACCCACCCAGCTCCCGAACCTAATACCTTTGCCGTTATAGATTGCTTTATGTCACGGTTTTTTCTTTCAACAATTCCGTTCCCCTCAGGGTGAAATGGACAAGAGTACCGCAATTGCACGCCCATGCTGACCATGGCCTCCTTATAAGCCCGAGAGCTAAAAGCAGGACCATTGTCCGAATGCAGAATGCCAATTGCGTATGTGCCGATGAAGACCCGCAAATCTTTTATAACAGTTCTGGCGTCAGCCGTTCGCTGGGGCCACATCCATATAAATCTCGTGCATGAGTCCACTTCGACCAAGATATATTTATAGTTACCATCCCTTTGTAAGGGACCGCAGTGGTCCAGATAAACACAGGCTAATGGTTTATCCGAGATTAGAAGGGGCGTCTGAGCTGGACGTCTCACCGTTGATACTTTCATTTTTTGACATATTTCACATTCTAGAACATAGTTCCTTGTTTGTCTTCTCATTTGTGGCCACCAGTATCTCTGTTTTAATAATGATACTGTGGCTGAGACGCCAGCATGGATAGAAGCAAGCCCTTCGTGTGCCGCTATTATTAGTCCTAACCTATGTTCCATGTTTGGAATTGCCCTATCCCCCACTCCAGGGATTCGAGCAAAAGGAACATTGTTTGCATCAGTTATGTATGAGTATTTTACTGGAAAGCCTTTAGGGAGTGGTTCTATCGAATCCTTTTCTGAAGCGCTGACAGCTTGTAATATTTCGCTGTCTATTTTTGTTTTTGACCGGGTGACGGCAGCTACGGAAGCCGTTTGCACAGCTGCCTTCGCGGCCTCATCAGCCAATGAATTCCCTGCAACGTGAACGCCATCACGTTGATGACTCAGTGTATGTATCACGTGAGTCTTTGGTAGTTCTTTTTGTAAAAGAGCTACTTGTTCCCAGAGCATTTTATGCTTGATTGTGCCACCCTTTGCATCCTTGAAACCGTTCTGAATCCAGATCTGCAAGTATTCATTATAAGACTGAACGCATTAATACGAATCGCACACTATAAGTGTGGGGAATTCTCGATCGGTATTTTCAAGCGCCATTTTGAATGCTAGTAGTTCAGCTCGCTGAGCTGTGCAATCTCCTAGAGATTGTGTTTTAGTGAGGGTTGGTTTAAATTTCCCTTCGTGCCAACGACCTTTAACAATCGCGCACGCAGCACTGTAAGCTTGTTTACCCCCTACTGCGGGTTGTGCTGATCCGTCTGTATATATTATACAGCCGTAGTGATCTAGAGGCAGAATTTCGGTTGGCGGAGGACATTCAAATTCATATTGGAGAAATTCTTGTGTTTTTAAGTAAGGATCAAATTCGTACACCACGTCTGTTGCAGCAAGAGAGTTAGCCCATTGTATCCATCTCGGATGGAGTGCTTTAGCATTTGGAATGCTTGCCTTTGTTACCGCCTCTAAGGCTGGTATTGGTGTCACGATTACTATTCGTTTACCTTGTGCCAGGGCTCGTTCTTTTGCTATAGCTGTCTGTGTTGCTGTAAGAATTTTTTCCGTTGGGCTAAATTTCATTTCAGCCTTAGTGTACAAGTGTGATTTGAATGCAATTGGTACCTTATCTCCCTCATTAGAGGTTAGGTATGTGAATCCGCATCTCCCTGGGATGATTCGGATCACAAGGTTGCGTGTATTATCACGGGTTTCTAATTTTGTTTTAATTAGCATGTCTGTTTGTAAGGATCTCAAAATTTCTGTGTGTGTTTGAGTCCAACTGGATCTTTTAAAGTCTGGTTTAATTAGATTATAAAGGGGTTTGACCCTTTCTGCGTAATTTGCAATGTATGTTCTTCCGAAATTTAGGAAGCCTAGAATTGACTGTAGGTTTTTTAGTGTTCTAGGTGCTTGGATTACGGCGCATTTCTCTAGGAAATTGTCAGCCAGGCTTTTACCTTCACTTGATAACTCATATCCTAAGAATAGGACTGTCAGATGGGCAATTCTGGACTTTTTAAAGTTGAATTTGTAACCCTCTGCAGCGAACCCAAGTATTATGGTGTTCACTCTTTTCAAGTGAGTATCCAAGTCATCATCTGTTAAGTAAATGTCATCGACATAAGATAATGCTTCATCATCATATAGTTGTAGTAATTCTGTTACTCTCGCTGAGAATACCCCCGGGCTGTTCTTGTACCCCTGGGCTAACCGACAGAATTGTTTTTGAGTGCCATTTACTGAGAATGCAGTTAAATATCTGCTCTCTGGTGCTATATTTTGACAAAAGAATCCATTGGAGATGTCCAAGGTTGTTTTGTATTTTTTGCGCACTATGTTATTCATTAGTGCAGCACTGTGTGAGTTTTGCACTGCAAAAGTTTTGCAACATGTGTTAAGGTGTCGGTAATCCAAAACTAGACGGTATGAATTGTCTGGTTTGGAGACCGGAAACAAAGGATTGTTCATTTGTGAGGTGCAAGTTTCAATCACCCCCTGGTATTCTAGCTGATCTAGTATTTCATTTACCTGTTTTTTAGCTTCTTGCTTAATTGGGTACTGCCTTTGTGCAGTTGGTTGTGATTTTAACTGGATTTTGTGAGGAGGAGAATCCTCATCCCATCCTACATGATGTTTATATAAAGCAGGTGCTAAGGCCACTGCCCACTTTCTAGCAAGTGTATATTTTTTATGAATTGGTATATGATTCGAGAAGGCAGGCATAATTACTTCTTCGCCATGAGGGCACTCCCTGACAAACTCTGGTGGCCAGTCTTTTTCAGCTAGAAGGATGTCATAGCCCTTGGACAGGTTATCCCAAAATAGTCCCCTTATTTTCCTAGTCTTATCTCCCTCTATACGTAATGTTATCTCGTATATCTTGTGGGGCTTGCTAACTCTGGTATCTGCAGTTTCCACTTGAAGATATTCATTCGTGTCCACTGTCTCCAGATGATTCATAAGGACTTTGCGAGCTATGCTCACCTCTGCTGCGCTGTCTAGCATTGTCTGAGCCCACTCTCCGTTTTTCAGTTGTGTCCTAAGTATTCTCGGCATTGTTAACTACCTTGATACTGGCTACCTTCTTTTTTGGAAATTGTAATTTCTTTTTTAGTTGAGCAGGTTCCTTGTCTTTGGACTTGGCGTGCTCTTCTGATCGTCCTCTTCTTTCCGATTTCTGCGAGGAATTCTGAAAAGATTGAGAGGGACGCGTATCAATGTCTTGATATCTATCAGATTTTTTAATATTATCCCTATTTCTAAGGTTATATCTATTCCCAGAGGGGTCACTCTGCGGTGACCTCTGTCTTTGGTTTGGAGATTTCTCTCTTCGCCTAGGAGACCTTCCTCTGGACTGGAATTTCTTTTCTTTAGGATTGGATTGTTTGTTTCCATCCCAGTTCTTTTTTGGTGAATTATTGTTATTAAAAAATATTTTTTCTGGACTTGTAGTCAGTTGCGGTTTTACTGGTATTCCACCTAGACTATCTCTGCCTAGTTCTTCATAGGATTTTTCTATGATTCTGGCAACTTCAGCTGGTTGGTCTGCTATATCTGTCTCTTTTAACCTTTGGCGGATTGCCACATTTGCTGCTTCTCCTTTTATGTTGGCTAATAATATAGCCGAGACCTGCTTGAAGTCTTTCAGTAATTTCATACCAAGAGTTAAAGCAGGTTCTGGACCGTATTCATCTTGAATTTGTTTTAGCACATCTGGTATCACCGAAATGGATGGGACACCGTGCGTTTTTGTATAGATGGAAGCAAAGACTGTACCCCAAGTGTCACAGTCCTCAATGTGTGGTGCGATTCCCATTGGGAGACATATAGTCAGAATCCTGTGTTTTTCTAATGGGGTGGTGTCAGGAAACACCACCTCTATTTGGGTAATTTTCTGTGCCAACCAGAATGGTATTTGTTCCCGTTTAGCTGGAACTTTACCTAGGCAGGATTGGATGTTCTGTGGTGTAATTTTATTTGTGTTCCCCTGGTGAGGGGTCAGCTGTGGAAGTTTAATCGCTGGCTGAATTGTTGAAGTCCGCATTACATACTGAACTAATTGTCTATGGATTTTTAGTAGTTGTTTTAGCTGTATTAACAGCTCTGCTGCAGGCATTCTTTCGATGTCTGGATGTGGTGTGTATCCGGCTAGGACCGGCCACGTTGCTCCTGGTCTACCTAAAGGACCGAGCCTTGTAATGTGAATATTATGTTTTAGGGCGCCATCAAATAAGAGCAAATGCTCTTGGAATTTGAGTGGTACTTCCACCTCCTCGAAAGGAGTGTATGTTTCAGGAGGTTCCTCTACTTTATAATAGTGGAAGTACTTTGTTACAGCATTAGCTGCTGGAAAATGTATCCATGTATAGTATACCTCTGTCTGCCGATATTCGTGTGCCTCAATTACGAATATGACTGTGCCACCTCTAGGTGTCAGTCCATTTTCTATAAGTTTTAAGGTTATAGATCTCCTTTTAATGACCGGAATGAGTGTTATATTCGGGTCTGCTGCTTGCATGGTAGCATCAGCATCTGCGAGTTCAGTTGCTAATCTAACTGCCTCTCTATCTTCATCACTGTCTCCCATTTTACTGACAGGATGGTATTATGTTTATTTGCAGATCAGGTTTCTTTATGGAACAAAGATTAGATGCAAAATATTTTGGAACTGTTTTTATCCTTCAACGTTGACTTGACCAAAAACCATACATAGGAGTTCCCTCCTGCGAGGTTTAGGAGGATATAACCTTTCACCCACTCCAGACGTCTTTGGAGTATTTGGGAAAAGGGGTCTGATTGAGAAAGCACGACTGAGTTACTCTAAATGTCTTACGTTCGTTTTATCGCCCTTTCCAAACGCGTTGGGCGCCATGTAGTGTAGTTCCTATTTTCCCAATAGGCTCTGCGCATTGGAATAATACCTACAGCAGTAAAGGCCTAGACCAGACGTTAACTAGGTCTACTACTGTCGATACTAGACTTAATTTTTGGGTTTGCCAGCTAAGCTCAGAGTTCGCTAGAAACTTTCTCGAATGTTCAAGGAGGAATTAACTTCCCTGATTAGACAAGAAGGGATTTAGTTTCTGACAACCATAGAACATGACAACTTTGCTCTCCCCTAATCAAGAGTCAATCTCAAGAGTCGTGTGAGCACAAGGCAATTATTTTACTCAGTCAGTACGTGCATTCTTAGTCTCATCAGAATGTAGAGAAAAGGAAGAGACGGGCGTGTTCAATAAAAAGGTGTTATTTATTGATCAGTCTCTTTTCTCATACATGAGAAATGGATCGATATTATTGCAATACTTATAGTTAAGTAAAGTGCATACATTAAAAGCAATAGTATAAAATAATACTGTAAAAACATTGATATGGTTTCTGAGCCATATGATGTTTTAAAATGATTAAAATATATTTACATACACATATACATTTGACTAAACGTACTCAACTGGTGTTTCTAAATACGCCTACCCCGTGTACCTGACCTAAGTCTAATGCGTGGGCGGGAATAGAAAGTTACAGTTTAAGTTAAGTTTGTTTTTGCCAAGTGAATAACTAAAGAATTCTCTGTGAGGGGTTATTCAGTTCTGTACCTGGAATTTAGGATGAATGAGGAATGGTATCTCTTTCTCTGCTCTCGATATTCCAGGCTGCCTGCGAGGGCTACCCGGAAGCGCCGGTGCTGGGTCTCTCGGCTTGAGATAGCAGCGCGTCTCTCAGCGCGTCAGGAAGGCGGGGCTGTTGCCAGCGGGGTCTGCTTCTGCTCTCGGCTTCGGCAAGTATGGCTGCTCCGTCTTGTCACCACGCGTGTGTTTGCATAGGGCAACGTCGGCAATATTTATACCTTAAAGGTGCCGAGATTGACGTAAGGATGGACATAGATACGTCAATAAAGATGTCATACGACTTGCTCGTTAGCACATTCTTTACTAAAGTTCTCTGTGAAATCAAAACAATAGCCGCACGGATTTTCCAGGTTGTCATAGGTTTGATTTGTTATGAGAACGTCGTATGCCTTATCAGGGGCTGGAGGAATGTCGCTTGTCTAATTAGATCTCAAGCGTTATGACCTAATCAGATAACACGTTCCTGTGCCGTAGTGTGACTGCGTCAGATAACGGTATCTGCATCATGGGGGCTTGCCTTGCCTCATGGGCTGACTGTTAGTTAACTTGATAGTTAGTTTAGCCAGAATAGGGTCAGGAATAGGGGGATTGATTCAGAACCTATAGGAATACATGACACATTGAGGGCAATTGATGTCACTTTTTCCTCAAGCTGCCTTTGTGTATTCCAATATATGCCAAAGACAGAAATTGAATTGGTCCAATCAACATTGTCCACAGATTAAGAAAGCAAGGAAACATGTAAATAAATCTGTTTCTGCTTTCCTCAGAGAGTATGGAACGGGTTCTATATACCACAACAACTTGCGTTACAACATGCAAGGCATCTATAGGAGAGATGGTGTTCATTTCACGGATGAGGGGAATAGAATCTTCCTCTGTAACATGAGACTCTGCATCGGTATTTACTTGTAGGTACAAAAAACACCCAATTAACACAACGGCTCTTTTTAGAGCCAACCTACATCTAAACACTCAAACTTGTAATTAAACTCTATTTGTGTTATCTTTTTTGGTCGCCGTGCGCGACCGGATGCGTGCACCCCACAACTTTTTTGTAAAAAAAAGGAGTTTCTTTTTGGCTTTGGGGGTCCTTAATGAACCCCCTGAGAAAACCTAGGAGGTCAGGGAGTCTCCACCCTGCCCCCTTTTCACGCTCTCCGCTATAGTTTTTCACACTCTTGTAAATAGCAGTGCACGACCCAGTGCGCACACCCCACAACTTAAAAAAAAATAAAATAAATCTTTTTCGCTTTGGGGGTCGTTACTGCACCCCCTGAGAAAACCGACGGGGCCAAAGACTCTCTACCTTGTCCCCTTTCCAAGTTCTGACTATTTGTTCTCTACAATATATTCACTCGCACTGACAAAATGGCGGTCAACACTTCCTCATTTCCTCCAAATCGAATGTTGACAGACATCAAACAGCAAATCAGAATTCCGCTCGCGCACAGCCGCACTAGTGCGCGCACCCATGCGCGCTTATAGATATATAATTGATTTCAACTTTAATTTTCTCAGTAACTACTGGACAGATTTACACCATTTAAACAAAAGCGTGATCTGCGAACCGTACTCTACCTTTTTGCCAAATTAATTATAATTCCATTCAGCCGTTCCGGCTGTAGCCGTGTCTAAACGTCCTACGGAAAATAACATGGGGAAAACACGTTTTGGTACCCCCTTTTATCTCAGCCCCCACTTGACGAATCCCCCCCAAACTTTCAAGGAAGGAGGGGAGCGAACGGGCCATCTTCTTTGAGAAATTCGCAAACATTCGTCCACCAGCGCTAAAGTTATTCACAATAGAATGTTGCGGATTTCCTATGGAAACTAGGTCCTAACTATAACTACCTACTGGCGACCGTCAGTAAATAATATATATATATATATATTCACTGAAAAAACCATAGGTTATAGACCATATATAGTTAGGAATTAGCATTTACAAAACCTTGAAAATTCACTGAAAAAACCATAGGTTATAGACCATATATAGTTAGGAATTAGCATTTAAAAAACCTTATTTTACTCACACAAAACCATTGAAATTCCATATATAGTTAGTTGCACTAACTATATATCGCGCACCCGTAATCCACTGCTGATGATGTCACATATTACATCATTCATGACATGGTCAGTGACATCACTGATGACATCACTGATGACATCTCAAATGACATCACTGATGACAACATCCAGTGATTATGTGTTTCTGTAAAGTTTAAATATGTTTTACATATTGAAGAATGAGTGGATGTATAAGTGTCTCAATGAAGGTTTTAGTAGGTGCGTGATTGACTGTATGAGTGAGTGATTAAATGCGTCTTACTAAATGCACGGGTTAGTGACTAAACTGTCTGAAAGTGTGCATCAGCATGTCTGTTGTTGTGCAAGCTGCTGCATGTGTTGATCAGTAGCTATATAAGTAGCTATATGGGTTATTGATTGGTTGCACAAGTATTTGTATGGGAGACTGAGTGTGTGTATGACTGGCTGGGAGGTGTGTGACTCTGTGCAGATCAATGTGTACTTGTATCAGTGATTCTATAAGAGAGTAAGTATGTGTTAGTATATGTTTTAAAATGTAAGGTAATCTATGTTTAACTGTGTAGATTAGAAAATGGAACTGTGATTGATTCTTTACAGGACTGACTAGGTGTGTGAGTAACTCCATGGATGAGTGGCAGAGTGTGAGTGTCTGTATAGGTGTATGAGTGCATATGATAGTGTTGTAAAGATGAGTGATTGTATGTATGAATGATTGTATGGGTGAATGAGTGAATGTGTGTGTAGACGTAGGAATCAGTGAGTGGGTATGTAGTAACTAGTATTGGTGTGTCAATGGTTTCAAAAATTATACTCTGTATTTAACACTGGGTGTAACAGAGGTTATATTAAAGTGTGAGGAGATGCATTGTATTGTCACATTAATGATATCATCATTGATGTGACCATTGATGTCAAATGAGATATCATCAGTGATGTCATTTGAGATGTCATCAGTGATGTCATCAGTGATGTCACTGACCATGTCATGAATGATGTAATATGTGACATCATCAGCAGTGGATTACGGGTGCGCGATATATAGTTAGTGCAACTAACTATATATGGAATTTCAATGGTTTTGTGTGAGTAAAATAAGGTTTTTTAAATGCTAATTCCTAACTATATATGGTCTATAACCTATGGTTTTTTCAGTGAATTTTCAAGGTTTTGTAAATGCTAATTCCTAACTATATATGGTCTATAACCTATGGTTTTTTCAGTGAATTTCATTGGTTTTTTAACAGCTAATATCTGTAGCTGTAAAATGTATTCTTCTTTAAATCCAAAAATATATTTTATATGTTTATGAATAATTTTTTTTTTTAAATATTTTTTTTTCTTCGTTCCCGCTTCGCGAATCGGGAAGCTTCCCGTTAGCTGACCTTGATGCCGCGAAATAGACCGCGAGCCGGTAAACGTTTCTTTACCGCAACTGCCGCGTTAGAAAACAACATCGTGACGCCTCCCGTCCGCATGACGTTTCGCGTTGTCGCGTGATACGTCATATGACGTGCTACGTTAGCGAACTCGTACGCTAACCGAGTCGCAAAGCACAGGTTTCTGGAAGCAAACCGGGAGGCCCTGCAAAGCGCGTAACGTAAACACAGCAGGTCATGTGACTTGGTAATAACACTTTTCATTGGTTCATTTCACTTTCGGTTTCCTAATGATGTAAGACTAGGTCATATGATCTAAAATGAACACTTTTCATTGGTTGAGAACTATTTTTTTTCCCAAATGGTGAAAATCCCTCCTTCTTTCCTCACTCTGACTTTCATCATTGTGAGAGAAAGACCCTTTGTTACCAGTGAGCAATGGCTTCTTTACTAGCTTCAGCTGGTGCTTCCCCACCACCTCCACCACATCCAAGGAAGAGTGGACCACCTGCTAAAGTTATAATTCAGCAAGAAGAGGAAGAAGAGGAACAGGACGACCTAGATAATCTCCCTATTATGGCCAGAAGATCTGTTGTACCGGAAGTAACGGGACCAGAGGGCAGGGAGATGGTGCCAAATATGCAAACGAGATTTCGTGAAGTAAAACAAGTCTGCGTACATTGCAGTGGAATCATTTGCTACGCAGAAAGTAGCATCACTCTGATCAACAGAGCTATTAACAATCATGCTCATGTTTGTCCGAAACTCACCAAACAATAAATTCTTTTTTTTGTTTTCTTCCTCCTGTTGAGCCCTTTACAATGAATCGTTTTCGTTGCCCCCTCCGAAAAAAAAACAAAAAAAATATAAAACTGTTCAGAAAAATTCAAAAAAAGTAAAAAAAATGTTCAGAAAAATAATAAAAAAAATATAAAACAACAAAAACAATTTAAAAAAAAGTTCTTTTCAGAACTACCTCCCCGTTATAAAAAAATTGGTACAATATTTGCAACTGTGCCAACCTCTATTTCTCTTAGTTCGCTTCCCAGTTCGCTCCCCGGTACGCGAACCGGAAGCGAACCAAAAAAATGTTTTTATAAAAAAGAACAGTAAGTATAAGGGAAGGAAACAGACAGTTATGTTAAAAGAAAGACAGCTATAGGGGAGTAAACTAGAGATACTATTACCCGTAATCCACTGCTGATGATGTCACATATTACATCATTCATGACATGCTCAGTGACATCATCAGCAGAGGATTGCGGGTAACAGTATCCCTAGTTTATTCCCTATAGCTGTGTTTCTTTTAACATAACTGTCTGTTTCCTTCCCTTATACTTACTGTTCTTTTAAAAAAATTTTTTTTAGATCTGTCAGAAACAGTTAAAGTAATGAAATATAAAAGACTACGTAGAATATGAGCACTGTATGCAACAACTTTGACACTGACAGAAGCCTCACCTTCTCCATGCCTCCTACACAGTTCTACATGTACATCATAAATGCAAACAGAACAGAATTAATTATACATGTTAAATGGTTTATTTTTGCTGTTCTCAGAATGTATCAAATTTCACTAAAACAGTGACTTGAAGGTATTCATCATATAACAGCGGGGAAAAAAAAACACAATCAAAATGATTGTGTTTAAAAAACCCATACATTACAAATCAGAATTCAGAACTCCTTAAAGTTAACTTACTTTCCATGACGGCCAAGGATGTCCTATGAACAGCTTACACTCTGTTGTGCTGTTATTACTTTCAACCCGCCACTTTCTGAAAGAAAACCTCCATCGTTTTCAAAAACATGTTACATACAATAAATGACTTCTCGCTCTCTACCACACGATTCCACAAGGCCAAATCGTGTCAGAGCCATGTATAACTCTTGGATTTCTTGTAAGCCAATCCCGTCTTTTCGCATTTCCGCAACTTTCAGAATTAAAATGTTGAAGATCATTTACACAATCCTGGACTAGTAATATCTTCCCCTTCTTGCTCAATCATGTTCTACATTTCCTATCACACTGATACTGCTTACTATGAAGCAGACTTACACTACCTTTATGACTAGTACAATTATTTAATTCTCTACATCACTTTTAATCACAAAGCAATGTAAAACAGTAGACAGCATTGCAGACTTACATTCCCTCTACTCCATGTTTTGATTCGCTGCTTCAATTAGCTTATAAAAAGAAATAGTTTTTCTGAACTCATTCAAAGTGCAGTTATTTTTCCATGACGTCCAGTCTTATGGTTAGAAGTTATGTCTCTGTACTACACTTATCCTCAAGGCCAAATAGTGTAGGAGCCATAAGAACTTCTTGAAATTCCTCAGAGCACATCCCGAGATTCTTTCCCTAAAATTTTGGTTTTAAAAACACCAGGTAAGAGTTTTTAAGGTCATATGGCAATTTTTTTTTGAAAATTAAAACAGAATCATTGCAGAATGACCAGCCATTTCTACACTTTAAATAAGCTGTATAATGTCCTGATGTTATTGAAGGACCATCATGATATATAATTGCTACAGTTACAAAAGTCCTTCCTGATATTGACAACTGTGAAGCCACAAAATTTTTAATTAAAGTTGTCAATTTTGTTCCATCAGGCCTACATCGTTGGAACATTAAAATGACATACTGGCCATATGTTCGTATAAATAAAGTGGACATCATTTCAGATTTACATTGGCTACACTCCATGTTGTGATCAGCTGCTTTTACTAGCTTATTAAAAGAGACTGATTTACTGTCTGGCAAAGTTAAATATATAAATCTTTCTGAGTCTACACTAGTAGTAGCTGATACCCTACAGTTCTCGCAGTCATGCTGCCATTGATAAGAAAGCCCAAACAGGTGATCTACATCTACACCTTCATCATGCAATACATCAAGCATATACATTAAAAACTCCTGACAATCTTGCTGACTATTTTGAGAGAATTGTGTTTGGCCTGAACATCTGTCTAACAGATTTCGAATTTCAGACACACTTTCTATGTTTGTTCTATCAGTGCTACATTTCTCTAACACAGAATTTAACAAACTGCAAAATCTTTGATCCGAATTGACCACAATCTGTTCTTTTAAAGTTTCTAGAGAAAAGACAACATTAACCACTACATTAGCATAGCAGTTGACACCAGAACTGTTTTCAAATTGAAAACCAACAACATCTTCAACAGAATCCTTTTTGTTTCTGCTTATAATTTCAGGTTCATCAACTTTTCGTCTTTTTGCTACAACCTCCCCAGTATTGGTCACATTTCTTCGTTTCCGGCCTACCACACGTTTCTCAAACAAAGGATACTGAGGCAAATGTGGCGCATACTCTCTTCTCAACCTATTGTATTCCTTAACACAATCTAGATCCGCACAAATGTTTGTGACATCACACTCAATCAAGTACAATCCCGATAAAGTCCTAACTCGTGACAATGCCACATATGCCATACCCTCCTTGAACACAGAACTGCCAATATTCACCAATGCACAGTCTACACTTAAACCTTGCGATTTATGGATTGTCACCGCATATGCCAAGCAAACAGGAAACTGCTTACGACGAACATATAAGTCTTTTACAAGCAAAAATCTAGCAGAACAACGAGCAATTAGCTGTACTTCCTCAATGCCATCAAATTTAATTTTTAAAAATTCAATTCCATCTCTATTTCTGTATTTCACAAAATCAACAACATTACCCATTGATCCATTTACCAGACCTCTTTCAACATGTAAATTCCTTCTTAAAATTATACGACAGTTCAAGCACACATTCAGAGTCTTTTCAAAACCCGCAGTTTTAGATATACTCTTCTCTAATGAATCCAATTTTGTTTTCAGATTCTCAGACAAAATAATTGTTGATCCCATATGCTCTACTCTGTCAATAGCTTCCAATTTCACAATCTCTTGCTTTTCTAAATGCAACATTTTGTTGTTGAATTTGGCACATTCTGCAAGAGTTGGCATCAAACATATTCCAGATTTTTTCTCAGTAACTTTCTGAAAAATATTCTCAGGCACAACATCTTCGTCTGGATATAAATTTGTCAGTAATCGTGCATGTAAAGCTTCTTTCCCATGCTCGGTCACTTTTCCAATTCTAACATCTTGTAGAATAGTCTTGTAAACTTCATCCTTTGCCTGACGCATATTTTCATGCAGTTCAGCATAATTGAAGTTTAACCATATATTGACGTTGCCAATACTCCCTAAGCACTTCCTGGTATCTTCATGCGTGAGCATTTTGAACACAGGTTGCCCTTTCACTGGTGTCAGCTGCAGAAGATCTCCAAAAACAATGATGTGTTTGCCACCAAATAACACATCATACTCTGTTTTGAGAACTTCTTGCATTCTCAAATGCACAAAGGCAAGCATAACATTGGAAACCATGCTTACTTCGTCAATGATAAGAAGTTTCATTTTCCTCAAGACTCTTGAAACTTCAAAACAAGCATCTCCAGATAGCTTGTGATATTCTAATTTGTTGTCATGCTCCACTGGCAGCATCAGTAAACGATGTAAAGTAATCCCTTTAATGTTATGTGCTGCCAGTCCAGTTGGAGCGGTGACAACACAAGACAGCGATGACTCTGTCCTTTCCTGCAAATAACATGAAATTGCTTTAATAAGGAAACTTTTTCCAGTTCCCGCTTCTCCACTCACGTACAGTCGGACAGGCTTCAACGACGTACATGAGCACTCTTTCTTATCATGACTTAATCCATGATCAATTTGCATGGTAAGTTCGTCATATATTTTCCTCTGCTCAACGTTGAGTTGTCTTTCCAACTCTTCTAAGTTAACCGCATCCTCCTGAGCATGTGCCATGGCTCTTTCCACTTCATTCATAGCAGTGGCAGCTTCATTTTCGATAAGAGGTCCTCCTAGTGGATCCTGACTCAATGAAGCAGAACTCTGACTGTCCTGAGAACTGTCTCTGGCAATCTCGGCTGCAATCGTTGCTTCCTGCTCAATTTCCACATTCAACATTTCTACATATTTGGGAAAAGCAGGACATTCTATGGTCTCCTTGGCAGCATTGAAAGAGTCTTCGTAACAGAGGAAATCTCCAAGCAGTTCCTCTTCTGCACGCCAAGGCTTAAAAAGTTGCAAAAGTGCTAAATAGAAAAACTCCTTTTTTTCAGGAGATTCGCCACTCAATTTTCGATGGTTTATCAAGTGGCATTTTCTTTGCTTGACCAGACATCCCTCACTTCCTATTACAGCATACACTCCTTTCTCAGTATCTTCTTTGATGTTCCTCTTGAATATGTAATTTTGCAGAACCTCATACAGACAAACATTCTCGAGGTGACTGCTTCGATTTGGATAATATGTATCCAACATGTTGCTCTTCAAAATGTCGGTACTGTTTGGCTCCTTTTCCGCCAAATACTCAATTTCCCGCACAGGTTTCAGAACTCGATTACGCGTTGCAGCAAGACCAACACTCGCCCAAACGATACTCCTGGACTTGGCATAGAGACTTGCTGAAGACAACCGGTCAGAACATTCGTAAGCTCCGATTTCTCGATGCGACAACATCTTCAGACTGAAACTGTACAACTTCTTGCTGAGGCTCTTTTCATGGGAAATGTCCTCCCACATATCCTTCAATTCTGTCTTCTCTTTTTTGGTGATGTAAGATGTCACATACCTAGCCACAGCCATACAGTTATCAGCCACAAACTGTATATCCATGTTAGCATTCCACATGGACAAAATCACCGGGTTGTAGTCGTTGATGTACTTAGACTCTTCGTTCCTCTTCAAATTGTATGTGTTTTTAGGTGATTTCTTCATCACATTATGTCGCAGCGAAGACATCAAACTGTTCACTCTTCCTTTAGAAATCACCGATCGTGGAAAGCCGAAACGACATTTGGTGTAGAACTTGTCTTTGTTCCGGAATTTACGACGACAGTACTTTCCACATCGATGGCTTTGGAAACGTAGAACTTTTTCTCTTAGGCTTTTTTTCTCCTTTGCGTTTGGAACAGCACACGTAGAATACTGTTCTATGAAACTCATCACTGACTCGTCTGCATCCGTTCCAAATTTAGGTGCATCCTTGATCCACAGCAACATATGTATATGAGGAGCACCTCTTGCTTGGTACTCCTTCCTCCAGAAGAAATCCAACACCTCTCCAAGAGGTGGATTCTTCTTATTCATGATGAAAGACATCATACCTTCAAATCTATGATTGAAGTACCTACATACATTGACTGGATCCAAAGAGCACAGTTCTCCGGGTGTCTTGAATTCGATGTTTTCTACGTTAGCATTTGCCTCTCGTAGAAATTCAAGTAAGTCTTCCCAGCCATACTCAGCACAGCTCAAAGTGAGGAACCATGTGGGAGTTCCTAAGTTCCTCAGCATACATTTTAAATCACCATGACGACGGTACCAGTACTCATTAGTACCACGCTGACACGCCATGAGATTAATCAGGTGAGAATCCAAAATGCTGTCTTGGACATTGACTTTATCCATAAAGTCACTTGCCGAGATGTTTTGCATGTGTATACCACTTTTCAAGATGTGGTTCACTGCATATGACAGTCCAGACAGATCGCTTTCAAACAGGAGATGAAACAAATAAGGAATGCATTGTCGAAACCTAGGATCTCCTGCATACAATCGCAAAGTCCGGTATTCAGAAGCAGGAATTTGATGAGGTCGCTCATCATATCTTCCTCCCTGACCTGTTGGAAAAAGCTGTGGGAAACACCGAGTTTCCAAACTTTCATCCCAAACACTAATGGGACTCCCTTTCGCTTGTTTCATTTGAAACAACTCAATAGCATTCCCCATGACTTCCTTGGAATGCAAAGGATGAACACTATAATGTTCATATATTTCTTCACTAGTACAGGGTTCTACTTTCTCAATTTGACCAGCACACAAATCGCTATCCTCTTCCTCACTTACTTCCTCTTCTGCAACATATACATTTTTATAGTATTTATTATATTTTTTCAAATACAATGTTGCCCTTTTGACTTTCCTAACATCTACTAAATCTTGCCATATTTTCTTATTCTTTGTCGGAACCCCATTAACTAAGATAACCAGAGGTTCCTCTTCCACTTTTTCTACTCCAATTGTGTTAATGTTTTTCTTCAAATCTAGAGGCAAATAAACAACTCTTCCCTTTAATCCTCTCTGTAAATCTGATGGAGGCAATTTCCCTGTCTTTGGCTCCATTCTTACAATAGCCTGAAAGGGATGGATACTTTGAATCAAAATAGATTCATAAGTATTTAAATCCTTCAATTCAGAAGGAATTTCAACCAATTCCAGATTATTATGAACTGCTCTAGCAGGCATCTGGTTTTGATTTAATTTGTTACAACAATAAGTACACACACGTTGATCCAATCCCAAATCAAAACAATTTTCTACCATCAAGTATGTTGTAAAATCCTTCCATTCACTATTATTTTCCCTTTCACTTTTTCCATATAAATCCACTAACTTAGTCTGATTCTTATAATAAGTGCGTCGACAACACACACAAGTGAAATTTGGCCTCTCACTTGATTTCACCTCAAACGTCGCAATTTCCCTCTGGAAATTATCTGTACTGGAAACCTGTACACTATCTTCCACATTACTCTCTTCTTCTTGGTCAATTTCAACATTCTCCTCTTTACTTCCAAAGTAACAAAACTCAATTTCTTCACATATATTTTTCACATCTATTTCAGAACCATGCAAAAGAGCAGCGCATAATTGTTTTAGCATAATTGCTGGACTCTTAGCATAATACAACATTCTAACTAATTTCCTCACTTTATTATGATGCACTGCTAGCATCCTGAAATGATGAAAAACACTCTGGCATACTCTCCTGGAAAGACAAGCCAGTGAATGACCATGCAAACCTATCACTTCTCTCACTCTGCAAGGATCTAATTCTTGCAACAACTTCATTTTCTGCTTCAAACTTTTCTTACTAAATGACCGTATAAAATCACAAAGCAAATTGATGGAATCCTGTCGTACACTGCAAATACTACTACACTTCCAGGTGTACACAGGACCCTTAGGACGTCTCCCTAAAACCTCATTACCTAACACCTCTTCTATCTCTGTTCTCACAAGTTTTTCTTTTTCAACTGGACAACCATCTTTCACTTCATAAGCTCGACCACTGGTGTCAACTGCATGCACCAAATCATTATCCTGGAAATAACTCTCCTCATTAAAAAATGCCTCAGAGCTTGAACTATGCATCCATTCTCCAGAAAAAACTTCACAAAAATTACTACGATTAACTATTCTCTTCCATCTACTATTTCTTTTGAAATCATAAATTACCTTGTTTAGCTTCCTAATTCTATTGATTGTCAAAATAAATAACTTACGTTTAATTTCAAAGGCCTGATCAATAACTTTCTCAACTATTTTTTTTCTCTTATAAAAAACCACTTTCTGCTGACCTTTCTTAATATTTTTTAACAAATTCCCAATTATCCTGTTGCGGAACATTCGTTTACGAATATCCCTAAACTGTTGTTTCCTTCTACTTTCATGCATAGAGTTATCTCTTACTCTAGCAGTAACATTTCTCATTGGCCTTTCCTTACCATTTGAATTCGGTCTCCTTTTCTGGAGTGAAACATTTTCTGTAGTAATATTTTTTTTACTACACATATTTCTTATGACTGTTTTTCGACTCTTACCCGGTGCTTTCTTGGTGACTTGACAAATCTTTTTTGTTAGAGGACTGCTGCAATATTCCATGCTCCTGCTGTCTTTGACGTTTTCCAGCCTTTCTTACTCTTTCTTTGCTAGGCATCCTAAAATCTTGAAATAATGTGCAGTTGAATCTGTGGTAAAATATAATAAAAAATGTTATTAACCACTATTACCCAACAGTAAATTAATAACAGTCATCAAAAACTTAACACACTACTTAAGTATATAATATACTGAAGCCTATCTTCAATTTTTCACTGAACAGGACTCATCTCTTCTTAACCTTGGATAAACCTCACCTACTCTGTGTCCCCTGCACATAATTAAATGTAAAGGGGCAGATTTATATTAACTAGCACATCCCCAGGGATGCACCAGTTAACGTGCACCGCTGCTCTGCCACCCACGGTGTGCCGCATTTACAATCAGATAGGACAAAGCTACATCAAAACCCTGCGCCTGCTTGAAGCAGGCATAGATCTTGACGCAGGTAGGCTGAAAGCTAAAGCAACAACTAAGTGTCGTGTGCAGAAGTTACAAAAAAGGAAAAATGGCGTTTAAACCAGTAATGAGACCATGCTAACGTAATACAGAGTAAAAATATCCAGGATCTACATCAGTTTGGGGTTCACGAACCTGGCAGGTACAAGGCACTGAGGCTTTCCACCGTGCATGTCTCATCCCAAAACATATGTTGTTTGTGAATGAAACAATTTCCCAGACCAAATGCTTTGGATTGGCTACTTCTAAAAAATTAAGCACCCCTACTATCCCGGAGTTAGAGGAATACGATGGTTGGAGTAATTTTACTCGTTGTCTATTAAAGATTTACAGGCCCTACTCCGTAATTCTTCCTTTAACATTTCCAGTATAAATCCAAAAGGTTGACTGCTTTGGCAACGTGCCTTATCCACGGTTTAATAACGCTGCCTTTTGCTTTATATAAGTTTTCAAATTGTATGAAATATATACCAATAGGTCGTTATTAACCTTTAGGTAGTGGTTTTCTTCATCAAGTCTGGTCGCTTCCATACACATACAGATTTTCAAAGATGATCAAGAACTTTATCTGAATGGAGAGGAATGCACTGAGACGCCAGATCATTCACTAATGTGTAGGCACAGACAGTTACACGGTTCATGCAACAAACACCGACCAAATATGGCTTGCGTGTTGCAAGGCACGCCAGTTCCTGCTATCATCCCCACGTTCAAGTTCTTGGAAAATGGTAGTTATTTGATGCTCAATAATGAAGATTGTTCTGGGTTAATTAAAAGTATTCATTTTATCGTAACAGTAAATGAACGGGTTATTTGCTGCAGAAATGTTCTATTTCCTCCCACGCATGAACATAGGGAGTTTTCAATCTGGCCACAAATACCAACCTTGGGAGCACATTTCAACAGCATGGCAAGAATAAGAGCTCTTTTGTCTCAGAGAGAGGTGGCCTTGAGTTCGGCCCGTGAAACTTTCGTGCTTCACATAGCGAACACCCGTACAGAGGTGCAGACCCTTTTAAATACAGATTCGACTTTGCATTTCAGCAAGATTACCCATTCATTTCCATGCAGCAGGAGGCCCATAGGAATGAAGGTGCAATTTGCGATTAGCAATTACCTCATCGCAAATTACGAATTTTTCCGACGGTGCAGGGGTATCTCAAGAACACCCTGCTGCACCCCTGAAAAAAAAAATTGGGGTCATATGGCGCACATAAATTTTGAAAACATTCCTTTACCTCAAAAACGATTTTCAACTCATAATTTGAAAACACTGCACATGGGGAAATGACTTAAAATGTCCTTAAGACACATAAAAGCATTTTTTGATTGCCTTTGCAGCATGTTTCAGTCACCTTTAACATGCCTATGTAACGGAAACATTCAAAATCTAAATTTGCCATGCACAGGTGGAAGCATATTTACAAGCAATTTGCTCCACAGACAAACTTCTTACATTGAAATGGGAAAGACTCTCAATTACCTTATAAAGAAGCAGACACCATTATGTCCTTCTCATCAATATTAAAACCATTGCTTTTTCTCAAAAACGATTTACAAGTCATAATTTGAAAACACTCCACAGCTCCTATGCACATAAAAGCCCTGTCAGTACTAATACTTCACATTTTCTCCAATTACAATTTCTCAAACAAACAAAATCTATTTGTGAAACACTTGAGACAAAGCAACATTTGAAAAACACAACTTTCTTCATAATTTTCTCCTTAAAGCACACTATTTTCTATCTAAATTAAAGAAATTTTTTCTCACCTTAGCAAGTACTTTGAGTTTCAAAACAGTCTCAGAAACACACCAATTTGTCTTCAGCAGAGCAAAAGGTATGCACTCCAGAGTCTGCAGCTATCAAAAGCACAGAAATGCTGTAATTCCTCACACAGATCTCTCATGTCACCCAATCAAAACTCTTCCCTCACTTTTTTTCAAAGCAAAACCCTTCCCCCCTCTGCCCCCTCTCTGCTTTTTCTGCATAGCAACCACCTCTTGCAAGACCTCTCACACAACAATGTTGCAATTGAACTCTGAACTCTCAGTGCACCTGCATATCCAAAGCATTCTTTCATTTAATGATTTTTTCTTCGCCACTCAAAATACATCTTTCAACGAACTCATCCATGCACACTAACTTTCTGTTTTCAGCAATCAAAATCCACCAATCACTCTTACTGCTTCATTAACACAGAAACTCCTCAGTTTTTTTCATTTTACACTCTCATTTTTTCAACTGCCATTTCATTGCCACACTTCATCTGACTGCAGGAGAACCTTCTCTCGCCATGTTTTCTGTCTGGATTGTTGGACATAGCTACATCTATTGGGCTCAAAGGTACGCTGAAAACAGGAATTTACCTAACCTCAATTTACAAGATGTGGAAATTAAGTGGTTTGGCCACAGAGGATTAAAATGTCACCAATTGATACCATTGGTGAAAACCTTTATGCATTTGCCAAAACCTGACCTGTTAATTGTGCACTGTGGAGGTAATGATTTGGGCACTTTGACTGGGGTAGGTCTGGAAATGCTTTTAAAGGACACCTTTGAGCAATTGATGGCACTTTTTCCTCAGACTGCCTTGGTATATTCAAATATATGCCAAAGACAGAAATGGAGGTGGTCGAACCAATTTTGTCCACAAATTGAGAAATCGAGGAAGCATGTAAACAAATCTGTTTCAGCTTACATGAGAGACCATGGAATGGGCTCCCTGTACAACAATAACTTGCGTTACTACATGCAAGATATCTACAGAGGAGATGGAGTTCACTTCTCAGATGAGGGCAACAGAGTTTTCACTCTGAATTTAAGAATGTGCATTGGTACCTACTTATAAGTACCTAAATGTACCATAAACCCAAAAGCTCTTCTCAGAGCTACCCTACATCTGATCACTCACAATTATTATTGTACTCTAACTTTTTTCACTAATTTTCAAGAAAGTACGCTCCCCAGAACGCTTCCCGGTTCGCGAACCGAGCGCACTCCACGCAAAAAAACTAAAAAAACGGTATATATTTTTTTGCCCTGCGAGAACCTTTCAAAGCCTCCACATCAAACCTAGGGGGTCAGGGACGATCTACTATGCCCCCTTATGGTCATTTGCCCCTTCGCTTTGGCCTCCTCTTGTCTCTCGATCCTACCGAGAGACAAGATGGCGGCCGCTACGGACTGTTTGGAATGTTTACAGACGCCGAAAAACCAATCAGCTTCGCAAACCTCCGTAACGCGAAAAGTACGCGAAGCGGAGCGCTGTTACAGATATATATCTTTTTTTGAACGTTAATTTCTCAAAATCCACTGGAGCACATATATTGAGACCTAGCAAAGGCACATCGGGCTACCAGTCCCTACAATTTTGCCAAGTTTCGTGCAAATCCATTCAGCCGTTCGATTATTATTATTATTTTTTTTTTTGCCCCGCGGGGCCCTTTTAAAACCTCCACATCAAACCTAGGGGGTCAGCGAGGATCTACTATTCCCCCTTATGGTCATTTGCCCCTTCGCTTTCGCCTCCTCTTGTCTCTCGATCCTACCGAGAGACAAGATGGCGGCCGCTACGGACTGTTTGGAATGTTGACAGACGCCGGAGAACCAATCAGCTTCGCTTCACAAAGCTCCGTTGCGCGAAAAGTCCGCGAACCAGACCGCTGCCTGGTCCGCGCTTACAGATATATATCTTTTTTTAAACGTTAATTTCTCAAAATCCACTGGAGCACATATATTGAGACCTACAAAAGGCACATCGGGCTACCAGTCCCTACAATTTTGCCAAGTTTCGTGCAAATCCATTCAGCCGTTCGGGCTAAAAGTGAGGCCAACCGCCCTATGGAAATTAACATGGGAAAAACGCGTTTTGGGACCCCCCTTTTTTCTCGGCCCCCCCTTGACGAACCCCCCCCAAATTTTCAAAGGCTGCTCAGAAACAAAATGTGCCATTTTCCTGAAAATTTCAGCCAATTCCGTCCACAAACGGCAAAGTTATTAGACATAGAATTTTCAAAAAACCCATAGAGAAAAAATCCTAACTATATATACCTACTGGCGACCGCCAGTAGGTAATATATATATATATATATATATATATATATATATATATATTCACTGAAAAAACCATAGGTTATAGACCATATATAGTTAGGAATTAGCATTTACAAAACCTTAAAAATTCACTGAAAAAACCATAGGTTATAGACCATATATAGTTAGGGATTAGCATTTAAAAAACCTTATTTTACTCACACAAAACCATTGAAATTCCATATATAGTTAGTTGTACTAACTATATATCACGCACCCGCAATCCACTGCTGATGATGTCACATATTACATCATTCATGACATGGTCAGTGACATCACTGATGACATCACTGATGACATCTCAAATGACATCACTGATGACATCACTGATGACATCTCAAATGACATCACTGATGACATCACTGATGACAACATCCAGTGACTGTATTTTTCTGTAAAGTTAAAATATGTCTTACATATTTATGAATGAGTCGATGTATAAGTGTCTGGACGAAGGATTTAGTAGGTGCATGACTGAATGTATGAGTGAGTGATTAAATGTGTCTCACTGAGTGCATGGGTTAGTGACTAAACTGTCTTAATTTGTGCATCATTATGTCTGTTGTTCTGTAAACTGCTGCATGTGTTGATCAGTAGCTATATGAGTAACTATATAGGTTATTGATTGGTTGCCCAAGCATTTGTATGGGAGACTGAGTGTGTGTGTGGGTGGCTGGGAAGTGTATGACTCTGTGCATAGATGTATGGGTTCAAAAGTGCATGTTGGAAACAGCTGTATGGGCGGTTGACTGTGTGCATGACTGTATTGGTGAGTGAATAGATATCTCAGTGCTACATGTCAAATTAAGTACATATGTAAAATACAGTACATGTGAGAGTTGACATATATAAATAACTGTGCATAAGAGCCAGTGAATGTGTGAGTGGCTGTATGGATCATTGTGAACTTGTATCCAGGATTGTATAAGTGAGTAAATATGTTTTAGTATATGTTTGAATAAGTAAGGTGTGTTTAACTGTATAGTTAAGGAAATGGAGGTGTGATTGATTGTTTGCATGACTGTCTAGGTGTGTGTGTAACTTCATGGATGAGTGACAATCTGTGAGTCTGTGTTTACACTGAGTGTATCTAAGGTTATATTAGAGTCTGAAGAGGTTCATCGTATTATCACATGAATGATTTTATCAGTGATGTCATCAGTAATGTCATTTGAGATGTCATCAGTGATGTCATCAGTGATGTCATTTGAGATGTCATCAGTGATGTCATCAGTGATGTCATTTGAGATGTCATCAGTGATGTCATCAGTGATGTCACTGACCATGTCATGAATGATGTAATATGTGACATCATCAGCAGTGGATTGCGGGTGCGTGATATATAGTTAGTACAACTAACTATATATGGAATTTCAATGGTTTTGTGTGAGTAAAATAAGGTTTTTTAAATGCTAATCCCTAACTATATATGGTCTATAACCTATGGTTTTTTCAGTGAATTTTTAAGGTTTTGTAAATGCTAATTCCTAACTATATATGGTCTATAACCTATAGTTTTTTCAGTAAATTTCATTGGTTTTTTAATAGCTAATATCAAAACCTTTACAATGTATTATTCTTTAAAAAGAAAAATATTTTTTACATGTTTTTTATACAATTTTTTTTTTATTTTTTTTTTGTTTCGCTCCCAGTACGCGTACCGGTTAGCTTCCCGTTAGCTCAATCCGGAGGCGCGACCCGGTACGCGAACCGGTAAACGTTCCTTTTGCGAACCTCTCGCGTTACAAAACAACATCGTGACGCGTCGCGTCAGCATGACGTTTCGCGTTCTCGCGTAATACGTCATATTACGTGCTACGTTCGCGTACCCGGAAGCGCAGCGGTACGCGAACCGGAAGCGATCCGCGGCGCGGCGCCGACCGCGTAACGTAAACATAGCAGGTCATGTGACTCGGTAATAACACTTTTCATTGGTTCATTTCACTTTTGGTTTCCTAATGATGTAATACTAGGTCATGTGATCTAAAATGAACACTTTTCATTGGTTTAGAACTTTTGTTTTTCCCAAATGATGAAAACCCCTCCTTCTTTCCTCACTCTGACTTTCATCTTGGTGAGAGAAAGACCCTTTATTGAGACTTTGAGATGGCTTCATTAGTAGCTTCAGCTGGTGCTAGCCCACCACCTCCACCAAATCCAAGAAAGAGAGGACCACCTGCAGAAGTAATTTTGCAAGAAGAGGAAGAACAGGAAGAGGAGGAAGATGAGGAAGAGCCAAGGTTTTTGCCAGAGGAGCCCAGGAGGTACAATCGAAAGGAGAATTACATCTGGCAATTCTACAGAATTCCTGAGGGGCAAAAGAAAGTGAATGCACGCTACGTGTTTTGCCGTATATGCGGTGATAGATTGTCAAGGGGCACTGATAAAAAATACAGTTATGGCAATCATACTATGCATCGGCATATGAGTAGGTGGCACCCAAATAATTATAGTGCTGCCCAGCTACGTGACGAGCAACAAAATCCCCTCCCAATGGCAAGAAGATCGGTGGTTCCAGAGGTGTCGGGACCAGAGGCGAGGGAGATGATCGCAAACATCCAAATGTTGTTTGGGCACGTAAAGCAAGTGTGCGTGGAATGTGGCACTTTCATCTGCTACAGAGAAAGTAGCATCACTTTGATTTTGCGAGCAATTCAAAATCATATTAATGTTTGTACGAAACGCACCAAAAAATCAATTCTTTTTTTTTTTTTGCTCCTGTTGAGCCCTTTATAATGGATCGTTTTTGTTTCCCCCCCCCCCCAAAAAAAACCAAAAAAATTTTAAAAACGTTCAGAAAATACAAAAAAAGTAAAAAAATGTTCAAAAAATACAAAAAAAAATATAAAACAACAAAAACCTAAAAAAAAAAGTTCTTTTCAGAACTACCTCCCCATTATAAAAAAATTGGTAGAATATTTGGAACTCTGCCAACCTCTATTTCTCTTAGTTCGCTCCCCGGGGCGCTACCCGGTACGCGTACCGGCAGCTAACCCAAAAAAATATTTTTTAAAAAAAAGAACAGTAAGTATAAGGTAAGCAAACAGACAGTTATGTGAAAAGAAAGACAGCTCTAGGGAGTAAACAAGAGATACTGTTACCTACAATCCACTGCTGATGATGTCACATATTACATCATTCATGACATGGTCAGTAACATCAACAGCAGTGGATTGTAGGTAACAGTATCCTTAGTTTACTCCCTATAGCTGTCTTTCTTTTAACATAACTGTCTCTTTCCTTCCCTTATAGTTACTGTTCTTTTTAAAAAAACATTTTTTTGATCAGTCATAAACAGTGACATTAATAGAAACAGAGAGAGTGAACAAGAGTGAAGAACTATGGTCCTCCTCAGCCACCCTCAGAAAACCAAGGGGGTCAAGATACATCTACCGTGCCCCCTTCTACCCATTCTGAACATTATTTGCCCTCCATCTTGTATCTTGATTCGACCGAAACACAAAATGGTGGACTCCCATAACGCTGCTGGTTTGCGAACCGGGCAACTTCCCGGGAAGCGGTCCAAAAAAAAAAGTTGGGAAAGTAATTCACAGACACTAAGAGTAATAGAGATGGAGTGAGTGAACAAGACTGAGGAACTATGAGAACAGAGGGACTGAGAAAAAGAGTGGAAGGAGTTGAGTAAATAGGTAATAGAGAAAGGAATGAGGAAAGTAGCAAAGGCAGGAAACTGAGGATTAAAGAAGTGAAGCAGTGGATCTAATAGTAGGTGAATGTGATAGAAATGTAACGAAAAGAGTACAACTATTTACCTTGTAATTGCCGTTAAATTAATCACATTTTATTTTTATACTTTCAATCTGTGAAAGAGAGAACCAACATTTGAAAAATATTAAAACATGTATTTAAAAATTACAAAAGACAAGGGAAAATATTGAAGGACAAATAGTTTTTCAACAACTTTGACACTGACAGAAGCTTCTGCTTCTCCAGGTCCTCTACACAATCCTAAAGATATACATTTTAAACTAACAGTATCTTGATGCAGATGAAGTGAGGCCTATCTTAAAACATGGTGCATCTTTTGCATTGCTCTTGTTTCAGAAAAGTGTCGCTTCAGGATGCCAATAACATGTCTCCTATCCAGAGATTTGTTTGAGGTGAGGCCTACTCAGAGTTCAAGATGAGATTTACACTTGTTGAAGTGTACAGAGGAGATAATATCTGTGAAAGTCTACTAATGAAGTGAGTCATGTCCACTGCACTCTTCAACAAAGTAGAAACCTCCTATGTTTCCCTGGACAGACCTAAACTTGATCTGCACAATGTGATTCGTAATGATAGGAAACACAGGTGATGTAATTGAAATATGTGCAATTTATTTTGCTCATTTCACAATCACATCACTTGTGTTTCCTTTGCTTAGGTATCTCATTGTGCAGATGTAGTCCAGCATATGAAAGAATACGTAGAAGTGCAGCACTGCATGCAATAAATTTAACACTTACAGAAAACTCACCTTCTCCATGCCTCCTACACAGTTCTACATATACATCATAAATGCAAACAGTACAGAATTAATTATACATGTTAAATGGTTTATTTTTGCTGTTCTCAGAATGTATCAAAATTCACTAAAAACAGTGACTTGAAGGTATTCATCATGTAACAGCGGGGAAAAAAAAACACAATCAAAATGATTGTGTTTAAAAAACCCATACAACATCAGAAATTAAAATTCAGAACTCCTTAAAGTTAACTTACTTTCCATGACGTCCAAGGATGTCCTATGAACAGCTTACACTCTTTTGTGCTGTTATTACTTTCAGCCCGCCACTTTCTGAAAGAAAACCTCCATCGTTTTTAAAAACACGTTACATGCAATAAATGACTTCTTGCTCTCTACCACTATTTTCCACAAGGCCAAATCTAGTCAGAGATATTTATAACTCTTGGATTTCTTGTAAGCCAATCCCATCATTTGGCATTTCCGCAACTTTCACAATTAAAATGTTGAAGATCATTTTCACAATCCTGGAATAGTAATATCTTCCCCTTCTTGCTCAGTCATGTTCTACATTTCCTATGACACTGATACTGCTTAATATGAAGCAGACTTACACTACCTCTATGAGTACTACAATTATTTAATTCTCTACATCACTTTTAATCACAAAGCAATGTAAAACAGTAGACAGCATTGCAGACTTACATTCCCTCTACTCCATGTTTTGATTGGCTGCTTCAATTAGCTTATGAAAAGAAACAGTTTTTCTGAACTCATTCAAAGTGCACATACATCTCCATGATGTCCAATCCTATGATTAGAAGTTATGTCTCTGAACTACACTTATCCTCAAGGCCAAATTGTGTAGGAGCCATTAGAACTTCTTGAAATTCCACAGAGCACATCCCGAGATTATTTCCCTAAAATTTTGGTTTTAAAAACACCAGGTAAGAGTTTTTAAGGTCATACGGCAATTTTTTTTTGAAAATTAAAACAGAATCATTGCAGAATGACCAGCCATTTCTAGACTTTAAATAAGCTGTGTAATGTCCTGATGATATTGAAGGACCGTCATGATATATAATTGCTGCAGTTACAAAAGTCCTTCCTGATATTGACAACTGCGAAGCTACAAATTTTTTTATTAAAGTTGTCAATTTTGTTCCATCAGGCCTACATCGTTGGTACATTAAAATGACGTACTTGCCATATGTTCGTATAAATAATGTGGACATCATTTCAGATTTACATTGGCTACACTCCATGTTGTGATTAGCAGCTTTTACTAGCTTATTAAAGGAGACTGATTTACTGTCTGGCAAAGTTAAATATATAAATCTTTCTGAGTCTACACTAGTAGTACTTGATACCATACAGTTCTCGCAGTCATGCTGCCATTGATAAGAAAGCCCAAACAGCTGATCTACATCTACACCTTCAGCATGTAATACATCAAGCATATACATTAAAAACTCCTGACAATCTTGCTGAATATTTTGAGAGAATTGTGTTTGGCCTGAACATCTATCTAACAGATTTCTAATTTCAGACACACTTTCTATGTTTCTTCTATCAGTGGTACATTTCTCTAACACAGAATTTAACAAACTGCAAAATCTTTGATCAGAATTGACCACAATCTCTTCTTTTACATTTTTTAGAGACAACAAAACATTAATTACTACATTAGCATAGCAGTTGACACCAGAACTGTTTTCAAACTGAAAACCAACAACATCTTCAACAGAATCCTCTTTGTTTCTGCTTGTAATTTTAGGTTCATCGACTTTTCGTCTTTTTGCTACAACCTCCCCAGTATTGGTCACATTTCTTCGTTTCCGGCCTACCACACGTTTCTCAAACAAAGGATACTGAGGCAAATGTGGCGCATACTCTCTTCTTAACCTATTGTATTCCTTAACACAATCTAGATCCGCACAAATGTTTGTGACATCACACTCAATCAAGTACAATCCCGATAAAGTTCTAACTCGTGACAATGCCACGTATGCCATACCCTCCTTGAACACAGAACTGCCAATATTCACCAATGCACAGTCTACACTTAAACCTTGCGATTTATGGATTGTCACCGCATATGCCAAGCAAACAGGAAACTGCTTACGGCGAACATATAAGTCTTTTACAAGCAAAAATCTAGCAGAGCAACGACAAATTAGCTGTACTTCCTCAATGCCATCAAATTTAATTTTTAAAAATTCAATTCCATCTCTATTTCTGTATTTTACAAAATCAACAACATTACCCATTGACCCATTTACCAGACCTCTTTCAACATGTAAATTCCTTCTTAAAATTATACGGCAATTCAAGCACACATTCAGAGTCTTTTCAAAACCTGCAGTTTTAGATATACTCTTCTCTAATGAATCCATTTTGTTTTCAGATTCTCAGACAAAATAATTGTTGATCCCATATGCTCTACTCTGTCAATAGCCTCCAGTTTCACAATCTCTTGCTTTTCTAAATTCAACATTTTGTTGTTGAATTTGGCACATTCTGCAAGAGTTGGCATCAAACATATTCCAGATTTCTTATCAGTAATTTTCTGAAAAATATTCTCAGGCACAACATCTTGTTCTGGATACAAATTTGACAGTAATCGTGCATGTAAAGCTTCTTTCCCATGCTCGGTCACTTTTCCAATTCTAACATCTTGTAGAATAGTCTTGTAAACTTCATCCTTCGCCTGACGCATATTTTCATGCAGTTCAGCATAATTGAAGTTTAACCATATATTGACGTTGCCAATGCTGCCTAGGCACTTCCTGGTATCTTCATGCGTGAGCATTTTGAACACAGGTTGCCCTTTCACTGGTGTCAGCTGCAGAAGATCTCCGAAAACAATGATGTGTTTGCCACCAAATAACACATCATACTCTGTTTTGAGAACTTCTTGCATCCTCAAATGCACAAAGGCAAGCATGACATTGGAAACCATGCTTACTTCGTCAATGATAAGAAGTTTCATTTTCCTCAAGATTCTTGAAACTTCAAAACAAGCATCTCCAGATAGCTTGTGATATTCTAATTTGTTGTCATGCTCCACTGGCAGCATCAGTAAACGATGTAAAGTAATCCCTTTAATATTATGTGCTGCCAGTCCAGTTGGAGCAGTGACAACACAAGACAGCGATGACTCTGTCCTTTCCTGCAAATAGCATGAAATTGCTTTAATGAGGAAACTTTTTCCAGTTCCCGCTTCTCCACTCACGTACAGTCGGACAGGCTTCAACGACGTACATGAGCACTCTTTCTTATCATGACTTAATCCATGATCAATTTGCATGGTAACTTCGTCATATATTTTCCTCTGCTCAACGTTGAGTTGCCTTTCCAACTCTTCTAAGTTAACCGCATCCTCTTGAGCATGTGCCATGGCTCTTTCCACTTCATTCATAGCAGTGGCAGCTTCATTTTCAATAAGAGGTCCTCCTAGTGGATCCTGACTCAATGAAGCAGAACTCTGACTGTCCTGAGAACTGTCTCTGGCAATCTCGGCTGCAATCGTTGCTTCCTGCTCAATTTCCGCATTCAACATTTCTACATATTTGTGAAAAGTAGGACATTCTATGGTCTCCTTGGCAGCATTGAATGAGTCTTCGTAACAAAGGAAATCTCCAAGCAGTTCCTCTTCTGCACGCCAAGGCTTAAAAAGTTGCAAAAGTGCTAAATAGAAAAACTCCTTTTTTTCAGGAGATTCGCCACTCAATTTTCGATGGTTTATCAAGTGGCATTTTCTTTGCTTGACCAGACATCCCTCACTTCCTATTACAGCATACACTCCTTTCTCAGTATCTTCTTTGATGTTCCTCTTGAATATGTAATTTTGCAGAACCTCATACAGACAAACATTCTCGAGGTGACTGCTTCGATTTGGATAATATGTATCCAACATGTTGCTCTTCAAAATGTCGGTACTGTTTGGCTCCTTTTCCGCCAAATACTCAATTTCCCGCACAGGTTTCAGAACTCGATTACGCGTTGCAGCAAGACCAACACTCGCCCAAACGATACTCCTGGACTTGGCATAGAGACTTGCTGAAGACAACCGGTCAGAACATTCGTAAGCTCCGATTTCTCGATGCGACAACATCTTCAGACTGAAACTGTACAACTTCTTGCTGAGGCTCTTTTCATGGGAAATGTCCTCCCACATATCCTTCAATTCTGTCTTCTCTTTTTTGGTGATGTAAGATGTCACATACCGAGCCACAGCCATACAGTTATCAGCCACAAACTGTATATCCATGTTAGCATTCCACATGGACAAAATCACCGGGTTGTAGTCGTTGATGTACTTAGACTCTTCGTTCCTCTTCAAATTGTATGTGTTTTTAGGTGATTTCTTCATCACATTATGTCGCAGCGAAGACATCAAACTGTTCACTCTTCCTTTAGAAATCACCGATCGTGGAAAGCCGAAACGACATTTGGTGTAGAACTTGTCTTTGTTCCGGAATTTACGACGACAGTACTTTCCACATCGATGGCTTTGGAAACGTAGAACTTTTTCTCTTAGGCTTTTTTCTCCTTTGCGTTTGGAACAGCACACGTAGAATACTGTTCTATGAAACTCATCACTGAGTCTTCTGCATCCGTTCCAAATTTAGGTGCATCCTTGATCCACAGCAACATATGTATATGAGGAGCACCTCTTGCTTGGTACTCCTTCCTCCAGAAGAAATCCAACACCTCTCCAAGAGGTGGATTCTTCTTATTCATGATGAAAGACATCATACCTTCAAATCTATGATTGAAGTACCTACATACATTGACTGGATCCAAAGAGCACAGTTCTCCGGGTGTCTTGAATTCGATGTTTTCTACGTTAGCATTTGCCTCTCGTAGAAATTCAAGTAAGTCTTCCCAGCCATACTCAGCACAGCTCAAAGTGAGGAACCATGTGGGAGTTCCTAAGTTCCTTAGCATACATTTTAAATCACCATGACGACGGTACCAGTACTCATTAGTACCACGCTGACACGCCATGAGATTAATCAGGTGAGAATCCAAAATACTGTCTTGGACATTGACTTTATCCATAAAGTCACTTGCCGAGATGTTTTGCATGTGTATACCACTTTTCAAGATGTGGTTCACTGCATATGACAGTCCAGACAGATCGCTTTCAAACAGGAGATGAAACAAATAAGGAATGCATTGTCGAAACCTAGGATCTCCTGCATACAATCGCAAAGTCCGGTATTCAGAAGCAGGAATTTGATGAGGTCGCTCATCATATCTTCCTCCCTGACCTGTTGGAAAAAGCTGTGGGAAACACCGAGCTTCCAAACTTTCCTCCCAAACACTAATGGGACTCCCTTTCGCTTGTTTCATTTGAAACAACTCAATAGCATTCCCCATGACTTCCTTGGAATGCAAAGGATGAACACTATAATGTTCATATATTTCTTCACTAGTACAGGGTTCTACTTTCTCAATTTGACCAGCACACAAATCGCTATCCTCTTCCTCACTTACTTCCTCTTCTGCAACATATACATTTTTATAGTACTTATTATATTTTTTCAAATACAATGTTGCCCTTTTGACTTTCCTAACATCTACTAAATCTTGCCATATTTTCTTATTCTTTGTCGGAACCCCATTAACTAAGATAACAAGAGGTTCCTCTTCCACTTTTTCTACTCCAATTGTGTTAATGTTTTTCTTCAAATCTAGAGGCAAATAAACAACTCTTCCCTTTAATCCTCTCTGTAAATCTGATGGAGGCAATTTCCCTGTCTTTGGCTCCATTCTTACAATAGCCTGAAAGGGATGGATACTTTGAATCAAAATAGATTCATAAGTATTTAAATCCTTCAATTCAGAAGGAATCTCAACCAATTCCAGATTATTATGAACTGCTCTAGCAGGCATCTGGTTTTGATTTAATTTGTTACAACAATAAGTACACACACGTTGATCCAATCCCAAATCAAAACAATTTTCTACCATCAAGTATGTTGTAAAATCCTTCCATTCACTATTATTTTCCCTTTCACTTTTTCCATATAAATCCACTAACTTAGTCTGATTCTTATAATAAGTGCGTCGACAACACACACAAGTGAAATTTGGCCTCTCACTTGATTTCACCTCAAACGTCGCAATTTCCCTCTGGAAATTATCTGTACTGGAAACCTGTACACTATCTTCCACATTACTCTCTTCTTCTTGGTCAATTTCAACATTCTCCTCTTTACTTCCAAAGTAACAAAACTCAATTTCTTCACATATATTCTTCACATCTATTTCAGAACCATGCAAAAGAGCAGCGCATAATTGTTTAAGCATAATTGCTGGACTCTTAGCATAATACAACATTCTAACTAATTTCCTCACTTTATTATGATGCACTGCTAGCATCCTGAAATGATGAAAAACACTCTGGCATACTCTCCTGGAAAGACAAGCCAGTGAATGACCATGCAAACCTATCACTTCTCTCACTCTGCAAGGATCTAATTCTTGCAACAACTTCATTTTCTGCTTCAAACTGTTCTTACTAAATGACCGTATAAAATCACAAAGCAAATTGATGGAATCCTGTCGTACACTGCAAATACTACTACACTTCCAGGTGTACACAGGACCCTTAGGACGTCTCCCTAAAACCTCATTACCTAACACCTCTTCTATCTCTGTTGTCACAAGTTTTTCTTTTTCAACTGGACAACCATCTTTCACTTCATAAGCTCGACCACTGGTGTCAACTGCATGCACCAAATCATTATCCTGGAAATAACTCTCCTCATTAAAAAATGCCTCAGAGCTGGAACTATGCATCCATTCTCCAGAAAAAACTTCACAAAAATTACTACGATTAACTATTCTCTTCCATCTACTATTTCTTTTGAAATCATAAATTACCTTGTTTAGCTTCCGAATTCTATTGATTGTCAAAATAAATAACTTACGTTTAATTTCAAATGCCTGATCAATAACTTTCTCAACAATTTTTTTTCTCTTATAAAAAACCACTTTCTGCTGACCTTTCTTAATATTTTTTAACAAATTCCCAATTATCCTGTTGCGGAACATTCGTTTACGAATATCCCTAAACTCTTGTTTCCTTCTACTTTCATGCATAGAGTTATCTCTTACTCTAGCAGTAACATTTCTCATTGGCCTTTCCTTACCATTTGAATTCTGTCTCCTTTTCTGGAGTGAAACATTTTCTGTAGTAATATTTTTTTTACTACACATATTTCTTATGACTGTTTTTCGACTCTTACCCGGTGCTTTCTTGGTGACTTGACAAATCTTTTTGTTAGAGGACTGCTGCATTCTTCCATGGTCCTGCTGTCTTTGACGTTTTGCAACCTTTCTTACTCTTTCTTTGCTAGGCATCCTAAAATCTTGAAATAATCTGCAGTTGAATCTGTGGTAAAATATAATAAAAAATGTTATTAACCACTATTACCCAACAGTAAATTAATAACAGTCATCAAAAACTTAACACACTACTTAAGTATATAATATACTGAAGCCTATCTCCAATTTTTCACTGAACAGGACTCATCTCTTCTTAACCTTGGATAAACCTCACCTACTCTGTGTCCCCTGCACATAATTAAATGTAAAGGGGCAGATTTATATTAACTAGCACATCCCCAGGGATGCACCAGTTAACGTGCACCGCTGCTCTGCCACCCACGGTGTGCCGCATTTACAATCAGATAGGACAAAGCTACATCAAAACCCTGCGCCTGCTTGAAGCAGGCATAGATCTTGACGCAGGTAGGCTGAAAGCTAAAGCAACAACTAAGTATCGTGTGCAGAAGTTACAAAAAAGGAAAAATGGCGTTTAAACCAGTAATGAGCCCATGCTAACGTAACACAGTGTAAAAATATCCAGGATCTACATCAGTTTGGGGTTCACGAACCTGGCAGGTACAAGGCACTGAGGCTTTCCACCGTGCATGTCTCATCCCAAATCATATGTTGTTTGTGAATGAAACAATTTCCCAGACCAAATGCTTTGGATTGGCTACTTCTAAAAAATTAAACACCCCTACTATCCCGGAGTTAGAGGAATATGATGGTTGGAGTAATTTTACTCGTTGTCCATTAAAGATTTACAGGCCCTACTCCGTAATTCTTCCTTTAACATTTCCAGTATAAATCCAAAAGGTTCACTGCTTTGGCAACGTGCCTTATCCACGGTTTAATAACGCTGCCTTTTGCTTTATATAAGTTTTCAAATTGTATGAAATATATACCAATAGGTCGTTATTAACCTTTAGGTAGTGGTTTTCTTCATGAGGTCTGGTCGCTTCCATACACATACAGATTTTCAAAGATGATCAAGACCTTTATCTGAATGGAGAGGAATGCACTGAGACGCCAGATCATTCACTAATGTATAGGCACATACAGTTACACGGTTCATGCAACAAACACCGACCAAATATGGCTTGCGTGTTGCAAGGCACGCCAGTTCCTGCTATCATCCCCACGTTCAAGTTCTTGGAAAATGGTAGTTATTTGATGCTCAATAATGAAGATTGTTCTGGGTTAATTAAAAGTATTCATTTTATCGTAACAGTAAATGAACGGGTTATTTGCTGCAGAAATGTTCTATTTCCTCCCACACATGAACATAGGGAGTTTTCAATCTGGCCACAAATACCAACCTTGGGAGCACATTTCAACAGCATGGCAAGAATAAGAGCTCTTTTGTCTCAGAGAGAGGTGGCCTTGAGTTCGGCCCGTGAAACTTTCGTGCTTCACATAGCGAACACCCGTACAGAGGTGCAGACCCTTTTAAATACAGATTCGACTTTGCATTTCAGCAAGATTACCCATTCATTTCCATGCAGCAGGAGGCCCATAGGAATGAAGGTGCAATTTGCGATTAGCAATTACCTCATCGCAAATTACGAATTTTTCCGACGGTGCAGGGGTGTCTCAAGAACACCCTGCTGCACCCCTGAAAAAAAAATTTGGGGTCATATGGCGCACATAAATTTTGAAAACATTCCTTTACCTCAAAAACGATTTTCAACTCATAATTTGAAAACACTGCACATGGGGAAATGACTTAAAATGTCCTTAAGACACATAAAAGCATTTTTTGATTGCCTTTGCAGCATGTTTCAGTCACCTTTAACATGCCTATGTAACGGAAACATTCAAAATCTAAATTTGCCATGCACAGGTGGGAGCATATTTACAAGCAATTTGCTCCACACACAAACTTCTTACATTGAAATGGGAAAAATAACATCAGAGACTCTCAATTACCTTATAAAGAAGCAGACACCATTATGTCCTTCTCATCAATATTAAAACCATTGCTTTTTCTCAAAAACGATTTACAAGTCATAATTTGAAAACACTCCACAGCTCCTATGCACATAAAAGCCCTGTCAGTACTAATACTTCACATTTTCTCCAATTACAATTTCTCAAAGAAACAAAATCTATTTGTGAAACACTTGAGACAAAGCAACATTTGAAAAACACAACTTTCTTCATAATTTTCTCCTTAAAGCACACTATTTTCTATATTTTCTATCTAAATTAAAGAAATTTTTTCTCACCTTAGCAAATACTTTGAGTTTCAAAACAGTCTCAGAAACACACCAATTTGTCTTCAGCAGAGCAAAAAGTATGCACTCCAGAGTCTGCAGCTATCAAAAGCACAGAAATGCTGTAATTCCTCACACAGATCTCTCATGTCACCCAATCAAAACTCTTCCCTCACTTTTTTTCAAAGCAAAACCCTTCCCCCCTCTGCCCCCTCTCTGCTTTTTCTGCATAGCAACCACCTCTTGCAAGACCTCTCACACAACAATGTTGCAATTGAACTCTGAACTCTCAGTGCACCTGCATATCCAAAGCATTCTTTCATTTAATGATTTTTTCTTCGCCACTCAAAATACATCTTTCAACGAACTCATCCATGCACACTAACTTTCTGTTTTCAGCAATCAAAATCCACCAATCACTCTTACTGCTTCATTAACACAGAAACTCCTCAGTTTTTTTCATTTTACACTCTCATTTTTTCAACTGCCATTTCATTGCCACACTTCATCTGACTGCAGGAGAACCTTCTCTCGCCATGTTTTCTGTCTGGATTGTTGGACATAGCTACATCTATTGGGCTCAAAGGTACGCTGAAAACAGAATTTACCTAACCTCAATTTACAAGATGTGGAAATTAAGTGGTTTGGCCACAGAGGATTAAAATGTCACCAATTGATACCATTGGTGAAAACCTTTATGCATTTGCCAAAACCTGACCTGTTAATTGTGCACTGTGGAGGTAATGATTTGGGCACTTTGACTGGGGTAGGTCTGGAAATGCTTTTAAAGGACACCTTTGAGCAATTGATGGCACTTTTTCCTCAGACTGCCTTGGTATATTCAAATATATGTCAAAGACAGAAATGGAGGTGGTCGAACCAATTTTGTCCACAAATTGAGAAATCGAGGAAGCATGTAAACAAATCTGTTTCAGCTTACATGAGAGACCATGGAATGGGCTCCCTGTACAACAATAACTTGCGTTACTACATGCAAGATATCTACAGAGCAGATGGAGTTCACTTCTCAGATGAGGGCAACAGAGTTTTCACTCTGAATTTAAGACTGTGCATTGGTACCTACTTATAAGTACCTAAATGTACCATAAACCCAAAAGCTCTTCTCAGAGCTACCCTACATCTGATCACTCACAATTATTATTTTACTCTAACTTTTTTCACTAATTTTCAAGAAAGTACGCTCCCCAGACCGCTTCCCGGTTCGCGAACCGGGCGCACTCCACGCAAAAAAACAAAAAAAACGGTATATTTTTTTTTTGCCCTGCGAGACCCTTTCAAAGCCTCCACATCAAACCTAGGGGGTCAGGGAGGATCTACTATGCCCCCTTATGGTCATTTGCCCCTTCGCTTTGGCCTCCTCTTGTCTCTCGATCCTACCGAGAGACAAGATGGCGGCCGCTACGGACTGTTTGGAATGTTTACAGACGCCGAAAAACCAATCAGCTTCGCAAACCTCCGTAACGCGAAAAGTACGAGAAGCGGAGCGCTGTTACAGATATATATCTTTTTTTGAACGTTAATTTCTCAAAATCCACTAGAGCACATATATTGAGACCTAGCAAAGGCACATCGGGCTACCAGTCCCTACAATTTTGCCAAGTTTCGTGCAAATCCATTCAGCCGTTCGATTATTATTATTATTTTTTTTTTTGCCCCGCGGTGCCCTTTTAAAACCTCCACATCAAACGTAGGGGGTCACCGACGATCTACTATTCCCCCTTATGGTCATTTGCCCCTTCGCTTTGGCCTCCTCTTGTCTCTTGATCCTACCGAGAGACAAGATGGCGGCCGCTACGGACTGTTTGGAATGTTTACAGACGCCGGAGAGCCAATCAGCTTCGCTTCGCAAAGCTCCGTAACGCGAAAAGTACGCGAAGCGGTGCGCTGTTACAGATATATATCTTTTTTTGAACGTTAATTTCTCAAAATCCACTGGAGCACATATATTGAGATCTAGCAAAGGCACATCGGGCTACCAGTCCCTACAATGTTGCCAACTTTCGTGCAAATCCATTCAGCTGTTCGATTATTATTATTTTTATTTTTTTTTGCCCCGCGGGGCCCTTTTAAAACCTCCACATCAAACCTAGGGGGTGAGCGACAATGTACTATGCCCCCTTATGGTCATTTGCCCCTTCGCTTCGGCCTCCTCTTGTCTCTCGATCCTACCGAGAGACAAGATGGCGGCCGCTACGGACTGTTTGGAATGTTGACAGACGCCGGAGAACCAATCAGCTTCGCTTCACAAAGCTCCGTTGCGCGAAAAGTCCGCGAACCAGAGCGCTGCCCGGTCCGCTGTTACAGATATATATATATTTTTAAACGTTAATTTCTCAAAATCCACTGGAGCACATATATTGAGACCTACAAAAGGCACATCGGGCTACCAGTCCCTACAATTTTGCCAAGTTTCATGCAAATCCATTCAGCCGTTCGGGCTAAAAGTGAGGCCAACCGCCCTATGGAAAACTCAATGTTAAAAACACGTTTTGGGACCCCCCTTTTTTCTCGGCCCCCCCTTGACGAAACCCCCCCAAATTTCCAAGGGCTGCTCAGAAACAAAATGTTCCATTTTCCAGAAAATTTCAGCCAATTCCGTCCACAAACGCCAAAGTTATTAGACATAGAATTTTCAAAAAACCCATAGAGAAAAAATCCTAACTATATATACCTACTGGCGACCGCCAGTAGGTAATATATATATATATATATATATATATATATATATATATATATATATATATATATATTACCTACGGTCGCCAGCAGGTATATATAGTTAGGATTTTTTCCCTATGGGATTTTTGAAAATTCTATGTCTAATAACTTTGGCGTTTGTGGACGGAATTGGCTGAAATCTTCAGGAAAATGGAACATTTTGTTTCTGAGCAGCCCCTGAAAATTTGGGGGGGGTTCGTCAAGGGGGGGGCGAGAAAAAAGGGGGGTCCCAACACGTGTTTTTCCAATGTTAATTTCCATAGGGCGGTTGGCCTCACTTTTAGCCCGAACGGCTGAATGGATTTGCACGAAACTTGGCAAAATTGTAGGGACTGTTAGCCCGATGTGCCTTTGCTAGGTCTCAATATATGTGCTCCAGTGGATTTTGAGAAATTAACGTTCAAAAAAAGATATATATCTGTAAGCGCGCTCTGGGCAGCGCTCCGGTTCGCGTACTTTACGCGTAACGGAACTTCGCGAAGCGAAGCTGATTGGCTCTCTGGTGTCTGTCAACATTCTAAACGGTCCGGAGCGGCCGCCATCTTGTCTCTCGGTAGGATCGAGAGACAAGAGGAGGCCAAAACAAAGGGGGAAATGACCATAAGGGGGCATAGTAGATCCTCCCTGACCCCCTAGGTTTGATGTGGAGGCTTTAAAAGGGCCCCGCAGGGCAAAAAAAAAAGAATTTTTTTTTTGTTTTTTGCGTGGGGAGCGTACTGGGGAACGTACTATGAGGAAAAAAGAATGATAGACTTTTAAAATATTGTATGTTTATTGATTGTTCGTTTTGTTGTTTTTTTTTTTTTATTTAAGTAGCAATATGTAGGTAGCAATGCAGAGTCAAAAAATTAATATACACCGTCTCCTTTGTAGATATCTTGCATGTTGTTTCAGAAGTTATTGTGGAATATGGAATCCATATCATAGTCTGTCAGGAAAGCAGAAAGAACATGGAGGCAGGAGATGAAAAAGAGTTGTTAAATACACATTGGAGATAATATAGTTGGAGAAAGGAAGTAACTATGAGCAAAATTACTATGTAACATAAAAAAGTTGCACAGTATACTATAAGTCTGACTTTACATTATAATCAATTAGGTACTAGTTTATAAATTACATAAAAATAATTAAAGTCTCGAACAATTTTTGATTATTAAAGAATTTTATTTTTGTGATTCTTTTTCGAAATTTAACAGAACATTTAACAACAAATTGTCGGAAATGTCCTCATTTTCAATCAGCGAATCTACTGCATCTACACATTGAACTAATTCATGGTCCCGTGATTCATCCATGAAATCTGAGTCATCATTGTCCTCAATAACTTCTTCTGTGTTGTTCTCCAGAACAATTTTGAAGGAAATATTCTGCTCTCCTTCCATTTTCTTGCTGTAATTTGCATAAAAAATAAATATATCAGTAGAGATAGGGCACTGTTGGGTTTAAGTTCTGACAGGTACTTGTGAGTTTATAACAGAGAAGTTATCTATGGGCACTGTATGGTTTCAGGCGTGAAGTAGTACTATTAAAAAGTGCCTGTGAAGAAGTCTAAGTAAATTCATAATTATAGCACAGAAACCTAAATCAATCCATAATTATAATAAACAAGCCTTTCTCAATGTCTAACTCTTACAGAGGGACAGTATATAACTATCTGAAAATGTTTTCCCAAATTAATTTAAAGTGCATAACATAGTTCTCCTTTCAAATGTATAAAATAACATCTTACCTTTTAAAAACAAGTTTAGTTGTCAGTGAAAATGCACTTGCAATGTACTTCAGGAAGTAGTAGTCAAAATTTCTGTGTTTCTCTCTCTTTTTTTATATATATTCAGGTACATAACCAATCAAATGTCAGGTAAAAAAAAGTAGAAAATGAAAGTAACATTTTAATTGGTTGTCAATTCCAACACTTCAGATGTGTTTTGTGAAGTAATTTACCTCAGGGTATTTAGAGAGGTCTACAGGCTAAATGGCTAAATGGAATTCCAACCAAATTTGTGAAAATGGTAGGGATTGGTATGTAGTATGAGCTAATCTATATTTGGTGAGAGTGTCTCCAGTCGTTTTTCTGTAAATTACTTTCCCACCTTTTTTGATGGTGCGCTTCCCGGGGAGCGCCCCCGTACGCGAACTGGCGAGCGCCCCGGTACGCGAACCTTAAGCGTTACGGGAGTCCACCATTTTGTGTTTTGGTCGACTTAAGATACAAGATGGAGGGCAAATAATGTTCAGAATGGGTAGAAGGGGGCACGGTAGACTTATCTTGACCCCCTAGGTTTTCTGAGGGTGGCTGAGGAGGCTTATATGTGCGAAAAAAAACATTTTTTTTTTAAATTTCGCGAGGTTAGCTTCCGGTTCGCGTACCGGGTAGCGCCCCGGGCAGCGTACTTTGTTGAAAATTAGTGAAAAAAGTTAGAGTAAAATAATAATTGTGAGTGATCAGATGTAGGGTAGCTCTGAGAAGAGCTTTTGGGTTTATGGTACATTTAGGTACTTATAAGTAGGTACCAATGCACAGTCTTAAATTCAGAATGAAAATTCTGTTGCCCTCATCTGAGAAGTGAACTCCATCTCCTCTGTAGATATCTTGCATGTAGTAACGCAAGTTATTGTTGTACACGGAGCCCATTCCATGGTCTCTCATGTAAGCTGAAACAGATTTGTTTACATGCTTCCTCGACTTCTCAATTTGTGGACAAAATTGGTTTGACCACCTCCATTTCTGTCTTTGGCATATATTTGAATATACCAAGGCAGTCTGAGGAAAAAGTGCCATTAATTGCTCAAAGGTGTCCTTTAAAAGCATTTCCAGACCTACCCCAGTCAAAGTGCCCAAATCATTACCTCCACAGTGCACAATTAACAGGTCAGGTTTTGGCAAATGCATAAAGGTTTTCACCAATGGTATCAATTGGTGACATTTTAATCCTCTGTGGCCAAACCACTTAATTTCCACATCTTGTAAATTGAGGTTAGGTAAATTCCTGTTCTCAGCATACCTCTGAGCCCAATAGATGTAACTATGTCCAACAATCCAGACAGAAAACATGGTGAGAGAAGGTTCTCCTGCAGTCAGATGAAGTGTGGCAATGAAATGGCAGTTGAAAAAATAAGAGTTTAAAATGAAAAAAAACTGTGGAGTTTCTGTGTTAATGAAGCAGTAACAGTGATTGGTGGATTTTGATTGCTGAAAACAGAAAGTTAGGGTGCATGGATGAGTTCTTTGAAAGATGTATTTTGAGTGGTCAAGAAAAAATCATTAAATGAAAGAAGGCACTGGATATGAGGTGCACTGAGAGTTCAGAGTTCAATTGCAACATTGTTGTGTGAACTTGCAAACACCAGAGGTCTTCCAAGAGGTGGTTGCCATGCAGAAAAGGCAGAGAGGGCAGAGGGGGGAAGGGTTTTGATTTGAAAAAAAGTGAGGGAAGAGTTTTGATTGGGTGACATGAGAGATATGTGTGAAGAATTACAGCATTTCTGTGCTTTTGATAGCTGCAGCCTCTGGAGTGCATACCTTTTGCTCTGCTGAAGACAAATTGGTGTGTTTCTGAGACTGTTTTGAAACTCAAAGTATTTGCTAAGGTGAGAAAAGATTTCTTTAATTTAGATAGAGAATAGTGTGCTTTAAGGAGAAAATTATGAAGAAAGTTGTGTTTTTCAAATGTTGCTTTGTCTCAAGTGTTTTACAAATAGATTTTGTTTCTTTGAGAAATTGTAATTGGAGAAAATGTGAAGTATTAGTACTGACAGGGTTTTTTTGTGCATAGGAGCTGTGGAGTGTTTTCAAATTATGACTTGAAAATCGTTTTTGAGGAAAAGGAATGGTTTTAATATTTATGACAAGGACATAATGGTGTATGCTTCTTTATAAGGCAATCGAGTGTCTCTGATGTTATTTTTCCCATTTTAATGTAAGACCTTTCCCTGTGGAGCAAATAGCTTGTAAATATGCTCCCACCTGTGCATGGCAAATTTAGATTTTGAATGTTTGCGTTACATAGCCATGTTAAAAGTGACCCAAACATGCTGCAAAGGCAATCAAAAAACGCTTTCATGTGTCTTAAGGACATTTTAAGTCATTTCCCCATGTGGAGTGTTTTCAAATTATGATTTGAAAATCGTTTTTGGGGAAAAGGAATGGTTTTAAAATTTATGACAAGGACATAATGGTGTATGCTTCTTTATAAGGCAATTGACTGTCTCTGATGTTATTTTTCCCATTTTAATGTAAGACCTTTCTCTGTGGCGCAAATTCCTTGTAAATATGCTCCCACCTGTGCATGGCAAATTTAGATTTTGAATGTTTGCGTTACATAGCCATGTTAAAAGTGACCCAAACATGCTGCAAAGGCAATCAAAAAATGCTTTCATGTGTCTTAAGGACATTTTAAGTCATTTTTCCCATATTACATTAAAAGACCTTTCTCCGTGGGGCACATTCCTTGTAAATATGGTCACACTGGTGCATGGTAAATTTAGATTTTGACTGTTTGAGTTACATAACCATGTTAAAAGTGACCCAAAAAAATTGCAAAGGCTTTCAAAAAACACTTTCATGTGTCTTAAGGACATTTTAAGTCATTTCCCTGTGGGCAGTGTTTTCAAATTATGACTTGAAAATCGTTTTTGAGGTAAAGGAATGTTGTTAAAATTTATGTGCGCCATATGCCCCCAAATTTCTTTTTCAGGGGTGCAGCAGGGTGTTTTTGAGACACCCCTGCACCCTTGAAAAAATTCCTAATTTGCGATGAGCTAATTGCTAATCGCAAATTGCACCTTCATTCCTATGAGCCTCCTAGCCCATGGAAATGAATGGGTAATTTGCAATTAGCAATTTGCTCATTGCAAATTAGGAATGGCAAAGAATTGCTATTTATTCCTTAAAATTCGCTATTTAGGAAATGCAAAATAGTTTGATGATACATATGGTGGTTCATCTGAAACAAGATAAGAAGCTTAGGGATACATTTATGATGACTGGCGCAATAAAGTGGACATTACTTACTTCATTGGTAGGCCTTTACATGTATTATCTCCTCTGTATTCTTCATCAAGCGTAACTTTAATCTGCAATCCTGAGTAGGCCTCACCTTAAACAAACCTCTGGATAGGCCACACCTTATCGTCATCCTGGATTATTCATTTAAAATGCTAGGGACAGATTTATGATAGGTGTATGCCTCTTTTGCGCCACTTTGCGTCACTTTTATGATGCAGCGGCGGTGCAAAAGATTTGCTATGAGGCGACAAAATTACAAATTGATGCATTTAGGCAGATGTGTCATGGTGTAAAAAAAACGTGCCACATGAAACCGATGCAGCAGTGATGCAAAAGATGCACCATGTTGCAAGACAGGCCTCACTTGGGGCCATATGTATCAAGCTAATTAGCATTCGCAAAGATCAAAATTCTGCGAATTTCGGCCTTTGCGAATGCTAATTAGACAAATGGTATGTATCAAACAAGTTTGATGCAAAATAAGGAATAGCAACATTTGCTATTCCTTATTTTGCGATTGCACTGAAGGATTTGCAAATTTTGCGATTCCTTAAATGCAATGTATCAAACAAAAAATATGTAAAAAATGACATTAAGTAATTTGCGAATTCTTTTCAAAAAGCTTTTTTTCCAAAAAACAAAAGGTGCCATATGACGCCAATACATGCCCTTAGGGCATGTATGTGCTCCATATGCCCCCAAATTTCTTTTTCAGGGGTGCAGCAGGGTGTTCTTGAGACACCCCTGCACCCTTGGAAAAATTCCTAATTTGCGATGAGCTAATTGCTAATCGCAAATTGCACCTTCATTCCTATGAGCCTCCTAGCCCATGGAAATGAATGGGTAATTTGCAATTAGCAATTTGCTCATTGCAAATTAGGAATGGTAAAGAATTGCTATTTATTCCTTAAAATTCGCTATTTAGGAAATGCAAAATAGTTTGATGATACATATGGCGGTTCATCTGTAACAAGATAAGAAGCTTAGGGATAGATTTATGATGACTGGCGCATCACCAGGGATGTGCCAGTCATCCTGCGCCGCTGTTCCGCCACCCATGGTGTGCTGCATTTACAATGCGGCGCAGCATGGGGCAAAAATGGCACAGATGCGTGACGTATCTGTGCTGTAAAGGTGGCGCATTGCTGGAGTTGTATCGCAAGTGCGATGCAGCTCCAGCAAGGCTCAGGGGTGCCCCATCTCCACAATGTTGCGTCAAGACCTATGCCTGCTTAAAGCAGGCGCAGGGTTTTGACGCAGCTTTCTCCTATCTGATTGTAAATGCGGCACACCATGGGTGGCAGAGCAGCGGTGCACGTTAACTGGTGCATGCCTGGGGATGTGCCATTTAACATAAATCTGCCCCTTTACATTTAAGTATGTGCAGGGGACACAGAGTCGGTGAGGCTTATCCAAGGTTAAGAAGAGATGAGTCCTGTTCACTGAAAAATTAGACATAGGCTTCACCTGCTCAGCATCGCTGGACATGGCTAAATAATAGCTGCAAAATGTTACTCTTGTTAAACAATTTTACTATTATAATCTCTGAGATTTGTCTCTTACTCTGCAACATCTCATTGTTGTTATCTTTCTTTAAAGATAAAGACAACATCAACATGAGCGATAATCTGCAATCAGTTGATTTTGACCTCATCATTGAACTTGTAATTGAAACATCAGTGGATGTTGATCCCTTGGATGATTTAAATCCTGAGGATGAAGAAGAAAGTGATGAGGATGCAGATTTGTCCGAATTATATGACATAGGGTGGGAAGCTGACCTGCTTGATCCTATGGAACTATAAACATTTATTTTTAAAATTTATAATAAATAAAAAGTAAAAATGTAAACCGTTTAATTTAAAAATAAAGACACCTTCAAAAACAGTTTTTGTGTAGTGTCTTCAATAAAATATTAAAATATGCTCATAAAATTAGATCAGATTCACATATAAGATAGCACAGGTAACATGAATATAAATTCCATTTCTTTTCTGCTATTTCTGTATTCTAAAATTGCCATGCACTAAAAAATCTTATATGTAAAAATGTAAAGTAGTGTTTTAAGTTTTTGATTACTGTTATTGATGTACTGTTGGGTAATAGTGGTTAATACCATTTTTTAATATATTTTACCACAGATTCAACTGCAGATCATTTCAACATTTCACCATGCCAACGAAAGAAAGACTGAGAAAGGCTGCAAAACGTCAAAGACAGCAGGTGATTGAAAAAAAGCAGCAGTCCTCTAACAAAAAGATTTGTCAAGTCAACAAGAAAGCACCGGGTAAGAGTACAAAAACATTCATAAGAAATATTTGCAGTAAAAAAAATATTACTACAGAAAATGTTTCAGTCCAGAAAAAGAGAAGCAATTCAAATGGAAAGGAAAGGTCAATCAAAAATGTTACTGCTAGAGCAAGAGATAACTCTGTGCATGATAGTAGAAGGAAACAACAGATTAGGGAAATTCGTAAACGAATGTTCCGCAACAGGATAATTGGCAATTTGTTAACAAATATTAAGAAAGGTCAACAGAAAGTGGTTTTTTATAAGAGAAAAAAAAAAGTTGAGAAAGTTATTGATCAGGCATTTGAAATTAAACGTAAGTTATTTATTTTGATAATCAATAGAATTAGGAAGCTAAACAAGGCAATTTATGATTTCAAAAGAAATAGTAGATGGAAGAGAATAGTTAATCGTAGTAATTTTTGTGAAGTTTTTTCTGGAGAATGGATGCATAGTTCAAGCTGTGAGGCATTTTTTAATGAGGAGAGTTATTTCCAGGATAATGATTTGGTGCATGCAGTTGACACCAGTGGTCGTGCTTATGAAGTGAAAGATGGTTGTCCAGTTGAAAAAGAAAAACTTGTGACAACAGAGGCAGAAGAGGTGTTAGGTAATGAGGTTTTAGGAAGACGTGCTAAGGGTCCTGTGTACACCTGGAAATGTAGTAGTATTTGCAGTGTGCGACAGGATTCCATCAATTTGCTTTGTGATTTTGTACGGTCATTTAATAAGAAAAGTTTGAAGCAGAAAATAAGGTTGTTGCAAGAATTAGATCCTTGCAGAGTGAGAGAAGTGACAGGTTTGCATGGTCATTCACTGGCTTGTCTTTCCAGGAGAGTATGCCAGAGTGTTTTTCATCATTTCAGGATGCTAGCAGTGCATCATAATAAAGTGAGGAAATTAGTTAGAATGTTGTATTATGCTAAGAGTCCAGCAATTATGCTTAAAAAATTATGTGCTGCTCTTTTGCATGGTTCTGAAATAGATGTGAAGAACATATGTGAAGAAATTGAGTTTTGTTACTTTGGAAGTAAAGAGGAGAATGTTGAAATTGACCAAGAAGAAGCGGGTAATGTGGAAGATAGTGTACAGGTTTCCAGTACAGATAATTTCCAGAGGGAAATTGCCACGTTTCAGGTCAAATCAAGTGAGAGGCCAAATTTCACTTGTTTGTGTTGTTGACGCACTTATTATAAGAATCAGACTAAGTTAGTGGATTTATATGCAAAAAGTGAAAGGGAAAATAATAGTGAATGGAAGGATTTTGCAACATACTTGATGGTAGAAAATTGTTTTGATTTGGGATTGGATCAACGTGTGTGTACTTATTGTTGTTGCAAATTAAATCAAAACCAGATGCCTGCTAGAGCAGTTCATAATAATCTGGAATTGGTTGAGATTCCTTCTGAATTGAAGGATTTAAATACTTATGAATCTATTTTGATTCAAAGTATCCATCCCTTTCAGGCTATTGTAAGAATGGAGCCAAAGACAGGGAAATTGCCTCCATCAGATTTACTGAGAGGATTAAAGGGAAGAGTTGTTTATTTGCCTCTAGATTTGAAGAAAAACCATTAACACAATTGGAGTAGAAAAAGTGGACGAGGAACCTCTGGTTATCTTAGTTAATGGGGTTCCGACAAAGAATAAGAAAATATGGCAAGATTTAGTAGATGTTAGGAAAGTTAAAAAGGCAACATTGTATTTGAAAAAAAAAAAAAATACTATAAGAATGTATATGTTGCAGAAGAGGAAGTAAGTGAGGAAGAGGATAGCGATTTGTGTGCTGGTCAAATTGAGAAAGTAGAAACTTCTACTAGTGAAGAAATATATGAACATTATAGTGTTCATCCTTTGCATTCCAAGGAAGTCATGGGGAATGCTATTGAGTTGTTTCAAATGAAACAAGCCAAAGGGAGTCCCATTAGTGTTTGGGAGGAAAGTTTGGAAGCTCGGTGTTTCCCACAGCTTTTTCCAACAGGTCAGGGAGTAAGATATGATGAGCGACCTCATCAAATTCCTGCTTCTGAATACCGGACTTTGCGATTGTATGCAGGAGATGCTAGGTTTCGACAATGCATTCCTTATTTGTTTCATCTCCTGTTTGAAAGCGATCTGTCTGGACTGTCATATGCAGTGAACCACATCTTGAAAAGTGGTATACACATGCAAAACATCTCGGCAAGTGACTTTATGGATAAAGTCAATGTCCAAGACAGTATTTTGGATTCTCACCTGATTAATCTCATGGCGTGTCAGCGTGGTACTAATGAGTACTGGTACCGTCGTCATGGTGATTTAAAATGTATGCTGAGGAACTTAGGTACTCCCACATGGTTCCTCACTCTGAGCTGTGCCGAGTATGGCTGGGAAGACTTACTTGAATTTCTACGAGAGGCAAATGCTAACGTAGAAAACATCGAATTCAAGACACCCGGAGAACTGTGCTCTTTGGATCCAGTCAATGTATGTAGGTACTTCAATCATAGATTTGAAGCTATGATGTCTTTCATCATGAATAAGAAGAATCCACCTCTTGGAGAGGTGTTGGATTTCTTCTGGAGAAAGGAGTACCAAGCTAGAGGTGCTCCTCATATACATATGTTGCTGTGGATCAAGGATGCACCTAAATTTGGAACGGATCCAGAAGACTCAGTGATGAGTTTTATACAACAGTATTCTACGTGTGCTGTTCCAAACGCAAAGGAGAAGAAAAGCCTAAGAGAAAAAGTTCTGCATTTCCAAAGCCATCGATGTGGAAAGTACTGTCGTCGTAAATTCCGAAACAAGGACAAGTTCTACACCAAATGTCGTTTCGGCTTTCCACGACCGGTGATTTCTAAAGGAAGAGTAAACAGTTTGATGTCTTCGCTGCGACATAATGTGATGAAAAAATCACCTAAAAACACATACAATTTGAAGAGGAACGAAGACTCCAAGTACATCAACGACTACAACCCGGTGATTTTGTCCATGTGGAATGCTAACATGGATATACAGTTTGTGGCTGATAACTGTATGGCTGTGGCTCGGTATGTGACGTCTTACATCACCAAAAAAGAGAAGACAGAATTGAAGGATATGTGGGAGGACATTTCCCATGAAAAGAGCCTCAGCAAGAAGTTGTACAGTTTCAGTCTGAAGATGTTGTTGCATCGAGAAATCGGAGCGTACGAATGTTCTGACCGGTTGTCTTCAGCAAGTCTCTATGCCAAGTCCAGGAGTATCATTTGGGCGAGTCTTGGTCTTGCTGCAACGCGTAATCGAGTTCTCAAACCTGTGCGGGAAATTGAGTATTTGGCGGAAAAGGAGCCAAACAGTACCGACATTTTGAAGACCAACATGTTGGATACATATTATCCAAATCGAAGCATTCACCTCGAGAATGTTTGTCTGTATGAGGTTCTTCAAAATTACATATTCAAGAGGAACATCAAAGAAGATACTGAGAAAGGAGTGTATGCTGTAATAGGAAGTGAGGGATGTCTGGTCAAGCAAAGAAAATGCCACTTGGTAAACCATCGGAAATTGAGTGGCAAATCTCCTGAAAAAAAGGAGTTTTTCTATTTAGCACTTTTGCAACTTTTCAAGCCTTGGCGTGCAGAAGAGGAACTGCTTGGAGATTTTCTCTGTTACGAAGACTCTTTCAATGCCGCCAAGGAGACCATAGAATGTCCTGCTTTTCCCAAATATGTACAAATGTTGAATGCGGAAATTGAGCAGGAAGCAATGATTGCAGCCGAGATTGCCAGAGACCATTCTCAGGACAGTCAGAGTTCTGCTTCATTGAGTCAGGATCCACTAGGAGGACCTGTTATCGAAAATGAAGCTGCCACTGCTATGAATGAAGTGGAAAGAGCCACGGCACATGCTCAGGAGGATGCGGTTAACTTAGAAGAGTTGGAAAGACAACTCAACGTTGAGCAGAGGAAAATATATGACGAAGTTACCATGCAAATTGATCATGGATTAAGTCATGACAAGAAAGAGTGCTCATGTACGTCGTTGAAGCCTGTCCGACTGTACGTGAGTGGAGAAGCGGGAACTGGAAAAAGTTTCCTCATTAAAGCAATTTCATGCTATTTGCAGGAAAGGACAGAGTCATCGCTGTCTTGTGTTGTCACCGCTCCAACTGGACTGGCAGCACATAACATTAAAGGGATTACTTTACATCGTTTACTGATGCTGCCAGTGGAGCATGACAACAAATTACAATATCACAAGCTATCTGGAGATGCTTGTTTTGAAGTTTCAAGAATCTTGAGGAAAATGAAACTTCTTATCATTGACGAAGTAAGCATGGTTTCCAATGTCATGCTTGCCTTTGTGCATTTGAGAATGCAAGAAGTTCTCAAAACAGAGTATGATGTGTTATTTGGTGGCAAACACATCATTGTTTTCGGAGATCTTCTGCAGCTGACACCAGTGAAAGGGCAACCTGTGTTCAAAATGCTCACGCATGAAGATACCAGGAAGTGCCTAGGCAGCATTGGCAACGTCAATATATGGTTAAACTTCAATTATGCTGAACTGCATGAAAATATGCGTCAGGCGAAGGATGAAGTTTACAAGACTATTCTACAAGATGTTAGAATTGGAAAAGTGACCGAGCATGGGAAAGAAGCTTTACATGCACGATTACTGTCAAATTTATATCCAGAACAAGATGTTGTGCCTGAGAATATTTTTCAGAAAATTACTGAGAAGAAATCTGGAATATGTTTGATGCCAACTCTTGCAGAATGTGCCAAATTCAACAACAAAATGTTGCATTTAGAAAAGCAAGAGATTGTGAAACTGGAAGCTATTGACAGAGTAGAGCATATGGGATCAACAATTATTTTGTCTGAGAATCTGAAAACAAAATTGGATTCATTAGAGAAGAGTATATCTAAAACTGCAGGTTTTGAAAAGACTTTGAATGTGTGCTTGAACTGCCGTATAATTTTAAGAAGGAATTTACATGTTGAAAGAGGTCTGGTAAATGGATCAATGGGTAATGTTGTTGATTTTGTAAAATACAGAAATAGAGATGGAATTGAATTTTTAAAAATTAAATTTGATGGCATTGAGGAAGTACAGCTAATTGGTCGTTGTTCTGCTAGATTTTTGCTTGTAAAAGACTTATATGTTCGCCGTAAGCAGTTTCCTGTTTGCTTGGCATATGTGGTGACAATCCATAAATCGCAAGGTTTAAGTGTAGACAGTGCATTGGTGAATATTGGCAGTTCTGTGTTCAAGGAGGGTATGGCATATGTGGCATTGTCACGAGTTAGAACTTTATCGGGATTGTACTTGATTGAGTGTGATGTCACAAGCATTTGTGCGGATCTAGATTGTGTTAAGGAATACAATAGGTTAAGAAGAGAGTATGCGCCACATTGGCCTCAATATCCTTTGTTTGAGAAACGTGTGGTAGGCCGGAAACGAAGAAATGTGACCAATCCTGGGGAGGTTGTAGCAAAAAAACGAAAAGTCGATGAACCTGAAATTATAAGCAGAAACAAAAAGGATTCTGTTGAAGATGTTGTTGGTTTTCAATTTGAAAACAGTTCTGGTGTCAACTGCTATGCTAATGTAGTGGTTAATGTTTTGTTTTCTCTAGAAAATGTAAAAGAAGAGATTGTGGTCAATTCTGATCAAAGATTTTGCAGTTTGTTAAATTCTGTGTTAGAGAAATGTAGCACTGATAGAACAAACATAGAAAGTGTGTCTGAAATTCGAAATCTGTTAGACAGATGTTCAGGCCAAACACAATTCTCTCAAAATATTCAGCAAGATTGTCAGGAGTTTTTAATGTATATGCTTGATGTATTGCATGCTGAAGGTGTAGATGTAGATCAGCTGTTTGGGCTTTCTTATCAATGGCAGCATGACTGCGAGAACTGTATGGTATCAAGTACTACTAGTGTAGACTCAGAAAGATTTATATATTTAACTTTGCCAGACAGTAAATCAGTCTCCTTTAATAAGCTAGTAAAAGCAGCTGATCACAACATGGTGTGTAGCCAATGTAAATCTGAAATGATGTCCACATTATTTATACGAACATATGGCCAGTATGTCATTTTAATGTTCCAACGATGTAGGCCTGATGGAACAAAATTGACAACTTTAATTACAAATTTTGTGGCTTCGCAGTTGTCAATATCAGGAAGGTCTTTTGTAACTGCAGCAATTATATATCATGACGGTCCTTCAATAACATCAGGACATTACACAGCTTATTTAAAGTCTAGAAATGGCTGGTCATTTTGCAATGATTCTGTTTTAATTTTCAAAAAAAAATTGCCGTATGACCTTAAAAACTCTTACCTGGTGTTTTTAAAACCAACATTTTAGGGAAAGAATCTCGGGATGTGCTCTGTGGAATTTCAAGATGTTCTAATGGCTCCTACACGATTTGGCCTTGAGGATAAGTGTAGTTCAGAGACATAACTTCTAACCATAAGACTGGACGTCATGGAGAAATAAGTGCACTTTGAATGAGTTCAGAAAAACTATTTCTTTTTATAAGCTAATTGAAGCAGCCAATCAAAACATAGAGTAGAGGGAATGTAAGTCTGCAATGCTGTCTACTGTTTTACATTGTTTTGTGATTAAAAGTGATGTAGAGAATTAAATAATTGTAGTAGTCATAGAGGTAGTGTAAGTCTGCTTCATAGTAAGCAGTATCAGTGTCATAGGAAATGTAGAACATGACTGAGCAAGAAGGGGAAGATATTACTATTCCAGGATTGTGAAAATGATCTTCAACATTTTAATTCTGAAAGTTGCAGAAATGCCAAATGACGGGATTGGCTTACAAGAAATCCAAGAGTTATAAATGGCTATGACAAGATTTGGCCTTGTGGAAACTTGTGGTAGAGAGCAAGAAGTCATTTATTGCATGTAACATGTTTTTAAAAACGATGGAGGTTTTCTTTCAGAAAGTGGCGGGCTGAAAGTAATAACAGCACAACAGAGTGTAAGCTGTTCATAGGACATCCTTTGACGTCATGGAAAGTAAGTTAACTTTAAGGAGTTCTGAATTCTGATTTGTTATGTTGTATGGGTTTTTTAAACACAATCATTTTGATTGTGTTTTTTTTCCCCGCTGTTATATGATGAATACCTTCAAGTCACTGTTTTTAGTGAATTTTGATACATTCTGAGAACAGCAAAAATAAACCATTTAACATGTATAATTAATTCTGTACTGTTTGCATTTATGATGTATATGTAGAACTGTGTAGGAGGCATGGAGAAGGTGAGGCTTCTGTAAGTGTCAAAGTTGTTGCATGCAGTGCTGCACTTCTGCGTACTCTTTCATATGCTGGACTACATCTGCACAATGAGATACCTAAGCAAAGGAAACACAAGTGATGTGATTGTGAAATGAGCAAAAGAAATTGCACGTATTTCAATTACATCACCTGTGTTTCCTATCATTACGAATCACATTGTGCAGATCAAGTTTAGGTCTGTCCAGGGAAACAGAGGAGGTTTGGCCTTTGTTCAAGAGTGCAGTGGACATGACTCACTTCATTGGTAGGCCTGCAAATGTATTATCTTCTCTGTACTCTTCAACAACTCTAAATTTCATCTGCATCCCTGAGTAGGCCTCACCTCAAACAAACCTCTGGATAGGACACATCATATTGGCATCCTGAAGCAATCATTTAAAATTTTAGTGTCTTGCGACACTTTTCTGAGACAACAGCAATGCAAAAGATTGCACCATGTTTTAAGATAGGCCTCACTTCATCTGCAACAAGATACTGTTAGTTTAAAATGTATATCTTTAGGACTGTGTAGGGGGCCTGGAGAAGCAGAAGCTTCTGTAAGTGTCAAAGTTGTTGAAAAACTGTTTGTCCTTCAATCTTTTCCCTTGTCTTTTGTAATTTTTAAATACATGTTTTAATATTTTTCAAATGTTTGATCTCTCTTTCACAGATTGAAAGTATAAAAACAATAAGTGAGTAATTTAACGACAATTATAAGGTAAATGTTTTGTACTCTTTTCATTACATTTCTATCACATTTAACTTCTATTAGTTCCACTGCTTCATTTCTTTAACCCTCAGTTTCCTGCCATTGCTACTTCCCTCATTCCTTTCTCTATTACCTACTTACTCAACTCCTTCCACTCTTTTTCTCAGTCCCTCTCTTCTCATAGTTCTTCACTCTTGTTCACTCACTCCGTCTCTATTACTCTTAGTGTCTTTGACTGATCACTCTATCACTACTTGTTCATAATGCTTTCTCTGTGTAGTTGAAGCACACTAAGGGGCATATTATGAACACAGCCAATACAATTAATGCTGTTTTTATTGGCAGAAAACTGGTGCAAAAGTGGTTTTAGCGGCAGTTTCCTGCCGCAAAAGCGGCTTTAGCGACACATTTCTGCCGATAAAAGCTGCAAAACTGTTATTGCCTATGTTGATGATATGGCTCTATGTTACTTACATTTCTTTGCTGTTTCAATTAATCTTTTTCTGTTATTTTTTGTTTTCTGTTTTCTATTTTTTCTCTCTGTTATTCCCCATGTTTTAATCTTATTTTGAACATTCACTCACATTCTCCAAGAAACTCTTCTTTGTTATTGTTCTACTCTCTTTTTTTTTCTTTCACTTCCTTATCTATTTTGTTTTTCACAATTATACCCTCTTCCGTCTTTTCTTCGGTAAATAGATCTATTAAACAGTATCTCTTCTTTACTCCCTATAGCTGTCTTTCTTTTAACATCACTCTCCGTTAACTTTCCTTATACTTACTCTTTTTTTTTTTTTTGGGTTAGCTCCCGGTCCGCGTACCGGGAAGCTAACCGGGAAGCGAACCAAAAGAAATAGAGCTTGCCAGAGTGCTAAACATTCTAGCAATTTTTTTTGAAAGGGGAGGTAGTTCTGAAAAGAACTTTTTTTTAATGTTTTTGTTGTTTTATATATATATTTTTTTTTTTGAATTTTTTTTGTTTTTTTTGTATTTTTTGAACGATTTTATATTTTTTTTGTTTTTTTTGGGGGGGGGAACAACAAAAAACAGGCATTGAAAAGGGCTCAACAGGAGCAAAAAAATAATTACTGGGGGCGGTTAGGGCAATTATGATTGTTGTAAGCTAGGTTTATTGAATTGATACTCATGTTGCCACATGCTATCAACGCACCACAGTGCATACAAGTATGTTTCATGTGGCCAAAATTTTCTTGGATGTTTGGCACAGTTTCCCGTGCCTCTGCTGGTGTCAATGATATTGACGATCTTGACCTGGCCACAGGAGTTAATGTTGGATTTTCTTCCATATCCCGTATTTCCGCCCGGCTGTAATTGAGTGGATGCCTCCTGGTATAGTTCCCATAACTATACTTTTTATCAGTCCCTCTTGATAATTTATCTTTGCAGATGAGGCAGGTGACATACCTCGCATTCACTTTCTTTTGCCCTGGAGGGATTGAATAAAACTGCCAGATGAAACTGGCTTTCCTATGGGAAACCCGGGGCATCTCTTCCAAGAACTGTGGTTCTTCTCTCTCCTCTTCCTCTATTTCTTCTTCTTCCTCCTCTGTGTTGGTCATGACCTGGCGAGGTGGTCCTCTCTTCCCATGAGGAGGTGGTGGTGGTGGTGGGGGTCCACCAGCTGAAGCTACCATTGAAGCCATTGCTCAAGTATTAATAAAGGTCTTCCTCTCACAATGATGAAAGTCAGAGTGAGGAAAGAAGGAGGGGTTTTCATCATTTGGGAAAAACAATAGTTCTCAACCAATGAAAAGTGTTATTTTTAGGTCACCTGACCTAGCCTTACATGATTATGAAACCAAAAGTGAAATGAACCAATGAAAAGTGTTATTAACAAGTCACATGACCTGTTATGCTTACGTTACGCGCTCCGGTCCGCGCCCCGGATAGCTTCCGGGTCGCTGCGCTTCGCGCCTCGGTCCGCGCCCCGGGGCACTTCCGGGTGCGCTAACGCGGTACGTCATAAGACGCATTACACGGCAACGCGATACGTCGCGCTTTCGCGACGCGCCGCGGATCGCTTCCGGGGAGCTGCGTTTCGCGCCTCGGTCCGCCTCGGTCCGCGCCCCGGGGCACTTCCGTAATCCACTGCTGATGATGTCACATATTACATCATTCATGACATGCTCAGTGACATCATCAGCATAGGATTGCAGGTAACAGTATCCCTAGTTTATTCCCTATAGCTGTGTTTCTTTTAACATAACTGTCTGTTTCCTTCCCTTATACTTACTGTTCTTTTAAAAAAAAATTTTTTAGATCAGTCAGAAACAGTGAAAGTAATGAAATATAAAAGACTACGTAGAATATGAGCACTGTATGCAACAACTTTGACACTTACAGAAGCCTCACCTTCTCCATGCCTCCTACACAGTTCTACATGCACATCATAAATGCAAACAGAACAGAATTAATTATACATGTTAAATGGTTTATTTTTGCTGTTCTCACTAAAACAGTGACTTGAAGGTATTCATCATATAACAGCGGGGAAAAAAAACACAATCAAAATGATTGTGTTTAAAAAACCCATACAACATAACAAATCAGAATTCAGAACTCCTTAAAGTTAACTTACTTTCCATGACGGCCAAGGATGTCCTTTGAACAGCTTACACTCTGTTGTGCTGTTATTACTTTCAACCCGCCACTTTCTGAAAGAAAACCTCCATCGTTTTCAAAAACATGTTACATACAATAAATGACTTCTCGCTCTCTACCACACGTTTCCACAAGGCCAAATCGTGTCTGAGCCATTTATAACTCTTAGAATTCTTTTAAGCCAATCCCGTCATGTTGTATTTCCGCAACTTTCACAATTAAAATGTTGAAGATCATTTTCACAATCCTGGACTAGTAATATCTTCCCCTTCTTGCTCAATCATGTTCTACATTTCCTATCACACTGATACTGCTTACTATGAAGCAGACTTACACTACCTTTATGACTAGTACAATTATTTAATTCTCTACATCACTTTTAATGACAAAGCAATGTAAAACAGTAGACAGCATTGCAGACTTACTTTCCCTCTACTCCATGTTTTGATTGGCTGCTTCAATTAGCTTATAAAAAGAAACAGTTTTTCTGAACTCATTCAAAGTGCACGTATTTCTCCATGACGTCCAGTGTTATGGTAAGAAGTTATGTCTCTGTACTACACTTATCCTCAAGGCCAAATCGTGTAGGAGCCATTAGAACTTCTTGAAATTCCTCAGAGCACATCCCGAGATTCTTTCCCTAAAATTTTGGTTTTAAAAACACCAGGTAAGAGTTTTTAAGGTCATACGGCAATTTTTTTGGGAAAATTAAAACAGAATCATTGCAGAATGACCAGCCATTTCTACACTTTAAATAAGCTGTATAATGTCCTGATGTTATTGAAGGACCATCATGATATATAATTGCTACAGTTACAAAAGTCCTTCCTGATATTGACAACTGTGAAGCCACAAAATTTTTAATTAAAGTTGTCAATTTTGTTCCATCAGGCCTACATCGTTGGAACATTAAAATGACATACTGGCCATATGTTCGTATAAATAATGTGGACATAATTTCAGATTTACATTGGCTACACTCCATGTTGTGATCAGCTGCTTTTACTAGCTTATTAAAAGAGACTGATTTACTGTCTGGCAAAGTTAAATATATAAATCTTTCTGAGTCTACACTAGTAGTACTTGATACCCTACAGTTCTCGCAGTCATGCTGCCATTGATAAGAAAGCCCAAACAGGTGATCTAAATCTACACCTTCATCATGCAATACATCAAGCATATACATTAAAAACTCCTGACAATCTTGCTGACTATTTTGAGAGAATTGTGTTTGGCCTGAACATCTGTCTAACAGATTTCGAATTTCAGACACACTTTCTATGTTTGTTCTATCAGTGCTACATTTCTCTAACACAGAATTTAACAAACTGCAAAATCTTTGATCAGAATTGACCACAATCTCTTCTTTTACATTTTCTAGAGAAAACAAAACATTAACCACTACATTAGCATAGCAGTTGACACCAGAACTGTTTTCAAATTGAAAACCAACAACATCTTCAACAGAATCCTTTTTGTTTCTGCTTATAATTTCAGGTTCATCGACTTTTCGTCTTTTTGCTACAACCTCCCCAGTATTGGTCACATTTCTTCGTTTCCGGCCTACCACACGTTTCTCAAACAAAGGATACTGAGGCAAATGTGGCGCATACTCTCTTCTTAACCTATTGTATTCCTTAACACAATCTAGATCCGCACAAATGTTTGTGACATCACACTCAATCAAGTACAATCCCGATAAAGTTCTAACTCGTGACAATGCCACATATGCCATACCCTCCTTGAACACAGAACTGCCAATATTCACCAATGCACAGTCTACACTTAAACCTTGCGATTTATGGATTGTCACCGCATATGCCAAGCAAACAGGAAACTGCTTACGACGAACATATAAGTCTTTTACAAGCAAAAATCTAGCAGAACAACGAGCAATTAGCTGTACTTCCTCAATGCCATCAAATTTAATTTTTAAAAATTCAATTCCATCTCTATTTCTGTATTTCACAAAATCAACAACATTACCCATTGATCCATTTACCAGACCTCTTTCAACATGTAAATTCCTTCTTAAAATTATACGGCAGTTCAAGCACAGAGTCTTTTCAAAACCCGCAGTTTTAGATATACTCTTCTCTAATGAATCCAATTTTGTTTTCAGATTCTCAGACAAAATAATTGTTGATCCCATATGCTCTACTCTGTCAATAGCTTCCAGTTTCACAATCTCTTGCTTTTCTAAATGCAACATTTTGTTGTTGAATTTGGCACATTCTGCAAGAGTTGGCATCAAACATATTCCAGATTTTTTCTCAGTAACTTTCTGAAAAATATTCTCAGGCACAACATCTTCGTCTGGATATAAATTTGTCAGTAATCGTGCATGTAAAGCTTCTTTCCCATGCTCGGTCACTTTTCCAATTCTAACATCTTGTAGAATAGTCTTGTAAACTTCATCCTTTGCCTGACGCATATTTTCATGCAGTTCAGCATAAAAGTTTAACCATATATTGACGTTGCCAATGCTCCCTAAGCACTTCCTGGTATCTTCATGCGTGAGCATTTTGAACACAGGTTGCCCTTTCACTGGTGTCAGCTGCAGAAGATCTCTGAAAACAATGATGTGTTTGCCACCAAATAACACATCATACTCTGTTTTGAGAACTTCTTGCATTCTCAAATGCACAAAGGCAAGCATGACATTGGAAACCATGCTTACTTCGTCAATGATAAGAAGTTTCATTTTCCTCAAGACTCTTGAAACTTCAAAACAAGCATCTCCAGATAGCTTGTGATATTCTAATTTGTTGTCATGCTCCACTGGCAGCATCAGTAAACGATGTAAAGTAATCCCTTTAATGTTATGTGCTGCCAGTCCAGTTGGAGCGGTGACAACACAAGACAGCGATGACTCTGTCCTTTCCTGCAAATAACATGAAATTGCTTTAATAAGGAAACTTTTTCCAGTTCCTGCTTCTCCACTCACATACAGTCGGACAGGCTTCAACGACGTACATGAGCACTCTTTCTTGTCATGACTTAATCCATGATCAATTTGCATGGTAAGTTCGTCATATATTTTCCTCTGCTCAACGTTGAGTTGTCTTTCCAACTCTTCTAAGTTAACCGCATCCTCCTGAGCATGTGCCATGGCTCTTTCCACTTCATTCATAGCAGTGGCAGCTTCATTTTCGATAAGAGGTCCTCCTAGTGGATCCTGACTCAATGAAGCAGAACTCTGACTGTCCTGAGAACTGTCTCTGGCAATCTCGGCTGCAATCGTTGCTTCCTGCTCAATTTCCACATTCAACATTTCTACATATTTGGGAAAAGCAGGACATTCTATGGTCTCCTTGGCAGCATTGAATGAGTCTTCGTAACAAAGGAAATCTCCAAGCAGTTCCTCTTCTGCACGCCATGGCTTAAAAAGTTGCAAAAGTGCTAAATAGAAAAACTCCTTTTTTTCAGGAGATTCACCACTCAATTTTCGATGGTTTATCAAGTGGCATTTTCTTTGCTTGACCAGACATCCCTCACTTCCTATTACAGCATACACTCCTTTCTCAGTATCTTCTTTGATGTTCCTCTTGAATATGTAATTTACAGAACCTCATACAGACAAACATTCTCGAGGTGACTGCTTCGATTTGGATAATATGTATCCAACATGTTGCTCTTCAAAATGTCGGTACTGTTTGGCTCCTTTTCCGCCAAATACTCAATTTCCCGCACAGGTTTCAGAACTCGATTACGCGTTGCAGCAAGACCAACACTCGCCCAAACGATACTCCTGGACTTGGCATAGAGACTTGCTGAAGACAACCGGTCAGAACATTCGTAAGCTCCGATTTCTCAATGCGACAACATCTTCAGACTGAAACTGTACAACTTCTTGCTGAGGCTCTTTTCTTTTGAAATGCCCTCCCACATATCCTTCAATTCTGTCTTCTCTTTTTTGGTGATGTAAGATGTCACATACAGAGCCACAGCCATACAGTTATCAGCCACAAACTGTATATCCATGTTAGCATTCCACATGGACAAAATCACCGGGTTGTAGTCGTTGATGTACTTGGACACTTCGTTCCTCTTCAAATTGTATGTGTTTTTAGGTGATTTCTTCATCACATTATGTCGCAGCGAAGACATCGAACTGTTTACTCTTCCTTTAGAAATCACCGGTCGTGGAAAGCCGAAACGACATTTGGTGTAGAACTTGTCCTTGTTTCGGAATTTACGACGGCAGTACTTTCCACATCGATGGCTTTGGAAACGCAGAACTTTTTCTCTTAGGCTTTTCTTCTCCTTTGCGTTTGGAACAGCAAACGTAGAATACTGTTGGATGAAACTCATCACTGAGTCTTCTGGATCTGTTCCAAATTTAGGTGCATCCTTGATCCACAGCAACATATGTATATGAGGAGCACCTCTTGCTTGGTACTCCTTTCTCCAGAAGAAATCCAACACCTCTCCAAGAGGTGGATTCTTCTTATTCATGATGAAAGACATCATAGCTTCAAATCTATGATTGAAGTACCTACATACATTGACTGGATCCAAAGAGCACAGTTCTCCGGGTGTCTTGAATTCGATGTTATCTACGTTAGCATTTGCCTCTCGTAGAAATTCAAGTAAGTCTTCCCAGCCATACTCGGCACAGCTCAGAGTGAGGAACCATGTGGGAGTACCTAAGTTCCTCAGCATACATTTTAAATCACCATGACGACGGTACCAGTACTCATTAGTACCACGCTGACACGCCATGAGATTAATCAGGTGAGAATCCAAAATACTGTCTTGGACATTGACTTTATCCATAAAGTCACTTGCCGAGATGTTTTGCATGTGTATACCACTTTTCAAGATGTGGTTCACTGCATATGACAGTCCAGAGAGATCGCTTTCAAACAGGAGATGAAACAAATAAGGAATGCATTGTCGAAACCTAGCATCTCCTGCATACAATCGCAAAGTCCGGTATTCAGAAGCAGGAATTTGATGAGGTCGCTCATCATATCTTCCTCCCTGACCTGTTGGAAAAAGCTGTGGGAAACACCGAGCTTCCAAACTTTCCTCCCAAACACTAATGGGACTCCCTTTGGCTTGTTTCATTTGAAACAACTCAATAGCATTCCCCATGACTTCCTTGGAATGCAAAGGATGAACACTATAATGTTCATATATTTCTTCACTAGTAGAGGGTTCTACTTTCTCAATTTGACCAGCACACAAATCGCTATCCTCTTCCTCACTTACTTCCTCTTCTGCAACATATACATTCTTATAGAATTTATTATTTTTTTTCAAATACAATGTTGCCTTTTTAACTTTCCTAACATCTACTAAATCTTGCCATATTTTCTTATTCTTTGTCGGAACCCCATTAACTAAGATAACCAGAGGTTCCTCGTCCACTTTTTCTACTCCAATTGTGTTAATGTTTTTCTTCAAATCTAGAGGCAAATAAACAACTCTTCCCTTTAATCCTCTCTGTAAATCTGATGGAGGCAATTTCCCTGTCTTTGGCTCCATTCTTACAATAGCCTGAAAGGGATGGATACTTTGAATCAAAATAGATTCATAAGTATTTAAATCCTTCAATTCAGAAGGAATCTCAATAAATTCCAGATTATTATGAACTGCTCTAGCAGGCATCTGGTTTTGATTTAATTTGTTACAACAATAAGTACACACACGTTGATCCAATCCCAAATCAAAACAATTTTCTACCATCAAGTATGTTGTGAAATCCTTCCATTCACTATTATTTTCCCTTTCACTTTTTGCATATAAATCCACTAACTTAGTCTGATTCTTATAATAAGTGCGTCGACAACACACACAAGTGAAATTTGGCCTCTCACTTGATTTGACCTGAAACGTCGCAATTTCCCTCTGGAAATTATCTGTACTGGAAACCTGTACACTATCTTCCACATTACCCGCTTCTTCTTGGTCAATTTCAACATTCTCCTCTTTACTTCCAAAGTAACAAAACTCAATTTCTTCACAAATATTCTTCACATCTATTTCAGAACCATGCAAAAGAGCAGCGCATAATTGTTTAAGCATAATTGTTGGACTCTTAGCATAATACAACATTCTAACTAATTTCCTCACTTTATTATGATGCACTGCTAGCATCCTGAAATGATGAAAAACACTCTGGCATACTCTCCTGGAAAGACAAGCCAGTGAATGACCATGCAAACCTGTCACTTCTCTCACTCTGCAAGGATCTAATTCTTGCAACAACATCACTTTCTGCTTCAAACTTTTCTTATTAAATGACCGTACAAAATCACAAAGCAAATTGATGGAATCCTGTCGCACACTACAAATACTACTACACTTCCAGGTGTACACAGGACCCTTAGCACGTCTTCCTAAAACCTCATTACTTAACACCTCTTCTGCCTCTGTTGTCACAAGTTTTTCTTTTTCAACTGGACAACCATCTTTCACTTCATAAGCACGACCACTGGTGTCAACTGCATGCACCAAATCATTATCCTGGAAATAACTCTCCTCATTAAAAAATGCCTCAGAGCTTGAACTATGCATCCATTCTCCAGAAAAAACTTCACAAAAATTACTACGATTAACTATTCTCTTCCATCTACTATTTCTTTTGAAATCATAAATTGCCTTGTTTACCTTCCTAATTCTATTGATTATCAAAATAAATAACTTACGTTTAATTTCAAATGCCTGATCAATAACTTTCTCAACTTTTTTTTTCTCTTATAAAAAACCACTTTCTGTTGACCTTTCTTAATATTTTTTAACAAATTGCCAATTATCCTGTTGCGGAACATTCGTTTACGAATGTCCCTAAACTGTTGTTTCCTTCTACTATCATGCACAGAGTTATCTCTTGCTCTAGCAGTAACATTTTTGATTGGCCTTTCCTTTCCATTTGAATTGCTTCTCTTTTTATGGACTGAAACATTTTCTGTAGTAATATTTTTTTTACTACACATATTTCTTAGGAATGTTTTTGTACTCTTACCCGGTGCTTTCTTCGTGACTTGACAAATCTTTTTGTTAGAGGACTGCTGCTTCTTTTGATTGGCCTGCTGTCTTTGACGTTTTGCAGCCTTTCTCTCTCTTTCTTTCGTTGGCATGGTGAAATGTTGAAATGATCTGCAGATGAATCTGTGGTAAAATATATTAAAAAATGTTATTAACCACTATTACCAAACAGTACATCAATAACAGTGATCAAAAACTTAACACACTACTTGACATTTTAAATAGAAGATTTTTTAGTCCTTGGCAAATTTACAATACAGAAATAGCAGAAAAGAAATGGAATTTATATTCATGTTACCTGTGCTATTTTATATGTGAATCTGATCTAATTATGTGAGCATATTTTAATATTTTATTGAAGACACTACACATAACCTGTTTTTGAAGGTGTCTTTATTTTTAAATTAAACGGTTTACACTTTTACTTTTTATTTATTATAAATTTTAAAAATAAATGTTTATAGTTCCATAGGCTCAAGCAGGTCATTTTCCCACCCTATGTCATATAATTCGGACAAATCTGCATCCTCATCACGCTCTTCTTCATCCTCAGGATTTAAATCATCCAAGGGATCAACATCCACTGATGTTTCAATTACAAGTTCAATGATGAGGTCAAAATCAACTGATTGCAGATTGTCGCTCATGTTGATGTTGTCTTTATCTTTAAAGAAAGATAACAACAATGAGATGTTGCAGAGTAAGACACAAATCTCAGAGATTATAATAGTAAAATTGTTTAACAAGAGTAACATTTTGCAGCTATTATTTAGCCATGTCCAGCGATGCTGACCAGGTGAAGCCTATGTCTAATTTTTCAGTGAACAGGACTCATCTTATCTACTTAACCTTGGATAAGCCTCACCAACTCTGTGTCCCCTGCACATACTTAAATGTAAAGGGGCAGATTTATGTTAAATGGCACATCCCCAGGCATGCACCAGTTAACGTGCACCGCTGCTCTGCCACCCATGGTGTGCCGTATTTACAATCAGATAGGAGAAAGCTGCGTCAAAACCCTGCGCCTGCTTTAAGCAGGCATAGGTCTTGACGCAACATTGTGGAGATGGGGCACCCCTGAGCCTTGCTTGAGCTGCATCGCACTTGCGATACAATTCCAGCAATGCGCCACCTTTACAGCACAGATACGTCACGCATCTGTGCCATTTTTGCCCCATGCTGCGCCGCATTGTAAATGCAGCACACCATGGGTGGCGGAACAGCGGCGCAAGATGACTGGCACATCCCTGGTGATGCGCCAGTCATTATAAATCTATCCCTAAGCTTCTTATCTTGTTACAGATGAACCGCCATATGTACCATCAAACTATTTTGCATTTCCTAAATAGCGAATTTTAAGGAATAAATAGCAATTCTTTACCATTCCTAATTTGCAATGAGCAAATTGCTAATTGCAAATTACCCATTCATTTCCATGGGCTAGGAGGCTCATAGGAATGAAGGTGCAATTTGCGATTAGCAATTAGCTCATCGCAAATTAGGAATTTTTCCAAGGGTGCATGGGTGTCTCAAGAACACCCTGCTGCACCCCTGAAAAAGAAATTTGGGGGCATATGGCGCACATACATGCCCTAAGGGCATGTATTGGCGTCATGTGGCACCTTTTGTTTTTTTAAAAAAAATTATTTTTGAAAAGAATTCACAAATTACCACCAACTAGAAGTTGGTGGTAGTTTCCAAATCCTTAATGTCATTTTTTACATATTTTTAGTTTGATACATTGCATTTAAGGAATCACAAAATTTGCAAATCCTTCAGTGCAATCGCAAAATATGGAATAGCAAATTTTGCTATTCCTTATTTTGCATCAAACTTGTTTGATACATACCATTTGTCTAATTAGCATTCGCAAAGGCTGAAATTTGCAGAATTTTGATCTTTGCGAATGGTAATTAGCTTGATACATATGACCCCAAGTGAGGCCTGTCTTGCAACATGGTGCATCTTTTGCATCACTGCTGCATCGGTTTCATGTGGCACGTTTTTTTTACACCATGACACATCTGCCTAAATGCATCAATTTGTAATTTTCTCGCCTCATAGCAAATCTTTTGCACCGCCACTGCATCATAAAAGTGACGCACAGTGGCGCAAAAGAGACATACACCTATCATAAATCTGTCTCTACCATTTTAAATGATTAATCCAGGATGACGATAAGGTGTGGCCTATCCAGAGGTTTGTTTATGGTGAGGCCTACTCAGGATTGCAGATTAAAGTTACGCTTGATAAAGAATACAGAGGAGATAATACATGTAAAGGCCTACCAATGAAGTAAGTAATGTCCACTTTATTGCGCCAGTCATCATAAATGTATCCCTAACCTTCTTATCTTGTTACAGATGAACCGCCATATGTTCCATCAAACTATTTTGCATTTCCTAAATAGCGAATTTTAAGGAATAAATAGCAATTCTTTACCATTCCTAATTTGCAATGAGCAATTTGCTAATTGCAAATTACCCATTCATTTCCATGGGCTAGGAGGCTCATAGGAATGAAGGTGCAATTTGTGATTATCAATTAGCTCATCGCAAATTAGGAATTTTTCCAAGGGTGCATGTGTGTCTCAAGAACACCCTGCTGCACCCCTGAAAAAGAAATTTGGGGGCATATGGCGCACATAAATTTTAACAACATTCCATTACCTCAAAAACGATTTTCAATTCATAATTTGAAAACACTGCCCACAGGGAAATTACTTAAAATGTTCTTAAGACACATGAAAGTGTTTTTTGAAACCTTTGCAATTTTTTTGGGTCACTTTTAACATGGTTATGTAACTCAAACAGTAAAAACCAAAATTAACATGCACAAGTGTGACCATATTTACAATGAATGTGGCCCACGGAGAAAGGTCTTTTAATATAATATGGGAAAAATGACATCAGAGACACAGAAATGCCTTATAAAGAAGCATACACCATTATATCCTTGTCATAAATTTACAAACCATTCCTTTTCCCCAAAAACGATTTTCAAATCATAATTTGAAAACACTGCACATGAGGAAATGACTTAAAATGTCCTTAAGACACATGAAAGTGTTTTTTGATTGCCTTTCCAGCATGGTTGGGTCACTTTTAACATGGCTATTTAACACAAACATTCAAAATCTAAATTTACCATTCACAGGTGGGAGCATATTTACAAGCAATTTGCGCCACAGAGAAAGGTCTTACATTAAAATGGGAAAAATAACATCAGAGACATTCAATTGCATTATAAAGAAGCATACACCATTATGTCCTTGTCAGAAATATTATAACCATTCATCTTCCTCAAAAACGATTCTCAAGTCATAATTTGAAAAGACTCCACAGCTCCTATGCAGAAAAACACCCTGTCAGTACTAATACTTCACATTTTCTCCAATTACATTTTCTCAAAGAAACAAAATCTATTTGTAAAACACTTGAGACAAAGCAACATTTGAAAAACACAACTTTCTTCATAATTTTCTCCTTAAGGCACACTATTCTCTATCTAAATTAAAGAAATATTTTCTCACCTTAGCAAATACTTTGAGTTTGAAAACAGTCTCAGAAACACACCAATTTGTCTTCAGCAGAGCAAAAGGTATGCACTCCAGAGTCTGCAGCTATCAAAAGCACAGAAATGCTGTAATTCTTCACACATATCTCTCATGTCACCCAATCAAAACTCTTCCCTCACTTTTTTTTCAAATCAAAACCCTTCCCCCCTCTGCCCTCTCTGCTTTTTTTGATAGCAACCACCTCTTGCAAGACCTCTGGTGTTTGCAAGTTCACACAACAATGTTGCAATTGAACTCTGAACTCTCAGTGCACCTGCATATCCAGTGCATTCTTTCATTTAATGATTTTTTCTTCGCCACTCAAAATACATCTTTCAACGAACTCATCCATGCACCCTAACTTTCTATTTTCAGCAATCAAAATCCACCAATCACTCTTACTGCTTCATTAACACAGAAACTCCACAGTTTTTTTCATTTTACACTCTCATTTTTTCAACTGCCATTTCATTGCCACACTTCATCTGACTGCAGGAGAACCTTCTCTCGCCATGTTTTCTGTCTGGATTGTTGGACATAGTTACATCCATTGGGCTCAGAGGTACGCTGAAAACAGGAATTTACCTAACCTCAATTTACAAGATGTGGAAATTAAGTGGTTTGGCCACAGAGGATTAAAATGTCACCAATTGATACCATTGGTGAAAACCTTTATGCATTTGCCAAAACCTGACCTGTTAATTGTGCACTGTGGAGGTAATGATTTGGGCACTTTGACTGGGGTAGGTCTGGAAATGCTTTTAAAGGACACCTTTGAGCAATTGATGGCACTTTTTCCTCAGACTGCCTTGGTATATTCAAATATATGCCAAAGACAGAAATGGAGGTGGTCGAACCAATTTTGTCCACAAATTGAGAAGTCGAGGAAGCATGTAAACAAATCTGTTTCAGCTTACATGAGAGACTATGGAATGGGCTCCTTGTACAACAATAACTTGCGTTACTACATGCAAGATATCTACAGAGGAGATGGAGTTCACTTCTCAGATGAGGGCAACAGAATTTTCACTCTGAATTTAAGACTGTGCATTGGTACCTACTTATAAGTACCTAAATGTACCATAAACCCAAAAGCTCTTCTCAGAGCTACCCTACATCTGATCACTCACAATTATTATTTTACTCTAACTTTTTTCACTAATTTTCAACAAAATACGCTCCCCGGGGCGCTACCCGGTACGCGAACCGGGAGCTAACCTTGCGAAATTTTTTAAAAAACTGTTTTTTTTTCGCACATATAAGCCTCCTCAGCCACCCTCACAAAACCTAGGGGGTCAAGATAAGTCTACCGTGCCCCCTTCTACCCATTCTGAACATTATTTGCCCTCCATTTTGTATCTTAATTCGACTGAAACACAAAATGGTGGACTCCCGTAACGCTTAAGGTTCGCGGACCGGGCGCTACCCACGCAAAAAAAACAAAAACATTTTTATTTTTTTTTGCCCCGCGGGGCCCTTTTAAAACCTCCACATTAAACCTAGGGGGTCAGGGAGGATCTACTATGCCCCCTTATGGTTATTTCCCCCTTTGTTTTGGCCTCCTCTTGTCTCTCAATCCTACCGAGAGACAAGATGGCGGCCGCTACGGACTGTTTGGAATGTTTACAGACGCCGAAGAACCAATCAGCTTCGCAAACCTCTGTAACGCGAAAAGTACGCGAAGCGGAGCGCTGTTACAGATATATATCTTTTTTTGAACGTTAATTTCTCAAAATCCACTGGAGCACATATATTGAGACCTAGCAAAGGCACATCGGGCTACCAGTCCCTAATATTTTACCAAGTTTCGTGCAAATCCATTCAGCCGTTCGATTATTATTATTACTTTTTTTTTTTTGCCCCGCGGGGCCCTTTTAAAACCTCCACATCAAACCTAGGGGGTCAGCGAGGATCTACTATGCCCCCATATGGTCATTTGCCCCTTCGCTTTGGCCTCCTCTTGTCTCTCGATCCTACCGAGAGACAAGATGGCGGCCGCTACGGACTGTTTGGAATGTTTACAGACGCCGGAGAACCAATCAGCTTCGCTTCACAAAGCTCCGTTGCGCGAAAAGTACGCGTACTGGAGCGCTGCCCGGTCCGCTGTTACAGATATATATCTTTTTTTAAACGTTAATTTCTCAAAATACACTGTAGCACATATATTGAGACCTACAAAAGGCACATCGGGCTACCAGTCCCTACAATTTTGCCAAGTTTCGTGCAAATCCATTCAGCCGTTCGGGCTAAAAGTGAGGCCAACCGCCCTATGGAAAACTCAATGTTAAAAACACGTTTTGGGACCCCCCTTTTTTCTCGGCCCCCCCTTGACGAAACCCCCCCAAATTTTCAGGGGCTGCTCAGAAACAAAATGTTCCATTTTCCTGAAAATTTCAGCCAATTCCGTCCACAAACGCCAAAGGTATTAGACATAGAATTTTCAAAAATCCCATAGAGAAAAAATCCTAACTATAACTACCTACTGGCGACCGCCAGTAGGTAATATATATATATATATATATATATTTATATATATCACCTACTGGTGGTCGCCAGTAGGTAGTTATAGTTAGGTTTGCTTTCCATAGGGAAATCACAACATTCTATTGGGAATACCTTTGGCGCCGGTTGAGGAATCTGCCTGAAACTTTCCTCAACTTTGCCTCGCGGCGCTCCGGTCCTTCCCTGAAAGTTTGGGGGGGATTCGTCAAGCGGGGGCCAAGATAAAAGGGGGGGCCCAAAACGTGTTTTCCCCATGTTAATTTCCATAGTGCGGTTGGACTCACTTTTAGCCCGAATGGCTGAATGGATTCCCATGAAACTTGGCAAAATTGTAGGGACTGGTAGCCCGATGTGCCTTTGCTATGTCTCAAGATATGTGATACAGAGGATTTTGAGTAATTTAGGTCCAAAAAAATATATGTATCGATAGCCGCGCCCGGTACGCGCACCGGGGAGCGCTCCGGGCGCGCCACGAGACTTGGGCACGGAAAGCTGATTGGCTCTCGGGTGTCTGTAAACATTCGAAACAGTCCGGAGCGGCCGCCATCTTGTGTCTCGGTAGGATCGAGACACAAGAGGTGGCAAAAACAAAGGGGGAAATGACCATAAGGGGGCAGGGTAGACCCCCCTGACCCCCTAGGTTTGATGTGGGGGCTATAAAAGGGCCCCGCGGGTGAAAAAAATGTTTACATTTTTTTTCGATTTTCGCGGGGGGAGCGCCCGGTACGCGCACCGGGGAGCGTACTAGGGAGCGTACTTTGGTGAAAAATAGTGAAAATATTAGTGTAAAATAATCATTTTGAGTGATCAGAGGTAGGGTAGCTCTGAAAAGAGCTTTTGGGTTCTGTGGCTGATTTAGGTACCTACAAGTACGTCCCACACGCACACAATCCCACACCCCCACACCCACACACTCCCCACACACACCTCACACACCCACACCTCCACCCACACCCAAACACCCCACAACGCCACACCGACACCTTACACATCCACACCCACACCCCCTCACCCCACACACCCACACTCACACACACACCTCACCCCCCCCCCACACACACACACACACACAGCTCACAGACACACCCCACACATCCCAACCACACACCTCCCCCCCCACACACACACCTCACAGACACACCCACACATCCCACACATACACGCACATCCTACACACATACGCCCTACACTCACAATGTACAACGTCTCCTCTGTAGATAATTTGCATGTTGTTACAGAAGTTATTGTGGTATATGGAATCTATACTATAGTCTGTCAGGAAAGCAGAAACAACATGGAGGCAGGAGAGGAAAAAGAGATGTCAAATACACATTGGAGATAATAAAGTGGGAGAAAGGAAGTAACTATGAGCAAAATTACTATGTAACACAAAAAAGTTGTACAGTATACTACAAGTCTCACTTTATGTTATAATCATTTTGGTACTACTTCATGAATTACATATAAAAAGGAATAATGTCTTGAACATATTTTGATTGTTAAATTTAAATTTATTTTTCTGATTGTTTTTCAAAATGTAATAAAACTTCTAAAAATATATTGTCTGGAATGTCCTCATTTTTATTTTGTGATTCCATTGCTTCCACACACTGAACTAATTCATGGTCCAGTGACTCATCCATAAAATCAAAGTCATCATTCTCATCAATAATTTCTTCAGGGTTGTTCTCCAGAACAATTTCGAAAGAAATATTCTGTTCTCCTTCCATTTGCTTTTGTTGTAAATTGCATAAAAAATAAATATATCAGTAGAGATAGGGCACTGTTGGGTTTAAGTTCAGACAGGTAGTTTTGATTTTTTAACAGTAAAGTTATCTTTGGGCAGTGTACGGTATCAGGCTGGAAGTAGAAATATAAAAAAGTGTATGTGAGTAAGCCTAAGTAAATTCATAATTATACAAGACAAGCCTGACTCCATCCATAACTATAACAGAGAAGCCTATCTCAATCTATAACTAATACAGAGGGATAGTATATAACTATCAGAAAATGTTTTCCAAATTAAGTTAAAGTGCACAACATACTAAAAAGCAGTTGAAGTTCTCAGTGAAAACCCTTTTCAAATGTACTTCAGGAAGTAGTAGTCAAAATGGCTGTGTTTCCCTCTCTTTTTTTTATATATATTCATGTACATAACCAATCAAATGTCATGAAATAATAGTAGAAAATGAAAGTAACATTTTAATTGGTTGTAAATTCTAACACTTCAGATGTGTTTTTGTCATGTAATTTACCTCAGGATATTTAGACAGGGCTACAGCTCAAATGGCTCAATGGAATTCCACCAAATTTGGGAAAATGGTAGGGACTGCTATGTAGTAGGGCCTATTCTATATATGGTGAAAGTCTCTCCAGTGGTTTTTAAGTAAATTGACTTCCAAATATTTTTGAGGGCGCTTACCGGTGCGCGCCCCGGTACGTGTACCGGCAGCGCTACGGGAGTCCTCCATTTTGTGTTTTGGTAGAATTGAGACACAAGATGGAGGATAAACAACGTTGGGAATGGGTAAAAGGGGGGACGGTAGACACCCCCTGACCCCCTAGGTTTTCTGAGGGATCTTAGGAGGCCCATATAGGGCAAAAAAATAAAAAAAATATTTTCACGGGGGGAGCGCCCGGTACGCGCACCGGGGAGCGTACCGGGGAGCGTACTTTGGTGAAAAACAGTGAAAAAAGTTAGAGTAAAATAATCATTTTGAGTGATTAGAGGTAGGGTAGCCCTGAAAAGAGCTTTTGGTTGTGTGGCTGAGTTAGGTATCTACAAGTAGGTACCAATGCACAGTCTTAAATTCAGGAGGAATATTCTATTCCCCTCATCTGAGAAGTGCACACCATCTCCTCTGTAGATATTTTGCATGTTGTAACGCAAGTTATTGTTGTATATTGAACCCATTCCATAGTCTCTCATGTAAGCAGAAACAGATTTATTCACATGTTTCCGTGCTTTCTCAAATTGTGGACAAAATTGGTTGGACCACTTCCATTTCTGTCTTTGGCATATATTGGTATATACCAAGGCAGTTTGAGGAAAAAGTGCCATCAATTGCTCAAAGGTGTCCTTTAAATGCATTTCCAGACCTACCCCAGTCAAAGTGCCTAAGTCATTTCCACCACAGTGCAGAATTATGAGGTTAGGGTGTGGCAGATGCAAAAAGGTTTTCACCAATGGTATCAATTGATGACATCTCAATCCTCTTTGGCCAATCCATTTTATGTCTACATTTGGTAAGTCAAGGTTGTGAAAATTTCTGGTAGCTGCATACCTTTGAGCCCAGTGGATGTAGCTATGTCCAATAATCCAGACAGAATACATGGTAAGAGGAGGTTCTGGTGCAGTCAGATGAAGTGTGGGAACGAAATGGCAGTTGGAACAGTATGAGTTTGTAAAAAAAACTGTGGAGTTTCAGTGCTCTTCAATCACAAGCAATGATTGGTGGATTCAGATAGTTGAAAACAGGAAGTTAGGGTGCATGGTTCTGTTCTGTGAAAGAAGTAATTTGAATGGTTAAGAAAAAGTCATTTAAAGAAAGATTGCAGCGGATAAGCTGGTGTATTGAGAGGTCAAACATCCTTGCTGAGTTCATTTGCAACATTGTAGAATAAAATTTTAACCCTGAGAGCTCAGTGAGGAGGGAGTTGCTATGGTAACAGGTAGAAAAGGCTGAGGGGGGGAAGGGTGTTGGTTTGAAAATAGAGAGGGAAGAGTTTTGATTGGTTACCATGAGCAATATGTGTGTAGAATTAGAGGTTTTCTGTGCCATTAATGGTTGCAGTGCCTGGAGAACATACCTTTTGCTCTGCTAAAGAAATATTGGTGTGTGTATCTGACACTGTTCTCAATCTCCCAAAGCATTTGTAAAGGTGAGTTATGATTCATTCAATATAGAAAGAGAGTTCCGATTGAGAAGCACATTGAGTTTCTTTGCTGTTGGTTTGTGTGATGCTTTTTGAAAATGCATGGTTTCAATATTTGCAAGATAGAGGAATTGTATTTTGTGAAATAGTGAGGTTTCAGTAGTGAAGTTGAATGGTTCTACATAGGACCTGTGCTCTGTATCAAAAATTTTAATTGAAAAACGATTTTAGTGCAAATCAATGAGTTTCAGTAGTGAAAATGAATGCTTGTAAATAGGATCTGTGCTCTGTTCCTAAAATGTTAATTGAAAAACGATTTTAGGGCAAATCAATGGGTTTCAGTAGTGAAAATGAATGCTTGTACAAAGGACCTGTGTTCTGTTCCTAAATGGTAATTGAAAAACGATTTTAGTGCAAATCAATGGGTTTCAGTAGTGAAAATGAATGCGTGTACATAGGATCTGTGCGCTGTTCCTAAAATGTTAATTGAAAAACGATTTTAGTGCACATCAATGGGTTTCAGTAGTGAAAATGAATGCTTGTACATAGGACCTGTGTTTTGTTCCTAAAATGGTAATTGAAAAACGATTTTAGTGCAAATCAATGGGTTTCAGTAGTGAAAATGAATGCTTGTACATAGGACATGTGCTCTGTTCCTAAAATGTTAATTGAACAACGATTTTAGTGCAAATCAAAGGCTTTTTCATTTTTAAGAAGGAATAAATAGTGTGTGCATAATTACATAAAATATTTGAATCTTTTACAAACATGTCACCTGTGTTACCTCAGATTGGGAAGTAGACTGAGTTTCTTTGCTGTTGGTTTGTGTAATTATTTGGGTAATGCTTGGGAGGAATGTTTGCAAGAGAGAAGAAATGTATTTTGTAAAATAGTGAGTTTTCAGTACTGAAATAGAATGCTTGTACATAGGATCTGCACTCTGTTTGTAAAATGTTATTCAAAAAGCGATTTTGGGGCAAAGCAATTGGTTTTAGATTTTTGAGAAGGAATAAATAGTGTGTGCATGATTACATAAAAATATTTGAACCTTTCTCAATCATGTCACCTGTGTTACCTCAGATTAGGAAGCAGACTGAGTTTATTTGCTGTTGGATTGTTTCATTTTTTGGGTAATGCTTGGTAGGAATGTTTGCAAGAGATAGGAAATGTATTTTGTAAAATAGAGACTTTTCAGTACTGAAATGGAATGCTTGTACATAGAACCTGCACTGTGTTTCTAAAATGTTATTGAAAAATCGATTTTGGGGCAAATCAATGGCTTTTACATTTTTTAGAAAGAATAAATAGTGTGTGCATGATTACATAAAAAATTTGAACCTTTCACATTCATGTCACCTGTGTTACCTCAGATTAGGAAGCACACTGAGGGCCTTATTTATAAAAACAGCGATGCGTCGTTTTTCATTGCGCACTCCTTGTGACACCAATGATGCGTTATATTTAATGTATGACGCATCATGTTGCAAGGACTTATTTCTGATGTATCTGTAAGCGCAAAAGTGACGAATTGCTGGAGTTTGTCACAAAAAGTGACGCAACTTCAGCAATGCATCCTTTCACATGGGGAAAGCCCCATGTGAAAGCGTTTGCCTCAGTCTTACACCTGCTGTGAGGCAGGCGCAAGATTTTGACGTAATAGTGTCCTAAAAGTGACGCAGTGAAATCTCATAGATTTCACTGTGTCACTATTACGAGGCTTTTTGCGGGGGAATGCCCCCTCTGAGTACATTACACCTGACAGAGGTATAATGTGACGCAGAGGTTTAAAAAGTGACGCATCTACCTACATCCGTCACTTTTTAAATATGGCGTAACAAGGCACATATTCTATGCCGCTGATGCGTCACAAAAAGTGACTCATCAGCAGTGCAAAACTGACGCAGGGCCTCATAAATGAGGCTCATCTTTTTTTGCACACTACTCCAGTTTAGTCCTGTCCACTGCACTCTTGGACACAGGCGTCAATTTGACTCTTTCACAATGATGTTACCTGTGTTAACTCAGTGTAGGAAGGACATTGAGTTTGTTTGCATAGAGGAATTGTATTTTGTAAAATAGTGAGGTTTCAGTAGTGACATGGAATGCTTGTACATAGGACCTGTGCTGTGTTTCTTAAATGTGAAGTCAAAAACGATTTTGGGGAAAATGAATGGCTTTTACATTTTTGAGATGGAATAAATAGTGTTTGCATGCTGAAAGAAATAAATTTGACCTTTTCAGAATGATGTTACATGTGTTAACTCAGTGTAGGAAGCACATTGAGTTTCTTTGCATAGAGGAATTGTATTTTGTAAAATTGGGAAGTTTTAGTAGTGACATGGTATGCTTGTCCAAAGGACCTGCTCTTTGTGTCTGAAATGTTATTTAAAAAACGACTTTGGTGCAAATCAATGACGTTTAGATTTTTGAGTAGGAATAAATAGTGTCTGCATGATTAAATACATATATTTCATTCTTTCACAATAATGTGACCTGAACTACCTCAGATTAGGAAGTAGATTGTGCAGATGAGGTGAGGCATGTCCAGAGGGACAGAGGAGGTGAGGCCTGTTTTTAAGACTGTAGTGGGAGAGAGGCCTTTTCTGGAGAGCGTAGGTGGTGAGGCCTGTGTCTAAGAGTGCAGTGGACTAGGCTTTATGAAGGCTATCCCCCACTGCACTCCTAGACACAGGCCTCACCTTCTTTGTACCCGTGGACAGACCTCTCTTCCACTACACTCTTCAATACAGGCCTCACCACTTCTGCACCCCTAGACAATCCTCACCTCATCTGCAACCCTGAATAGACTTCAAATAATCTGTATCCTTAGACAGGCCTCAGCTTATTTACACTCTTGGACATGCGTCACCTCATCTGCACCCAGTTACCATCAATTATACTCAATACATTGAGGCCTGTCCAGAGGACAGAGATGAGATAAGGCTTGTCCAAGGGTGAGAGGAGGTCAGTCCTCTCCACTGTACTCATGGACACTGAATGCTTGTACATAGGACCTGCACTGTGTGTCTAAAATGTTATTTAAAAACGATTTTGGTGCAAATCAATGACTTTTCGATTTTTGAGAAGGAATAAATAGTGTCTGTATGATTAAATAAATATATTTCAACTTTTAACAATGATGTGACTTGTGTTATGTCAGATTAGGAAGTAGATTGTGCAGATGAGGTGAGGCATGTCCAGAGGTACAGAGGAGGTGAGGCCTATGTTCAAGACTGTAGTGGGAGAGAGGCTTTTCCTGGGAAGCATAGGTGGTGAAGCCTGTGTGTAAGAGTGCAGTGGACTAGACTTCATGAAGCCTATCCCCTACTGCACTCTTAGACACAGGTCTCACCTTCTTTGTACCTGTGGACAGACCTCTCTTCCACTACACTCTTCAATACAAGTCTCACCTCTTCTGCACCCCTGGAGAATCCTCACCTGATCTGTAACCCTGAATAGACTGTTTGCTTTTTGTCATTGCTTTGTTGTTTGGTAACAGTGTTCTATAATGTGCTATTTTTTTCTTTAACACAGATTGAAATCAAGATTTCAAGAGTAAGGAAAGATGCCCTCAAGGGAAAGGAGAAGAAAAGATGAAAAGCGCAAAAAACCAAAAACAGCAACAGAATTACAGCACTCTTCCACAACAAATACTTCAAAAAACAGGAAAAAAGCTCCTGGTAAGACAACAAAGTCTTTCTTACGGAACATATGTAGACCAAAAAAAAATGTTGGACAGCATGTAGAAAAAGAGAATGAGAGAGTAAATTTGAAAAGGAAGGAGAGGCCCTCAAAAATTTTTACTACTGGAGCAGGAGAGAATAATATGAATAGGAATAGAAGGCAGAATCAGTTTAGAGACATTCGTAAACGAATGTTTCGCAATAGGGTGGTTTTAAATTTGTTAAAAAACATTAGGAAAGGTAAACAGAGAGCTGGTTTTTATAAGAAAAAGAAAAGTGTAGAGAAGATTGTTGATCAGGCTTTTGAAGTTAAGAAAAAATTATTTATTTTAATAATCAATAGAATTAGGACACTTAACAAGACAATTGATGTTTTCAAATCAAACAGTAGATGGAAAAGAGTAATTAATCGGACACATTTTTGTAAAGTGTTTTCAGGAGAATGGATGCACAGTTCAAGTTGTGAGCCATTTTTTAATGAGGAGAGTTACTTCCAGGAGAATGATTTAGTGCATGCAGTTGACACCAGTGGTCGAGCATATGAGGTGAAAGACGGTTGTCCGATTGAAAAAGAGAAACTTGTGCCTAGAGAACCAGAAGAGGTGTTAACTGATGAAGTTTTAGGGAGACGTAGTAAGGGTCCGGTGTACATTTGGTAGTGTAGTCGTATTTGTAGTGTGCGACAGGAATCAATTGATATGTTTTGTAATTTCTTACGTACATATAGTAAGAAAAGTCTAAAGCAGAAAATGAAATTGTTGCAAGACTTAGATCCTTGCAGAGTAAGAGAAAACACAGGTTTGCAAGGGCATTCACTGGCTTGTCTTTCTAGAAAAGTCTGTCAGAGTGTTTTTCATCATTTTAGGATGTTAGCAGTGCATCATACCAAAATGAGGAAATTAGTGAGAATGTTGTATTATGCAAAAATTCCAGCACTTAAGCTTAAACAATTAAACCGTGCTCTTTTGCATGGAACTGAATTAGATGTGAAGAAGATTTGTGAAGAAATTGAGATTTCTTATTTTGGTGAAAAAGAGGACAGTGTAGAAATTGACACAGAAATTCAAGGTAATGTGGAAGACAATATACAGATTTCAAGTACAGAAAAGTTTGACCAGGAAATTACCAGGTTTAAGGTGAAATCAAGTGAAAGGCCGAATTTTACTTGTGTGTCTTGTCGACGATGTCATTATAAGCATCAAACTAGATTATTTGATTTATACATAAAAAGTGAAAAGATAAATAATTATGAGTGGAAGGATTTTGCAACTTCTTTGTGGGTGGAGAATTGTTTTGATTTGAGTTCTGATCAGCGTATTTGTAAATATTGTTATGATAAATTAAATCAAAACAGAATGCCTGCTAGAGCTGTTCATAATAATCTGGAGTTGGTAGACATTCCCCATGAATTGATGGATTTAAATACATATGAGTCTAAGATAGGGAAATTGCCTCCTACAGATTTGCAGAGAGGATTAAAGGGAAGAGTTGTTTATTTGCATCTGGATTTAAAAAAAAATATTGATACAATTGGTATAGAAAAAGTAGAAGAGGAACCTTTAGTTATTCTAGTTAATGGGGCTCCGACAAAGAGTAAGAAAATCTGGCAAGATTTATTGGATGTTAGGAAAGTCAAAAAGGCAACGTTGTATTTAGTGAAAAACAGTGAGTATTACAAACATGTATGTGTTGCAGCAGAGGAAACAGCTGCAGATGAAGACAGTGATTGTTCAGCCGACCAAATTGAAAAAGTTGATGTGTCTAGAAGTGAAGAAATATTTGAACATTATACTGTTCATCCTTTGCATTCCAAAGAAGTAATGGGGAATGCAATTGAATTGTTTCAAATGAAAGCAGCAAAAGGAAGCCCCATTAGTGTATGGGAAGAAAGTTTGGAAGCTCGTTGTTTTCCACAGCTATTTCCAACAGGTCGAGGTGGACGATATGACGATCGACCACTTCAAATTCCTGCATCTGAATATCGAACTGTAAGATTATATGCTGAAGATCCAAGGTTTCGTCAATGCATTCCTTATTTGTTTCATCTAATGTATGAAAGTGACTTGTCTGGGCTTTCTTATGCAGTAAACCATATACTGAAAAGTGGAGCACATCTGCAAAATGTTTCGGCGAGGGACTTCATGGAGAAAGTCAATCTGCAAGACAGTATTTTGGAATCTTAGCTAATCAATCTCATGGCATGTCAGCGTGGTACAAACGAGTATTGGTACTGTCGTCATGGGGAATTGAAATGTATGCTAAGAAACTTAGGAACTCCTACATGGTTCCTCACTCTTAGCTGTGCCGAGTATGCATGGGACGACTTACTTCAATTTCTACGAGAGGCAAATGCAAATATACAAAATATAGAATTCAAAACTCCTGGAGAACTGTGTTCTTTGGATCCAGTGAATGTGTGCAGATATTTCAATCATAGATTTGAAGCTATGATGTCTTTTATTACCAACAAAAAAAATCCTCCCGTTGGAGAGGTTTTGGATTTCTTCTGGAGAAAGGAGTATCAAACGAGAGGTGCTCCTCACATACATATGTTGTTGTGGATTAAAGATGCACCCAAATTTGGAACAGATTCGGATGAGACAGTGATGAGGTTCATTGAAGAGTATTCAACATGTGCTGTTCCGAGAACTACAGAGGAAAACAGTTTAAGGCAACAAGTTTTACGCTTTCAATCCCATCGTTGTGGAAAGTACTGCCGTCGAAAAATTCAGAAACAAGGACAAGTTCTACACAAAATGGCGTTTCGGCTTTCCAAAGCCAGTGATTTCTAAAGGAAGAGTAAATAATTTGATGTCTTCTCTGCGACATACTGTGACGAGGAAATCACCAAAAAATACATGCAATTTAAAAAGAAACGAAGAATTTTACTATTTAGCGCTTTTGCAACTCTTTAAGCCATGGCGTACAGAAGAGGAACTACTTGGAGATTTTCTCTGTTATGAAGATTCTTTTAATGCAACCAAGGATACCATAGAATGTCCTGTTTTTCCAAATTATCTGCAAATGTTGAACGAAGAAATAGAGCAAGAAGCCACAATTGCTGTAGAGATTGCTAAAGACAGTTCTCAAGACAGTCAGAGTTCTGCTTCATTGAGTCAGGATCCACTAGGCGGACCAATTATCCAAAATGAAGCTGCCACTGCCATGGATGAGGTGGAAAGAGCTATGGAACAAGCTCACGATGATGTAGTTAACTTAGAAGATTTGGTGAAACAACTAAACCTTGAGCAGAAGCAGATATATGACGAAGTCACAGAACAGATTGAACATGGATTCAGTCATGAGAAAAAAGAGTGCTCATGTACATCATTTAAACCTGTCCAACTGTACGTGAGTGGAGAAGCGGGAACTGGAAAAAGTTTTCTCATTAAAGCAATTGCAACTTATCTGCAGAAAAGGACTGAATCACCGCTATCTTGTGTTGTTACTGCTCCAACTGGGCTGGCAGCACATAATATTAAAGGGATTACTTTACATCGTTTACTGATGCTGCCAGTGGAGCATGATAACAAATTGCAATACCACAAGTTATCTGGAGATGCGTGTTCTGAAGTTTCGAGAATCATGAAGAAAATGACATTTCTTATCATTGATGAAGTAAGCATGGTGCCAAATATAATGCTTGCTTTTGTGCATTTGAGAATGCAAGAAATTCTTAGAACAGACTATGATATCTTATTTGGAGGAAAACATATTATTGTTTTTGGAGATCTACTGCAGTTGACTCCAGTGAAAGGACAACCTGTGTTCAAAATGCTCACGCATGAAGATACCAGGAAGTGCCTAGGAAGCATTGGAAACGTTAATATATGGTTACATTTCAAATATGCAGAACTACTCCAAAATATGCAGCAGGCAAAGGATGAAGATTATACAAATATTCTACAAGATGTAAGAATCGGAAAAGTAAGTCAGCATGGGAAAGAAGCTTTACATGGACGATTAATTTCAAATTTGTACCCAAATGAAAACATTCTTCCAGAGAATATTTTTAAGAAAATTAACGAGAAGAAATGTGGCATATGTTTGATGCCAACTCTGAAAGAATGTTCCATGTTCAACAACAAAATGTTAAAGTTAGAAAATGAAGAGATAGTGAAACTGGAAGCTACAGATAAAATAGAGCATATGGGAGCAACAATTATTTTGTTTGAAAATTTGAAATCAAAATTGGATTCATTAGAGAAGACTATATCTAAAACTGCTGGTTTTGAAAAGACTCTGAATGTGTGTTTAAATTGTCGTATCATCTTGAGAAGGAATTTAAATGTTGAAAGAGGTCTGGTAAATGGAGCAATGGGTCATGTTGTTGGTTTTGTGAATTACAAAAATAGAGATGGAATTGAAATTTTAAAAATTAAATTTGATGGCATTGACGAAATAGAACAAATTTGTCGTGGTTCAGCTAGGTTTTTGCTTGTGAAAGACTTATATGTTCGCCAAAAACAGTTTCCTATTTGTTTGGCATATGCGGTGACAATCCATAAATCTCAAGGTTTAAGTGTAGATAGCGCTTTGGTGAACATTGGAAGTTCTGTGTTTAAAGAGGGTATGGCATATGTGGCATTATCACGAGTCAGAACTTTATCAGGATTGTACTTGATTGAGTTTGATGAAACAAAGATTTGTGCTGATCTAGATTGTGTTAAAGAATACAATAGGTTAAGAAGAGAGTATGCTCCACATTTGCCTCAATATCCTCTGTTTGAAAAACGTGTGGTAGGCCGAAAAAGAAGAAATGAGAATAATTGCAGTGAGGTAGTAGCAAAAAGACAAAAAGTAGATGAAACTGTAATTGTAAGCAGAAAGAAAAAGGATTCTGTTGAAGATGTTGTTGGATTTCAGTTTGAAAAAAGTTCTGGTGTCAACTGCTATGCTAATGTAGTGCTTAATGTTGTTTTTTTTCTTCAAAATTTACAAGAACAGATTGTTGAAAATCGGGATCAAACATTCTGCTGTTTATTAAATTCCGTGTTTGATAAATGTAGCAGTGATAGAGCAAAAATAGAAAGTGTTTCAGAAATTAGAAATCTTCTAGACATATGTTCTGGTCAAAATCAATTTTCACAGATTATTCAGCAGGATTGTCAGGAATTTTTAATGTATATGTGTGATGTATTGGAAGATGAAGGTGTAGATATAAAAAATATTTTTAGCCTTTCTTATCAATGGCAGCATGACTGCGACAACTGTAGTTTATCAAGTAGTACTAGAATAGACACTGAAAGATTTATATATTTGACTTTACCAGACTGCAAATCAGTGCCTTTTAATAATCTAGTTAAAGCAGCTGATCACAATATGGTGTGTACCCAATGTAAGTCTGAAATGCTGTCCACATTAATTTTACGAACTTATGGTAAATATGTGATTTTAATGTTCCAACGATGTAGTCCTGATGGAAGTAAATTGTCAACTTCTATTAAAAATTTTGTGGCTTCTCAGTTATCAATTTCAGGAAGAACGTTTGCAACTGTAGCTATTATTTATCATGACGGACCTTCAACAACATCAGGGCATTACACATGTTTTTTAAAAGGTCGTAGAGGTTGGACCCACTGTAATGACAGTCATTTGACTTTCAAACAACGTTTGCCTTTTGACTTAAAAAATGCTTACCTTGTGTTTTTAGAACCAAAATTTAAGTAAAGGTAATTGGCCTATGAAGACGGGAGCAGTTAATAAAGGTTATTTTGCTGTTTAAAAATATATTCTGAGTAAAAGTGATCCAGGTAATATAAAAAATTGACTTGTCATATAGGTACTGTAAGTGGATCTCATAGTAAGTGATATCAGTATTATACAAAACGATGAACATGAGTGAGTCAGAGATGGTTTTACAAATACTTAAATATTGTGAAAATGTTGTATGAGCCTTTCTTTCAGAACGTCGGAAAAACGGTAATTTCAGAGTTTCTTAGAATTAATTTGAAAATATACTCATACATCTGACACTATTTGGCCAAAAGGAAAGGTACAGAAATGAGTAAAGAGTCATGACTGAAAAAAGGAGTATATGAAAATAATGAAAATATTTCAGATGTTCTTGGAGCTTTTCTTCTAGAAAGTCGATGAAATGTTTTTTTTAAGTGAACAGCAGAGTACTTTCCAACGAGAAAAGGACCTTCATGATATACTATTTGGCCTAAAGGAAAAGTAAGTCAATCAAAGATTAGTGCACATTTGTCATTTGTCAGTATCTAAGGTTTTTTTTAAAACACAATCTTTTAGATTGTGTTTTTTTTTTCCGCTGTCATATGATGAGTAATTTGAACTCACTGTTTTAAGTGAAATTCAATATATTCTGAGAACAGCAAAAATAAAGTATGTAACATGTTGTACAAGTTATTCTATACTTTGGATTGTGTAAATTAAATTGTATTCCCATTGTCTGACACTCACTTTCCTTTTTCCATCCTCTTTCATCTCTTTTTACTCACTTATAATGTCTTTCTCTCACTCTCTGTAATCCCCGTTCCTGTACTCCACTTCTTTGACAAGCCCTCATTCTCATTTCAACTGTCTGCATCCCCTCTCTCCCTTGCATAACTTTTCAGCTTTCAGTCTCTCTGCTTTACTTCCCTTTTCCGTATTTTCCTCCTTTGCTCTTTTAGTAATTACTGTTTACTCACTCAGCAGTATTGTCGCACTCTATCACTATAAATCACCCACTCTCCCTCGCTTATCTTTGTTTGCTACTTTCTTTTGACCTCTTCTCTCTATTTTTCGTTCACTACCTCTATGTCCTCAGTGCCTCACTTTTCTTGTGTTATGTTCACTTGTGTTTATCTACCTTCTATCATTTCTTTTACAACAACTTCACTGCTCCTCTCTCATCGTTCTTCATCCCATTTCTTTTACTCTGGTTCCATTACTATCCCTCATTCCTTTCTTTCAATGTCCTTCGCTTTACTTTCATCACCAAATTATTTTCTCTCAGTACCACTGTTTTAGTCGTCTTCTCCTCTCTTTCCTTTTTTTGCTCCCTTACTCATATCCTTTGCTCACTCATTGTAATCCACCTCACTCAGTTTTTCTCTTAGTGTGTCTGTCTACTAACTTCCTCACTCCATTTCCCTCAATCATTGTATATTATCCTCTCTCCCTTCATCCCTTCACTCTATGACTGTTCTTCACTTACTCTCAGTTATCTTCTATTCCTCATTCTTCTAAATGCATCCTTAATTAGACTCTTTTCCGTCTCAGTCATTATCTTTTTACTTACTACTGTTTCCTGATTTAGTTTTGCTAACTCACATTGTTTTAGTATCTTTCTTACCTTCAGTTCATTTCTCTGTTCTTCTCTTCCTCTCTGTCAGTGAATCTATATGCCTTTCTCTCAGTAATTTGCTCTCCTTCTATTTCTTTTTCTCTCTTTTTGTCCTTCTACCTTACTTTTTTCTGGAGAGCGTAGGTGGTGAGGCCTGTGTCTAGGAGTGCAGTGGACTAGGCTTTATGAAGGCTATCCCCCACTGCACTCCTAGACACAGGTCTCACCTTCTTTGTACCCGTGGACAGACCTCTCTTCCACTACACTCTTCAATACAGGCCTCACCTCTTCTGCACCCCTAGACAATCCTCACCTCATCTGCAACCCTGAATAGACTTCAAATAATCTGTATCCTTAGACAGGCCTCAGCTTATTTACACTCTTGGACATGTGTCACCTCATCTGCACCCAGTTACCATCAATTATACTCAATACATTGAGGCCTGTCCAGAGGACAGAGATGAGATAAGGCTTGTCCAAGGGTGAGAGGAGGTCAGTCCTCTCCACTGTACTCATGGACACTGAATGCTTGTACATAGGACCTGCATTGTGTGTCTAAAATGTTATTTAAAAACGATTTTGGTGCAAATCAATGACTTTTCGATTTTTGAGAAGGAATAAATAGTGTCTGTATGATTAAATAAATATATTTCAACTTTTAACAATGATGTGACTTGTGTTATGTCAGATTAGGAAGTAGATTGTGCAGATGAGGTGAGGCATGTCCAGAGGTACAGAGGAGGTGAGGCCTATGTTCAAGACTGTAGTGGGAGAGAGTCTTTTCCTGGGAAGCATAGGTGGTGAAGCCTGTGTGTAAGAGTGCAGTGGACTACACTTCATGAAGCCTATCCACTACTGCACTCTTAGACACAGGTCTCACCTTATTTGTACCTGTGGACAGACCTCTCTTCCACTACACTCTTCAATACAAGTCTCACCTCTTCTGCACCCCTGGAGAATCCTCACCTGATCTGTAACCCTGAATAGACTGTTTGCTTTTTGTCATTGCTTTGTTGTTTGGTAATAGTGTTCTATAATGTGCTATTTTTTTTCTTTAACACAGATTGAAATCAAGATTTCAAGAGTAAGGAAAGATGCCCTCAAGGGAAAGGAGAAGAAAAGATGAAAAGCGCAAAAAAACAAAAACAGCAACGGAATTACAGCACTCTTCCACAACAAATACTTCAAAAAACAGGAAAAAAGCTCCTGGTAAGACAACAAAGTCTTTCTTACGGAACATATGTAGACCAAAAAAAAATGTTGGACAGCATGTAGAAAAAGAGAATGAGAGAGTACATTTGAAAAGGAAGGAGAGGCCCTCAAAAATTTTTACTACTGGAGCAGGATAGAATAATATGTATAGGAATAGAAGGCAGAATCAGTTTAGAGACATTCGTAAACGAATGTTTCGCAATAGGGTGGTTTTAAATTTGTTAAAAAACATTAGGAAAGGTAAACAGAGAGCTGGTTTTTATAAGAAAAAGAAAAGTGTAGAGAAGATTGTTGATCAGGCTTTTGAAGTTAAGAAAAAATTATTTATTTTAATAATCAATAGAATTAGGACACTTAACAAGACAATTGATGTTTTCAAATCAAACAGTAGATGGAAAAGAGTAATTAATCGGACTAATTTTTGTAAAGTTTTTTCAGGAGAATGGATGCACAGTTCAAGTTGTGAGCTATTTTTTAATGAGGAGAGTTACTTCCAGGAGAATGATTTAGTGCATGCAGTTGACACCAGTGGTCGAGCATATGAGGTGAAAGACGGTTGTCCGATTGAAAAAGAGAAACTTGTGCCTAGAGAACCAGAAGAGGTGTTAACTGATGAAGTTTTAGGGAGACGTAGTAAGGGTCCGGTGTACATTTGGAAGTGTAGTCGTATTTGTAGTGTGCGACAGGAATCAATTGATTTGTTTTGTAATTTCTTACGTACATATAGTAAGAAAAGTCTAAAGCAGAAAATGAAATTGTTGCAAGACTTAGATCCTTGCAGAGTAAGAGAAAACACAGGTTTGCAAGGGCATTCACTGGCTTGTCTTTCTAGAAAAGTCTGTCAGAGTGTTTTTCATCATTTTAGGATGTTAGCAGTGCATCATACCAAAATTAGGAAATTAGTGAGAATGTTGTATTATGCAAAAAGTCCAGCACTTAAGCTTAAACAATTAAACAGTGCTCTTTTGCATGGAACTGAATTACATGTGAAGAAGATTTGTGAAGAAATTGAGATTTCTTATTTTAGTGAAAAAGAGGACAGTGTAGAAATTGACACAGAAATTCAAGGTAATGTGGAAGACAATATACAGATTTCAAGTACAGAAAAGTTTGACCAGGAAATTACCAGGTTTAAGGTGAAATCAAGTGAAAGGCCGAATTTTACTTGTGTCGATGATGTCATTATAAGCATCAAACTAGATTATTTGATTTATACATACAAAGTGAAAAGATAAATAATTATGAGTGGAAGGATTTTGCAACTTCTTTGTGGGTGGAGAATTGTTTTGATTTGAGTTCTGATCAGCGTATTTGTAAAGATTGTTATGATAAATTAAATGAAAACAGAATGCCTGCTAGAGCTGTTCATAATAATCTGGAGTTGGTAGACATTCCCGTGAATTGATGGATTTAAATACATATGAGTCTATTTTGATTCAATGTGTCCATCCTTTTCAGGCTAGTGTTCGCATGGAGCCTAAGATAGGGAAATTGCCTCCTACAGATTTGCAGAGAGGATTAAAGGGAAGAGTTGTTTATTTGCATCTGGATTTAAAAAAAATATATTGATACAATTGGTATAGAAAAAGTAGAAGAGGAACCTTTAGTTATTCTAGTTAATGGGGCTCCGACAAAGAGTAAGAAAATCTGGCAAGATTTATTGGATGTTAGGAAAGTCAAAAAGGCAACGTTGTATTTAGTGAAAAACAATGAGTATTACAAACATGTATGTGTTGCAGCAGAGGAAACAGCTGCAGATGAAGACAGTGATTGTTTAGCCGACCAAATTGAAAAAGTTGATGTGTCTAGAAGTGAAGAAATATTTGAACATTATACTGTTCATCCTTTGCATTCCAAAGAAGTAATGGGGAATGCAATTGAATTGTTTCAAATGAAAGCAGCAAAAGGAAGTCCCATTAGTGTATGGGAAGAAAGTTTGGAAGCTCGTTGTTTTCCACAGCTATTTCCAACAGGTCGAGGTGGACGATATGACGATCGACCACTTCAAATTCCTGCATCTGAATATCGAACTGTAAGATTATATGCTGAAGATCCAAGGTTTCGTCAATGCATTCCTTATTTGTTTCATCTAATGTATGAAAGTGACTTGTCTGGGCTTTCTTATGCAGTAAACCATATACTGAAAAGTGGAGCACATCTGCAAAATGTTTCGGCGAGGGACTTCATGGAGAAAGTCAATCTGCAAGACAGTATTTTGGAATCTCAGCTAGTCAATCTCATGGCATGTCAGCGTGGTACAAACGAGTATTGGTACCGTCGTCAAGGGGAATTGAAATGTATGCTAAGAAACTTAGGAACTCCTACATGGTTCCTCACTCTTAGCTGTGCCGAGTATGCATGGGACGACTTACTTCAATTTCTACGAGAGGCAAATGCAAATATACAAAATATAGAATTCAAAACTCCTGGAGAACTGTGTCCCATTTCTTTTACTCTGGTTCCATTACTATCCCTCATTTCCTTTCTTTCAATGTCCTTCGCTTTACTTTCATCACCAAATTATTTTCTCTCAGTACCACTGTTTTAGTCGTCTTCTCCTCTCTTTCCTTTTTTTGCTCCCTTACTCATTTCTTTTGCTCACTCATTGTACTCCACCTCACTCAGTTTTTCTCTTAGTGTGTCTGTCTACTAACTTCCTCACTCCATTTCCCTCAATCATTGTATATTATCCTCTCTCCCTTCATCCCTTCACTCTATGACTGTTCTTCACTTACTCTCAGTTATCTTCTATTCCTCATTCTTCTAAATGCATCCTTAATTAGACTCTTTTCCGTCTCAGTCATTATCTTTTTACTTACTACTGTTTCCTGATTTAGTTTTGCTAACTCACATTGTTTTAGTATCTTTCTTACCTTCAGTTCATTTCTCTGTTCTTCTCTTCCTCTCTGTCAGTGAATCTATATGCCTTTCTCTCAGTAATTTGCTCTCCTTCTATTTCTTTTTCTCTCTTTTTGTCCTTCTACCTTACTTTATTTCCCTTTCTGTGTCCTTCACTCTTACTTTATTTCTAAATACACTCCTATGATTTTTAACCTCTTCATTTGTATCTTTTAATTTAAAATACATATTTTACTAAATATAACTTATTTTGTCTTCTCTCTTTCACAGATACAAAGTTTAGTAAAAAATGTAATTATAGTTACATTTATTATATGGTAAGTGTGACTAAAAAAATGTAGTTTGTCATCACCCTTTGCTTTAACCTCACTAATATTTTCTCAACCAACCTCACTCCTGTTTCTTTACTCTGCTTCCCTCACTTATTCTTTTTCTCCATGTTTACTCCCCTTTCCCTATTTCCCCTCCCACATTCAACTTCTTTCAGTCCCCATTCTTTACTTCACTTACCCTCTGTTCCCTTCCTTTGCTTCTTCACTCATTCTCTTTTTGTTAATTATTTACTTCACTCCTACACACAGACCTCATCCCCCTCCCAACACATACACACACCTCTGACATACACCCCACACACACACCACACACACACCTCATACACACACACACACACCCACACACACTCCTCACACACACACACACACACACATTCCATACACACACATACACCCCTCACACATATCTCACAGACCACACCGAAACACCCCACACATCCACACCCACAGACACACCTTACACACCCACACCCCGACCTACACCCACTGACTCCTTATAAGTCACACACACTGCATTACTTACCTTTCTTTGCTGTTTCACTCAGACCCATTCAGGCACTGTTTCCTTTACTCTCTCTGTCCTTTCTCTTTGTCACTCCCCATCTCTTATCCTAATTCAATTTTTCACCCTCTTTCACCACTCTTTACTTACACTCACTGCTCTTTTCTCACCCTCCCTCACCGTTGTTCATTTATCCCGGTTCCGTCACTACCCTTCATTCCTCATTTTTTACTGTCCTTTCTTTTTATTTCAACACCCACTCACATTCTCCCACTATCTCTACTTTAGTCTTCTTCCTCTCTCTTCCCTTCTTTCGCTCCCTTATTCATTTTACTTTTCCAACTTTCACCCTATTACACCTTCTCTGTTTTTTACTATGTAATAAACAATCCCTCTGTGTTTCTCCCTCTAGCTCTCTTTCTCTTAACATTACTCTCTTTGTGTTCTTCCCTCATGCTAACTCCTTCATTAATTTTTTTTTCTTTTTTTTGGGTGCGCCCCCCGGTGCGCGTACCCTGAGGAAAAAAAATTGACAGAGATTCTTTAAAAATATAGGTTTATTTTTATAAATTAAAGGTAGTTCTAAAAAGAACTGTTTTTTTTCTTCTTTTTGATGTTTTATATTTTTTTAAATGTTTTTTTGAACATTTTGTACTTTTTTTGGCTTTTCTGAACAGTTTTATATATTTTTTTATTTTTTATGGGGAGAAACAAAAAAAAGGGAATTGAAAATGGCTCAACTGGAGCAAAAAACAAAAAACTGAAAAAATTAGGGTTTTTTGGGGCAATTGTGGTTGTCACCAGCAAGGATGATGAGCTTTACGCTCTTTTCACCATAGGAGATGAGTTTACCACAATGAATACATGTAATTCGGAAATCCTCAAATCGTGGTTGAATGCAAAGCATCGTCTCCGTTGTCTCTGGTCCCGATGGAGTGGGTTGCTTTCTTTTGGAGGTGGTCCTTGAAGATTGGGGGAGGTTACTGGCCAGTTCCCTGAACTCTGCAGCAGAATAGTTGTTCGGATGCTTGCGGGTCATGTGTCTAATCATGGTATTATTGCCAACAGAATATTTCTTGTTAGGGTTCCCCCTTGAAAGTTCCATGCCACAGATTAGGCAAGTCACCTTGGCCGCATTGACTTTTTTCTTGCCCTCTGGGATAGAAAAAAACTCCCATACAATGTGTGGCCTTGGCTGGTATGGGGTATTGTCTTCATGCAGCCATCTTCTTCCCTCCTCCTCTTCCTCTTCCTCCTCCTCCTCTTCTTGACCACCAATGTAAGGTTGTGGTGGTCCTGTTGGTGGTGGTGGTGCAGATGCTCCAGCTGCTGCTACTACTGTAGCCATTTTAAAGTACAAAATAATTCTGTAAGTAGATCAAACAGGTCTCCCTCAGTCAAAGGACATAGTCAGAATAAGGAAAAAAGGTGGGGTCTTTCATTTGGAAAACAGAACTGTTCTGGACCAATGAAAAGTGTTATTTTCAAGTCACAAGATCTGGGCTTTCATCATTTGGAAACCAAAACTGATCTGCACCAATGAAAAGTGTTATTTTCAGATCACATGACCCGACGCGCTTACGCTACGCGCCCCGGGGGCGCACCCGAAGTCGCGCTCCGGCGCGATCGTATGAGCTCGCGTGCTTCCGGGTGCGCTTACGCAGTGCGTCATATGATGCATCACGCGGTTACGCGAAACGTCACGATGTTGTTTTTGTTCGCGAGAATAGCGCTAACGGGACGCTCACCGGTACGCGCCCAGGGCGCGCCGTAACATTACGGTTACCCGTGCGTTCACCAGTACGCGCCCCGGGAGCGCTCCGGGCAAACAAAAAAAACATAATTATACAATATAAAATTCGTTATAACAATTTTTACTTTTTATACCTATAGAGATTTGCTATTAAAAAAACATTGAAATTCACTGAAAAAAACATAGGTTTCACACCAGTTATAGTTAGGAATTAGCATTTAAAAAACCTATTAAATTCACTGAAAAAACCATATGTTTCACACCAGTTATAGTTAGCTGGAAATTTTACTCGGAAAAAACCATTGAAATTCCCACGTTATAGTTAGTTGGACTCACTATAACATCACTCATGACATCACTGATGACAACATCCTTGTGCCAGAGTTACAGACCTCCTTTCACTGTAATGTAACCCTTGAAACACATATTCAAAAATAGAAACTAACATTTTCAGAGATACCCATACCAGTTACAACAACCAATTCAATAATTCCACCATCTATATGACTGCCTTCCTTGGCGGCCCGCGGACCTTGCAAACAATCGTACCTCTGCTAAAAAAATTATTTATTAGTGTTAGCAAACACCGCCGCAGCAGCGCTTGACTCAGACTAATAATCACTGCTCCCCCGGCCCCCACAGAGCAGAGGCTTTGTGGTATTTCACCTCTTAGCGCCCCTGCATCTCCACTCTGACAATCACTTCTCCCCCAGCCACCACAGAGCAGAGTGGAGATGCAGGGTCACTAAGAGGTGAAATACGAGAAACCCTCTGCTCTGTAGGGCCGAGCGAGCGGTAATTGTCAGAGTGGAGATTCAGTGCCGCTTCAACAAAGCTTGAAAATTATGTAAATGGTCTTTTAAAGACCTGCCAAGTACTTTGCTGCGGCTCTCTGTGTGTGCGCTGAGGAAGCTGTCTCAGCCCGGACTGAAGGCAGACACAAACAGACACACACACAGTGAGATAACAGAGGGGGGCGGAGACGGAGGGCAGGAGGGAGAGAGACATGGAGACAGATGGCAGGAGGGAGAATGACGGCAGGAGGGAGAGAGAGCAGGATGGAGAGAGAGGGCAGGAGGGAGAGAGAGGGCAGGAGGGAGAGAGAGATGCACAGAGAGGACAGGAGGGAGAGGCATCTATGTATGCTGCGTCTGGTAGCTCAGTGGATGAAGGCATTTGCTGCAGGGACCTGTGTACAACCTCATGGTCACAACTTTTCGTTTTGCTTCACCCCGCCCCCTCCCCCTCTCACCCCGCCCCCATCACTGCGGCCCTCGGCCACAAACCACACTGTAAATTTGGCACCCGAGAGAAAGTTTGTGAGTACCCTAAGCATTGGGAGTTTATGATGACCAATAAGTCACTGATTGCTAGTCTAGTGGAAGTGTTTTGGGTACTAAGGTGAGTTTTGGGACATCGTAATTCACTGAGGTTCGATACCTCTATGCACAGTTCTGTCAGAGCACTGAATCCTTGCAACAGTCTGTTGCACCTCTTAGTTGCTAAAAGGAATCACCATGTATCTTTTGACAAGTAAGACAGGTAACAGACATACTGCCTAAGATTCTCAAGCAGTACTTTTCATATAGCCTAACTAACTTCAAGAAATGATTTTTTAACACATCAAGTAAGCAAATTATTCACCCAGATTCATTTAAAATCAAGCTTGACTCACAGTTTGATCTAACACACATGACCACGATGTTACATGCAATATACAATGTCTCTCTCTAACTACACTATATGTGTCTCTGCTTATACCATCTCACTGTCTTTACTAGGAAAAAATAGACCATATATATGTATGCAAGAAAAACATTCCTTTCTCATTTCAACAGCACACCCTGGATCTTTTCGCAACTAAGAGACCTAACAGACATGCTGCCTAAGATTCTCTAGCACTACATACCATGAGGCCTAACTAACTTCAACAACTAACTTTTTAACACATCAATTAAGCAAATTATTCAGCCAGATTTATTTAAAATCAAGCTTGACTCACAGTGTGATCTTAGACACATGACCAGAATGTCACATATAATCTACCATCTCTGTCTCTGCCTGCACTATGTGTATCTCTGCTCATACCATCTCTCCATCTCTGCACCATCTTTACAGATTACAGAAAAACGCTTCCAAATCAGTGAAATAATTACTGTCTGCTTTATACACATGTTATATACCATTTATTCAGTATACCAAAAATGGTTGCAAAAGTACAAAGTAACAGTTGAAGGAAAGAAAGTGAGGAAGGAGAATTAGGAAAAAGAACTGACAGCAGGCGCGCAATGCCCATTGAACTGACAGGGCTTCAGCCCCCCTCCCCGTCGTGTGTGGCAGCCCGGACTGAGACAGATCCCGGTCACACACAGAGCCTCACGCGAACGTTTCACACGTCTTTGAAGGACCATTTGAATGTTTACTAGGCCTTGCAGTTGTTTCACCCCTTCTAAGAGCCCCTGCTGCTTCACTCTACCTACTGATTAAAGGTTCAACCCCCTCTGAAATTTTTTGTTAGCCCTCCCCGAAATTTAACTCTAGTTGCGCCTCTGACTGACAGTGAATAAAAAGAACTAACAGTGAGGGATTACATAACACAATGAGTGAAGAGCACTGAGAATAATGAAACATATTAAGAGAAATTTAAAACTAGTAAGTGAGAGAAAATAATTTATACAAAGAGTGAGGAAACGAAAAGGAAGAGTAGTACAAAGAAAAGAAAACAGTGCCAGAGAGAAAAATGAGGACAGTCAGCGACTGTGAGGGAGTGAAACAGTTATAGTGACTAAAGCATAATTTAAGGTGAAACACAGTGAAAAAGAATTAGAGACTCACCTTTAACAATGCTTTATTAGATGTAGAACAGTGGTAGTCACAAACCAGATTTTCGTATGTAAGAACTCTGAATAATGCTTCTATCACTGCAACCACAGAATAATGGCACAGATTTCCTCTCAATGCACACTCATATTTGTCTATATAACCAATCATATGTTTTCCCACACAAATTCAAAATCAAACGAACATTTCAGTTGGTTGTCCCTTTCAATATTTTCAAAGTTACATAAAGTTCACCCTTCACCCTCTGCCTTCTCTCGCTGTTACCATGGTAACACCTCATTTTGCACCTGGCTGAAGACACAGGTCAAAAGTTCATGTCTCAATGTTCCAAAGCAAACCAACAAGGCTGATTTACCGCCAAACACACCTGCTTATCCACTGCTTTGTTACTTTTCTTTTTTTCCACAACCAATAGCATTTTTTGTTTTAAAAAAACCTTAACATGCAACCTAGTCTTCAATCTTGAATTGTAAGAATCAACCAATCATTTCTATTTTTTCTAGTGCACCAAACCTCATCCACTTTTTTATCAAAACTCTCAGCTTCTAACTGCCATTTCACTTCCAGAACCCATCTGATTACTACCGGATCTGCCTTGAAAATGATGAAAGTCTGGCTTATAGGACACAGTTATATTTACTGGAGTGAAAAATATACAGCAAACAGAGGTACTTCCAACCTTGATTTACCAAATGTGGACATTATGTGGATTGGCCAGAGAGGATTGAGATATTACCAATTGATACCATTTGGTGAAAACCTTTATGCATCTTCCACAATCGGACCTCATAATTGTGCACTGTGGTGGAAATGATTTAGGCACATTTGTAGTGTAGTTCCTATTTTCCCAATAGGCTCTGCGCATTGGAATAATACCTACAGCAGTAAAGGCCTAGACCAGACGTTAACTAGGTCTACTACTGTCGATACTAGACTTAATTTTTGGGTTTGCCAGCTAAGCTCAGAGTTCGCTAGAAACTTTCTCGAATGTTCAAGGAGGAATTAACTTCCCTGATTAGACGAGAAGGGATTTAGTTTCTGACAACCATAGAACATGACAACTTTGCTCTCCCCTAATCAAGAGTCAATCTCAAGAGTCGTGTGAGCACAAGGCAATTATTTTACTCAGTCAGTACGTGCATTCTTAGTCTCATCAGAATGTAGAGAAAAGGAAGAGACAGGCGTGTTCAATAAAAAGGTGTTATTTATTGATCAGTCTCTTTTCTCATACATGAGAAATGGATCGATATTATTGCAATACTTATAGTTAAGTAAAGTGCATACATTAAAAGCAATAGTATAAAATAATACTGTAAAAACATTGATATGGTTTCTGAGCCATATGATGTTTTAAAATGATTAAAATATATTTACATACACATATACATTTGACTAAACGTACTCAACTGGTGTTTCTAAATACGCCTACCCCGTGTACCTGACCTAAGTCTAATGCGTGGGCGGGAATAGAAAGTTACAGTTTAAGTTAAGTTTGTTTTTGCCAAGTGAATAACTAAAGAATTCTCTGTGAGGGGTTATTCAGTTCTGTACCTGGAATTTAGGATGAATGAGGAATGGTATCTCTTTCTCTGCTCTCGATATTCCAGGCTGCCTGCGAGGGCTACCCGGAAGCGCCGGTGCTGGGTCTCTCGGCTTGAGATAGCAGCGCGTCTCTCAGCGCGTCAGGAAGGCGGGGCTGTTGCCAGCGGGGTCTGCTTCTGCTCTCGGCTTCGGCAAGTATGGCTGCTCCGTCTTGTCACCACGCGTGTGTTTGCATAGGGCAAGGTCGGCAATATTTATACCTTAAAGGTGCCGAGATTGACGTAAGGATGGACATAGATACGTCAATAAAGATGTCATACGACTTGCTCGTTAGCACATTCTTTACTAAAGTTCTCTGTGAAATCAAAACAATGGCCGCACGGATTTTCCAGGTTGTCATAGGTTTGATTTGTTATGAGAACGTCGTATGCCTTATCAGGGGCTGGAGGAATGTCGCTTGTCTAATTAGATCTCAAGCGTTATGACCTAATCAGATAACACGTTCCTGTGCCGTAGTGTGACTGCGTCAGATAACGGTATCTGCATCATGGGGGCTTGTCTTGCCTCATGGGCTGACTGTTAGTTAACTTGATAGTTAGTTTAACCAGAATAGGGTCAGGAATAGGGGGATTGATTCAGAACCTATAGGAATACATGACACCCACTCCACGCTAACTATGGTCATATTTACTAATCTATGCATAGTATAACATAGTACAACATACTATAGAGTATAGTGTATACCTTACCACCCCAAAATACATAAATGCATTTTGAAATTTTCAAATATACTGAAAAATTGCAGTCATATATATTGTATGCACTTAAGCTATGAATTAAATGCAAAAGTAAACACGCATTTGTATGCATTATTGCTAATTTGGTATTTGAGAAATACACATGAAATGGCTCTTAATATGGCTATACAGAAAGAAAGTTCGAGACCATTTCATCACATAATAAAATATTTGTGAACATACCAGCGGGCAGCTAAAGTCTAAATAAAGTATCCAAAAATAGAAATCTTAGTTCTTCTAGGAATAGTTTCTTACTTTAAGCAGAAGATCAGTGTCCCGGAAAAAATATGGAAAAATATTTTAGGGGGTTGCTGAAAATTGCTGTCCGTGAACTGGATTGTAATTGTTCATGTGACTTTATTTTTAAAGTTGAAGGCCGAATTCAGGGAACGCCGTGTGCGAGTTTACTCAAAAGTCTCTATTTCTGTTCAGGAGAGAACATGATATCATTCAGGCTTTCGAAAAAACTGTCAACAGCTTCATGGGAAAGTTCCTCTAAGTCGGAAATAGGTGTAACCATGCATTCATGCGCATGATTGTCTCCATTGACATTCTGATTTGCATCACTGACAGAGGGTCGTACCTGTTCGATGCTGCTTTCATCTTGAACTTCACTACTCTTCAATCGTAGTGGTGAAGATTCCAGGAATGCCGTCATCAGGATTGGCAGCCTTTGAGGGCAGCACAAAGCGTGAACCTTGGTAGGAACCAACAGTGTATCTGCATCCACTGGCGCATCCGATTGTAGCGTCAGACAGGTGTCTAACACGCATTCTTCTCCGCATAGCAGACACCTTAGTACAGGTAAAACACACCTTTGCCACATTGGTCGAAATGATAGAAACCAAGTCATGTTCAGGTCTCTAAGCCGGGAGAGTCCCAGGATTTTTGATATCCGGTCCCGGTATCCAATGGCTAGGATCGTATCTTCCATTGTCGCGAGAGTTTGATCTGTGACATGGGTTGCCATAACGAAAAATAAGGACTAGGAATAGGATTCCTGCAATTAGTCCCAGGATCAAGGGAAGTCCGCCAAAAATCGAATGGACGAAATCTGGAAAAATACCCAGTATGGCTTTGAATGGTGTTAATGCCATCGAAAATACTGTCTTAAATACCCCTGAGATCCCATTGGTATCAGAAATATTTAAGATTTCGCTCAGGATTTCCGCGAAATGTACGGGGGAATTAGTTGATAATAATGTATGTATCTCTGCAGTCGTCCTTGCGACTTGTAGATCATACGTTTCTTTTGATGACGTGAGCCTTGTAGGCGTCTGAAGAAGCACTGTTTTCATTCTGCTTAAAGTGTCTATTCGAATAGAAGTAATTTTCAAATTGGGCCATGCCCTTGCCTCCCTGTCTGGAAAGGAGCTGGGGAACAAAGAACGTCCACAGCACTTGACCTTGGCCGTCGTAGTGACTAGATAAGGAGTCCCGGGCATAAGACTACAACATCTGCGGTCTACAATAAGAATGTAACTCCCATTATAGAGTCTTTGAAAGAATGGTTCTATTTCAGTTGCATGTGCGCCTTGCTGGTGACATGAAAGGTTGTATGAATTCCCTTCACAGGCTCCGTGCAAACTAATACCGTTACACAGAAGCGTGCCGCTTAGTGACATAGCACAATTGTTGCCACTAAGAAACACTTTCTGTCCTTTATTACTGACACATGCATGTGAATAGGGCAGGTTCCATGTTGTTTTAAGGTACCCCTTACCCAATTTCTCGTACATGCCAGCCTGTATATATTTTTGGCAGTATTGAAACCTGAAGGTTGAGATTGGAATATTTATGATTCCGTGGATTATCCATTCACTGACAGGTCGTTCTGACATTGTCATTGGTAATCTTTCAAGTTTTTCAATGCTCAAGATTGTATAATCAGCACCCTTTTGCGCCATACCGATTTGTCTATCAGTAAGGTTAAAGATTTGGAATAGTGACGTTGTGTTGATTAAACGCCAAGGCACATAGCCTGAACGCAGATTTTGTAACGTCCAGCCAAGCTGTACAATAGAACGCAATTGTGACTGACCATGTTGTAATAACAGTAAGTCTTGCGATAATATATCGATTGCTGAAGACACAATGCTGTCCAATGAAAAAATTGTGGAGGACAGAGTCATTAACCCATTGTCCACTACAGAAAGTGATTTTTCCAAATTAATACGGTCAATTTCCCGTATTCTTTCTGCTGTCTCAATTTGAGTAACCTTCCAGGCCTCATTGTATGCTGCATATACAGAGGCTGCTATGAAACGCTTCTGACGCTGTTTGCGTGGTCCCAGAATGAAATCACGCAAGTCAGCACCATCAGTAAGTAAAGTTAGGTGTTGCTTAATTTCAGGCAGTGTGGAAGTTTGAAGCCATTGAAGGCATAATTTGCCCACACTGTAGGTTGTTATTATCCCTGGGTGATGTCTTTGGGGATATCTTGGGTCTGGCCTGGTCATTTTGAAACCCTGTGTTTTATTCAGGAATCTATCTTGACAGTTATTTGTATCTGTGGGCCAGATCAACCATTGTTTCCAATCAGGATGTGTTCTGTTTTGGTTAAGTATATGGTTTACGTCTATTTCTTCATCTGTATCAGAGTTATTGCTAAACATTGTTGGCTTTGGAATAGACGGGTTATTTAAATCTTTGATTTTGGCTAAGCCAAGACAGGTGGTTTGTTGAACAGTGTCATTTAAAAATATCATTTGTTCTGGGATCATGCAGGCTCTAAACAAAGCTTCTAAACCCTGTACTTGCCATTCTTTAGTACCCCAAACACTTTTCAAATCAACATTTTTGTCCCAATAATCAAATCCAAAAGTATTCATTTGTTCAAAGAATGAGTCCGAATAAATCAATTTTGTGTTGGTTATCATGGTTTTCATCCCTGTCTTGTTTGATAATTTAAAATAAAATGTTTCAGCATTACTTGTGTTAAAACCTTGAAAGTATGAATATTTGTCATAAACGGTTCTTGAGCTCCCTTTTGGAGGTGTAGCACAATGTTCCCATTGATTATAATTTAAAACATTTCTAGGTTGTGCAGATTTATGTAAAAAATGGTTACCATAATGGTTATAGCAATACATACTATCATAATTTGTAGAACCTTGCAAATAATCATGTTTTGTAAATTTAGCAGACATTACTAAATCAGACATCATATTGTTAATGCTTTCGAAGTCCCAATCATCAGCAAATGAGTTTGGTTTTACAAAGTCACTCAAGGAGATCTTGATTTGGTGTGGATATTTCAGGATCTCGACCGGACCATAAATTTCATAGTCAGTGTTGTCCCAGGCTACCCCACCAGGTATCGGATTGGCTGTGAAGTTGGCTGAAGAAAGTTCTGGAGAAAGTTCTCTTTTCTCGACGTGTGAAGATGTGTGTGGTTTGAGGACCAAGTTGATGTTCTGACTTGCTGTGTCCATTTTAGCATATTTTCCCTCAATGAAGCGTCCCAAAGTAAATACCATGATGAGCCAAAGTATGAGGATAAATGCACCAAAACCCACCCAAAATTCAATCCATGGAGAAATCAGATATGTTTCTTTCAGTTGTTTCAAAAGTTCCTTCGCTTTGTCTTTAAAGGATTTTGATGATGGCTGTGTCTTTGATTCACTGAAGCCGTCAGAGGAATCATCGAAGTTGATGAAGTAACCTGATGCAGTTCTGTCAATTGTTCCAATTGGTTCAGGATTTTTGTTTTTTGCATTGTCACTTGGTACTTCATTGTAGATTGGTGTGTCTCTGCTAAATGTTTTTATTTGGGTTTCCAGAGGTCTGAGTTCTATTGCGTTGTTGCATAGTCCTTGTTGTTCTTCTGTAGGCGTTTCGAATGTGATGAGCCTCTTTGATAGGACCTCTGTACTGGTAGCAAACCTTGGTGTTCTACTACTTATTGGGAGTCCACTTGGCCTACCGTTTGTTATAGGCCACATGTTGTGGTTTTACCAGGTCGATGGATACAACTCGGTTCTCCTTTTTTCCAGCAAGTGGCGGTAGTACAACTGATCTTGTCCCGTTGACAGACAAGACAGGAACTGCTTTTCTGTAAGAAGGCCCAAATTCCTTCTTTACCGCGATCTTCTCCCTGACTAGATCCCCGACTTTTGGAATCCAGACAGGTCTTGCTGGGACAGGTGGTGAGTCTTCAGTGGTTGTTGGCTGTTGTTTCAACTGTATGTTGCTCAGGTCTTTTCTTGTTTTGTTTAAGTCCTGCAAAATAGCCAAACGGTCTTTGACATCAAAGGTTTTTTCTTTTACCACTGAAGTCTGACTATCAAGGTCAGAGATCAACATCCTAGTTCCGAATAATAATTCGTACGGACTGAATCCCTTCAGAGAATTTCTTGGCAAGTTATTTAGACTACGTTGGACACTTATTAGATGTTTGACCCACCCAGCTCCCGAACCTAATACCTTTGCCGTTATAGATTGCTTTATGTCACGGTTTTTTCTTTCAACAATTCCGTTCCCCTCAGGGTGAAATGGACAAGAGTACCGCAATTGCACGCCCATGCTGACCATGGCCTCCTTATAAGCCCGAGAGCTAAAAGCAGGACCATTGTCCAAATGCAGAATGCCAATTGCGTATGTGCCGATGAAGACCCGCAAATCTTTTATAACAGTTCTGGCGTCAGCCGTTCGCTGGGGCCACATCCATATAAATCTCGTGCATGAGTCCACTTCGACCAAGATATATTTATAGTTACCATCCCTTTGTAAGGGACCGCAGTGGTCCAGATAAACACAGGCTAATGGTTTATCCGAGATTAGAAGGGGCGTCTGAGCTGGACGTCTCACCGTTGATACTTTCATTTTTTGACATATTTCACATTCTAGAACATAGTTCCTTGTTTGTCTTCTCATTTGTGGCCACCAGTATCTCTGTTTTAATAATGATACTGTGGCTGAGACGCCAGCATGGATAGAAGCAAGCCCTTCGTGTGCCGCTATTATTAGTCCTAACCTATGTTCCATGTTTGGAATTGCCCTATCCCCCACTCCAGGGATTCGAGCAAAAGGAACATTGTTTGCATCAGTTATGTATGAGTATTTTACTGGAAAGCCTTTAGGGAGTGGTTCTATCGAATCCTTTTCTGAAGCGCTGACAGCTTGTAATATTTCGCTGTCTATTTTTGTTTTTGACCGGGTGACGGCAGCTACGGAAGCCGTTTGCACAGCTGCCTTCGCGGCCTCATCAGCCAATGAATTCCCTGCAACGTGAACGCCATCACGTTGATGACTCAGTGTATGTATCACGTGAGTCTTTGGTAGTTCTTTTTGTAAAAGAGCTACTTGTTCCCAGAGCATTTTATGCTTGATTGTGCCACCCTTTGCATCCTTGAAACCGTTCTGAAGCCAGATCTGCAAGTATTCATTATAAGACTGAACGCAATAATACGAATCGCACACTATAAGTGTGGGGAATTCTCGATCGGTATTTTCAAGCGCCATTTTGAATGCTAGTAGTTCAGCTCGCTGAGCTGTGCAATCTCCTAGAGATTGTGTTTTAGTGAGGGTTGGTTTAAATTTCCCTTCGTGCCAACGACCTTTAACAATCGCGCACGCAGCACTGTAAGCTTGTTTACCCCCTACTGCGGGTTGTGCTGATCCGTCTGTATATATTATACAGCCGTAGTGATCTAGAGGCAGAATTTTGGTTGGCGGAGGACATTCAAATTCATATTGGAGAAATTCTTGTGTTTTTAAGTAAGGATCAAATTCGTACACCACGTCTGTTGCAGCAAGAGAGTTAGCCCATTGTATCCATCTCGGATGGAGTGCTTTAGCATTTGGAATGCTTGCCTTTGTTACCGCCTCTAAGGCTGGTATTGGTGTCACGATTACTATTAGTTTACCTTGTGCCAGGGCTCGTTCTTTTGCTATAGCTGTCTGTGTTGCTGTAAGAATTTTTTCCGTTGGGCTAAATTTCATTTCAGCCTTAGTGTACAAGTGTGATTTGAATGCAATTGGTACCTTATCTCCCTCATTAGAGGTTAGGTATGTGAATCCGCATCTCCCTGGGATGATTCGGATCACAAGGTTGCGTGTATTATCACGGGTTTCTAATTTTGTTTTAATTAGCATGTCTGTTTGTAAGGATCTCAAAATTTCTGTGTGTGTTTGAGTCCAACTGGATCTTTTAAAGTCTGGTTTAATTAGATCATAAAGGGGTTTGACCCTTTCTGCGTAATTTGCAATGTATGTTCTTCCGAAATTTAGGAAGCTTAGAATTGACTGTAGGTTTTTTAGTGTTCTAGGTGCTTGGATTACGGCGCATTTCTCTAGGAAATTGTCAGCCAGGCTTTTACCTTCACTTGATAACTCATATCCTAAGAATAGGACTGTCAGATGGGCAATTCTGGACTTTTTAAAGTTGAATTTGTAACCCTCTGCAGCGAACCCAAGTATTATGGTGTTCACTCTTTTCAAGTGAGTATCCAAGTCATCATCTGTTAAGTAAATGTCATCGACATAAGATAATGCTTCATCATCATATAGTTGTAGTAATTCTGTTACTCTCGCTGAGAATACCCCCGGGCTGTTCTTGTACCCCTGGGCTAACCGACAGAATTGTTTTTGAGTGCCATTTACTGAGAATGCAGTTAAATATCTGCTCTCTGGTGCTATATTTTGACAAAAGAATCCATTGGAGATGTCCAAGGTTGTTTTGTATTTTTTGCGCACTATGTTATTCATTAGTGCAGCACTGTGTGAGTTTTGCACTGCAAAAGTTTTGCAACATGTGTTAAGGTGTCGGTAATCCAAAACTAGACGGTATGAATTGTCTGGTTTGGAGACCGGAAACAAAGGATTGTTCATTTGTGAGGTGCAAGTTTCAATCACCCCCTGGTATTCTAGCTGATCTAGTATTTCATTTACCTGTTTTTTAGCTTCTTGCTTAATTGGGTACTGCCTTTGTGCAGTTGGTTGTGATTTTAACTGGATTTTGTGAGGAGGAGAATCCTCATCCCATCCTACATGATGTTTATATAAAGCAGGTGCTAAGGCCACTGCCCACTTTCTAGCAAGTGTATATTTTTTATGAATTGGTATATGATTCGAGAAGGCAGGCATAATTACTTCTTCGCCATGAGGGCACTCCCTGACAAACTCTGGTGGCCAGTCTTTTTCAGCTAGAAGGATGTCATAGCCCTTGGACAGGTTATCCCAAAATAGTCCTCTTATTTTCCTAGTCTTATCTCCCTCTATACGTAATGTTATCTCGTATATCTTGTGGGGCTTGCTAACTCTGGTATCTGCAGTTTCCACTTGAAGATATTCATTCGTGTCCACTGTCTCCAGATGATTCATAAGGACTTTGCGAGCTATGCTCACCTCTGCTGCGCTGTCTAGCATTGTCTGAGCCCACTCTCCGTTTTTCAGTTGTGTCCTCAGTATTCTCGGCATTGTTAACTACCTTGATACTGGCTACCTTCTTTTTTGGAAATTGTAATTTCTTTTTTAGTTGAGCAGGTTCCTTGTCTTTGGACTTGGCGTGCTCTTCTGATCGTCCTCTTCTTTCCGATTTCTGCGAGGAATTCTGAAAAGATTGAGAGGGACGCGTATCAATGTCTTGATATCTATCAGGTTTTTTAATATTATCCCTATTTCTAAGGTTATATCTATTCCCAGAGGGGTCACTCTGCGGTGACCTCTGTCTTTGGTTCGGAGATTTCTCTCTTCGCCTAGGAGACCTTCCTCTGGACTGGAATTTCTTTTCTTTAGGATTGGATTGTTTGTTTCCATCCCAGTTCTTTTTTGGTGAATTATTGTTATTAAAAAATATTTTTTCTGGACTTGTAGTCAGTTGCGGTTTTACTGGTATTCCACCTAGACTATCTCTGCCTAGTTCTTCATAGGATTTTTCTATGATTCTGGCAATTTCAGCTGGTTGGTCTGCTATATCTGTCTCTTTTAACCTTTGGCGGATCGCCACATTTGCTGCTTCTCCTTTTATGTTGGCTAATAATATAGCCGAGACCTGCTTGAAGTCTTTCAGTAATTTCATACCAAGAGTTAAAGCAGGTTCTGGACCGTATTCATCTTGATTTTGTTTTAGCACATCTGGTATCACCGAAATGGATGGGACACCGTGCGTTTTTGTATAGATGGAAGCAAAGACTGTACCCCAAGTGTCACAGTCCTCAATGTGTGGTGCGATTCCCATTGGGAGACATATAGTCAGAATCCTGTGTTTTTCTAATGGGGTGGTGTCAGGAAACACCGCCTCTATTTGGGTAATTTTCTGTGCCAACCAGAATGGTATTTGTTCCCGTTTAGCTGGAACTTTACCTAGGCAGGATTGGATGTTCTGTGGTGTAATTTTATTTGTGTTCCCCTGGTGAGGGGTCAGCTGTGGAAGTTTAATCGCTGGCTGAATTGTTGAAGTCCGCATTACATACTGAACTAATTGTCTATGGATTTTTAGTAGTTGTTTTAGCTGTATTAACAGCTCTGCTGCAGGCATTCTTTCGATGTCTGGATGTGGTGTGTATCCGGCTAGGACCGGCCACGTTGCTCCTGGTCTACCTAAAGGACCGAGCCTTGTAATGTGATTATTATGTTTTAGGGCGCCATCAAATAAGAGCAAATGCTCTTGGAATTTGAGTGGTACTTCCACCTCCTCGAAAGGAGTGTATGTTTCAGGAGGTTCCTCTACTTTATAATAGTGGAAGTACTTTGTTACAGCATTAGCTGCTGGAAAATGTATCCATGTATAGTATACCTCTGTCTGCCGATATTCGTGTGCCTCAATTACGAATATGACTGTGCCACCTCTAGGTGTCAGTCCATTTTCTATAAGTTTTAAGGTTATAGATCTCCTTTTAATGACCGGAATGAGTGTTATATTCGGGTCTGCTGCTTGCATGGTAGCATCAGCATCTGCGAGTTCAGTTGCTAATCTAACTGCCTCTCTTTCTTCATCACTGTCTCCCATTTTACTGACAGGATGGTATTATGTTTATTTGCAGATCAGGTTTCTTTATGGAACAAAGATTAGATGCAAAATATTTTGGAACTGTTTTTATCCTTCAACGTTGACTTGACCAAAAACCATACATAGGAGTTCCCTCCTGCGAGGTTTAGGAGGATATAACCTTTCACCCACTCCAGACGTCTTTGGAGTATTTGGGAAAAGGGGTCTGATTGAGAAAGCACGACTGAGTTACTCTAAATGTCTTACGTTAGTTTTATCGCCCTTTCCAAACGCGTTGGGCGCCATGTAGTGTAGTTCCTATTTTCCCAATAGGCTCTGCGCATTGGAATAATACCTACAGCAGTAAAGGCCTAGACCAGACGTTAACTAGGTCTACTACTGTCGATACTAGACTTAATTTTTGGGTTTGCCAGCTAAGCTCAGAGTTCGCTAGAAACTTTCTCGAATGTTCAAGGAGGAATTAACTTCCCTGATTAGACAAGAAGGGATTTAGTTTCTGACAACCATAGAACATGACAACTTTGCTCTCCCCTAATCAAGAGTCAATCTCAAGAGTCGTGTGAGCACAAGGCAATTATTTTACTCAGTCAGTACGTGCATTCTTAGTCTCATCAGAATGTAGAGAAAAGGAAGAGACGGGCGTGTTCAATAAAAAGGTGTTATTTATTGATCAGTCTCTTTTCTCATACATGAGAAATGGATCGATATTATTGCAATACTTATAGTTAAGTAAAGTGCATACATTAAAAGCAATAGTATAAAATAATACTGTAAAAACATTGATATGGTTTCTGAGCCATATGATGTTTTAAAATGATTAAAATATATTTACATACACATATACATTTGACTAAACGTACTCAACTGGTGTTTCTAAATACGCCTACCCCGTGTACCTGACCTAAGTCTAATGCGTGGGCGGGAATAGAAAGTTACAGTTTAAGTTAAGTTTGTTTTTGCCAAGTGAATAACTAAAGAATTCTCTGTGAGGGGTTATTCAGTTCTGTACCTGGAATTTAGGATGAATGAGGAATGGTATCTCTTTCTCTGCTCTCGATATTCCAGGCTGCCTGCGAGGGCTACCCGGAAGCGCCGGTGCTGGGTCTCTCGGCTTGAGATAGCAGCGCGTCTCTCAGCGCGTCAGGAAGGCGGGGCTGTTGCCAGCGGGGTCTGCTTCTGCTCTCGGCTTCGGCAAATATGGCTGCTCCGTCTTGTCACCACGCGTGTGTTTGCATAGGGCAAGGTCGGCAATATTTATACCTTAAAGGTGCCGAGATTGACGTAAGGATGGACATAGATACGTCAATAAAGATGTCATACGACTTGCTCGTTAGCACATTCTTTACTAAAGTTCTCTGTGAAATCAAAACAATAGCCGCACGGATTTTCCAGGTTGTCATAGGTTTGATTTGTTATGAGAACGTCGTATGCCTTATCAGGGGCTGGAGGAATGTCGCTTGTCTAATTAGATCTCAAGCGTTATGACCTAATCAGATAACACGTTCCTGTGCCGTAGTGTGACTGCGTCAGATAACGGTATCTGCATCATGGGGGCTTGCCTTGCCTCATGGGCTGACTGTTAGTTAACTTGATAGTTAGTTTAACCAGAATAGGGTCAGGAATAGGGGGATTGATTCAGAACCTATAGGAATACATGACACATTGACTGGGGTAGGTCTGGAAATGCTTTTAAAGGACACCTTTGGGCAATTGATGTCACTTTTTCCTCAAACTGCCTTTGTGTATTCCAATATATGCCAAAGACAGAAATTGAATTGGTCCAATCAACATTGTCCACAGATTAAGAAAGCAAGGAAACATGTAAATAAATCTGTTTCTGCTTTCCTCAGAGAGTATGGAACGGGTTCTATATACCACAACAACTTGCGTTACAACATGCAAGGCATCTATAGGAGAGATGGTGTTCATTTCACGGATGAGGGGAATAGAATCTTCCTCTGTAACATGAGACTCTGCATCGGTATTTACTTGTAGGTACAAAAAACACCCAATTAACACAACGGCTCTTTTTAGAGCCAACCTACATCTAAACACTCAAACTTGTAATTAAACTCCATTTGTGTTATCTTTTTTGGTCGCCGTGCGCGACCGGATGCGTGCACCCCACAACTTTTTTGTAAAAAAAAGGAGTTTCTTTTTGGCTTTGGGGGTCCTTAATGAACCCCCTGAGAAAACCTAGGAGGTCAGGGAGTCTCCACCCTGCCCCCTTTTCACGCTCTCCGCTATAGTTTTTCACACTCTTGTAAATAGCAGTGCACGACCCAGTGCGCACACCCCACAACTTAAAAAAAAAAAAAAAAATCTTTTTCGCTTTGGGGGTCGTTACTGCACCCCCTGAGAAAACCGACGGGGCCAAAGACTCTCTACCTTGTCCCCTTTCCAAGTTCTGACTATTTGTTCTCTACAATATATTCACTCGCACTGACAAAATGGCGGTCAACACTTCCTCATTTCCTCCGAATCGAATGTTGACAGACATCAAACAGCAAATCAGAATTCCGCTCGCGCACAGCCGCACTAGTGCGCGCACCCATGCGCGCTTATAGATATATAATTGATTTCAACTTTAATTTTCTCAGTAACTACTGGACAGATTTACACCATTTAAACACAAGCGTGATCTGCGAACCGTACTCTACCTTTTTGCCAAATTAATTATAATTCCATTCAGCCGTTCCGGCTGTAGCCGTGTCTAAACGTCCTACGGAAAATAACATGGGGAAAACACGTTTTGGGACCCCCTTTTATCTCAGCCCCCACTTGACGAATCCCCCCCAAACTTTCAAGGAAGGAGGGGCGCGAACGGGCCATCTTCTTTGAGAAATTCGCAAACATTCGTCCACCAGCGCTAAAGTTATTCACAATAGAATGTTGCGGATTTCCTATGGAAACTAGGTCCTAACTATAACTACCTACTGGCGACCGTCAGTAAATAATATATATATATATATATATATATATTACCTACTGGCGGTCGCCAGTAGGTATATATAGTTAGGATTTTTTCCCTATGGGATTTTTGAAAATTCTATGTCTAATAACTTTGGCGTTTGTGGACGGAATTGGCTGAAATTTTCAGGAAAATGGAACATTTTGTTTCTGAGCAGCCCCTAAAAAATTTGGGGGGGGTTCGTCCAGGGGGGACCGAGAAAAATGGGGGGTCCCAAAACGTGTTTTTAACATTGAGTTTTCCATAGGGCGGTTAGCCTCACTTTTAGCCCGAACGGCTGAATGGATTTGCACGAAACTTGGCAAAATTGTAGGGACTGGTAGCCCGATGTGCCTTTTGTAGGTCTCAATATATGTGCTCCAGTGGATTTTGAGAAATTAACGTTTAAAAAAAGATATATATCTGTAAGCGCGGACCAGGCAGCGCCCCGGTTCGCGGACCTTAAGCGTATCGGAACTTCGCGTAGCGAAGCTGATTGGCTTTCCGGTGTCTGTCAACATTCTAAACAGTCCGGAGCGGCCGCCATCTTGTCTCTCGGTAGGATCGAGAGACAAGAGGAGGCCAAAACAAAGGGGGAAATAACTATAAGGGGGCATAGTAGATCCTCGCTGACCCCCTAGGTTTAATGTGGAGGTTTTAAAGGGGCCCCGCGAAGGGTTCGTGGTTAGCGCCCGGTACGCGAACCGGGAAGCGTTCTGGGGAGCGTACCACAATGAAGTATTTATTATTTTGGGCGTTTCGGACAAACTTGCATATGATAGTCAATAGCTCTGTTGATCAGAGTGATGCTTCTTTCTCCGTAGGAAATGAATCCATCGCAAAATACGCAGGTGTGTTTTACTTCACCAAATCTCATTTGTATATTTGGCACCATCTCCCTGCCCTCTGGTCCCGTTACTTCCGGTACAACAGATCTTCTGGCCATAATAGGGAGATTATCTAGGTCGTTCCGAAACTGTGCAGCACTGTAGTTGTTAGGATGCCACCTAGTCATATGGCGATGCATTGTGTAGTTTCCGAAACTGTATTTTTTGTCGGTCCCTCTGGACAGTCTATCTTGACATATAAGGCAAGTTACGTATCTTGCATTTACTTTTTTCGGACCTTTGGGAATTTTAAAAAATTGCCAAATGAAGTTTTCTTTCCGGTGAGACGTCCTGGGCTGCTCAGGCAAAAACTGCCTCTCTTCGTGCTCGTCCTCCTGTTCCTCTTCTTCTTCTTCTTGTTGAATTATAACTTGAGCAGGTGGTCCACTCTTCCTTGGATGTGGTGGAGGTGGTGGGGAAGCACCAGCTGAAGCTACTAAAGAAGCCATTGCTCAGTGATCACAAAGGGTCTTTCTCTCACAATGATGAAAGTCAGAGTGAGGAAAGAAGGAGGGATTTTCATCATTTGGGAAAAACAAGAGTTCTCAACCAATCAAAAGTGTTCATTTTAGATTATATGACCTAGTCTTACATCATTAGGAAACCAAAAGTGAAATGAACCAATGAAAAGTGTTATTACCAAGTCACATGACTTGCTGTGTTTACGTTAAGCGCTTTGCAGGGCCTCCCGGTTTGCTTCCAGAAACCTGCGCTTTGCGACTCGCTTCGCGTACCAGTTCGCTAACGTAGTACGTCATATGACGTATCACGCGACAACGTGAAACGTCATGCGGACGGGAGGCGTCACGATGTTGTTTTGTAACGCGGCACTTGCGGTAAAGAAACGTTTACCGGCTCGCGGTCTATTTCGCGGCATCAAGGTCAGCTAACGGGAAGCTTCCCTATTTGCGAAGTGGGAACGAAGAAAAAAAAATATTTAAAAAAAAAATTATTCATAAACATATAAAATATATTTTTGGATTTAAAGAAGAATACATTTTACAGCTACAGATATTAGCTGTTAAAAAACCAATGAAATTCACAGAAAAAACCATAGGTTATAGACCATATATAGTTAGGAATTAGCATTTACAAAACCTTGAAAATTCACTGAAAAAACCATAGGTTATAGACCATATATAGTTAGGAATTAGCATTTAAAAAACCTTATTTTACTCACACAAAACCATTGAAATTCCATATATAGTTAGTTGCACTAACTATATATCGCGCACCCGCAATCCACTGCTGATCATGTCACATATTACATCATTCATGACATGGTCAGTGACATCACTGATGACATCACTGATGACATCTCAAATGACATCACTGATGACATCACTGATGACATCTCATTTGACATCATTCTTGTGCTAATACGATAAACCTCTTCAGACTCTAATATAACCTTAGATACACTCAGTGTATACAGACACTCACACACTGCCACTCATCCATGGAGTTACTCACACACCCAGTCAGTCATGCAAAGAAACAATCTCACCTCCATTTCTTCAACTATACAGTTAAACACACCTTACTTATTGAAACATATACTAACACATATTTACTCTCTTATACAATCCCTGATACAAGTTCACAATGATCGATACAACCACTCACTCATTCAGTGGCTCTCATGCACAGTTATTTATATATGCCAACTCTCACATGTACTGTGTTTTACATATGTACTTACTATGACATGTAGCATTGAGATATCCATTCACTCATCAATACACTCATGCACACAGTCAACTGCCCATGTAGCTGTTTCCACATGCACTCTTGAACTCATACACCTAGTGAATAAACTGCTCACACATCTATGCATAGAGTCTCACACCTTCCAGCCACCCCCACACAAACTCAATCTCCCATAGAAATACTTGGGCAACCAATTAATAACACATATAGCCTCTCGTATAGCTAATGATCAACACATGCAGCAGTTTACAGAACAACAGACATAATGATGCACAAATTAAGACAGTTTAGTCACTAACCCATGCATTCAGTGAGACACATTTAATCACTCACTCATACAGTCAGTCATGCACCTACTAAATCCTTCATCCAGACACTTATACATCCACTCAAGACATATTTTAACTTTACAGAAAAATACAGTCACTGGATGTTGTCATCAGTGATGTCATCAGTGATGTCATTTGAGATGTCATCAGTGATGTCATCAGTGATGTCACTGACTGTTGGAAATGGGGGTTGCCCAAGTCTCAAAGGGGGTAGCATGGCATCAAGCGGGCAGGCCAAACTTGGAGGACATGTGAAGCACTCACGCAGTACCCTCAGTCAACACACCAGGCACACCACAAAAGAGGCAGGACACCAGTTTGAGTTGGAAAAAGATACGTCATTTAGTAGGGTTTCCAACCTGCAAGGCAAAAGATTGCAAAACAGTAGTGTCACACAGGACGCCAAATGGCGCCAGAGCCAAGTGAATAAAGGGGGGGGAATTATTTACATAGGAAGTAGTCCATGCTGAAATAAAGAACACTTGTGATTAAATAACAGTAGTCCTGGGGCCAATCTGGCGGGGCCAACTCAGGCTCTCATCCTTAGGGGGTTGTAAATGCAGAATACCACATTAGCATAGGTATATATATCATGCACAATCACGCCAACCCACCCCTGTAAGGGAAAAACAGAGCATTACAGCACATACTAGTCAGGAGCACCTGTAAGAAATCAGTACGGCAGGCTCATTAACAAGGGCATAAACAGGGACCTGGAATAACTCATCAGGCGGGGCCTACTCAGGCCTTCATCCTTGGGAGGTTGGCTGAAATTGTAAGTTGCATATTAGCATAACTACACCTCATGCGTGGCAACGCCAACCCAACCCCTGTAAGGGAAAAAAAACATCATATAATACCAGTCAGGAACATGAATCCTCAGCCCCCCTTGCAACCTGCAACACAAACATTAAGCAGTGCATTGGTATCACAACATCTAAACCAGGCTTGAATCCCACTGCACCTGGGCATCACTTTAGTGTAGGCATAATATTAGCAAGATAAACAGCCTACAATTCAAACTAGGCACGGAAGCGCACCACACTTTAGTAGATCACATGGAACTGCTGCGTTACCTTAGGGCCACCAGTATCCTAATTAGGATTAAACATGGCAATTAACCATTGCAGGACCCAGGGATAAACAAGCCACTAACAATCAGGCTAAGTTACCCAGCCCTTCACTCTGCAGGGCCCAACACCTAGCTAGGGGTTACCTTGTCCCTGTACCAATCCTGGGGGGCCTCAGTAATGTCCCGGCCCAGTCTAGAAGTCTCAAAGGGGACCAAAAGGGCCAGCGAGGCTCAGAGCAGTTTCCAGGGGCGAGCCCTAGTCCTGGGGTGAGCACCGACCCTGTGCCCCGACTTCCACACGGGATAATCAAAACCCCACTCACCGGGCTCTCCTCGTTGGCTCCTGCGGGATTCAGTAGGTCCTGCGGGGCCTCCTCTGCAGGGGGGGAAAACCAGGCACCGACAATGTGCCTCGAGTTGCAGGATTCCTTTCTAGAGGAGGGGGCAGGCACCGGCAATGTGCCTCGAGGCCCCTCCTCTCTGTGGCAACCCTCGTGCCCCTCCTCCTCTCGAGGGCCTGGGGGGCCGCTATATTCGCCTCACCCGGGCCTCCTTTCCTTACAGGGGCCCGGGGTTTTGATCCACCCTCAGGGAGGCGTCAGGGGACACACGCAGTGTCTCAGCACACGTGGGGGGAAGCCTGCCTGGCTTTCCTCCCACCTCGCACGGCTCCCTTCTCTGGTCGGGAGGCGGGGCTGGCACCGACAGCGTGCCCCGGCCCCGCCTTCTTCACCGGCCCCTCGCGTGGGGCTCAGACCGGCGGGGTGGCCTCCCGCTCCGGTCGCTTCTCTCGGGGCTCCCACCTTGGCACGGGGGCCCCGCAACAAAGCTTCACCCGGGTCCCCCTCCTACCTCACGGGGACCCGGGGCTCCGATTGCGCTTCTTCTGGCCTTCCCGGCCTTCCACCAATCCCTGCGCGGCCTTCTCGGGGGCTCGGCCGCGCAGCCAATCCGTGCGCAGCGTTGGCAGGGGCGGGCCGATGACGCGGGCGGGCGCCCCCGTCACGTGACGCGAGTCCGCAGCCTCAGGGCCTAGCGCGGCCCACTTCACATCGGCGGCCCTCTCCTGGCACCGGGGGCCGCCGCGACGATGCACACCACCGCGGGGGGGGCTCCCTGGCAGCTACCAGGCAGCGCGAGGCAGCGCCAACACTCCCCGGGCCGCGACGGTGATAAGGGGTAGGCTCCCTTTATTTAATTATTTATATGGCGGACAGCGCCAAAACGAGGGTAGGCTCCTCACACTCGATCCTCCTCACAGCGCCCTCAGGCCACAGCGCGATTCTCCTCAGCAGATGTCGCTATTTACAGCGCACTGCTCTTCCCTCTTAGCCCAACAGAATAGAGGCAGTTCAGGGCTTCTAGGGACGCGCAGCTCCTCACAGTCCTTCTCTAGCGCTTCCAAATTATAGCGCTTCCCAGGCAGGACAGTTCAGGTCAGGGCAGCAACAGTCTTGGAGTTTACAGAGCTTAGGTAGGCAAACCAGGGCTTCCAAGTAGGCTCCTCACGGGGGGGGCGAACAGTTCCACAGCCAGCCCCAGGGGCACACCCCTCACCTCCTGGGGGGTTCAAGCCCACAGCATTCCTCCTTTTCTGGGTACCTTTTTCCCTCAGCGCTGGCGTAGTCCAAGGTCCCACAGCGTCAAGGACCTATGAAGAGTCCTCCCTTGTCAGGGGCCCATGGGGACAGCAGCGGGGGGGTTTATAGGGGTGCAGGGCCCAGCTCACAGGTCCATGTGGCGGTAGCACCTCACAGCAGGTCCCCCTCCCTTCCTTGTCCCAGCGCTGACTGACTCTCTGGTGACACTTCACCCTATTTATACCCTCCTCCCAGGCAGTGCCAGGACCTTCTAGAATGTTGGCACATCTAGCCTAAACTGGTTCTAGGGGAGGGGGTGAGCACCCTGGGTGCCAGGCTTTCCCTCCAAAACTAGGGGTAGCTGGGTAATATTATCTAGACCGCTGACCTATGTCAGTCCAGTGGCAAAACCCATGGCCATGGCATCCATTTTAAAAACAATACATTTCAGTCAGGTACATTTCCAGAATGGGGGTGCAGTTTTAAAATGGGGGATTTTACAAGTGCTCACATTATGTCAGGTGATTACATTTTCACAAGGTGTCTCACACCACTCATGGCCTATACAGGTTTAATCCCATGGGGGAGACAATCTAGATGAGGGGGTCAAAAGCGAAAAATTTTGGGGGAAAAAGGCCAAGTCCAACACTGACCATGTCATGAATGATGTAATATGTGACATGATCAGCAGTGGATTGCGGGTGCGCGATATATAGTTAGTGCAACTAACTATATATGGAATTTCAATGGTTTTGTGTGAGTAAAATAAGGTTTTTTAAATGCTAATTCCTAACTATATATGGTCTATAACCTATGGTTTTTTCAGTGAATATATATATATATATATATATATATATATATATATATATATATATATATATATATATATATATATATATATATACACAAAGTGGTAGCTGTTCCCAAGCCACCAAAATGTTACAGTGGACTACATCACCCATAATTCCTAGAACCTCTCAATGTGACATAATGATCATGTGTTTGGTGGCAACGCCCCTAGGGGAGTGATTGTGCTTTAGTGTTAAACTGAACCAAGTGTATAAGTTGTGGCAACACTGTTTTACAAACTAACCGTGACCAAGACAGCGGAGCCTGTCGAAACGCGTTGGTTTCTGCTTTAATTTTGACACAAATGGATTAAACAATAAAAACGAACTTTGAGTAAACCCTGTGGATTACCCTTGGATTTTCATCGCGACTCCACGATTTCCTCTGACTGAGGAATCCTTGGTTTGAATATATTACCTACTGGCGGTCGCCAGTAGGTATATATAGTTAGGATTTTTTCTCTATGGGTTTTTTGAAAATTCTATGTCTAATAACTTTGGCGTTTGTGGACGGAATTGGCTGAAATTTTCAGGAAAATGGCACATTTTGTTTCTGAGCAGCCCTTGAAAATTTGGGGGGGGTTCGTCCAGTGGGGGCCGAGAAAAAAGGGGGGTCCCAAAACGTGTTTTTAACATTGAGTTTTCCATAGGGCGGTTGGCCTCACTTTTAGCCCGAACGGCTGAATGGATTTGCACGAAACTTGGCAAAATTGTAGGGACTGGTAGCCCGATGTGCCTTTTGTAGGTCTCAATATATGTGCTCCAGTGGATTTTGAGAAATTAACGTTTAAAAAAAGATATATATCTGTAAGCGCGGACCAGGCAGCGCACTGGTTCGCGGACTTTTCGCGCAACGGAGCTTTGTGAAGCGAAGCTGATTGGTTCTCCGGCGTCTGTCAACATTCCAAACAGTCCGTAGCGGCCGCCATCTTGTCTCTCGGTAGGATCGAGAGACAAGAGGAGGTCAAAACAAAGGGGGAAATAACTATAAGGGGGCATAGTAGATCCTCGCTGACCCCCTAGGTTTGATGTGGAGGTTTTAAAAGGGCCCCGCGGGGCAAAAAAAAATAATAATAATAATAATCGAACGGCTGAATGGATTTGCACGAAACTTGGCAAAATTGTAGGGACTGGTAGCCCGATGTGCCTTTGCTAGGTCTCAATATATGTGCTTCAGTGGATTTTGAGAAATTAACGTTCAAAAAAAGATATATATCTGTAACAGCGCACCGCTTCGCGTACTTTTCGCGTTACGGAGCTTTGCGAAGCGAAGCTGATTGGCTCTCCGGTGTCTGTAAACATTCCAAACAGTACGTAGCGGCTGCCATCTTGTCTCTCGGTAGGATCGAGAGACAAGAGGAGGCCAAAGCGAAGGGGCAAATGACCATAAGGGGGCATAGTAGATCCTCGCTGACCCCCTAGGTTTGATGTGGAGGTTTTAAAAGGGCCCCGCGGGGCAAAAAAAATAAATAATAATAATAATCGAACGGCTGAATGGATTTGCACGAAACTTGGTAAAATATTAGGGACTGGTAGCCCGATGTGCCTTTGCTATGTCTCAATATATGTGCTTCAGTGCATTTTGAGAAATTAACGTTCAAAAACAAGATATATATCTGTAACAGCGCTCCGCTTCGCGGAGATAAAATTACATCTGTATTACCTAGGTGTTGCTAACACCAGTTAGCGACGGCTAGTAGGAGATAGCGACCATCTTGGGTCCCACTTTGCATGTGAGTGATATTTATCACTAATGACATGCAAAGTGGGCATGCCAAGATGTTAGCGACTGGAAACAGTCGCTAACATCGCTATCTCCTATTATCAACTTTTGGAAATATTCGAGATAAGCGCGAATATCTCCAAAAAGTAACAGCTGCCCTGAGCAGTTCTTAGCCATGTTATCCAATGGGAGGTGGATAACATGGCTAAGAGCATTAGCTCGGTAATGCATGAATATCGCGGAGTTTTCAGCGATATTAATGCATTGCGCTCGTTTTTTATCGTATTTGCGATAAACCTTGATAATAGCAAGGTTTATCTGCGATAATTTCTGACGGTAAAAAAATCTTTGCAATGCATCGTTAGGGATAAATATCGCTTAACTTTGGTAATATGCCCCAACGTCTGTTAACGTTCGATTCGAAGGAAATCAGGAATTGTTGAAAAACATTGTGTGCGCCATCTTGTCTTTTTTCAAATGCCACACTTTTGTCGTGCACGGCAGCCATTTTAGATGCCTTGACCAGACCCACTCTGTGCACGCTGTCGATCCTTAGCATGGCTCCCCACCCTCGCAAGCATCTCACCCAGGCAGTGGTCACCCCCGCTCTCTGTCTTATGCATGGGTAATAAACCTCCCCCCATCTGCGCTGCTCTTCCCTGAGAATCACACCCTGTGCCCGCCCGACACCTCCCTTTCGCCCTATTCACTACCGCACCCTCTGACACTCCTTTTCCTCTGTGTCCGATTGTCCAGGCCGGTCCTAGGCTATCAGCTAGCCCTGCAGATGTAGTTTATGGCCACAGCTGTAAAGAATCACCCCTCTTCAAAGGAGTTATAGTAGATCAAGGCCCACACTCGATGAGATCCGTCACAGCAGAAGCGTTGCTATTATCTGAAAACCATCCTGTATTGTGATTGGGGAGGGGACCGAGCGTGAAGCGGAAGATTCCAGGGATGACTCTTTGTACATCAAAGTTTTTACAATTATGTGTCACATTAAAAATATATAGCACTCCGACAAATTAGTAAGATTATAAAACTTTAATAATTTATAAATATATACAAGAAAACAAAAATAGTAATAACATATAAACATTTTTAGAGAAAAACAACGAAGTAGCGGTCGGCTGTGCGAATAGTCCCAACGCAGCACAACGTCCAGATTTCCGGCGTGGGGCGTCGCGGGGGGTGGGTCATCAGTAGCAAACTGTTGTGCGAATAGTTCCAAGGCAGCAGAACGCGCCGAAATCTAGATGACACGAAAGTGATGTCTAGTAAGTTGCCACCCAGCAAATAACGGCGTGGGGCGTCGCGGGGGGTGGGTCATCAGTAGCAAACTGTTGTGCGAATAGTTCCAAGGCAGCAGAACGATGGCACCAAGGTGATGTCCAGTAAGTTGCCGCACTGGTTTTGGTATCCTACAATGCTGCTCCGAATAACGGCGTGGAGCGCCCCGGGGGAGGCGGCGTGAACGGGCCTCTCCAGGTGGAGTCTCATCTGTTTTAGTGGGGCGCCCCTTTACCGTTTCAGTTGCCATTCCGTCCGCTTTTGGTCCACTGTGTCAAAATCCGCCATTCAGCTGAGTTGCGCCCACTCTTGCGGTGCAGCGATAGGCGGCTGCCACAGGACTCTCAAAATGGCGGCAGGCTCTTTCCTTTTTGGGCGTGGTCCACTGAAATGGCCCTGGGACACCTTGGAAATCGGACGCTTGTCTGCTAGGTCTTGGACCCCATTCTCGAAAGCGTCCCCTCCGCCTTGAGAATTCATCAAAAGTTTTGGGGGCCCCGACTCCTGCAGGCTTCTGGTGGGGAGCGGCTGCCATGATTGCTCGCGGAATGACCACGACGGAGCTACGAGATGGTGGTGCTCTCATGGTGACGCCAGTTTAGTCTGAAACATCCAGAAACAAGGTGGGGCTTTCATCGTTTGGGGGAAAAAAAAAGTTTTCATCCAATGAAAAGTGTTGTTTTTAGGTCATATGATCAAGCCTTCCATCATTAGGAAACCAAAAGTAAAATGAACCAATGAAAAGTTTTATAAACAAGTCACATGACCTGTTATGCGGCATAGGGAATAAAATGCGGAGAAAATACGTTGGCACGTGAGGCGGCGTCAGTAGCGGACCGATGTGCGAATAGGCCGAAGGCAATACAACGCGCCAAGATCCGGATGGCACCGAGGTGGTGTCATAGTTGAGAGTTCTGAGCAGCGGTTGTAACACTGTCTGAAGCTTATTTGCAGCTGCTGCAGCTTCACTACACGCCAAGATCCGGATGGCACCGAGGTGGTGTGTAGCAAGTTGCCGCACTGGTGTGGCCATCCTACAATGCTGAAAGTCGGCGTGGGGCGCCCCGTTGGCCTGTGAGTTTGCGTCAGTAGCGGACCGATGTGCGAATAGGCCGAAGGCAGCACAACGCGCCAAGATCCGGATGGCACCGAGGTGGTGTCTAGTAAGTTGTCGCACTTCTGTGGCCATCCTACAATGTTGAAAGTCGGCGTGGGGCGCCCCGTTGGCCTGTGAGATGGTGTCAGTAGCGGACTGATGTGTGAATGGGGCCAAAGGCAGCGCAACAATATTTTCTACTATATTTCTGGAGTAGAAGACACCACAAGGCGCTGAGATGCCAAGATCCGGATGGCACCGAGGTGGTGTGTAGCAAGTTGCCGCACTGGTGTGGCCATCCTACAATGCTGAAAGTCGGCGTGGGGCGCCCCGTTGGCCTGTGAGATGGCGTCAGTAGCGGACCGATGTGCGAATAGGCCGAAGGCAGCACAACAATATTTTCTGACTGACACCACAAGGCGCTGAGATGCCAAGATCCGGATGGCACCGAGGTGATGTCTAAGTTGCGGACTGATGTGCGAATGGGGCCAAAGGCAGCGTAACAATATTTTTTGTATGGAAGATACCACTAGGCGTTGAGATGCCAAGATTCGGATGGCACTGAGGTGATGTCTAGCAAGTTGGTGTGGTCATCCTACAATGCTGAAACTCGGCGTGGGTCGCCCCATTAGCCTGTGAGATGGCGTCAGTAGCGGACCGATGTGCGAATAGGCCGAAGGCAGCACAACGCGCCAAGATCCGGATGTCACCGTGGTGGTTTCATAGTTGAGAGGCACTTCATCTGCAGTGGGGCGCCGAGATCCGGATGGCACCGAGGTGATGTCTAGCAAGTTGCTGTACTGGTGTGGTTATTCTACAATGCTGAAAGTCGGCGTGGGGCGCCCCATTAGCCTGTGAGATGGCGTCAGTAGCGGACTGATGTGCGAATGGGGCCAAAGGCAGCGCAACAATATTTTCTGACGAGAAGACACCAAAAGGTGCTGACATTCCAAGATCCGGATGGCACCGAGGTGGTGTCTAAGTTGCGGACTGATGTGCGAATGGGGCCAAAGGCAGCGTAACAATATTTTTTGTATGGAAGATACCACTAGGCGTTGAGATGCCAAGATTCGGATGGCACTGAGGTGATGTCTAGCAAGTTGCTGTACTGGTGTGGTCATCCTACAATGCTGAAACTCGGCGTGGGTCGCCCCATTAGCCTGTGAGATGGCGTCAGTAGCGGACCGATGTGCGAATAGGCCGAAGGCAGCACAACGCGCCAAGATCCGGATGTCACCGTGGTGGTTTCATAGTTGAGAGGCACTTCATCTGCAGTGGGGCGCCGAGATCCGGATGGCACCGAGGTGATGTCTAGCAAGTTGCTGTACTGGTGTGGTCATCCTACAATGCTGAAACTCGGCGTGGGTCGCCCCATTAGCCTGTGAGATGGCATCAGTAGCGGACCGATGTGCGAATAGGCCGAAGGCAGCACAACGCGCCAAGATCCGGATGTCACCGTGGTGGTTTCATAGTTGAGAGGCACTTCATCTGCAGTGGGGCGCCGAGATCCGGATGGCACCGAGGTGATGTCTAGCAAGTTGCTGTACTTGTGTGGTCATCCTACAATGCTGAAACTCGGCGTGGGTCGCCCCATTAGCCTGTGAGATGGCTGTTCTTTGGATTTGGGCCTGGTCCACCAAAATGGCCCTGGGACACCTTAGAACTCGGACGCTCGATTTTTTTTTCCTTTCCTGTACATGCAAAAAAAGGTAAATGCCCGGTACGTTACACGCTTCATCTGCCACGATGAACTCTCCAGAGGAACCGAAAAAAAATATAGTTGTGGTAACTATACCATGCATCGTCATATGGAGAGGTGGCACCAATTAATTATAGTGCTGCATAAAAGAGAGATTTGGAGGAGAACCCCTGACCTGCTAGTACATTCATCAAAGAAGTGGCACTGAGAGCTTCAGAGGCAAGGGAAACGGTCCCAAATATTTAGAAGAACTTTGGAAAGATTAAAATGACATGTTTAGATTGTGGCAAATTAATTTCATGTGGACAGATGAGTGTTACTCTAATAAATACAGCATATGAAGATCATCATAGTCGATGGTTGGTAGAGACATTTTGACTATATCCTGGACCTGCCCGTCCTCGCCCAAAATGGCGCCAGAATAAATGGGACTCGTAACTCCTTGTTGTGTACTGGTTGCAGAACCTTGAAATCACGAGATACGTATGCAGTTTTGAAGCACATGGCGGGCGGGGACGAGAATTGATTGAATATTTCGACATCCCTATTGATATTAAGTTCTGATGTGTTATTGATTACTGTACTGTTGAAAGTTCGAATTAACGTCACCCATGGTACTTGCCCGCAAATGTATATCTAGATAATTTTATTGTAACTGGCCCTGTCGTATTTTAATTATAAAATGTACGTCCACCGATTCCGTAACTGTTAGACACCTTAGTTCTTGCAACCTAATGGCCCGCCCGTTACGTTCCTCTACAGTGTAAATGTCTATTCATCATATACGATTACAGTTTGCTCTGTGGCAGGCCCACGTGGTTATAGGCTCGTATTTGTATAATGAAATTTTCTCAATAAAGGTTTTTAAAAGAAAACATGGTAGTAGTATATACATTGGTAAAGTTTTTAATAATAGTGACTGTTTTAGAATCATTAAAAGGCAAGTGAAATAAAGCAGACCAATTACATGAAGGGTAAAAGGTATAATACGAAGGAACGCAGTAAAGATAAATGGTCAAGGGCTGTTGTGTTTTCTATTCCTGCAACATAAAGTGATCGATAAGAATCTCATATTCAGGCGTATCGGCGACTAAGACAGCAGGTCGACCCTCTTTTGCTCAACGGCTCCGTCATGGGACGAAGAAACGCTCTTTTTCTCGAAAAAAGAATATATTTTACTTGCAGGACAGATGTAAAATTTCCGGGAAAGTACATTAGCCTGGAACATTATAACATATATTTAAGAAAAAATAATGTTCGGAAGTAATGAAAAGCGTAATTTTTAGGTCATATGACCAAGCCTTTCATCATTACAATAAGAAAAGTAAAATGAACCAATGAAAAGTTTTATTAACAAGTCACATGACTTGTTATGCTTACGTTACGCGCTGCGCGCCCCGGATGACTTCCGGATGCGCTAACGCGGCGCGTCATATGACGCATTACGCGACAACGCAGGTACAGAATATAGTCAAAATGTCTCCACCAACCAGCGGTCGGAACACAACCCCTTTCAGCAGGCTAAATAGTTCTGTTAAATGACAACAGAAGGGACAGGCAACAAGAACCATCAGTCAAAGAGGGGAGAGCTAGTTCTTCTCTACCGGGTTACATTGGGGCGCTACCGGAACTGATCGAATTGGTAGTCTACAGTGTTTCTGGATGTTTCAGACTAAAGCTGGGGTTAGCATGAGAGCAGCACCATTTCGTAGCTCTGTCGTGGTCATTCCGCAACCAATCATGGCAGCCGTTCTTTATCGTTATTTTGGGCGGGGTGGGTGGCGGAGCCGAGTTGTTTTGCAGCCATCATTGTGTGGAGTTCAGTTCATCTCACTAGTTTTGTATTTGTCATGAGGGGTTGTTCCTAATGTTTCTATTTTAGCGAGGTCAAAAAGAGATCCCATTAGTGGCCTACTGATTTTGCTCGATTCCTTTTCTTTTTTTTTTACACGATTTTTCGTTATCTGCAAAGACTGAACAGAGTATTGCGACTCTGTGTTTGTTTGTAAATAGAGAATGAACCAAAGAGAACTAATTCTAAAACAGTAAATACTTGGATAACAATCAATCAAATGGAGAGAGAAGCAGGCACGACGGATTACAATGGGGGCAAAGACCTGCGTTAACTACCTTTCACTATCTGCAAAGAGAGAGTACTCCTAATAGAAATGAGGGGGGGGGCACCATTCAAAGCAGATCAGTGTGCATAAACACGAAAATGTTTTCACTTACCACGTACTTGACATTCGACAGCTTATGATATTTGCTATTAAAAAACCATTGAAATTCACTGAAAAAACCATAGGTTATAGACCATATATAGTTAGGAATTAGCATTTACAAAACCTTGAAAATTCACTGAAAAAACCATAGGTTATAGACCATATATAGTTAGGAATTAGCATTTAAAAAACCTTATTTTACTCACACAAAACCATTGAAATTCCATATATAGTTAGTTGCACTAACTATATATCGCGCACCTGCAATCCACTGCTGATCATGTCACATATTACATCATTCATGACATGGTCAGTGACATCACTGATGACATCACTGATGACATCTCAAATGACATCACTGATGACATCACTGATGACAACATCCAGTGACTGTATGTTTCTGTAAAGTTAAAATATATCTTACATATTGAAGAATGAGTGGATGTATAAGTGTCTGGATGAAGGATTTAGTAGGTGCGTGACTGACTGTATGAGTGAGTGATTAAATGTGTCTCACTGAATGCATGGGTTAGTGACTAAACTGTCTTAATTTGTGCATCATTATGTCTGTTGTTCTGTAAACTGCTGCATGTGTTGATCATTAGCTATACGAGAGGCTATATGTGTTATTAATTGCTTGCCCAAGTATTTCTATGGGAGATTGAGTTTGTGTGGGGGTGGCTGGAAGGTGTGTGACTCTATGCATAGATGTGTGAACAGTTTATTCACTAGGTGTATGAGTTCAAGAGTGCATGTGGAAACAGCTACATGGGCAGTTGACTGTGTGCATGAGTGTATTGATGAGTGAATGGATATCTCAATGCTACATGTCATAGTAAGTACATATGTAAAACACAGTACATGTGAGAGTTGGCATATATAAATAACTGTGCATGAGAGCCACCGAATGAGTGAGTGGTTGTATCGATCATTGTGAACTTGTATCAGGGATTGTATAAGAGAGTAAATATGTGTTAGTATATGTTTCAATAAGTAAGGTGTGTTTAACTGTATAGTTGAAGAAATGGAGATGAGATTGTTTCTTTGCATGACTAACTGGGTGTGTGAGTAACTCCATGGATGAGTGGAAGTGTGTGAGTGTCTGTATACACTGAGTGTATCTAAGGTTATATTAGAGTCTGAAGAGGTTTATCGTATTAGCACAAGAATGATGTCAAATGAGATGTCATCAGTGATGTCATCAGTGATGTCATTTGAGATGTCATCAGTGATGTCATCAGTGATGTCACTGACCATGTCATGAATGATGTAATATGTGACATGATCAGCAGTGGATTGCAGGTGCGCGATATATAGTTAGTGCAACTAACTATATATGGAATTTCAATGGTTTTGTGTGAGTAAAATAAGGTTTTTTAAATGCTAATTCCTAACTATATATGGTCTATAACCTATGGTTTTTTCAGTGAATTTTCAAGGTTTTGTAAATGCTAATTCCTAACTATATATGGTCTATAACCTATGGTTTTTTCAGTGAATATATATATATATATATATATTACCTACTGGTATATATATTACCTACTGGCAGTCGCCAGTAGGTATTTATAGTTAGGATTGATTTCCATAGGAAATCCGCAACATTCTATTGGGAATAACTTTGGCGCCGGTGGACGAATCTTCGCACATTTCTCAAAGAAGATGGCCCGCTCCGCTCCTTCCCTGAAAGTTTGGGGGGGATTCGTCAAGCGGGGGCCGAGATAAAAGGGGGGTCCCAAAACGTGTTTTCCCCATGTTAATTTCCATAGGGCGGTTGGACTCACTTTTAGCCCGAACGGCTGAATGGATTTCCACAAAACTTGGCAAAATTGTAGGGACTGGTAGCCCGATGTGCCTTTGCTATGTCTCAAGATATGTGCTCCAGTGGATTTTGAGTTATTTAGGTTCAAAAAAATATATATATCTGGGCGGAGCCTAACCACACATCTGATCTGATTGGCTGTCAGCACTTCATCCAAGAAGTGTTGGCAGCCATCTTGGGACCAATATACATGATAGCACCTCATTAAAAAGCATTGTAGTTAATAGAGGGTTTTAGGACTTTAGTTACATTATAAATCATTTGATGATGGTACCATACTCATTTTAGGAATTGTGGTGTGTTCTAAGGTGATTTTACCATGTGAAAAAGCCTTCTGCTGTGATATCATGAATCATGTTTGAAAGAAAACTAATATCTCATGATTTTCCCACAGTGGTTTGGAAGGGGATCTATAAGCTAAACTGAAAGCATATTTTCTGTAAATTCACATTATCTTTCTCAGTCATGTGAGAATGAAGTCTGACATTCTCAGTAAAACATGTACATCCAACAAGGACAGAGACTGTCAGTTGATTCCTTTGTGTTCTACTGCAGCCTCCTAGAGTGTTCTAAAGAACAACTAGAGCGCTAACAGTCCTACTTATTACAAAGGTATAGCACACCTGAAGCCATCGTGATGGGAATAAAGTGGTAACTCTTAAAACATTTAATTTAAAAAGGAACAAAATGAGGGGGTATATTATGCCATAGAAAGTATTATTAGTGCTGCAAAAAGAAAAATTGGGGCACATTTGAGTGACTTCTCAAATCCTCTTCTATTTCATTAAAAAATTCTGACATGCAGTCTCCCAAGATGGCCACCAGAGACAAAAGAGCCCAAATGTAGCCCAAATATCACCCAGATGTAGCCCAAGTATAGCCCAATGACAGAATGTCCCAGAGTGTTCTAAAGAACAACTAGAGCGCTAACAGTCCTACTTATTACAAAGGTATGGCACACCTGAAGCCATCTTGATTGGAATAAAGGGGTAACTCTTAAAACATTTAATTTAAAAAGGAACAAAATGAGGGGGTATATTTTGCCATAGAAAGTATGATTGGTGCTGCAGAAAGAAAAATTAGGGCACATTTTGAGTGACTTCTCAAATCCTCTTCAATGTCATTAAAGAAATTCTGACATGCAGACTGAAACATGCACTTTGAATACCAGCAGCAGACTTCCCTGGTGAGCAGTAGCTTTACTACAGTGATCTAATGGGCAACTAGAGTGCTAACATTCAGAATTTATGGCAAATGAGTGACACATCTGAATGCCTTCTTGATGGAACCAAAGTAAACAAGCATTGAAAATGAAATAGATCTCGCCCTCGTTTAAGTTAAAGCCATTCTGTTTGTAATGAGGTGGCTTTTTAGCTTTGCTTTTATTAGTGTTTTTTTAAACTTTCATGTAAATAGCATGCATCTGTATGCATATATGTATATGTATGCATGCATTTATATTTGTATTTATATGGATATACAGATTATATATGTTTATATATGTATGTATATACATACACATACATATGTATAAATGCATATGCATATATATGCATATATATATATGTGTATATGTGTGCGTGTAGAGAGAGGTAGAGAGGTAGAGGTAGAGAGGTAGCGGTAGAGAGGTAGAGACTAGTAGAGAGAGAAGTAGAGAGAGGTAGAGAGGTAGAGAGTAGAGAGTGAGTAATATAGAGTAGAGAGTGAGTAGTAGAGAGTAGTAGAGAGCAGTAGAGAGAGTAGCAGAGAGTGAGTAGTAGAGAGTAGTAGAGTGAATAGTAGAGTGAGTAGTAGAAAGTAGTAGAGAGTGAGTAGTAGAGAGTGAGTAGTAGAGAGTAGTAGAGAGTAAGTAGTAGAGTGAGTAGTAGAGAGCAATAGAGAGTGAGTAGTAGAGAGTAGTAAAGAGTGAGTAGTAGAGCGTAGTAGAGAGTGAGTAATAGAGAGTGAGTAGTAGAGAGTGAGAGAGAGAATAGTAGAGAGTAGTAGAGAGTGAGTAGTAAAGTGAGTAGTAGAGACTAGTAGAGAGAGAGTAGTAGAGAGTGAGTAGTAGAGAGTAGTAGAGAGTGAGTAGTAGAGTGAGTAGTAGAGAGTGAGTAGTAGAGAGAGAGTAGTAGAGAGTGAGTAGTAGAGAGTAGTAGAGAGTGAGAAGTAGAGAGTGAGTAGTAGAGAGTAGTAGAGAGTGAGTAGTAAAGAGTGAGTAGTAGAGAGAGAGTAGTAGAGAGTGAGTAGTAGAGAGTAGTAGATAGTGAGTACTAAGAAGTGAGTAGTAGAGAGAGAGTAGTAGAGAATGAGTAGTAGAGAGTGAGTATTTGAGAGTAGTGGAGTAGGAGAGAGTAAGTAGTAGAGAGTAGTGGAGAATATTCCAAAGTTTGGCACAGCACCACTTGCACAATAAGTCCAATCAAATCATATTACTTAGAGTCCTTATTGAAGCGCTGAATCTTGGTGTATATTCAAATGCTTTTATTTTCCTTAAGTTTATGTACCACAGCCAGCCGAAACGTTTCGTTCTGTACAACAGAACTTCTTCAGGGCGTTCTTATTTCCTTCAAGTTATGTCGGTATCCTGTTGTCATATAACTAGATATTTCTTCCACATGTTAGACGAGACGTAAGTACATTCTTATTCAAAGTGACTAGGTATCAATTTTACCCACACAATTCGGGCAGACTTGAGTAATTTATAGCATCCTCAAAGTCAGTCTTTCAAAAATTCCAAAGTATAGGACATGATAATCCAAATCCAAATGTTTCTCAAGAAAAGTCATTTTCAATCGTTCGGAATATCGGTGTTTGGGCAGATATGACCCAGGGACCCCCAGTATGCAAGGGGAATTAGTCCCCCCTCTGCAAACGCGCCAGTGGCCTGCGTTGCAGAGAGGTGTAAAAAGGGGCATAGCCTCATTACACCTCTGTGCAATGCAGCCCCCTGGCGCATATTGGAGGTTCCAGGTGGGCTAGTTGGCCCCCAGGAACCCCTAGTATGCAAGGGGAATTAATTCCCCCTCTTCAAACATGCACGGGGGCTGCGTTGCAGAGAGGTGTAAAAAAGGGTGTGGCCTCATTACACCTCTCTGCAATGCAGCCCCCTGGCGCATACTGGAGGCTCCTGGTGGGCTAGTTGGCCCCCAGGGACCCCCAGTATGCAAGGGGAATTAGTTCCCCCTCTGCAAATGCGGCAGGGGGCTGCGTTGCAGAGAGGTGTAACAAGGGGCATAGCCTCTTTACACCTCTGCAATGCAGCCCCCTGGCGCATACTGGAGGTTCCAGGTGGGCTAGTTGGCCCCCAGGGGTCCCCAGTATGCAAGGGGAATTAGTTCCCCCTCTTCAAACATGCACGGGGGCTGCGTTGCAGAGAGGTGTAAAAAGGGGCGTGGCTTCATTACACCTCTCTGCAATGCAGTCCCCTGGCGCATACTGGAGATTCCTGGTGGGCTTTCAGGTCTTATATAGTTAGGAATTAGCATTAAAAAAAACTTTGAAATTCACTGAAAAAAACATAGGTTTCAGGCCTTATATAGTTAGGAATTAGTATTTAAAAAACCTATGAAATTCACTGAAAAAACCATAGGTTTCACACTAGTTATAGTTAGGAATTAGCATTTAAAAACCTATTAAATTCACTGAAAAAACCATAGGTTTGACACCAGTTATAGTTAGCTGGAAATTTTACTGACATAAAACCATTGAAATTCCCACATTATAGTTAGTTGGACTCACTATAACTTGCGCGCCTGCAATGCACTGCTGATGATGTCACATATTACATCACTCATGACATGGTCAGTGACATCACTCATCGTCTCAGTGTTAATTTTAGTGGCATACCACTTTTTTAAACGTAACTTTCTAGTGAAATAGAAAAGGTCAATGCGACTTTGGGTATAGTTAAAAGAAGTTGTGGGGCAAAAAGATAAACCAAGAGACAGTACCTCTTTTTCACCTTGGCTCAAATCCCTTGCAGACAGATTGATGATGGTTCTGGTATCGATTACTTCCCTCGTCTTTGGCCCCTCGTTCTTGTTCCCACTGGGCTCGATACATTGTTGAAGTTTGCTGTGTTTGATTTTGCGACGCCTTTCCCGCCTTGACCGCGTCCTTTTGGCCCGCCTACATTGGTTTTGTTTTGCCCTGTTAGCCTCCCCTGGGCCACCAATGCAAATTCCATTAAAATTTTGTCTTTTGGGCTCAATAAATCCGGATTCATTGTAGTTTGAATGCTGGTTCCAGCTGGAGGCGTTTCTTGAATATTCGTTGCCCTCAATGATATAGTTTGCACGGAGTTCGCGGTCTGTGACATCGCAGATCCAGGCATAGGCGTAACAGTGCGTAAATGATCGTATCGTTTAGCAAATGTCAACACTTGCCCGCGTTCGTAATCAATGCGGTCTCTAGTGAACTTGCTTTCTTTCTTCTCTCGTATTTCCTTTTCCAATTTTTCTAATCTGGCATCATATTTAGCCATTTCACTGTCAAAGTCCTTTTCATCATTATACAGGGCCTTGAGTTTGCTTGTAATATCTTCGATTTCTTCCGCCAGCTTCTCGCAGTGCTTTGTCGCATATTTGACCAAGATTTTTAACATTCTTATTGAGCCTGCATGGCTGTTTTCAGCCCATTCTTCGACCATGTCCGGGTCGGGGTCTGCAAATGTGGTATAATTGCGCAATCCTCTCGGCACTCTATCCACCTCGATATACTTCTGGAGGGTTTGTTTTGCTCCGTAATCAGAAGCTTCCATAAGGTATTCCATAATCCTTGTTTATTTGAAAAGTTGTCGGTCTGATTTACATTATCAGATACGTTCGTTGTTGCAGATAGTCCAACACCAACGAACATTTTGCTAGCCGCCTCATTGCGCCGTTGGTTTCTGCTCGTAGCCATTCTAGTTCTTGTTTCGGGATGTAAAGCGGTATTAATTTCACCGCCCGCTGTGTACTCTTAGACCACCCACACTTAATCTGTGTTCAGTGTATCAAGCCACTTGCCCTTGTGATGTATGATCTCTGTGTAATCACTGTCTTCCTGCGCTTTTAATTAAACCGGATATCGCCTAACAGCAGAACTGTGTGCTGACGTGCTGAGATCTGTGAAGCTTTTCACCACCGCATCGGAATCTTGTAAAAAAAACTACACGCGGAAAGAGAGACACTCACTGTTACAGCTTAGGTCAGCTTGGCGTTTTCAACGTTTTCGGGTTTCCTTTCCCGCAGTCAGAAAACGGCGTCTTGTTGATCCAGAGAGAGTCCGTGTCAGATTTCATGGGCGGGCGGGAATCTTATACTCCAAATTCAAACCAGACAAAAGTCGCTTGTGATTCCTGCCGCTTTCAATGGCGGGCCTCGGACGGGATAGCGAGTCCCTGCATATACAGCCAAACACTCTCCTCCATGCAAGAAAGAAGTCCGGGCCACTTTAGAGTTTGCACAGCGTCTTTAATAAAGAAGGCTTTCTCTCGACGCGTTTCGCAGGTAAACCTGCTTTTTCACGAGAACGAGTGAACTGCATTTCATTGCACATATACACAAAGTCACCTGGTATTAGCGTCATACCAATAGTAATGGAAAACAGACTTAAAGGTGAAATACTGGGCTGAGTTCATAATCAGTTAATTCAAAGTGCTAGTGTTAGTCAGTAAGTACTGACAATAAAATAGTTTTGTGGACTAGCTGAACATTTCAAAAAAGTAGAAACGTGTGAATTACCCCTTGGGCTGTAACTATTTAGCAAAAAGGTCCCCTGTTTATATTTACTACATGCCAAGGTGTGATGCAATAGACATAACGAATTTCGTTTCTACTTACGCGTCGAGAGAAAGCCTTCTTTATTAAAGACGCTGTGCAAACTCTAAAGTGGCCCGGACTTCTTTCTTGCATGGAGGAGAGTGTTTGGCTGTATATATAAATATATCTATATATTCCGTTACTCCTTTTCACCACCCGTCGCTCCTCTTTGCCTCGGGTGCCTCCTTACCGCACGGTGAGATGCGTAATATTTTCAACACACACGGTCCACACTCCAGGGTCCGTTACACAATTAAGGGCACTCACAGCAATTTCTCTGTCATTTTTCAAACTGCCACAGTTTATTATTTATGGCGCTGCACAATCATATCAACAAACGCGTTTCGGCGATCCCGCCTTCGTGTAACGGACCCTGGAGTGTGGACCGTGTGTGTTGAAAATATATCTATATATATATTCACTGAAAAAACCATAGGTTATAGACCATATATAGTTAGGAATTTGCATTTACAAAACCTTGAAAATTCACTGAAAAAACCATAGGTTAGAGACCATATATAGTTAGCTGGACATTTTATTGACATAAAACCAATGAAATTCCATATATAGTTAGTTGCACTAACTATATATCGCGCACCCGCAATCCACTGCTGATGATGTCACATATTACATCATTCATGACATGGTCAGTGACATAACTGATGACATCACTGATGTCAGACGCGGCGATTCAGGCTGCCAATGTGTTGCTATCTATTTACTGCTGATTACTAGCTTTTAACGCGGCTCCTCCGCAATTATTCTTGTGCATGTGTGTTTTTTAAACTTGTGCCATTTTAAATCGCTATTTGCAATTGTTTGGCTCCTTTGAGCAACCTACCTGCTATCTCCGCTCCAGACCCCGTTCCGCCCCGGCTGAGTGCCGTTTGCGCGGAGGGTCGAACTGGTGAGTGCCATTCCCCGCCTCCTTCTTTGATCCACTTCCGCCCTGACGCATTCAGCGCAGGTCAGCGGTCTAGTGGTTTTGGACCTCGAGTACTTAACGGGGCCAAACGCGGGACACAGTTGACAGACGCGGCGATTCAGGCTGCCAATGTGTTGCTATCTATTTACTGCTGATTACTAGCTTTTAACGCGGCTCCTCCGCAATTATTCTTGTGCATGTGTGTTTTTTAAACTTGTGCCATTTTAAATCGCTATTTGCAATTGTTTGGCTCCTTTGAGCAACCTACCTGCTATCTCCGCTCCAGACCCCGTTCCGCCCCTGCTGAGTGCCGTTTGCGCGGAGGGTCGAACTGGTGAGCGCCATTCCCCGCCTCCTTCTTTGATCCACTTCCGCCCTGACGCATTCAGCACAGGTCAGCGGTCTAGTGGTTTTACGTCCCTTATACATAATATGACGGTATGGCGGAAGCGCAGCGGACGAGCGCAGCGGGAGCGCCGTCGTCGCGCCGAAGTCAAGCCAAAGTCCTGCCCGTCTGCGCCCGTCTGCGCCCGTCTGCGCCCGTCTGCGCCCGTCCGCGGCCGACCGCGCCCTGCGGCCTTACACTCTGCCGAAAAAGTCTCATATTCTTCGCAGGACCTATACTCCTTCAACTACAATGTCCCTTTGCCGCCTGATGCCATTAGGAGGGCCCAGGCGTGCGGCATTGCTCGCGTTTCGTGCACGTCCCTCGCCCCTTTACCTAGTCCTACCTTACCTTCTGTATCCCTTTTTTCCTCCCCTCCAACCCCCGTGTCTTGCACTTTATCCATTCATTATTTAAATACGCGTTCCTTGGTAAGACACCAATTGGACATTTATCGTCTATTAGATGATACTAATACAGATATTCTTTTCCTGTCTGAGACTTGGCTGACCGAGGACTCAGTGCCTGATATTTTAGCTGCCATCCCTAACGGGTATTATATATTACATGTTGACCGTCCCAGGGGGCAAATTGGTGGCGGAGTTGCAGCTATTATTCGTAAGGAACATGTCTTCTCAATCTTAGATTGCACTTCTATTCCTGATACCCAGACTCTTGTTATTCAGCTTCGCTCTGTTACCACTTCCCTTACCTGTGTGCTCATGTACAGACCCCCCTCTTACATGCCTTCTTTCTCCCAGTCAGTCGGGGAGATGGTTTCCCAGCTTCTCATTAATCACTCTAGGATTCTTATCCTGGGTGATTTTAATTACTGGCCCAATGATCCTCAAGAAAGCCGACTGTCTGAACGTTTCACTGAAACCCTCAGCAGTCTGAACTGCCAGCAGCTGATCTCTAGTCCTACCCACTGTAAGGGACACACACTTGATCAGGTTTGGTCGGCTAATCTTGACATCGACCCTCCTTTGATTACTCCATGTACCTGGTCAGATCATTATATTATTTCTTTTTCAGTTGATCTTCCCAGTTTTCACCGCCCTTCTCGTCCAACGAACATTAGGGCCCGCAATTGGAAAAATGCCAACCTGCCAAAACTTCTCTCTCTCTTGGCTGCTTCAGCCCCTTCAGATTCTGATTCAGTATCCCATCAAGCCTCCTCTCTCGAGCACTGGCTGAAGGAAGCAGCCGATTCTGTAGCTCCCCTAAAGACCATAAAAGTCCAGCGCCCCCTCGATGCCCAGCGCTGGTTCAATGACCAGCTTAAATCTGACAAACTTGCCCTCCGCCAAGCTGAACGTCGCTGGCGCCACAAGTACGACCCTTCACTCAAGAAAGAGTTTACCTCTTTACTGATTAAATATAAATCTTCGATACTTGAGGCAAAGACTCTCTATTTCTCCACAAAAATCTTGGAGTCGGCCTCTAAAACCAAAGACATTTTCTCAATTGTCAATGAGCTCTCCCTCCCTGACCGTATTACTCTTCCACTGGTACCTACCCAGGCTTTGTGTTATGAGCTCAATGCCTTCTTCCAAGACAAAATTTCCATCATTAAAACTAACATTTCTCCACCTTCCCCTTCTAAATCCTTTCCCCTGCCTCCTGCAAACCCTCAGGAATTCTCCACTTTTCCTCTTATCTCTATTTCTGATTTTCACAGCCTTCTTCATAAGGTCTGTTCCGGCTCTCCTAGGGATTGTTGCCCCCCTCACATCCTGAAGGAAATTTTCATGGCCTGTCCCGGTCCTGCCTTGGCCCTCCTCAACTCCTCTTTAATTTCTGGAGTTGTCCCAGAGGCCTTTAAGCAGGCCGTGGTATTACCCATTTTAAAGAAACCCGGCGCAGATCCACTTGTGCTAAGTAATTACAGGCCCATCTCCCTCCTCCCTTTTCTGGAAAAGATCTTAGAGACCTATGTCACCAGGTGCCTGAGCTCGTTCGTGGAGACTTCTCTTTTCCTGGATCCCCAGCAGGCTGGCTTTCGCCCTCTCCACTCCACCGAGATGGTGATTGCGGCTGTCATGGACACCCTCAGAGCGGGTGCTGATGACAACCTCTCCCAAGCCCTGATTCTGTTGGATCTCTCGGCGGCATTTGACACGGTCGATCATACTATTCTGATCGACCGTGTCAGAAACGCCGGCATCCAGGGCATCGCTCTGGACTGGGTGCGGTCCTTCTTGCAAGGCCGCTCGCAGGCAGTCCACCTGTCTACTTTCGCTGCTCCCTTCTCCTCTCTCACCTGCGGTGTCCCTCAGGGTTCTGCTCTTTCTCCCCTTCTTTTTAATTTATATATGCAGCCACTTATGGTTTCTCTTCGTCACTCCCCTGCCACTATCTATAATTATGCTGATGACCTTCAGTTGGTCTTTCCCTTGGACACCCTACCCTCTTCCCGCTCTAATTTCCAAACCACAATGTTGTTGATCTCCGACTGGATGGCTCACAGCCAGCTCAAGTTGAATCCGTCAAAAACAGAACTTGTCCTGGTGGGTGGCCCTACTAATCCTTGGGATGACAATTATTGGCCTTCTTCCCTTGGTACCCCTCCTTGTCCGGTCAGCACTGTGAAAAGCCTTGGAGTGGTCATCTCTGAGGACCTATCCATGAAACCCCAGATCTCGGCTGTGACATCATCCTGTTTTTTTCAACTGCGCAGGATCCGTAAGATCTGTCGTTTTCTTACCAGAGAGGCACTCATTTTAGTTTTACTGGCTTTGGTTATCTCCAGGATTGACTTTGCTAATCTCTTGTATGTGGGGATCCCTGCCTATCAGCTTCATAAACTTCAGTTAATCCAGAATCAGGCGGCCCGCTTGGTGTTCCACCAACCTAAACACCAGCATGTTTCCCCCCTTCTGAAGAGCCTTCATTGGCTCCCAGTGGCCCAACGGTGCTCCTTTAAACTCGGATGCACCGTCTTCAAATCTCTTCACAACCGCGCCCCTGAATTTGTGTCTTCTAAACTAAAGAGATACCTTCCCTCCCGTAATTTAAGATCATCTGCTGATAATCTTCTCTGCATCCCATCTATCCGTCGGAAAAAGCATGGTGGCCTGCGTTTCTCTTCTCTCTGCCCCATCTTGTGGAATTCCCTCCCCTCTTCTTTTCGTCACAGCCCTACCTATGAGTCATTTAGGAGAACCTTAAAAACTTTGCTCTTCAAAGCTGGAACAGTATGATTCCCTGGCCCTGGCTTGCTATGTCTGTTATGAGCGCCAAGAAACCGTTTCGGTGTACGTGCGCGGTATAAATTATTTAACATAACAACATAACATAACATGACATCTCAAATGACATCACTGATGACATCACTGATGACATCTCAAATGACATCACTGATGACATCATCTAGTGTCTGTGTGTTTTTGTAAAGTTTAAATATGTTTTACATATTGAAGAATGAGTGGATGTATGGAAGACTGAGTGTGTGTGTGGCTGGCTGGGAGGTGTGTGACTCTGTGCATATCAATGTGTACTTGTATCAGTGATTGTATAAGAGAGTAAGTATGTGTTAGTATATGTGTGAAAAAGTATGGTGTTCTGTGTTTAACTGTATAGATGAGGAAATCGAAGTGTGATTGATTCTTCACAGGACTGACTAGGTGTATGAGTGCATATGATAGTGTTGTAATAATGAGTGACTGTATGTATGAGTGATTGTATGGGTGAATGAGTGAATGTGTGTGTAGACGTAGGAATCAGTGAGTGCGTATGTAGTAACTGGTATTGGTGTGTCATGATGTCATCAGTGATGTCATTTGAGATGTCATCAGTGATGTCATTTGAGATGTCATCAGTGATGTCATCAGTGATGTCACTGAAGTATGGTGTTCTGTGTTTAACTGTATAGATGAGGAAATGGAAGTGTGATTGATTCTTTACAGGACTGACTAGGTGTGTGAGTAACTCCATGGATGAGTGGCAGTGTGTGAGTGTCTGCATAGGTGTATGAGTGCATATGATAGTGTTGTAATAATGAGTGACTGTATGTATGAGTGATTGTATGGGTGAATGAGTGAATGTGTGTGTAGACGTAGGAATCAGTGAGTGCGTATGTAGTAACTGGTATTGGTGTGTCATGATGTCATCAGTGATGTCATTTGAGATGTCATCAGTGATGTCATTTGAGATGTCATCAGTGATGTCATCAGTGATGTCACTGACCATGTCATGAATGATGTAATATGTGACATCATCAGCAGTGGATTGCGGGTGCGCGATATATAGTTAGTGCAACTAACTATATATGGAATTTCATTGGTTTTATGTCAATAAAATGTCCAGCTAACTATATATGGTCTCTAACCTATGGTTTTTTCAGTGAATATATATATATATATATATATATATATATATATATATATATATATATATATATATATATATATTACCTACGGTCGCCAGCAGGTATATATAGTTAGGATTTTTTCCCTATGGGATTTTTGAAAATTCTATGTCTAATAACTTTGGCGTTTGTGGACGGAATTGGCTGAAATCTTCAGGAAAATGGAACATTTTGTTTCTGAGCAGCCCCTGAAAATTTGGGGGGGGTTCGTCAAGGGGGGGGCGAGAAAAAAGGGGGGTCCCAAAACGTGTTTTTCCAATGTTAATTTCCATAGGGCGGTTGGCCTCACTTTTAGCCCGAACGGCTGAATGGATTTGCACGAAACTTGGCAAAATTGTAGGGACTGTTAGCCCGATGTGCCTTTGCTAGGTCTCAATATATGTGCTCCAGTGGATTTTGAGAAATTAACGTTCAAAAAAAGATATATATCTGTAAGCGCGCTCTGGGCAGCGCTCCGGTTCGCGTACTTTACGCGTAACGGAACTTCGCGAAGCGAAGCTGATTGGCTCTCTGGTGTCTGTCAACATTCTAAACGGTCCGGAGCGGCCGCCATCTTGTCTCTCGGTAGGATCGAGAGACAAGAGGAGGCCAAAACAAAGGGGGAAATGACCATAAGGGGGCATAGTAGATCCTCCCTGACCCCCTAGGTTTGATGTGGAGGCTTTAAAAGGGCCCCGCAGGGCAAGAAAAAAAAGAATTTTTTTTTTGTTTTTTGCGTGGGGAGCGTACTGGGGAACGTACTATGAGGAAAAAAGAATGATAGACTTTTAAAATATTGTATGTTTATTGATTGTTCGTTTTGTTGGTTTTTTTTTTATTTTATTTAAGTAGCAATATGTAGGTAGCAATGCAGAGTCAAAAAATTAATATACACCGTCTCCTTTGTAGATATCTTGCATGTTGTTTCAGAAGTTATTGTGGAATATGGAATCCATATCATAGTCTGTCAGGAAAGCAGAAAGAACATGGAGGCAGGAGATGAAAAAGAGTTGTTAAATACACATTGGAGATAATATAGTTGGAGAAAGGAAGTAACTATGAGCAAAATTACTATGTAACATAAAAAAGTTGCACAGTATACTATAAGTCTGACTTTACATTATAATCAATTAGGTACTAGTTTATAAATTACATATAAAAATAATTAAAGTCTCGAACAATTTTTGATTATTAAAGAATTTTATTTTTGTGATTCTTTTTCGAAATTTAACAGAACATTTAACAACAAATTGTCGGAAATGTCCTCATTTTCAATCAGCGAATCTACTGCATCTACACATTGAACTAATTCATGGTCCCGTGATTCATCCATGAAATCTGAGTCATCATTGTCCTCAATAACTTCTTCTGTGTTGTTCTCCAGAACAATTTTGAAGGAAATATTCTGCTCTCCTTCCATTTTCTTGCTGTAATTTGCATAAAAAATAAATATATCAGTAGAGATAGGGCACTGTTGGATTTAAGTTCAGACAGGTACTTGTGAGTTTATTACAGAGAAGTTATCTATGGGCACTGTATGGTTTCAGGCGTGAAGTAGTACTATTAAAAAGTGCCTGTGAAGAAGTCTAAGTAAATTCATAATTATAGCACAGAAACCTAAATCAATCCATAATTATAATAAACAAGCCTTTCTCAATGTCTAACTCTTACAGAGGGACAGTATATAACTATCTGAAAATGTTTTCCCAAATTAATTTAAAGTGCATAACATAGTTCTCCTTTCAAATGTATAAAATAACATCTTACCTTTTAAAAACAAGTTTAGTTGTCAGTGAAAATGCACTTGCAATGTACTTCAGGAAGTAGTAGTCAAAATTTCTGTGTTTCTCTCTCTTTTTTTATATATATTCAGGTACATAACCAATCAAATGTCAGGTAAAAAAAAGTAGAAAATGAAAGTAACATTTTAATTGGTTGTCAATTCCAACACTTCAGATGTGTTTTGTGAAGTAATTTACCTCAGGGTATTTAGAGAGGTCTACAGGCTAAATGGCTAAATGGAATTCCAACCAAATTTGTGAAAATGGTAGGGATTGGTATGTAGTATGAGCTAATCTATATTTGGTGAGAGTGTCTCCAGTCGTTTTTCTGTAAATTACTTTCCCACCTTTTTTGATGGTGCGCTTCCCGGGGAGCGCCCCCGTACGCGAACTGGCGAGCGCCCCGGTACGCGAACCTTAAGCGTTACGGGAGTCCACCATTTTGTGTTTTGGTCGACTTAAGATACAAGATGGAGGGCAAATAATGTTCAGAATGGGTAGAAGGGGGCACGGTAGACTTATCTTGACCCCCTAGGTTTTCTGAGGGTGGCTGAGGAGGCTTATATGTGCGAAAAAAAACATTTTTTTTAAAATTTCGCGAGGCTAGCTTCCGGTTCGCGTACCGGGTAGCGCCCCGGGCAGCGTACTTTGTTGAAAATTAGTGAAAAAAGTTAGAGTAAAATAATAATTGTGAGTGATCAGATGTAGGGTAGCTCTGAGAAGAGCTTTTGGGTTTATGGTACATTTAGGTACTTATAAGTAGGTACCAATGCACAGTCTTAAATTCAGAATGAAAATTCTGTTGCCCTCATCTGAGAAGTGAACTCCATCTCCTCTGTAGATATCTTGCATGTAGTAACGCAAGTTATTGTTGTACACGGAGCCCATTCCATGGTCTCTCATGTAAGCTGAAACAGATTTGTTTACATGCTTCCTCGACTTCTCAATTTGTGGACAAAATTGGTTTGACCACCTCCATTTCTGTCTTTGGCATATATTTGAATATACCAAGGCAGTCTGAGGAAAAAGTGCCATTAATTGCTCAAAGGTGTCCTTTAAAAGCATTTCCAGACCTACCCCAGTCAAAGTGCCCAAATCATTACCTCCACAGTGCACAATTAACAGGTCAGGTTTTGGCAAATGCATAAAGGTTTTCACCAATGGTATCAATTGGTGACATTTTAATCCTCTGTGGCCAAACCACTTAATTTCCACATCTTGTAAATTGAGGTTAGGTAAATTCCTGTTCTCAGCATACCTCTGAGCCCAATAGATGTAACTATGTCCAACAATCCAGACAGAAAACATGGTGAGAGAAGGTTCTCCTGCAGTCAGATGAAGTGTGGCAATGAAATGGCAGTTGAAAAAATAAGAGTTTAAAATGAAAAAAAAACTGTGGAGTTTCTGTGTTAATGAAGCAGTAACAGTGATTGGTGGATTTTGATTGCTGAAAACAGAAAGTTAGGGTGCATGGATGAGTTCTTTGAAAGATGTATTTTGAGTGGTCAAGAAAAAATAATTAAATGAAAGAATGCACTGGATATGAGGTGCACTGAGAGTTCAGAGTTCAATTGCAACATTGTTGTGTGAACTTGCAAACACCAGAGGTCTTCCAAGAGGTGGTTGCCATGCAGAAAAGGCAGAGAGGGCAGAGGGGGGAAGGGGTTTGATTTGAAAAAAAGTGAGGGAAGAGTTTTGATTGGGTGACATGAGAGATATGTGTGAAGAATTACAGCATTTCTGTGCTTTTGATAGCTGCAGCCTCTGGAGTGCATACCTTTTGCTCTGCTGAAGACAAATTGGTGTGTTTCTGAGACTGTTTTGAAACTCAAAGTATTTGCTAAGGTGAGAAAAGATTTCTTTAATTTAGATAGAGAATAGTGTGCTTTAAGGAGAAAATTATGAAGAAAGTTGTATTTTTCAAATGTTGCTTTGTCTCAAGTGTTTTACAAATAGATTTTGTTTCTTTGAGAAATTGTAACTGGAGAAAATGTGAAGTATTAGTACTGACAGGGTTTTTTGTGCATAGGAGCTGTGGAGTGTTTTCAAATTATGACTTGAAAATCGTTTTTGAGGAAAAGGAATGGTTTTAATATTTATGACAAGGACATAATGGTGTATGCTTCTTTATAAGGCAATCGAGTGTCTCTGATGTTATTTTTCCCATTTTAATGTAAGACCTTTCCCTGTGGAGCAAATAGCTTGTAAATATGCTCCCACCTGTGCATGGCAAATTTAGATTTTGAATGTTTGCGTTACATAGCCATGTTAAAAGTGACCCAAACATGCTGCAAAGGCAATCAAAAAACGCTTTCATGTGTCTTAAGGACATTTTAAGTCATTTCCCCATGTGGAGTGTTTTCAAATTATGATTTGAAAATCGTTTTTGGGGAAAAGGAATGGTTTTAAAATTTATGACAAGGACATAATGGTGTATGCTTCTTTATAAGGCAATTGACTGTCTCTGATGTTATTTTTCCCATTTTAATGTAAGACCTTTCTCTGTGGCGCAAATTCCTTGTAAATATGCTCCCACCTGTGCATGGCAAATTTAGATTTTGAATGTTTGCGTTACATAGCCATGTTAAAAGTGACCCAAACATGCTGCAAAGGCAATCAAAAAATGCTTTCATGTGTCTTAAGGACATTTTAAGTCATTTTTCCCATATTACATTAAAAGACCTTTCTCCGTGGGGCACATTCCTTGTAAATATGGTCACACTTGTGCATGGTAAATTTAGATTTTGACTGTTTGAGTTACATAACCATGTTAAAAGTGACCCAAAAAAATTGCAAAGGCTTTCAAAAAACACTTTCATGTGTCTTAAGGACATTTTAAGTCATTTCCCTGTGGGCAGTGTTTTCAAATTATGACTTGAAAATCGTTTTTGAGGTAAAGGAATGTTGTTAAAATTTATGTGCGCCATATGCCCCCAAATTTCTTTTTCAGGGGTGCAGCAGGGTGTTCTTGAGACACCCCTGCACCTTTGGAAAAATTCCTAATTTGCGATGAGCTAATTGCTAATCGCAAATTGCACCTTCATTCCTATGGGCATCCTGGCCCATGGAAATGAATGGGTAATTTGCAATTAGCAATTTGCTCATCGCAAATTAGGAATGGTAAAGAATCGCTATTTATTCCTTAAAATTCGCTATTTTGGAAATGCAAAATAGTTTGATGATACATATGGCGGTTGATCTCTAACAAGATGAGAAGCTTAGGGATACATTTATGATGACTGGCGCAATGAAGTGGACATCACTTACTTCATTGGTAGAGCTTTACATGTATTATCTCCTCTGTATTCTTCATCAAGCGTAACTTTAATCTGCAATCCTGAGTAGGCCTCACCTTAAACAAACCTCTGGATAGGCCACACCTTATCGTCATCATGAATTAATCATTTAAAATGCTAGGGACAGATTTATGATAGGTGTATGCCTCTTTTGCGCCACTTACAAAACACTGCCCATGGGGAAATGACTTAAAATGTCCTTAAGACACATGAAAGTGTTTTTTTAAAGCCTTTGCAATTTTTTTGGGTCACTTTTAACATGGCTATGTGACTCAAACAGTCAAAATCTAAATTCACCATGCACAGGTGGGAGCATATTTACAAGGAATGTGCTCCATGGGGAAAGGTCTTATAATGTAATATGGGAAAAATGACATCAGAGACAGTGAAATGCCTTATAAAGAAGCAAACACCATTATGTCCTTGTCATAAATTTACAAACCATTCCTTTTCCCTAAAAACGATTTTCAAATCAAAATTTGAAAACACTGCACATGTGGAAATGACTTAAAATGTCCTTAATTCAAAATTTGCTATTCCTTATTTTGCGATTGCACTGAAGGATTTGCAAATTTTGAGATTCCTTAAATGCAATGTATCAAACAAAAAATATGTAAAAAATGACATTAAGGATTTGGAAACTACCACCAACTTCTAGTTTGTGGTAATTTGCGAATTCTTTTCAAAAAGCTTTTTTTCCAAAAAACAAAAGGTGCCATATGACGCCAATACATGCCCTTAGGGCATGTATGTGCGCCATATGCCCCCAAATTTCTTTTTCAGGGGTGCAGCAGGGTGTTTTTGAGACACCCCTGCACCCTTGAAAAAATTCCTAATTTGCGATGAGCTAATTGCTAATCGCAAATTGCACCTTCATTCCTATGAGCCTCCTAGCCCATGGAAATGAATGGGTAATTTGCAATTAGCAATTTGCTCATTGCAAATTAGGAATGGTAAAGAATTGCTATTTATTCCTTAAAATTCGCTATTTAGGAAATGCAAAATAGTTTGATGATACATATGGTGGTTCATCTGAAACAAGATAAGAAGCTTAGGGATACATTTATGATGACTGGCGCAATAAAGTGGACATTACTTACTTCATTGGTAGGCCTTTACATGTATTATCTCCTCTGTATTCTTCATCAAGCGTAACTTTAATCTGCAATCCTGAGTAGGCCTCACCTTAAACAAACCTCTGGATAGGCCACACCTTATCGTCATCCTGGATTATTCATTTAAAATGCTAGGGACAGATTTATGATAGGTGTATGCCTCTTTTGCGCCACTGTGCGTCACTTTTATGATGCAGCGGCGGTGCAAAAGATTTGCTATGAGGCGACAAAATTACAAATTGATGCATTTAGGCAGATGTGTCATGGTGTAAAAAAAACATGCCACATGAAACCGATGCAGCAGTGATGCAAAAGATGCACCATGTTGCAAGACAGGCCTCACTTGGGGCCATATGTATCAAGCTAATTAGCATTCGCAAAGATCAAAATTCTGCGAATTTCGGCCTTTGCGAATGCTAATTAGACAAATGGTATGTATCAAACAAGTTTGATGCAAAATAAGGAATAGCAAAATTTGCTATTCCTTATTTTGCGATTGCACTGAAGGATTTGCAAATTTTGCGATTCCTTAAATGCAATGTATCAAACAAAAAATATGTAAAAAATGACATTAAGGATTTGGAAACTACCACCAACTTCTAGTTGGTGGTAATTTGCGAATTCTTTTCAAAAAGCTTTTTTTCCAAAAAACAAAAGGTGCCATATGACGCCAATACATGCCCTTAGGGCATGTATGTGCTCCATATGCCCCCAAATTTCTTTTTCAGGGGTGCAGTAGGGTGTTCTTGAGACACCCCTGCACCCTTGGAAAAATTCCTAATTTGCGATGAGCTAATTGCTAATCGCAAATTGCACCTTCATTCCTATGAGCCTCCTAGCCCATGGAAATGAATGGGTAATTTGCAATTAGCAATTTGCTCATTGCAAATTAGGAATGGTAAAGAATTGCTATTTATTCCTTAAAATTCGCTATTTAGGAAATGCAAAATAGTTTGATGATACATATGGCGGTTCATCTGTAACAAGATAAGAAGCTTAGGGATAGATTTATGATGACTGGCGCATCACCAGGGATGTGCCAGTCATCCTGCGCCGCTGTTCCGCCACCCATGGTTTGCTGCATTTACAATGCGGCGCAGCATGGGGCAAAAATGGCACAGATGCGTGACGTATCTGTGCTGTAAAGGTGGCGCATTGCTGGAGTTGTATTGCAAGTGCGATGCAGCTCCAGCAAGGCTCAGGGGTGCCCCATCTCCACAATGTTGCGTCAAGACCTATGCCTGCTTAAAGCAGGCGCAGGGTTTTGACGCAGCTTTCTCCTATCTGATTGTAAATGGGGCACACCATGGGTGGCAGAGCAGCGGTGCACGTTAACTGGTGCATGCCTGGGGATGTGCCATTTAACATAAATCTGCCCCTTTACATTTAAGTATGTGCAGGGGACACAGAGTCGGTGAGGCTTATCCAAGGTTAAGAAGAGATGAGTCCTGTTCACTGAAAAATTAGACATAGGCTTCACCTGCTCAGCATCGCTGGACATGGCTAAATAATAGCTGCAAAATGTTACTCTTGTTAAACAATTTTACTATTATAATCTCTGAGATTTGTCTCTTACTCTGCAACATCTCATTGTTGTTATCTTTCTTTAAAGATAAAGACAACATCAACATGAGCGATAATCTGCAATCAGTTGATTTTGACCTCATCATTGAACTTGTAATTGAAACATCAGTGGATGTTGATCCCTTGGATGATTTAAATCCTGAGGATGAAGAAGAAAGTGATGAGGATGCAGATTTGTCCGAATTATATGACATAGGGTGGGAAGCTGACCTGCTTGATCCTATGGAACTATAAACATTTATTTTTAAAATGTATAATAAATAAAAAGTAAAAATGTAAACCGTTTAATTTAAAAATAAAGACACCTTCAAAAACAGTTTTTGTGTAGTGTCTTCAATAAAATATTAAAATATGCTCATAAAATTAGATCAGATTCACATATAAGATAGCACAGGTAACATGAATATAAATTCCATTTCTTTTCTGCTATTTCTGTATTCTAAAATTGCCATGCACTAAAAAATCTTATATGTAAAAATGTAAAGTAGTGTTTTAAGTTTTTGATTACTGTTATTGATGTACTGTTGGGTAATAGTGGTTAATACCATTTTTTAATATATTTTACCACAGATTCAACTGCAGATCATTTCAACATTTCACCATGCCAACGAAAGAAAGACTGAGAAAGGCTGCAAAACGTCAAAGACAGCAGGTGATTGAAAAAAAGCAGCAGTCCTCTAACAAAAAGATTTGTCAAGTCAACAAGAAAGCACCGGGTAAGAGTACAAAAACATTCATAAGAAATATTTGCAGTAAAAAAAATATTACTACAGAAAATGTTTCAGTCCAGAAAAAGAGAAGCAATTCAAATGGAAAGGAAAGGCCAATCAAAAATGTTACTGCTAGAGCAAGAGATAACTCTGTGCATGATAGTAGAAGGAAACAACAGATTAGGGAAATTCGTAAACGAATGTTCCGCAACAGGATAATTGGCAATTTGTTAAAAAATATTAAGAAAGGTCAACAGAAAGTGGTTTTTTATAAGAGAAAAAAAAAAGTTGAGAAAGTTATTGATCAGGCATTTGAAATTAAACGTAAGTTATTTATTTTGATAATCAATAGAATTAGGAAGCTAAACAAGGCAATTTATGATTTCAAAAGAAATAGTAGATGGAAGAGAATAGTTAATCGTAGTAATTTTTGTGAAGTTTTTTCTGGAGAATGGATGCATAGTTCAAGCTGTGAGGCATTTTTTAATGAGGAGAGTTATTTCCAGGATAATGATTTGGTGCATGCAGTTGACACCAGTGGTCGTGCTTATGAAGTGAAAGATGGTTGTCCAGTTGAAAAAGAAAAACTTGTGACAACAGAGGCAGAAGAGGTGTTAGGTAATGAGGTTTTAGGAAGACGTGCTAAGGGTCCTGTGTACACCTGGAAATGTAGTAGTATTTGCAGTGTGCGACAGGATTCCATCAATTTGCTTTGTGATTTTGTACGGTCATTTAATAAGAAAAGTTTGAAGCAGAAAATAAGGTTGTTGCAAGAATTAGATCCTTGCAGAGTGAGAGAAGTGACAGGTTTGCATGGTCATTCACTGGCTTGTCTTTCCAGGAGAGTATGCCAGAGTGTTTTTCATCATTTCAGGATGCTAGCAGTGCATCATAATAAAGTGAGGAAATTAGTTAGAATGTTGTATTATGCTAAGAGTCCAGCAATTATGCTTAAAAAATTATGTGCTGCTCTTTTGCATGGTTCTGAAATAGATGTGAAGAATATATGTGAAGAAATTGAGTTTTGTTACTTTGGAAGTAAAGAGGAGAATGTTGAAATTGACCAAGAAGAAGCGGGTAATGTGGAAGATAGTGTACAGGTTTCCAGTACAGATAATTTCCAGAGGGAAATTGCCACGTTTCAGGTCAAATCAAGTGAGAGGCCAAATTTCACTTGTTTGTGTTGTTGACGCACTTATTATAAGAATCAGACTAAGTTAGTGGATTTATATGCAAAAAGTGAAAGGGAAAATAATAGTGAATGGAAGGATTTCGCAACATACTTGATGGTAGAAAATTGTTTTGATTTGGGATTGGATCAACGTGTGTGTACTTATTGTTGTTGCAAATTAAATCAAAACCAGATGCCTGCTAGAGCAGTTCATAATAATCTGGAATTGGTTGAAATTCCTTCTGAATTGAAGGATTTAAATACTTATGAATCTATTTTGATTCAAAGTATCCATCCCTTTCAGGCTATTGTAAGAATGGAGCCAAAGACAGGGAAATTGCCTCCATCAGATTTACTGAGAGGATTAAAGGGAAGAGTTGTTTATTTGCCTCTAGATTTGAAGAAAAACATTAACACAATTGGAGTAGAAAAAGTGGACGAGGAACCTCTGGTTATCTTAGTTAATGGGGTTCCGACAAAGAATAAGAAAATATGGCAAGATTTAGTAGATGTTAGGAAAGTTAAAAAGGCAACATTGTATTTGAAAAAAAATAATAAATACTATAAGAATGTATATGTTGCAGAAGAGGAAGTAAGTGAGGAAGAGGATAGCGATTTGTGTGCTGGTCAAATTGAGAAAGTAGAAACTTCTACTAGTGAAGAAATATATGAACATTATAGTGTTCATCCTTTGCATTCCAAGGAAGTCATGGGGAATGCTATTGAGTTGTTTCAAATGAAACAAGCCAAAGGGAGTCCCATTAGTGTGTGGGAGGAAAGTTTGGAAGCTCGGTGTTTCCCACAGCTTTTTCCAACAGGTCAGGGAGTAAGATATGATGAGCGACCTCATCAAATTCCTGCTTCTGAATACCGGACTTTGCGATTGTATGCAGGAGATGCTAGGTTTCGACAATGCATTCCTTATTTGTTTCATCTCCTGTTTGAAAGCGATCTGTCTGGACTGTCATATGCAGTGAACCACATCTTGAAAAGTGGTATACACATGCAAAACATCTCGGCAAGTGACTTTATGGATAAAGTCAATGTCCAAGACAGTATTTTGGATTCTCACCTGATTAATCTCATGGCGTGTCAGCGTGGTACTAATGAGTACTGGTACCGTCGTCATGGTGATTTAAAATGTATGCTGAGGAACTTAGGTACTCCCACATGGTTCCTCACTCTGAGCTGTGCCGAGTATGGCTGGGAAGACTTACTTGAATTTCTACGAGAGGCAAATGCTAACGTAGAAAACATCGAATTCAAGACACCCGGAGAACTGTGCTCTTTGGATCCAGTCAATGTATGTAGGTACTTCAATCATAGATTTGAAGCTATGATGTCTTTCATCATGAATAAGAAGAATCCACCTCTTGGAGAGGTGTTGAATTTCTTCTGGAGAAAGGAGTACCAAGCTAGAGGTGCTCCTCATATACATATGTTGCTGTGGATCAAGGATGCACCTAAATTTGGAACGGATCCAGAAGACTCAGTGATGAGTTTTATACAACAGTATTCTACGTGTGCTGTTCCAAACGCAAAGGAGAAGAAAAGCCTAAGAGAAAAAGTTCTGCGTTTCCAAAGCCATCGATGTGGAAAGTACTGTCGTCGTAAATTCCGAAACAAGGACAAGTTCTACACCAAATGTCGTTTCGGCTTTCCACGACCGGTGATTTCTAAAGGAAGAGTAAACAGTTTGATGTTTTCGCTGCGACATAATGTGATGAAGACATCACCTAAAAACACATACAATTTGAAGAGGAACGAAGACTCCAAGTACATCAACGACTACAACCCGGTGATTTTGTCCATGTGGAATGCTAACATGGATATACAGTTTGTGGCTGATAACTGTATGGCTGTGGCTCGGTATGTGACGTCTTACATCACCAAAAAAGAGAAGACAGAATTGAAGGATATGTGGGAGGACATTTCCCATGAAAAGAGCCTCAGCAAGAAGTTGTACAGTTTCAGTCTGAAGATGTTGTTGCATCGAGAAATCGGAGCGTACGAATGTTCTGACCGGTTGTCTTCAGCAAGTCTCTATGCCAAGTCCAGGAGTATCATTTGGGCGAGTCTTGGTCTTGCTGCAACGCGTAATCGAGTTCTCAAACCTGTGCGGGAAATTTAGTATTTGGCGGAAAAGGAGCCAAACAGTACCGACATTTTGAAGACCAACATGTTGGATACATATTATCCAAATCGAAGCATTCACCTCGAGAATGTTTGTCTGTATGAGGTTCTTCAAAATTACATATTCAAGAGGAACATCAAAGAAGATACTGAGAAAGGAGTGTATGCTGTAATAGGAAGTGAGGGATGTCTGGTCAAGCAAAGAAAATGCCACTTGGTAAACCATCGGAAATTGAGTGGCGAATCTCCTGAAAAAAAGGAGTTTTTCTATTTAGCACTTTTGCAACTTTTCAAGCCTTGGCGTGCAGAAGAGGAACTGCTTGGAGATTTTCTCTGTTACGAAGACTCTTTCAATGCCGCCAAGGAGACCATAGAATGTCCTGCTTTTCCCAAATATGTACAAATGTTGAATGCGGAAATTGAGCAGGAAGCAATGATTGCAGCCGAGATTGCCAGAGACCATTCTCAGGACAGTCAGAGTTCTGCTTCATTGAGTCAGGATCCACTAGGAGGACCTGTTATCGAAAATGAAGCTGCCACTGCTATGAATGAAGTGGAAAGAGCCACGGCACATGCTCAGGAGGATGCGGTTAACTTAGAAGAGTTGGAAAGACAACTCAACGTTGAGCAGAGGAAAATATATGATGAAGTTACCATGCAAATTGATCATGGATTAAGTCATGACAAGAAAGAGTGCTCATGTACGTCGTTGAAGCCTGTCCGACTGTACGTGAGTGGAGAAGCGGGAACTGGAAAAAGTTTCCTCATTAAAGCAATTTCATGCTATTTGCAGGAAAGGACAGAGTCATCGCTGTCTTGTGTTGTCACCGCTCCAACTGGACTGGCAGCACATAACCTTAAAGGGATTACTTTACATCGTTTACTGATGCTGCCAGTGGAGCATGACAACAAATTACAATATCACAAGCTATCTGGAGATGCTTGTTTTGAAGTTTCAAGAATCTTGAGGAAAATGAAACTTCTTATCATTGACGAAGTAAGCATGGTTTCCAATGTCATGCTTGCCTTTGTGCATTTGAGAATGCAAGAAGTTCTCAAAACAGAGTATGATGTGTTATTTGGTGGCAAACACATCATTGTTTTCGGAGATCTTCTGCAGCTGACACCAGTGAAAGGGCAACCTGTGTTCAAAATGCTCACGCATGAAGATACCAGGAAGTGCCTAGGCAGCATTGGCAACGTCAATATATGGTTAAACTTCAATTATGCTGAACTGCATGAAAATATGTGTCAGGCGAAGGATGAAGTTTACAAGACTATTCTACAAGATGTTAGAATTGGAAAAGTGACCGAGCATGGGAAAGAAGCTTTACATGCACGATTACTGTCAAATTTATATCCAGAACAAGATGTTGTGCCTGAGAATATTTTTCAGAAAATTACTGAGAAGAAATCTGGAATATGTTTGATGCCAACTCTTGCAGAATGTGCCAAATTCAACAACAAAATGTTGCATTTAGAAAAGCAAGAGATTGTGAAACTGGAAGCTATTGACAGAGTAGAGCATATGGGATCAACAATTATTTTGTCTGAGAATCTGAAAACAAAATTGGATTCATTAGAGAAGAGTATATCTAAAACTGCAGGTTTTGAAAACACTTTGAATGTGTGCTTGAACTGCCGTATAATTTTAAGAAGGAATTTACATGTTGAAAGAGGTCTGGTAAATGGATCAATGGGTAATGTTGTTGATTTTGTAAAATACAGAAATAGAGATGGAATTGAATTTTTAAAAATTAAATTTGATGGCATTGAGGAAGTACAGCTAATTGGTCGTTGTTCTGCTAGATTTTTGCTTGTAAAAGACTTATATGTTCGCCGTAAGCAGTTTCCTGTTTGCTTGGCATATGCGGTGACAATCCATAAATCTCAAGGTTTAAGTGTAGACAGTGCATTGGTGAATATTGGCAGTTCTGTGTTCAAGGAGGGTATGGCATATGTGGCATTGTCACGAGTTAGAACTTTATCGGGATTGTACTTGATTGAGTGTGATGTCACAAGCATTTGTGCGGATCTAGATTGTGTTAAGGAATACAATAGGTTAAGAAGAGAATATGCGCCACATTGGCCTCAATATCCTTTGTTTGAGAAACGTGTGGTAGGCCGGAAACGAAGAAATGTGACCAATACTGGGGAGGTTGTAGCAAAAAGACGAAAAGTCGATGAACCTAAAATTATAAGCAGAAACAAAAAGGATTCTGTTGAAGATGTTGTTGGTTTTCAATTTGAAAACAGTTCTGGTGTCAACTGCTATGCTAATGTAGTGGTTAATGTTTTGTTTTCTCTAGAAAATGTAAAAGAAGAGATTGTGGTCAATTCTTTTTTTTTTTTTTTTTTTTTTTTTTTTTTTTTTTTTTTTTTTTTTTTTTTTTTTTAAGTTTGAAGTTTATTGAAATATAAAGAAACAAAGACAGAAAATGAAGAAACAATCAAAGGTTATGAGAAAATGAGAGTAATCCTACATATGAACGCAGTACATTTTGGAAACTGAAGCATAAAATATGAATAAATAAGCAATGAGAATGAGGAACATAGGAGGGTGAGGAGACATCTTTAAAAATATGAAAATAGATTAAAAATATGATAAAACATTTGCTGTAAATAACAATATGATAATCGAATAAATTAAGGTAATGCATTTATGGAGGTTTACAAACTTCAACCGTACGTATTGGAAGTGGAGGAGGAGGTTTAGCAACTGAGGATAGATAGTCAGTGAGGGGAAGCCATAAGAGATCACGTTTGATTGCTAAGGAGATAGGAGAGACAAAATTAGTGTCAAGTCGGTGATTAAAGCACACTGCATTCCACCATGCAGTAAAAGAAACATCCCTAGCTTGTTTCCAATGCGATGTAATATGGTGGAAAGCAATGGCTATGCATAAGTCAAGTAATTTGTGGTTGGAGTTGGACTCAACAAAGGTGGGGGATAGGGAACCTAAGAAAATGTGTGAAATGGAGAATGAAACCGTAAATTTAAAAATTTTTTGTAGCTGGGACCAAACTAAGTGCCAGAAACGTAATATAGGGGGACATTCAAATAGCATGTGTTTCAAATCAGCTGAAATGGACGTGCAGGACCAACAAGTAGATGGAGTGTCTGGGGAAAAGGAAGACAGGAGCAACGGGGTGAATAATAAACGATTATAAATAAAGAATAAGGTTTGTGTGGTATTTGCAGCCCTGGATGTACTGTGAATCTTGGACCAAATTTTGTCCCATAAAATGGTGGACCACGTGTGAGAGAAATCTTCTTCCCAAGCCAACTCAACCTTAGATTTTGAACGATCAACAGAGGATTGTAGAGATTTATAAATAAATGATGCAGAAAGAGATTGATCAATAGCATTAGAAATCGATAGATAAGTGGTAGGGATAGAGTTAGAGGTTGGGAGAGAAGAAAGATATTGAGTAAGGGATGGGAGTATCGATAAATATTGTTTACGGGATGAGGCAGGTAACGAGAATTGAGTTTGAAGATCTTGGAAAGAAAGAGGCTGATTATCTGAGAGAAGTTGTGAGATCCATTTTAGACCAAGGGAATGCCAGGATTTCCAATATAAGGAACGGTTGCGAATTTTGAGGAATTTATTATGCCAGATAGGTTGAGCGTGGGTGGAGGAGGCAGATGGGTAGGTGGATACTAAGTATGGACGAAGAAGAGAGCAAGAGTGAGAAATGATGGGGGAACATAAGGATGACACCTTAGAGGTAAAGGATAGGACTTCTCGAAAATCGTAAGGATGCAGAAGAGAAGATTCTAATGTGAGCCAAAGGGGAGGAATGCGAGGAAGATCTGAAGAGAGCCATCTCATAGATTGTTTTAATGAAAATGCGTTATGATATGACTTAAAGTGGGGGAACTTGACACCACCAAGGGATTTGTCTTTTTTCAGGGAAGAGAGTGCAATCCGAGATTTTTTGCCTTTCCATAAAAATTTTAATAGAAGGGAGTCTATCGATTTGAAGTAATGATCTGGAATACGGATGGGAATCATGGAAACAGAATAGAGGACTAGGGGTGCTAACATCATTTTGATGGAATCTAGCCGGCCCCACCAAGAAAGGAACAGAGGATTCCAACGTGTTATTGATGTATTGATTTTGTGAGAAAGAGATTCGAAATTAAATTTAATGGTGTCTGGAATACGGGGGGCAAACCAGATACCCAAGTATTTAATCTTTGTGGGTTGCCATGAAAAACCAGAAGAATCAAAGAGATGTTTTTGGCAAAGGGGGTTTAAAGGCAAAATTTCACATTTATCAATGTTAAGACGATATCCTGATACTGTAGAGAAAGAAGAAACTTGGCCAAGGAAGGAAGGTAGAGTTGTTTGAGGATTTGAGCAGTAAAATAAAATGTCGTCAGCGTATACAGACAGTTTAGCTTGTTGTTGAGTACCATATTGGAAACCAGTAATCGTGTCATCAAGTCTAATCTTAGTTAGAAAGGGTTCTAGGGCTATAATAAATAATAAAGGAGACAGTGGACATCCTTGACGAACCCCTCTTTGGAGAGGAAAGTAATCGGAAATCATACCATTTGCGAAGATTGAAGCATGGGGGCTGGAGTATAGTAGAGAAATTAGAGAAATAAATTTAGGGGGGAAGCCAAACCAATGGAGAGCTTGGAACATAAAGTCCCATCCAATTCTATCGAATGCTTTTTCAGCGTCAAGGGAGATAGCCGCAAGGGGGGAGGAAAGGGATGGAGCTTTACTCAGGATATTAAAAAAGACACGAGAATTATCTGATGATAGGCGACCCTTGACGAAGCCGGATTGTTCAGGACCTATAAGATCAGGTAATAAGGGGTCAAGTCGGAGAGCCATAATCTTGGCGAAAATTTTATAATCAGTGTTTACTAGTGATATGGGGCGGTAATTCTTACAAAGGGTATGATCTTTATCTGGTTTAGGTATTAAACAAATCAATGCTTCTTGGAAAGTTCCTTGAGAGGATCCGGAGGCCGCAAAGGATTGGAATAGGGAATGCAATTTTGGGAGAAGAAGAGAGGAGAAATGGTTATAAAATTCAATGGTAAAACCATCGGGCCCTGGGGCTTTACCTCGACGGAGAATAGAAATTGCATGAGAAATTTCCGATTTGGTGATGTCCAGGTCCAATGAGTGAAAGTCAAGATGGGAAGATTCTGGAGGAGGGATGTTTTGAAAATACGAAGTAAGATCTTGAGGGTCAGGAATAGATTCTGGGGTATATAGATTCTGGTAAAAGGAAACAAATTGAGCAAGTATGTCTTTATCTTTGAAGAAAGATACTCCATTTGGGTTTTGCAAGGATTCAATTTTTGTACGTTCTTTACGTATTTTAAGGTAGTTAGCTAGAAGTTTGCCCATCTTGTTTTGTCCGCCGTAGTAGCGGGAATTGCATTTTAGAAGAGAGTTAGAGGCGGCGTTGGTGGTGAATTTATTGAATTCAAATTTGGCTGCGATTAATTCACGTAAAGAAGCTTCAGAGTTTGAGTTATAGTATGCATACTCCAATTTCTTAATTTTATCCAAGAGTTGAGTTGACTTAGAGATTGATTGTTTTTTCTTTTGGGAAACGAAATTAATAATAAAACCTCGTGCAGCTGCTTTGTACGAGTCCCAAATCATGACAAAGGGGGAATCAGGAAGATGGTTATGTGTAAAAAATTCAGTGGAAAATTGTTTAAATTGGGTGCAAAACTTAGAATCAAGAAGTAGGGAATTATTAAATCTCCAACGGCCTGAATGAGGGGAGTAGGGAAGAAGATCAATGTCTACAAAAACGGGGGCATGGTCGGAAATTAGGATGGAGCCTATATCTGAATGAAGGGCGAGTTGGGCCAGTGGTTTGCTAAGAAAAAGATAATCAATACGCGATTGGGAGTGATGTGTGGGGGAATAAAAAGAATATTCTCTGAGGTCAGGGTTACAAAGCCTCCAAATGTCAACTAATGCATTATTCTGTATAGATGAGATAAACTGGGTGTGCATCTTGGAAGGAACAAATTTAACTTTTGAATTTCTATCAATAAAGGGGTCAAAAACTTGGTTACAGTCACCACCAAGAATAACGTATTGGTCATTGAGGGTAACAAGTTTGTCCGAAATAGCAGGCCAGAACATTTTATCAACACCAGTTGGGGCATAAACATTGAAAATAACTAGAGGTATTTTATCTATAAGAAGATTAACAATTACCCAACGACCATCATCGTCACACTCTTGAGATACAATTGAAACATTTAACTTTTTGTGACAGAGTATAACAGTACCATTTTTCTTACCTACAGCAGGTGAATAGAGAACATGACCCACCCAACATCTTTTAAGTTTAGTAGCCTCTGAATCTGTGAGGTGGGACTCTTGAAGAAGGGCTACATCTGTTTTAAGTCTGGTTAAATGCGTTAAAACTCGTTGACGTTTAATGGGGTTATTTAACCCCTTAACATTCCAGGTGACTACGCGGAATGTAGATTAGCATGAGAATGATATAAAGGAAAAGATAAGGTAGGATAAAAAGGTAGATGAGAAGTGTTGAGGAAAATAGTAAGATTACAAGAACAGATGTACGAGAGAGATAGAGAGAAAAGGTGAGAGTAAGAAAAATATGAGAGATAGAAAAGAGTATAAAAGAAGAGAAGAGAGCAAGGCAAGAGAAGAGACATTACAACAAATACAAATGAGAACTGGGGTGTGACGACGCCAGAAGAGGACGACATCAACAACAGAAACTCACGTCATCGAACACCGGAGGAACCAGCTTAGGATCAATTGAAGGAAGCAGAAAACTACACCGGGATGGGGAACAAAAGGAGAAAATCTGTGATGAGACAAAAAATGGAGGAGAGACGTTAGGAATACATAAGCACGCTAACTGTAGGGACTACGCAACATTATAACATAATAAACAAGGAAAATATGTGAACAATAGGATATGGGAAGTCGATACTAGGCACAGTAGGGAAATAAAAGGATAAATACTCAATCAATCAAGAAGACTCATGAATTATTAAACTGGTCTGGCAGTGTCCATGTTGATGGTTTCATGATGACGAAGGAATTCTTCAAGGACTTGTGGATCTTCAAAAGTCGTCGTCTTTTCTTTATACGTAACCTTGAAGAGGCAAGGATGTAGGAGACCGAATCTGGCACCAAGGTCGCGCAGTCGTGGTCGCAGATCAAGAAATTGTTTCCTTCGGTCAGCTGTCACTTTGGCTACATCTTGAGATAAATACAGACGATGACCTTCCCAAATAATCTGTTTCTTTGCCTTGGCTGCCGAAAGAACTTGAAGTAAATCGGTATATTGTAGGAAGAGCATGATGACTCCACGTGGTTTGGAGGAAACTCTCGGACCCAGTCTATGTGCACGTTGAATATTAAGAGTGACAGAAGATGGAAGGTCTAGAATTTTCGGTAAAAAGGTTTGGAAGAAGGAGGTTGGATTAGACCCTTCGGTGAGCTCTGGAAGATTGTAAAGGCGTAGGTTATTGCGACGATTTCTATTTTCCAACTCTTCTGTCTGTCGCCTTAAGAGAGAGACATCCTTCTCCAAAGTAGAAATTCTAGAACAAGAAGATTGAAGAGCCTCCGTTGATTGTTCCACTAACAGGACTCTGGATTCGAGAGTGGACCATTTATCGTGAAGAAATTGCAATGTTTTGGTTGTTTCAGCCATAAAGGGTTTAAGAGCTCGGAGTTCTTCCAGAATGAGATCCATGGATGCGGAAGATGGGTCAGAACCTGGAGATGGAGGATCTTTCTTGTGACGCTTCGTGGAGCCAGGTTGTGGAAGTTTACTGGTGACAGTAGCCTTAGGTATTGCCCCACGAGTGATATCCGTTTTAGAAGGAATAGTGTCCTCCATGACGGGTGACGCTGAGTCAGAGTCAGAGGAAAGAGGCAATTTGGTTTTGGAAGCCGTGGGCTTGAGAGTGCGCAGTTTCCCCATAAATGATATGGGAAATAAATAATAATGTGCCTGTGGATTGCGTAGAAATAGGTTATGTGAAGACGGCGCTCTTAAACTGAGAAAATAGCAGTGTTTGGAAGGTAGAGCTCAAAGACAGTGATGTCAGGGCCGTGTACACATGTGAAGAAAAATGCGTCACACAAGGACATCAATAAAATAACACAGCTGGAATTACACTGCATATGGTGCATAATACAGGGGAAACCGTTTGCATCATGTAGAAGAGTTGATAGAAATTATTGGGGGTAGCCAGAAACAAACGGTGTCCTGTTTAATGACTGTCATTGAAGAGCGGCGTCCAAATGAGGAAAAAAGCTCGAAAATAGCATTAGTGTGGAGAAATCCTGAAGAAAAGAATGTATCAAAGGCTGAAAAGCGCCAACATGAAGAATTAGCCACTGAGGAGCAGGAACAGCATAAATTTCATCATTGCTGTTTTGAGCGCGGTTCACCTGTAGAGCGTCGCACTTTGGCGCTGGTTTTCCGCTGACAGAATCAAAGACGTGGCAGAGTCGATAGAAAATGGCGGCCGCTGGGAAGCGCGCCGCGTTATTCACGCAGAAATTGCATTTAAGCGGAGCAGAGGGTCGCAGGCGGTATCAGTCTGCTCACCTCATGCTCCGACGTGTGGAAATGCAGTCGGCGTCCAGAATGGTGCAGCAGGAGAGGAGAGAGCCGCTGGTGTCGGCGCTCGACGTCCGGAGCTCCGCAGTTAAGCCGCCATCTTGTGCGGCGCTCAAGCCACGCCCCCCGATTGTGGTCAATTCTGATCAAAGATTTTGCAGTTTGTTAAATTCTGTGTTAGAGAAATGTAGCACTGATAGAACAAACATAGAAAGTGTGTCTGAAATTCGAAATCTGTTAGACAGATGTTCAGGCCAAACACAATTCTCTCAAAATATTCAGCAAGATTGTCAGGAGTTTTTAATGTATATGCTTGATGTATTGCATGCTGAAGGTGTAGATGTAGATCAGCTGTTTGGGCTTTCTTATCAATGGCAGCATGACTGCGAGAACTGTATGGTATCAAGTACTACTAGTGTAGACTCAGAAAGATTTATATATTTAACTTTGCCAGACAGTAAATCAGTCTCCTTTAATAAGCTAGTAAAAGCAGCTGATCACAACATGGAGTGTAGCCAATGTAAATCTGAAATGATGTCCACATTATTTATACGAACATATGGCCAGTATGTCATTTTAATGTTCCAACGATGTAGGCCTGATGGAACAAAATTGACAACTTTAATTACAAATTTTGTGGCTTTGCAGTTGTCAATATCAGGAAGGACTTTTGTAACTGCAGCAATTATATATCATGACGGTCCTTCAATAACATCAGGACATTACACAGCTTATTTAAAGTCTAGAAATGGCTGGTCATTTTGCAATGATTCTGTTTTAATTTTCAAAAAGAAAATTGCCGTATGACCTTAAAAACTCTTACCTGGTGTTTTTAAAACCAACATTTTAGGGAAAGAATCTCGGGATGTGCTCTGTGGAATTTCAAGATGTTCTAATGGCTCCTACACGATTTGGCCTTGAGGATAAGTGTAGTTCAGAGACATAACTTCTAACCATAAGACTGGACGTCATGGAGAAATAAGTGCACTTTGAATGAGTTCAGAAAAACTATTTCTTTTTATAAGCTAATTGAAGCAGCCAATCAAAACATAGAGTAGAGGGAATGTAAGTCTGCAATGCTGTCTACTGTTTTACATTGCTTTGTGATTAAAAGTGATGTAGAGAATTAAATAATTGTAGTAGTCATAGAGGTAGTGTAAGTCTGCTTCATAGTAAGCAGTATCAGTGTCATAGGAAATGTAGAACATGACTGAGCAAGAAGGGGAAGATATTACTATTCCAGGATTGTGAAAATGATCTTCAACATTTTAATTCTGAAAGTTGCAGAAATGCCAAATGACGGGATTGGCTTACAAGAAATCCAAGAGTTATAAATGGCTATGACAAGATTTGGCCTTGTGGAAACTTGTGGTAGAGAGCAAGAAGTCATTTATTGCATGTAACATGTTTTTAAAAACGATGGAGGTTTTCTTTCAGAAAGTGGCGGGCTGAAAGTAATAACAGCACAACAGAGTGTAAGCTGTTCATAGGACATCCTTTGACGTCATGGAAAGTAAGTTAGCTTTAAGGAGTTCTGAATTCTGATTTGTTATGTTGTATGGGTTTTTTAAACACAATCATTTTGATTGTGTTTTTTTTCCCCGCTGTTATATGATGAATACCTTCAAGTCACTGTTTTTAGTGAATTTTGATACATTCTGAGAACAGCAAAAATAAACCATTTAACATGTATAATTAATTCTGTACTGTTTGCATTTATGATGTATATGTAGAACTGTGTAGGAGGCATGGAGAAGGTGAGGCTTCTGTAAGTGTCAAAGTTGTTGCATGCAGTGCTGCACTTCTGCGTACTCTTTCATATGCTGGACTACATCTGCACAATGAGATACCTAAGCAAAGGAAACACAAGTGATGTGATTGTGAAATGAGCAAAAGAAATTGCACGTATTTCAATTACATCACCTGTGTTTGATATCATTACGAATCACATTGTGCAGATCAAGTTTAGGTCTGTCCAGGGAAACAGAGGAGGTTTGGCCTTTGTTCAAGAGTGCAGTGGACATGACTCACTTCATTGGTAGGCCTGCAAATGTATTATCTTCTCTGTACTCTTCAACAACTCTAAATTTCATCTGCAACCCTGAGTAGGCCTCACCTCAAACAAACCTCTGGATAGGACACATCATATTGGCATCCTGAAGCAATCATTTAAAATTTTAGTGTCTTGCGACACTTTTCTGAGACAACAGCAATGCAAAAGATTGCACCATGTTTTAAGATAGGCCTCACTTCATCTGCAACAAGATACTGTTAGTTTAAAATGTATATCTTTAGGACTGTGTAGGGGGCCTGGAGAAGCAGAAGCTTCTGTAAGTGTCAAAGTTGTTGAAAAACTGTTTGTCCTTCAATCTTTTCCCTTGTCTTTTGTAATTTTTAAATACATGTTTTAATATTTTTCAAATGTTTGTTCTCTCTTTCACAGATTGAAAGTATAAAAACAATAAGTGAGTAATTTAACGACAATTATAAGGTAAATGTTTTGTACTCTTTTCATTACATTTCTATCACATTTAACTTCTATTAGTTCCACTGCTTCATTTCTTTAACCCTCAGTTTCCTGCCTTTGCTACTTCCCTCATTCCTTTCTCTATTACCTACTTACTCAACTCCTTCAACTCTTTTTCTCAGTCCCTCTCTTCTCATAGTTCTTCACTCTTGTTCACTCACTCCGTCTCTATTACTCTTAGTGTCTTTGACTGATCACTCTATCACTACTTGTTCATAATGCTTTCTCTGTGTAGTTGAAGCACACTAAGGGGCATATTATGAACACAGCCAATAAAATTAATGCTGTTTTTATTGGCAGAAAACTGGTGCAAAAGTGGTTTTAGCGGCAGTTTCCTGCCGCAAAAGCGGCTTTAGCGACACATTTCTGCCGATAAAAGCTGCAAAACTTTTATTGCCTATGTTGATGATATGGCTCTATGTTACTTACATTTCTTTGCTGTTTCAATTAATCTTTTTCTGTTATTTTTTGTTTTCTGTTTTCTATTTTTTCTCTCTGTTATTCCCCATGTTTTAATCTTATTTTGAACATTCACTCACATTCTCCAAGAAACTCTTCTTTGTTATTGTTCTACTCTCTTTTTTTTTCTTTCACTTCCTTATCTATTTTGTTTTTCACAATTATACCCTCTTCCGTCTTTTCTTCGGTAAATAGATCTATTAAACAGTATCTCTTCTTTACTCCCTATAGCTGTCTTTCTTTTAACATCACTCTCCGTTAACTTTCCTTATACTTACTCTTTTTTTTTTTTTTTGTGTTAGCTCCCGGTCCGCGTACCGGGAAGCTAACCGGGAAGCGAACCAAAAGAAATAGAGCTTGCCAGAGTGCTAAACATTCTAGCAATTTTTTTTGAAAGGGGAGGTAGTTCTGAAAAGAACTTTTTTTTTATGTTTTTGTTGTTTTATATATTTTTTTTTTAGTAGATGTTAGGAAAGTTAAAAAGGCAACATTGTATTTGAAAAAAAATAATAAATACTATAAGAATGTATATGTTGCAGAAGAGGAAGTAAGTGAGGAAGAGGATAGCGATTTGTGTGCTGGTCAAATTGAGAAAGTAGAAACTTCTACTAGTGAAGAAATATATGAACATTATAGTGTTCATCCTTTGCATTCCAAGGAAGTCATGGGGAATGCTATTGAGTTGTTTCAAATGAAACAAGCCAAAGGGAGTCCCATTAGTGTTTGGGAGGAAAGTTTGGAAGCTCGGTGTTTCCCACAGCTTTTTCCAACAGGTCAGGGAGGAAGATATGATGAGCGACCTCATCAAATTCCTGCTTCTGAATACCGGACTTTGCGATTGTATGCAGGAGATGCTAGGTTTCGACAATGCATTCCTTATTTGTTTCATCTCCTGTTTGAAAGCGATCTGTCTGGACTGTCATATGCAGTGAACCACATCTTGAAAAGTGGTATACACATGCAAAACATCTCGGCAAGTGACTTTATGGATAAAGTCAATGTCCAAGACAGTATTTTGGATTCTCACCTGATTAATCTCATGGCGTGTCAGCGTGGTACTAATGAGTACTGGTACCGTCGTCATGGTGATTTAAAATGTATGCTGAGGAACTTAGGTACTCCCACATGGTTCCTCACTCTGAGCTGTGCCGAGTATGGCTGGGAAGACTTACTTGAATTTCTACGAGAGGCAAATGCTAACGTAGAAAACATCGAATTCAAGACACCCGGAGAACTGTGCTCTTTGGATCCAGTCAATGTATGTAGGTACTTCAATCATAGATTTGAAGCTATGATGTCTTTCATCATGAATAAGAAGAATCCACCTCTTGGAGAGGTGTTGGATTTCTTCTGGAGAAAGGAGTACCAAGCTAGAGGTGCTCCTCATATACATATGTTGCTGTGGATCAAGGATGCACCTAAATTTGGAACGGATCCAGAAGACTCAGTGATGAGTTTTATACAACAGTATTCTACGTGTGCTGTTCCAAACGCAAAGGAGAAGAAAAGCCTAAGAGAAAAAGTTCTGCGTTTCCAAAGCCATCGATGTGGAAAGTACTGTCGTCGTAAATTCCGAAACAAGGACAAGTTCTACACCAAATGTCGTTTCGGCTTTCCACGACCGGTGATTTCTAAAGGAAGAGTAAACAGTTTGATGTCTTCGCTGCGACATAATGTGATGAAGAAATCACCTAAAAACACATACAATTTGAAGAGGAACGAAGACTCCAAGTACATCAACGACTACAACCCGGTGATTTTGTCCATGTGGAATGCTAACATGGATATACAGTTTGTGGCTGATAACTGTATGGCTGTGGCTCGGTATGTGACGTCTTACATCACCAAAAAAGAGAAGACAGAATTGAAGGATATGTGGGAGGACATTTCCCATGAAAAGAGCCTCAGCAAGAAGTTGTACAGTTTCAGTCTGAAGATGTTGTTGCATCGAGAAATCGGAGCGTACGAATGTTCTGACTGGTTGTCTTCAGCAAGTCTCTATGCCAAGTCCAGGAGTATCATTTGGGCGAGCCTTGGTCTTGCTGCAACGCGTAATCGAGTTCTCAAACCTGTGCGGGAAATTGAGTATTTGGCGGAAAAGGAGCCAAACAGTACCGACATTTTGAAGACCAACATGTTGGATACATATTATCCAAATCGAAGCATTCACCTCGAGAATGTTTGTCTGTATGAGGTTCTTCAAAATTACATATTCAAGAGGAACATCAAAGAAGATACTGAGAAAGGAGTGTATGCTGTAATAGGAAGTGAGGGATGTCTGGTCAAGCAAAGAAAATGCCACTTGGTAAACCATCGGAAATTGAGTGGCGAATCTCCTGAAAAAAAGGAGTTTTTCTATTTAGCACTTTTGCAACTTTTCAAGCCTTGGCGTGCAGAAGAGGAACTGCTTGGAGATTTTCTCTGTTACGAAGACTCTTTCAATGCCGCCAAGGAGACCATAGAATGTCCTGCTTTTCCCAAATATGTACAAATGTTGAATGCGGAAATTGAGCAGGAAGCAATGATTGTAGCCGAGATTGCCAGAGACCATTCTCAGGACAGTCAGAGTTCTGCTTCATTGAGTCAGGATCCACTAGGAGGACCTGTTATCGAAAATGAAGCTGCCACTGCTATGAATGAAGTGGAAAGAGCCACGGCACATGCTCAGGAGGATGCGGTTAACTTAGAAGAGTTGGAAAGACAACTCAACGTTGAGCAGAGGAAAATATATGACGAAGTTACCATGCAAATTGATCATGGATTAAGTCATGACAAGAAAGAGTGCTCATGTACGTCGTTGAAGCCTGTCCGACTGTACGTAAGTGGAGAAGCGGGAACTGGAAAAAGTTTCCTCATTAAAGCAATTTCATGCTATTTGCAGGAAAGGACAGAGTCATCGCTGTCTTGTGTTGTCACCGCTCCAACTGGACTGGCAGCACATAACATTAAAGGGATTACTTTACATCGTTTACTGATGCTGCCAGTGGAGCATGACAACAAATTACAATATCACAAGCTATCTGGAGATGCTTGTTTTGAAGTTTCAAGAATCTTGAGGAAAATGAAACTTCTTATCATTGACGAAGTAAGCATGGTTTCCAATGTCATGCTTGCCTTTGTGCATTTGAGAATGCAAGAAGTTCTCAAAACAGAGTATGATGTGTTATTTGGTGGCAAACACATCATTGTTTTCGGAGATCTTCTGCAGCTGACACCAGTGAAAGGGCAACCTGTGTTCAAAATGCTCACGCATGAAGATACCAGGAAGTGCCTAGGCAGCATTGGCAACGTCAATATATGGTTAAACTTCAATTATGCTGAACTGCATGAAAATATGCGTCAGGCGAAGGATGAAGTTTACAAGACTATTCTACAAGATGTTAGAATTGGAAAAGTGACCGAGCATGGGAAAGAAGCTTTACATGCACGATTACTGTCAAATTTATATCCAGAACAAGATGTTGTGCCTGAGAATATTTTTCAGAAAATTACTGAGAAGAAATCTGGAATATGTTTGATGCCAACTCTTGCAGAATGTGCCAAATTCAACAACAAAATGTTGCATTTAGAAAAGCAAGAGATTGTGAAACTGGAAGCTATTGACAGAGTAGAGCATATGGGATCAACAATTATTTTGTCTGAGAATCTGAAAACAAAATTGGATTCATTAGAGAAGAGTATATCTAAAACTGCAGGTTTTGAAAAGACTTTGAATGTGTGCTTGAACTGCCGTATAATTTTAAGAAGGAATTTACATGTTGAAAGAGGTCTGGTAAATGGATCAATGGGTAATGTTGTTGATTTTGTAAAATACAGAAATAGAGATGGAATTGAATTTTTAAAAATTAAATTTGATGGCATTGAGGAAGTACAGCTAATTGGTCGTTGTTCTGCTAGATTTTTGCTTGTAAAAGACTTATATGTTCGCCGTAAGCAGTTTCCTGTTTGCTTGGCATATGTGGTGACAATCCATAAATCGCAAGGTTTAAGTGTAGACAGTGCATTGGTGAATATTGGCAGTTCTGTGTTCAAGGAGGGTATGGCATATGTGGCATTGTCACGAGTTAGAACTTTATCGGGATTGTACTTGATTGAGTGTGATGTCACAAGCATTTGTGCGGATCTAGATTGTGTTAAGGAATACAATAGGTTAAGAAGAGAGTATGCGCCACATTGGCCTCAATATCCTTTGTTTGAGAAACGTGTGGTAGGCCGGAAACGAAGAAATGTGACCAATACTGGGGAGGTTGTAGCAAAAAGATGAAAAGTCGATGAACCTGAAATTATAAGCAGAAACAAAAAGGATTCTGTTGAAGATGTTGTTGGTTTTCAATTTGAAAACAGTTCTGGTGTCAACTGCTATGCTAATGTAGTGGTTAATGTTTTGTTTTCTCTAGAAAATGTAAAAGAAGAGATTGTGGTCAATTCTGATCAAAGATTTTGCAGTTTGTTAAATTCTGTGTTAGAGAAATGTAGCACTGATAGAACAAACATAGAAAGTGTGTCTGAAATTCGAAATCTGTTAGACAGATGTTCAGGCCAAACACAATTCTCTCAAAATATTCAGCAAGATTGTCAGGAGTTTTTAATGTATATGCTTGATGTATTGCATGCTGAAGGTGTAGATGTAGATCAGCTGTTTGGGCTTTCTTATCAATGGCAGCATGACTGCGAGAACTGTATGGTATCAAGTACTACTAGTGTAGACTCAGAAAGATTTATATATTTAACTTTGCCAGACAGTAAATCAGTCTCCTTTAATAAGCTAGTAAAAGCAGCTGATCACAACATGGAGTGTAGCCAATGTAAATCTGAAATGATGTCCACATTATTTATACGAACATATGGCCAGTATGTCATTTTAATGTTCCAACGATGTAGGCCTGATGGAACAAAATTGACAACTTTAATTACAAATTTTGTGGCTTCGCAGTTGTCAATATCAGGAAGGACTTTTGTAACTGCAGCAATTATATATCATGACGGTCCTTCAATAACATCAGGACATTACACAGCTTATTTAAAGTCTAGAAATGGCTGGTCATTTTGCAATGATTCTGTTTTAATTTTCAAAAAAAAATTGCCGTATGACCTTAAAAACTCTTACCTGGTGTTTTTAAAACCAACATTTTAGGGAAAGAATCTCGGGATGTGCTCTGTGGAATTTCAAGATGTTCTAATGGCTCCTACACGATTTGGCCTTGAGGATAAGTGTAGTTCAGAGACATAACTTCTAACCATAAGACTGGACGTCATGGAGAAATAAGTGCACTTTGAATGAGTTCAGAAAAACTATTTCTTTTTATAAGCTAATTGAAGCAGCCAATCAAAACATAGAGTAGAGGGAATGTAAGTCTGCAATGCTGTCTACTGTTTTACATTGCTTTGTGATTAAAAGTGATGTAGAGAATTAAATAATTGTAGTAGTCATAGAGGTAGTGTAAGTCTGCTTCATAGTAAGCAGTATCAGTGTCATAGGAAATGTAGAACATGACTGAGCAAGAAGGGGAAGATATTACTATTCCAGGATTGTGAAAATTATCTTCAACATTTTAATTCTGAAAGTTGCAGAAATGCCAAATGACGGGATTGGCTTACAAGAAATCCAAGAGTTATAAATGGCTATGACAAGATTTGGCCTTGTGGAAACTTGTGGTAGAGAGCAAGAAGTCATTTATTGCATGTAACATGTTTTTAAAAACGATGGAGGTTTTCTTTCAGAAAGTGGCGGGCTGAAAGTAATAACAGCACAACAGAGTGTAAGCTGTTCATAGGACATCCTTTGACGTCATGGAAAGTAAGTTAACTTTAAGGAGTTCTGAATTCTGATTTGTTATGTTGTATGGGTTTTTTAAACACAATCATTTTGATTGTGTTTTTTTTTCCCCGCTGTTATATGATGAATACCTTCAAGTCACTGTTTTTAGTGAATTTTGATACATTCTGAGAACAGCAAAAATAAACCATTTAACATGTATAATTAATTCTGTACTGTTTGCATTTATGATGTATATGTAGAACTGTGTAGGAGGCATGGAGAAGGTGAGGCTTCTGTAAGTGTCAAAGTTGTTGCATGCAGTGCTGCACTTCTGCGTACTCTTTCATATGCTGGACTACATCTGCACAATGAGATACCTAAGCAAAGGAAACACAAGTGATGTGATTGTGAAATGAGCAAAATAAAGTGCACGTATTTCAATTACATCACCTGTGTTTCCTATCATTACGAATCACATTGTGCAGATCAAGTTTAGGTCTGTCCAGGGAAACAGAGGAGGTTTGGCCTTTGTTCAAGAGTGCAGTGGACATGACTCACTTCATTGGTAGGCCTGCAAATGTATTATCTTCTCTGTACTCTTCAACAACTCTAAATTTCATCTGCAACCCTGAGTAGGCCTCACCTCAAACAAACCTCTGGATAGGACACATCATATTGGCATCCTGAAGCAATCATTTAAAATTTTAGTGTCTTGCGACACTTTTCTGAGACAACAGCAATGCAAAAGATTGCACCATGTTTTAAGATAGGCCTCACTTCATCTGCAACAAGATACTGTTAGTTTAAAATGTATATCTTTAGGACTGTGTAGGGGGCCTGGAGAAGCAGAAGCTTCTGTAAGTGTCAAAGTTGTTGAAAAACTGTTTGTCCTTCAATCTTTTCCCTTGTCTTTTGTAATTTTTAAATACATGTTTTAATATTTTTCAAATGTTTGTTCTCTCTTTCACAGATTGAAAGTATAAAAACAATAAGTGAGTAATTTAACGACAATTATAAGGTAAATGTTTTGTACTCTTTTCATTACATTTCTATCACATTTAACTTCTATTAGTTCCACTGCTTCATTTCTTTAACCCTCAGTTTCCTGCCTTTGCTACTTCCCTCATTCCTTTCTCTATTACCTACTTACTCAACTCCTTCCACTCTTTTTCTCAGTCCCTCTCTTCTCATAGTTCTTCACTCTTGTTCACTCACTCCGTCTCTATTACTCTTAGTGTCTTTGACTGATCACTCTATCACTACTTGTTCATAATGCTTTCTCTGTGTAGTTGAAGCACACTAAGGGGCATATTATGAACACAGCCAATAAAATTAATGCTGTTTTTATTGGCAGAAAACTGGTGCAAAAGTGGTTTTAGCGGCAGTTTCCTGCCGCAAAAGCGGCTTTAGCGACACATTTCTGCCGATAAAAGCTGCAAAACTTTTATTGCCTATGTTGATGATATGGCTCTATGTTACTTACATTTCTTTGCTGTTTCAATTAATCTTTTTCTGTTATTTTTTGTTTTCTGTTTTCTATTTTTTCTCTCTGTTATTCCCCATGTTTTAATCTTATTTTGAACATTCACTCACATTCTCCAAGAAACTCTTCTTTGTTATTGTTCTACTCTCTTTTTTTTTCTTTCACTTCCTTATCTATTTTGTTTTTCACAATTATACCCTCTTCCGTCTTTTCTTCGGTAAATAGATCTATTAAACAGTATCTCTTCTTTACTCCCTATAGCTGTCTTTCTTTTAACATCACTCTCCGTTAACTTTCCTTATACTTACTCTTTTTTTTTTTTTTTTTTTTTTTGGGTTAGCTCCCGGTCCGCGTACCGGGAAGCTAACCGGGAAGCGAACCAAAAGAAATAGAGCTTGCCAGAGTGCTAAACATTCTAGCAATTTTTTTTGAAAGGGGAGGTAGTTCTGAAAAGAACTTTTTTTTAATGTTTTTGTTGTTATATATATATTTTTTTTTTTTTGAATTTTTTTTGTTTTTTTGTATTTTTTGAACGATTTTATATTTTTTTTTGTTTTTTTTGGGGGGGAAACAACAAAAAACAGGCATTGAAAAGGGCTCAACAGGAGCAAAAAAATAATTACTGGGGGCGGTTAGGGCAATTATGATTGTTGTAAGCTAGGTTTATTGAATTGATACTCATGTTGCCACATGCTATCAACGCACCACAGTGCATACAAGTATGTTTCATGTGGCCAAAATTTTCTTGGATGTTTGGCACAGTTTCCCGTGCCTCTGCTGGTGTCAATGATATTGACGATCTTGACCTGGCCACAGGAGTTAATGTTGGATTTTCTTCCATATCCCGTATTTCCGCCCGGCTGTAATTGAGTGGATGCCTCCTGGTATAGTTCCCATAACTATACTTTTTATCAGTCCCTCTTGATAATTTATCTTTGCAGATGAGGCAGGTGACATACCTCGCATTCACTTTCTTTTGCCCTGGAGGGATTGAATAAAACTGCCAGATGAAACTGGCTTTCCTATGGGAAACCCGGGGCATCTCTTCCAAGAACTGTGGTTCTTCTCTCTCCTCTTCCTCTATTTCTTCTTCTTCCTCCTCTGTGTTGGTCATGACCTGGCGAGGTGGTCCTCTCTTCCCATGAGGAGGTGGTGGTGGTGGTGGGGGTCCACCAGCTGAAGCTACCATTGAAGCCATTGCTCAAGTATTAATAAAGGTCTTCCTCTCACAATGATGAAAGTCAGAGTGAGGAAAGAAGGAGGGGTTTTCATCATTTGGGAAAAACAATAGTTCTCAACCAATGAAAAGTGTTATTTTTAGGTCACCTGACCTAGCCTTACATGATTATGAAACCAAAAGTGAAATGAACCAATGAAAAGTGTTATTAACAAGTCACATGACCTGTTATGCTTACGTTACGCGCTCCGGTCCGTGCCCCGGATAGCTTCCGGGTCGCTGCGCTTCGCGCCTCGGTCCGCGCCCCGGGGCACTTCCGGGTGCGCTAACGCGGTACGTCATAAGACGCATTACACGGCAACGCGATACGTCGCGCTTTCGCGACGCGCCGCGGATCGCTTCCGGGGAGCTGCGTTTCGCGCCTCGGTCCGCCTCGGTCCGCGCCCCGGGGCACTTCCGTAATCCACTGCTGATGATGTCACATATTACATCATTCATGACATGCTCAGTGACATCATCAGCATAGGATTGCAGGTAACAGTATCCCTAGTTTATTCCCTATAGCTGTGTTTCTTTTAACATAACTGTCTGTTTCCTTCCCTTATACTTACTGTTCTTTTTAAAAAAAAAAATTTAGATCAGTCAGAAACAGTGAAAGTAATGAAATATAAAAGACTACGTAGAATATGAGCACTGTATGCAACAACTTTGACACTTACAGAAGCCTCACCTTCTCCATGCCTCCTACACAGTTCTACATGCACATCATAAATGCAAACAGAACAGAATTAATTATACATGTTAAATGGTTTATTTTTGCTGTTCTCACTAAAACAGTGACTTGAAGGTATTCATCATATAACAGCGGGGAAAAAAACCACAATCAAAATGATTGTGTTTAAAAAACCCATACAACATAACAAATCAGAATTCAGAACTCCTTAAAGTTAACTTACTTTCCATGACGGCCAAGGATGTCCTTTGAACAGCTTACACTCTGTTGTGCTGTTATTACTTTCAACCCGCCACTTTCTGAAAGAAAACCTCCATCGTTTTCAAAAACATGTTACATACAATAAATGACTTCTCGCTCTCTACCACACGTTTCCACAAGGCCAAATCGTGTCTGAGCCATTTATAACTCTTAGAATTCTTTTAAGCCAATCCCGTCATGTTGTATTTCCGCAACTTTCACAATTAAAATGTTGAAGATCATTTTCACAATCCTGGACTAGTAATATCTTCCCCTTCTTGCTCAATCATGTTCTACATTTCCTATCACACTGATACTGCTTACTATGAAGCAGACTTACACTACCTTTATGACTAGTACAATTATTTAATTCTCTACATCACTTTTAATGACAAAGCAATGTAAAACAGTAGACAGCATTGCAGACTTACTTTCCCTCTACTCCATGTTTTGATTGGCTGCTTCAATTAGCTTATAAAAAGAAACAGTTTTTCTGAACTCATTCAAAGTGCACGTATTTCTCCATGACGTCCAGTGTTATGGTAAGAAGTTATGTCTCTGTACTACACTTATCCTCAAGGCCAAATCGTGTAGGAGCCATTAGAACTTCTTGAAATTCCTCAGAGCACATCCCGAGATTCTTTCCCTAAAATTTTGGTTTTAAAAACACCAGGTAAGAGTTTTTAAGGTCATACGGCAATTTTTTGGGGAAAATTAAAACAGAATCATTGCAGAATGACCAGCCATTTCTACACTTTAAATAAGCTGTATAATGTCCTGATGTTATTGAAGGACCATCATGATATATAATTGCTACAGTTACAAAAGTCCTTCCTGATATTGACAACTGTGAAGCCACAAAATTTTTAATTAAAGTTGTCAATTTTGTTCCATCAGGCCTACATCGTTGGAACATTAAAATGACATACTGGCCATATGTTCGTATAAATAATGTGGACATCATTTCAGATTTACATTGGCTACACTCCATGTTGTGATCAGCTGCTTTTACTAGCTTATTAAAAGAGACTGATTTACTGTCTGGCAAAGTTAAATATATAAATCTTTCTGAGTCTACACTAGTAGTACTTGATACCCTACAGTTCTCGCAGTCATGCTGCCATTGATAAGAAAGCCCAAACAGGTGATCTACATCTACACCTTCATCATGCAATACATCAAGCATATACATTAAAAACTCCTGACAATCTTGCTGACTATTTTGAGAGAATTGTGTTTGGCCTGAACATCTGTCTAACAGATTTCGAATTTCAGACACACTTTCTATGTTTGTTCTATCAGTGCTACATTTCTCTAACACAGAATTTAACAAACTGCAAAATCTTTGATCAGAATTGACCACAATCTCTTCTTTTACATTTTCTAGAGAAAACAAAACATTAACCACTACATTAGCATAGCAGTTGACACCAGAACTGTTTTCAAATTGAAAACCAACAACATCTTCAACAGAATCCTTTTTGTTTCTGCTTATAATTTCAGGTTCATCGACTTTTCGTCTTTTTGCTACAACCTCCCCAGTATTGGTCACATTTCTTCGTTTCCGGCCTACCACACGTTTCTCAAACAAAGGATACTGAGGCAAATGTGGCGCATACTCTCTTCTTAACCTATTGTATTCCTTAACACAATCTAGATCCGCACAAATGTTTGTGACATCACACTCAATCAAGTACAATCCCGATAAAGTTCTAACTCGTGACAATGCCACATATGCCATACCCTCCTTGAACACAGAACTGCCAATATTCACCAATGCACAGTCTACACTTAAACCTTGCGATTTATGGATTGTCACCGCATATGCCAAGCAAACAGGAAACTGCTTACGACGAACATATAAGTCTTTTACAAGCAAAAATCTAGCAGAACAACGAGCAATTAGCTGTACTTCCTCAATGCCATCAAATGTAATTTTTAAAAATTCAATTCCATCTCTATTTCTGTATTTCACAAAATCAACAACATTACCCATTGATCCATTTACCAGACCTCTTTCAACATGTAAATTCCTTCTTAAAATTATACGGCAGTTCAAGCACAGAGTCTTTTCAAAACCCGCAGTTTTAGATATACTCTTCTCTAATGAATCCAATTTTGTTTTCAGATTCTCAGACAAAATAATTGTTGATCCCATATGCTCTACTCTGTCAATAGCTTCCAGTTTCACAATCTCTTGCTTTTCTAAATGCAACATTTTGTTGTTGAATTTGGCACATTCTGCAAGAGTTGGCATCAAACATATTCCAGATTTTTTCTCAGTAACTTTCTGAAAAATATTCTCAGGCACAACATCTTCGTCTGGATATAAATTTGTCAGTAATCGTGCATGTAAAGCTTCTTTCCCATGCTCGGTCACTTTTCCAATTCTAACATCTTGTAGAATAGTCTTGTAAACTTCATCCTTTGCCTGACGCATATTTTCATGCAGTTCAGCATAATTGAAGTTTAACCATATATTGACGTTGCCAATGCTCCCTAAGCACTTCCTGGTATCTTCATGCGTGAGCATTTTGAACACAGGTTGCCCTTTCACTGGTGTCAGCTGCAGAAGATCTCTGAAAACAATGATGTGTTTGCCACCAAATAACACATCATACTCTGTTTTGAGAACTTCTTGCATTCTCAAATGCACAAAGGCAAGCATGACATTGGAAACCATGCTTACTTCGTCAATGATAAGAAGTTTCATTTTCCTCAAGACTCTTGAAACTTCAAAACAAGCATCTCCAGATAGCTTGTGATATTCTAATTTGTTGTCATGCTCCACTGGCAGCATCAGTAAACGATGTAAAGTAATCCCTTTAATGTTATGTGCTGCCAGTCCAGTTGGAGCGGTGACAACACAAGACAGCGATGACTCTGTCCTTTCCTGCAAATAACATGAAATTGCTTTAATAAGGAAACTTTTTCCAGTTCCTGCTTCTCCACTCACATACAGTCGGACAGGCTTCAACGACGTACATGAGCACTCTTTCTTGTCATGACTTAATCCATGATCAATTTGCATGGTAAGTTCGTCATATATTTTCCTCTGCTCAACGTTGAGTTGTCTTTCCAACTCTTCTAAGTTAACCGCATCCTCCTGAGCATGTGCCATGGCTCTTTCCACTTCATTCATAGCAGTGGCAGCTTCATTTTCGATAAGAGGTCCTCCTAGTGGATCCTGACTCAATGAAGCAGAACTCTGACTGTCCTGAGAACTGTCTCTGGCAATCTCGGCTGCAATCGTTGCTTCCTGCTCAATTTCCACATTCAACATTTCTACATATTTGGGAATAGCAGGACATTCTATGGTCTCCTTGGCAGCATTGAATGAGTCTTCGTAACAAAGGAAATCTCCAAGCAGTTCCTCTTCTGCACGCCATGGCTTAAAAAGTTGCAAAAGTGCTAAATAGAAAAACTCCTTTTTTTCAGGAGATTCACCACTCAATTTTCGATGGTTTATCAAGTGGCATTTTCTTTGCTTGACCAGACATCCCTCACTTCCTATTACAGCATACACTCCTTTCTCAGTATCTTCTTTGATGTTCCTCTTGAATATGTAATTTTGCAGAACCTCATACAGACAAACATTCTCGAGGTGACTGCTTCGATTTGGATAATATGTATCCAACATGTTGCTCTTCAAAATGTCGGTACTGTTTGGCTCCTTTTCCGCCAAATACTCAATTTCCCGCACAGGTTTCAGAACTCGATTACGCGTTGCAGCAAGACCAACACTCGCCCAAACGATACTCCTGGACTTGGCATAGAGACTTGCTGAAGACAACCGGTCAGAACATTCGTAAGCTCCGATTTCTCGATGCGACAACATCTTCAGACTGAAACTGTACAACTTCTTGCTGAGGCTCTTTTCATGGGAAATGTCCTCCCACATATCCTTCAATTCTGTCTTCTCTTTTTTGGTGATGTAAGATGTCACATACAGAGCCACAGCCATACAGTTATCAGCCACAAACTGTATATCCATGTTAGCATTCCACATGGACAAAATCACCGGGTTGTAGTCGTTGATGTACTTGGACACTTCGTTCCTCTTCAAATTGTATGTGTTTTTAGGTGATTTCTTCATCACATTATGTCGCAGCGAAGACATCGAACTGTTTACTCTTCCTTTAGAAATCACCGGTCGTGGAAAGCCGAAACGACATTTGGTGTAGAACTTGTCCTTGTTTCGGAATTTACGACGGCAGTACTTTCCACATCGATGGCTTTGGAAACGCAGAACTTTTTCTCTTAGGCTTTTCTTCTCCTTTGCGTTTGGAACAGCACACGTAGAATACTGTTGGATGAAACTCATCACTGAGTCTTCTGGATCCGTTCCAAATTTAGGTGCATCCTTGATCCACAGCAACATATGTATATGAGGAGCACCTCTTGCTTGGTACTCCTTTCTCCAGAAGAAATCCAACACCTCTCCAAGAGGTGGATTCTTCTTATTCATGATGAAAGACATCATAGCTTCAAATCTATGATTGAAGTACCTACATACATTGACTGGATCCAAAGAGCACAGTTCTCCGGGTGTCTTGAATTCGATGTTATCTACGTTAGCATTTGCCTCTCGTAGAAATTCAAGTAAGTCTTCCCAGCCATACTCGGCACAGCTCAGAGTGAGGAACCATGTGGGAGTACCTAAGTTCCTCAGCATATATTTTAAATCACCATGACGACGGTACCAGTACTCATTAGTACCACGCTGACACGCCATGAGATTAATCAGGTGAGAATCCAAAATACTGTCTTGGACATTGACTTTATCCATAAAGTCACTTGCCGAGATGTTTTGCATGTGTATACCACTTTTCAAGATGTGGTTCACTGCATATGACAGTCCAGAGAGATCGCTTTCAAACAGGAGATGAAACAAATAAGGAATGCATTGTCGAAACCTAGCATCTCCTGCATACAATCGCAAAGTCCGGTATTCAGAAGCAGGAATTTGATGAGGTCGCTCATCATATCTTCCTCCCTGACCTGTTGGAAAAAGCTGTGGGAAACACCGAGCTTCCAAACTTTCCTCCCAAACACTAATGGGACTCCCTTTGGCTTGTTTCATTTGAAACAACTCAATAGCATTCCCCATGACTTCCTTGGAATGCAAAGGATGAACACTATAATGTTCATATATTTCTTCACTAGTAGAGGGTTCTACTTTCTCAATTTGACCAGCACACAAATCGCTATCCTCTTCCTCACTTACTTCCTCTTCTGCAACATATACATTCTTATAGAATTTATTATTTTTTTTCAAATACAATGTTGCCTTTTTAACTTTCCTAACATCTACTGAATCTTGCCATATTTTCTTATTCTTTGTCGGAACCCCATTAACTAAGATAACCAGAGGTTCCTCGTCCACTTTTTCTACTCCAATTGTGTTAATGTTTTTCTTCAAATCTAGAGGCAAATAAACAACTCTTCCCTTTAATCCTCTCTGTAAATCTGATGGAGGCAATTTCCCTGTCTTTGGCTCCATTCTTACAATAGCCTGAAAGGGATGGATACTTTAAATCAAAATAGATTCATAAGTATTTAAATCCTTCAATTCAGAAGGAATCTCAATAAATTCCAGATTATTATGAACTGCTCTAGCAGGCATCTGGTTTTGATTTAATTTGTTACAACAATAAGTACACACACGTTGATCCAATCCCAAATCAAAACAATTTTCTACCATCAAGTATGTTGTGAAATCCTTCCATTCACTATTATTTTCCCTTTCACTTTTTGCATATAAATCCACTAACTTAGTCTGATTCTTATAATAAGTGCGTCGACAACACACACAAGTGAAATTTGGCCTCTCACTTGATTTGACCTGAAACGTTGCAATTTCCCTCTGGAAATTATCTGTACTGGAAACCTGTACACTATCTTCCACATTACCCGCTTCTTCTTGGTCAATTTCAACATTCTCCTCTTTACTTCCAAAGTAACAAAACTCAATTTCTTCACAAATATTCTTCACATCTATTTCAGAACCATGCAAAAGAGCAGCGCATACTTGTTTAAGCATAATTGTTGGACTCTTAGCATAATACAACATTCTAACTAATTTCCTCACTTTATTATGATGCACTGCTAGCATCCTGAAATGATGAAAAACACTCTGGCATACTCTCCTGGAAAGACAAGCCAGTGAATGACCATGCAAACATGTCACTTCTCTCACTCTGCAAGGATCTAATTCTTGCAACAACATCATTTTCTGCTTCAAACTTTTCTTATTAAATGACCGTACAAAATCACAAAGCAAATTGATGGAATCCTGTCGCACACTACAAATACTACTACACTTCCAGGTGTACACAGGACCCTTAGCACGTCTTCCTAAAACCTCATTACCTAACAGTTCTTCTGCCTTTGTTGTCACAAGTTTTTCTTTTTCAACTGGACAACCATCTTTCACTTCATAAGCACGACCACTGGTGTCAACTGCATGCACCAAATCATTATCCTGGAAATAACTCTCCTCATTAAAAAATGCCTCAGAGCTTGAACTATGCATCCATTCTCCAGAAAAAACTTCACAAAAATTACTACGATTAACTATTCTCTTCCATCTACTATTTCTTTTGAAATCATAAATTGCCTTGTTTACCTTCCTAATTCTATTGATTATCAAAATAAATAACTTACGTTTAATTTCAAATGCCTGATCAATAACTTTCTCAACTTTTTTTTTTCTCTTATAAAAAACCACTTTCTGTTGACCTTTCTTAATATTTTTTAACAAATTGCCAATTATCCTGTTGCGGAACATTCGTTTACGAATGTCCCTAAACTGTTGTTTCCTTCTACTATCATGCACAGAGTTATCTCTTGCTCTAGCAGTAACATTTTTGATTGGCCTTTCCTTTCCATTTGAATTGCTTCTCTTTTTATGGACTGAAACATTTTCTGTAGTAATATTTTTTTTACTACACATATTTCTTATGAATGTTTTTGTACTCTTACCCGGTGCTTTCTTCGTGACTTGACAAATCTTTTTGTTAGAGGACTGCTGCTTCTTTTGATTGGCCTGCTGTCTTTGACGTTTTGCAGCCTTTCTCTCTCTTTCTTTCGTTGGCATGGTGAAATGTTGAAATGATCTGCAGATGAATCTGTGGTAAAATATATTAAAAAATGTTATTAACCACTATTACCAAACAGTACATCAATAACAGTGATCAAAAACTTAACACACTACTTGACATTTTAAATAGAAGATTTTTTAGTCCTTGGCAAATTTACAATACAGAAATAGCAGAAAAGAAATGGAATTTATATTCATGTTACCTGTGCTATTTTATATGTGAATCTGATCTAATTATGTGAGCATATTTTAATATTTTATTGAAGACACTACACATAACCTGTTTTTGAAGGTGTCTTTATTTTTAAATTAAACGGTTTACACTTTTACTTTTTATTTATTATAAATTTTAAAAATAAATGTTTATAGTTCCATAGGCTCAAGCAGGTCATTTTCCCACCCTATGTCATATAATTCGGACAAATCTGCATCCTCATCACGCTCTTCTTCATCCTCAGGATTTAAATCATCCAAGGGATCAACATCCACTGATGTTTCAATTACAAGTTCAATGATGAGGTCAAAATCAACTGATTGCAGATTGTCGCTCATGTTGATGTTGTCTTTATCTTTAAAGAAAGATAACAACAATGAGATGTTGCAGAGTAAGACACAAATCTCAGAGATTATAATAGTAAAATTGTTTAACAAGAGTAACATTTTGCAGCTATTATTTAGCCATGTCCAGCGATGCTGACCAGGTGAAGCCTATGTCTAATTTTTCAGTGAACAGGACTCATCTCTTCTTAACCTTGGATAAGCCTCACCAACTCTGTGTCCCCTGCACATACTTAAATGTAAAGGGGCAGATTTATGTTAAATGGCACATCCCCAGGCATGCACCAGTTAACGTGCACCGCTGCTCTGCCACCCATGGTGTGCCGTATTTACAATCAGATAGGAGAAAGCTGCGTCAAAACCCTGCGCCTGCTTTAAGCAGGCATAGGTCTTGACGCAACATTGTGGAGATGGGGCACCCCTGAGCCTTGCTTGAGCTGCATCGCACTTGCGATACAATTCCAGCAATGCGCCACCTTTACAGCACAGATACGTCACGCATCTGTGCCATTTTTGCCCCATGCTGCGCCGCATTGTAAATGCAGCACACCATGGGTGGCGGAACAGCGGCGCAAGATGACTGGCACATCCCTGGTGATGCGCCAGTCATTATAAATCTATCCCTAAGCTTCTTATCTTGTTACAGATGAACCGCCATATGTACCATCAAACTATTTTGCATTTCCTAAATAGCGAATTTTAAGGAATAAATAGCAATTCTTTACCATTCCTAATTTGCAATGAGCAAATTGCTAATTGCAAATTACCCATTCATTTCCATGGGCTAGGAGGCTCATAGGAATGAAGGTGCAATTTGCGATTAGCAATTAGCTCATCGCAAATTAGGAATTTTTCCAAGGGTGCATGGGTGTCTCAAGAACACCCTGCTGCACCCCTGAAAAAGAAATTTGGGGGCATATGGCGCACATACATGCCCTAAGGGCATGTATTGGCGTCATGTGGCACCTTTTGTTTTTTTTTAAAAAATTCTTTTTGAAAAGAATTCGCAAATTACCACCAACTAGAAGTTGGTGGTAGTTTCCAAATCCTTAATGTCATTTTTTACATATTTTTAGTTTGATACATTGCATTTAAGGAATCACAAAATTTGCAAATCCTTCAGTGCAATCGCAAAATATGGAATAGCAAATTTTGCTATTCCTTATTTTGCATCAAACTTGCTTGATACATACCATTTGTCTAATTAGCATTCGCAAAGGCTGAAATTTGCAGAATTTTGATCTTTGCGAATGGTAATTAGCTTGATACATATGACCCCAAGTGAGGCCTGTCTTGCAACATGGTGCATCTTTTGCATCACTGCTGCATCGGTTTCATGTGGCACGTTTTTTTTACACCATGACACATCTGCCTAAATGCATCAATTTGTAATTTTCTCGCCTCATAGCAAATCTTTTGCACCGCCACTGCATCATAAAAGTGACGCACAGTGGCGCAAAAGAGACATACACCTATCATAAATCTGTCTCTACCATTTTAAATGATTAATCCAGGATGACGATAAGGTGTGGCCTATCCAGAGGTTTGTTTATGGTGAGGCCTACTCAGGATTGCAGATTAAAGTTATGCTTGATAAAGAATACAGAGGAGATAATACATGTAAAGGCCTACCAATGAAGTAAGTAATGTCCACTTTATTGCGCCAGTCATCATAAATGTATCCCTAACCTTCTTATCTTGTTACAGATGAACCGCCATATGTTCCATCAAACTATTTAGCATTTCCTAAATAGCGAATTTTAAGGAATAAATAGCAATTCTTTACCATTCCTAATTTGCAATGAGCAAATTGCTAATTGCAAATTACCCATTTATTTCCATGGGCTAGGAGGCTCATAGGAATGAAGGTGCAATTTGCGATTATCAATTAGCTCATCACAAATTAGGAATTTTTTCAAGGGTGCAGGGGTATCTCAAGAACACACTGCTGCACCCCTGAAAAAGAAATTTAGGGGCATATGGCGCACATACATGCCCTAAGGACATGTATTGGCGTCATATGGCACCTTTTGTTTTTTGGAAAAAAATGTTTTTTGAAAAGAATTCGCAAATTACCACAAACTAGAAGTTGGTGGTAGTTTCCAAATCCTTAATGTCATTTTTGACATATTTTTTGTTTGATACATTGCATTTAAGAAATCGCAAAATTTGCAAATCCTTCAGTGCAATCGCAAAATAAGGAATAGCAAATTTTGAATTAAGGACATTTTAAGTCATTTCCACATGTGCAGTGTTTTGAAATTATGATTTGAAAATCGTTTTTGGGGAAAAGGAATGGTTTGCAAATTTATGACAAGGACATAATGGTGTATGCTTCTCTATAAGGCATTTCACTGTCTCTGATGTCATTTTTCCCATATTACATTATAAGACCTTTCCCCATGGAGCACATTCCTTGTAAATATGCTCCCACCTGTGCATGGTGAATTTAGATTTTGACTGTTTGAGTCACATAGCCATGTTAAAAGTGACCCAAAAAAATTGCAAGCGCTTTAAAAAAACACATTCATGTGTCTTAAGCACATTTTAAGTCATTTCCCCGTGGACAGTGTTTTGTAAGTGGCGCAAAAGAGGCATACACCTATCATAAATCTGTCCCTAGCATTTTAAATGATTAATTCATGATGACGATAAGGTGTGGCCTATCCAGAGGTTTGTTTAAGGTGAGGCCTACTCAGGATTGCAGATTAAAGTTACGCTTGATGAAGAATACAGAGGACATAATACATGTAAAGCTCTACCAATGAAGTAAGTGATGTGCACTTTATTGCGCCAGTCATCATAAATGTATCCCTAAGCTTCTTATCTTGTTAGACATCAACCGCCATATGTATCATATAACTATTTTGCATTTCCAAAATAGCAAATTTTAAGGAATAAATAGCAATTCTTTACCATTCCTAATTTGCAATGAGCAATTTGCTAATTGCAAATTACCCATTCATTTCCATGGGCTAGGAGGCTCATAGGAATGAAGGTGCAATTTGTGATTAGCAATTAGCTCATCGCAAATTAGGAATTTTTCCAAGGGTGCATGTGTGTCTCAAGAACACCCTGCTGCACCCCTGAAAAAGAAATTTGGGGGCATATGGCGCACATAAATTTTAACAACATTCCATTACCTCAAAAACGATTTTCAATTCATAATTTGAAAACACTGCCCACAGGGAAATTACTTAAAATGTTCTTAAGACACATGAAAGTGTTTTTTGAAACCTTTGCAATTTTTTTGGGTCACTTTTAACATGGTTATGTAACTCAAACAGTAAAAACCAAAATTAACATGCACAAGTGTGACCATATTTACAATGAATGTGGCCCACGGAGAAAGGTCTTTTAATATAATATGGGAAAAATGACATCAGAGACACAGAAATGCCTTATAAAGAAGCATACACCATTATATCCTTGTCATAAATTTACAAACCATTCCTTTTCCCCAAAAACGATTTTCAAATCATAATTTGAAAACACTGCACATGAGGAAATGACTTAAAATGTCCTTAAGACACATGAAAGTGTTTTTTGATTGCCTTTCCAGCATGGTTGGGTCACTTTTAACATGGCTATTTAACACAAACATTCAACATCTAAATTTGCCATGCACCGGTGGGACCATATTTACAAGCAATTTGCGCCACAGAGAAAGGTCTTACATTAAAATGGGAAAAATAACATCAGAGACAGTCAATTGCCTTATAAAAAAGCATACACCATTATGTCCTTGTTATTAATTTTAAAAACAATTCCTTTTCCCCAAAAACGATTTTCAAATCATAATTTCAAAACACTGCACATGGGAAAATTACTTTAAATGTCCTTAAGACACATAAAAGCATTTTTTGATTGCCTTTGCAGCATGTTTGTATCACTTTTAACATGGCTATGTAACACAAACATTCAAAATCTAAATTTACCATTCACAGGTGGGAGCATATTTACAAGCAATTTGCGCCACAGAGAAAGGTCTTACATTAAAATGGGAAAAATAACATCAGAGACATTCAATTGCATTATAAAGAAGCATACACCATTATGTCCTTGTCAGAAATATTATAACCATTCATCTTCCTCAAAAACGATTCTCAAGTCATAATTTGAAAAGACTCCACAGCTCCTATGCAGAAAAACACCCTGTCAGTACTAATACTTCACATTTTTTCTCCAATTACATTTTCTCAAAGAAACAAAATCTATTTGTAAAACACTTGAGACAAAGCAACATTTGAAAAACACAACTTTCTTCATAATTTTCTCCTTAAGGCACACTATTCTCTATCTAAATTAAAGAAATATTTTCTCACCTTAGCAAATACTTTGAGTTTGAAAACAGTCTCAGAAACACACCAATTTGTCTTCAGCAGAGCAAAAGGTATGCACTCCAGAGTCTGCAGCTATCAAAAGCACAGAAATGCTGTAATTCTTCACACATATCTCTCATGTCACCCAATCAAAACTCTTCCCTCACTTTTTTTTCAAATCAAAACCCTTCCCCCCTCTGCCCTCTCTGCTTTTTTTGATAGCAACCACCTCTTGCAAGACCTCTGGTGTTTGCAAGTTCACACAACAATGTTGCAATTGAACTCTGAACTCTCAGTGCACCTGCATATCCAGTGCATTCTTTCATTTAATGATTTTTTCTTCGCCACTCAAAATACATCTTTCAACGAACTCATCCATGCACCCTAACTTTCTATTTTCAGCAATCAAAATCCACCAATCACTCTTACTGCTTCATTAACACAGAAACTCCACAGTTTTTTTCATTTTACACTCTCATTTTTTCAACTGCCATTTCATTGCCACACTTCATCTGACTGCAGGAGAACCTTCTCTCGCCATGTTTTCTGTCTGGATTGTTGGACATAGTTACATCCATTGGGCTCAGAGGTACGCTGAAAACAGGAATTTACCTAACCTCAATTTACAAGATGTGGAAATTAAGTGGTTTGGCCACAGAGGATTAAAATGTCACCAATTGATACCATTGGTGAAAACCTTTATGCATTTGCCAAAACCTGACCTGTTAATTGTGCACTGTGGAGGTAATGATTTGGGCACTTTGACTGGGGTAGGTCTGGAAATGCTTTTAAAGGACACCTTTGAGCAATTGATGGCACTTTTTCCTCAGACTGCCTTGGTATATTCAAATATATGCCAAAGACAGAAATGGAGGTGGTCGAACCAATTTTGTCCACAAATTGAGAAGTCGAGGAAGCATGTATACAAATCTGTTTCAGCTTACATGAGAGACCATGGAATGGGCTCCTTGTACAACAATAACTTGCGTTACTACATGCAAGATATCTACAGAGGAGATGGAGTTCACTTCTCAGATGAGGGCAACAGAATTTTCACTCTGAATTTAAGACTGTGCATTGGTACCTACTTATAAGTACCTAAATGTACCATAAACCCAAAAGCTCTTCTCAGAGCTACCCTACATCTGATCACTCACAATTATTATTTTACTCTAACTTTTTTCACTAATTTTCAACAAAATACGCTCCCCGGGGCGCTACCCGGTACGCGAACCGGGAGCTAACCTCGCGAAATTTTTAAAAAAACTGTTTTTTTTTCGCACATATAAGCCTCCTCAGCCACCCTCACAAAACCTAGGGGGTCAAGATAAGTCTACCGTGCCCCCTTCTACCCATTCTGAACATTATTTGCCCTCCATTTTGTATCTTAATTCGACTGAAACACAAAATGGTGGACTCCCGTTACGCTTAAGGTTCGCGGACCGGGCGCTACCCACGCAAAAAAAACAATTTTTTTTTTATTTTTTTTTGCCCCGCGGGGCCCTTTTAAAACCTCCACATTAAACCTAGGGGGTCAGGGAGGATCTACTATGCCCCCTTATGGTTATTTCCCCCTTTGTTTTGGCCTCCTCTTGTCTCTCAATCCTACCGAGAGACAAGATGGCGGCCGCTACACAAAAAAAAAAAAAATGTTTCCCCCCCCGGGCCCTTTTAAAACCTCCACATTAAACCTAGGGGGTCAGGGAGGATCTACTATGCCCCCTTATGGTTATTTCCCCCTTTGTTTTGGCCTCCTCTTGTCTCTCAATCCTACCGAGAGACAAGATGGCGGCCGCTACGGACTGTTTGGAATGTTTACAGACGCCGAAGAACCAATCAGCTTCGCAAACCTCCGTAACGCGAAAAGTACGCGAAGCGGAGCGCTGTTACAGATATATATCTTTTTTTTAACGTTAATTTCTCAAAATCCACTGGAGCACATATATTGAGACCTAGCAAAGGCACATCGGGCTACCAGTCCCTAATATTTTACCAAGTTTCGTGCAAATCCATTCAGCCGTTCGATTATTATTATTATTTTTTTTTTTGCCCCGCGGGGCCCTTTTAAAACCTCCACATCAAACCTAGGGGGTCAGCGAGGATCTACTATGCCCCCATATGGTCATTTGCCCCTTCGCTTTGGCCTCCTCTTGTCTCTCGATCCTACCGAGAGACAAGATGGCGGCCGCTACGGACTGTTTGGAATGTTTACAGACGCCGGAGAACCAATCAGCTTCGCTTCACAAAGCTCCGTTGCGCGAAAAGTACGCGTACTGGAGCGCTGCCCGGTCCGCTGTTACAGATATATATCTTTTTTTAAACGTTAATTTCTCAAAATCCACTGTAGCACATATATTGAGACCTACAAAAGGCACATCGGGCTACCAGTCCCTACAATTTTGCCAAGTTTCGTGCAAATCCATTCAGCCGTTCGGGCTAAAAGTGAGGCCAACCGCCCTATGGAAAACTCAATGTTAAAAACACGTTTTGGGACCCCCCTTTTTTCTCGGCCCTCCCTTGACGAAACCCCCCCAAATTTTCAGGGGCTGCTCAGAAACAAAATGTTCCATTTTCCTGAAAATTTCAGCCAATTCCGTCCACAAACGCCAAAGGTATTAGACATAGAATTTTCAAAAATCCCATAGAGAAAAAATCCTAACTATATATACCTACTGGCGACCGCCAGTAGGTAATATATATATATATATATATATATTTATATATATCACCTACTGGTGGTCGCCAGTAGGTAGTTATAGTTAGGTTTGCTTTCCATAGGGAAATCGCAACATTCTATTGGGAATACCTTTGGCGCCGGTTGAGGAATCTGCCTGAAACTTTCCTCAACTTTGCCTCGCGGAGCTCCGGTCCTTCCCTGAAAGTTTGGGGGGGATTCGTCAAGCGGGGGCCAAGATAAAAGGGGGGGCCCAAAACGTGTTTTCCCCATGTTAATTTCCATAGTGCGGTTGGACTCACTTTTAGCCCGAATGGCTGAATGGATTCCCATGAAACTTGGCAAAATTGTAGGGACTGGTAGCCCGATGTGCCTTTGCTATGTCTCAAGATATGTGATACAGAGGATTTTGAGTAATTTAGGTCCAAAAAAATATATGTATCGATAGCCGCGCCCGGTACGCGCACCGGGGAGCGCTCCGGGCGCGCCACGAGACTTGGGCACGGAAAGCTGATTGGCTCTCGGGTGTCTGTAAACATTCGAAACAGTCCGGAGCGGCCGCCATCTTGTGTCTCGGTAGGATCGAGACACAAGAGGTGGCAAAAACAAAGGGGGAAATGACCATAAGGGGGCAGGGTAGACCCCCCTGACCCCCTAGGTTTGATGTGGGGGCTATAAAAGGGCCCCGCGGGTGAAAAAAATGTTTACATTTTTTTTCGATTTTCGCGGGGGGAGCGCCCGGTACGCGCACCGGGGAGCGTACTAGGGAGCGTACTTTGGTGAAAAATAGTGAAAATATTAGTGTAAAATAATCATTTTGAGTGATCAGAGGTAGGGTAGCTCTGAAAAGAGCTTTTGGGTTCTGTGGCTGATTTAGGTACCTACAAGTACGTCCCACATGCACACAATCCCACACCCCCACACCCACACACTCCCCACACACACCTCACACACCCACACCTCCACCCACACCCAAACACCCCACAACGCCACACCGACACCTTACACATCCACACCCACACCCCCTCACCCCACACACCCACACTCACACACACACCTCACCCCCCCCACACACACACACACACACAGCTCACAGACACACCCCACACATCCCAACCACACACCTCCCCCCCCACACACACACCTCACAGACACACCCACACATCCCACACATACACGCACATCCTACACACATACGCCCTACACTCACAATGTACAACGTCTCCTCTGTAGATAATTTGCATGTTGTTACAGAAGTTATTGTGGTATATGGAATCTATACTATAGTCTGTCAGGAAAGCAGAAACAACATGGAGGCAGGAGAGGAAAAAGAGATGTCAAATACACATTGGAGATAATAAAGTGGGAGAAAGGAAGTAACTATGAGCAAAATTACTATGTAACACAAAAAAGTTGTACATTATACTACAAGTCTCACTTTATGTTATAATCATTTTGGTACTACTTCATGAATTACATATAAAAAGGAATAATGTCTTGAACATATTTTGATTGTTAAATTTAAATTTATTTTTCTGATTGTTTTTCAAAATGTAATAAAACTTCTAAAAATATATTGTCTGGAATGTCCTCATTTTTATTTTGTGATTCCATTGCTTCCACACACTGAACTAATTCATGGTCCAGTGACTCATCCATAAAATCAAAGTCATCATTCTCATCAATAATTTCTTCAGGGTTGTTCTCCAGAACAATTTCGAAAGAAATATTCTGTTCTCCTTCCATTTGCTTTTGTTGTAAATTGCATAAAAAATAAATATATCAGTAGAGATAGGGCACTGTTGGGTTTAAGTTCAGACAGGTAGTTTTGATTTTTTAACAGTAAAGTTATCTTTGGGCAGTGTACGGTATCAGGCTGGAAGTAGAAATATAAAAAAGTGTATGTGAGTAAGCCTAAGTAAATTCATAATTATACAAGACAAGCCTAACTCCATCCATAACTATAACAGAGAAGCCTATCTCAATCTATAACTAATACAGAGGGATAGTATATAACTATCAGAAAATGTTTTCCAAATTAAGTTAAAGTGCACAACATACTAAAAAGCAGTTGAAGTTCTCAGTGAAAACCCTTTTCAAATGTACTTCAGGAAGTAGTAGTCAAAATGGCTGTGTTTCCCTCTCTTTTTTTTATATATATTCATGTACATAACCAATCAAATGTCATGAAATAATAGTAGAAAATGAAAGTAACATTTTAATTGGTTGTAAATTCTAACACTTCAGATGTGTTTTTGTCATGTAATTTACCTCAGGATATTTAGACAGGGCTACAGCCCAAATGGCTCAATGGAATTCCACCAAATTTGGGAAAATGGTAGGGACTGCTATGTAGTAGGGCCTATTCTATATATGGTGAAAGTCTCTCCAGTGGTTTTTAAGTAAATTGACTTCCAAATATTTTTGAGGGCGCTTACCGGTGCGCGCCCCGGTACGTGTACCGGCAGCGCTACGGGAGTCCTCCATTTTGTGTTTTGGTAGAATTGAGACACAAGATGGAGGATAAACAACGTTGGGAATGGGTAAAAGGGGGGACGGTAGACACCCCCTGACCCCCTTCGTTTTCTGAGGGATCTTAGGAGGCCCATATAGGGCAAAAAAAGAAAAAAAAATATTTTCACGGGGGGAGCGCCCGGTACGCGCACCGGGGAGCGTACCGGGGAGCGTACTTTGGTGAAAAACAGTGAAAAAAGTTAGAGTAAAATAATCATTTTGAGTGATTAGAGGTAGGGTAGCCCTGAAAAGAGCTTTTGGTTGTGTGGCTGAGTTAGGTATCTACAAGTAGGTACCAATGCACAGTCTTAAATTCAGGAGGAATATTCTATTCCCCTCATCTGAGAAGTGCACACCATCTCCTCTGTAGATATTTTGCATGTTGTAACGCAAGTTATTGTTGTATATTGAACCCATTCCATAGTCTCTCATGTAAGCAGAAACAGATTTATTCACATGTTTCCGTGCTTTCTCAAATTGTGGACAAAATTGGTTGGACCACTTCCATTTCTGTCTTTGGCATATATTGGTATATACCAAGGCAGTTTGAGGAAAAAGTGCCATCAATTGCTCAAAGGTGTCCTTTAAATGCATTTCCAGACCTACCCCAGTCAAAGTGCCTAAGTCATTTCCACCACAGTGCAGAATTATGAGGTTAGGGTGTGGCAGATGCAAAAAGGTTTTCACCAATGGTATCAATTGATGACATCTCAATCCTCTTTGGCCAATCCATTTTATGTCTACATTTGGTAAGTCAAGGTTGTGAAAATTTCTGGTAGCTGCATACCTTTGAGCCCAGTGGATGTAGCTATGTCCAATAATCCAGACAGAATACATGGTAAGAGGAGGTTCTGGTGCAGTCAGATGAAGTGTGGGAATGAAATGGCAGTTGGAACAGTATGAGTTTGTAAAAAAAAACTGTGGAGTTTCAGTGCTCTTCAATCACAAGCAATGATTGGTGGATTCAGATAGTTGAAAACAGGAAGTTAGGGTGCATGGTTCTGTTCTGTGAAAGAAGTAATTTGAATGGTTAAGAAAAAGTCATTTAAAGAAAGATTGCAGCGGATAAGCTGGTGTATTGAGAGGTCAAACATCCTTGCTGAGTTCATTTGCAACATTGTAGAATAAAATTTTAACCCTGAGAGCTCAGTGAGGAGGGAGTTGCTATGGTAACAGGTAGAAAAGGCTGAGGGGGGGAAGGGTGTTGGTTTGAAAATAGAAAGGGAAGAGTTTTGATTGGTTACCATGAGCAATATGTGTGTAGAATTAGAGGTTTTCTGTGCCATTAATGGTTGCAGTGCCTGGAGAACATACCTTTTGCTCTGCTAAAGAAATATTGGTGTGTGTATCTGACACTGTTCTCAATCTCCCAAAGCATTTGTAAAGGTGAGTTATGATTCATTCAATATAGAAAGAGAGTTCAGATTGAGAAGCACATTGAGTTTCTTTGCTGTTGGTTTGTGTGATGCTTTTTGAAAATGCATGGTTTCAATATTTGCAAGATAGAGGAATTGTATTTTGTGAAATAGTGAGGTTTCAGTAGTGAAGTTGAATGGTTCTACATAGGACCTGTGCTCTGTATCAAAAATGTTAATTGAAAAACGATTTTAGTGCAAATCAATGAGTTTCAGTAGTGAAAATGAATGCTTGTAAATAGGATCTGTGCTCTGTTCCTAAAATGTTAATTGAAAAACGATTTTAGGGCAAATCAATGGGTTTCAGTAGTGAAAATGAATGCTTGTACAAAGGACCTGTGTTCCGTTCCTAAAATGGTAATTGAAAAACGATTTTAGTGCAAATCAATGGGTTTCAGTAGTGAAAATGAATGCGTGTACATAGGATCTGTGCGCTGTTCCTAAAATGTTAATTGAAAAACGATTTTAGTGCACATCAATGGGTTTCAGTAGTGAAAATGAATGCTTGTACATAGGACCTGTGTTTTGTTCCTAAAATGGTAATTGAAAAACGATTTTAGTGCAAATCAATGGGTTTCAGTAGTGAAAATGAATGCTTGTACATAGGACATGTGCTCTGTTCCTAAAATGTTAATTGAACAACGATTTTAGTGCAAATCAATGGCTTTTTCATTTTTAAGAAGGAATAAATAGTGTGTGCATAATTACATAAAAATATTTGAATCTTTTACAAACATGTCACCTGTGTTACCTCAGATTGGGAAGTAGACTGAGTTTCTTTGCTGTTGGTTTGTGTAAAATGTTATTCAAAAAGCGATTTTGGGGCAAAGCAATTGGTTTTAGATTTTTGAGAAGGAATAAATAGTGTGTGCATGATTACATAAAAATATTTGAACCTTTCTCAATCATGTCACCTGTGTTACCTCAGATTAGGAAGCAGACTGAGTTTATTTGCTGTTGGTTTGTTTCATTTTTTGGGTAATGCTTGGTAGGAATGTTTGCAAGAGATAGGAAATGTATTTTGTAAAATAGAGACTTTTCAGTACTGAAATGGAATGCTTGTACATAGAACCTGCACTGTGTTTCTAAAATGTTATTGAAAAATCGATTTTGGGGCAAATCAATGGCTTTTACATTTTTTAGAAAGAATAAATAGTGTGTGCATGATTACATAAAAAATGTGAACCTTTCACATTCATGTCACCTGTGTTACCTCAGATTAGGAAGCACACTGAGGGCCTTATTTATAAAAACAGCGATGCGTCGTTTTTCATTGCGCACTCCTTGTGACACCAATGATGCGTTATATTTAATGTATGACGCATCATGTTGCAAGGACTTATTTCTGATGTATCTGTAAGCGCAAAAGTGACGAATTGCTGGAGTTTGTCACAAAAAGTGACGCAACTTCAGCAATGCATCCTTTCACATGGGGAAAGCCCCATGTGAAAGCGTTTGCCTCAGTCTTACACCTGCTGTGAGGCAGGCGCAAGATTTTGACGTAATAGTGTCCTAAAAGTGACGCAGTGAAATCTCATAGATTTCACTGTGTCACTATTACGAGGCTTTTTGCGGGGGAATGCCCCCTCTGAGTACATTACACCTGACAGAGGTATAATGTGACGCAGAGGTTTAAAAAGTGACGCATCTACCTACATCCGTCACTTTTTAAATATGGCGTAAAAAAGTGACTCATCAGCAGTGCAAAACTGACGCAGGGCCTCATAAATGAGGCTCATCTTTTTTTGCACACTACTCCAGTTTAGTCCTGTCCACTGCACTCTTGGACACAGGCGTCAATTTGACTCTTTCACAATGATGTTACCTGTGTTAACTCAGTGTAGGAAGGACATTGAGTTTGTTTGCATAGAGGAATTGTATTTTGTAAAATAGTGAGGTTTCAGTAGTGACATGGAATGCTTGTACATAGGACCTGTGCTGTGTTTCTTAAATGTGAAGTCAAAAACGATTTTGGGGAAAATGAATGGCTTTTACATTTTTGAGATGGAATAAATAGTGTTTGCATGCTGAAAGAAATAAATTTGACCTTTTCAGAATGATGTTACATGTGTTAACTCAGTGTAGGAAGCACATTGAGTTTCTTTGCATAGAGGAATTGGTATGCTTGTCCAAAGGACCTGCGCTTTGTGTCTGAAATGTTATTTAAAAAACGACTTTGGTGCAAATCAATGACGTTTAGATTTTTGAGTAGGAATAAATAGTGTCTGCATGATTAAATACATATATTTCATTCTTTCACAATAATGTGACCTGTGTTACCTCAGATTAGGAAGTAGATTGTGCAGATGAGGTGAGGCATGTCCAGAGGGACAGAGGAGGTGAGGCCTGTTTTTAAGACTGTAGTGGGAGAGAGGCCTTTTCTGGAGAGCGTAGGTGGTGAGGCCTGTGTCTAAGAGTGCAGTGGACTAGGCTTTATGAAGGCTATCCCCCACTGCACTCCTAGACACAGGCCTCACCTTCTTTGTACCCGTGGACAGACCTCTCTTCCACTACACTCTTCAATACAGGCCTCACCTCTTCTGCACCCCTAGACAATCCTCACCTCATCTGCAACCCTGAATAGACTTCAACTAATCTGTATCCTTAGACAGGCCTCAGCTTATTTACACTCTTGGACATGCGTCACCTCATCTGCACCCAGTTACCATCAATTATACTCAATACATTGAGGCCTGTCCAGAGGACAGAGATGAGATAAGGCTTGTCCAAGGGTGAGAGGAGGTCAGTCCTCTCCACTGTACTCATGGACACTGAATGCTTGTACATAGGACCTGCACTGTGTGTCTAAAATGTTATTTAAAAACGATTTTGGTGCAAATCAATGACTTTTCGATTTTTGAGATGGAATAAATAGTGTCTGTATGATTAAATAAATATATTTCAACTTTTAACAATGATGTGACTTGTGTTATGTCAGATTAGGAAGTAGATTGTGCAGATGAGGTGAGGCATGTCCAGAGGTACAGAGGAGGTGAGGCCTATGTTCAAGACTGTAGTGGGAGAGAGGCTTTTCCTGGGAAGCATAGGTGGTGAAGCCTGTGTGTAAGAGTGCAGTGGACTAGACTTCATGAAGCCTATCCCCTACTGCACTCTTAGACACAGGTCTCACCTTCTTTGTACCTGTGGACAGACCTCTCTTCCACTACACTCTTCAATACAAGTCTCACCTCTTCTGCACCCCTGGAGAATCCTCACCTGATCTGTAACCCTGAATAGACTGTTTGCTTTTTGTCATTGCTTTGTTGTTTGGTAACAGTGTTCTATAATGTGCTATTTTTTTCTTTAACACAGATTGAAATCAAGATTTCAAGAGTAAGGAAAGATGCCCTCAAGGGAAAGGAGAAGAAAAGATGAAAAGCGCAAAAAAACCAAACACAGCAACAGAATTACAGCACTCTTCCACAACAAATACTTCAAAAAACAGGAAAAAAGCTCCTGGTAAGACAACAAAGTCTTTCTTACGGAACATATGTAGACCAAAAAAAAATGTTGGACAGCATGTAGAAAAAGAGAATGAGAGAGTAAATTTGAAAAGGAAGGAGAGGCCCTCAAAAATTTTTACTACTGGAGCAGGAGAGAATAATATGAATAGGAATAGAAGGCAGAATCAGTTTAGAGACATTCGTAAACGAATGTTTCGCAATAGGGTGGTTTTAAATTTGTTAAAAAACATTAGGAAAGGTAAACAGAGAGCTGGTTTTTATAAGAAAAAGAAAATTGTAGAGAAGATTGTTGATCAGGCTTTTGAAGTTAAGAAAAAATTATTTATTTTAATAATCAATAGAATTAGGACACTTAACAAGACAATTGATGTTTTCAAATCAAACAGTAGATGGAAAAGAGTAATTAATCGGACACATTTTTGTAAAGTGTTTTCAGGAGAATGGATGCACAGTTCAAGTTGTGAGCCATTTTTTAATGAGGAGAGTTACTTCCAGGAGAATGATTTAGTGCATGCAGTTGACACCAGTGGTCGAGCATATGAGGTGAAAGACGGTTGTCCGATTGAAAAAGAGAAACTTGTGCCTAGAGAACCAGAAGAGGTGTTAACTGATGAAGTTTTAGGGAGACGTAGTAAGGGTCCGGTGTACATTTGGTAGTGTAGTCGTATTTGTAGTGTGCGACAGGAATCAATTGATATGTTTTGTAATTTCTTACGTACATATAGTAAGAAAAGTCTAAAGCAGAAAATGAAATTGTTGCAAGACTTAGATCCTTGCAGAGTAAGAGAAAACACAGGTTTGCAAGGGCATTCACTGGCTTGTCTTTCTAGAAAAGTCTGTCAGAGTGTTTTTCATCATTTTAGGATGTTAGCAGTGCATCATACCAAAATGAGGAAATTAGTGAGAATGTTGTATTATGCAAAAAGTCCAGCACTTAAGCTTAAACAATTAAACCGTGCTCTTTTGCATGGAACTGAATTAGATGTGAAGAAGATTTGTGAAGAAATTGAGATTTCTTATTTTGGTGAAAAAGAGGACAGTGTAGAAATTGACACAGAAATTCAAGGTAATGTGGAAGACAATATACAGATTTCAAGTACAGAAAAGTTTGACCAGGAAATTACCAGGTTTAAGGTGAAATCAAGTGAAAGGCCGAATTTTACTTGTGTGTCTTGTCGACGATGTCATTATAAGCATCAAACTAGATTATTTGATTTATACATAAAAAGTGAAAAGATAAATAATTATGAGTGGAAGGATTTTGCAACTTCTTTGTGGGTGGAGAATTGTTTTGATTTGAGTTCTGATCAGCGTATTTGTAAATATTGTTATGATAAATTAAATCAAAACAGAATGCCTGCTAGAGCTGTTCATAATAATCTGGAGTTGGTAGACATTCCCCATGAATTGATGGATTTAAATACATATGAGTCTAAGATAGGGAAATTGCCTCCTACAGATTTGCAGAGAGGATTAAAGGGAAGAGTTGTTTATTTGCATCTGGATTTTAAAAAAAATATTGATACAATTGGTATAGAAAAAGTAGAAGAGGAACCTTTAGTTATTCTAGTTAATGGGGCTCCGACAAAGAGTAAGAAAATCTGGCAAGATTTATTGGATGTTAGGAAAGTCAAAAAGGCAACGTTGTATTTAGTGAAAAACAATGAGTATTACAAACATGTATGTGTTGCAGCAGAGGAAACAGCTGCAGATGAAGACAGTGATTGTTCAGCCGACCAAATTGAAAAAGTTGATGTGTCTAGAAGTGAAGAAATATTTGAACATTATACTGTTCATCCTTTGCATTCCAAAGAAGTAATGGGGAATGCAATTGAATTGTTTCAAATGAAAGCAGCAAAAGGAAGCCCCATTAGTGTATGGGAAGAAAGTTTGGAAGCTTGTTGTTTTCCACAGCTATTTCCAACAGGTCGAGGTGGACGATATGACGATCGACCACTTCAAATTCCTGCATCTGAATATCGAACTGTAAGATTATATGCTGAAGATCCAAGGTTTCGTCAATGCATTCCTTATTTGTTTCATCTAATGTATGAAAGTGACTTGTCTGGGCTTTCTTATGCAGTAAACCATATACTGAAAAGTGGAGCACATCTGCAAAATGTTTCGGCGAGGGACTTCATGGAGAAAGTCAATCTGCAAGACAGTATTTTGGAATCTCAGCTAATCAATCTCATGGCATGTCAGCGTGGTACAAACGAGTATTGGTACTGTCGTCATGGGGAATTGAAATGTATGCTAAGAAACTTAGGAACTCCTACATGGTTCCTCACTCTTAGCTGTGCCGAGTATGCATGGGACGACTTACTTCAATTTCTACGAGAGGCAAATGCAAATATACAAAATATAGAATTCAAAACTCCTGGAGAACTGTGTTCTTTGGATCCAGTGAATGTGTGCAGATATTTCAATCATAGATTTGAAGCTATGATGTCTTTTATTACCAACAAAAAAAATCCTCCCGTTGGAGAGGTTTTGGATTTCTTCTGGAGAAAGGAGTATCAAACGAGAGGTGCTCCTCACATACATATGTTGTTGTGGATTAAAGATGCACCCAAATTTGGAACAGATTCGGATGAGACAGTGATGAGGTTCATTGAAGAGTATTCAACATGTGCTGTTCCGAGAACTACAGAGGAAAACAGTTTAAGGCAACAAGTTTTACGCTTTCAATCCCATCGTTGTGGAAAGTACTGCCGTCGAAAAATTCAGAAACAAGGACAAGTTCTACACAAAATGGCGTTTCGGCTTTCCAAAGCCAGTGATTTCTAAAGGAAGAGTAAATAATTTGATGTCTTCTCTGCGACATACTGTGACGAGGAAATCACCAAAAAATACATGCAATTTAAAAAGAAACGAAGAATTTTACTATTTAGCGCTTTTGCAACTCTTTAAGCCATGGCGTACAGAAGAGGAACTACTTGGAGATTTTCTCTGTTATGAAGATTCTTTTAATGCAACCAAGGATACCATAGAATGTCCTGTTTTTCCAAATTATCTGCAAATGTTGAACGAAGAAATAGAGCAAGAAGCCACAATTGCTGTAGAGATTGCTAAAGACAGTTCTCAAGACAGTCAGAGTTCTGCTTCATTGAGTCAGGATCCACTAGGCGGACCAATTATCCAAAATGAAGCTGCCACTGCCATGGATGAGGTGGAAAGAGCTATGGAACAAGCTCACGATGATGTAGTTAACTTAGAAGATTTGGTGAAACAACTAAACCTTGAGCAGAAGCAGATATATGACGAAGTCACAGAACAGATTGAACATGGATTCAGTCATGAGAAAAAAGAGTGCTCATGTACATCATTTAAACCTGTCCAACTGTACGTGAGTGGAGAAGCGGGAACTGGAAAAAGTTTTCTCATTAAAGCAATTGCAACTTATCTGCAGAAAAGGACTGAATCACCGCTATCTTGTGTTGTTACTGCTCCAACTGGGCTGGCAGCACATGATATTAAAGGGATTACTTTACATCGTTTACTGATGCTGCCAGTGGAGCATGATAACAAATTGCAATACCACAAGTTATCTGGAGATGCGTGTTCTGAAGTTTCGAGAATCATGAAGAAAATGACATTTCTTATCATTGATGAAGTAAGCATGGTGCCAAATATAATGCTTGCTTTTGTGCATTTGAGAATGCAAGAAATTCTTAGAACAGACTATGATATCTTATTTGGAGGAAAACATATTATTGTTTTTGGAGATCTACTGCAGTTGACTCCAGTGAAAGGACAACCTGTGTTCAAAATGCTCACGCATGAAGATACCAGGAAGTGCCTAGGAAGCATTGGAAACGTTAATATATGGTTACATTTCAAATATGCAGAACTACTCCAAAATATGCAGCAGGCAAAGGATGAAGATTATACAAATATTCTACAAGATGTAAGAATCGGAAAAGTAAGTCAGCATGGGAAAGAAGCTTTACATGGACGATTAATTTCAAATTTGTACCCAAATGAAAACATTCTTCCAGAGAATATTTTTAAGAAAATTAACGAGAAGAAATCTGGCATATGTTTGATGCCAACTCTGAAAGAATGTTCCATGTTCAACAACAAAATGTTAAAGTTAGAAAATGAAGAGATAGTGAAACTGGAAGCTACAGATAAAATAGAGCATATGGGAGCAACAATTATTTTGTCTGAAAATTTGAAATCAAAATTGGATTCATTAGAGAAGACTATATCTAAAACTGCTGGTTTTGAAAAGACTCTGAATGTGTGTTTAAATTGTCGTATCATCTTGAGAAGGAATTTAAATGTTGAAAGAGGTCTGGTAAATGGAGCAATGGGTCATGTTGTTGGTTTTGTGAATTACAAAAATAGAGATGGAATTGAAATTTTAAAAATTAAATTTGATGGCATTGACGAAATAGAACAAATTTGTCGTGGTTCAGCTAGGTTTTTGCTTGTGAAAGACTTATATGTTCGCCAAAAACAGTTTCCTATTTGTTTGGCATATGCGGTGACAATCCATAAATCTCAAGGTTTAAGTGTAGATAGCGCTTTGGTGAACATTGGAAGTTCTGTGTTTAAAGAGGGTATGGCATATGTGGCATTATCACGAGTCAGAACTTTATCAGGATTGTACTTGATTGAGTGTAATGAAACAAAGATTTGTGCTGATCTAGATTGTGTTAAAGAATACAATAGGTTAAGAAGAGAGTATGCTCCACATTTGTCTCAATATCCTCTGTTTGAAAAACGTGTGGTAGGCCGAAAAAGAAGAAATGAGAATAATTGCAGTGAGGTAGTAGCAAAAAGACAAAAAGTAGATGAAACTGCAATTGTAAGCAGAAAGAAAAAGGATTCTGTTGAAGATGTTGTTGGATTTCAGTTTGAAAAAAGTTCTGGTGTCAACTGCTATGCTAATGTAGTGCTTAATGTTGTTTTTTTTCTTCAAAATTTACAAGAACAGATTGTTGAAAATCGGGATCAAACATTCTGCTGTTTATTAAATTCCGTGTTTGATAAATGTAGCAGTGATAGAGCAAAAATAGAAAGTGTTTCAGAAATTAGAAATCTTCTAGACATATGTTCTGGTCAAAATCAATATTCACAGATTATTCAGCAGGATTGTCAGGAATTTTTAATGTATATGTGTGATGTATTGGAAGATGAAGGTGTAGATATAAAAAATATTTTTAGCCTTTCTTATCAATGGCAGCATGACTGCGACAACTGTAGTTTATCAAGTAGTACTAGAATAGACACTGAAAGATTTATATATTTGACTTTACCAGACTGCAAATCAGTGCCTTTTAATAATCTAGTTAAAGCAGCTGATCACAATATGGTGTGTACCCAATGTAAGTCTGAAATGCTGTCCACATTAATTTTACGAACTTATGGTAAATATGTGATTTTAATGTTCCAACGATGTAGTCCTGATGGAAGTAAATTGTCAACTTCTATTAAAAATTTTGTGGCTTCTCAGTTATCAATTTCAGGAAGAACGTTTGCAACTGTAGCTATTATTTATCATGACGGACCTTCAACAACATCAGGGCATTACACATGTTTTTTAAAAAGTCGTAGAGGTTGGACCCACTGTAATGACAGTCATTTGACTTTCAAACAACGTTTGCCTTTTGACTTAAAAAATTCTTACCTTGTGTTTTTAGAACCAAAATTTAAGTAAAGGTAATTGGCCTATGAAGACGGGAGCAGTTAATAAAGGTTATTTTGCTGTTTAAAAATATATTCTGAGTAAAAGTGATCCAGGTAATATAAAAAATTGACTTGTCATATAGGTACTGTAAGTGGATCTCATAGTAAGTGATATCAGTATTATACAAAACGATGAACATGAGTGAGTCAGAGATGGTTTTACAAATACTTAAATATTGTGAAAATGTTGTATGAGCCTTTCTTTCAGAACGTCGGAAAAACGGTAATTTCAGAGTTTCTTAGAATTAATTTGAAAATATACTCATACATCTGACACTATTTGGCCAAAAGGAAAGGTACAGAAATGAGTAAAGAGTCATGACTGAAAAAAAGGAGTATATGAAAATAATGAAAATATTTCAGATGTTCTTGGAGCTTTTCTTCTAGAAAGTCGATGAAATGGTTTTTTTAAGTGAACAGCAGAGTACTTTCCAACGAGAAAAGGACCTTCATGATATACTATTTGGCCTAAAGGAAAAGTAAGTCAATCAAAGATTAGTGTACATTTGTCATTTGTCAGTATCTAAGGTTTTTTTAAAAACACAATCTTTTAGATTGTGTTTTTTTTTCTGCTGTCATATGATGAGTAATTTGAACTCACTGTTTTAAGTGAAATTCAATATATTCTGAGAACAGCAAAAATAAAGTATGTAACATGTTGTACAAGTTATTCTATACTTTGGATTGTGTAAATTAAATTGTATTCCCATTGTCTGACACTCACTTTCCTTTTTCCATCCTCTTTCATCTCTTTTTACTCACTTATAATGTCTTTCTCTCACTCTCTGTAACCCCCGTTCCTGTACTCCACTTCTTTGACAAGCCCTCATTCTCATTTCAACTGTCTGCATCCCCTCTCTCCCTTGCATAACTTTTCAGCTTTCAGTCTCCCTGCTTTACTTCCCTTTTCCGTATTTTCCTCCTTTGCTCTTTTAGTAATTACTGTTTACTCACTCAGCAGTATTGTCGCACTCTATCACTATAAATCACCCACTCTCCCTCGCTTATCTTTGTTTGCTACTTTCTTTTGACCTCTTCTCTCTATTTTTCGTTCACTACCTCTATGTCCTCAGTGCCTCACTCTCCTTGTGTTATGTTCACTTGTGTTTATCTACCTTCTATCATTTCTTTTACAACAACTTCACTGCTCCTCTCTCATCGTTCTTCATCCCATTTCTTTTACTCTGGTTCCATTACTATCCCTCATTTCCTTTCTTTCAATGTCCTTCGCTTTACTTTCATCACCAAATTATTTTCTCTCAGTACCACTGTTTTAGTCGTCTTCTCCTCTCTTTCCTTTTTTTGCTCCCTTACTCATTTCTTTTGCTCACTCATTGTACTCCACCTCACTCAGTTTTTCTCTTAGTGTGTCCGTCTACTAACTTCCTCACTCCATTTCCCTCAATCATTGTATATTATCCTCTCTCCCTTCATCCCTTCACTCTATGACTGTTCTTCACTTACTCTCAGTTATCTTCTATTCCTCATTCTTCTAAATGCATCCTTAATTAGACTCTTTTCCGTCTCAGTCATTATCTTTTTACTTACTACTGTTTCCTGATTTAGTTTTGCTAACTCACATTGTTTTAGTATCTTTCTTACCTTCAGTTCATTTCTCTGTTCTTCTCTTCCTCTCTGTCAGTGAATCTATATGACTTTGTCTCAGTAATTTGCTCTCCTTCTATTTCTTTTTCTCTCTTTTTGTCCTTCTACCTTACTTTATTTCCCTTTCTGTGTCCTTCACTCTTACTTTATTTCTAAATACACTCTTATGATTTTTAACCTCTTCATTTGTATCTTTTAATTTAAAATACATATTTTACTAAATATAACTTATTTTGTCTTCTCTCTTTCACAGATACAAAGTTTAGTAAAAAATGTAATTATAGTTACATTTATTATATGGTAAGTGTGACTAAAAAAATGTAGTTTGTCATCACCCTTTGCTTTAACCTCACTAATATTTTCTCAACCAACCTCACTCCTGTTTCTTTACTCTGCTTCCCTCACTTATTCTTTTTCTCCATGTTTACTCCCCTTTCCCTATTTCCCCTCCCACATTCAACTTCTTTCAGTCCCCATTCTTTACTTCACTTACCCTCTGTTCCCTTCCTTTGCTTCTTCACTCATTCTCTTTTTGTTAATTATTTACTTCACTCCTACACACAGACCTCATCCCCCTCCCAACACATACACACACCTCTGACATACACCCCACACACACACCACACACACACCTCATACACACACACACACACCCACACACACTCCTCACACACACACACACACACACACACACATTCCATACACACACATACACCCCTCACACATATCTCACAGACCACACCGAAACACCCCACACATCCACACCCACAGACGCACCTTACACACCCACACCCCGACCTACACCCACTGACTCCTTATAAGTCACACACACTGCATTACTTACCTTTCTTCGCTGTTTCACTCAGACCCATTCAGGCACTGTTTCCTTTACTCTCTCTGTCCTTTCTCTTTGTCACTCCCCATCTCTTATCCTAATTCAATTTTTCACCCTCTTTCACCACTCTTTACTTACACTCACTGCTCTTTTCTCACCCTCCCTCACCGTTGTTCATTTATCCCGGTTCCGTCACTACCCTTCATTCCTCATTTTTTACTGTCCTTTCTTTTTATTTCAACACCCACTCACATTCTCCCACTATCTCTACTTTAGTCTTCTTCCTCTCTCTTCCCTTCTTTCGCTCCCTTATTCATTTTACTTTTCCAACTTTCACCCTATTACACCTTCTCTGTTTTTTACTATGTAATAAACAATCCCTCTGTGTTTCTCCCTCTAGCTCTCTTTCTCTTAACATTACTCTCTTTGTGTTCTTCCCTCATGCTAACTCCTTCATTAATTTTTTTTTCTTTTTTTGGGGTGCGCGCCCCGGTGCGCGTACCCTGAGGAAAAAAAATTGACAGAGATTCTTTAAAAATATAGGTTTATTTTTATAAATTAAAGGTAGTTCTAAAAAGAACTGTTATTTTTCTTCTTTTTGATGTTTTATATTTTTTTAAATGTTTTTTTGAACATTTTGTACTTTTTTTGGCTTTTCTGAACAGTTTTATATTTTTTTTTATTTTTTATGGGGAGAAACAAAAAAAAGGGAATTGAAAATGGCTCAACTGGAGCAAAAAACAAAAAACGGAAAAAATTAGGGTTTTTTGGGGCAATTGTGGTTGTCACCAGCAAGGATGATGAGCTTTACGCTCTTTTCACCATAGGAGATGAGTTTACCACAATGAATACATGTAATTCGGAAATCCTCAAATCGTGGTTGAATGCAAAGCATCGTCTCCGTTGTCTCTGGTCCCGATGGAGTGGGTTGCTTTCTTTTGGAGGTGGTCCTTGAAGATTAGGGGAGGTTACTGGCCAGTTCCCTGAACTCTGCAGCAGAATAGTTGTTCGGATGCTTGCGGGTCATGTGTCTAATCATGGTATTATTGCCAACAGAATATTTCTTGTTAGGGTTCCCCCTTGAAAGTTCCATGCCACAGATTAGGCAAGTCACCTTGGCCGCATTGACTTTTTTCTTGCCCTCTGGGATAGAAAAAAACTCCCATACAATGTGTGGCCTTGGCTGGTATGGGGTATTGTCTTCATGCAGCCATCTTCTTCCCTCCTCCTCTTCCTCTTCCTCCTCCTCCTCTTCTTGACCACCAATGTAAGGTTGTGGTGGTCCTGTTGGTGGTGGTGGTGCAGATGCTCCAGCTGCTGCTACTACTGTAGCCATTTTAAAGTACAAAATAATTCTGTAAGTAGATCAAACAGGTCTCCCTCAGTCAAAGGACATAGTCAGAATAAGGAAAAAAGGTGGGGTCTTTCATTTGGAAAACAGAACTGTTCTGGACCAATGAAAAGTGTTATTTTCAAGTCACAAGATCTGGGCTTTCATCATTTGGAAACCAAAACTGATCTGCACCAATGAAAAGTGTTATTTTCAGATCACATGACCCGACGCGCTTACGCTACGCGCCCCGGGGGCGCACCCGAAGTCGCGCTCCGGCGCGATCGTATGAGCTCGCGTGCTTCCGGGTGCGCTTACGCAGTGCGTCATATGACGCATCACGCGGTTACGCGAAACGTCACGATGTTGTTTTTGTTCGCGAGAATAGCGCTAACGGGACGCTCACCGGTACGCGCCCAGGGCGCGCCGTAACATTACGGTTACCCGTGCGTTCACCAGTACGCGCCCCTGGAGCGCTCCGGGCAAAAAAAATAACATAATTATACAATATAAAATTCGTTATAACAATTTTTACTTTTTATACCTATAGAGATTTGCTATTAAAAAAACATTGAAATTCACTGAAAAAAACATAGGTTTCACACCAGTTATAGTTAGGAATTAGCATTTAAAAAACCTATTAAATTCACTGAAAAAACCATAGGTTTCACACCAGTTATAGTTAGCTGGAAATTTTACTCGGAAAAAAACATTGAAATTCCCACGTTATAGTTAGTTGGACTCACTATAACATCACTCATGACATCACTGATGACAACATCCTTGTGCCAGAGTTACAGACCTCCTTTCACTGTAATGTAACCCTTGAAACACATATTCAAAAATAGAAACTAACATTTTCAGAGATACCCATACCAGTTACAACAACCAATTCAATAATTCCACCATCTATATACACATCTACTCATTCACCAACAGTTCTATATACTCACTCATACATATACTCACTCATCATATGTAGTGATACATCTGTTATGTTATGTTATGTTATGTTATAGGGGATGCTTCTATAGCGCACGGCTACTCCGATGAGTGTCCCGGCGCTGTCGGAGCCTCACAGGTTCAGAGTGGAAAAAGACGGGACAAATGAAGGGGGCATAGCTCAGCAAGGCGGTGTTATTGCAGGAAAAGCAAGGTCTGTAGGTCTTTCCTGAAAGCCAACAGATTGGGGCTGGATCTGAGAGAGAGAGGGAGATCGTTCCACAACCAGGGGGCGAGATGTTTAAAAGAGCGCCCCCCCACAGCGGGCACGACGGATCATGGGAGTGACTGCCTTGGCCTGAGTGGAAGAGCGCAAGTGTCTGGATGGTGAGTAAAAGCAGATCCATTTCTGAAGATAGCTGGCGCCTGTGCCATGAAGAGCTTTAAACGCAATGGTCAGGGCCTTGAAAGTGATCCGCTTCTTTATGGGGAGCCAGTGAAGAGTTCTAAGAAGCTCGCTAGCCCTTGCTCTCCTGGAGAGGCCGAAGATGGCGCGGGTCGCCGAGTTCTGCACCACCTGGAAACATGATAGAAGGTAGTCTGGCAGTCCAAGGTAAAGGATGTTAGAGTAGTCCAGCCTTGATCCAACCAGGGCCTGGACAGTGGTCTTTCTGTGTTCCAAGGATAGAAGCGGCAGAAACTTTCTCAGCATCTTCAGGATGGCAAAACATTTGCCGGCAAGGCCCGACACCTGAGCCCTAAAGGAAAGAGAGTTATCGACCTGAATGCCCAGGTTTTTTGCAGCCCCTGAGTCACTAGTGGGAGGGAACATAGTTGCAGGCCACCACTCTTTCCAATTGGGGTCAGCAGGGCAGCCGAAGAAGAGCACCTCGGATTTGTCGGAGTTACACTTGAGGCTGTGCTGACAAAACCAGTCGAACACAGCCCCCAAGGCAGCCCCGAATGGATGCCCTGTCGAAGTCATGACCCCTGTCAGGTAAACAGGAGTTGAGTGTCGTCGGCGTACGACACGATCTGGGCCCCAAGGCCCTCCGCAAGTGCCGCCAGAGGGGTCATGTAAATGTTAAAGAGTGAGGGGCTCAATATTGAGCCCTGCGGCACTCCGACCCCGAGAGGCGGCATCGCGGCAGAGAAAGGTGGGGCCCAGATTGTTTGCTGGCAGCCGATGAGGAATGACCTGAACCATCTAAACACCGTCCCCCTTAGACCTACCTCCCAGAGTCTAGATAGGAGGCGATCGTGTGGGACGGTATCGAAGGCTGCGGAGAGGTCAAGCATCACCAGCATAGCTTTTCCTCCCCTGTCCAGGGTTTCCTTAATCACCTAGGTGACCTCAAGCAGAGCTGTTTCGGTGCACAAGTTAGAGCGGAAGCCAGATTGGGATTTATGTAAAATGTCATTAGATTCTAGAAAGTGGGACAGAGTGGTATGGACATGTTTCTCAACCACTTTCACCAGGGCTGGCAGAAGGGAAATGGGTCTGTAATTGACATGTGACTCAGGGTTCAGGTTGGCTTTCTTTAGAAGAGGCAAGATGAGGGCCTGCTTCCAAGATTGTGGTACTTCACCTGTATTGAGCGAAAGGTTGAGTATGGGATTAATGAGATGATTAAGGGTAGGGGCCATTTGTGCAAGAAATCTAGCAGGCCAAGGGTCGAGAGGAGAGCCTGATTTTAATTTTGGAGAGGAGGTCTAGGGAGGACGGGGAGACAATGATGGAAAGTTCCAGAGGGAGGGAGTGGTCAAGGTCTGGGGAGGATCAAGAGATCCTAAGAGGAGAGGGGGACTCAAGTTGGCGGACCCGCACGAGGTCTGGATGGTCCTGATTTTGCTCATAAAGAAGTTTGCCAGTTCGGAAATCCAAGACTCAGAATGAGTCAGTTTGGGGGTGGACCGGGGGGGGAGATGAAATCCTTGACTATCCTGAAGATTTCCTTACAGGAGTTGGAGGCGCCATCAATTCTGCTAGCCAGATAAGATTTTTTGCTGGCCGCGATGTCGTGGTGATAGTCTCTGGTCATTGCCCTGTAGTTTTCCTTAGCACCGGTGTCATAAAGTTTGCGCCAAGTCCGTTCGGCTTGTTTACAATGTCGTCGTTTGGCGGCAAGTGCCGGGGAAAACCAGGGGGCAGAGGACCTGACCGAACGCGACTTTGGCGGAATGGGGGGGGCAAGGACGGCAAGTTGTTGCGTCAGCCATTCCTGAAAAAGATCAAGGTCCATTTCGAGCGAGCCAGAAAGCAGGCAAGGGTGGGTCTCTAAGGCCTTGGCCAACATGGCTGGGGAGACATGCTGAAACGCTCTGGAAGGAAGCGCATCGCGCCATTGTCCACTAGCTACTTTCTTTATAATGAGGGATCTCAAAATCCGCAAAGAAATGGTCTGACCAAAGAACAGGGGCAAGGGAGGTCAGGACCACAGGAACAGTAGAAAAAATGTGGTCTAATGTGTGTCCTTTACAGTGTGTGGGGGAGTGAAGGTACGGCAGAAACTTTAAGGAGGAAGTGATGTCCTTGAGCTTGATACTGTCCGGGTCGTCCTCCTTATCCATGTGGATATTGAAATCGCCCAGTAAAAGACAGTGGTCAGACCTAAGACATAGTGTAGAGATCAAAGAGTGGAGTTCTTCAAAGAAAGTGCCCATAGGACCAGGGGGCCTGTAGACCAGAAGCCCAGTACAGGATTGATGAGGTGACAGGGAGAGGGAGAAAGCAAGAACTTCACAACCCGTAATGTTGTCCGAGGGAATAATAGAGCAAGCAATGCGCCTGTCAATGATCAGGGCGACACCACCCCCCTTCCCATTAGCTCTGTCCTTCCAGTAGATCACATGGCTCGGGGGGATGGCAGTGGCAATGTCAGGTCCTGCGCCCTCCCCCAGCCAAGTTTCTGTCAGGAACAGACAGTCGGATCTGGAGTCTATCAAGAGATTATAGATGTCAAGCGCATGCTTGCTTAAAGATCTGATGTTAAGCAGTAGACAGCTGAAGCTATGGGAGGAGGGGTCAAAGAGGTAATGCGGCCATAGCCTGGTTGCCAGCCGTACACCTATTATTTGACCGGCCCGACATAGGAAACACCTTAGAGCAGATATCGTTTATGTGTCTGAGAGCAAAAAGCTGGTCCCTTGTAAATGTTATCATCCTGAGGGTACCCTTCAAGCTGGGCCCGCGCCCAGTCGCCTCCGGGACACTGACGGGAGCAGACGGGCTTTCCTTCGGCGCTCCTTAGGCGCCTCCGCAGCGCGCGTCCGCTGCGCGGAGGGGAGGGCACTTAGTTTTAAGGTGTCGCTGGCCGTCCGGCGCGAAGCTGCACCACTAGACAGCCGCCCGTGCAACTGCCTACCCCCAAGATGGCCGCCACCAAATGCGCGTCTGCAGGTCCCAGGGACTCCCTAAGCACCTCTATGTGCCGTCAGGAAGGCTGGGGAGGCTGCAGGCAGGGCAGCACGGCGCGAGAGAGGAAGAGATGCAAGGTAAGGGAAAAGGATTTTTAAAAATACTGAGAGGTCTAAGGTCACCCGGCTTCCGCCTCAGGTGCCTAAAAGTGCAAAGTGCAGAGCAACAGCAAGATAAACACAGAGCTAGTACTCAGCTTTAGAAACTGTGCAAAATAGAAACACAAGACAACATAAAAGAGCAAGTTAAAAACGAGTGCATCTGTTGATTAAAACCGCTTGTAAGTCAGCGCTATGCTGGTCACTCGCCCACACCCGGCTTCCGCCTCAGGTGTAAGGAACAAGTGAGGATCTGTACATCTATACATCCTGTTACACACCGACAGTCATCTAAAAGATACTCTGACACATACTCACACATGCAAATAAACTATTAAACATCCCTTTATTTGCATATACAGCTATACACACACTACCACTTTATTTCTAAAGAAACTTACACATACTTACTCTCTTAAACAATCACTTACAGAAACACATACTAATTTAAACAGGAACTCTTACAATCTCTTACTCTCACATATACTCACTTATATACATCAATATTCACATATACTAAATTACTGATAAAGACACTAGTGAAACAGTCATTCACTCACTAACACACACATATACACACTCTTCCACCTATGCAGTCCTGCACATATGCTGTCTTTAAAACACATACAAAGAGAGAGTAAGTCATTCATGCATCTATGTGCTAGGTAATACCCCCACCAAACCATACAAACACTCATACTTATACAAAGAAAAACATCTAATAACCCATATACATACACATATAGCTACTCACCAACCCATGCAGCCACTTATACACAAAGTGAAACACTAATACATATATTTAAATATTTAAACATTACTCACTAATATATGTATTCACTAAGATACACTTAATAAGCCAGTTAACCGATCAATTTAAAAAAAAAAACATCCATGTAAACACTTATTTAAACATTTATTCTTCCATCAACTTTTACATATACAAATATAACACATATTTATTTTTCAGAAAGACACACATTCACTGGATGGTGTCATCAGTGATGTCATGCATGATGTCACTGACCATGTCATGAGTGATGTAATATGTGACGTCATCAGCAGTACATTGCACGCGCAAGTTATAGTGAGTCCAACTAACTATAACGTGGGAATTTCAATGGTTTTATGCGAGTACAATTTCCAGCTAACTATAACTGGTGTGAAACCTATGGTTTTTTCAGTGAATATATATATATGCAGTGATTTTGTGCCCCCCAGCTCTCATGTATGTAAACAAACTATTTCGAGTGTAATAATGTTTTGAATGTTGATTTAACGTTCATTTGCTTTCATGCCACCCTTGCGTCCTGTTTCTTTAGGCGCTTGGGCTTTTAATGTCAATTTAATGCACGTCCTACTCCTGACGCGTCATGTGATCAAGCTCCGCTTGCGAAGCGAAACGCGTCAGGGAGGGCACTGGCTCTTACATTCTTTTGCAATTAAAATGGATTTTTGAAAAACACCTTTGTTTGCTGTGGCTTTGGTTCGAGTTTAAACACTGCTGTTTGTTGAAGTGGTCCACGCCTGCTGTTTCCGCCACGTCTGGCGGTCAGGACTCAGTTTTGAATTTCTTCACCGGAGTTGGTTTGCTTCCGGTTTCGTGGACCCGCTTAGGATTTGTGGCACGGTATTTTGTCAAACTTCGAACGCTTGCGTTCCAACGATTGAACTTGGAAAAAGTACTTTGACCGTGCCCCCTGCTTACTGTGTTTATTCAACTGGCCGGCGTTGTGCAGCACCTGATCCGGAGAAGTGTCGGGAAGCGGAGAGAGGCGTTGGTTTCACTCGGCGTTCTGGACCGTTTCTGGTAAGGAGTTGTTGGCGCGCACCAGTGACATTTACTGATTAAAGCAGGCTCTAAGCAAATATCAGCATTGACAAAGCGACCATTGACGATATATATTTATCGTTTACCAGCAGCATTTACGAATTTAAATCCAGCGGCATTTTGAGCCGTCAAACTAACAACTGCAATTATGTTATCCACCGACGCTCTCAGGAGTAGGGAAATGGCGGCGGAGGCGCTATATGAAAACTTACCCACTGCAAATCTTACGAATACTCAAGCAGGTCGTACAACAAATGCGAGCAATAGCACTAAAGATCTGCTTAAAACCTTGGAAAAATTGCTTCGCAGTGAACTTTCTAAATGGTGGGAGAAAAAATCATTGGACAAATATTTGGAAGTTAACCGTGTGCCCAGGGGATTACGAGTAATGATAGTTCCAACTTATGAAAATCCGGACCCTAAAATGCTCCAGAGGTGGGCTGAGAACAGTCTTCAGTCATCAAGGAACATGCTATTAATTTTGACTGAATATGCCCACTCTGATAGAGAACTTTTGTTAATTGAAATAGAAAAAACCAATGCATTATTAGAGGCATCAGGCGACACTGAATTAATTGTGAATGCCCGAAAGGAAATTGATTTAAGACTCACCAAGTTGGGGCAAACAATTCAAGAACGGAAAATCAATAAGTTTGCCAGGGATAAAGAGGATTACGAGACAGGTCGCATATTCACGTTTTCACGAAAATATGATTCATACAAACGCAAGGCCATGTCCACTGGGCATCAAACAACCATCAATGCCGATGCTGGGTCAAACATCGATCCTACCTCAACCAATCAGGACAACCTTTCGGTGGCGTCTTTCAGTGGCTCCGAAGAAAGCTTATCACGTTCAGCGATAAGCTCAATTAACTTAACTAAATTCTCTATGGCTGATGAATTAAATTTTGTCAGCGAGGACCGGAGGTACTCTCTGCGCTCACGGAACATTCCTCCTCAAGCAGACAAAGCGGCAGCCAACAGCGACGCTGCAGGAAACGCAGCGCCAAAAAGAGGTGGCAAGCGAGGCAAAACTCGCAAGAATTGGAACAATTAACGAGTGAGCACGATAATACTGTAATCAACTTGACTGATTTGACTTTATCTAAGGCAGAGGAACAACTTCTCTCGCTGGGATTGTCGTATTGTCCTCCCAACGACTTTTCCTATGTCCAAGCACGGATAGATGTATTTAAATTTATCAGAAAAATTAAATTGCAAAAATATTTTTTATTACATCCTGATAATGCAACAATACGTGCTGTGTCTGATGAGATTACATCTAATGTCGAATCTTTGCAAGTTAAACATCTACAGGGCTTACAGTCATTATTGTCTCTAGACCATGAAAGCAACACACAATCTGATTTGACAGTAAGTCAGGTCATGAGTGTTAATTGTTCTCCACCTACTACCTTCCGTGGGAAATCAACTTTTTTACCTTTGATGCCTAAGGACGCTGTTGACGTCTTTAGTGACAGGATTATAACAGAATTCAAGGCTTTGAATAAAAAGGTGCTAAAAAAGAAAAGACAGGTCGATTTTAATAACATGCAATATACCAGACTTGTAAAGAAGATCCAGGGCAATGACCAGGTCATCGTCAAAAACTCTGACAAGGGAGGGAATACAGTGTTATGGGCGAAGTCTGACTATATTATTGAGGCAAACAGGCAACTTGGTGATGTATCATGTTATACTAAATGTACTAAATTTACAATGTTAAAAAGTCATGAAAACACGAGAAAAAACATCAATCGTTGGTTTCGAAATGGCTTACTCACCAAAGATGAGACTAAATTTCTCAATGTTGCACACCCCATCACTCCTTTGTTTTATCTTTTGCCCAAAATCCATAAATGCACCGTTCCTGTCCCAGGCCGTCCCATTATCTCAGCTCTAGGCAGCATGAATGAGAACATCTCGAAATATGTTGATTTTTTTCTGCAACCCCATATGTTTTCCCTCCCCTCATTTTTGAAAGACACCACAGATTTTCTGGTCAAAGTTAGTCACGTCACGTGGTGTCCTGATTATTGTTTTTTGGTGATGGATATAGAGGCACTTTACACCAGCATCAACCATGAGCAGGGACTCCATGCAGTTGAATATTTCTTGAACAGCAGAGAGGCAGACTTTAGAAATCACAACCTTATGCTTGTGGACATGATACGGTTGTGCCTGGTTAATAACTATTTCCAATTTGGGAAGGAATTCTTTCACCAGGAGCGAGGGGTGGCAATGGGTTCATGCTTCTCCCCCAGCTATTCCTGCCTCCATGTTGGCTGGTGGGAGAGGCATGTTCTCGATGTCACTCACACACATTGGCTTCCTCATCTTGCGCATTATTGGCGCTTTATCGATGATATTTTTATCATCTGGCGAGGCACCAAAGATCAGGCAGCGGCATTTGTGAGAGACATCAACGTCAATGACAGGAATCTGAAGTTTACGGCTAGTATCACTTCTGATGCGGCTGAATTCTTGGATGTCCAGCTGTACATTGATCAGAACACCATTCATACTAAGCTCCATAGAAAATGCACTGCGGGCAATTCCATCTTGCATGCCCGCAGTGCTCACCCAATCCATACCATCAACAGCATACCTTTGGGTGAATTCATCAGAATAAAAAGAATTTGCAGTAGCCCTGATAGCTTGGAACAGTGTTTAAGGGAATCTAGGACTAGATTTCTGAGGCGGGGTTATAGTGGAGCCATTCTCGATCAGGCTTTGGCTAAAGTTGGTGTTAGGTCTCGAGAGGATCTCCTCACTCCTAGGAATAAGGAGAAGACGGATACTACTGAACAGGGCTCTGTTCGGTTTATCACCACTTTTTGTTCTCAGATCTCTAAGATCAGCCAAATCATTCGATCTGAGTGGCCAATTGTATTAACCGACGTCATCTTAGCACCATTTTTGCCCAAATCACCGGCTATCACTTTTAGGAGGGCTCCATCTATGAAAGACGCATTAGACAGAACACAGCCAGAACTGCCACCTAAAACAAATTGGTTAAACAAATTAGTTTTTTTTAGATGTACGTCGTGTCGTGCCTGCACATTTGCTGAGAATGGAACCCACTATACCTCGGCTTTTAACGACAAGTTGATCCCCATAAAAGAACATCTGACATGTCGCAGCGAATATGTAGTATACCAACTTACCTGCACATGCTCTTTATCCTATATTGGGAGTACTAAACTCCCTGCACATCAGCGTATCCTGCAACATATCCGAGCCATTGTTAACTCGGATATGACTTATCCGGTGGCTCGTCACTTCAAAGCTGTACATGATAAAAAGTTAAAAGATCTAAAGTACACTTTGCTGTGTTCGGTGGCCAACCCAGGCAGAGGGGGGGATCGTGAAAAACTGCTGCGTCAAAAAGAGGCTTTCTTTATTTTATTACTTGACACCCGGGCCCCAAATGGGCTTAATGCCTTTGATGAATTACACCATTTTCTATGAGGTTTATTGACATATTGTCCATCTGACCTGAATTTAAACAATTCTAAAAATGACCAAAGAAAATGAATCTGTTTGTTGTACTATTTTTTGCACAATATTATGGGTGGGTTTCCACAATGGTTCTTCCGCTGACATTATCAAAGTTCTTTCATTGTATTACGCAATGAATTTTAAGCATTGGCACTTTAGCATGAAGGCACTTTTTGTATTCACTCTTTTGAGGGGGCATGCATGATAAGAAAAATTATGAACTGGTTTGAGTGAGAGTATTATTAATACCTTTGGACTGAGATTAAATAGACCATCATGATTGCACTGGCAATGAACTGTTTCTACATATTGATCTGTTTATCATTTTTGATTTTTTATCATTTTTTGATGCTGGTCTTGTGATATACATGTTTTGTTTGGCACTTTAATCGTCTAGGTCCCTAGGTTAAAGCATTGAGATCTAATTTGGTTTTGAGGCTTGATCACTATTGTTATACTGATACACACCAATTCCGGTTATAATTTTCTGTGCACTATGCAGTGATTTTGTGCCCCCCAGCTCTCATGTATGTAAACAAACTATTTCGAGTGTAATAATGTTTTGAATGTTGATTTAACCTTCATTTGCTTTCATGCCACCCTTGCGTCCTGTTTCTTTAGGCGCTTGGGCTTTTAATGTCAATTTAATGCACGTCCTACTCCTGACGCGTCATGTGATCAAGCTCCGCTTGCGGAGCGAAACGCGTCAGGGAGGGCACTGGCTCTTACATTCTTTTGCAATTAAAATGGATTTTTGAAAAATCACCTTTGTTTGCTGTGGCTTTGGTTCGAGTTTAAACACTGCTGTTTGTTGAAGTGGTCCACGCCTGCTGTTTCCGCCACGTCTGGCGGTCAGGACTCAGTTTTGAATATATATATATATATTCACTGAAAAAACCATAGGTTATAGACCATATATAGTTAGGAATTAGCATTTACAAAACCATTGAATTCACTGAAAAAACCATAGGTTATAGACCATATATAGTTAGGAATTGGCATTTACAAAACCTTATTTTACTCACACAAAACCATTGAAATTCCATATATAGTTAGTTGCACTAACTATATATATCGCGCACCCGCAATCCACTGCTGATCATATCACATATTACATCATTCAGGACATGGTCAGTGACATCACTGATGACATCACTGATGACATCTCAAATGACATCACTGATGACATCACTGATGACATCTCAAATGACATCACTGATGACATCACTGATGACTACATCCAGTGACTGTATGTTTCTCTAAAGTTAAAATATGTCTTACATATTGAAGAATGAGTGGATTTATAAGTGTCTGGATGAAGGATTTAGTAGGTGCATGACTGACTGTATGAGTGAGGGATTAAATGTGTCTCACAGAGTGCATGGGTTAGTGACTAAACTGTTATAATGTGCATCATTATGTCTGTTGTTCTGTAAACTGCTGCATGTGTTGATCAGTATCTATATGAGTAACTATATGGGTTATTGATTGGTTGCCCAACTATTTGTATGGGAGACTGAGTGTGTGTGTGGGTGGCTGGGGGGTGCATGACTCTGTGTAAAGATGTGTGAGCAGTTGATTCACTAGATATATGGGTTCAAAAGTGCATGTGGAAACAGCTGTATGGGCGGTTGACTGTGTGCATGAGTGTATTGGTGAGTGAATGGATATCTCAGTGCTACATGTCAAAGTAAGTACATGTGTAAAACACAGTTTATGTGAGAGTTGACATATATAAATAACTGTGCATAAGAGCCAGTGAATGTGTGAGTGGCTGTATGGATCATTGTGAACTTGTATCAGGGATTGTATAAGAGAGTAAATATGTGTTAGTATATGTTTGAATAAGTAAGGTGTGTATAACTGTATAGTTGAGGAAATGGAGGTGTGATTGATTCTTTGCATGACTGACTAGGTGTGTGAGTAACTCCATGGATGAGTGACAGTCTGTGAGTGTCTGTTTACACTGAGTGTATCTAAGGTTATATTAGAGTCTGAAGAGGTTCATCGTATTATCACATGAATGATGTCATCAGTGATGTGATCAGTAATGTCAAATGAGATGTCATCAGTGATGTCATCAGTGATGTCATTTGAGATGTCATCAGTGATGTCATCAGTGATGTCATTTGAGATGTCATCAGTGATGTCATCAGTGATGTCACTGACCATGTCATGAATAATGTAATATGTGACATGATCAGCAGTGGATTGCGGGTGCGCGATATATAGTTAGTGCAACTAACTATATATGGAATTTCAATGGTTTTGTGTGAGTAAAATAAGGTTTTGTAAATGCTAATTCCTAACTATATATGGTCTATAACCTATGGTTTTTTCAGTGAATTTCAATGGTTTTGTAAATGCTAATTCCTAACTATATATGGTCTATAACCTATGGTTTTTTCAGTGAATTTCATAGGTTTTTTAGTAGCAAATATCTATATGTATGAAAGTAATAATTTTTATTAGAAATTTTAAAATGTGTAAATATATTTTTTTTAATTATGTGCCCCGGTACGCGCCCCGGGGTGCTCCCGGGGCACGTACCGGTGAACGTACCGGGGAGCGTTCCGTGAGCGCTGCTCCCGCGAACGAAAATAACATGATGACGTTTAGCGTAGTCGCGTGATGCGCCGCGTAAACGTGACGCATCGCGTAACAGCGTCATGCGTTTCTTCGACATGCTCCGTAAACGTACCCGGAAGCGCTCTGTGACGCGACCCGGAGCGCGAAACGTAAGCGCGCCGGGGCGCGTAGCGTAAGCGCGTCGGGACATGTGACCTGAAAATAACACTTTTCATTGGTTCTCAACTTTTTTTTCTACAAATGATGAAAGCCCCCTCCTCTTTTCCTCATTCTTACTTTTTTCTTTGAGAAAGCAAGACCTATCTTTGAGACATGGCTTCAGTAGTAGCTGCAGCTAGTGCACCCCCACCACCACCACCACCACCCAGAAAGGAAGGTCCACCACCACAGATCCTTCCAGGAGTTGAAGAAGAGGAGGAAGAAGATGATGAGGACCAACAAACCATAACATACTTGCCTGAAGAACCAAGACAAAGCCATGTCAAAGTTCATTACATATGGCAGTATTTTTCCATTCCTGCTGGGCAAAAAAAAGTGAATGCCCCAAGGCAACATGCTTAATTTGCAAAGATGTCCTGTCCAGGGGCAACCCAAATAAAAAATATTCATTTGGGAACTACACAATGATCCGCCACATGCAGAGGTGGCACCCTAACAATCTGGCACAAGCTGAGGTACGGGATCTGGCTCAGAAAAAAAGAGACCATCAGGCCAGCACCTCATCAGGTGAATCTTCATTTGCAGCACCAGAAGGGCGCGAAACAGTACCAAATATACAAGATAAATTTGGTGTAATAAAAATGGTCTGCATTTTTTGCGGAAAGACCCTCTGCTACGGGGAACTAAGCATTCACCTTATTAATGCTTCCATTGACAACCACAACTGCAGCAAGAGAAGAAAGCAGTAGTTTTTTATTTGTATTTTTTCTCCTCTCGAGCCACTGTTAATTCCCAGTTTTTTGTTTCTTGTTTTTTGTTGAGCCCTTTATAATGACTGTTTTTCGTTGTTTCCCCCCAAAAAAACCAAAAAAAACATAAAATTGTTCAAAAAATACAAAAAAACAAAAAATGCTCAGAAAAATCAAAAAAAAATATAAAACAACAAAAACATTAAAAAAAGTTCTTTTCAGAACTACCTCCCATTTTTAAAAAAATACTAACATTTTAAGCACTCTTAACTTCATTTTTCTCATTGGTGCGCTTCCCGGTGCGCGCACCGGAGAGCGCCCCGTTAGCGCAATAAAAAAAATAACAAAAACAAAAAAACAAGAGAAGGAGAGCAAAATAAGAAGAAAAATAGTAAAGGATGTGGAATGAGAGGTAGGGATAGAACCGGACTAAAAGAACAATCCTGAGGGAAAGTGTTAAGAAAACAGTGAGCAAAAGTAAATAGGAATAAAACAAGATGTATGATAGTGACTAAGGTTAAAACATGAGGAATAACAGAGAGAAAAAAGAGAATGCAGAAAAGAAGAAGTAACAGAAAAGGAATGATTGAAACAGCAAAAGAAATGTAAATAACATAGGGGCATATTATCAACATAGGCGATAAAGGTTTTGCTGCTTTTATCGGCAGAAATCTGCCGCTAAAGCCGCTTTTGCGGCAGAAAACTGCAGCTAAAGCCACTTTTGCAGCAGTTTTCTGCCAATAAAAGCAGCGATAATTTTATCACCTGTGTTGATAATATGCCCCTTAGTGTGTTTGAACTACAGGGAGAAAGCATAATGAACAAGTAGTGAAAGAGTGATGAGTCAGAGATAGTGAGAGTAATAGAGACGGAGTGAGTGAACAGGAGTGAGGAACTATGAGAAGAGAGGGACTAAGAAAAAGAGTGGAAGGAGTAGAGTAATTAAGTAATAGAGAAAGGAATGAGGGAAGTAGCAAAGGCAGGAAAGTGAGGATTAAAGAAATGAAGCAGTGGAACTAATAGAAGTTAAATGTGATAGAAATGTAACGAAAAGAGTACAAAACATTTACCTTATAATTGTCGTTAACTTAGTCACTTGTTATTTTTATACTTTCAATCTGTGAAAGAGAGAACAAACATTTGAAAAATATTAAAACATGTATTTAAAAAATAGAAAAGACAAGGGAAAAGATTGAAGGAAAAACAGTTTTTCAACAACTTTGACACTTACAGAAGCCTCTGCTTCTCCAGGCCCCTTACACAGTCCTAAAAATATACATTTTAAACTAACAGTATCTTGATGCAGATGAAGTGAGGCCTATCTTGCAACATGGTGCATCTTTTGCACTGCTACTGTCTCACAAAAGTGATGCAACGGCAGCGCAAAAGAGGTGCACAGCCATCATAAAACTGTCCCTAACATTTTAAATGATTGGTTCAGGATGACGATAAGGTGTGGCCTATCCAGAGGTTTGTTTGAGGTGAGGCCTACTCAGGGTTGCAGATGAAATTTAGAGTTGTTGAAGAGTACAGAGGAGATAATACATTTGCAGGCCTACCAATGAAGTGAGTCATGTCCACTGCACTCTTGAACAAAGGCCAGACCTCCTCTGTTTCCCTGGACAGGCCTAAACTTGATCTGCACAATGTGATGTGTAATGTTAGGAAACACAGGTGATGTAATTGAAAAACGTGCAATTTCTTTTGCTCATTTCACAATCACATCACTTGTGTTTCCTTTGCTTAGGTATCTCATTGTGCAGATGTAGTCCAGCATATGAAAGAGTACCCAGAAGTGCAGCACTGCATGCAACAACTTTGACACTTACTGAAGCCTCAGCTTCTCCATGCCCCCTACACAGTCCTAAATATATACATTTTAAACTGACGGTATCTTGCTGGAGATGAACTGAGGCCTATCTTGCAACATGGTGCATCTTTTACACTGCTGCTGCGTCACAAAAGTGACGGAACAGCGGCGCAAAAGAGGCGTATGGCCATCATAAATCTGCACTTAACATTTTAAATGATTGTTTCTAGATGCTGATAAGGTGTGGCCTATCCAGAGATTTGTTTCAGGTAAGTCCTACTCAGGGTTGCAGATGAAATTTAGGCTTGTTGAAGAGTATAGAGGAGATAATACATGTGCAGGCCTACCGACGAAGTGAGTCATGTCCACTGCACTCTTGAACAAATGTGAGACCTCCTCTGTCTCCTGGAACAGGCCTAAACCTCATCTACACAATGTGATGTGTAATGTTAGGAAACACAGGTAATTTAATTGAAAAACGTGCAATTTTTTTTGCTCATTCCACAATCACATCACCTGTGTTTCCTTTGCTTACGTATCTCATTGTGCAGATGTAGTCTATCATATGAAAGACTACATAGAATGTGAGCACTGTATGCAACAACTTTGACACTTATAGAAGCCTCAGCTTCTCCATGCCTACTACACAGTTCTAAATGTATATCATAAATACAAAAAGTACCGAATTAATTATACATGTTAAATGGTTTATTTTTGCTGTTCTCAGAATTTATCAAATTTAACTAAAAATAGTGACTTGAAGGTATTCATCATATAACAGCAGGGAAAAAAAACACAATCAAAATGATTGTGTTTAAAAAACCCATATAACATAACCAATCAGAAATCAGAACTCCTGAAAAGTAACTTACTTTCCATGACGTCGAAGGATATCCTATGAACAGCTTACACTCTGTTGTGCTGCTATTATTTTCAACCCGCCACTTTCTGAAAGAAAAGCTCCATCGTTTTGACAAATATGTTACATACAATAAATGACTTCTCGCTCTCTACCGCACTTTTCCACAAGGCCAAATCGTGTAAGAGCCATTTATAACTCTTGGAATTCTTCTAAGCAAATCCCGTCATTTTGTATTTCCGCAACTTTCAGAAAGAAAACGTTCAAGATCACTTTCACAATCCTGGACTAGTAATATCTTACCCTTCTTGCTCACTCATGTTCTACATTTCCTATGACACTGATACTGCTTACTATGAAGTAGACTTACACTACCTCTATGACTACTACAATTATTTAATTCTCTACATCACTTTTAATCACAAAGCAATTTAAAAGAGTAGATAAAATTATATCAACCCCTAGAATCATTATAGTCCAGTTACCTACCCTAAATTCTCTTTTCTGAAAACAGAAAGTAAGAATATTTTTAAGTAAAAAGGCAACATTGTATCGTAGTCAAATAGGAATCATTTACGAAACAGCAGCTTTTTTTACATTTTAAATAAGCTGTGTAATAAGCGGATCTTGTCAAAGGACCATCATGTCATATAATAGCTGCAGTTAAAAATGTTCTTCCTAAAATAAACGACTATGTAGCCACAACATTTGTAATTAAAGTTGAAGACTTACTTTCATCAGGTTTATATAGTTGGAATTTTAAAATGACATTATAACCAAAAGTTTGGTCAAATAATCTAGACAGCATTGCAGACTTACATTACCTCTACTCCATGTTTTCATTGGCTGCTTGAATTAGCTTATAAAAAGAAACAGTTTTTCTGTACTCATTCAAAGTGCGGTTATTTTTCCATGACGTCAAGTGTTATGGTAAGAACACCGTTTGCTTTGGGAAATACTCTGTTGTCCTTTAACTAATCCGTGCCCACCACTTTCTGTAAGAAAACATTCTTTTTTTCCAGGAACTATTTAAAACTCAAAAATAACTGTTGACTTTGTACTACACTTATCCTCAAGGCCAAATTGTGTAGGAGCCATTAGAACCTCTTGAATTTCCTCAGAGCACATCCCGAGATTCTTTCCCTAAAATTTTGGTTTTAAAAACACCAGGTAAGAATTTTTAAGGTCAAAAGGCAATTTTTTTTGAAAGTTAAAGCAGAATCATTGCAGAATGACCAGCCATTTCTAGACTTAAAATAAGCTGTGTAATGTCCTGATGTTATTGAAGGACCGTCATGATATATAATTGCTGCAATTACAAATGTCCTTCCTGATATTGACAACTGTGCAGCCACAACATTTTTAATCAAAGTTGTCAATTTTGTTCCATCAGGCCTACATCGTTGGAACATTAAAATGACATACTGGCCATATGTTTGTATAAATAATGTTGACAACATTTCAGACTTACATTGGCTACACTCCATGTTGTGATCAGCTGCTTTTACTAGCTTATTAAAGGACACTGATTTACTGTCTGGCAAAGTTAAATATATACATTTTTCTGAGTCTACACTAGTAGTACTTGATACCCTACAGTTCTCGCCGTCATGCTGCCATTGATAAGAAAGCCCAAACAGGTGATCTACATCTACACCTTCATCATGCAATACATCAAGCATATACATTAAAAACTCCTGACAATCTTGCTGAATATTTTGAGAGAATTGTGTTTGACCTGAACATCTGTCAAACAGATTTCGAATTTCAGACACACTTTCTATTTTTGTTCTATCAGTGCTACATTTCTCTAACACAGAATTCAACAAACTGCAAAATCTCTGATCCGAATTGACCACAATCTCTTGTTTTAAAGTTTCCAGAGAAAACAAAACATTAACCACTACATTAGCATAGCAGTTGACACCAGAACTGTTTTCAAATTGAAAACCAACAACATCTTCAACAGAATCCATTTTCTTTCTGCTTATAATTTCGGGTTCATCGACTTTTCGTCTTTTTGCTACAACCTCCCTACTATTGGTCACATTTCTTCGTTTCCGGCCTACCACACGTTTCTCAAACAAAGGATATTGAGGCAAATGTGGCGCATACTCTCTTCTTAACCTATTGTATTCCTTAACACAGTCTAGATCCGCACAAATGTTTGTGACATCACACTCAATCAAGTACAATCCTGATAAAGTTCTGACTCGTGACAATGCCCCATATGCCATACCCTCCTTGAACACAGAACTGCCAATATTCACCAATGCACTGTCTACACTTAAACCTTGCGATTTATGGATTGTCACCGCATATGCCAAGCAAACAGGAAACTGCTTACGGCGAACATATAAGTCTTTCACAAGCAAAAACCTAGCAGAGCAACGACCAATTAGCTGTACTTCCTCAATGCCATCAAATTTAATTTTTTTAAATTCAATTTCATCCCTATTTCTGTATTTCACAAAATCAACAACATTACCCATTGATCCATTTACCAGACCTCTTTCAACATGTAAATTCCTTCTTAAAATTATACGGCAATTTAAGCACACATTCAGAGTCTTTTCAAAACCCGCAGTTTTAGATATACTCTTTTCTAATGAATCCAATTTTGATTTCAAATTCTCAGACAAAATAACTGTTGATCCCATATGCTCTACTCTGTCAATACCTTCCAGTTTCACAATCTCTTGGTTTTCTAAATACAACATTTTGTTGTTGAAGATGGCATATTCTGCAAGAGTTGGCATCAAACATATTCCAGATTTCTTCTCAGTAATTTTCAGAAAAATATTCTCAGGCACAACGTCTTGTTCTGGATACAAATTTGACAGTAATCGTGCATGTAAAGCTTCTTTCCCATGCTCGGTCACTTTTCCGATTCTAACATCTTGTAGAATATTCTTGTAATCTTCATCCTTCGCCTGACGCATATTTTTATGCAGTTCAGCATAATTGAAGTTTAACCATATATTAACGTTGCCAATGCTCCCTAGGCACTTCCTGGTATCTTCATGCATGAGCATTTTGAACACAGGTTGTCCTTTCACTGGTGTCAGCTGCAGAAGATCACCGAAAACAATGATGTGTTTGCCACCAAATAACACATCATACTCTGTTTTGAGAATTTCTTGCATTCTCAAATGCACAAAGGCAAGCATGACATTGGACACCATGCTTACTTCGTCAATGATAAGAAGTTTCATTTTCTTCAAGACTCTTGAAACTTCACAACAAGCATCTCCAGATAACTTGTGGTATTTTAATTTGTTATCATGCTCCACTGGCAGCATCAGTAGACAATGCAAAGTAATACCTTTAATGTTATGTGCTGCCAGTCCAGTTGGAGCGGTGACAACACAAGACAGCGATGACTCAGTCCTTTTCTGCAAATAACATGAAATTGCTTTAATGAGGAAACTTTTTCCAGTTCCCGCTTCTCCACCCACGTACAGTCGGACAGGCTTCAACGACGTACATGAGCACTCTTTCTTCTCATGACTTAATCCATGATCAATTTGGTTGGTAACTTCGTCATATATTTTCCTCTGCTCAACGTTGAGTTGTCTTTCCAAGTCTTCTAAGTTAACCGCATCCTCCTGAGCATGTGCCATGGCTCTTTCCACTTCAATCATGGCAGTGGCAGATTCATTTTCGATAACTGGTCCTCCTAGTGGATCCTGACTTAATGAAACAGAACTCTGACTGTCCTGAGAATTGTCTCTAGCAATCTCGGCTGCAATCGTTGCTTCCTGCTCGATTTCCGCATTCAACATTTCTACATATTTGAGAAAAACAGGACATTCTATGGTCTCCTTGGCGGCATTGAAAGAGTCTTCGTAACAGAGGAAATCTCCAAGCAGTTCCTCTTCTGCACGCCAAGGCTTGAAAAGTTGCAAAAGTGCTAAATAGAAAAACTCTTTTTTTTCAGGAGATTCGCCACTCAATTTTCGATGGTTTACCAAGTGGTATTTTCTTTGCTTGACGAGACATCCCTCACTTCCAATTACAGCATACACTCCTTTATCAATATCTTCTTTGATGTTCCTCTTGAATATGTAATTTTGTAGAACCTCATACAGACAAACATTCTCGAGGTGTCTGCTTCTATTTGGATAATATGTATCCAACATGTTGGTCTTCAAAATATCAGTACTGTTTGGCTCCTTTTCCGCCAAATACTCAATTTCCCGCACAGGTTTCAGAACTCGATTACGCGTTGCAGCAAGACCAAGACTCGCCCAAACGATACTCCTGGATTTGGCATAGAGACTTGCTGAAGACAACCGGTCAGAACATTTGTAAGCTCCGATTTCTCGATGTGACAACATCTTCAGACTGAAACTGTACAACTTCTTACTGAGGCTCTTTTCATGGGAAATGTCCTCCCACATATCCTTCAATTCTGTCTTTTCTTTTTTGGTGATGTAAGATGTCACATACCGAGCCACAGCCATACAATTATCAGCCACGAACTGTATATCCATGTTAGCATTCCACATGGACAAAATCACTGGGTTGTAGTCGTTGATATACTTGGACTCTTCGTTCCTTTTCAAATTGTATGTGTTTTAGGTGATTTCTTCATCACATTATGTCGCAGCGAAGACATCAAACTGTTCACTCTGCCTTTAGAAATCACCGGTCGTGGAAAGGCGAAACGACATTTGGTGTAGAACTTGTCCTTGTTTCTGAATTTACGACGACAGTACTTTCCGCAACGATGGCTTTGGAAGCGTAGAACTTGTTCTCTTAGGCTTTTGTCCTCCTTTGCGTTTGGAACAGCACATGTAGAATACTGTTCTATGAAACTTATCACTAAGTCTTCTGGATCTGTTCCAAATTTAGGTGCATCCTTGATCCACAGCAGCATATGGATATGAGGAGCACCTCTTGCTTGGTACTCCTTTCTCCAGAAGAAATCCAACACCTCTCCAAGAGGTGGATTTTTCTTGTTCATGATGAAAGACATCATAGCTTCAAATCTATGATTGAAGTACCTGAATACATTCACTGGATCCAAAGAGCACAGTTCTCCGGGAGTCTTGAATTCGATATTTTCAATGTTTCCATTTGCCTCTCGTAGAAATTCAAGTAAGTCTTCCCAGCCATACTCGGCACAGCTGAGAGTGAGGAACCATGTGGGAGTTCCTAAGTTCCTCAGCATACATTTTAAATCACCATGACGACGGTACCAGTACTCATTAGTGACACGCTGACACGCCATGAGATTAATCAGGTGAGAATCCAAAATACTGTCTTGCACATTGACTTTATCCATAAAGTCACTTGCCGAGATGTTTTGCATCTGTATACCACTTTTCAAGATGTGGTTCACTGCATATGACAGTCCAGACAGATCGCTTTCAAACAGGAGATGAAACAAATAGGGAATGCATTGTCGAAACCTAGGATCTTCTGCATACAATCATAAAGTCCGGTATTCAGAAGCAGGAATTTGATGAGTTCGCTCATCATATCTTCCTCCTTGACCTGTTGGAAATAGCTGTGGGAAACACCGACCTTCCAAACTTTCCTCCCAAACACTAATGGGACTCCCTTTGGCTTGTTTCATTTGAAACAACTCAATAGCATTCCCCATGACTTCCTTGGAATGCAAAGGATGAACACTATAATGTTCATATATTTCTTCACTTTTAGAGGGTTCTACTTTCTCAATTTGACCAGCACACAAATTGCTATCCTCTTCTTCACTTACTTCCTCTTCTGCAACATATACATTCTTATAGTACTTATTGTTTTTTTCAAATACAATGTTGCCTTTTTGACTTTCCTAACATCCACTAAATCTTGCCATATTTTCTTACTCTTTGTCGGAACCCCATTAACTAAGATAACCAGAGGTTCCTCTTCCACTTTTTCTACTCCAATTGTATTAATGTTTTTCTTCAAATCTAGAGGCAAATAAACAACTCTTCCCTTTAATCCTCTCTGTAAATCTGATGGAGGCAATTTCCCTGTCTTTGGCTCCATTCTTACAATAGCCTGAAAGGGATGGATACTTTGAATCAAAATAGATTCATAAGTATTTAAATCCTTCAATTCAGAAGGAATCTCAACCGATTCTAGATTATTATGAACCGCTCTAGCAGGCATCCGGTTTTGATTTAATTTGTTACAACAATAAGTACACACACGTTGATCCGATCCCAAATCAAAACAATTTTCTACCATCAAGTATGTTGCGAAATCCTTCCATTCACTATTATTTTCCCTTTCACTTTTTGCATATAAATCCACTAACTTAGTCTGATTCTTATAATAAGTGCGTCGACAACACACACAAGTGAAATTAGGCCTCTCACTTGATTTCACCTGAAATGTGGCAATTTCCTTCTGAAAATTATCTGTACTGGAAACCTGTACACTATCATCCACATTACCCTCTTCTTCTGGGTCAATTTCAACATTCTCCTCTTTACTTCCAAAGTAACAAAACTCAATTTCTTCACAAATATTCTTCACATCTATTTCAGAACCATGCAAAAGAGCAGTGCATAATTGTTTAAGCATAACTGCTGGACTCTTAGCATAATACAACATTCTAACTAATTTCCTCACTTTATTATGATGCACTGCTAGCATCCTGAAATGATGAAAAACACTCTGGCATACTCTCCTGGAAAGACAAGCCAGTGAATGACCATGCAAACCTGTCACTTCTTTCACTCTGCAAGGATCTAATTCTTGCAACAACTTCATTTTCTGCTTCAAACTTTTCTTATTAAATGTCCGTACAAAATCACAAGGCAAATTGAAGGAATCCTGTCGCACACTGCAAATACTACTACACTTCCAGGTGTACACAGGACCCTTAGGACGTCTTCCTAAAACCTCATTACCTAACACCTCTTCTGTCTCTGTTGTCACAAGTTTTTCTTTTTCAACTGGACAACCATCTTTCACCTCATAATCTCGACCACTGGTGTCAACTGCATGCACCAAATCATTATCCTGGAAATAACTCTCCTCATTAAAAAATGCCTCACAACTTGAACTATGCATCCATTCTCCGGAAAAAACTTCACAAAAATTACTACGATTAACTATTCTCTTCCATCTACTATTTCTTTTGAAATCATAAATTGCCTTGTTTAGCTTCCTAATTCTATTGATTATCAAAATAAATAACTTTCGTTTAATTTCAAATGCCTGATCAATAACTTTCTCAACTTTTTTTTTCTCTTATAAAAAAACACTTTCTGTTGACCTTTCTTAATATTTTTTAACAAATTGCCAATTATCCTGTTGCGGAACATTCATTTACGAATGTCCCTAAACTGTTGTTTCCTTCTACTATCATGCACAGAGTTATCTCCTGCTCTAGCAGTAACATTTTTGATTGGCCTTCCCTTTCCGTTTAAATTGCTTCTCTTTTTCTGGACTAAAACATTTTCTGTAGTACTACTTTTTTTTCTACAAATGTTTCTTATGAATGATTTCTTTATCTTACCCGGACCTTTCTTGGTGACTTGACAAGTTTTTATTGTAGAGGTCTGCTGCAATAATTTTTTGAGCTGCTGTCTTTGATGTTTGGTAGCCTTTCGCCTTCTGTCCTTCGAAGGCATTCTTTAATTTTGAAATGATCTGCAGTTGAATCTGTGGTAAAATATGATAAAAAATGTTATTACCACTATTAGCAAACAGTAAATCAATAACAGTCATCAAAAATTTAACACACTACTTGTTATTTTTACATAGAATAATTTTTAGTGCATTGGCAAATTTAGAAATCACAAATAGTAGCAAAGAAATGGAATGCTTCTACATTTTACCTGTGCAGTTTTATATGTGAATCTGATCTAATTTTATGAGCATATTTTACTATTTCATTAAAGACACTACACATAACCTGTTTTTGAAGTTGTGTTTAATTTTAAATGAAACGGTTTACATTTTTACTTTTCATTTCAAGTACATTTTAAAAATAAATGTTTATAGTTCCATAGGCTCAAGCAGGTCAGCTTCCCACCCTATGTCATACAATTCTGACAAATCGGCATCCTCATCATGTTCTTCATCCTCCTCAGGATTTAAATCATCCAAGGGATCTACTTCCACTGACGTTTCAATTACAAGTTCAATGATAAGGTCGAGATCAACTGATTGCTCATTATCACTCATGGTTGATGTTGTCGTTACCTTTAAAGAAAGAGAACAACAATGAGATGTTGCAGAGTAAGAGACAAATCTCAGAGATTATAATAGTAAAATGGTTTAACAAGAGTAACATTTTGCAGCTATTATTTAGCCATGTCCAGCGATGCTGAGGAGGTGAGGCCTATGTCCAAGTTTTCAGTGAACAGGACTCATCTCTTCTTAACCTTGGATAAGCCTCACCAACTCTGTGTCCCCTGCTCATACTTAAATGTAAAGGGGCAGATTTATGTTAACTGGCGCATCCCCACGGATGCACCAGTTAATGTGCACCACTGCTCTGCCACCCATGGTGTGCCGCATTTACAATGTGGAGCACCATTGAGCAAAAACAGCACAGATGCGTCACGCATCTGCGCTGCAAAAGCAGCACATTGCAGGAATCACGTCGTAAGTGCGACATGTCTACTGCAATGCACAGGAGGAAGCCTCACATTGCATGGTGCATCACTCCTTATGCCTGTTTCAAACAGGCGTAAGGATTTGATTCAGCAATGCTATAAAGCTGACTCAGTGAAATCTTCTAAATTTCACTGTGTTAGTTTTACAGGGCTTTCATGCAAATAAATGCATACCCTGCAACAAAACACCTATATGAAAACTGACGCAGGTTTCATGTGGCACAGGACTTTACAGCATGACACATCTGCCTAGATGCATCAAGTTGTAAATATGTCACAACATAGCAAATCTTTTGCACCGCCGCTGCATCACAAAAGTGACGCACAGCAGCGGAAAAGAGGCACACACCTATCATAAATATGTCCCTAACATTTTAAATGATTGATTCAGGATGACGATAAGGTGTGGCCTATCCAGAGGTTTGTTTGAGGTGAGGCCTACTCAGGGTTGCAGATGAAATTTAGGCTTGTTGAAGAATACAGAGGAGATAATACATGTCCAGGCCTACCAATGAAGTGAGTCATGTCCACTTCACTCTTGAACAAAGGCCAGACCTCTTCTGTGTCTGTGGACAGGCCTAAAGCTCATCTGCACAATGTCATTCGTAAAGTTAGAAAACACAGGTGATGTAATTGAAAAATGTGGAGTTTATTTTCCTCATTTCACAATCACATCACCTGTGTTTCCTTTGCTTAGGTATCTCATAGTGCAGATGGAGTCTAGCATATCAAAGAGTACAGAGAAGTTCAGCAGTGTATACAACAATTTTTACATTTACAGAAGATTCAGCTTCTTATCTTGTTGGAGATGAAGTGAGGCCTGTCTTGCAACATGGTGCATCTTTTGCATCACTGCTGCATCGGTTTCATGTGGCACGGGACTTTACAGCATGACACATCTGCCTAGATGCATCAAGTTGTAAATATGTCGCCACATAGCAAATCTTTTGCACCGCCGCTGCGTCACAAAAGTGACGCACAGTGACACAAAAGAGGCATACACCTATCATAAATCTGTCCCTAACATTTTAAATGATTGATTCAGGATGACGATAAGGTGTGGCCTATCCAGAGGTTTGTTTAAGGTGAGCCCTACTCAGGGTTGCAGATGAAATTTACGCTTGTTGAAGAGTACAGAGGAGATAATACTTGTGAAGGCTTACCAATGAAGTAAGTCATGTCCACTTCACTCTTGAACAAAGGCCAGACCTCTTCTGTGTCCGTGGACAGGCCTAAACCTCATCTGCACAATGTCAATCGTAAACTTAGGAAACACAGGTGATGTAATTGAAAAATGTGGAGTTTCTTTTCCTCATTTCACAATCACATCACCTGTGTTTCCTTTGCTTAAGTATCTCATAGTGCAGATGGAGTCTAGCATATCAAAGAGTACACAGAAGTTCAGCAGTGTATACAACAATTTTGACATTTACAGAAGATTCAGCTTCTTATCTTGTTGGAGATGAAGTGAAGCCTGTCTTGCAACATGGTGCATCTTTTGCATCACTGCTGCATCGGTTTCATGTGGCACGGGACTTTACAGCATGACACATCTGCCTAGATGCATCAAGTTGTAAATATGTCGCCACATAGCAAATCTTTTGCACCGCCGCTGCGTCACAAAAGTGACGCACAGTGACGCAAAAGAGGCATACACCTATCATAAATCTGTCCCTAACATTTTAAATGATTGATTCAGGATGACGATAAGGTGTGGCCTATCCAGAGGTTTGTTTAAGGTGAGGCCAACTCAGGGTTGCAGATGAAATTTACGCTTGTTGAAGAGTACAGAGGAGATAATACATGTGAAGGCCTACCAATGAAGTAAGTAATGTCCACTTCACTCCTGAACAAAGGCCAGACCTCTTCTGTGTCCGTGGACAGGCCTAAACCTCATCTGCACAATGTCATTCGTAAACTTAGGAAACACAGGTGATGTAATTGAAAAATGTGGAGTTTCTTTTCCTCATTTCACAATCACATCACCTGTGTTTCCTTTGCTTAGGTAACTCATAGTGCAGATGGAGTCTAGCATATCAAAGACTACGCAGAAGGTGAGAACTGTATGGAACATGGCTATATAAGTCAAATATTCAAAATCTAAATTTGCCAAGCACACATGGGGGTGTATTTACAAGGACCTTTCACCACGGGGAAATGTCTTTAATTAAAATGGGAAAAATAACATCAAAGGGACTCAAATGCCTTTTAAATATACCCCAAGCAACCTATGAAACTCTAGCACTACATATCAAGAAACCTAATTGATTTCAAAAATCGTTTTTAAACACATCATCTAAATCAATTATATACCTACATTCAAGGGGACATGACTTAAAATGGCCTAAGACACATGAAAGCGTTTTTTTTAAGGCCCTTGCACCATTTTTGGGTTGCTTTTAACATGGCTATGTTAGTCAAAGAATTAAAATCTTAATTTGCCAAGCACAGATGGGGGCATATTTACAAGGAACTTGCACCACGGGGAAAGGTCTTAAATTAAAATGGGAAAAATAACATCAGAGAGACTCAAATGCCTTATAAATATGCCCCAAGCAACCTATGAAACTCTAGCACTACATATCCAGAAACCTAATTGATGTCAAAAAACGTTTTAAAACACATCATCTAAATCAATTATATACCTACATTCATCGGGAAGTGACTTAAAATGCCCTAACACACATGAACGCGTTTTTTAAGCCCTTGCTCCATTTTTGGATCACTTTTAACATGGCTATGTAAGTCAAATAATCAAGATCTAAATTTGCCAAGCACACATGGGGGCGTATTTACAAGGACCTTGCACCACAGGGAAAGGTCTTAAATTAAAATGGGAAAAATAACATCAGAGAGACTCAAAGGCCTTATAAATATGCCCCAAGCAACCTATGAAGCTCTAGCAGTACATATCAAGAAACCTAATTGTTTTCAAAAATCGTTTTTAAACACATCATCTAAATCAATTATATACCTACATTCAAGGGGAAATGACTTAAAATGGCCTAAGACACATGAAAGTGTTTTTTTTAAGGCCCTTGCAACATTTTTGGGTCACTTTTAACATGGCTATGTTAGTCAAAGAATTAAAATCTAAATGTGCCAAGCACAGATGGGGGCATATTAACAAGGACCTTGCACCACGGGGAAAGGTCTTAAATTAAAATGGGAAAAATTACATCAAAGGAACTCAAAAGCCTTGAAAATATGCCCCAAGCAACCTATGAAACTCTAGCAGTACATATCAAGAAACCTAATTGATTTCAAAAAACGGTTTTAAACACATCTTGTAAAGCAATTATATTCATACATTCATGGGGAAGTGAGTTAAAATACCCTAAGACACATGAAAGCATTTTTGTAAGACACTTGCACTATTTTTGCGTCACTTTTAACATGGCTATGTAACACAAAGAAACAAAATCTATTTGTAAAACACTTGACACAAAGCAACATTTTAAATACACAACTTTCTTCATAATTTTCTCCCTAAACCATACTATTCTCTATCTAAATTAAATGAATCTTTTCTCACCTTAGCAAATACTTTATGAGTTTCAAAACAGTCTCAGAAACACACCAATTTGTCTTCAGCAGAGCAAAAGGTATGCACTCCAGAGTCTGCAGCCATAAAAAGCACAGAAAAGCTGTAATTCATCACACATATCTCTCATGTCACCCAATCAAAACTCTTCCCTCACTTTTTTCAAATCAACACCCTTCCCCCCTCTGCCCTTTCTGCCATTTTTGCATAGCAACCACCTCCTGAAAGACCGCTGATGTTTGCAAGTTCACACAACAATGTTTCAATTGAACTCTGAACTCTCAGTACACCTGCATATCCAGTGCAATCTTTCATATAATGATTTTTTCTTGATCATTCAAATTACATCTTTCAAAGAACTCATCCATGCACCCTAACTTTCTGTTTTCAGCAATCAAAATCCACCAATCACTGCTACTGATTAATTACCACAGAAACTCCACAGTTTTTTTCATTTTAAACTCTTATTTTTTCAACTGCCATTTCATTGTCACACTTCATCTGACTGCAGCAGAACCTCCTCTCACCATGTTTTCTGTCTGGATTGTTGGACATAGTTATATCCACTGGGCTCAAAGGTTTGCTGATAACAGAAATTTACCTAACCTCAATTTACAGAATGTGGAAATTAAGTGGATTGGTCAGAGAGGATTAAAATGTCACCAATTGATACCATTGGTGAAAACCTTTATGCATTTGCCAAAACCTAACCTGTTAATTGTGCACTGTGGAGGAAATGACTTGGGCACTTTGACTGGGGTAGGTCTGGAAATGCTTTTAAAGGACACCTTTGACCAATTGATGGCACTTTTTCCTCAAACTGCCTTGGTATATTCAAATATATGCCAAAGACAGAAATGGAGGTGGTCGAACCAATTTTGTCCACAAATTGAGAAATCGAGGAAGCATGTAAATAAGTCTGTTTCAGCTTACATGAGAGACCATGGAATGGGCTCCATGTACAACAATAACTTGCGTTACTACATGCAAGATATCTACAGAGGAGATGGAGTTCACTTCTCAGATGAGGGGAACAGAATTTTCATCCTCAATTTAAGACTGTGCATTGGTACCTACTTGTAGGTACCTACATCAGCCAAAGGACCCAAAAGCTCTTTTCAGAGCTACCCTGCATCTGATCACTCACAATTATTATTTTACTCTAACTTTTTTCACTAATTTTCACCAAAGTACGCTCCCCGGAGCGCTACCCGGTACGCGCACCGGACGCTAACCGCGCGAAAATGTAAATTTTTTTTTTTTTTTTCCGCACATATGGGCCTCCTCAGCCACCCCCAGAAAACCTAGGGGGTCAAGATACGTCTACCGTGCCCCCTTCTAACCATTCTGAACATTATTTGCCCTCCATCTTGTATCTCAATTCTACCAAAACACAAAATGGTGGACTCCCGTAACGCTGCCGGTTCGCGTACCGGGGCGCGCACTGGGAAGCGCTCCATTAAAAAAGGTGGGAAAGTAATTTACAGAAAAAACCCTGGAGACAATGTCACCAAATATAGATTAACTCATACTACATACCAATCCCTACCATTTTCACAAATTTGGTTGGAATACCATTTAGCCATTTAGCCTGTAGACCTCTCTAAATACCCTGAGGTAAATTAATTCACAAAACACATCTGAAGTGTTGGAATTGACAACCAATTAAAATGTTACTTTCATTTTCTACTTTTTTTACCTGACATTTGATTGGTTATATACCTGAATATATATAAAAAAGAGAGAGAAACAGCCATTTTGACTACTACTTCCTGAACTACATTGCAAGATCATTTTCACTCACAACTTAAACTTGTTTTTAAAAGGTAAGATATTATTTTATAAATTTGAAAACATTTTCAGATAGTTATATACTATCCCTCTGTAAGAGTTAGACATTGAGAAAGGCTTGTTTATTATAATTATGGATTGATTTAGGTTTCTGTGGTATAATTATGAATTTACATAGGCTTTTTCACAGGCACTTTTTAATAGTACTACTTCATGCCTCAAAAGTACCTGTCTGAACTTAAACCCAACAGTGCCCTATCTCTACTGATATATTTATTTTTTATTAAAATTTCAGCACAAAAATGCAAGGAGAACAGAACGTTTCCTTTGAAATTGTCCTAGACATGAACAATGAGGAAATAATTGAACCCATTGACTTAGAATTCATGGATGAATCACGAGACCATGAACTTCTACAATGTGTAGAATCTGTGGATCATTTACTTCATTATGATGACGGTCAAATGTGGGAAGTTATGTTCACTCAACAAGAGGACATATCGGACAGTCAAATGTTAGACGTTCTATTAAATTTTGAAAAACAATCCGAAAAATAAAATTATATGTAATATTAAAAAATTGTTTGAGTCTTTAATCATTTTTATATGTAATTCATAAACTAGTACCAAATTGATTATAATGTAAAGTCAGACTTATAGTATACTGTGCACAATTCCAAAAATACATTGATATTTAATAATCATTAATACTGCTACTTAAATAAAAAAATAAAAAAAAACAACAAAAAGAACAATCAATAAACATACAATATTTCAAAATATCATAGTCTATCATTCATTTTTCCTTATAGTACGCTCCCCGGACCGCTTCCCGGTGCGCGTACCGGGCGCTCCCCACGCCCTTTTAAAGCCTCCACATCAAACCTAGGGGGTCAGGGAGGATCTACTATGCCCCCTTATGGTCATTTCCCCCTTTGTTTTGGCCTCCTCTTGTCTCTCGATCCTACCGAGAGACAAGATGGCGGCCGCTCCGGACTGTTTAGAATGTTGACAGACACCGGAGAGCCAATCAGCTTCGCTTCGCGAAGTTCCGTTACGCGTCAGGTACGCAAACCGGGGCGCTGCCCGGAGCGCGCTTACAGATATATATATTTTTTTTAACGTTAATTTCTCAAAATCCACTGGAGCACATATATTGAGACCTAGCAAAGGCACATCGGGCTACCAGTCCCTACAATTTTGCCAAGTTTCGTGCAAATCCATTCAGCCGTTCGGGCTAAAAGTGAGGCCAACCGCCCTATGGAAATTAACATGGGAAAAACGCGTTTTGGGACCCCCCTTTTTTCTCGGCCCCCCCTTGATGACCCCCCCCAAATTTTCAGTGGCTGCTCAGAAACAAAATGTTCCATTTTCCTGAAAATTTCAGCTAATTCCGTCCACAAACGCCAAAGTTATTAGACATAGAATTTTCAAAAATCCCAATATATATATATATATATATATTCACTGAAAAAACCATAGGTTATAGACCATATATAGTTAGGAATTAGCATTTAAAAAACCTTATTTTACTCACACAAAACCATTGAAATTCCATATATAGTTAGTTGCACTAACTATATATTGCGCACCCGCAATCCACTGCTGATGATGTCACATATTACATCATTCATGACATGGTCAGTGACATCACTGATGACATCACTGATGACATCTCAAATGACATCACTGATGACATCACTGATGACAACATCCAGTGACTATGTTTCTGTAAAGTTAAAATATGTCTTACATATTGAAGAATGAGTGGATGTATAAGTGTCTGGACGAAGGATTTAGTAGGTGCATGACTGAATGTATGAGTGAGTGATTAAATGTGTCTCACTGAGTGCATGGGTTAGTGACTAAACTGTCTTAATTTGTGCATCATTATGTCTGTTGTTCTGTAAACTGCTGCATGTGTTGATCAGTAGCTATATGAGTAACTATATGGGTTATTGATTGATTGCCCAAGTATTTGCATGGGAGACTGAGTGTGTGTGTGGCTGGCTGGGAGGTGTGTGACTCTGTACAGATCAATGTGTACTTGTATCAATGATTGTATAAGAGAGTAAGTATGTGTTAGTATATGGTTGAAAACGTAAGGTGCTCTATGTTTAACTGTATAGAGTAGAAAATGGAAGTGTGATTGATTCTTTACAGGACTGACTAGGTGTGTGAGTAACTCCATGGATGAGTGGCAGAGTGTGAGTGTCTGTATAGGTGTATGAGTGCATATGATTGTGTTGTAAACATGAGTGATTGTATGTATGAATCATTGTATGGGTGAATGAGTGAATGTGTGTGTAGACGTAGGAATCAGTGAGTACGTATGTAGTAACTAGTATTGGTGTGTCAATGGTTTCAAAAATTATACTCTGTTTTTAACACTGGGTGAAACAGAGGTTATATTAAAATGTGAGGAGATGCATTGTATTGTCACATGAATGATATCATCAGTGATGTGGTCATTGATGTCAAATGAGATGTCATCAGTGATGTCATCAGTGATGTCATTTGAGATGTCATCAGTGATGTCATCAGTGATGTCACTGACCATGTCATGAATGATGTAATATGTGACATCATCAGCAGTGGATTGCGGGTGCGCAATATATAGTTAGTGCAACTAACTATATATGGAATTTCAATGGTTTTGTGTGAGTAAAATAAGGTTTTTTAAATGCTAATTCCTAACTATATATGGTCTATAACCTATGGTTTTTTCAGTGAATTTTCAAGGTTTTGTAAATGCTAATTCCTAACTATATATGGTCTATAACCTATGGTTTTTTCAGTGAATTTCAATGGTTTTTTAATAGCAAATATCATAAGCTGTCGAATGTCAAGTACGTGGTAAGAATTTTTTTTTTCGTGTTTATGCACACTGATCTGCTTTGATTGCTGCCCCCCACCCCTCATTTCTATTAGGAGTACTCTCTCTTTGCAGATAGTGAAGGGTAGTTAACGCAGCCCTTTCCCCCTTTGTAATCCGTCGTGCCTGCTTCTCTCTCCATTTGATTGATTGTTCTCTTTGGTTCATTCTCTATTTACAAACAAGCACAGAGTCGCAATACTCTGTTTAGTCTTTGCAGATAGCGAAAAATCGTGTAAAAAAACAAAAGGAATCGAGCAAAATCAGAAGGCCACTAATGGGATCTCTTTTGACCTCGCTAAAATAGAAACATTAGGAACAACCTGTTGAAAATAGCAATGCGTATGTATATAAGCGGCGTTCATTTGTGTTCACAGTACCCCTTGTTGATTGTTTCAATCGAGCATTGAATTGTTCGAAGTTAATTCTCTTAACGATCTTCTCTACCTGCAAACGAGGAAGAATAGGAATATTCTATCTCCCTTTGCAGATAGTGAAGGGTAGGTAACGCAAGCCTTTAACACGTCGTACCTATTTCATTCCTCATTGATTGATTGATTGTCCGAACATTGACTGTTTGGGAATTAGTTCTTTTTGGAGGTATTCCCTGTTTGCAAATAAACGTAGGAAAATCTTTGCAAGTAGTGAAAGGGTACGTAATGCGGACCGTTCTCCCCCGTTGTAATCTGTCATGCCTATCTACTCCCCACTGATTGATGCACCTTTTTCACCCGGACCATTTACTAGAGATACGTCATCTGGCCCGACCAGAGAGCACCCCTAGTGAAAAGGACATATGCAATAATAACGAAGTGATCACTGTATCCTGTTAACAGAAACTTTACCATGAAACAACCTGGAAAGAAAAAAATAGGAAAACGAAAATCAGTAGGCCACTGATGAACATGAACTTTTATTAAACAACGAACAAAGAAACGATAACATAACGTAATGATAAAACCTATTAATGTCCTAGAAACAAGAAAACGTTAAAATATGCCAGTGGTGAGAGACCAGAAAAACAGTAAGAGAAACCAAATCAACCCTCGCTGTCCCACCGCCTGCCACGCCAAAAAAATCGATAGACTAGGGAAAATGCAAGTCAGTAGAACATCCACCCCCACTCTGGAAACTTCCAAGGTGGGGCAGGGTTCCGGCTACGCCCAGCCGGGAGCAGCCCATATAAGGCAGGTCCTGCTGCCACGCCTCGGCCAGGAGATCCTAACGTAGGGTGTAGCCGGAGGAGAGGCCGAGACCAGCGGGACCCGGCCAGGGGATTGCCTTTACAACGCTGAACAGTTGCAGGGGGGGGAATGTCTCCTCGACCCTCCCTTCTCTCTCCCAGTCCGGCCGCGGTGGCCCTTGAGAGTTGCAGGTAGTCCCGCCACATGCTCTTCCGGTCCGACCACCAACGGTCGGGGGGCCGAGGCCGACGGGATCCGGCTGCAGCCGATAAACCAAGAAACCCGTTCATGGGGCCAGAGCCAGGGGCGTCCGGCCGACATCCACCGGAAGCCCGGCCCGAAGACGGACGGGACACTTCTTTCTTTTATAATGGCTGCGACAACACTGGAGGGGGATGTCTTGCACATGCCTCCGACCCCCCCCTCGTCCTCATCGCCTGGTCCGGCCATAACAAATCTCAAGCGAGACGCCGTGGGGTGCACTGGGAGGGAGAGACGGTGCGAACAGGCCTCTCCCGCCTCCCCAGGTGGAGGCTTCCCAGCTGCACCCTCAGCGCTCCAGGCGGTGGCATCCTAACAACTACAGTGCTGCACAGTTTCGGAACGACCTAGATAACGGTTCTTCCACTGTGGCCATGCTGCAACGTCTCGCCCGGCAGGGTGGAGCCCGTCCGCTCATGTGACCCCGCGATCGCCGGTAGCTGCCGAACTCTCAAAATGGCGGTCGACCTGGCAAGAGCGGGCCCAACATAAAGAAATGGCCCGGTCACTGGTTGACTCCACCACCGTAGTCCTCCACGACCTTGAAGATTCTAGAGGAGCCGCGGGAGTCTCCGACCCCCGATGGGGAATGACTGCCATGATCGCCCGTGGAGTGACGAAACTGTATCTGCGGGACGTCGGCGCTCCCATGCTGGCGCCAGCCTCACTTTGAATTACTACAATCCTGCAGACCTCACTTCCGGTGAAAGCACAGTGTGACCCGGTAGGAAAAATTATTGCACCCCCTCCCCTTTTTGACTGATAGTTCAAACCACCGATCCTTTCCTTTGCCCTTTTAACGGAACTTTGGACTGCCTCCCCCTCTTTTACATTTTCTAGAGAAAACAAAACATTAACCACTACATTAGCATAGCAGTTGACACCAGAACTGTTTTCAAATTGAAAACCAACAACATCTTCAACAGAATCCTTTTTGTTTCTGCTGTGACCCTGCTACAGCACAGGCATTGTCCCCAGCAGTAATTCTGCAATGCCGGTAAGAATAGCTGTGGTGCCTACTGGACTCACTCACCCCCGCGGCGCCCCACGCCGTTTTTTGCTGGGCGGCAACTTACTAGACATCACTTTCGTGCCATCTAGATTTCAGCGCGTTCTGCTGCCTTGGAACTATTCGCACAACAGACCGCTACTGACAAGAATATTTCATTATTGGTGCTGTCAATTTCAATAAATCTATTGGATAATTAAAAAGAAATTGCCACGGTCTCTTCGTTGTTTAAATGTTTTTACTGTTTTTGTTTTGTTGTATATATTTATATGTTATTAAAGTTTTATATTCCTACTACTTTGTTGGAGTGCTATATATTTTTAATGTGACACATAATTGTAAAAACTTTGATGTACAAAGAGTCATTCCTGGAATCTTCCGCTTCAGGCTCGGTCCCCTCCCCAATCACAATACAGGATGGTTTTCAGATAGTAGGAACGCGTGTGCTGTGACGGATCACATCGGGTGTGGGCCTTGATCTACTATAACTCCTTTGAAGAGGGGTGATTCTTTACAGCTGGGGCCATAAACTACATCTGCAGGGCTAGCTGATAGCCTAGGACCGGCCTGGACATTCGGACACAGAGGAAGAGGAGTGTCAGAGGGTGCGGTAGTGAATAGGGCGAAAGGGAGGTGTCGGGCGGGCACAGAGTGTGATTCTCAGGGAAGAGCAGCGCAGATGGGGGAAGGTTTATTGCCCATGCATAAGACAGAGAGCGGGGGTGACCACTGCCTGGGGGAGATGCTTACGAGGGTGAGGAGCCATGCTACGAATCGACAGCGTGCAGAGAGTGGGTCTGGTCAAGACATCTAAAATGGCTGCCGTGCACGACAAAAGTGTGGCATTTCAAAAAAGGCAAGATGGCGCAGACAATGTTTTTCAACACTTCCTCATTTCCTTCGAATCGAACGTTAACAGACGTTGGGGCATATTACCAAAGTTAAGCGATATTTATCGCTAACGATGCTTACCAACCAATTTTTTACCACTAAGCATCGTCAGAAATTATCGAAGATAAACCTTACTATTATCAAGGTTTATCGCAAATGCGATAATAAACGGCCGCAATGCATGAATATCGCTAACAACTCAGCGATATTCATGCATTACCGAGCTAATACTCTTAGCCATGTTATCCACCTCCCATTGGATAACATGGCTAAGAACTGCTCAGGGCAGGTGTTACTTTTTGGAGATATTCGCGCTTAGCGCGAATATCTCCAAAAGTTGGTAATAGGAGATAGATATCTTGCATGTTGTAATGCAAGTTATTGTGGTATATGGAACTCATACCATAATCTCTCAGGAAAGCAGAAACTGATCCTTTTGGGACCGCCTAAAAAGGCCTAGGGGGTGAGGAGTACTCTACTTTGCCCCCTTTTCACGTTCCGAACTATTTTATTTTACTCTCTTCTGTAATTACACAAAATACCAGCGATAAGATGCATCGGAGACACACAGTGAGAGAAAGGAGGCCGGAGATGAAGAAGAGATGTCAAATACACATTGGAGATAATATAGTGGCAGAAGGGAAGTAAATATGAGTAAACTTACCATGTAACATAAAAATGTTGCACTCTATACTATAAGTCTCATTTTATACTACAATCACTTCGCTACAACATCATAAATTAAAAATAAAAATGAATAATGTCTCAAACAATTTTTGATTTCTAAATATAAATTTATTCTTCAGAATTTTCTAAATTTGAAAGAACTAGTAACATGTCCTCATCAGCAATGTCCTCATTAAAAGTCTCCAATGATGATTCTTGTAACTCTATGGTCTCCAAACACTCGATAAATTCGCCATCAAGAGATTGATCAAAAAAATCATTCAAGTCATCTCCTCCTTCTGACAATATTTCATTATTGGTGCTGTCAATTTCAATCAATGTAGTGGAATCATTCAAGTCATCTCCTCGTGACAATATTTCATTATTGGTGCTCTCAATTTCAATCAATGTAGTGGAATCATTCAAGTCATCTCCTCCTTGTGACAATATTTCATTATTGGTGCTGTCCATTTCAATCAATCTAATGGAATCATACAAGCCATCTCCTCCTTGTGACAATATTTCATTATTGGTGCTCTCAATTTCAATCAATGTAGTGGAATCATTCAAGTCATCTCCTTGTGACAATATTTCATTCTTGGTGCTGTCCATTTCAATCAATCTAATGGAATCATACAAGTCATGTCCTCCTTGTGACAATATTTCATTATTGGTGCTCTCAATTTCAATCAATGTGTTGGACAATTCAAAAGAAATTGCCACGGTCTCTTCATTGTGAGCCATTTTATTTTGAAATTGCTTGCTGTAAATTGCAGAAAAAAATAATCACTTTCATTTATCGTCTTTAGTAATACATAATATAAAACTAACTTTATCAAGTATTTAGTATAACAGAAGGACAGCAAATAAATAACAGAAAACATTTTTCAAATTATCTTCAAGTGTACAACATAGTTCCCCATACAAATTAACAACTCACCTTTTTAAAAGTAGCAGAAGTGTTAGTACTGTGTAAATCAAACACCAGAAATTCACCACCAAAAAATCCTCACAAATGTACCTCAGACAGTAGTATCACAAAATGGCTGTGGTTTCCTCTCATTTGACATATATACATAACCAATTAACTTTCATCACACACAAATACAAAACCAAAGTAACATTTTAATTGGTTCTAAATTTCAACACTTTCAAATGTGTTTTCCCCATGCAATTTTCCATAGGACATTTACATACGTCTACAGCCTGAATGGCTGAACGGAATTACACCAAACTTGGCAAAATGGTACATCAAACCTAAGAGGTCAGGAAGGATCTACTATGCCCCCTTATGGTCATTTCCCCCTTCGCTTTGGCCTCCTCTTGTCTCTCAATCCTACCGAGGGACAAGATGGCGGCCGCTACGGACTGTTTGGAATGTTGACAGACGCCGGAGAACCAATCAGCTTCGCAAAGCTCCGTAACGCGAAAAGTACGCGAAGCGGAGCGCTGTTACAGATATATATCTTTTTTTCAACGTTAATTTCTCAAAATCCACTGGAGCACATATATTGAGACCTAGCAAAGGCACATCGGGCTACCAGTCCCTAATATTTTGCCAAGTTTCGTGCAAATCCATTCAGCCGTTCGATTATTATTATTTTGTTTTTTTTTTGCCCCGCGGGGCCCTTTTAAAACCTCCACATCAAACCTAGGGGGTCAGCGAGGATCTACTATGCCCCCTTATAGTTATTTCCCCCTTTGTTTTGACCTCCTCTTGTCTCTCGATCCTACCGAGAGACAAGATGGCGGCCGCTACGGACTGTTTGGAATGTTGACAGACGCCGGAGAACCAATCAGCTTCGCTTCACAAAGCTCCGTTGCGCGAAAAGTCCGCGAACCAGAGCGCTACCCGGTCCGCTGTTACAGATATATATCTTTTTTTAAACGTTAATTTCTCAAAATCCACTGGAGCACATATATTGAGACCTACAAAAGGCACATCGGGCTACCAGTCCCTACAATTTTGCCAAGTTTCGTGCAAATCCATTCAGCCGTTCGGGCTAAAAGTGAGGCCAACCGCCCTATGGAAAACTCAATGTTAAAAACACGTTTTGGGACCCCCCTTTTTTCTCGGCCCCCACTGGACGAACCCCCCCCAAATTTTCAAGGGCTGCTCAGAAACAAAATTTGCCATTTTCCTGAAAATTTCAGCCGATTCCGTCCACAAACGCCAAAGTTATTAGACATAGAATTTTCAAAAAACCCATAGAGAAAAAATCCTAACTATATATACCTACTGGCGACCGCCAGTAGGTATATATATATATATATATATTACCCTCGCTGACCCCCTAGGTTTGATGTGGAGGTTTTAAAAGGGCCCCGCGGGGCAAAAAAAAATAATAATAATAATAATCGAACGGCTGAATGGATTTGCACGAAACTTGGCAAAATTGTAGGGACTGGTAGCCCGATGTGCCTTTGCTAGGTCTCAATATATGTGCTTCAGTGGATTTTGAGAAATTAACGTTCAAAAAAAGATATATATCTGTAACAGCGCACCGCTTCGCGTACTTTTCGCGTTACGGAGCTTTGCGAAGCGAAGCTGATTGGCTCTCCGGTGTCTGTAAACATTCCAAACAGTACGTAGCGGCCGCCATCTTGTCTCTCGGTAGGATCGAGAGACAAGAGGAGGCCAAAGCGAAGGGGCAAATGACCATAAGGGGGCATAGTAGATCCTCCCTGACCTCTTAGGTTTGATGTACCATTTTGCCAAGTTTGGTGTAATTCCGTTCAGCCATTCAGGCTGTAGACGTATCTAAATGTCAATAATCGAACGGCTGAATGGATTTGCACGAAACTTGGCAAAATATTAGGGACTGGTAGCCCGATGTGCCTTTGCTATGTCTCAATATATGTGCTTCAGTGCATTTTGAGAAATTAACGTTCAAAAACAAGATATATATCTGTAACAGCGCTCCGCTTCGCGGAGATAAAATTATATGTGTATTACCTAGCTGTTGCTAACACCAGTTAGCGACGGCTAGTAGGAGATAGCGACCATCTTGGGTCCCACTTTGCATGTGAGTGATATTTATCACTAATGACATGCAAAGTGGGCATGCCAAGATGTTAGCGACTGGAAACAGTCGCTAACATCGCTATCTCCTATTAGCAGTTCTTAGCCATGTTATCCAATGGGAGGTGGATAACATGGCTAAGAGCATTAGCTCGGTAATGCATGAATATCGCGGAGTTTTCAGCGACATTAATGCATTGCGCTCGTTTTTTATCGTATTTGCGATAAACCTTGATAATAGCAAGGTTTATCTGCGATAATTTCTGACGGTAAAAAAATCTTTGCAATGCATCGTTAGGGATAAATATCGCTTAACTTTGGTAATATGCCCCAACGTCTGTTAACGTTCGATTCGAAGGAAATCAGGAATTGTTGAAAAACATTGTGTGCGCCATCTTGTCTTTTTTCAAATGCCACACTTTTGTCGTGCACGGCAGCCATTTTAGATGCCTTGACCAGATCCACTCTGTGAACGCTGTCGATCCTTAGCATGGCTCCCCACCCTCGCAAGCATCTCCCCCAGGCAGTGGTCACCCCCGCTCTCTGTTTTATGCATGGGTAATAAACCTCCCCCCATCTGCGCTGTTCTTCCCTGAGAATCACACCCTGTGCCCGCCCGACACCTCCCTTTCGCCCTATTCACTACCGCACCCTCTGACACTCCTTTTCCTCTGTGTCCGATTGTCCAGGCTGGTCCTAGGGTATCAGCTAGCCCTGCAGATGTAGTTTATGGCCACAGCTGTAAAGAATCACCCCTCTTCAAAGGAGTTATAGTAGATCAAGGCCCACACTCGATGAGATCCGTCACAGCAGAAGCGTTGCTATTATCTGAAAACCATCCTGTATTGTGATTGGGGAGGGGACCGAGCCTGAAGCGGAAGATTCCAGGGATGACTCTTTGTACATCAAAGTTTTTACAATTATGTGTCACATTAAAAATATATAGCACTCCGACAAAGTAGTAAGATTATAAAACTTTAATAATTTATAAATATATACAAGAAAACAAAAATAGTAATAACATATAAACATTTTTAGAGAAAAACAACGAAGTAGCGGTCGGCTGTGCGAATAGTCCCAACGCAGCACAACGTCCAGATTTCCGGCGTGGGGCGTCGCGGGGGGTGGGTGATCAGTAGCAAACTGTTGTGCGAATAGTTCCAAGGCAGCAGAACGCGCCGAAATCAAGATGACACAAAAGTGATGTCTAGTAAGTTGCCACCCAGCAAATAACGGCGTGGGGCGTCGCGGGGGGTGGGTCATCAGTAGCAAACTGTTGTGCGAATAGTTCCAAGGCAGCAGAACGATGGCACCAAGGTGATGTCCAGTAAGTTGCCGCACTGGTTTTGGTATCCTACAATGCTGCTCCGAATAACGGCGTGGAGCGCCCCGGGGGAGGCGGCGTGAACGGGCCTCTCCAGGTGGAGTCTCGTCTGTTGTAGTGGGGCGCCCCTTTACCGTTTCAGTTGCCATTCCGTCCGCTTTTGGTCCACTGTGTCAAAATCCGCCATTCAGCTGAGTTGCGCCCACTCTTGCGGTGCAGCGATAGGCGGCTGCCACAGGACTCTCAAAATGGCGGCAGGCTGTTTCCTTTTTGGGCCTGGTCCACTGAAATGGCCCTGGGACACCTTGGAAATCGGACGCTTGTCTGCTAGGTCTTGGACCCCATTCTCGAAAGCGTCCCCTCCGCCTTGAGAATTCATCAAAAGTTTTGGGGTCCCCGACTCCTGCAGGCTTCTGGTGGGGAGCGGCTGCCATGATTGCTCGCGGAATGACCACGACGGAGCTACGAGATGGTGGTGCTCTCATGGTGACGCCAGCTTCAGTCTGAAACATCCAGAAACAAGGTGGGGCTTTCATCGTTTGGGGGGGAAAAAAAGTTTTCATCCAATGAAAAGTGTTGTTTTTAGGTCATATGATCAAGCCTTCCATCATTAGGAAACCAAAAGTAAAATGAACCAATGAAAAGTTTTATAAACAAGTCACATGACCTGTTATGCGGCATAGGGTATAAAATGCGGAGAAAATACGTTGGCACGTGAGGCGGCGTCAGTAGCGGACCGATGTGCGAATAGGCCGAAGGCAATACAACGCGCCAAGATCCGGATGGCATCGAGGTGGTGTCATAGTTGAGAGTTCTGAGCAGCGGTTGTAACACTGTCTGAAGCTTATTTGCAGCTGCTGCAGCTTAACTACGCGCCAAGATCCGGATGGCACCGAGGTGGTGTGTAGGAAGTTGCCGCACTGGTGTGGCCATCCTACAATGCTGAAAGTCGGCGTGGGGCGCCCCGTTGGCCTGTGAGTTTGCGTCAGTAGCGGACCGATGTGCGAATAGGCCGAAGGCAGCACAACGCGCCAAGATCCGGATGGCACCGAGGTGGTGTCTAGTAAGTTGTCGCACTTCTGTGGCCATCCTACAATGTTGAAAGTCGGCGTGGGGCGCCCCGTTGGCCTGTGAGATGGTGTCAGTAGCGGACTGATGTGTGAATGGGGCCAAAGGCAGCGCAACAATATTTTCTACTATATTTCCGGTGTAGAAGAGACCACAAGGCGCTGAGATGCCAAGATCCGGATGGCACCGAGGTGGTGTCTTGCAAGTTGTGGTACTGGTGTGGCCATCCTACAATGCTGAAAGTCGGCGTGGGGCGCCCTGTTGGCCTGTGAGATGGCGTCAGTAGCGGACCGATGTGCGAATAGGCCGAAGGCAGCACAACAATATTTTCTGACTGACACCACAAGGCGCTGAGATGCCAAGATCCGGATGGCACCGAGGTGATGTCTAAGTTGCGGACTGATGTGCGAATGGGGCCAAAGGCAGCGTAACAATATTTTTTGTATGCAAGATACCACTAGGCGTTGAGATGCCAAGATTCGGATGGCACTGAGGTGATGTCTAGCAAGTTGGTGTGGTCATCCTACAATGCTGAAACTCGGCGTGGGTCACCCCATTAGCCTGTGAGATGGCGTCAGTAGCGGACCGATGTGCGAATAGGCCGAAGGCAGCACAACGCGCCAAGATCCGGATGTCACCGTGGTGGTTTCATAGTTGAGAGGCACTTCATCTGCAGTGGGGCGCCGAGATCCGGATGGCACCGAGGTGATGTCTAGCAAGTTGCTGTACTGGTGTGGTCATCCTACAATGCTGAAACTCGGCGTGGGTCGCCCCATTAGCCTGTGAGATGGCGTCAGTAGCGGACCGATGTGCGAATAGGCCGAAGGCAGCACAACGCGCCAAGATCCGGATGTCACCGTGGTGGTTTCATAGTTGAGAGGCACTTCATCTGCAGTGGGGCGCCGAGATCCGGATGGCACCGAGGTGATGTCTAGCAAGTTGCTGTACTGGTGTGGTCATCCTACAATGCTGAAACTCGGCGTGGGTCGCCCCATTAGCCTGTGAGATGGCGTCAGTAGCGGACCGATGTGCGAATAGGCCGAAGGCAGCACAACGCGCCAAGATCCGGATGTCACCGTGGTGGTTTCATAGTTGAGAGGCACTTCATCTGCAGTGGGGCGCCGAGATCCGGATGGCACCGAGGTGATGTCTAGCAAGTTGCTGTACTTGTGTGGTCATCCTACAATGCTGAAACTCGGCGTGGGTCGCCCCATTAGCCTGTGAGATAGCAGTTCTTTGGATTTGGGCCTGGCTCGTCTGCTGTAGTGGGGCGCCCCTTTACCGTTTCAGTTGCCATTCAGCTGAGTTTCGGCTGCTCTTGATGCTACAGCGACAGGCGGCTGCAACAGGACTCTCAAAATGGCGGCCTGTTCTTTGGATTTGGGCCTGGTCCACTAAAATGGCCCTGGGACACCTTAGAACTCGGACGCTCGATTTTTTTTTCCTTTCCTGTACATGCAAAAAAAGGTAAATGCCCGGTACGTTACACGCTTCATCTGCCACGATGAACTCTCTAGAGGAACCGAAAAAAAATATAGTTGTGGTAACTATACCATGCATCGTCATATGGAGAGGTGGCACCAATTAATTATAGTGCTGCATAAAAGAGAGATTTGGAGGAGAACCCCTGACCTGCTAGTACATTCATCAAAGAAGTGGCACTGAGAGCTTCAGAGGCAAGGGAAACGGTCCCAAATATTTAGAAGAACTTTGGAAAGATTAAAATGACATGTTTAGATTGTGGCAAATTTATTTCATGTGGACATCTGAGTGTTACTCTAATAAATACAGCATATGAACATCATCATAGTCGATGGTTGGTAGAGACATTTTGACTATATCCTGGACCTGCCCGTCCTCGCCCAAAATGGCGCCGGAATAAATGGGACTCGTAACTCCTTGTTGTGTACTGGTTGCAGAACCTTGAAATCACGAGATACGTATGCAGTTTTGAAGCATATGGCGGGCGGGGACGAGAATTGATTGAATATTTCGACATCCCTATTGATATTAAGTTCTGATGTGTTATTGATTACTGTACTGTTGAAAGTTCGAATTAACGTCACCCATGGTACTTGCCCGCAAATGTATATCTAGATAATTTTATTGTAACTGGCCCTGTCGTATTTTAATTATAAAATGTACGTCCACCGATTCCGTAACTGTTAGACACCTTAGTTCTTGCAACCTAATGGCCCGCCCGTTATGTTCCTCTACAGTGTAAATGTCTATTTATCATATACGATTACAGTTTGCTCCGTGGCAGGCCCACGTGGTTATAGGCTCGTATTTTTATAATGAAATTTTCACAATAAAGGTTTTTAAAAGAAAACATGGTAGTAGTATATACATTGGTAAAGTTTTTAATAATAGTGACTGTTTTAGAATCATTAAAAGGCAAGTGAAATAAAGCAGACCAATTACATGAAGGGTAAAAGGTATAATACGAAGGAACGCAGTAAAGATAAATGGTCAAGGGCTGTTGTGTTTTCTATTCCTGCAACATAAAGTGATCGATAAGAATCTCATATTCAGGCGTATCGGCGACTAAGACAGCAGGTCGACCCTCTTTTGCTCAACGGCTCCGTCATGGGACGAAGAAACGCTCTTTTTCTCGAAAAAAGAATATATTTTACTTGCAGGACAGTTGTAAAATTTCCGGGAAAGTACATTAGCCTGGAACATTATAACATATATTTAAGAAAAAATAATGTTCGGAAGTAATGAAAAGCGTAATTTTTAGGTCATATGACCAAGCCTTTCATCATTACAATAAGAAAAGTAAAATGAACCAATGAAAAGTTTTATTAACAAGTCACATGACTTGTTATGCTTACGTTACGCGCTGCGCGCCCCGGATGACTTCCGGATGCGCTAACGCGGCGCGTCATATGACGCATTACGCGACAACGCAGGTACAGAATATAGTCAAAATGTCTCCACCAACCAGCGGTCGGAACACAACCCCTTTCAGCAGGCTAAATAGTTCTGTTAAATGACAACAGAAGGGACAGGCAACAAGAACTATTAGTCAAAGAGGGGAGGGCTAGTTCTTCTCTACCGGGTTACATTGGGGCGCTATCGGAACTGATCGAATTGGTAGTCTACAGTGTTTCTGGATGTTTCAGACCGAAGCTGGGGTTAGCATGAGAGCAGCACCATTTCGTAGCTCCGTCGTGGTCATTCCGCAACCAATCATGGCAGCCGTTCTTTATCGTTATTTTGGGCGGGGTGGGTGGCGGAGCAGAGCTGTTTTGCAGCCATCATTGTGTGGAGTTCAGTTCATCTCACTAGTTTTGTATTTGTCATGAGGGGTTGTTCCTAATGTTTCTATTTTAGCGAGGTCAAAAAGAGATCCCATTAGTGGCCTACTGATTTTGCTCGATTCCTTTTCTTTTTTTTTACACGATTTTTCGTTATCTGCAAAGACTAAACAGAGTATTGCGACTCTGTGTTTGTTTGTAAATAGAGAATGAACCAAAGAGAACTAATTCTAAAACAGTAAATACTTGGATAACAATGAATCAAATGGAGAGAGAAGCAGGCACGACGGATTACAATGGGGGCAAAGACCTGCGTTAACTACCTTTCACTATCTGCAAAGAGAGAGTACTCCTAATAGAAATGAGGGGGGGGGGCACCATTCAAAGCAGATCAGTGTGCATAAACACGAAAATGTTTTCACTTACCACGTACTTGACATTCGACAGCTTATGATATTTGCTATTAAAAAACCATTGAAATTCACTGAAAAAACCATAGGTTATAGACCATATATAGTTAGGAATTAGCATTTACAAAACCTTGAAAATTCACTGAAAAAACCATAGGTTATAGACCATATATAGTTAGGAATTAGCATTTAAAAAACCTTATTTTACTCACACAAAACCATTGAAATTCCATATATAGTTAGTTGCACTAACTATATATTGCGCACCCGCAATCCACTGCTGATGATGTCACATATTACATCATTCATGACATGGTCAGTGACATCACTGATGACATCACTGATGACATCTCAAATGACATCACTGATGACATCACTGATGACATCTCAAATGACATCACTGATAACATCTCAAATGACATCCCTGATGACATCACTGATGACATCTCAAATGACATCACTGATGACATCTCATTTGACATCAATGGTCACATCACTGATGATATCATTCATGTGACAATACAATGCATCTCCTCACACTTTAATATAACCTCTGTTACACCCAGTGTTAAATACAGAATATAATTTTTTAAACCATTGACACACCAATACTAGTTACTACATACGCACTCACTGATTCCTTCGTCTACACACACATTCACTCATTCACCCATACAATCATTCATACATACAATCACTCATCTTTACAACACTATCATATGCACTCATACACCTATACAGACACTCACACTCTGCCACTGATCCATGGAGTTAATCACACACCTAGTCAGTCCTGTAAAGAATCAATCACACTTCCATTTTCTAATCTATACAGTTAAACATAGAGTACCTTACATTTTCAAACATATACTAACACATACTTACTCTCTTATACAATCATTGATACAAGAACACATTGATCTGCACAGAGTCAGACATCTCCCAGCCAGCCACACACACACTCAGTCTCCCATACAAATACTTGGACAATCAATCAATAACCCATATAGTTACTCATATAGCTACTGATCAACACATGCAGCACTTTACAGAACAACAGACATAATGATGCACAAACTAAGACAGTTTAGTCACTAACCCATGCACTCAGTGAGACACATTTAATCACTTACTCATTCATAAAGTCAGTCACGCACCTACTAAATCTTTTATTTAGGCACTTCTACATCTACTCATTTTTCAATATGTAAAACATATTTAAACTTTACAGAAACACACAGTCAATGGATGATGTCATCAGTGATGTCATCAGTGATGTCATTTGAGATGTCATCAGTGATGTCATCAGTGATGTCACTGACCATGTCATGAATGATGTAATATGTGACATCATCAGCAGTGGATTGCGGGTGCGCAATATATAGTTAGTGCAACTAACTATATATGGAATTTCAATGGTTTTGTGTGAGTAAAATAAGGTTTTTTAAATGCTAATTCCTAACTATATATGGTCTATAACCTATGGTTTTTTCAGTGAATTTTCAAGGTTTTGTAAATGCTAATTCCTAACTATATATGGTCTATAACCTATGGTTTTTTCAGTGAATATATATATATATATATATATATATATATATTCACTGAAAAAAACATAGGTTATAGACCATATATAGTTAGGAATTAGCATTTACAAAACCTTATTTTACTCACACAAAACCATTGAAATTCGCATATATAGTTAGCTGCACTAACTATATATCGCGCACGCGCAATCCACTGCTGATCATGTCACATATTACATCTTTCATGACATGGTCAGTGACATCACTGATGACATCACTGATGACATCTCAAATGACATCACTGATGACATCACTGATGACTACATCCAGTGACTGTATTTTTCTGTAAAATTAAAATATGTCTTACATATTGAAGAATGAGTGGATGTATAAGTGTCTGGATGAAGGATTTAGTAGGTGCATGACTGACTGTATGAGTGAGTGATTAAATGTGTCTCACTGAGTGCATGGGTTAGTGACTAAACTGTCTTAATTTGTGCATCATTATGTCTATTGTTCTGAAAACTGCTGCATGTGTTGTTCAGTAGCTATATGAGTAACTATATGGGTTATTGATTGGTTGCCCAAGTATTTGTATGGGAGACTGAGTGTGTGTGTGGGTGGCTGGGAGGTGTATGACTCTGTGCATAGATGTGTGAGCAGTTGATTGACTAGATGTATGGGTTCAAAAGTGCATGTGGAAACAGCTGTATGGGCGGTTGACTGTGTGCATGAGTGTATTGGTGAGTGAATGGATATCTCAGTGCTACATGTCAAAGTAAGTACATATGTAAAACGCAGTACATGTGAGACTTGACATATATAAATAACTGTGCATAAGAGCCAGTGAATGTGTGAGTGGCTGTATGGATCATTGTGAACTTGTATCCAGGCTCTGAAGAGAGTAAATATGTTTTAGTCTATGTTTGAATAAGTAAGGTGTGTATAACTGTATAGTTGAGAACATGGAGGTGTGATTGATTGTTTGCATGACGGACTAGGTGTGTGTGTAACTTCATAGATGAGTGACAATCTGTGAATCTGTGTTTACACTGAGTATATCTAAGGTTATATTAGAGTCTGTAGAGGTTCATTGTATTATCACATGAATGATGTCATCAGTGATGTGATCAGTAATGTCAAATGAGATGTCATCAGTGATGTCATTTGAGATGTCATCAGTGATGTCATCAGTGATGTCATCAGTGATGTAATTTGAGTTGTCATCAGTGATGTCATCAGTGATGTCATTTGAGATGTCATCAGTGATGTCATCAGTGATGTCACTGACCATGTCATGAATGATGTAATATGTGACATGATCAGCAGTGGATTGCAGGTGCGCGATATATAGTTAGTGCATCTAAATATATATGCGAATTTCAATGGTTTTGTGTGAGTAAAATAAGGTTTTGTAAATGCTAATTCCTAACTATATATGGTCGATAACCTATGGTTTTTTCAGTGAATTTCAATGGTTTTTTAATAGCAAATATCAAAAGATTTAAAAAAATATTCTTCATTAAATCGAAAAATATATTTTATATGTTTTTAATACAATTTTTTTATGTATTTTTTTTTTATTATTTTTTTTGTTTCGCTCCCGGTCCGCGAACCGGGTAGCTCCCGTTAGCTCAATTTGTTGCCGCGACTCGGTCCACGAACCGGTAAATGTTCCGTTTGCGCAACTGCCGCGTTAGAAAACAACATTGTGACGCGACGCGTCGCGTAAGCGCGACGTATCGCGTTGTCGCGTAATGCGTCATATGACGCGCCGCGTTAGCTCACCCGGAAGTGCTCCGGTACGCGAAGCGAGGCACGAAGCGCAGCTTCCCGGAAGCGATCCGCGGCGCGGCGCGCAGCGCGTAACGTAAGCATAACAGGTCATGTGACTTGTTAATAACACTTTTCATTGGTTCATTTCACTTTTGGTTTCTTAATGATGTAAGGCTAAGTCATGTGACCTAAAAATAACACTTTTCATTGGTTTAGAACTATTTTTTTTCCCAAATGATGAAAACCCCTCCTTGTTTCCTCACTCTGACTTTCATCTTTGTGAGAGGAAGACCTTTTTTCATAACTTAGCAATGGCAAGTGTTGTAGCTGCAGCTGGTGCACCCCCACCAACACCACCACCTCCTAGGAAGAGAGGACCACCTCCTCAGGTTATCGTTCAGCAAGAGGAGGAAGAAGAGGAAGAAGAGGAAGAGGAGGAGAGAGAGTTTTTGGCTGAAGAGCCTAGGAGGTCCCGTGTCAAAGAGAGTTTCATTTGGCAATTTTTGCAAATATCCCCGGGGCCAAAAAAAAGTGAATGCCTGCTATGTAACTTGCCCTATTTGCAAAAAAGATCTGTCCAGAGGGACAGATAAAAAATATAGTTATGGCAATTATACCATGCATCACCATATGGACAGGTGGCACCCTATCAATTATAGTGCTGCACAGGCACGTGACCTGCAGGATAACCCCCGTCCTGTGGCCAGTACATCATATCAAGAGGCTCTGACGGGACCAGAGGCGAGGGAGACGGTCCCAAATATTCAGCTGAAGTTTGGGGAAGTAAAACATGTATGCATTTATTGCGGACAATTGATTTGCTACAGGGAGAGTAGCATAAATTTAATCAATGCTGCTATTGACAATCATAATTGTCCAAAACGCCCCAGACAATAAATTATCTTTTTTTTTGTTGCTCCTGTTGAGCCCTTTATAATGAATCATTTTCGTTTCTCCCCCCCCAAAAAAAAACAAAAAAAATATAAAACCGTTCAAAAAATACAAAAAAAGTAAAAAAATGTTCAGAAATATAATATAAAAAATATAAAACAACAAAAATAATTTAAAAAAAAGTTCTTTTCAGAACTACCTCCCCTTTATAAAAAATTGCTAGAATGTTTAGCACTCTGGCAACCTCTATTTATTTTGATTCGCTTCCCGGTTCGCGCACCGGTACGCGAACCGGTAGCGAACCAGAAAATAAAATTAAAAAAAAAAAGAAAAGAAAGTATAAGGGAAGGAAACAGAGAGTAATATTAAAAGAAAGACAGGTAGAGGGAGTAACAAAGAGATACTGTTTAATAGATCTATTTACCGAAGAAAAGATGTAAGAGGGTATAATTGTGAGAAAAAAAATAGATAAGGAAGTGAAAGAAAAAAAGGAGAGTAGAAGAATAATAAACAAGAGTTTCTTAGAGAATGTGAGTGAATGTTTAAATTAAGAAGAAAAACAGTAAAGGATGTGGAATGAGAGGTAGGCATAGAACCGGACTAAAAGAACAACCCTGAGGGAAAGTGTTAAGAAAACAGTGAGAAAAAGTAAATAGGAATAAAACAAGATGTATGACAGTGACTAAGGTTAAAACATGTGGAATAACAGAAAGAAAAAACAGAAAGCAGAAAAGAAGAAGTGACATAAAAGGAATTATTAAAACAGCAAAGAAATGTAAATAACATAGGGGCATATTATCAACACAGGCGATAAAATTATCGCTGCTTTTATCGGCAGAAAACTGCCGCTAAAGCCGCTTTTGTGGAAGAAAACTGCCGCTAAAGCCGCTTTTGCAGCAGTTTTCTGCCGATAAAAGCAGTGATAATTTATTGCCTGTGTTGATAATATGCCCCTTAGTGTGTTTGAACTACAGGGAGAAAGCATAATGAACAAGTAGTGAAAGAGTGATGAGTCAGAGATAGTAATAGAGACGGAGTGAGTGAACAGGAGTGAGGAACTATGAGAACAGAGGGACTGAGAAAAGGAGTGGAAGGAGTAGAGTAAGTAAGTAATAGAAAAAGGAATGAGGGAAGTAGCAAATGCAGGAAACTGACGGTTAAAGAAATGAAGCAGTTGAACTAATAGAAGTTAAATGTGATAGAAATGTAACGAAAACAACAAAAATTTGAAAAATATTAAAACATGTATTTAAAAATTAGAAAAGACAAGGGAAAAGATTGACAATCATCCAATTTTACAAAGAAATAAAGTTAGAGATAAACATGCAGAAAAAACAGAGAAAGAAGCGGTGATAGACAGTCAGAGACAAAAAAATGAAATAGAGTATTCAATTCAATTCAAGAATCTTTATTCGGTGATTAAAAAACACCATAAAAGCACACTCAAATATACATAGTAAAAAGTCATTAAACATTTCATGATTCTTTGTGCGGTAATTTTACAAAACTTAATACAACAATATATCCATAATTGACACTTAAAAGTTAGAATAAAAAACATTTCAATCTTCTCCTCTAGTAAGCCTTAGACGAAGTGCTACCTTGATAAAATTCATAATGCTACACAGTATTAATGGTTCCGCAGCTTTCTGTAAAAATACTAGTGCCTCCCTAGCGTGGACCAGATTAGCTTTTTTCAAAAGATTTACAAGGTATCTGCGTCTGGGCATTGAGTAAAAGGGACAGAGTAAAACAAAGTGAAGGGAGTCCTGCGGAGACCTATTGTCGCAGCCGCAGGACCCCTTCTGTTCTATTGATGTAGCAAATCCCGCTGGTGATGCCAACATAAATGGGAGTAGGTTCAATCTGAAACGGCACATCAAGAACCTGTCCTGTGCATTATGCATGAGGTACAAGTAAGGCTCCATACCTTCCACACTCTTCACTAGGTGATGGGCCCTCCCTGTCTTTTTGCACCCTTCAGCCTCATCTCTATGTAGGTTTTTCCGCTCTAGAAAAATTCTCCCTACCTGCAGTTTGTTTTGGGCTACAATAGTTGCAGGGTGAGTGAACAGGTTCCCAAAGCCTAGCTCCTCTAGGGTATTCTTCACATACAGGAGCCAGGGGATGCGCATACTTGTCCCTCTCTAGGCAGTCCGATAGAATTTCTCTACTTAGTGTCGCATCAGGGTTGACCCAGATTTTTAACCAAGCAATAATGGGCCTCAGTTTTATCAGATCTTCTATATATGGTCTCCCTAACTCCCTGTGGGCAATCAAACCGGCAGTACTTTGTGGTGCCCTTAAGAGTAATTTCAAATATTTATTTTCTTCTCGTTGGATACTAGTGGTATTGACAAAGCCCCATACTTCTGCCCCATAGATTACCTTGGAGCACGATACAGAGCTGTACAGGTTTATCACCTGTTCCGGGGACCATCTTCCTAGCCTCCTGCCATAGCCAGCAATTGCCCCGTTAGAAGCAATCATTTTACCACGACGTTCCTCCACCAAGGTATCAAACCGCAGGGCACCATCAAATGTTACACCAAGATAGGGGAACGTTTTGACCTCTTCCACGATGTGGCTCCCTATTGTGTATGTGAATTTAGAGGTAGTTTTTTTTCCCGCCAGGAGCACATACGATTTGCTCAAATTAACAGAAAGGTCCAGGGCACCCATGAACCTAACAAATCCATCTATCAAGATTTGTAGGCTCCTTGGTGTGCGTGCGATCAGTACCGCGTCATCCGCATAAAGCAGAACAGGGATATGACGCGACCCAACCCTTGGGCAATCTGCCTTTAGACCTAACAAAAACTGCTCCAAATTATTAATGTAAAGGGAAAACAAAAAGGGAGCAAGAATGCAGCCTTGTCGGACTCCACTCATACAAGGAAAGGAACTAGTCAGTCCCCCCTCCCTGTTAAAGCGAACCTTAGCGGTGGTGTCACTGTGCAGTTCCCTCAATATATTGATTAGACCACTCTCTATCCCCATACTAAGCATCATACCCCACAATTTTTCCCTATTGACGTGATCGAATGCTGCTGCCAGATCCATGAAACCCATATAAACGGATTCATCACTAGCCATGGTATACTTGGCAGTCAGCATATAAAGGTTCAGGCACTGGTAGCTAGTGGACCTCCCTGCCCTAAATCCGTATTGAGTGTCCGAGAAGATGTTGTTTTCCTCGGTCCACTCGGACAGTCTATTAAGAATTGCCCTCCCCAAAAGTTTTGCTGACACATCAATCAGGGAAATCGGGCGGTAACACTTTGGGTCATCCCTGTTGCCCTTTTTGCCATAGACCAAGACGGGGGCAGGCCACAGGTAATGGCAGTATTAATAACCCTTGTCATTAGAGGAGCCCAGAGTTCGATATTACTCAGGAACAGATCTGGGGGGATTCCGTCAGGCCCCGGGGCTTTATTTTTGGTCAGGCCCTCAATCCCTGCAGTGATCTCCTTAATGGAGAATTCTACCAGTGGAGCCTCAGTTGGAATGGCCGGTAGCTCTACAATAGAACCAGGCTCATGATTATACAGGCTCCTATAGTGGGTGACCCGCTGCTCTGGGAGAATATTAGCCCCTATGTCCGGGGTATCTTTTTCCTGGAAAGTTGGGTTATTAATTATTTTCCAGAAACCTGCTAGATCCTTTCTTTCCCCTGCTTCTCGTAAGTCTGCCCACGCTTCCGCCTGCAAAGCAAGTTTCCTCCTCTTAATCTCCTTTTTGTAAGTATCCCTACACTTCTTAACTTTATGGGGAACCCTTGGTTTAGTTTTAAGGCAGCTTTTCAGCTCCCTCAAAGCTTTAGAGCAGTCTTTGTCGAACCATCGGGGATTCCCGTGGTTCTTGAGTGGCGCACTGGTCTTTAGTAACCCGTCGACCAGATTAGCAATCTGGTCGAAAGCTTCCAATATCCTCGACCCGTGGACCTCTGTGTCCAGACAATCATTGATTGCAAGTTTCCCTGCGTCCACCAGGCCCTTGTAAAACTTTTCCCCATCTATTTTAGCCCATTTTAATCTCCAGCCCTGGTCTGTTACTCTCTCAATAAAGGTGCGTTGGACTCTAGTGCTTAGACCCACCCTGTACAGCAGCTCCAGGACAAGAGGGTTATGGTCACTGAAGCCACTCCATTCAATCCCTGCACTGGTTGTCTTATTAATTAGGGACCTTGAGACCAGAATGTAATCTATATAGGAAGAGCATCCTCTACCCTTAAATGTGGGGGGGGAGTGTGCCATCCTCCTGCATCCCTACCATGTTAATGGTGTGTTCTAGGTCATACTTAAGCCGTAACGTTCTAAAAGCTGAGCCCAACAGCGTGTGAGAGAAATGCGGTCCCTTCTCCATGGGGCATCGGGACCAATCTGTGTTTGTATGGACCAGAACCAGGCACAAGTGGCAATTATAATCTCCCATGACCACCAACCCATGTGACTGCCCCTTTTTTTGGCTTGTTATAACCTGTCCCAACCTGTTATCTAATTCAGAGACAATAGAGATGTTAGATCCCGCTGTCTCGTTGTTATAGAGATTAACTGCAACAAATCTAAGACCTTTCCCAGAGAACATAACTGCCTGAGTCCTGTGGGAATTCCAATCAAGACAGGTATAACTTCCCGAGAGGCACAGGTCTATATAAGTAGTTAAACCTCCCATGGCTCTCCCTGATCTTGATTTTTGAGCGGGTACAAAGAAACACTTGTACCCTTGCAAATGGTAGTTATTCTCCTGGGCCCAGGTTTCCTGCAGACAAATCACATGGAATTTTCTGATATAGTCAAGCCACTCTTCATTATTAAATTTTCCAGCCAAACCAGCTATATTCCATGAAATTATTCTTAGTGCCTCGCCCCCTTGAGACACTCCTCCCTGGGGCCCTCCTAATGCATCGCACTCTTTTTTTTCTGTTTCTAGCCCCTGTGCCCCTCCAATACATGCAATATCTACAGCCCTAGGTTCATCCAGCACATGCGTCCGGGCAGAGCTCGTTGACTTTTGCTTTGCCTCAGAGCTTTGCTTTTCCGGCTCATCATTCAGAGCCACTATACCCCCTGCTCCCCGTGTACCATTATCTGTTTGTCAATCTACCCCCTCGAGACCATCCAGACAATGAAACTGGTTAGATGTGTGGAAAAGTGGCTCTGGGCGGCTAAATAATGGTCTGGGGTTGGGCTCGTGGTAAACACCCCTCCGACCCACCCTTTCCCAGTTGCCCTGTGGTCGTGTCACATGTACAGGTGCAGGGATGGGGGGAAAGAAAAAGGACACACGAAGAGTTTGGATGGTTGACTCCTGCGATCTGTTCTTTCCCTGACATATATAAGAAACAGTTCTAACATCCCTACAGCTTACTAATATGCAGTCCCCTAATATAGATTTACGCGTTCTCCCCACCCATGGCACCCTTCTAACCATTATAATTTCGTTATTTAAGTGCGCTGGTAAGGGTCTATTGAAGTTTAGCCACTTAATTACCCTGCTTTTTAAGGCACAAAAGTCCTCAGCTTCACCTGCCTCTAGTGGAGGAACACCCGCCATCACTACGGTGAAGTCATTTGCCTCTGGGGGTAAATTGGGTCTACGTGGCCTGGGGGGAGGCTTCATTAGGGGTGTTGGCACAGCACTATCTATGGGCTGTGCTGGTGAAACAGAGTTTACAGAATGGGTAGGCCCAATAGAATTTGATGTTTTCATTCGGGCGGGGCTGTTCCTCTGGGGATGTGATGGGGCAGCCACAGTCGCAGCCTGTGTCGGGGCTAAGTTCACTCCTTTTTTTGGGAGTTGTTTGTGTGGGGCTGTTGGGGTGGCGATGGGCTCCGGCACTCTTCCTTGCGAATTAGCTGGGAGTTTTAAGCTATTTAGTGTGGCCTCAAGGATGGTTAATCTAATTTCCACCTTTTTAATGCTTTCACTAATTGGAAGCAATAGGGACCTTAAGAGAAATTCCAAGTTGCCTAATGGGACGACAGAAAGGGGGACGTTGACAATATTATTTACTGTGTTTCCCAATAAACCAGGGGCGAACCGGTCTGTGCGGCAGGTTTTGATTGTGGCACCTCTACTGCTGGCACAGTCGGTATGGTGGGTTTAGATAGCTTCCCAAACTCAAAAATTAGGGGTTTGGGTCTATTTTTCCCCTGTGCCCCCTTCACCTTTCTCCTACGTTTAGGCGGGGGCCCAAAGGCTGCATATGCAGCCGCTGGCTTGGATTTGGCTTTCCTAGGTTGCAAAGCTGGAGAGGGTTGGGAAATTAGGTCAATAGTCACCTTGCTTGAGCCTATACTGCTCACTGGGGTAGAGCTCATGGGAGAGGTTACGGTTGTTTTAGTGCCATCTCTCAGCAGGATTGGGACATCATCTATTGGGGTTAGTTCTACATTAGGCGTGATACGATCGTCACTCAGAGGTCTATTTTTCAAGTTGTCTATAGAGCGTCTCCGTTCAACCCGAGCCGGTTTAAGGTGCTCTCTTTGTCCCCCTCACCCACAGCCCGGGGAAAATAATTCTCTAAAGTTTTGTTCTTAGCACCACACTGTTTAGTGGGGGTGTTATCCCTATTCAGGGATGGCATGGCGTCTACGGTTTAGTGACGAATATAGGGCACTATATCATTTACTAAAATCAAACACTTACTAATACAACCAAGAGAGTAGGCCCAGCCCAGCCTAGTCCGGCCTAGGACGGCCACAGACGGTCCCGCCCTTGTCTCGGGCTTCTCCCGGGACGCTCCCGCGCGCTCCCGCGCAGCGGGTATACTAAGGTCTTTAAGTACCTGTTGACGTTATGGGCGGGGGCGTGGCCGGCAGGGAGAGCAGCCCAGCTGTTGGTAATGGGGCACGCAGGGGCTCCTGGTCCACGGAGTCCCTGCTTCGCTCGCAGCCCTGCCGGTCCGGAGAACAGCCCAAAGTCAGCAGCCCCTTGAACACTACCGCGCTGCGGGACCCGCGTAGCGGGTCCGGCGAGGTAGAAGGTATGGCCCGGTGTCAGGAGTCAGGAGTCAGGAGGACTTCAGCGGTCCGGTGCGGCTTCAGGTGAAAGAGAAAAGATTGTCCCGTTAGGACGCGGGAGATCCCGCCTGTTATGCTCCGTGGGCGGGGGCGTCGCCGGCAAGGAGAGCAGCCCAGCTGTTGGTAATGGGGCATGCAGGGGCTCCTGGTCCACGGAGTCCCTGCTTCGCTCGCAGCCCTGCCGGTCCGGAGAACAGCCCAAAGTCAGCAGCCCCTTGAACACTACCGCGCTGCGGGACCCGCATAGCGGGTCCGGCGAGGTAGAAGGTATGGCCCGGTGTCAGGAGTCAGGAGTCAGGAGGACTTCAGCGGTCCGGTGCGGCTTCAGGTGAAAGAGAAAAGAGTGAAATAGAGTAAATTACTAAGAGAAAAAAAAGGAATATACTTTCAGTGACAGAAAAGAAGGATAGAAGAGAAAACTAAATTGAAGTTGTGTAAGCTAGTAAAAGAAAGTGAGTAAGGTAAACTATATAAGGAAAGGGTGAATAAGGAAAACAGAGTGAGGGAGAGAGGAGACAGAGGAAGTGAAGGAAAGAGTGTCAGATACAGACTGAGTGAGGCATCTACACAATGTGATTCGTAATGTTAGGAAACACAGCTAATGTAATTGGAAAACGTGCAATTTTTTTTGCTCATTCCACAATCACATCACTTGTGTTTCCTTTGCTTAGGTATCTCATTGTGCAGAAGTAGTCTAGCATATGAAAGAGTACGCAGAAGGTGAGCACTGTATGCAACAACTTTGACACTTACAGAAGCCTCAGCTTCTCCATGCCCCCTACACAGTCCTAAATATATACAGTTTAAACTGACGGTATCTTGTTGCAGATGAAGTGAGGCGTATCTTGCAACATAGTGCATCTTTTGCACTGCTGCTGCGTCACAAAAGTGGCGCAACGGTGGCGCAAAAGAGGTGCACCGCCATCATAAATCTGCCCCTAACATTTTAAATGATTGTTTCAGGATGCCGATAAGGTGTGGCCTATCCAGAGATTTGTTTGAGGTGAGGCCTGCTCAGAGTTACAGATTAAATGTAGGCTTGTTGAAGAGTACAGAGGAGATAATACATGTGCAGGCCTACCAACGAAGTGAGTCATGTCCACTGCACTCTTGAACAAAGGCCAGACCTCCTCTGTCTCCCTGGACAGACCTAAACCTCATCTGCACAATGTGATTCGTAATGTTAGGAAACACAGGTGATATAATTGAAAAACGTGCAAATATATTTGCTCATTTAACAATCACATCACCTGTATTTCCTCAGCTTAGGTATCTCATTGTACAGATGTAGTCTAGCATATCCAAGAGTACGCAGAAGGTGAGGACTGTATGCAACAGAGCAATGTACATTACTCACCTCCCTTGACACTTACAGAAGCCTCAGTTTCTCCATGTCTCCTACACAGTTCTAAATGTATATCATAAATACAAAAAGTACAGAATTAATTATACATATTAAATGGTTTATTTTTGCTGTTCTCAGAATATATCAAATTTCACTTAAAACAGTGACTTGAAGGTATTCATCATATAACAGCGGGGGAAAAAAACCACAATCAAAATGATTGTGTTTAAAAACCCATATAACATAACCAATCAGAAATCAGAACTCCTTAAAAGTAACTTACTTTCCATGACGTCGAAGGATGTCCTATGAACAGCTTATACTCTGTTGTGCTGTTATTATTTTCAGCCCGCCACTTTCTGAAAGAAAAGCTCAATCGTTTTGACAAATATGTTACATACAATAAATGATTCCTTGCTCTCTACCGCACTTCTCCTCAAGGCCAAATCGTGTAAGAGCCATTTATAACTCTTGGAATTCTTCTAAGCTAATCCCGTCATTTTCTTTTTCCGTAACTTTCAGAAAGAAAACGTTCAAGATCACTTTCACAATCCTGTACTAGTAATATTTTACCCTTCTTGCTCACTCATGTTCCACATTTCCTATGACACTGATAGTGCTTACTATGAGGCACACTTATACTACCTCTATGACTACTACAATTATTTAATTCTCTACATCACTTTTAATCACAAAGCAATTTAAAACAGTACATAAAATTATATCAACTCCTAGAATCATTATAGGCCAGTTACCTACCCAAAATTATTTCTTCTGAAAACAGAAAGTAAGAATATTTTTAAGTCAAAAGGCAACATTGTTTCATAGTCAAATGTGAATTATTTCCGAAACACCAGCTTTTTTTACATTTTCAATAAGCTGTGTAATAAGTGGATGTTGTCAAAGGACCATCATGTCATATAGTAGCTGTAGTTAGAAATGTTCTTACTAAAATCAACGACTGTGTAGCCACAACATCTGTAATTAAAGTTGAAAACTTACTTTCATCAGGTTTATATAGTTGGAATTTTCAAATGACGTTATAACCAAAAGTTTGTTCAACAAATGTAGACAGCGTTGCAGACTTACATTACCTCTACTCCATGTTTTGATTGCCTGCTTGAATTAGCGTATTAAAAGAAACAGTTTTTCTGAACTCATTCAAAGTGCAGTAATTTTTCCATGACATCAAGTGTTGTGGTAAGAATACCGTTTGCTTTGGGAAATACTCTGTTGTCCTTTAACTAATCCGTGCCCACCACTTTCTGTAAGAAAACCTTATTTTTTTTCAGGAACTACTTAAAACTCAAAAATAACTTTTTACTCTGTACTACACTTATCCTCAAGGCCAAATAGTGTAGGAGCCATTAGAACCTCTTGAAATTCCTCAGAGCAAATCCCGAGATTCTTTTCCGAATTTTTAAGGTCAAAAGGCAATTTTTTTTTTAAAGTTAAAACAGAATCATTGCAGAATGACCAGCCGTGTCTAGACTTCAAATAAGCTGTGTAATGTCCTGATGTTGTTGAAGGACCGTCATGATATATAATTGCTGCAGTTACAAAGTCCTTCCTGATATTGACAACTGCGAAGCCACAATATTTTTCATTAAAGTTGTCAATTTTGTTCCATCAGGCCTACATCGTTGGAACATTAAAATGACATACTGGCCATATGTTCGTATAAATAATGTGGAGAACATTGCAGACTTACATTGGCTACACTCCATGTTGTGATCAGCTGCTTTTACTAGCTTACTAAAGGACACTGATTTACTGTCTGGCAAAGTTAAATATATAAATCTTTCAGACTCTACATTAGTAGTACTTGATACCCTACAGTTCTCGCAGTCATGCTTCCATTGATAAGAAAGGCCAAACAGATGATCTACATCTACACCTTCATCTTGCAATACATCAAGCATATACATTAAAAACTCCTGACAATCTTGCTGAATATTTTGAGAGAATTGCATTTGACCTGAACATTTGTCTAACAGATTTCGAATTTCAGACACACTTTCTATTTTTGTTCTATCAGTGCTACATTTCTCTAACACAGAATTCAACAAACTGCAACATCTTTGATCCGAATTGACCACAATCCCTTCTTTTAAAGTTTCTAGAGAAAAGACAACATTAACCACTACATTAGCGTAGCAGTTGACACCAGAACTATTTTCAAATTGAAAACCAACAACATCTTCAACAGAATCCATTTTTTTTCTGCTTATAATTTCAGGTTCATCAACTTTTCGTCTTTTTGCTACAACCTCCCTACTATTGGTCACATTTCTTCGTTTCCGGCCTACCACACGTTTCTCAAACAAAGGATATTGAGGCAAATGTGGCGCATACTCTCTTCTTAACCTATTGTATTCCTTAACACAATCTAGATCCGCACAAATGTTTGTGACATCACACTCAATCAAGTACAATCCCGATAAACTTCTGACTCGTGACAATGCCACATATGCCATACCCTCCTTGAACACAGAACTGCCAATATTCACCAATGCACTGTCTACACTTAAACCTTGCGATTTATGGATTGTCACCGCATATGCCAAGCAAACAGGAAACTGCTTACGGCGAACATATAAGTCTTTTACAAGCAAAAACCTAGCAGAGCAACGAACAATTAGCTGTACTTCCTCAATCCCATCAAATTTAATTTTTAAAAATTCAATTCCATCTCTATTTCTGTATTTTTCAAAATCAACAACATTACCCATTGATCCATTTACCAGACCTCTTTCAACATGTAAATTCCTTCTTAAAATTATACGGCAATTTAAGCACACATTCAGAGTCTTTTCAAAACCAGCAGTTTTAGATATAGTCTTCTCTAATGAATCCAATTTAGATTTCAAATTCTCAGACAAAATTATTGTTGCTCCCATATGCTCTATTCTGTCAATAGCTTCCAGTTTCACAATCTCTTGGTTTTCTAAATTCAACATTTTGTTGTTGAAGATGGCACATTCTGCAAGAGTTGGCATCAAACATATTCCAGATTTCTTCTCATTAATTTTCCGAAAAATATTCTCTGGCTCAACGTCTTCTTCTGGATACAAATTTGACAGTAATCGTGCATGTAAAGCTTCTTTCCCATGCTCGGTCACTTTTCCGATTCTAACATCTTGTAGAATATTCTTATAATCTTCATCCTTCGCTTGACGCATATTTTCACGCAGTTCAGCATAATTGAAGTTTAACCATATATTGACGTTGCCAATGCTCCCTAGGCACTTCCTGGTATCCTCATGCGTAAGCATTTTAAACACAGGTTGTCCTTTCACACATCATAATCTGTTTTGAGAACTTCTTGCATTCTCAAATGCACAAAGGCAAGCATGACATTGGAAACCATGCTTACTTCATCAATGATAAGAAGTTTCATTTTCCTCAAGACTCTTGAAACTTCACAACAAGCATCTCCAGATAACTTGTGGTATTGTAATTTGTTATCATGCTCCACTGGCAGCATCAGTAGACGATGCAAAGTAATACCTTTAATGTTATGTGCTGCCAGTCCAGTTGGAGCGGTGACAACACAAGACAGCGATGATTCAGTCCTTTTCTGCAAATAACATGAAATTGCTTTAATGAGGAAACTTTTTCCAGTTCCCGCTTCTCCACTCACGTACAGTCGGACAGGCTTCAACGACGTACATGAGCACTCTTTCTTCTCATGACTTAATCCATGATCAATTTGGTTGGTAACTTCATCATATATTTTCCTCTGCTCAACGTTGAGTTGTCTTTCCAAGTCTTCTAAGTTAACCGCATCCTCCTGAGCATGTGCCATGGCTCTTTCCACTTCAATCATGGCAGTGGCAGCTTCATTTTCGATAACTGGTCCTCCTAGTGGATCCTGACTCAATGAAACAGAACTCTGACTGTCCTGAGAACTGTCTCTAGCAATCTCGGCTGCAACCATTGCTTCCTGCTCGATTTCAGCATTCAACATTTCTAGATATTTGGGAAAAACAGGACATTCTATGGTCTCCTTGGCAGCATTGAAAGAGTCTTCGTAACAGAGGAAATCTCCAAGCAGTTCCTCTTCTGCACGCCTAGGCTTGAAAAGTTGCAAAAGAGCTAAATAGAAAAACTCTTTTCTTTCAGGAGATTCGCCACTCAATTTTCGATGGTTTACCAATTGGCATTTTCTTTGCTTGACCAGACATCCCTCACTTCCAATTACAGCATACACTCCTTTATCAATATCTTCTTTGATGTTCCTCTTGAATATGTAATTTTGTAGAACCTCATACAGAAAAACATTCTCGAGGTGACTGCTTCTATTTGGATAATATGTATCCAACATGTTGGTCTTCAAAATATCGGTACTGTTTGGCTCCTTTTCCGCCAAATACTCAATTTCCCGCACAGGTTTCAGAACTCGATTACGCGTTGCAGCAAGACCAAGACTCGCCCAAATGATACTCCTAGATTTGGCATAGAGACTTGCTGAAGATAACCGGTCAGAACATTCGTAAGCTCCGATTTCTCGATGCGACAACATCTTCAGACTGAAACTGTACAACTTCTTACTGAGGCTCTTTTCATGGGAAATGTCCTCCCACATATCCTTCAATTCTGTCTTTTCTTTTTTGGTGATGTAAGATGTCACATACCGAGCCACAGCCATACAGTTATCAGCCACAAACTGTATATCCATGTTAGCATTCCACATGGACAAAATCACTGGGTTGTAGTCGTTGATGTACTTGGACTCTTCATTCCTTTTCAAATTGTATGTATTTTTGGGTGATTTCCTCGTCACATTATGTCGCAGCAAAGACATCAAACTGTTCACTCTTCCTTTAGAAATCACCGGTCGTGGAAAGCCGAAACGACATTTCGTGTAGAAGTTCTCCTTGTTTCTGAATTTACGACGACAGTACTTTCCACAATGATGGCTTTGGAAGCGTAAAACTTGTTCTCTTAGACTTTTGTCTTCCTTTGTCTTTGGAACAGCACATGTAGAATACTGTTCTATGAAACTCATCACTAAGTCATCCGGATCTGTTCCAAATTTGGGTGCATCTTTGATCCATAGCAGCACATGTATATAAGGAGCACCTCTTGCTTGGTACTCCTTTCTCCAGAAGAAATCCAACACCTCTCCAAGAGGTGGATTTTTCTTGTTCATGATGAAAGACATCATAGCTTCAAATCTATGATTGAAGTACCTGCATACATTCACTGGATCCAAAGAGCACAGTTCTCCGGGTGTCTTGAATTCGATATTTTCAATGTTTCCATTTGCCTCTCATAGAAATTCAAGTAAGTCTTCCCAGCCATACTCGGCACAGCTGAGAGTGAGGAACCATGTGGGAGTTCCTAAGTTCCTCAGCATACATTTTAAATCACCATGACGACGGTACCAGTACTCATTAGTACCACGTTGACACGCCATGAGATTAATCAGGTGAGAATCCAAAATACTGTCTTGCACATTGACTTTATCCATAAAGTCCCTTGCCGAGATATTTTGCATCTGTACACCACTTTTCAAGATGTGGTTCACTGCATATGACAGTCCAGACAGATCGCTTTCAAACTGGAGATGAAACAAATAGGGAATGCATTGACGAAACCTAGGATCTTCTGCATACAATCGTAAAGTACGGTATTCAGAAGCAGGAATATGATCAGGTCGCTGATCATATCTTCCTCCTTCACCTGTTGGAAATAGCTGTGGGAAACACCGAGCTTCCAAACTTTCCTCCCAAACACTAATAGGACTCCCTTTGGCTTGTTTCATTTGAAACAACTCAATAGCATTCCCCATGACTTCCTTGGAATGCAAAGGATGAACACTATAATGTTCATATATTCCTTCATTTTTAGAGGCTTCTACTTTCTCAATTTGACCAGCACACAAATCGCTATCCTCTTCTTCACTTACTTCCTCTTCTGCAACATATACATTCTTATAGTACTTATTGTTTTTTTTCAAATTCAATGTTGCCTTTTTGACTTTCCTAACATCCACTAAATCTTGCCATATTTTCTTACTCTTTGTCGGAACCCCATTAACTAAGATAACCAGAGGTTCCAATTCCACTGTTTCTACTCCAATTGTATTAATGTTTTTCTTCAAATCTAGAGGCAAATAAACAACTCTTCCCTTTAATCCTCTCTGTAAATCTGATGGAGGCAATTTCCCTGTCTTTGGCTCCATTCTTACAATAGCCTGAAAGGGATGGATACTTTGAATCAAAATAGATTCATAAGTATTTAAATCCTTCAATTCAGAAGGAATCTCAACCAATTCCAGATTATTATGAACCGCTCTAGCAGGCATCCGGTTTTGATTTAATGTGTTACAACAATAAGTACACACACGTTGATCCGATCCCAAATCAAAACAATTTTCTACCATCAAGTATGTTGCGAAATCCTTCCATTCACTATTATTTTCCCTTTCACTTTTTGCATATAAATCCACTAACTTAGTCTGATTCTTATAATAAGTGCGTTGACAACACACACAAGTGAAATTAGGCCTCTCACTTGATTTCACCTGAAATGTGGCAATTTCCTTCTGGAAATTATCTGTACTGGAAACCTGTACACTATCTTCCACATTACCCTCTTCTTCTGGGTCAATTTCAACATTCTCCTCTTTACTTGCAAAGTAACAAAACTCAATTTCTGCACAAATATTCTTCACATCTACTTCTGAACCATGCAAAAGAGCAGTGCATAATTGTTTAAGCATAATTGCTGGACTCTTAGCATAATACAACATTCTAACTAATTTCCTCAATTTATTATGATGCACTGCTAGCATCCTGAAATGATGAAAAACACTCTGGCATACTCTCCTGGAAAGACAAGCCAATGAATGACCATGCAAACCTGTCAGTTCTCTCAATCTGCAAGGATCTAAGTCTTGCAACAACTTAATTTTTTGTTTCAGACTTTTCTTACTATATGTACGTAAGAAATTACAAAACAAATCAATTGATTCCTGTCGCACACTGCAAATACTACTACACTTCCCGGTGTACACTGGACCCTTAGGACGTCTCCCTAAAACTTTCATCACCTAACACCTCTTCTTCCTCTGTTGTCACAAGTTTTTCTTTTTCAACCACACATCCATCTTTCACCTCATATGCTCGACCACTGGTGTCAACTGCATGCACAAAATCATTATCCTGGAAATAACTCTCCTCATTAAAAAATGCCTCACAACTTGAACTATGCATCCATTCTCCTGAAAAAACTTCACAAAACTTACTACGATTAACTGTTCTCTTCCATCTACTATTTGATTTGAAATCATAAATTACCTTGTTTAGTTTCCTAATTCTATTGATTATCAAAATAAATAACTTTTGCTTAATTTCGAATGCCTGATCAATAATTTTCTCAATATTTTTTTTTCTTTTATAAAAAACCACTTTCTGTTGACCTTTCTTAATATTTTTTAACAAATTGCCAATCATCCTGGTGCGGAACATTCGTCTACGAATGTCCCTAAACTGATTTTTCCTTCAACTACCATGCACAAAGTTATCTCCTGCTCTAGCAGTAACATTTTTGATTGGCCTTTCCTTTCCGTTTAAATTGGCTCTCTTTTTCTGGACTAAAACATGTTCTGTAGTGATACTTTTTTTTCTGTAAATATTTCTTCTGAATGATTTCGTTGTCTTACCCGGAGCTTTCTTGGTGACTTGACGAGTTTTTATTGTAGAGGACTGCTGCAAGCATTTAGTAATCTGCTGTCTTTGACGTTTTGTAGCCTTTTGGATTCTTTCCTTCGATGGCATACTGTATTTTTTAAATGATCTGCACTTGAATCTGTGGTAAAATATAATAAAAAATGTTATTAACCACTATTACCAAACAGTAAATCAATAACAGTTGTCAAAAAATTAACACACTAGTTGTCAATTCTACATACAATAATTCGTAGTGCTTTGGCAAATTTAAAAGTCACAAATAGTAGCAAAGAAATGGAATGCTTCTACATTTGACCTGTGCTCTTTTATATGTGAATCTGAACTAATTTTATTAGCATATTTCATTATTTTATTAAAGACACTTCACACAAGCTGTTTTTGAAGTTGTATTTAATTTTAAATGAAACGGTTTACATGGTTACTTTTCATTTCGAGTAACTTAAATTTATTTTTAAAAGTCTTTATAGGTTAATAGGCTCGAGCAGGTCAGCTGCCCACCCTATGTCATAAAATTCTGACAAATCAGCAACCTCATCATGTTCTTCATCATCCACAGGATATAAATCATCCAAGGGATCTACTTCCACTGACGTTTCAATGACAAGTTCAATGATAAGATCGAGATCAACAGATTGCTCATTATCACTCATGCTTGATGTTGTCGTTATCTTTAAAAAAAGAGAACAACAATGAGATGTTGCAGAGTAAGAGACAAATCTCAGAGACTATAATAGTAAAATTGTTTAATAAGAATAACATGTTGCATATATTATTTAACCATGTCCAGCGATGCTGAGGAGGTGAGGCCTATGTCCAAGTTTTCAGTGAACAGGACTCATCTTTTCTTAACCTTGGATAAGCCTCACCAACTCTGTATCCCCTGCTCATACATAAAGGTAAAGGTGCAGATTTATGTTAACTGGCGCATTCCCAGGGATGCACCAGTTAATGTGCGCCGCTGCTCTGCCACCCATGGTGTGCCGCATTCACAATGCAGATCACCATTGGGGCAAAAACAGCACAGATGCGTCACGCATCTGTGCCGCAAAAGCGGCACATTGCAGGAATCACGTCGCAAGCGCGACATGACTCCTGCAATGCACAGGGGCAAGCCACACATTGCATGGTGCGTCACTCCTTATGCCTGTTTCAAACAGACGTACGGTTTTGATTCACCAATGCCATAAAGCTGACTCAGTGAAATCTTGTAAATTTCTCTGTGTTAGTTTTACAGGGCTTTCATGCAAGTGAATACCCACCCTGCAACAAAACGCCCACATGAAACCTGACGCAGGTTTCATGTGGCACAGGACTTTACAGCATGACACATCAGCCTAGATGCATCAATTTGTAAATATGTCGCAACATAGCGCATCTTTTGCTCATCTTCTCCATGCCCCTACACAGCCCTAAATGTATACAGTTTAAACTGACGGTATCTTGTTGCAGATGAAGTGAGGCCTATCTTGCAACATGGTGCATCTTTTGCACTGCTGCTGCGTCACAAAAGTGACGCAATGGCGGCACAAAAGAGGCGCACGGCCATCATAAATCTGCCCCTAACATTTTAAATGATTGATTCAAGATGACGATAAGGTGTGGCGTATCCAGAGGTTTGTTTAAAGTGAGGCCTACTCAGGGTTGCAGGTGAAATTTAGGCTTATTGAAGAGTACAGAGGAGATAATACATGTGCAGGCCTACCAATGAAGTGAGTCATGTCCACTGCACTCTTGAACAAAGGCCACACCTCCTCTGTGTCCCTGGACAGGCCTAAACCTCATCTGAACAATCTGATTCGTAATGTTAGGAAACACAAGTGATGTAATTGAAAAATGTGCAATTTCTTTTGCTCATTTCACAATCACATCACTTGTGTTTACTTTGCTTAGGTATCTCATTGTGCAGATGTAGTCAAGCATATCAAATAGTACGCAGAAGGTGAGCACTGTATGCAACAATTTTGACACTTACGGAAGATTCAGCTTCTCCATGCTCCCTACACAGACCTAAATGTTTACAGTTTAAACTGACGGTATCTTGTTGCAGATGAAGTGAGGCCAATCTTGCAACATGGTGCATCTTTTGCATCACTGCTGCGTCACAAAAGTGACGCAACAGCGGCACAAAAGAGGCGCACGGCCATCATAAATCTGCCCCTAACATTTTAAATGATTGATTCAAGATGACGATAAGGTGTGACCTATCCAGAGGTTTGTTTGAGGTGAGGCCTACTCAGGGTTGCAGATGAAATTTAGGCTTATTGAAGAGTACAGAGGAGATAATACATGTGCAGGCCTACCAATGAAGTGAGTCATGTCCACTGCACTCTTGAACAAAGGCCAGACCTCCTCTATCTCCCTGGACAGGCCTAAACCTCATCTGCACAATGTGATTCGTAATGTTAGGAAACACAGGTGATGTAATTGAAAAACGTGGAAATATTTTTGCTCAATTCACAATCACATCACCTGTGTTTCCTCAGCTTAGTTATCTCATTGTGCAGATGTAGTCTAGCATATCCAAGAGTACGCTGAAGATGAGGACTTTATGCAACAGAGCAATGTACATTACTCACCTCCCTTGACACTTACAGAAGCCTCAGTTTCTCCATGCCTCCTAGACAGTTCTAAATGTATATCATTATCATCATAGTGGCTATGTAACTCTAGCAGTACATATTGTGAAACCTAATTGACTTCAAAAAACGTTATGACCTTCTCATAATTTTGAAAAGGTTTTTTTTTTTTAAAAAACAACGATTTTCTGGTCATAATTTGAATACACAACACAGGTCCTATGTAGAAGCACACCCTGTCAGTACTTAAATTTACCAAGCACACATGGGGTCGTATTTACAAGGACCTTGCACCACGGGGAAATGACTTAAATTAAAATGGGGAAAATAACGTCAAAGTGACTCAAAGGCCTTGTAAATATGCCCCAAGCAGCCTATGAAACTCTAGCAGCACATATCAAGAAACCTAAATGACTTTAAGAAACGTTTTTAAACACATGAAGTAAACCAATTATTCAACCACATTCTTGGGGAAGTGGCTTAAAATGCCCTAACACACATGAAAGCGTATTTTTAAGGCCCTTGCACCATTTTTGCATCACTTTTAACATGGCTATGTAACTCCAAGAAACAAAATCTAAATTTGCCAAGCACACATGGGGGCGTATTTACAAGGACCTTGCACCGCAGGGAAATGTCTTGAATTAGAATGGGAAAAATAACATCAAAGTAACTCAAAGTCCTTCTAAATATGCCCCAAAAAGCCTATGAAACTCTAGGAGTACATATCAAGAAACCTAATTGAGTTCAAAAAACGTTTTTAAACACATCAAGTAAAACAATTATTCAACCACATTCATGGGGAAGTCACTTAAAATGCCCTAACACACATGAAAGCGTATTTGTAAGGCCCTTGCACCATTTTATGTCACTTTTAACATGGCTATGTAACTCAAAGAAACAAAATCTAAATTTTCCAAACACACATGGGGGCGTATTTACAAGGACCTTGCACTACGGGGAAATGACCTAAATTGAAATGGGGAAAATAACATCAAAGTGACTCAAAGGCCTTGTAAATATGCCCCAAGCAACCTATGAAACTCTAGCAGTACATATCAAGAAACCTAATTGATTTCAAAAAACGTTTTTAAACACATGAAGTAAAGCAATTATTTACCCACATTCATAGGGAAGTGACTTAAAATGCCCTAACACACATGAACGCGTATTTGTAAGGCCCTTGCACCATTTTTGCGTCACTTTTAACATGGCTATGTAACTCAAAGAAACAAAATCTAAATTTTCCAAACACACATGGGGGCGTATTTACAAGAACCTTGCACTACGGGGAAATGACCTAAATTGAAATGGGGAAAATAACATCAAAGTGACTCAAAGGCCTTGTAAATATGCCCCAAGCAACCTATGAAACTCTAGCAGTACATATCAAGAAACCTAATTGATTTCAAAAAACGTTTTTAAACACATGAAGTAAAGCAATTATTTACCCACATTCATAGGGAAGTGACTTAAAATGCCCTAACACACATGAACGCGTATTTGTAAGGCCCTTGCACCATTTTTGCGTCACTTTTAACATGGCTATGTAACTCAAAGAAACAAAATCTAAATTTGCCATGCACACATGGGGGCGTATTTACAAGGACCTTGCACCATGGGGAAATGACCTAAATTAAAATGGGGAAAATAACATCAAAGTGACTCAAAGGCCTTGTAAATATGCCCCAAGCAACCTATGAAACTCTAGCAGTACATATCAAGAAACCTAATTGATTTCAAAAAACGTTTTTAAAAACATCAAGTAAAGCAATTATTTACCCACATTCATGGGGACGTGACTTAAAATGCCCTAACACACATGAAAACGTATTTTTAAGGCCCTAGCACCATTTTTGCGTCACTTTTAACATGGCTATGTAACTCAAAGAAACAAAATCTATTTGTAAAACACTTGACACAAAGCAACATTTTAAATACACAACTTTCTTCATAATTTTCTCCTTAAAGCATACTATTCTCTATTTAAATTAAATGAATCTTTTCTCACCTTAGCAAATACTTTTTGAGTTTCAAAACAGTCTCAGACACACACCAATTTGTCTTCAGCAGAACAAAGGGTATGCACTCCAGAGGCTGCAACCAACAATGGCAGAAGTGCTGTAATTCATCACACATATCTCTAATGTCACCCAATCAAAACTCTTCCCTCACTTTTTTCAAATCAACACCCTTCCCCCCTCTGCCCTTTCTGCCTTTTTTCCATAGCAACCACCTCCTGAAAGACCTCTCATGTTTGCAACTTCACACAACAATGTTTCAATTGAACTCTGAACTCTCAGTACACCTGCGTATCCAGTGCAATCTTTCATAAAATGATTTTTTCTTGACCATTCAAATTACATCTTTCAAAGAACTCATCCATGCACCTTAACTTTCTGTTTCCAGCAATCAAAATCCACCAATCACTGCTACTGATTCATTAGCACAGAAACTCCACAGTTTTTTTCATTACATACTCCTACTGTTTCAACTGCCATTTCATTACCACACTTCACCTGACTGCAGCAGAACCTCCTCTCACTATGTTTTCTGTCTGGATTGTTGGACATAGTTACATCCATTGGGCTCAAAGGTATGCTGATAACAGAAATTTACACAACTTCAATTTACAAAATGTGGAAATCAACTGGATTGGCCACAGAGGATTAAGATGTCACCAATTGATACCATTGGTGAAAACCTTTTTGAATTTGCCAAAACCTGACCTGTTAACTGTGCACTGTGGAGGAAATGATTTGGGCACTTTGACTGGGGTAGGTCTAGAAATGCTTTTAAAGGACACCTTTGAACAATTGATGGCACTTTTTCCTCAAACTGCCTTGGTATATTCAAATATATGCCAAAGACAGAAATGGCGGTGGTCCAAGCAATTTTCTCCACAAATTGAGAAATGGAGGAAGCATGTAAATAAGTCTGTTTCAGCTTACATGAGAGACCATGGAATGGGCTCTATCTACAACAATAACTTGCGTTACTACATGCAAGATATCTACAGAGAAGATGGAGTTCACTTCTCAGATGAGGGGAACAGAGTTTTCATCCTGAATTTAAAGACTATGTATTGGTACCTACTTATAGGTACCTAAATCTACCACAGACCCAAAAGCTCTTCTCAGAGCTACCCTAACTATGATCACTATAAACAAATTTTAAATGTAACTTTTTTTTACTAATTTTCAGAATTTACGCTTTCCGGAGCGCTACCCGGTACGCGCACCGGACGCTAACCGCGTGAAATTTTAAAAAAAAATTTTTTTTTTTCACACATATGGGCCTCCTCAGCCACCCTCAGAAAACCTAGGGGGTCAGGATACGTCTACCTTGCCCCCTTCTACCCATTCTGAACATTATTTGCCCACCATCTTGTATATCAATTCTACCGAAACACAAAATAGAGGACTCCCGTAACGCTGCCGGTTCGCGTACCGGGGCGCGCACTGGGAAGCGCTCGCTTAAAAAAGGTGGGAAAGTAATTTACAGAAAAACTACTGGAGACACTTTCACCAAATATAGATTAGCTCATACTACATACCAATCCCTACCATTTTCACAAATTTGGTTGGAATTCCATTTAGCCATTTAGCCTGTAGACCTCTCTAAATACCCTGAGGTAAATTACTTCACAAAACACATCTGAAGTGTTGGAATTTACAACCAATTAAAATTTTACTTTCATTTTCTACTTTTTTTACCGGACATTTGATTGGTTATGTACCTGAATATATATAAAGAAAGAGAGGGAAACACAGCCATTTTGACTACTACTTCCTGACGTACATTGCAAGAGCATTTTCACTGACAACTTAAACTTGTTTTTAAAAGGTAAGATGTTATTTTGTAAATTTGAAAGGAGAACTATGTCATGCACTTTAAATTATTTGGGAAAACATTTTCAGATAGTTATATACTGTCCCTCTGTAAGAGTTAGAGATTGAGAAAGGCTTGTTTATTATAATTATGGATTGATTTAGGTTTCTGTGGTATAATTATGAATTTACTTAGGCTTCTTCACAGGCACTTTTTAATAGTACTACTTCACGCCTGAAACCATACAGTGCCCATAGATTACTTCTCTGTTATAAACTCACAAGTCCCTGTCTGAACTTAAACCCAACAGTGCCCTATCTCTACTGATATTTTTATTTTTTATGCAAATTACAGCAAGAAAATAGAAGGAGAGCAGATTATTTCCTTCAAAATTGTTCTGGAGAACAACACAGAAAAAGTTATTGAGGACAATGATGACTCAGATTTCATGGATGAATCACGGGACCATGAATTAGTTCAATGTGTAGATGCAGTAGATACGCTGATTGAAAATGAGGACATTTCCGACAATGTGTTGTTAAATGTTCTGTTAAATTTGGAAAAAGAATCACAGAAATAAATTTATATTTAATAAAAAAAAGCACAAAAAAAAACAAAAAAATGAACAATCAATAAACATACAATATTTGAAAAGTCTATCATTCTTTTTTCCTTATAGTACGCTCCCCAGACCGCTTCCTGGTGCGCGTACCGGGCGCTCCCCACGCAAAAGCCTTCACATCAAACCTAGGGGGTCAGGGAGGATCTGCTATGCCCCCTTATGGTCATTTACCCCTTTGTTTTGGCCTCCTCTTGTCTCTCGATCCTACAGAGAGACAAGATGGCGGCCGTTCCGGACTGTTTAGAATGTTGACAGACACCGGAGAGCCAATCAGCTTCGCTTTGCGAAGTTCCGTTACGCGTCAGGTACGCGAACCGGGGCGCTGCCCGGAGCGCTGTTACAGATATATATATTTTTTTGAACCCTAATTTCTCAAAATCCACTGGACCGCATATATTGAGACCTAGCAAAGGCACATCGGGCTACCAGTCCCTACAATTTTGCCAAGTTTCGTGGAAATCCATTCAGCCGTTCGAGCTAAAAATTTCAGCCACTTCCGTCCTCAAACGCCAAAGTTATTCGATATAGAATTTTCAAAAATCCCATAGGGAAAAAATCCTAACTATATATACCTACTGGCGACCGCCAGTAGGTAATATAGATATATATATATATATTCACTAAAAAAACAAAGGTTTGAGATATGTTAAAGTTAGGAATTAGCATTTAAAAAACCTTAGAAATTCACTGAAAAAACCATAGGTCTTAAGGGTGTTATAGTTAAGCTGGACATTTCACTCATATAAAACCATTGAAAATCCCACAATATATTTAGTTGTACTAACTATAACTCGCACGCCCGCAATCCACTGCTGATGATGTCACATATTACATCATTCATGACTTTTTTTTTCAGTGAATTTCAAAGGTTTTTTAAATGCTAATTCCTAACTATGACATATCTCAAACCTGTTTTTTTTGTGACTTTCAAAGGTTTTTTAAATGATAATTTTTAAAAATATGTATTGTTTTTTTTAAATATTTTAACTACATTTGGTATATTTTTATTTTTAGATATCTTATTTTTTAAATTACATTTCACATATGTTTTTATTAAAAATGTTTACATAAATATATATTTTTTCATTATTTTATATTGTTTATAATATACTTACATTATTTTAATTATTATCGTGCACCCTAAGAGCATCCTGCTTGCTCACTGCGCGAAACGGGTCCACCATTTTACGGTTGTTTTCTAGGATCCGCGTAGGGTGTGCGACAGATACGACTTTTCCAACGCGGTTGCTATGCACGACTTCTGGCGCATACGCGAGATGTACTTACTACGCAACGTGACGGACATGCGGTAGTGCGTGACGTCATATGCATATCGGTTGCAGTGTTTGTGCTACTCCCGCAATGATGTTTAATGTTGAAAAACTTATTTATATATATTTAATATAAATATTAAGACAAGAGATTATTTAAGGTTATTATAAAAATAATATTCTTTAACTTTCTTAAAAAGTACATCACTTTTTAATGCATAAAGTCGCGCAGGGTACGAGCAAGGTGCGCTCAGGATACAGGCAGAGTGACTGCATCCTATGCGCACCCCATGTGACCACAAAGAAAGAGATTTGATTGATTAATTACACTTCCTATTGAAACTATTGAAGGACCCCCACCCATCTCAATCACTCTACTTAGAACTTTCTCAAGGGAAAGTGCTCCAGTGAAGATATTCTATTCTTTTGTTTTTGGAGAAGAGATTTACTGAAAGATACCATGGCTGCTAATCTACCATCATCCTCTGATTCTGAGAACTCATCAGAGCAAGAATTTGTATCTGAACCTCCACCAAAGAAGACAGATACCAGCATTGTATGGACATTTTTTCTCCTTTCCACCAGGCTTAAAAAAGGTGAATGCAACAAAAGTTACTTTACCGCATATGCAAGGCTGTGCTTTCAAGAAGAGAACCCAACAAAAAGTACTCCTGCGGAACTGCAAGTATGCAGAAGCACTTGAAGACCAAGCATTCGGTCAACTTTGCAAAGGAGGAGTTAAGCTCCTCCTGCTTCATCAGAAGGACCGAGTACCAGTGGAGCAACACCGTTAACCTCTACCGCACAGCCTGATATTCGTCCCCAACTTGGGAAGTTTAGAATGATGTGCATAAAATGTGGATGGCTTATAGCATATGGAGAACAGTTGATGGATCTGATGTGTCGAGCTGTTGCCCACCACCATTGTTAGATTTCTTTTCTCCTCTCCTCCCAGTTTTTAGTCCTCTTTTCCCAGTTCACAATTTTTCCCCTGTTTTAAAAAAATACAAAATTGTTCAAAAAAACAAAAAAAATACAAATCCACAAAAATAAAAAATAAAGGTATTTTCAGAACTAACTACTCTGGTAAAAGAAAGAACCAAACTAGTATGCTAGTGTGTGAAAGATTAGAGGAATGTATGTGTAGTTCATAATTGACTGTAAAAATACATTTGTGATGTGTGTTGAATGCATAAGTGCAGAATTATAAGGAAGTACTGCAGCATGACACTGTAAACTGTTTAACTACAGTGTGCTGTGGTACTTCCGAAGCACATGGATATAACATATGCACATAAATATGTTGCAACTCTCTGCTTCCCTCTGCACAGCTGCACAAACTGCAGCCATGTGGTGACACAGGCACTCTTGCACCATGGTACAAGGATGTCTGTGTCGTGCGGACATTGTTTTTGTGCAGGAAGGCCCACCTTTCTGCACAAAAACAATCAGTAAAGGCATGTTTCTCCTTCAATATATGCTATGCATTACAGCATATATTGAAAGTGAAAAAATGAGGAGAAGTGAAAACAATTTTCCTCATTGTACTTTCCTACACCAATAGGAGGATGGCGTAGCATTCACAAACATGTCCAGATTTATTATTTCTGATAATTCCGGAGATGTGTCTTGTTCTATGAGTGTTCTGTGCAAACACGCACAGGTAAACCTATAGAACACCTTCTCAACACAAAGTACTGTGTATGATGAGATTATATTTACATGGAAAAGAAAAGGTATACAGAATGCCTTTTCCTCACCTTGTAAATAAGAAAGAGATTTAATGGCTAGGCCAATTGTTATTATAGGAGTAAATTTCTGTACTGATAACAGAGAACAAGATACATTTATATCTACTTACGTTTTAGGGAACTAATAGGACATTTTTATTATTTATTGAAGAGAAGGGATGCAAACTAATATGACATGGGAAAACACTGACTGGTGGAGTTTAAGTTAATGAGTTTCATTTATTTTAATTCTGAAATTATCAAGACCTGCAAAACAACCATATCAGTCTATTCCATGCTATACCATGTATCTTGGAGACAAGTGTTCTGAGCTATCCTCTATTTTATACCTGTCTGCATTGCAATTTTCTAGAACAAATTTAGTCTATTCATGTTCCTTTTCTTCAACTGTGTGGAAACACAGTCCATTATGCATTTTAAGACTTACTAAAACTTACCTCAACAGTAATACACATAAAAAACTGTCCACATTTGAATCACTTGTTTTTTATAATCTAAATGGTGCTAAATTTGATTTCTTAAAAAAAAAGAAAAAATAGTTAGAACATGTAAAAATACATTTTTACCAGCACAGCATTATTTTAACATATTACTAAGTAATTTCACTGCTCTTTTATGGCCTCAGATGGCCGAAATAAATAATTTTTTGTTGCATCATTAAAATGATATATTTTCCATATCTTTGTATAAATAATGCTGATAACATTTCTGATTTGCATTACCTACACTCCATGTTTTGGTTTTCAGCTTTAACTAATTTACTGAAAGATACTGATTTACAGTCCGGTAATGTCAAATATAAAAATCTTTCAGTGTCTACGTTAGTCCTACATGCATACGTACAATTTTCACATTGATGTTCCCATTTATAACAAAGGCCAAAAATATTCTCTGTGTCTACACCTTAATTTTCTAATACTGTAAGCATATACATTAGAAACTCCTAAGCATCTTGTTGGATATTTTGTGTAAATTGTGTAGAACTAGAACATACATCCAAAAGATTACGAACATCAGAAACGCTTTGTAGTTTACTTTTATTAGTTCCCAATTTTTCATGAACAGAATGTAACGAGGAACGTATCTTTTTTCACGATTCTCCATAATTTGCTGTTGCAAACCTTCAAGAAAAAAACAACATTGACCACTACATTAGCATAGCAGTTGACACCAGAACTATTTTCAAACTGAAAACCAACAATCTCTTCAGCAGTGTCCTTTTTCTTTTTGCTTGCAATCAGAACATTATCTTTTTTCCCCCTTCTCTACACCTTCAGTACAGATATTCTCATACCTTCTTTTTTGACCAACCACATGCTTTTCGTATACAGGATTTTGACCTAAATTAGAAACATATGTTCTTATAAACCTATTGTATTCTTTGACTAATTTGGCATCTTAGTATCATCAAAATCAATCAAAAACAAACCAGATAATGTTCTGACTCGAGATAAAGCAACATATGCCATAATCTCTTTAAACACAGTATTTCCAATGTTCACCAAAGCACTGTCATCATTTAAACCGTGAGATTTATGAATAGTCACTGCATATGCCAGAGAAATTGGAAACTGTTTTGTACTGACATATACATCTTTAACAAGCATAAAATGAACAGAACAACGGCTGATTAGTTTCACTTCTGCAATCTGATCAAATGTAATCTTTAAGAATTCAATACCATCTTTATTATGATAATTAATGACTTTCTCAACTTTGCCCATTGCTCCATTAACTAAACCTTTCTCGACATCAAAATTACGCCTTAAAATTATCCGACAGCTTCTACATGCATATAGATTCTTTTCTAATCCAGCAGTTTTAGATATTGATTTTTCTAAAGTATCCAATTTTGTCTTCAATTTTTTGGTCAAAATAATAGTGATTCCTTCATGTTCTATTTTATCTATGGCTTCCATTTTTAATAATTCTTCATTTTCCAGTTTCAAAAGTTGTTCATTGAATATAGAACACTCACGCAGTGTTGGCATTAAGCAGATTACAGATTTATTATCAGCAATTTCCATGTATATTTTCTCAGGAACTATATCTTCATTTGGAAACAAATTGGAAAGTAATTGAGTCTGTAAAGCTTGTTTGCCATGTTCTGTCAGTAGTCTATTCTTATATCTTGGAGAATAGTTACATACTCAACATCATTTGCCTGTCGCATATTGAGTTCTTTGTATTCAATGTATGACCAAATGTTCACGTTTCCAACACTACCCTGAGACTTTCTGGTGTCTTCAGGCGCTAGTGTTTTAAATACTAGTTGTCCTTTTACAGGAGTCATTTGCAGTAGATCTCCAAAAACTATGATGTGTTTTCCTCCAAATAACATGTCGTACTCTGTTTTAAGAATTTTCTTTATTCTTAAATGCACAGAGGCAAGCATTAAGTTTGATACCATGCTTACCTCATCAATATTGAGAAGTTTCATTTCCTTCAAGACTCTTGAAACTTCACAACAAGCTTCTCCAGATAGCTTGTGGTATTTCAGTTTGTTTTCATGCTCTACTAGTTGCATTAGTAAACAATGTAAAGTAATTCCTTTAATGTTGTGTGCTGCCAACCCAGTTGGAGCAGTGTCAACACAAGACAAATGTGACTCAGTTGTTTTCTGTAGATAACATGTAATTACTTTAATTAAAAAATGTTTTCTTGTTCCAGCTTGTCCACTCACATACATTCGGATAGGTTGAAATGACATGCATGAGCACTCTTTCTTTTCATGAAGTAATCCATGGTCAATCTGTTGTCTCACTTGCTCATATATTTGTTTTTGCTCAACATTTAGTTGTTCTTCCAAGTGTCCTTAGTTTGTTACATCTTCTTGAGCTAGATACATTGCTGTTTCCACCTCATTCATGGTGATTGCTGCTTCATTTTCAACAATTGGTTGACTTAGTGGATCTTGACTCACCTCAGCAGAACTTCGAGTGTCTTGAGAACTGTCTCTAGCAATCTCAGCTGCAATTGTAGCTTCTTGATCAATTTCATTGTTCAACATTTTCACATAATTTGCAATAGCATTGTATGCTATCATTACAAGCTTTAAAGGAATCTTGATAGCTCTGGAAATCTCCAAGTAATTCCAGTTCTGAACGCCATGGTTTGAATAGTTGTAAAAGGGCTAAATAGTAAAATCCCCCTTTATCAGCAGTATCACAACTCAGCTTTCTGTGATTATTCAAATTTCCTTTTGTTTGTTTCAACACACATCCTTAAGAACCAATGACTCCATATTTTCCATCATTGATGTTCTCTGTAGTATTCCGTTTAAAAGTGTAGTTTTGCAGCACTTTATAGAGACACATGTTCTCAAGATGATGACTTCTGTTTGGGTAATATGTGTCCAACATATTAGTTTTCAAAATATTTGTACTTTCTGGATCTTTTGCTGCTAAATATTCAATTTCTTGTACAGATTTCAGTACTCGATTTTGCACTGCTGCAAGGCCTAGACTCACTTAAAAAATTCTTGGAGATTTCGAGTAAAGACTTGCAGATGATAACCGATCTGAGCATTCATATGGTCCTCTTTCTCGATGCGATAACGACTTCAAACTGAAACTGTATAATTTCTTACTTAGAATCTTCTCATGAGAAATCTCTTCCCACATTTCCTTCAATTCTGTCTTTTCTGATTTTGTAATATAAGATGTTACATATCGAGCAACAGCAATTGAATTGTCCGCAACATATTGCATATCCATGTTAGCATTCCACATGGACAAAATAACTGGGTTGTAGTCATTTATGTATTTTGAGTCTTCATTTTTTCTTAAATTGTAGGTATTTTTTGGAGATTTTCTTGATGATAGTATGTCGCAAACATGACATAAAACTGTTCACTCTTCCTTTTGTTATTACAGGACGTGGACATCTAAAGCAACATTTGGGGTAGAACTTGTCCTTAGATTTGTACTTTCATCCACAGTATTTTCCACATTGGTAGCTTTGGAATCGTAACTCTTGTGCTCTTAAGTTGTTCTTCTGTGCTTTTGGGTACAGCACATGTTGCATATTGTTCAATAAAACTCAAAACAGTATCATCTGCATCTGTTCCAAATTTGGGAGCGTCCTTAATCCATAACAGCATATGTATATGAGGAGCAACTCCTTTCTCCAAAAGTAATTCACAAGTTCTCCAAGAGGAGGATTTTTTTAATACAGATAACAGACATCATAACCTCAAATCTATGATTGAAATACATGCATACATTAACAGGATCCAAAGATCACAATTCTCCAGGTGTCTTGTATTCAATGTTTTTTATATTCGAATTTGCCTCTTGAAGAAATTCTAGTAAATCATCCCAAGCATACTCAGCACTGCTCAGGGTAAGCAACCATGTTGGAGTTCCTAAGTTCCGTAGCATACGTTTCAGTTCTCCATGACGACGGTACCAATATTCATTAGTCCCATGCTGACATGCCACCAAATGAATGAGCTGAGATTTTAGATGATTATCTCTCTGGTGCACTTTATCCATAAAATCTTTTGCAGATACATTTTGCAGATGTATTCCAGTATTTAGAATATGATTCACTGCATATGAAAGTCCAGACAAGTCACTTTCAAACAAAAGATGAAATATATTAAGGATACATTGCTGAAATCTTGGATTTTCTGCATATAATCTTGTTGTCCGATATTCATATACAGGACTCTGCACAGGACGTTCATTGTATCGTCCTCCTTTTCCATTTGGGAACAACTGTGGAAAACAACAAGCTTCCAAGCTCTCTTCACTCATGGGACTTCCTTTTTCTGTTTTAATTTGAAACAAATCAATAGTGTTTTCCATCAATTCCTTTGAATGAAGTCAATGCACACTGTAATGTTCATAGATTTCTTCACATCTTAACATATCCACTTTTTCATTTTGTCCACTTGACGTTTCAGTATCTTTTGCTAAAATTATTTCTTCTTCTCCTATATAAACATTCTTATAGTATGTATTGTTTTTTATCGAATATAATATTGCCTTTTGCACTTTCCTAACATCGACTAACTCCTGACAGATTTTTTTATTCTTAGTCGGCACACAGTTAACAAGAATAACTAGTGGTTAACTGTCTACACTCTCTACACCAATAGTTTCAATATTTTTCTTTAAATCTAACGGTCAATATACAACTCTTCCTTTAAATCCTGTTTGTAAATCTGAAGGAGGCAATTTACCTGTTTTAGGTTCCATACGAACAATAGCCTGAAATGGGTGCACACATTGAATGAGAATAGACTCATAGGTATTGAGATCTGTCAGTTCTGGAGGAATAGCAACTAATTCTAAATTAATATGCAGAGCTCTAGCAGGCATTCTATTCTCATCTAATTTGTTATAAGAATATTTACAAATACGCTGATCAGAACTCAAATCAAAACAATTCTCTACAAACAAATATGTTGCAAATTCCTTCCACGTATCATTATTTTCTTTTTCACTTTTCAAATAGAGATCAACACTCCTAGTCTGATTTTTGTAGTGAGTTTGGCGACAACAAATACAAGAATAATTTTGCCTTTCACTTGAAATCACCTCAAACTTTGTAATTTCATTTTCAAAAACTTTTGTGCAACTATGTTCAACATTCTCTACAACATTTTCTTCTGTTAATGTCTGAGTTTCTTCGCTCTCTTCTTCTGGACCAAAGTAACAAAACTCAACATCATCACAAACCTTTTTCTCATCTGATACTGACCCACGTAAAAGAGCACTATTCAACTCATTTAACTTTAGTGCTGGACTTTTTGCATAATACAATCTTCTCACTAACTTCCGCATTTGAGTATGATGTATTGCCAACATCCTAAAATGGTGAAAAACTCTTTGACATACTTTCCTAGAAAGACAAGCCAGAGAATGACCTTGCAAACCAGTGTGTTTTCTCACTCTGCAAGGGTCTAGTCCCTGCAACAACTTCATCTTTTGTTTCACACTTTTTTTTACAATATGCGTGTAAGAAATTGCAAAATGTATCAATAGATTCTTGTCGTACACTACAAACACTACTACAATCCCAAGTGTACACTGGGGCTTTAGGACGTCTGCCGAAATCTTCATCAGCTATCACTTCTTCTGCATTTCTAGGAACCATTTGCTCTTTCTCAATTGGACAATCATTTTTAACCTCATAAGCTTGACCACTGCATGCAACAAATCATAGGTCTGTAAATAACTCTCTTCATTAAAAAAAGGCTCTGAACTTGAACTGTGTTTCCATTGCCGTAAAAAAATCACATAAATTACTCTGTTAATTACTCTTTCATCTTACTTTTGGCCTTCATTAAATGGATGGGTTTATCGAGTGATCAAATTCTCTTCAATACTAAAATCAAGTTTCCTATTTCCTTCAAAAGCCTTTTCAACAATGGATTCGATATGCTTATTCTTTTTACAAAATTGTGTTCTCTTTGTATATTTCTTGGTGTCTTTCAATAAATTATGGACAACTCTTTTGTAAAATAATTTTTGGCTGGTTTCTTTATATTGATTTTTTCTTCTTTTACTATAAGTTGTATCCTTTGTTTTTACATCGCTTTTTTGTCTTTCCTATTTTTTGCACTTTTTTTCTGCTTGGAACATTTTCACTACTTAGCACATTAGTATTTTTTTTCTCCCAATCTAGTAATATTTTTATGAAGTTCTTTATGGTCTTACCAGAATTTTTTCCTTTTTTTAGCCACATTATGTTGATGTTCCAATACTTTTGGTTGAGTTTTTTTGAAGTAAGTATCCTTTTTCTGACTTTTTCTTCTTCTTTCTTTCTGCAGCATGATAACTTTATTTTAACGATGATAAACAGTATCTGTAAAAAATAAACATAAATAAGTATTTATTAATAACTTTAAAACATTATACATTTGTATTACTATACAAACACATTTCATACACATTCTGACTAAAAAATGTAGGTCTGAAGCACAACTGTGAAGGTGAAAAGAGCACTGTATACATAAGCACTCTATAACACTAGAACCTGAAGCACAGTATGAGTACATGCATATTTACTAAATGTTCACAATACTATAAGGAAAGACACTGAGTGAATTCATAATTGGTTAACTTTTACTTTAGTAAATTAATTACTACATGGTATATAAACAGTCACTATGGTTTTGTAACAGTACACATTTAGAATTTACATTAGTGCAGTGATGTTTCTCTAGTGTAGGGAGTCATGCTGAGGTACTGTTGTAGGGTAGTGCAGTGGTATTTCAGTAGTGTAGGATGTCATTCTGGTGTAGGTTTAACGTTTAGGGTAGTGTAACAGTGTTTAAATAGTGCAGGTGTTCATGCTAGGGTAGTGTTTTAGAGTTTAGAGTACTACACTGGTGATTCAGTAGTGTAGGTGGTTGTACTGTGGGTAGATTTAGGGTTTAGGGTAGTGCAATAGTCTTTGTGTAGTGTAGGGAGACCTGCTGGGACAGTGTTCTAGTATAGTTATCCTTATTTCTCATGTTCGCATTATCAGCTTTCTGTAGAATATGCTGATAATGCGAACATGGGAAATAAGGATAACTTGTTGATTTGAAAGACAATTTTACAATAATCGCTTGTGCACTATATTGTTTTAAATGTCATAATTTATACAATGTATAATGTATTATGATCATGTCCTTGAAAGGAACGATGCCTAAGTTTGTTTTTGCATGACCGATGTTGACTCATCACTAGAAAAATATACTTGTCATAAACAACTACTGCCATGTGAGTTTAATGCGCGATATTCCCACACAATACCGACCCATTCGGTTAAATGCCATCAACGCTATCCGGCGTGGACATTGGCTAATCACTTGAAAAATGTACTTGTCATACACAACTACTGCCATGTGAGTTTAATGCGCGATATTCCCAAATAATACCGACAGAATCGGTTAAATGCCATCTACGCTATCCGGCGTGGCTAAACAAGTTTCGCGTTAGACAACGCTTCTGGTGGTTACCTGGTTACGAAATAATGGTGACGTGCGCTAGAACGCATTCTGACTGCTTGCGTGTGCCGTCGCTTAGCAACTAAACCACGCGGACGTGCATCGACGTCCTCGAGAACAAGTAACCGGTATGAGCCGGCACTTCAATGAGACACCGACGGAATGCCTTAGGAGAGAGCGGATGATACGGATCTCACCCCCAGATGACAGTCTGAATCATTTCAAATAGGTGAGAACAAGGGGAATGTTAAACTTACGACCCCTGAATAAAGTAATCTATATAACGCAATGTTGATTATGTACACCGCTTCGTTACAGATCGTCCGATTGATAAGGCGACCTTGGCTAAAAGGGATCCTTTAAAAGCCCTAAGAATACCCCCACTATTGATTATTGCGGGAAGCACCTCATTCAGCTAATAGGTGAGCATTCATTCATTAGTCTGTGTTAGAGATGTTCGCCTGTAGCATAAATAACGGTGTGATTCCTTGGACATGTACTAATGTCCATCATTAATCCAACAGATACAAGTAACCCACACCTGAAATAATTTCTACAACCACTTGGGGTCTATCGTACGGAGACCCATAGGTGAGTGCATGAGTGAAATGAATGTCACTCTTTGTCCACACTGCTCCTGCAAATCCTTTCTGATAAACTCACTCCTTTCCCCTCTAACCCACAGGCGCTATACCACTGCCCCTTGTCCTGATGAAGACCCGCACTAGACCCTCAACTAAGGCGTCCCACAGGTTCGAAACCTCGACGACATTGAACACATTGGATCAGTTGAATACCCAGTTCTAATGATAACCCAATTGAATGGATTACTGGGTTAATTACAATTACTAACTGTAACTGACCAAATAAGTCCTTTCTGCCCCCTCTCCCTTCACTCACTTGTACATAAGCACGTTTGAATGTCACTATTTTCACATGATGTCACGATATTTTCACTTTTTAATCTGCGCCGTTTTTTGTAAATTGTAAATAAATCATGTGTAAACAGGGTTATTTATGAATGAAGAATGAAATTCATAGATTAAAAATAATTGGTTACCCTGAACCTGTGTGGTATTGGATTTGCGTTGTGAGCGAGCTCCTTGCTTGGAGCACAGTCTTAAGTAATTAAAGGACTATTGTGAATTGAGATGAAATAATGCATTGTTTATATTTAGGAGTAGTGTTTTACGGAAGTGTATTATTGTTTGGGTAATGTCGGGGTCATGCTGGGGTATTGCTCTAGGATAGTGCAGTCATGTTTGGGGAGTGTACAGTGTTGTGCTGGGTTGTGTTTTAGTATTTAGGGAAGTACAGCAGTGTTTATATAGTGTAGGGGGTCATACTAGGGGTAGATTTAGAGTTTAGAGTAGTGCACTGGTCTTTGTGTAGTATAGAGGGTTGTGCTGTGGTAGTGTCTTAGGGTAGTGCAGTAGTTTTTCAGTAGTGTAAGGGGTGATGGTGGTGTATATTTAAGGTTTAGGGTATTGCAATGGTGTTTGGGTACTGTAGTGGGTAGTGCTATTAAAGTGTTTTAGAGTTTAGGGTAGTGCATTGGTAAAAGGGTAGTGTAGAAAGTCATGCTGGGGTAGTGTTCTAGGGTACTGTGGTGGTGTTTATGTAGTGTACAGGTTCATGGTAGGGATGGTGTGTTAGGCTTTAAGGTAGTGCAGTGTTATGTGTGTACTGTAGGGGGCCTTGGTAGGGTATTGTTCAAGGTAATAAAGTGGTGTTTGGGTAGTGTAGGAGTTTGTGCTGGGGTAGATTGAAGGTTAAGAGTAGTAAACTTGTGAATATGTAGTGTAGGTGGTCAGGCTGGAGGTAGATTAAGGGTGTACAGTAGTGCAGTGGTGTTTGGGTAGTGTTGGAAATCTTACTGGGGTAGTGTCACTGCAAGACTACATGTACTTATTTGTCTGCAAAAACATCACGCATGCATTCCATATATTTCAGAACTGCCTTTCACTATTAATACTAAACTCATTTTGAAAACACATAACCAATGAACTACCAAAATGCTTCTCTCAGAGTGATTCCTAAATACACAGAAGACTCACTGTGTGATTCTAGACAAACAACACTATCCCTTATATTTTATCAAAACACATTTCATAGTGTAAAATAAGTACTGCATTTTAATGTAGAAACTTCACTCATTTTTCAAATACATAAAAATAACTGGTTTATAATTCTACCAAAACATTAGAACACCATAGTTATCTGTGTGCAAACACATAAAATAAACAAATGATTATCGCAGAATGCTTTCTAAATGCACACACACTCACAATAAAATTCTAGAGAAAAAAAGTGTTCCCTGCATTTTACCAGGACAGACACATTACTCTGATTAAAATCAAAATGCACCACATACATTCCCTCACAATTTAATAACTCACCTTTCCAATTGTTTTGTAGAAAAAAAAGGATGTCAGTCACACAGCAGATTTTCCTATTCAGAATCTTTTTTTCAACACCTCTCACCAGAACCATAAAATGGCAGAGTTTCCCTCTCATTTTCAACATATATAGACCTTCACATCACATCACATTGCTTTCCACATTAATTCAAAACCAAACACACATGTTTATTGGTTAGCCATTTCAGTCCTTTCCAAATGACATAAATTTGAACCCTATCCCCAATCTGCCTTCTGCCTGTTACCATAAAAACAGTTCATGGCACACTTAACTGAGCACATAGGTCAAAAGTTCATCACACAATGTTGCAAATCAAAACAGCTTATTTTATGTAACGTTCTTTTCTATCAGTTTTTTTTAACCAATAAGAATCAGGCTTTTAAAAAACAGAAACATGTACCCTAATTTTCAGTGTAGAATGTTGTCAAACAACCAATCATTTCCTTTCTTTTTTCAGAACTGCATCTTATCCACCATTTTAGAAAAATCTTAGTTTTCAAACTGCCATTTCATTTACAGGGATCATCTGAGTGCATCCAGACCTCCTTTCAAGATGCTTAGAGTGTGGATTGTGGTATACAGATATACTTTCTCAGCCAAAGGTAAGCAGAATACAAAGGAAATCACAAAGACCTAGGTTTACCAAATGTAGACATTAAATGGATAGGACAGAGGGGGTTAAAGTGAGACCAATTGATGCCATTAGTGAAATCTTTTTTGCATCTCCAACACCCTGAGCTCATTATTGTGCATTGTGGTGGCAATGACCTAGGCACTTTGACTGGGTAGGTCTGGAAATGCTTATGAAGGACATCTTTGGAGAATTTACGTCACTTTTCCCCCAAACTGCCTTTGTCTATTATGCAAAGGCAGAAATTGAACTGGTCCAATCAATGTTGTCCACAGATTGAGAAAACTATGAAACATGTGAATAAATCTTTTTCTTCTTTTCTCCGAGACTATAGAATGGGGTCCATTTACAACAACAATCTGCGTTTCAATATGCAAGGCATCTATAGGAGAGCTGGTGTACATTTTACAGTACAATAAACACAAGGGCTATTTAAAGAGCCACCTAACAACTAAACACATAAGCTTGATATTTATCTGAAAAATAGTATTTGTTGTTGGCTTGGAGTTGCGCACCCAACGCTGTAGGAGTTGTGCAGCCAACACTTACAAGCCGTGCACCACACACGCTGGAGTCGTGGACCCTATGGGTTAGACACCTTGCATCCAATGCATGCACACCACGGGCTGCACTGAGTGCCACGCTGGGTGCGCAGCTCCTAATTTGACCGTAAAAAACAATTTGTCCCTATCAGTAAATTTTTTTATCCAGGGGTACCCCATCCCCCGCGGCTTATATATTAAGTTGTAGACCGTGGGGGGAGGCCCAATGCCCCCATGGTCCCAGATGGCTCCCGCGTCCTTCTGAAGCCAGCATTGCTTTTCCTCAGGGAGACCAGCTAACATGCTGCTCCCTCTGAGGAAAAGCAATCTGCATTTTTCCTGCTCTCTCTTCCAAATAGGAAAGCACTTTGCAATGACAGAGTGGGAGCCGTGAGTCTCCTGCCCTGCCATTGCAAACAGCAGTGTTCTGAGAGTGGGCACCCCGGGACACTGCAGGAGCCGGACCCGGGGGGTGGCAGTCCTCAGGGCCATCTTGGGCTCCTGGAGGGGGGCCAGCTCTCAAATCTGTTTCCACTTTCAAAATCCAAAACAAATTGCATTTCCACATACAAATTAGCATCTACCCATGCAGAAAAGCAATGCTGGCTCCCGTAGATTGCAAAAGTTCATCACACAATGTTGCTTAACAAAACAGCAAGTGTGCTCAACTTCTCAATATACAACCTTATCCTACGTAATGTTATTTTCAATCACGTTCTGATAACGAATGAGAATCATGCTTTTAAAAAAACAGAAAGATGCACCCTAGTTTTCTGTGTAGAATGTTGTCAAACAACCAATAATTTCCTTTCTTTTTTCAGAACTGCATCTTATCCACCATTTTAGAAAAATCTTAGTTTTCAAACTGCCATTTCATTTACAGATATCATCTGAGTGCATCCAGACCTCCTTTCAAGATGCTTAGAGTGTGGATTGTGGGACACAGATATACTTTCACAGCCAAAGGTATGCAGAACACAAAGGAAATCACAAAGACCTAGGTTTACCAAATGTAGACATTAAATGGATTGGACAGAGAGGTTTAAAGTGACACCAATTGATGCCATTAGTGAAATCTTTTTTGCATCTCCAACACCCTGAGCTCATTATTGTGCATTGTGGGGGCAATGACCTAGGCACTTTGACTGGGGTAGGTCTGGAAATGCTTATGAAGGACACCTTTGGAGAATTTACGTCACTTTTCCCCCAAACTGCCTTTGTCTATTATGCAAAGGCAGAAATTGAACTGGTCCAATCAATGCTGTCCACAGATTGAGAAAACTAGGAAACATGTGAATACATCTTTTTCTGCTTTTCTCCGAGACTATAGAATGGGGTCCATTTACAACAACAATCTGCGTTTTAATATGCAAGGCACCGTTAAGAGATATGGTGTACATTTTACAGTACAATAAACACAAGGGCTATTTGAAGAGCCACCTAACAACTAAACACATGAGCTTAATGTTTATCTGAAAAATATTATTCGTTGTTGACTTGGAGTTGCGCACCCAACGCCGTAGGAGTTGTGCAGCCAACACGTATAAGCCGTGCACCACACACGCTGGAGTCGTGGACCCTATGGGTTAGACAACTTGCATCCAATGCATTCACACTAGGGGCTGCACTGAGTGCCACGCTGGGTGAGCAACCCCTAATTTGACCGTAATTTTTTTTTGTCCCTATCAGTAATTGTTTTTTATCCCCGGGGACCCCATCCCCCGCGGCTTATATAATAGGTTGTAGACCGTGGGGGGAGCCCCAATGCCCCCATGGTCCCAGCTGGCTCCCCACGTCCTTCGGGAGCCAGCATTGCTTTTCCTCAGGGAGAGCAGCTAACATGCTGCTTCCTCTGAGGAAAAGCAATATGCAGGTTTCCTGCTCTCTCTTCCAAATAGGAAAGCACTTTGCAATGACAGGGTGGGAGCCGTGAGTCTCCTGCCCTGCCATTGCAAACAGCAGTGTTCTGAGGGTGGGCACCTCAGGACACTGCTGGAGCCGGCCCTGGGGGGTGGCGGTCCTCAGGGCCATCTTGGGCTCCCGGAGGGGGGCCACACGGCCTCCTTCCCACACATTAAAGAAGCCCCGGGGGTGGTGGTCCCCGGGGCTAGGGGGCCTCAGAGCCCCTCTCAATTAATGTTTTGAATCCCCAGAGAGTGACGGTCCCCAGGGCTACGTGGGTCCTAAGACACCCCACCCTATTTAACAAGCCCCGGGTGGTGGCAGTCCCCAGGGCTGTGGGGGGGCCAGTGATCCCCCTATGAATTAACTTAGAGCCCCGGGGGTGGCGGTCCCCGGGGTAGTGTGGGGGATTGGGACCCCACACTATTTTTTTTAAATGTGCCCAGGCATGCGCGTAGGATCCGCGCATTTTGGCGCTAAAAAAACGAAGCAAGTCGTTTTCAGATATATATCGAGCTTATGTGTTTAGATGTTGAGTGGCTCTAAAAAGAGCCCTTGTGTTTATTGAGAGATTTTAGTACTTACAAGAAGGTACCGATGCAGAGTCTAAAGTTAATGAGGAAGACTCTGTTCCCTTAATCTGTAAAACGTACACTATCTCTCCTATAGATGCCATGCATATTGAAACGCAGAATGTTGTGGTAAATGGATTCCATTCTATAGTCTCTTTGGCTCAAGAAAATATAGTTGTGTCCCACAATTCACACTCTAAGCATCTTGAAAGGAGGTCTTGATGCACTCAGATGGTCTCTGTAAATGAAATGGCAGTTTGATAACTAAGCTTTTTCGAAAATGGTGGATAAGATGCAGTGTTGAAAAACAGAAAAGAAATGATTGGTTGTTTTACAACATTCTTCACAGAAAACTAGGGTGCATCTTTCTGTTTTTTAAAAGCATGATTCTCATTCGTTATCAGAAAGTGAATGAAAATAACATTACGTAGGATAAGGTTGTATATTGAGAAGTCGAGCACACTTGCTGCTTTGTTAAGCAACATTGTGTGCATTCTTCGGGAGCCAGCATTGCTTTTCTGCATGGGTAGATGCTAATTTGTATGTGGAAATGCAATCTGTTTTGGATTTTGAAAGTGGAAACAGATTTCAGTGCTCTGTCTTTCAACATGCAAACTAAGGGGGTCATTAGGATTGCGGGTTTCCCGCGAGAAAACCCTATGCGGAGGCTTCAAAGACCCCCCGCCAGATTAGGATGGCTGGGGGTCAGGAAGACCGTCTGCCGCTTTTCCGCTGTGGTCGACTTACGAAAAAAGCTCTAATATGGAGGCGGTGTCTAAAAGTCACCGCCAGCCATATTAGGATGGGGTAAACAGATGCCTTTCCGCGGCGGCTTCTCCGCCGTGGAAAGGCATACGGTGATTTCTTTGGGGGCCCATTGCGGGCCCCCAGGGTGATGGGGGGGGGTGGGGGTGCACATGGGGGTACCTATGGTACCCCCCTGCATTTGTGTGCACGAAGCGGCAGGCACCGCGCGGTGCCTGCCGCTTTGTGCATGCAAATGCAAAGCATGCATATTTAACCTTGCGGCGGGTGCTGCTTCAAATTCAATTCCTAATTGCACTGGAGGGACCGCCGCTGCCCCTGCGGACGGTCCCTCCTCCTCTGGGGTGGCGGACAGACGCAGGTCCGTCCGCCATCCTAATGAGCACCTAAATTTGCTATGGGAGGGCGGGAGTCGTCAGAGTCCCGCCCAGTCAAAGCAAACAGAGGTAGGCACTCCGGGACACTGGAGGAGCCAGTTGTGGCAGTTCCCAGGACCCTCGAGGGCACAAGGCAGACGGCACGCAGTCTTCCTCCTGTAATACACAAATTCCCGGGGGGGTGATTTCCGGGGCTTGAGGGGGGTCGTTGAGGCCCACATACTTGTAATTTTGCATGGGGGTTGGACGCAAAAGGGGTGCAAGGGGGTTGTAAATCTGGTACACAGTGTTTTGTTTTACTTTTCTTTGCTTTCCTTTCTGTCATGTAGTGGATCCTGGGAAAATATAACATTTTTTGTACAGCCAGTAACTTTTAACCCTACCCCCATATGGCTTACTGCCTGTTACCATAGTAACACTTCATGGAACACTTACGTGAGCACAGAGGTTAGAAGTTCACCACACTATGTTGCTAATGGCGTTGTAGTTTTTAAACTTTTTAATAGGAACCGTTAGTAGTAGCTATAGTCTGGTAAAGATCTGAGACTAACTAAAGAGTTAGCTAACTAAAGAGTTAGCCTCAGAATTATACTTCAAATTATAAATATCATTTCGATTGGGGACTGCTACACCCACAAAAAAAAAGACTTGCATACTTTTTTATGAACTTTTATTAAAACAATAAATAACTGGAAATATAACTAAACGATAATACAATAAATAACTAGAACCATAACTTTAACAAAACAGTATAATAAACAACATGTGAAGTGGACTCCAATAGAAGTACGGTAGTTAATCTGCAAAACTAAAAAAGAAAATTAGCATTTAAAATCAGATCGATGTGACTAAGGGGCACATGCATCAACCTATTTAGGAAGTGCAAACGGTGCGAATCGGTAAATTCGGTCGTTTGCGCTTCCTAAATACGTTTTTGGGATGCATGAAACAATTTTCCAAAATTCGCTTTTTTTTGCATTTCCTAAAAATGCGAATGCATTTAAGGAATCGCATTTTGTGCGATTCCTTAAATGCAATGCATCAAATTTAAAAAAAATGCAAATTTTGAAATAGGAAGTGCAAATTAACATGAGGTTGACCCTCATGTTAATTTGCGAAAATCTTTAAAAAAGCACAAAAATGCATTTTGGAAAGTGTCATGTTACACACCCACTTGTCCTTAGGACATGTGTGTGTGAAACATGCACTTTAAAATACATTTCAGGGGTGCAGGGGGGGTCCTATGGACCCCCCCTCTGCACCCTTGCAATGCATCAAACAAATGGAATTCGCAAAATAAAAAAGTGCAAAACGGCATTGATTCCTCTAGGCCCATAGGAATCAATGTAATGCCATTCCTTAATTGCGATTCGCAATTAGGGAATCGCAATTTCCGAAAATTAAGAAATCCTAAAAACTTTTAGGATTTCTTGATGCATAGGATTTTGCATTTCCTAAATTGTGATTCCTTAATTTTCGCATTTTAGGAAATGCAAAATCCAACATTGATGCATGTGCCCCTAAATGAGGTCAAACATTACAAGTCAAAGTAACACTTGTCGATATTTACTTTTTTTAACGTCTGCAGTGTACCTGATAAATTTCACTAATCTTATAGGGTTGCATTCAAGCGGTGTCTGTATACAAGTGCCTATTGCGTCAGATTTATATTTGGGATCAACAGGTCTTCAAAATGATTCAGAGAATAGACAGAATTAGATGAGAGATCAAGTCATTATGCAGGACAATAGTTTTTTAGGGCTTATTTACAAAACTCTTGCGCACTTTTGTATTTATTTTCTCAAGTTGAAAGTGACAAAAAAGTGGCGCAAGGGATTTGCAAAGAAGGTCTTTTATTTCTAATGCATTTAATCAGAGGTATTGTTTATGTAGGCCTCCCTGCTTACTTTGTGTGAATACTGTGACCAGCAGAATTCACAACTTCAATTTATTTTTCTTTCTACATGTTAGAGTGGACAGCAGCGTCCATAACTTTAAAAGAGAAAGAGAAACGATGTGAGAGAGAGTGAGAGAGAAAGAGAAAGAGAGAAAAAAAACAGTAAAACTGTCAGTGAGACAAAACATATTTTTAATAAAGCATTTGCCACAATGCATAACACCGAATTTATTGTAAATATATATTGAATGTTTTGAAATTAATTTCTACAAGTCTCTAAAAAAGGTGAATGCAAGAAAATGTACTTGCTGCATATGCAAGACTGCTTTCAAGAGGAGACCCCAATAAAGCATACTGGTGTGGAACTGCAAGTAGGCGGAAGTAGTTGCAGACTAAGAATACAGTCAACTTTGCAAGGGAAGAGTTAAGGAGATTGAGAGAGGCTCCTCCTGCTTCATGAGAAGGCCCAAGTACCAGTGGAGCAACACCGTCAACCTCTACTGCACAGCCTAATATTTTTCCCCAATTTGCAACCCTTTAACAGAAAAAGTAAGAAGGTTGGGAGCTCTGTATGCCATCCTAATACCTAATCATCCATTAGTTATGCTGAGATCCACCTTGTATCTGACCCATCCGTACAAGTGTGAATTGGAGATTATCTGCCCCCAAAAACACCTCAAGTACTAATATTCGTTATTTTTAAATTTGTCGACTAGTCATATTGAGAGTATTTACCTTAATGTTATCTGTTAAAAATTTGTGAATCTTTTTGTCTTCTCACAACTAGTTCATGCCATATTTGAGACATCGGTGTAATCAGCTAGAACAGGAGGATATACTTTCTTCAATCTCTGCAAGTTACTGCTGACTTATGTAACATTCCGCAAACTGAAAAAAGAGTTAAAAATGTATATGTTGAACATATGTCCCAACTTCCTTTTAATGTACATAGAAACAATTGTTCTCAATAGGATTGGGGTTGAAAAGCAATCATCAGAGGTTTCAAATCAACCACGTTAGGACCATAGGGCCATAATAGTGTTTAGACAAAATCATATGTGAATACCAATATGCTTTCGAGGGGCACTATGGTCGCGCTCGGTAGGCGTTCATAAATGTCATCCCTAAAACCCCTCTTCCCTAATTACAACTATTCTAACGAAAACAGTTATTCACATAAAATAACATAAAGTAATGTATCTTCAGCAAATTAATGTTTTTGGAAGTATCATTATCAGCATGCAAAAAACACCACAATTGTAGTTGTCCTGTTATCTTTGGTTAGATTCTATCATTAACGGCCATTGGCTATATTCGGGATGCTTCAATATCTGAAGGAAAATCTTTTAGAGACATGCCAATGATTATGTTGAATATTTTGCTTTGGTCCAACATGTCGAGATTATAAGTTGTACGTAAAGGCATTTTGCTAGCATTATTGACTAATTTTACAATCTTTTCATGCATATCGGCAATACTATACGGTCCAGTAAACTTATACTCTAAAATGCCTCCTTTTCTTGTTGTTCACTTGCAATTTGTCAGAAGTACTAATGCTCCTTCTCTGTAGGTTTACAGATTATATATTAGTATTGTCATATGAATCATTTGTCTGTGGGTGATAGGTTGCACTTACAGAACGTTCTATTTGTAAAAGATTAGATAACTCTCAATTAACCTGAAAAACAAATTAGGTATAATTATATTTGGTAAGTAAAATGGGAAATAGCATTGCATTATACAAAAGTTAGGCCGAGATTGGTCACTCACTTCATTCACAAACTCCTGGCCTTGATCTTGTAGAACCCTTTTTGGACTTCCATGATCTAGAAATTGAGAAATAAACATCAAGGAAAATTGAAAGACCAGTCTTCAACTAAAAAAATTCAAAACAACATTTTCACTTTGTGTCTGAAGTGCAGTCTGAAAACGTGTAACAGGCATTTAAATGAGAAACATATCGGTTTCAGAAACAAACGTCTATAAGACTATTACAATCAATATTTATATTTTATAAAAATATTTATAGAAGCAAGAAAAATTATAACTCATATATTGTTCAATTTCAAATGACATATTTGGCCAATAAAATCGGGAGGACATGCTTTTTTATTTTTTTGTTGAATGCCCACTAATTCAACCAAAACAGGACAACAGCACAGTTATCTGTCTGTAAACACATGAAAGCAAAAACCACAGTTGATGGACAGAATGCAGAACAATGTCATACATTCACCCCAGTACAGAGATATGGGCCCAAATCCATCGCTTTTTTGCACTCCACACCACCCCAGTTCAGACATGGCCATATGCAAATCAGTCTGACCCTGTGCCTCATGGGAACAGTCCAGCCCGAACTGCCAAGCCATGCCTTCCCTGGACCGGAAACAAGCTTCCGAGGGCCGGTTTCTGGTATTCCAGCCGTCTTCAGCCTGGCTTGCTTGAATCCAGTGGTGTGGAGTGCATGGGACACACGTCTGAGCATACCCATCCCACTCGGGTGACAAATGCAAAAACCACAGTTGATGGACAGAATGCAGAACAATGTCATACATTCACCCCAGTACAGAGAACTGGGCCTAAATCCATCGTGTTTTTGCACTCCACACCACCCTAGTTCAGACATGGCCATATGCAAATCAGTCTGACCCTGTGCTTCATGGGAACAGTCCAGCCCGAACTGCCAAGTCATGCCTTCCCTGGACCGGAAACAAGCTTCCCAGGACCGGTTTCTGGCATTCCAGCCGTCTTCAGCCCGGCTTGCTTGAATCCAGTGGTGTGGAGAGTATGGGACTCACGTCTGAGCATACCCATCCCACTCGGGGTGACAAATGCAAAAACCACAGTTGATGGACAGAATGCAGAACAATGTCATACATTCACCCCAGTACAGAGATCTGGGCCCAAATCCATCAGTGATGTCATCAGTCATGTCACTGAACATGTCATGAATGATGCAATATGTGACATCATCAGCAGTGGATTGCGGGCGCGCGAGTTATAGTGAGTGCAATTAACTATAACGGAAGAGTTACAATGGTTTTGTACGAGTGAAATGTTCAGCTAACAATAACACCTCTAAAAGTGAATTGTTTATATGTTAATTCTTAACTATAACATGTCTGAAACCTATGGTTTTTTTAAGTGAATTTCAAAGGTTTTTTAAATGCGAATTCTTAACTATAACAGGCCTGAAACCTATGTTTTTTCAGTGAATTTCAAAGGTTTTTTCAATGATTATTTTTAAATGTATTAATTGTTATATTTATTTTTTTCATATTGTTTTAATACATTTTTTAATATATTTATTTTTTGATTTCTTATTTTTTATATTATATTATACATTTTTAATATAGTATTTTTTTTTAAATTTAATTTGTATTTTGTTATAGTTTTTAAAAATACATTATAAAATTGTTGTTATTGTTTTTTTCCAATTTTTGAGGGGGAGTTGTGTACCCAAAGCGCACTTTACTCGACTACTGTACGGAACCCGGCCACCATTTTAGGATTGTTATGTAGGATCCTTGTAGGGTGTGCGATGGGTGCATATTTTCCTGAGGGATCGCTATGCGACCCCGTACATGACTTCAAGCGCATACGCGACATATACATATTACGCTACACGACACTCGCGCGTTTCCGCATGACGTCATATACGTGTTTGATGCGGTGGTTGCGCGACTCCCATGACATTTTTTAAGGTGTAAAACGATATTTATATATGTATTTAATATAAATATTAAGACAAGACATTATCTGAGCTAATCAAAAAAACAATATTCTTTTAGTTTTAATAAACTTATATTACTTTTAAATGCAATTTCACGTAGTCTCGCTTGGAGCGTGCTGCGTGTGCGCACCCTACGCAGATACCATGTGATCAGAAAAAGAGATTTGATTGGTTCATAACTTTTCCCATTGTAACTATTGAAGGACCCCACCCATTTCAATCATTCTTCTTAGAGCTTCTTTGGAGACAGATCTCTTAGCTTGAGAAGAACTTCTTTTGGATTATTTCTTTTCAGATATTTTCCAATGTGAGGACACAATGGCTTCAGGACAACAGCCACCACAAGAATCAAAACATTCTTTGGACAAATAATTGATTGTGGAATCTCCACCTCCAAAAAGACCTTCCTCAGTGGTATGGAAGTTTTTTACCTACCCTGAAGGACTAAAGAAGGTGAATGCCACAAAAGTGACATGTAAAATCTGTGGTAATGTTCTTTCAAGAGGCAGTGGCAATAAGTAGTACTCATGCTGTGGGTAAGTAAAAACATCTTAAGCATCTGCACCCTGTTGATCTGTCTCGGGAGGACTGCAGGAGACTTCGAGACAACGCTCCAACAGCAGTCCCAAGTACTTCTGCCAGTTCCTCTTTGCCAGCATGTCCGTATATACGTTCCGAATTTGTGCACCTAAAAATACACTGTATCAAGTGCAACCAACTTTTGTGTTACGGAGAGCAGTCTGTGGACTTAGTCTGTACAGCACAACGAAACCCCCGCTTTTAGACTTTTTTTTCTGGGCTATTAGTTTCTGAAGTTCACTTTTTTTTCATCCTTTTTTCTTTTGAAAAAACAAAAAAATCACAAAATTGTTAAAAAAAACTTTTCAGAACTAACTTCTCTGGTTAAAGAAAGAGCTATATTTGTATGGTAGTGCATGAAAGTTTGTTTGAATGTATGCACAGTGCATAATTGACTGAAAAAATGCATTACCTCTGTATGGTGTATGTAGAAGTGCAGAACTATAAGGAAGTGCTGCAGCATGACAGTTTTAGCTCTTTAGCTGCAGTGTGCTGTGGTTTTTCTGAAGCACAGGGATGCAACATATGCACATAAATATGTTGAAAGTCTATGCTTCCCTCTGCACTGCTGCTTAAACTGCAGCCATGCGGTGACACAGGTTCTCTTGCACCATGGCGCCAGGATATCTGTGTCATGCAGAATTTGTTTTTGTGCAGGAAGACACTCCTTCCTGCACAAAAAGAATCTGTGAAGGCATTTTCCTCCTTCGATGTATGCCGTGCATTTTAGCATACTTTCAAAGAGAAGAAATGAGAGAAATGAAAATAATTCTCCTTGTTGTGCCTTATTATACCAATTGGAGGATGGTGCAGCATTCACACACATGTCCAGATGTATGATGTCTAATAAATCTGGAGATGTGTCTTCTTCTATGAGTGCTCTGTGCAAACACGCAAACGTCCTTTCAACATAGGAGTTTGAAGCACTCCGTGCCCCAAAGCCAGGCTCACTGCATGAGTACATGCATACTGACTTAATGATTACAGTACTATAAGGAGAGACACTTGGTGAATTCATAATTGGTTGAGTTGTACTTTAGCGAATTGATTAGTACATGGTACTGTAGGAGTCACTATGGGATTGCAAGAGCAGGCACAGGGTGTTTGCTGGAGTGTATGAATACTGACTGGGGAATTGTAGGCCTAAAACACAAGTGTGACGGCGGTTAGACCACTAGATGCATAGTGCATAGGAGCATGAAGCACTCCATGCCATAAAGCCTGGCTCACTGCATGAGTACATGCATTCTGACTGAATGATAAAAGTACTATAAGGAGAGACACTGGGTGAATTCATAATTGGTTGAGTTTTATTTTAGTGAATGGATTGTTACATGGTACTGAACGATTTGCTGTGGGTTTGCAAGAGCAGTCACAGGATGTTTTCTGGAGGGTATGGATACTGGGGAATTGTAGGCCTGAAACACAAGTGTGAAGATGGTTAGACGACTACATGCATAGTGCATATGAGTTTGAAGCACTCTGTGCCCTAAGCCTGGCTCACTGCATGAGTACATGCATACTGACTGAATGATTACAGCACTATAAATAGAGACACTGGGTGAATTCACATTTGGTTGAGTTTTACTTTAGTAAATGGATTAGTAAATGGAACTGAAAGTCAATATGGGATTGCAAGAGCAGTCACAGGGTGTTTGCTGGAGTTTAGGGATACTGACTGGAGAATTGTAGGCCGGAAACACAAGTGTGAATGTGGTTAGACCACTGCATACATAGTGCATAGGAGTTTGAAGCACTCTGTGCCATAACGCCTAGCTCACTGCATGAGTACATGCATACTGACTGAATGATTACAGTACTATAAGGAGAGACACTGGGTGAATTCAGATTTGGTTGAGTTTTACTTTAGTGAATTGATTAGTACATGGTATTAGAAAGAGTTTAGTTTAGCTTAGTTTTTTAATTTCTAATGTGCAACAGCTACCCAACAAGAGTTTCCCGGCGCATAATGCAGGTCAAGGTGTGATATACAAACCCTGTTTTATTTGTCAAACAACCAAGTTTTTAGCGACTTGCGGAAATTGATATAGTTTGTTTCCTTGCGGAGAGCAATGGGAAGGGAATTCCAGTGTGAGGCTCCTAAATGTGAAAATGATTTGCCGCCCATCTGGGCTAATTTAAAGTTCGGGATGACAAACCTACCTTGAGTGGCTGATCAAAGATTGCGAGAGAGAATGTATGGCTTAGCCAGGGCAAGCAGGTAACTGTGAGCATTTCTGAATTTAATTTAGTGCATATAGGTAAGCGCCTTGAATTTTTTTGACTCTCGATTTTCAACCAGTGAAGTTTGCGCCGATGAATTGAGATAGGCATGGTCTTGGAAACTCCACATAGGAGCATGACTGCGGCATTCTTAGCCATCTACAGTTTGTGGATTAATGATTTATTTGATCCTACATAGAGCACATTGCCATAGTCAAGCCTTGATGTAATTAAGGCATTGACTACGGTGTTCCTTGTCGCTTCTGGTAGCATCCAACAGATTTTCCTTAGCCATTTAATAATGGTGAAGCAGGTGGACGCGACTTTGACTGATTGGGGATGCATACTAAGGGCCTCATCTATTATGATACCTAAGTTACGCACTTGTGGTGAGGGAGATGGAAGAACACCCATTTTGCTTGGCCAATGTTGCTGGCTCCGAACACCAAAACGTCTGTTTTCTCTCTATTTAATTAAAAAAAGTTCTTTTGCATCCATGATGCTATGTTATTTAGGCTTGTCTTTAGATTAGAGGGGGTGGCTGTGTTATGAGCAGATAGGGAAAAAACAATTTGAGAATCATCGCTGTAGGAAAACATGTATAGGCCAGATTTCTCAGCGATCTCAGCCAATGCTCTTACATAAAGGTTAAACAATAAAGGGATGAGGATGGATCCCTGTGGCACACCATGGGCAAATGAGTAGACTTCAGAGCAGGCAGTTTCAGAAAAAACGTGGAAAGTGCGGTTAGAGAGGAAGGCGGAGAGCCAGTTTAGGGCAGCCCCTCCAATACCCTATGATTTGAGGGTGTTTATAAGCACCGTATGGGATACCGTATCAAAAGCAGCGCTCAAATCCAAAAGAATGAGCGCCACTGTTTCTCCATTGTCTAGATGATGATGAATGTCTTCCATAACCCCAAGAAGGGTGGTTTCAGTAGAAAATCCCACTCTGAAAGCTGATTGAGAGGAATGGAGAAGATGGTCCGTTGTGGCATAGTGCGTTAATTGAGCATGTATGTGTTTTTCTGGATTTTAGACAATACAGGGAGCAATGATATATGACGGTAGTTACTAGGCAGCTCTGGGTCCATGTTCGCCTTTTTAAGCAGGGGATGTATCATTGCGTGTTTGGGGGATGGCGGGTTCGTCTATTGAATCATTTAGGAGTTGGGTAATAACAGAGAGTGCTGGGGTGTTTAACTGTTTTAGTATAGAAACGGGTAATGGATCTTTTGGAGATCCAGATTTGATGTTCTTTAGGAGTAAAGTTACACTATCTGTTGTGAGTAGGGGCCATGCCTTTAGAGATCTCTAGAGTACATCTCCTAAAGCCTGGCTCACTGGGTACATCAGTACATGGATATTGACTGAATGATTAAAGAACTAAAAGGAGATACACTGGATGAATTTATCATTGGTTGAGTTTTACTATTGTGAATAGATTAGTACATGATACTGAAAGAGTCACTATGGGATTTCAAGAGCACTGACAAGGTGTTTGCTGGAATGTATGGATACTGACTGGGAAATAGTAGGCCTGAAACACAAGTGAAAAGGTGGTTAAACCACTATATGCATAGTGCATAGGAGATTAAAACATCCCATCTCCTAACACACATATCTATTGGTTACACATTTCAGCCCTTTCAAAATGACATAAATTTTAACCCTACCCCCAATCTGCTCACTGCATGTTACCATAGTAACAGTTCATAGAACACGTAATGGAGCACACAGGTCACAAGTTCGGCACACAATGTTGCTAATCCAAACAGCAAGTGTGCTTGTCTTTTCAAAATATCACCTTATCTGATGTAAGGTTCCTTTCAAACAGTTTTTCTTAACCAATATGCTTTTAAAAAACAGAAACATGCAACCTACTTCTCAGACTAGAAAGATCTCAAACAGCCAATCAGTTATTTTCTTTTTTCAAAACTGCATCTTAACCACCATTTTAGGGCTAAGGCAACCAAAGTGATTAATAATATACCAGAGGGAGACATATATATTGATTGCGGCACTCATCAGGGATGCCCAATTTCACCAATTTTGTTTGCGCTATTTATAGAGCCATTGATCTGCGCTTGTCACTCAGATCAATCTGTTGAACCACCTGTTAACGGCACACCAAAACTTAAGCTATATACAGGTAATATGGTTTTATAATTAGAGCAGACAAGAATAATGCTCAGCAATCTTTCAATAAGAATTCAGAGTTTACCCAAATTGGGGGCTACAAAATTTATCAAGCAAAATCTGAAGTTTTTTTTTTAATAGCTCCCAGAAATACTACTGATAACTATGCAAACGTCATTTTCAGGTACATGTCCAATTAAATATCTAAGGATTAAGGTGAGTACAAACAATAGTGAACTTTGGGCCAGATGTAGGAGCCCTAATACCAGTCGGAAATGGCCGATTTCAGCCATTTCCGACTGGTATTAGGGTTTTCAGATGTAGGGGGCTGAAAATTACAGAATCGGTATGTTTACCGATTCGGTAAAATTAACGATTCAGTAAATTACCGAATCGGTAAATATACTGATTATGTAATTCCAAATGTAGGTGGCACAGTTTACAGTGCCACAGGCCCTTAAGAGTCTGTATTTTACCACACAATCCTATTGTGTGGTAAAATACCGAATTCAGGTGTGCATGCACATCTGTGCATGCACACCTGTGCAATGTGACACACAGACCTGCCCTTAGGGCATGTATGTGTGCCACGTGTCACACAAGCCTGTAAATGGGGTGCTAGAGGGTGTCAAAGCTTCAAAGCCCATAGGAATCAATGGGAAATACCGATTCTGTATTTACAGAATCGGTAAATACCGAATTTTACAGATTCGGTAATTCAGATTTTCAAATTACCTAAATCTGCCCCCTTCCCATTTACAGGCTCTTAAATACCGAATCGGTAAAATTCGGTATTTAAGAGTCTGTAAATGGAAATAACCTACATCTAGCCCTTTATGCGTTAAATGATGCTCCTTTATTAATCAAAGCATGTTCATTACTCAACCATTGGCATAAGCTCCTTTTACAATTATTGGCTGTATATCTCTTATAAAAATGTAGCTGCTACTTTTCTTTTTGTTTGTCTTGTCAAATGTTCTAATCAAGTGAACCAAGGGGCATATTAGCGCTTGCATATTTATCGCCGGTTATCTCTTTATCCCCCGGTTAGCGCGTTATCAACGAAGCACATCGCTGAGGCGATAAGAATTCCAGAGATAGTGGGGATATTGCCATTTTCCATGGTGGAAAATGGCGATATCCTAGATGATAGGGCCTGAGGTCTTAGCCACACAATCCACCCCCCTTGTCAGATATAACTTAGTCAGGAACTTAACAGACGTTGGGACATATTAGCAAGGGCTGGCGATAAATATTGCAAAGCTCCCAAAGTGTCCATCTCATGCGGGGTCCCGCAGGGTTCATCCCTTTCCCCACTGCTATTTAATCTTTATCTTAAGCCCTTGATCCACTCATTAAAAAACACAAAAATAACCATCTTCAATTACGCCGATGACCTTCAGTTGATCTTCCCCCTGGACTCTTTTAATGCTGTTGAGGAATTCCAAACTACCATGCTCCATATCTAGTGCTGGATGGATAGTAATCATTTGAAGCTCAACCCGGGCAAGACGGAACTTGTGCTGCCTGGGAAGTGCAATGTCTGTTGGAGACCGCATTTCTGGCCAAGCAAACTGGGGCCTTCTCCTATCCCCTCTCCTTCCGTGAAAAGTCTAGGGGTCTCAATTAATGCAGACCTTTCACTGAGAGGACAAGTGGGTGCAGTGATATGCGCCAGTTTCTTCCAACTGGGCAAAATTATTAAGATCTCTCACTTGTTGACCCACCCGGCCCTCATCCAGACGGTGATAGCGTTGGAACTCTCACGCCTGGATTATTCAAACTCCCTTTACATTGGTTTGCCCCAGTTTTTGCTCAATCGACTACAAATATTCCAGAATCAATCGGCAAGATTAATCTATAAATTACAGAGATGGCAATCAGCCAGGTATTTGCTGATTAAACTCCACTGATTAAACGCCAATGTGAGGTGTTTACGATTGGCTGCCTAGTCTTTAAGGCACTGTATTGCAACAGTCCAAAATTCACCAGTGCTATGATCATAAAGCATGTCCCTCGGTGCAATCTATGCTCAGCCCACTTACATCTTCTGACGGTCCCGATTATCAAACTCAAACGTCAGGGAGGTTGTAGGTTTGCTTATCTTGCTCCCACATTTTAGAACTCCCTCCCATTGACAATCAGGAGCTGTGATACTCTACTGGGATTTAGAAAGGCCCTGAAAACATGCCTGTTTGGGCTAGCCTTCTAAACAGGTCTTTGCGTAGCAACATTATGCATGATTAGCGCCATGAAACCTTTGGTGACTGTGCGCTTTATAAATGGCTGTTAACATTAACATTAACATTAGCGGGAGGAGCTACGCTAGGAATCAAGATGGCTGCGTAAGCTCCCGGCTCCGTCGACCTCCGCCAGCAGCTCGAATATCCTGCCTTTAATCCTGAACTCACGCCGGGTTTCCGGATTCATGAAGATTTTCTGCTTCTTATGGTACAATCCCAAGTTTTCTACCTCATCAATTGACGATGATACGCCATGTTTCTAATCTCGACCTAACAACGTGTGGAAGCCGGGGCCTCGATTTCTAGCCTATCCGGGTCAGAAGTGATCAACATCTGGACTGAGCCCGGTCTCCCGAAGTGTGCCGTGAATTGTTGATTTTTGGCTACGATCCTGTGAACGGTCTACACTGAGGACACACCAACGTGCCACACCGGCTGCCGGGGTCGGGGTCTGGTGCCCGGAGACCTCGATACCCTCTCGGGGTCGACGGGCTGGGCCCTCGCTGACGGCGAAGGTGTATTCTGCAAGACGAGGAGCGCCCACTGTTCGACATCGGATTTGCGTGGCCTCTTACCCCGGAGTAGCCGGCCTCTGGGGTTCAAGTCCTGCTCTGTCGCCTATTGAGAGGGGATGGAGTGGACGGAAGGCACGCCATCGCTGCAGGCCATCATGGCCGACATTGGGGCGCTCCATTCGCACATCATCGCTGTGTTCCAGACACTGATCGTGAAAGTGGACGGTATCCTGGGACCGGAGGACGATTCTTTGTTAAGTCTCCAGATAGCGGTGGTACCGGCGGTGCACTGCACGTCTGAGATCGAGGTCCCCGTGTGGATCCCGGATTTAATGAGCCTTGGCAAGCCCCAATTAACAACAAGCCAGCCCGTGAATATCACCAGTATTTCCTGCTCGATTCTGCTGCCGCCTAATACATCTATAGTCGGTCTTCTTTGTGGTAACAAGTTCCTCAGTGACTGTTGGAGATACTTGCTGTTCTCGGACACCCTTCCTCGTTCGATTGGTGGACATCGTGAACTTTTATCCTGTTTTCGATCCTGCTGCACTGACATGAACTTTTATGAACGCTTTGCCTTTTCCATCAAGATGGCGGCTCGAGTGAAAGAGACTTTAATGGAAGACCGTACTGGCCAGGGCTGAACTTGATCGCTTGGGTCTGATACAATAGCTTTATGCAATGCCAGGGTTGTGCATATAATGTGACGTGAGTCGGGTGATTATTGACTATACTCCCCCGACTGGTTTACATTTTTTGCCGCATACTGGTTCCACTACATCTCGGGGTGGTCGCTATTGGCGGGGGGCATGGGAGACTGGGAGTGTGTTTGCTTTCTCCTCCTCCACTTTCTCTCTTTTTCCCTTCTTTTAGGGTAGTTCTTGGGCGACAGGCACGCTGCTAGTGGGGTTAGGCAATAGCCATTGCAGGGGTGCAGGGTGGGGGGTTAGGGGAGTTTTTTTTTATTTTGCCTTTGTTTTGTTCTATGGCCCTTTAGTCTTTCCTTTTTACTTTCTACGAGAGGTGGGCTGTTTATTCTCCACTGATCCTTTCTTGTCCGGGTGTCTACACTGACTTTAATTATCCTGTATCATTGAGAATGGGGCCTAGCGGGTGGGATTGTTTTGGATCGTCTACTAGATTGTTTATTTTTTCTTTCTCTAATATGCGTAATCGCGATTTGCCATATGTTCCTCACTATGGTTATTTGTATGTATATTTCCCCCGCCTGTCCCTGCTCTGCATTTTACTGCTTGACACCTGAAATCTGTAATGCCTTCTCTTGTCTTACTGTTAAAATAAAAAAATATATAAAAAAAACATTAACATTAGCGCTTGCATATTTATTGCTGGATATCTTTGGAATTTAGCACGTTATAAACCGTGCATCGCTGAGGTGATAAAAAATCAAGAGATAGTGGGGATTTCGCCGTTTTCCATGGTGGAAAACGGTAACATCCTAGATGATAAGGCCTGTGGTCTTAGCCACACAATCCACCCCCCTTGTTAGGTATGCCTAAGGCATACTTATCGCGATTTTATTAATCGCTAACCCTCCTTGATAATATCACGTTATTATCCCATTTTCTTTGCACAGTGACAAATCCTTTGCATCTCATTATTGATGCGAGGCGATGCATGTGAAAAACGGGCGATAAGTCAAGGAATCACATGCTAGCATGTCCTTGATGATAATGCGATAATATTATCGACACTTTTCGCCCGAAAACGGGCTCTAATGCGGCGATAATATTATCTTAGCCCCGTGGTGATATGCCCCACAAAATTCCTGTGTTAAGGCATACTCAACAGGATTTTATGAATCGCTAACCCTCCTTGATAATATTGCGAAGTTGCCTTCGCGATATTATCCCATGTTCTTTTCACAGCCACTCCTCCTTTGCATCTCATTATCTCATTATCGTTTTTAGGCGTGTGAAAAATAGGCGATAAGTCAAGGAATCATGCGCTAGCATGTCCTTGATGATCATGTGATAATATTATTGCAGCTTTTCGCTTGGCTCTAAAGCGGCAATAATATTATCTTCACCCCTTGATGGTATGACCCTAAAGCTTTTTTGGAGCCAGGGCCAAGCTTTCAGTGCTTACCTTGACTGAGAACTTATTATCAGGCTACACCTTTAAGCTGGCTGAATTTCGCTTAAGAAAATATAGCTGTAGGATATAATAATTATTTACACATTATGTTAAAAATAGCAAAAATAGATCTGGTCCCTTTTTTATCAATCCTTAGACTCCTGAAGCATACGCGCTACAAGTCATCTCAAATTGTAGCAGAAGACACAAACTATATTTGACAAGAATATAAGAACCTATATTTCCACCTCCATATGAAACTAGAGAGATGTGTTAGGTTCGAGCCTGGGGTACTCCACACTTGTGCACTGGGCAAATACTGGATTCCTTACATTACAGTATTTGTTGAGCAATAATGGTTTTATAGCATGGCCAACACTTAACTGTGAACATAAATCAATTAATTCATCACTCGTCTTCAGCTATACTCAAACCAACACATATGTTCAAGCAATTCGGTTCTAGCTGAATGAGGCGGGGTTAAAATAAGCAAAGCCTTTTTTTGTCTCACAGCTTAATGGATTTGGCAGCTGGTACAGAATTCTGCATCAATATTTCAGATTCAAGCTAATATCGAATCGCATTAGCATAATTAGCAATACTACAGGTTGCACTATTATAAAGGCATATTGGGATTATTACAATCGTTTTAGTAAGAAAACTATCCATGCTTTAAGAGTATAGACTTTATTTGCAAATTAATGCTCTACCTGTAAACATTTCAAAAAAATGTACCATTCTGCCGATCCCTCTTGCTTTGGATGTAGATACTAGCTGGGATACTGATTTTACTTGATATTTACATGTCTGAAATTGAATGGGTTCTGCACGGGGATCTTTATCGAAATTAGTAAGTGGATGGACCGAACAATTCCACCTGAGCAGAAGAGCGCTCGTTTTGGCACCCCGTTAGGTATTCGTAATCTGACTACTGAATTGAACCAGCTTTGTTTTATAGCTTCTCTTGTTGCTTGATTATGGTAACTTGAAGTCGATAAAATACCCTCCATGATTCAGTGGTGTGACAAGATGAGTATGATGTATAACCATGAGCTTTTTTATGCAAAACAAGTAGGTGCTTTTAAGAGGTCGATTCCGATTCCGGCTCGAAAATGACCGACCGACAAGGACCGGGAAGGGAGTCCGACCGACACATACAGGTGCTGTACGCCCGTGTAGTACGATGCAACACCCATGACATGCAACCGACCCGTACGGAATACAAGCTGTACGACCAAGCCGTATGGAATCCAGTGAATTGCCCGGAAACGGGACGCGTTTCGCACCGACTGACACGAACCAGGCATTAACCCAACGACACGTACCCGCGATGTTCGATCCGCTCAGTACGATGCAATGCATGTGAAATCAGACCGATTTGCATGGAGATCAAGCCGCATGACTGACGCGCACAGAGAAAACAGGGACCTGCAGCAATAGAGATCTCCGCGACCGACGCATATGAAACACAGAAGAAAGTCAGCGTGAAAGACTCGGAGATGCCCGCACGGCCAACATCAGTGTCCGTTTCGGTCAAAAGTACATCTCCTACATGGCTAAAAACACAAAGGAAAAAACACAAAAAAGGACCAAGCAAGCAATGACAAAGAAGTAAATAAATATATATTATTTTAAACTTGGAGCAAAGACACACCCAAAAATCACTATCATGATCTTTTGCAAATACAACAGATCAGCCAGCAGAGAACACCATCAGACAGCAACGACTGACACACAATTTACCCATCAGAAAACCTTCACACCATTAGCACCTTTCCAAAAGCACTCTCACATATACCTAGCAAAACTGACATTCACCCACCCTCACACATACATCACTCCCCACCACCACCCATCACCATGCCCCCTAAGAAGAATCCAAAGTTCACAGATAGTGAGTTATAAGTCCCGGTTGATAAAATCCTCAGAGTAGAGGCACATTTCTTTGGTACATTGGTCCAAAGGACCCCCATGTCACAGAAAACTGAGATGTGAGCGAGGATTGTGGACAAGGTCAATGCACAAGCACTAACATTGTGCACAAAGGATGACATCCAGAACAGGTGGTATGATGTTCGCAGGAGGGTCAACAAGCTCCTCGAGAAGGATCATGCCTTTAGTCAATGCACTGGTGGTGCCCTCCTACCAAACCAGAAGACTTCAGGTCCTGGGAGGAGAAGGTGCGGGACATCCTACCACCAAAGAGCGTCCATGGACTGACATACCAGAGCCTGGTGAGTACACAACCAATATACTCAATAATGTGTTGCAATACACACATATCGCTGTCAATGGGACAATGAAACCATGCACCATTGGCAAAGCCACAGTAACCAAAAGATAATCATCCCAAGATGTGTATGCTAGTCAGACAAACACAATTCCTGCATCTCATAGTGATTTGTAACTGTGTCATGACATGTACAAACCTACCAACAAATAGAGCAAGGCAGTGGCAGAGATATAAATAAACACTGTCAGACACGATGCCAACAAAAAACACACTACCTCACAGTGAAGCTGAGTAACAGGAAGGAATAAAGGGTATGCTGGTGAAGTGAGTGTATCCAAAAGCATGATGGGGTGTAGTCACAGATAATGCTCCCCTCCCAATTGGCTCATCAAGACCTCTCTGAACCATGCTGACATCACAGGGAGTGTTAAATACCTGACAAGATGGCTGACACTGGGTTCTGCTGTGGGGAGCACAAAGCCCTGGTCGGGGTTGTGCTCAAATCAGAAGCAGGACACCACTGCCTGACATCCTGAATGCCAACTTGCATGCCCTGCAACGGAAGCACTTTTCATGGTGGGATGTCTGGCTGGGTGGGAAGGAGGAGTGACAGCTCTGACCATACTTACCAGCATGTTTTGTCACACACACCCCTCAACACAAATTCCACACAACTCACTGGGGATAATGCATTGCCTCACATTCGATTAAAATATCACCTTAAGATCCACCACACTGGGTTCTGCTGTGTGAAGCACAGGGGCTCTTTTTGGACTTGTAGCCAAACAAACACCAGGGCCTCATGTCAGCCATCTTGTCAGCACAGGTATACTCCCTCAAAGGAAAGCAGAGTCAAAAGGAGGGAAGTATGGGCATGCTGGGAAGGACGGTGTAGCCAAGAGCATGATGGGAGTTGTAGTTACTGACAATCCTCACCCACCTACATGGCCCAGCAAGCTCACACTGAACCATGCTCACCTCATAGTGAGTGGAAATGGAGTGACAAGATGTCTGTCACTGGGCTGCCTTGTGGGGAGCACAAAGACCTGCTGAGAACTCGACACCAACAAACAACAGGACAACACTGTCAACCATCTTGTCAGCACAGGGACACTCCCTCACAGGGAAGCAGAGTCAAATGTGAACAGGGATGACACACCTGTGTCAGCCACATGATGGCCCTTGAATAGCAATGGCTATGTACAGTCAAATCCATACATGAGCTGGTCATCCACACACTTCGACATGCACATTGAAATACTTCATGTTGGCTGGACAAGGTGCCACAACAAAATCAATCTCTGTCCTTGACAACTTAGGACAATGCAGTGTACAGGCACGCACCATTAAGCATGAGCGCAAAATCCGCTCCGATCGCGGATTTTGCGGATTTTCGGCAAATCCGCGATCCGCGAACTCTCGCGGATTTGCCGAAAATCCGCAATCCGCGATCGGAGCGGATTTTGCGGTCAAAAGTTCAAGCGCGCCTAATTAACGATGGCGCCGGCAAGCTGCCAGCGCCCATCCTGCAATAGTTACTTAATTAGCTTCAACAGGAAGCTCTAACAGATAAGATACAGCAGGGGCTCGAGCGCCTGCTTTATTTTAGCAGTTGGAGCTTCCTGTTGAAGCTAATTAAGTAACTTTTGCAGGATGGCGCTGGCAGCTTGCCGGCGCCATCGTAAATTATTTCAACAGTGGTGTCTTCTTGAATAAATATGAAGGGCAGGGTTCATTCGGGCACGACGGTCCTGGCACAAAAAAATAAACCTCAACAGGAAACACTTGCAAATATCAATAAAGCATGTGCCCTAGTTGAAGCTTAAATTCAGTGACTCATTCATCAGCCCAAAAATTAATCTGCTGCTCTGATCGGTCTCTGACCTTTTATACACACAAGAGGCATGCTCGCATGGACGCCCCGTCCGTTTGGCCCCGCCCACACACTCGAGGTGTGCACCGTCTTCCCGCCATTTACCCACTATGATGGACATTTCACTCAAGGGACCCCTGCGCACTTCGGCGCGATTGCATAGTGACACACACTTGGTCGCTGGAACTAGTTGAAGCGCAAATGCAGTGACTCATTCAGCATACGAGCGCAACCCCCGTGCTGTTCCTGTGACCAGGGGCTTCTGTCTCTTAATCTGCTGCTCTGATCGGTCTCTGACCTTTTAGACACACAAGAGGCATGTGCGCTCGCGTGGAAGCCCCGTCTGTTTGGCCCCGCCCACACGCTCGAGGAAGCCCCGCCCCCAAATCCGCAAATCCGCTGAATCCGCGGATTTTGCGGATCCACGATCCGTGAATCCGCTGAATCCGCGAATCGTGGATCCGCAAAATCCGCCCATGCTTACGCACCATGATGTACAGTTGTAGATGTAATGGATGTGAACCATTGATGCCTGGAAAGACATAACTTACATTGTGTGTCTCTTCCAAACACAGTTGGTGCTGGGGACACAGCAGCAAATGAAGAGGAGTCCCTGAACCAGACTCCGGTTGACCCTGAGCACTCTGGTGTGGATCAGCCTCTGTCCTCTTCGAATGATGAAGAACAACCTGGCACCTCCAGTGTGAGGCATCATGCAGCACCAGCAGTACAAACACCTGCACCCCCTGTACCCATGCCTAAAACATCTGGCAACAGACAGAGTGCCCCCACCAACATGGACAGACCAAGGACACAGAATTCCAACAGCACAGGGACACCGGCCACCCAGAAGCTACATACAGCACCAGCAGTAACAACACCCAAGGGGGCCCAGGGTCACGCTTGCAGAGTGGTCTGGACTGCATGATGACCCCCAACTTCTATGCATCATAGATGCGTACCAGTATAACACCGGAGGATTCAGTCAGGTAGTGAGGATCCTGAAGGACATTCAACAGGAGCAGGCTGACCATCATGCTCGCATGGAGTCCAAGTGGGATGAACTTACTATGGTGTATAGGGAAATACTGACATGCCTCCACCAGATCAGCACCAACATGTCCACACCTCCCTGTGTGCCCACAACATCTGTTGCTGCAAGATCTTCAAATGCCACAGGGAGGGAGGATGAGTCTGGTAGTGAGTTCCTCTACCTGAGGATCCCCCCCTGAAGAAGAAGAGGGGTTGTCCGAAGAAGGACAAGTGAGACACAGATGGCCATGCACATCTCCCAGGAAAACAAAACCTGTTCTGGAATTTGTTCTTCGTGTGCAAACTGTTCACCTTGTTTTATATAACCCAAATCGCCAAAATGACATGGAGGGTTCATGTTGGTCTAATGTAGCAGATGACTGTGGACTTTACTCTGGATATTTCTGCTACCAAGACTTCCAACTCATCTGTCAACTTTGGATTCCAAACCTAATGTTCAGCACCCACAATCCTGTACACTATCCTCAAACATGTATGTAAATAAACTCACTATTACACTATACTTGCCTCTGTTGTGATTCAAACTTGGTATGTGTCATGGAGATGATGATCTGCTAAATAACACAGTGCATGCTAACTACTACAACAACGTTATTAACGTTATGTGAGTCATGGTGGTGTGAAACATTTGAGGGAGACACACCACTAGGGTACCACAACACATACTCACCATGACCATGTAACTCGTCGCCTACAAAGATATTGATCAGAAATACAATGGAATGCAGAGACACCACACCTATCCACAGTCAGTGGTAAGAAGCCCACAGGTGAGGTAATCAAATGTCAGTCAGATGTGTGAAGACAGACAACGCACATAACTAAGAGAAGCACAGGTTCATTACCCATCAGCAACATGTTTATTCCACAACAGTTGCAAGGTAATTCCATGTGACAGTGGGCACACAGTCACCAAGAGTTGAAGAATTGAGGTTCAGGGGTGTGTGGTACATCACTTGATGGGAATCGACAAGTTTCACCCTGGGATTGGATTCTTGGTGTTGGGGGTCAAAGTTGACCAAACAACAGGCGACAGGCAAAGTACCCTTGGAAGGACAGACATACGACACAGTTAAAAGCACAGCAGAACAGGATAGAAATGCAATACACATGCAAAAATACGTCACAAGAAACCTACACAGAAACAAGTTAGCATGTCAACACTATTGTGGAGTACAGTCTATCTGACAGGACACATCACTGCACGCATCCAGTCAAGTAGCACACAGACAAACTCAAACAGCAAATGAGCAGCACCAACACGTTTCAGGCTAACGCAATACATTGACATAACAACCCTTTAAACTCACATTCAGGTGAAGAAGTTGTTGATGAGCTGTGTGCGGACGTCACCCTCATCATCATCACTGGCATCGTGGCCCAGACCACCATCCTCCACAGGTGGTGGGTGTAGGTTATCGTCATCCTGGATGAGAGGCAACTTCTTTTGCACTGCCATGTTGTGTAGCAACCACGGCATGTTGGGGTATCCGAAGTCACCTACATACAAAGAATTGCACATTAGATGAGTTATGAAAGAGGGTGGAATACAACATTGCCAAACACACACAATGGTAAACAGTCAGTACACACCGACAAGCCAGGCATGCTGGTTTGGCATCTGTGACATCATTGTCGCATTGCGTCCACTCCTCATGATGTAGGCATTGTACTCAGAACCGGGGAAACGTACACACACATGTGTGATACACATGTCTGCTAGGTATACCACCAGAGCATGGAAATGTTTCCTTTTCCGGTATGTCTGCTCATGTGCCCGTGGTGGTACCAGGGCCACATCTGTACCATCAATAGATCCGATGATGTTTGGATCCTCCCCAGTGTATAACAAGTATCCTTTTTGTCAGTTAGTTGACCTGGTCTAGGAAACTTGATGTACAGGTCAAGGAAATGCAACACCCTCTCCAAGACATGCCTAAAATGAAAGTGTGTTCTCATGTAACGTAACTGGAAAATATGTAAAGCGCTCTGATACCTGATTCGGTTCGGGTCTAGTTCGCGCTATATAAAACTCTGCCAAAAAAAACAAAAGACATCAATAAGCACACGCCTGAACATAGTTTGCAGTTATAGGAAACAAGGGAACCCGAATGTAGTACACTAGGGACCTTGGGTTTAGCTTATTACAAAAAACGTGGACCCTAGTAGTTTGGGTGATCAGGGTAAGAATAGACACTAACTGGAATAGTATTTATGTCCTTTGTCCAGCCGGACAGGAATGTATTTGGCGATGCACACAATCAGAAAGTAATGTCAAGGGAGCACAGCAGGGCTGTCATCACCTTTGGGTCAGTGCTGTAGGGAATGTCCGGCCGGGTAGCAGATGAGGCACCAACTGCTCTGCCAACTCCTCAATCAGTGGCCTGGTAAAGCGGTACCGTCGGATGCAGTTACGTTCCACCTTGGATGCAAGGTCTGGGAATGGTCTATGGACAGCTGGTGCTCTGCAGTAAAGAGATGGGCATGTTGTATGGCGTTTTAGGATCCAAGTAAAATTTCCCGATTCATCCCCTTATATAGGTACAGTTCTCATTGCCCTAACATAGGCATAGAAATCATACCCATATTTAGACATAGCCCATGCAGTCCGAATACAGGCATTGCTACTTCCACCCGTTCCGAAAAGCCACAATAATTTCTTGGGAAATCGGCTTAAAGCAGTCAGGGACATTGTTCTCGCTGTACGCATTATACTCTGCAACCTGCATTATGATTGTAGCAGTTCATTTCTTCTGTGTGAGAAAGAAGACTGTATTGAAAATGCCCGTCTTTGTATTTCTCTACACCTCTGGTGAACTGAAGCATGCATGATTGACTGAGTAGATACCTATCTATTGTTTCCACGACACTAGAGATACATTTCTTATTCTTGGGAAACAAAGTTGTCATGTTTATGCTGTCAGAAACTAATCCCTTCTTGTGAATTCAAGAAAGTTTCTAGTGACCTCTGAACTAGCTGGCTCTCACTATTGAGTTTAATATATTCGATAGGGACCTAGTCAACCTCAGTCCTACGTCTAACCTATAAGATATATTATTCCAATGCGCAGAGCCTATTGGGAATATAGGAACTACACTACATGGCGCCCAACATTTGGTAAGGCACTAATTTAATGCTAGATACTAGAGTAACTCAGTTGTGCTTTTCTCAGAGACCCCTTTTTCCCATAAAAAACTCCAATAAACGTCTGGAGTGGGTGAAAGGATAAAATATCCGCCATAACTGAATAGGACGAAAATCCTATGGATTAGTTTTTGGTTTGTTCAAAGTTGAAGGATACAGTGTTCCAAAATATTGTGCACCTTATCTTTGTTTCCTTGAAAGTTACTCTGGCACTTTCATTAAACTATGTCGCTTAACTTCGACAACAATGCTACTGGCGGAGGTGCATTAGATGCAGCTCTACCAGGGGTTGACATTACAGGTTTGAACGAAGCAGACGCGGATACTATAATCATCTTGGAAAATTTAAGGAAAACCATCACTAAAAAGCTTATAACAAATGGCCTATCACCAAGAGGTGTTCGAGTCATTTTTGTCATAGAGGTACATGAATATCGACAAACAGAGGTATTCTATTCATGGATTATCTTCCCTCAAGCAAATCCAGTAACACAAGTGTTGGGCTTCTACAAAGAAGAGGAACCTCCAACGGAGTACACTCCTTTCGAGGATTTTGAAATTCCATTAACATACCAAGAGCGTGCGCTCTGGTTTAAAGGTGCCCTACAACATATAAATCACATTACCAGGCTCGATCCACTGGGTAGACCTGGAGCAACATGACCGGTATTAGCCAGCTACACACCACATCCTGACATTGAGGCAATGACAGGTGCGGAACTATTAGTTCAACTGAAACAACTAATCAAAATCCATAGACAACTGGTTCAATAAGTCATTCAGACTTTGACAGTCCAAACTCCTATAAGGATTCCACAACACACCCCTTATCAGGGGAACACAAATAAAATTACACCACATACTATACAATCAGCCATTGGTAAATTGCCCGCAAAACAGGAACAAATTTCATTCTGGATAGCTCAAAAAATTACTCAAATCGAGGCAGTATTTCGTGATACTACCCCTCATGAGAAACACAGAATTCTAACAATCTGTTTACCAATGGGGATCACACCACACCTGGAAGACTGCAACAGTTGGGGTACAGTCTTTGCTGCAATCTACACTAAACACATGGTTTTCTGTCCATGGAGGTAATAACAGACATCCTGAAACAGATTCAAAATGAATACGGGGCAGAGCGTGCTTTAAATTTAGGTATGAAATTACTGAATGATTTCAAACAGGTCTCAGCTATAGTACTAGCTAATATTAAAGGTGAGACAACATCCGTGGCGATCCATCAAAAACGTAGAAAATTTGATGTAACTGAGCAACCATATGAGCTGGCCAGAATAATTGAAAAATCCTTTGAAGAACTAGGTAGAGACAGTTTGGGTGGAAAACCAGTGAAACCCCAACTGACTAAAAGTCCTGAAAAGGTATATATTAAGAATACTCTCATTACCCCAAAAAGAAGTGGGAGAACCCTAAACAAACTCCTAAGGAGCAACGTTCTCATTCCAGAGGTAGGTCTCCTCATTCCCTATTCCCACTCCTCAAGTCACTATTCCTGAGGTATAACCTCAGGAATAGGGACAATTTGTAAAAACCTGACTGATATCAAGACACTGATACACGTTCCTCTTGTACCTTTCAGACGTCATCACAGAAATCGAGAAAGAAGAGGACGGTCAGAACAAAAGGAAAAATAAGAAAGTTCAATTCACCAAAAAGAAGGTAGCAGGTCTAAAAACCAGACATGCCAAGGATCTTGAGAACACAATTCGAGAACGAGGAGTGGGCCCCAACAATGCTGGACAGCGCAGCAGAAGTAACCATAGCTCGCAGGATCCTGAAGGATCATCTGGAAACAGTGGACTTGAATGAGGACATTCAGGTTGAAACTGCTGATACCAGGTTTAGAGTACCCCATAAGTTATATGAAGTAACGCTCCGGATGGAGGGGAACATAACTAGGAAAATAAGAGCACTATTTTGGGAGAAACTTCTAGGGGTTATGACATTCTTCTAGCTGAACAAGACTGGCCACCTGAATTTGTCAGGAAGTGTCCACATGGCTAGGACATTTGTTATGCCAGCTGTTAGGGATTTGCAGTTAGTCCTGTTTCTGTGACCATGGGCCACCATCACATGACCGGGGCTATGATATATATTGTGTCCTACCTCATTTTTCGTTGCTCGATATCGCCAACGTTGTGGCCTTGGTATCCAGCTCCTTTGGTTCCTGCGATTGCTGAGGAGTTCTTTTGCCTTTTTGCTCCTTTGTAGTCTCCCACGGGCTCGTGGGGGATTCCTGTTTGTTTGGGTTTCTTGTTTTTTTTCCCGTATTCCCGCTGTGTTAGTAAGTTAGTTAGTGTCCCTTCCTTCGTTCTATTTTTAGTCCCTTCCCTCGTTCTGTCCCCTCCCTTGTTCTTTGCCAGCTTTTTGTTTTTTGTGTAAAACAACTTGATCCGAGAGCGGGGGCTCCCGTTCTCACCATTTGTCTTGCCGGCAGCACGGTTTTGACGCGCTGTTTGTTTCATCAGGCAGACTTTGTGTAAGCGCCTGTTCACATCGTTAGGCGCGCGGAAGTGACGTTTTGGGTCATTCCGCTATTTTCTTTGTTGACACAAGACGCTGGCGTTCCAGAAGGAGAGTCGCTAGTCTCTTTCCTTTCCCTTGCCTTATTCCTTTTCTAAGGGGTTTTTTGTCGCTGGTGTTGTCTGAAGCAGTTCCCAGCCTTCTTTTTCCCCTTTGTACGGTGCTTAACTTTGCACCTTCAGTGTATGCAGGACACTGTGTTCTTTGTGCCCCTGACTGGGTTTTTACCTCCTTGGAGTACCATTAGTATTTTTATTCTGGAGAAACCAGTCCCTACACGAAGCCAAGCCTGCGCTTACCACTGGTAAGGAGGGGGTATATGTTTATTGGTGTTTTGGTGGTACATGGTCATAGGCGCAGAGGCTATATTGTGTACTGTATACTGAGAGACGTTCTCTCCCTTGTTACCACAGGTGCAGAGGCGTGAAGGAGGGAGCCGTGTCCTGACATTCTACAGGGTGGGAGACTTGGTGTCTCGTATTAAACCACCCTCTTTTCGGGTTCACTGGAAGGCTCACTGTATAATCTAATTAGTGGGTTTTCAGTGGATACGAGAAGGGGACTGGTGCATGCTACGCTCCTGCAGTGCTTGGGCGGGCTGAGCAGGGTCCAACAGAATATCGAGCCCACGTATTTAGCACTGCCTGAGCGAGCATGGACGTGGATGGGAACGCAGTGGGGGATGGTTCAGGAGGTCCTTCAATGCAGGATATTATGGGGGCATTGCAGACATTACAGACACAGGTTCAGGAGCTACAGCAGGAAAACGCTGGTTTGAAACAGGAATTGGTGGCTGTCAGGGCCAGAGAGCAGTCACACCAAAGGGGGGCCACTTCTGTTATTCACCCTGCGACCTTCCAGTATAGCGGGGGGGCTGGTCAGGGTACAATGGGAGGCAGTAGCTCTAGTAACCCTATTAATGTTACAGTGTCTTCTCCGGTAGCAGTGCCGTTAGCCCCTCCTGAGAGGTTTACGGGAGATAGTGAGAAATTTGGGATGTTTATGACCCAGTGCCAGCTACATTTCATGTGTAGACCGAGTGCCTTCCCTGACGATTCCGCAAAAGTGGCCTTTACAATATCCTACCTGGCTGGTAATGCGGCTCAATGGGCTATACCTTTGGTAGATAGCGATGATCGGGTGTTGTACAATTATAGCGCATTTAAAGAACTGATGCGGGGACTGTTTGCCAAGCATGCGTTTATGCAGGCTAGTGATGCTGAATTAATGAAGCTCCGGCAGGGCAGACAGGATTTGTTGTCCTATATTGCATCCTTCAATAAATTGGTATATGAGACCCATTGGCCCACTGAAAAGAGAACTTCAATATTCTACCAGGGTCTCTGTGAAGAGCTAAAGGACATCGTGTCCCAGGTGGTAGATCCACCAGAAGATTGTGCGGCATTCATAGATCTGGTGGTTAAACTGAACCATAGGGTGTCCGAGAGGCGAGGTGAGCGCAGCAGGTTTCAGGCAACCAGAGGCAGTTACGTAAAGGCGGAGGTAAAGGCTACAGGGGATAACAAGGTGGCACCCGAGCCCATGGAACTGGGCGGGGTACGGGGTCCTTTGGCGCCAGAGGAGAAGAAGAGGAGGAGGGAGAACAATCTGTGCTTATATTGTGGTCAGGGGGGTCATTTTGCCAGGGAATGTCCGGTGAAGCCCTCTGGTGTGGGATTCAGCAAGAAGGTGGCTTGTGTTCAGGTAGATCATAGGGTGGGTGAAGGACGTGGTCAACAGTATGAGGTGGTCGGATCTATAGACCAAGCGCCTAGACATTTTGTTATTAACGCTCAGTTATTGTTACGGACTCAGGATTGTGTTTCTGTTTCAGTATTGTTGGATTCAGGTGCCACTGGCAATTTTATGGACATCACTATGGCAGAGAAGCTGGGGGTTCCTTGGCAGTTGAAAGAACGACCTGAGCCAGTAAGGGCTATTGACGGTACCGAGCTGACATCGGGGTGTATCACCCGTCGGACTGCACCTTTGGGTCTATCATGTGAGAATGGGCATTCCGAGATGGTGGTTTTCGATTTACTCGATGCCCCTTCGTTTGGTTTAGTGTTGGGGGTACCATGGCTGCAGAAGCATAATCCCAGGATTGATTGGGTGCAGAGGTTGGTAACGTTAGATTCAGCGCACTGTTTGAAGCATTGTTATGCTGTTGCAGGGGCACAGATCGACCCCTTGGTTTGCGCTGTGACGGATGTGGGATCTGTCCCTCCTCAGTACTTGGAGTTTAAGGACGTCTTTGATAAGACGAATGCCCAGGAACTTCCCCCCAACAGGGCTTATGATTGTAAGATCGACCTGGTACCGGGGGTCTCTTTGCCTTGTAGCCGGGTGTACGCATTGTCAGAACCAGAGGAAGAACACTTGAAGGAGTACATCGATGAGATGTTGAGACTCGGGTTTATTCGCCCATCCTCCTCCCCTGTGTCATCTGCTACTTTTTTTCATCCCTAAGAAGGAAGGAACCCTCAGGGCATGTGTGGACTATAGGATTTTGAATGCGGCCACAGTGAAGAATAGGTACCCTCTCCCACTCATCTCCGTGTTGTTAGATCAGCTCCGCAAAGCTACCGTTTTTACAAAATTGGACTTGCGGGGAGCCTACCACCTAATAAGGATGAGACCCGGGGATGAGTGGAAGATGGCTTTTAGGACCAAGTATGGTCTATATGAGTATACTGTAATGCCGTTCGGCTTATGTAATGCGCCGGCGGCATTCCAGTTTTTCATTAACGAGGTGCTCAGTGAATACCTGGATCGCACGGTTATCGTCTATTTGGACGACATTCTTGTGTTTTCAGAAATAAGGGCAGAGCATTCAGAACATGTCCTTCAGGTGTTGCGGACCCTTCGGGAGCACCATCTATATGCCAAGCTAGAGAAATGCCAGTTTGACACTCAAGAGGTAGAGTTTCTTGGGTTCATCATTTCAGCACAGGGGATACGAATGGATCCAGGGAAGATACAGGCCATTGTGACCTGGCCTGTGCCTACCTCTGTGAAACAAATCCAGGTGCTCCTGGGTTTCGCCAACTTCTATCGGCGATTCATTACGCATTTCTCTGAGGTAGTGTCACCAATGACTCGCCTGTTAAGAAAGGGTGTTCCTTTTGAGTGGACCAGTGAGACGCAGACTGCTTTTCAATCTTTATTGGAGCACTTCACTTCAGCTCCCGTGTTAGTACACCCAGATCCTGCCCTGCCGTTCTTCGTAGAAACCGATGCATCCATGTGTGCAGTGGGTGGGGTGTTATCCCAGCGTGACGATTCTACCGGCCATATGCATCCAATCGCCTTCTTTTCAAAGACTTTGTTGCCTGCCGAACGGAATTATACAGTGGCCGAACGAGAACTGCTAGCTGTAAAATTGGCATTCGAGGAATGGCGACACTATTTGTGGGGCGCCAGACACGTCATTACCATCTATACAGATCACAAAAACCTTGAATTCTTCCGTTCCGCTAGGGCATTGACACCTCGTCAGATGCGGTGGGTGTTATTCTTTAATGAATACGATTTTGTCATCACCTACAGGCCAGCGGCCCAGCAGGTTAAATCCGATGCCCTTTCTCGGATACATAATGAACCTAAAGGGGAAGAACACGTGGCGGAGAACAGGGCTATGATAGAGGGTACACGGATAGTGGGGGCCACAGATATGGATGATTTTCCTGGTTTGGTAAAAGAGCGATTGAAGCTTCTTGATCTAAGTTCTTTGTTATCTGTGCCCGATGTAAGAGAGAAGGAAGGGTTGTTGTATCATGGGGACAGGATGGTAATCCCTCCTTCACTAAGGGACGAGGTTTTGGAGTGGTGCCATTCGTCTGCACTGGTGGCACATCCAGGGATGAGAAAGACGAGAGAGCTATGTGAGCGGTGGTTTTGGTGGGACTCCATGATAAAGGACATTCAGGGATATGTGAAGTCTTGCCCTGTATGTGCCATCAATAAGCCATCGCACTGTAAGCCCTCTGGGCTCCTGTGCCCTTTGGAGGTACCGCCATCCCCTTGGCATACCATAAGTATGGATTTTGTCACTGAATTGCCATTGGTCTCTGGATATACGGCCATATTGGTGGTGGTGGATTTATTCACCAAAATGGCACATTTCATACCGCTCCGCAAGATCCCTACAGCGAAGGAAATGTCAGTGGTCTTTATGGCATCGGTAGTACGTTTACATGGGTTGCCAGAGGTGATTATATCTGATCGGGGGGCACAATTTGTATCTCATTTTTGGTCCGAACTATGTCTGGTCCTGAAGACAGAGATATGTTTGTCATCGGCATACCATCCTCAGTCTGATGGACAGACTGAGCGAACTAACCAGACAATGGAACAGTATCTGAGATGTCTGATTACCTCTTTGTCATGTGATTGGGTGACGGCTCTGCCCATTGCCGAGTTTGCATATAATAACAGCTTGCACTCCGCTTTCGGCATGACCCCATTCTATTGTTCACTTGGGTACCACCCTAGGGCGGTAGCCATTCAACCCACGGGACGCATGCCAGCCATAGATGGGGTTTGCAGGCAATTGAGTGATATCTGGGGCTTGTCCCGGGAGAGTCTGGTGGAGGCCAAGGCTGCTATGAAGGCACAAGCGGATAAACATCGGGCCCCAGCTCCCCCATATAAGGTGGGCGATTTGGTGTGGTTGGCATCTCGTAATCTGAGGTTGCAAGAGTCCCGTAAATTGCAACCCAGGTACGTGGGTCCCTTTCCAATAGTCCAGGTTATTAACCCGGTTGCAATGAAGCTTGAGTTGCCACAGGACTATGGGGTACATCCGGTGTTTCATGCCTCATTGATGAAACCTTACATACCTTCTGCACAGGAGTTGCCTCCACCCCCTCCCTTAACCATTGATGGTCAGGAGGAATTTGAGGTGAATGCCATCTGTGACTCCAAGCGGGTTAGGGGTCGCCTCTTTTATTTGATTGACTGGAAGGGATATAAACAGGAGGACAGGACTTGGGAGCCAGCTGGTGGGGTTCATGCCCCTCGATTGGTCCGATTGTTCCATAGGCAGCACCCCTTGAAGCCCCGTACCGTGGGGAGGGTCGTAGGGGGGGGGTACTGTTAGGGATTTGCAGTTAGTCCTGTTTCTGTGACCATGGGCCACCATCACATGACCGGGGCTATGATATATATTGTGTCCTACCTCATTTTTCGTTGCTCGATATCGCCAACGTTGTGGCCTTGGTATCCAGCTCCTTTGGTTCCTGCGATTGCTGAGGAGTTCTTTTGCCTTTTTGCTCCTTTGTAGTCTCCCACGGGCTTGTGGGGGATTCCTGTTTGTTTGGGTTTCTTGTTTTTTTTTCCCGTATTCCCGCTGTGTTAGTAAGTTAGTTAGTGTCCCTTCCTTCGTTCTATTTTTAGTCCCTTCCCTCGTTCTGTCCCCTCCCTTGTTCTTTGCCAGCTTTTTGTTTTTTGTGTAAAACAACTTGATCTGAGAGCGGGGGCTCCCGTTCTCACCATTTGTCTTGCCGGCAGCACGGTTTTGACGCGCTGTTTGTTTCATCAGGCAGACTTTGTGTAAGCGCCTGTTCACATCGTTAGGCGCGCGGAAGTGACGTTTTGGGTCATTCCGCTATTTTCTTTGTTGACACAAGACGCTGGCGTTCCAGAAGGAGAGTCTCTAGTCTCTTTCCTTTCCCTTGCCTTATTCCTTTTCTAAGGGGTTTTTTGTCGCTGGTGTTGTCTGAAGCAGTTCCCAGCCTTCTTTTTCCCCTTTTTACGGTGCTTAACTTTGCACCTTCAGTGTATGCAGGACACTGTGTTCTTTGTGCCCCTGACTGGGTTTTTACCTCCTTGGAGTACCATTAGTATTTTTATTCTGGAGAAACCAGTCCCTACACGAAGCCAAGCCTGCGCTTACCACTGGTAAGGAGGGGGTATATATTTATTGGTGTTTTGGTGGTACATGGTCATAGGCGCAGAGGCTATGTTGTGTACTGTATACTGAGAGACGTTCTCTCCCTTGTTACCACAGGTGCAGAGGTGTGAAGGAGGGAGCCGTGTCCTGACATTCTACAGGGTGGGAGACTTGGTGTCTCGTATTAAACCACCCTCTTTTCGGGTTCACTGGAAGGCTCACTGTATAATCTAATTAGTGGGTTTTCAGTGGATACGAGAAGGGGACTGGTGCATGCTACGCTCCTGCAGTGCTTGGGCGGGCTGAGCAGGGTCCAACACCAGCCTTCTCCAATCATATTCCAGTTCATAAAAAATAGACTTTTGCAAGGAAATGGGCAGTAGCCCAGGCTCCTGTTTTATATAAAAATCATGTAGGATGGGATGAGGATTCTCCTCTACATAACATCCAATTGAAAACTCCACCAACTGCACAAAGGCAGTATCCAGTTAAGCAAGAAGCTAAGAAACACGTCAAGGAGATATTAAATCAACTTGAATACCAAGGGGTGATAGATAGATGCACCTCGTCCATTAACAATCCTTTCTTTCCTGTCTCCAAACCAGACAATACATATTGTCTAGTTTTGGACTACAGACATTTAAACTCTTGTTGCAAAACTTTTTCAGTACAAAATGCACACAGTGCAGCACTAATGAATAACATTGTGCGTAAAAAATATAAAACCACATTAGATATTTCTAACGGTTTCTTCTGTCAAAACATTGCACCTGAAAGCAGGTACTTGCCACTTTCTCAATCATGGGGACACAGAGTCACTTATGTCGTCTCCCCCATGGATTCAAGAATAGTCTGGGGTTATTTTCAGCCAGAGTAACAGAGTTACTACAAACGCATGATGATGAAGCATTATCTTATGTCGATGACATCTATCTTACAGATGATGACATAGATAGGCACTTGAAAAGAGTGAACACCATTATACTTTGGTTCGCATCTGAACGGTATAAATTCAATTTCAAGAAATCGAGAATTGCCCATCTCAATGTCCTATTCTTAGGATACGGACTATCAAGTGAAGGCAAAAGTCTGGCAGCAACATTTCTGGAGAAATGTGCGCTGCTCCAACCTCCAAAAAAACCGATGAAAAACTTACAGTCAATTCTAGTTTTCCTAAATGTTGGAAAAACATACATTTTAAATTACACAGAAATGGTTAAACCTCTCTACGAATTAATCAAATCTGATTTCAAACCAATTAATTGGACTCAAAAACACACAGGAATTTTGTGATCAGTAAAAACAGACATGTTGGCAACAACATATTTACAGACACGCGTAAACATACGCAACCTTGTAATCAAAATAATCCCAGGAAAATGTGGATTCACGTACTTAACCTTTAATGAGGGAGAAAAAGTACCAATTGCTTACAAATCACACTTGTACACACAAGCTGAAATTAAATTCACTACTACAGAAAAAATTCTGACAACAGTTCAAACTGCAGTAGCGAAAGAGAGAGCCCTTGCACAAGGTAAATGCTTAATTGTCGTTACACCTGTAACTGCTTTAGAGGCAGTAACAAAAGCGAGCATTCCAAATGCAAAAGCTTTACATCCAAGATGGATACAATGGGTTAATTCTCTTGCTGCAACAGACGTTGAATATGTTTTTGACCCTTATCTGAAAACACAATAATTTCTACAATACGAACAAGAATGTCCTCTGCCTACTGAGAGTCTGTCTCTAGAACATTACGGATGTATAATTTATACAGATGGATCAGCACAACCCGCAATTGGGGGTTCACAAGACTAAAGTGCTGCGTGCGCGATTGTTAGAGGTCGCTGGTGCGATGGTAAATTCCGACCTATGGTCACTAAGACTCAATCTCTTGGAGATTGTACAGCTCAGCAAGCTGAACTACAAGCATTCAAGATGGGGCTTGAAAATACTGATCGCAAATTCCCCACACTCATAGTGTGTGATTCAAAATATTGCGTTCAATCTTACAATGAATACTTGCAGAACTGGGTTCAAAACGGTTTTAAAGATGCGAAAGGTGACACAATCAAGCGTAAATTGCTTTGAGAACAATTAGTTCAATTACAGAAAGAACTACAAAAGACTTATGTTATCCGTACACTGAGTCATCAGCGTGATGGCGTTCACGATGCAGGGAATTCATTGGCTGATGAAGCTGCGAAGGCAGCTGTGCAAATGGCTTCCGTAGATGCAATCACTCGCTCAAAAACAAAAATAGACAGAGAAATAATGCAGGCTGTCCAAGTTTCAAGCAAGGACAGTGGTAAAACATTACCAAAAGGCTATCCACTCAAATACTCATACATAACTGATGTGAATAATGTTCCTTTTGCTCAAATCCCTGGAGTGGGGGATAGAGTAATCCAAAACATGGAACATAGATTAGGACTAATCTTAGCAGCACATGAAGGGCTCGCCTTTGCGCACGCAGGTGTTTCCGCCACAGTGTCATTACTAAAACAAAGATACTGGTGACCACGCATGAGGAAACAGACCCAAAACTATGTTTTGAAATGTGAAAACTGCCAGAAGATGAAAGTCTCTACAGTGAAACTACTTGCACAGACGCCCCTTCTAATTTCAGATAAACCATTAGCTTGCATTTACCTGGACCACTGTGGTCCCTTACAGAGGGATGGCAACTATAAATATATCATGGTCTCAGTGGATTCATGCTCAAGATTCATTTGGATGTGGCCTCAGCGCTCGGCTGACGCCCGAACTGTTATAAAAGATGTGCGAGTCTTTATCAGCACATACGCAGTCGGCACGCTACATTCCGACCAGGGCCCTGTGTTTAGCTCCAAAGCTAATAAGGAGGCCATGGCCAGTCTGGGTGTTGCATTGCGGTACTCTAGTCCATTCCATCATGAGGGAAATTCTGTAGTGGAAAGAAAAAAAACAGGACATAAAGCAATCTATAACAGCTAGGGTATTAGGCTCGGGTGACGGGTGGGTCAAACATCTAATAAGTGTCCAACGTAGTCTAAACAATTTTGCCAAGAAGTTCTCTGGGTAGAATCACTCCGTATGAAATTATTTTTAATACTAGAATGATTGTCCAGGATCTTAATCGTCACACTTCAGTAGTAGAACAAAACACTTTGATATCAAAGACAGTTTGGCTGTTTTGCAGGATTTAAATGAAACAAGGAGAAGTCTAAGCAACACTTTACAGAAGCCAACGACCACTGACGGGGAACCACTTGTCCCAGCAAGGCCTGCCTGGATTCCAAAGATTGGGGATCTAGTCAGAGATAAGATCGCGGACAAGAAGGAATTTGGGCCTTCTTACAGACCTGTCTTGGCGATCCACGGATCAAGAGCAGTGCTACTGCCACCCCCTGCTGGACGAAAGGAGAACAGGTTTGTGTATATCGACCCGGTAAAACCACATCATTTGGCCGATCATAAGTATTAGGCCAAGTGCACTCCAAAGATGTAGCAGACGCCTGAATCTGGCTACAATCAAAGAGGTTCAAACTGAGAGACTAATCACCTTTGAAGATTCTGCAGTGCGAAAAGAAGGACAATGCAATAAAGCCATGGAACTAGTGCCTCTTGAAACCCAAATAACAGTTCATCAAGAAACTCCTGTCTACAATGATACAGCATCTGACTACACTAATATGACAAGTGAACAAATAGTTCCAGCGATTTCAACTAATCCTGCTGCAATACCTACAATTGACAGAGCTGCTTCTGGTACTTCATTAACTTTGATACGTTTTCAGAGGATCCCAGTGAGCCTGAAACAATGCCAGCTAAAAGAACTTTTAAAGAACAAGTAACAGGACGTTTTCACTATCTTGAAAAAACTTATCTGGTCTCACCATGGGTTGAACTTTGGGTTGTGTTAGGAGTACTCTTTTTCCTACTTTGGCTAATTATGGTATTAACTCTGGGAATGCTGATAAATGGAAGATATAGTACAATGGACACAGCAAGTAAGAACATCAACTTTCTCCTCAAGCCACACAAATCATCTCATCGTGAACAAAGAGACTTGACATCAGTGAACATCACAGCCGTCCTATACCTGCTGGTTTAGCTTGGGACAGAACTGATTATGATATTTGTGGTCCTGCAGAGCTGTTAAAGATTCCACACCAATTCAAGGTTTCCTTGAGTGACTTTGTTTCATCTAGCACCTTTTCTGATGATTGGGACTTTGAGACTGTTAATAATATGATGTAAGACTTAGAAATGTCAGCAATATTCACAAAACATTAATACTTAGAAGGTTCATCAGATTATGAACAAATGTACAGTTTTATTAATTATGGTCATAAATTTTTGCACAAATCTGCAAACCCTAGAAACATTTCTAAATATAACAAATGGGAACATTGTCCAACGCCACCAAAGGGTAGCTCAAAAACATTCTATAAAAAATTTACATACTTCTCAGGTTTTAATGTCTCAAATCCAGAAACATTTTACTTTAAACATGTTAATAAGACTGGAACGAAAAGTGAGTTGTCCAATACTGAGCAACTTTATTCTGTGACTTTTGGGAAGATACCATTGAGACCAAAACTGTCTGAGGCACACAAGAATGGCAGGTGCAGGGATTATAAGCCTTATTTAGAGCCTGCATCATTCCTGAACAAATAATGTTTTTAAATTACACTGTTCAACAGACATCCTGCCTTGGCCTAGCCAAGATAAAAGATTTGAACAAACCATCCATACCTAAACCAATATCTGTTAGTGATGACACAACGGAAGAGGAGGTAGACGTAAATAATATTTTACAACAAAACAGAACAGATTCTGATTGGAAAAAATGGTTAATCTGGCCCACAGACACAAACAACTGTCAAGATAGATTCCTGAATAAAATACAAGGGTTTACATTAACTAGGCAAGATCCAAGATATGTCCAGAGACAACATCCAGGAATAGTAACAACATACAGTGTAGGAAAATTGTGCCTTGAGTGGCTACAAAAATCCACACTAACAGAGATAAAATAACACTTATCTTAACTTGAATATGGCATTGATCTGAGGAACGTCTTACAAGGGCCTCCTAAACCACATCATAAACGTTTTATATAGGCCGGTATCTATGCTGCTTATAATGAAGCATGGAAAATCACACAAGTGGAAACTGTGGAACGAATGCGAGAAATTGATCGTCTCAATTTGGAAAAATCTCTCTCTGTAGTTGACAACGGGTTAACAACTCTGTCGTCCAGAATTTATTCTTTGGACAGCATAGTTCCTCAGCCATAGACATAATGGAACAGGACTTGGTCATGTTGCAACATGGTCAGTCGCAATTACGTTATATCATGCTATAGGGCTGGACGTTACAAAATCTTAGTTCAGGCTATGTGCCTTGGCGTCTCATTAACACCACGTCATTGTCTTCTGAATTCAACCTTACAGATAAACAAATCTCTTTGGCACAGAAGAGAGCAGACTATACGGTGCAGAGCATTTAAAAACTGGAAAGATTACCATGAAGTGTTTCCGAGAAACCAGTGACAGAATGGATAATACATGGGACAATCACTCTGCCAGTGATGATTTTCCATTTTCAGTAATGCTTAAAACATATACCAGTAGGCCTGTATGAAAAGTTGGGTAAAGAATACATCAAGACATCCTGAGATTTACCTTTTACACGCAGATGTTGAAGTGGGGGGGAAAGAAGTGTTTCTTAGTGGTACAAATTGCGAAAACGCACTAAGCAGGTCTCTCCTATGTCAGGGTATTAACTTACACAGGGCCTGCTATGGTTCCGCGAACAACTGATCTTGCCACCTGCAAGTTTCACCAGCTGCGGTGATTGATCCAGTTTTTAGGATATTTTCTAATGGAAGTTATTTAATGTTGAATGATCAAAGCTGCTACGGCATGTTGCCAGGAATAGCCTATCTCGTAACTGTGTCAGCCAGGGTCACTTGCTGTATGCAAGTATTTTTTCCATTTCCATTGTTTCCTAAAAGCAAGACAGACGGGGAGTCGCCGTTATGGCCTTCACTGAACATCTCGCCTATACGAATTGATACTTTAAGCAGAATGAAAGCCATTCTTTTACAAAAAACTGTACCACTGACCTCGTCCAGAGAAACGTATGATCTACAAGTTTCAAGGACTTCTGCAGACATACATGCGCTTTTATCAACAAATTTCCCTATACTTTTCTCAGAAATGTTAGGTCATATCTTTAACATGTCTGATACGAGTGGGATTTTGCATGTATTTAAGACAGTTTTTTTCGGGACTGTTAGCACCCTTTCAAGCAGTCCAGGGAATATTTCAAAACTTTGTGCACTCGGTGTTTGGCGGACTGCCTCTCATTTTGGGACTTGCTGCAGGAATACTATTTTTACTACTTCTTCTCTGATATGGCAAGCCAAATCACCAATGACACCCAGTTCACAGTGGAGAATAATCTTCTTCCGATGAGGTGTCGTGAGCGCATCATTCAAATTGTGGGATTATCTCATTTGAGAGAGCTAAATACCAAATAGTTTCTATCATTCAGACCAATCTGGCAAGATTGCATCTTACCTGTTCTGCGATGCCTGCTATGTGGAGAGGAATGTGTGTTAGTCGTCTGTCTCACACTACCATCGGTCTGCTAATGGATATTGATACTTTGCTTGGACCAGTAACGGCTCATGCATTATGTTGTCCCCAGCGACTACCAATACTGATGACGACATTCGTTGAAATCTCACAGGCGCAACATGCTGCCAGTGAAATACAGGATGCAACAGGCACACGGGTACCATCTACTTCAAGCATTGCCAATGCGACTCACGCTGACGGCGATGCTTTGCATCTGTGTACTATTGACCATCTTTACGAGTTAATCCAGCTTTCACCTACAATGATTGACAAATTCTTCACAGACTTAGAAGATGTGATGTTTTCTCCTAACAATGAAACTGACTTGTAACAGTTGGCACGCAGTGTTCTGAAAGACTCTGAATTTGATCTTCATTTTTGAAAACAAACTTCACTTTCTATGATTAGACTCTTTCCAAAATTCACATTTTTGTTTTGGCACAAAGTAATCGGCTTAAAGTAGAACTATTCATAGAGAACTAGACATTCATTGAAAAACTTCAAAGAGACAATATTTGACCTGTCCACGTTCAATATCTGTTTATATAATCTGTCATGAAATTGTCTCAACCTTATTTCTCTATTTAAGAGCCATTTCATAAATATACTTTCATGATTCATTCGCATAGCATCTTACATGCTTTTAAATGTAATGCTCATTTTTATGTACAACAATTTCGAATGCATTTTATGTATTTTTGGTGGGATTTTTACACATCATGCTTTAGATATGTTTAAATTCTTAGAATTTAGTAATATCAAACATAATAAAGTAGAGTGGGTACTGTATGGCGTTTTAGTATCCAAGTAAAATTTCCTGATTCATGCTCTTATATAAGGTACAATTCTCATTGCCCTAATATAGGCATATAAATCATACCCATATTTAGACATAGCCCTTGCAGTCCAAATACAGGCATGGCTACTTCTACCCGTTCTGAAAAGCCACAACGATTTCTTGGAAAATTGGCTTAAAGCAGTCAGGGACATTCCCTTGCTTGAAGATTGATTTGTCCAAGAACTCATGGAGTTTTCAAAGAACTACCATTCCCTTGGGGTTCATTGATGATGTTATTATGCCCGTCTTTACGGCAAACTATGCACCTTCAAGGTATAAATATGCCTTCACTTGCCCTGATAAGACACGGTGGTTCGGAGCAGTTCGACTATCTACTTGCCCAACGCAGCTCTCTACAGCAAGTGCCGAAGGAATTCGACCCTCCAGCTTACGCACTGATCAAGAGGCTGCCTTTCTCTTGGCAAGGATCCATCCAGTGTTTCCAAGCTCCCCTTGCGGGGTGTTGGGAAATCGAGTCCTGAGACAGAGATACCAGACCTCCTTCATTGTAAAACCAAGGTACGGAGCTGATTAGACCCTAAGAGAAATCTTGGATAGATTCTTGGCAAAGAAAACTAAACCTATGCTACACCACACTTACTTCTTCCCTCATACTAGACTTATTTTAGGTACACTGGAGTATTTTAGAAGCACCAGTTTAGTACTTTTCGGCTTTTTCTATTTACGTATGTACTTATCTATGGTTTTAGAAACCATACAGCGCTCTTACAGTATTATTTTATAATATTGTTCTAGCTGTACTCATTATACTTTGCAACCTGCATTATGATTGTAGGGATGTACGACATTACAACGCATGCTTTTACATCGCATGCTTTTACAACGCGAGTTTTACAACGCATACCATTACAACGCATAGTGCTTTGGGGCGCTGGATAGTGAATTATTTAATTTACTGTTCCAACTCCAGTCCCCGTGGATAGTAGGGAAGGTATTGGATAGTAAATTAAATATATTCCCTATCCTAGTGCGACCCCGAGCGCAATGCGTTGTAATGGTTTGCTTTGTAAAAGCTGCGATGTAAAAGCACTACATGGTAAAAGTTGCGTTGTAAGTGATGTTCCCCTGATTGTAGCAGTTCATTTCCTCTGTGTGAGAAAGAAGACTGTTCAATAAATTATTTTATTGAAAATTCCCGTCTTTGTATTTCTCTACACCTCTGGTGAACTGAAGCATGCTTGATTGACTGAGTGAAATACCTATCTCTTGTTTCCGCGATTCTAGAGATACATTTCTTATTCTTGGGAAACAAAGTTGTCATGTTTATGCAGTTGTCAGAAACGAATCCATTCTTGTGAATTTGAGAAAGTTTCTAGTGACCTCTAAGCTAGCTGGCACTCACTATTAAGTTTAATATATTTGATAGGGACCTAGTCGACCTCAGTCCTACGTCTAACCTATAGGATATATTATTCCAACGCACAGAGCCTATTGGGAATAGAGGAACTACACTACAGGCAAGGGAAGATTGTACATTTATCCACCCATGTGGCTTCGACCAAGTAAAATATCACATGATACATCATGACAATACACAATGAACTGAGGTGTGTGCTGTTGGGTATGGACACATATGTCACCTTCATGCCAATCATCTCACATCTCAAGTCTACATGTGTACATAAGTTCCATGTAGTGCAATGGCAAATAATTGGGCAGTGTCACAGTACCTACGTACTTCTGTCACGTTCAAAACACACACCACAGTGACAAGTGACAAGTGAGGACTGATGTCTGCCAGGCATAACATCTCTATGACATGCAGATACCCAGGGTCCCTGCATTGCCACATGGACATTGGCGTGATATGGCATATCATGTACACCCCAGAAAAAAACATGAGTCCCACAAGTAGTTGCCCTGTTGTCTCTGCAGGCCATACGTGGACGTCTCTGAGACACTCACAAAACATCAATGTTGATGAACAAACCACATGGATGTGGATACTGTCTCCCATTGGGCACATGGAATCAGAGACATCTGAGACACAACATGCACACAGACTGTGGGTGTACATCAGAATTGTGGCTATGGGTCTCGCTGTGATGTACATACCATCCCACCCAGGACTTAGGATGTATGTGACAAGTCATACACATATCCAACCTGCAACTGTTGTAGTGTAGCTCCTATTTTCCCAATAGGCTCTGCGCATTGGAATAGTACCTACAGCAGTAAAGGCCTAGGCCAGACGTTAACTAGGTCTACTACTGTCGATACTAGACTTAATTTTTGGGTTTGCCAGCTAAGCTCAGAGTTCGCTAGAAACTTTCTCGAATGTTCAAGGAAGGATTAACTCCCCTGATTAGACAAGAAGGGATTTAGTTTCTGACAACCATAGAACATGACAACTTTGCTCTCCCCTAATCAAGAGTCAATCTCAAGAGTCGTGTGAGCACAAGGCAATTATTTTACTCAGTCAGTACGTGCATTCTTAGTCTCATCAGAATGTAGAGAAAAGGAAGAGACGGGCGTGTTCAATAAAAGGTGTTATTTATTGATCAGTCTCTTTTCTCGTACAAGAGAAATGGATCGATATTATTGCAATACTTATAGTTAAGTAAAGTGCATACATTAAAAGCAATAGTATAAAATAGTACTGTAAAAACATTGATATGGTTTCTGAGCCATATGATGTTTTAAAATGATTAAAATATATTTACATACACATATACATTTGACTAAACGTACTCAACTGGTGTTTCTAAATACGCCTACCCCGTGTACCTGACCTAAGTCTAATGCGTGGGCGGGAATAGAAAGTTACAGTTTAAGTTAAGTTTGTTTTTGCCAAGTGAATAACTAAAGAATTCTCTGTGAGGGGTTATTCAGTTCTGTACCTGGAATTTAGGATGGATGAGGAATGGTATCTCTTTCTCTGCTCTCGATATTCCAGGCTGCCTGCGAGGGCTGCCCAGAAGCGCCGGTGCTGGGTCTCTCGGCTTGAGATAGCAGCGCGTCTCTCAGCGCGTCAGGAAGGCGGGGCTGCTGCCAGCGGGGTCTGCTTCTGCTCTCGGCTTCGGCAAGTATGGCTGCTCCGTCTTGTCACCACGCGTGTGTTTGCATAGGGCAAGGTCGGCAATATTTATACCTTAAAGGTGCCGAGATTGACGTAAGGATGGACATAGGTACGTCAATAAAGATGTCATACGACTTGCTCGTTAGCACATTCTTTTGCAAAAGTTCTCTGTGAAATCAAAACAATGGCCGCACGGATTTTCCAGGTTGTCATAGGTTTGATTTGTTATGAGAACGTCGTATGCCTTATCAGGGGCTGGAGGAATGTCGCTTGTCTAATTAGATCTCAAGCGTTATGACCTAATCAGATAACACGTTCCTGTGCCGTAGTGTGACTGCGTCAGATAACGGTATCTGCATCATGGGGGTTTTCTTGCCTCATGGGCTGACTGTTAGTTAACTAGCTAGGTAGTTTAACCAGAATAGGGTCAGGAATAGGGGGATCGATTCAGAACCTATAGAAATACACGACACCCACTCCACGCTAACTATGGTCATATCTACTAATCTATGCATAGTATAACATAGTACAACATACTATAGAGTATAGTGTATACCTTACCACCCCAAAATACATAAATGCATTTTGAAATTTTCAAATATACTGAAAAATTGCAGTCATATATATTGTATGCACTTAAGCTATGAATTAAATGCAAAAGTAAACACACATTGTTATGCATTATTGCTTATTGGTATATGAGAAATACACATGAAATGGCTCTTAATATAGCTATACAGAAAGGAAGTTCGAGACCATCTCATCACATAATAAAATATTTGTGAACATCCCAGCGGGCAACTAACGTTTTATAAAGTATCTAAAAATAGAAATCTTAGTTCTCTAGGAATAGTTTCTTACTTTAAGCAGAAGATAAGTGTCCCGAAAAATGTGTAAGAAATAATTTGGGGCTGCTAAAAAATTGTTGTCCGTGAACTGGTGGGAAGAATTGTTCATGTGACTTTATTTTTAAAGTTGAAGGCCGAATTCAGGGAACGCCGTGTGCGAGCTTACTCAAAAGTCTCTATTTCTGTTCCGGAGAGAACATCATATCATTCAGGCTTTCGAAAAAACTGTCAACAGCTTCATGGGAAAGTTCCACTAAGTCGGAAATAGGGGTAACCATGCATTCATGCGCATGATTGTCTCCATTGACATTCTGATTTGCATTGCTGACAGAAGGTCGTACCTGTTCGATGTTGCTTTCATCTTGAACTTCACTACTCTTCAATCGTAGTGGTGAAGATTCCAGGAATGCCGTCATCAGAATTGGCAGCCTTTGAGGGCAGCACAGTGCGTGAACCTTGGTAGGAACCAACAGTGTATCTGCATCCACTGGCGCATCCGATTGTAGCGTCAGACAGGTGTCTAACACGCATTCTTCTCCGCATAGCAGACACCTTAGTACAGGTAAAACACACCTTTGCCACATTGGTCGAAATGATAGAAACCAAGTCATGTTCAGGTCTCTAAGCCGGGAGAGTCCCAGGATTTTTGATATCCGGTCCCGGTATCCAATGGCTAGGATCGTATCTTCCATTGTCGCGAGAGTTTGATCTGTGACATGGGTTGCCATAACGAAAAATAAGGACTAGGAATAGGATTCCTGCAATTAGTCCCAGGATCAGGGGAAGTCCGCCAAAAATCGAATGGACGAAATCTGGAAAAATACCCAGTATGGCTTTGAATGGTGTTAATGCCATCGAAAATACTGTCTTAAATACCTTTGAGACCCCAGTGGTATCAGAAATATTTAAGATTTCGCTCAGGATTTCCGCGAAATGTACGGGGGAATTAGTTGATAATAATGTATGTATCTCTGCAGTCGTCCTTGCGACTTGTAGATCATATGTTTCTTTTGATGACGTGAGCCTTGTAGGCGTCTGTAGAAGCACTGTTTTCATTCTGCTTAAAGTATCTATTCAAATAGAAGTAATTTTAAAACCGGGCCATGCCCTTGCCTCCCTGTCTGGTAAGGAGCTGGGGAACAAAGAACGTCCACAGCACTTGACCTTCGCCGTCGTGGTGACGAGATAAGGAGTCCCGGGCATAAGACTACAACATCTGCGGTCTACAATAAGAATGTAACTCCCGGGGGGGGCGGAGCTAGCCGGCGTCCATGTAAGACGCGCGAGCGCGGAGCTCCTCGCCGATAACCCGCCAAACTCCGGCATACTTATCCTAAACTACCCTGCTGGCGTTCAAAACAGTGGCGGACCTCAGCACAAAGCCCCGGCGGGACGGCGACCCCTTTGTCCGGCGGGGAACGGGAGCGGTGAGACTTGGCGACGGAGCTGACGGAGCAGCGGCAGCCCAGGCCGCGATCCCCGACCTCCGCTGAAGAGCTGCCCGGGTTACGTCGCAGTACGTGCGGCGAGTGTGATCGAGGCGGTCCCGGCCACCTACAAAGACACCTTGCTGGTTGGCGCGCACCCGGACGGTGCTGGAAGCAACAATAAGGACCGGCCCGACCCGGTAACCACGGTGTGCAGGAGCACACGGAGTGCGGAGCACACATTGGCGGTGGGAGCGTCCCAGAAGGCGAGAAGCACAGCTAGCCACCACCGCGCGGTGAAGGGCCATTGGAGGGACGGTGAGTGCTCACTCCCAGGAACCGGAGCAGCTCCGCCATCCGCTAGAGAAGCGGCCAGCGGGGGGCACTGCACGGGGGTGAGGCCCACGAGGCGACTGCCATCTGCAAGCCGGTGCTCGCGGCCGCCATTTTGGGCGCCGGTCCCGCTGTGTACCACCCTGGTCGTGGGGATCCCCTGACGCTTCGCCCACCGCAGAGCCTGGTCTCTAATCACGTGTGGTGGACCTCACAACTCTGGCCGGACGGCTGTATGTCTACTAGAAATACCATGGGGAAGGGGGACAGATCGCAGCCCAAGCTCTCCTTCGATCAGAGGAAAGCGAAGGGGGCCGAGGGGACAGCACAAACCACCCCTCCGCGCCCGGCGGCATCTGAGAACTCTCTGTGCACGGAGATCCGGGACATGCTGGGAAGCATGGAAAGAGGTCTGCAAGGCAGCATGGCGGAGATCAGCACCAAGATCGATGCGTTGACGTACCGGATGGACCGCATGTCCGAGAGGGTGGACAAGCACGCGGAGAGGCTAGACATGGCGGAGAGACGACTTACAGAGGCGGAAGAGGCCCAAACGGAGTGGGATAAGGACCGCAGACAGTTTGGCCGACTGCTTCAGGTGATACAAGATAAGACGGAGGATTTGGAGGCGCGCTCGAGGCGCTCCAATCTACGCATTACGGGAATAGCGGAATCCACAAGTACCGGTAAAATGGAGCCGTTTGTGGAGAAGCTCCTTCAGACCCTGCTGGGGGAGGATGTCTTCTCCCCTATGTTCATTATTGAGAGGGCTCATCGCACCCTGGGGCCGAAGCCACAACCGGGCCTCCCCCCGCGACCGATTATAGCGAAGCTATTAAATTACCGGGACAGGGACTTGGCGTTGCGACTGGCCAGAGAGAAGGGGAAGCTACAGTACGAGGGCATGAACATCTCACTATTCCCAGACTTCACGGCGAGAGTACAGGAGGAAAGAAAGCGGTTTGCCCCCTACAAGAAGCAGCTGAGAGACCTAGGCCTCGACTACGCCATGCTGTATCCTGCGAGGCTTCGCATCAACAGACAGGGTCACTCCCATTTCTTCACCGACCCCGCTGAACTTAAGAAATCCTTGAAGGACTGGGAGAAGGACATCCGCAATAAACAGAGGAGTCCGCGGGAGGACTTGGAGGACACATCCCGCTTGGATGAACAGGAGTAGCCGGACTCGAGAGCGTCGCTTCTGACCTGGAGGCGCAAGGAGGAGCTGGAGTGGCACGCTGTCACTGCGGCCCCGTAGAGATATGACTTTGGGGTGAGATCTACCTGGTTCTTACCGGGATGGTTTATCTGCGCTGTGGTCTGGGGGGGTGGGGGGGTTGCCTGATTTGCGGGAGGTCGGCTGCGGGGTAGTCCGCCGCACATAAGGGTCTGGACTTAACAAACTGCGAAGACTGGAGCTGGCAGGGCTCAAAGACACTGGGCGGGGGGCGGGACGGGAGCGCGCGTGTGGTTACTAGCTCTGGTCTCACTGCTGAGTAGTTGGCTGGCTAGATTCCTCTGCCCCTGCGCTTTTGGCTTTTAGCTCCCTCGGGGGCTACTTGGGGTTCAGTAGAAATCATTGTTGAGTAGGGAGGGATGGCGGGTGGTGATGAGGCCTGTCTGACCGGGTTGGGGATGGTCGGCTGTGGGTGGGTGGGTGGCTGTTCTTTGGTTCACCTGTTTGGTCTGTTGTGTGGGACGTATGTGGGTGGTGTTCGGGGGGGGTTTTCGTGTGTTCATAGTTGTGGAAACGCTCACGGCAAGGAGTGTACATGGTTCAGGGGGACGCAATGTGTAACGCTGTGTGTTGCTGCTTATCGGATGCCCTTGGTGGCTGCCCTTCTGGTGGGGAAGACTACCCCTGCTGCCCGTGGTCTAATGATTGAACAGTTGATTTGCAATGTCGAATGTCGCCCTGACTGATCGCACACATGCCCCGCACTCTCTCAAACTGATGACGTGGAATGTACGGGGCCTAAATGATCACCGCAAACTGAGGAAGGTTACCAGTTACCTGCATCGCCATAAGGTGGATATTGCCCTGTTGCAGGAAACTCACCTACCCATTCATAGCAGGATGTTACAGACGCGAGGGTTGGCGGGACACATAGTGGCATCTGGCTTTACAACACACTCTAGAGGGGTACTGACCTGGGTTAACCCGTCCTCACAACTGAAACTGTTCCCGGTGGAGGTAGACACTGAGGGGCGGTATGTCCTGTCCAGATGTGTAGGCAGAGGGCTTGATCTCATGCTTGTTAATGTTTACGGCCCTAACTATGTCAACGCTGACTTCTATGCAGCCCTGTCTGCACTATGTAGGAAGCACAATCACCCAGGGTTGTTGTGGGGAGGTGATTTTAACTTTATCTTTGACCCCGAGAAGGACCGCTCCTTAGGACCAGCCCGAAGGCCGGTGGCCTCAGCTGTCTATATGACCACCGAAATGCTTAAACTAGACTTGGTCGATGTCTGGAGGGAGAAGCACCCCTCGCTCGGTGGCTTCACCCACTACTCGGCCTTCCATAATGTCCACACACGTATAGACTACTGGTTGGCGTCATCTTCGGTCCAGCGGAGTATCGACAAATGTGAGGTGCTGCCACGCACCCTCTCTGACCACTCTCCTGTGTTGTTGCATATCACCACCACCAGGAAAGGTATTCCAGCATTTACCTGGAGGTTCCCCCCCTTTGCCCTGCTTGACGAGGTGTTCCGGGGTGAACTGGCGGAGGATATTGAGGGGTTCTTTGCTGCGAATCTGGGCTCGGTAGATCACTTCTCTACGGTCTGGGAGTCGTTTAAGGTCTTCACCAGAGGCATGGCTATGTCCAAACACTCCAGTACACTGCGCTCTATTAGAAGGGAGTTGACTGCGCTGGAGGCCAAATTGGCGGACTTGGAGGATAAACTGCTCAGAGACCCTGGCCCAGAGGCTGACTCAGGATTCGCTCCTCTGTTAACAGAATACCAGGAACTGGCGGCCAGAGAGGTCCTCTTCATGGGGAAATATGCTACGGCCCGCGCCTACGGTGAAGGGGACAGGCCAGGCGCACTTCTGGCACGCATGGTGCGGAACTCGCGCAAACCGCTAGTTGTAGAAGAACTGACCACCCCCGAGGGAGGCGTGGTCACGGATGAGGTGCAGATCCTGACGACTTTCCGCCGATATTATGCGGACCTCTACCAATCCAGGTCCCTGGGCGTGGAGGACGCTATAGACGACTACCTGGGGCATATAGCTATGCCATTTTTGCGGAATTCCGACAGAGAGTTCCTTACGGCCCCCTTTCATGGGGACGAAATACTGGAAGCCTTGGCGGGCATGAGGGCGGGCAGCGCTCCGGGTTCTGACGGGCTCACGGTGGGCTTCTATAAAGCCTATGCTGAGATCTTACTTCCTCATTTGATCACTCTCTTTGATGAGATTTGCGAGGATGGGGAAATGCCCCTCACGATGCGGGAGGCATTGCTTGTTACAATCCCGAAACCGGGGAAGCCATTGAACATGTGCAGCTCCTACAGGCCCCTCAGTCTGCTGAATGTGGATGCTAAAATATACGCGAAGGTACTGGCCAATCGGCTAGCCCTCCTAGTCCCGGAACTGGTAGCGCCTGAGCAGTCTGGGTTCGTACCATGTAGAAATCTGACGTACAATATACGCACAGTCCTGGGTACCATGCAACATGTGCGACAGGAGAATAAAGCACTGGCGATTTTCCTGGATATGGAAAAGGCATTCGACTCTGTCGAATGGCCGTTCATGGTCCGGGTGCTTCGGAAGCTAGGTCTGGGTGAACCATTTCTGCAAATGGTTGGCGCGCTGTATCACCGACCGTCAGCCAGACTGAAACTGGGGGACAGGGTGTCCGCACCGATCCATATCGGCAGAGGGACGCGGCAAGGCTGCCCCCTATCACCTCTTCTTTATGCGCTGGTGGCGGAACCGCTAGCTTGTGCCATCAGGGAGTACCACAGCTTGGAGGGGATCAGCTTCCCCAGCTATAAGATAGGCATATCTACGTACGCAGATGACACCTTGCTATACGTCCGTGACCCGGAGGCTAACCTGGCATCAGTCCTCAGAGAGGTGGTTCGATTCGGCGCGCTCTCAGGACTACGTGTGAACTGGGACAAATCTATTGCATTCCCCCTCACACCTGTGACGCAGCCCTTCCCTGTGGAGTACCCGCTAAAGTGGACGACTGACTCGGTGAGATACCTGGGCATCCACTTACACACCGACCCGGAAATTCTTGTCCGTGATAACTACGGCGTTGCCTTCGCCAAACTGGTGGAGGATGTGGACGTTTGGTGCAGGCTCCCACTGTCATTATTGGGCAGAATAGCTATAATGAAGATGGTTGTCCTGCCCCGGTTTCTGTTCTTATTCACGAATCTACCGGTGGTGCTCTCGAGGGCCTTCTTTACACAACTCACGCAGGTTCTCATTCGGCTGGCGTGGGCTGGCAAACAGCCCAGGATACGATGGGCGACACTCATTCTCCCTTGCGAAATGGGGGGCCTGGGGGCCCCTGACATGGAACGATACTATCGCGTAGCACAGGCTACCCACTTGCACTCCTGGGTTCATGGAGAGGCGCGTACACCGCACTTGCTCCTGGAGCGACTGTTCGCGGACCCACTCCCACTGCCAGCAACGATTAGTCTTCCGCTTGATCGGTCGGTCGGGCGCCTTGACTCCCTTAAGGCGACTAACCATGCATGGCATGCACTGGTGCGCGCCCGTGATTGTGATCGATTGTATTCACCCCTGATGCCGATTGAATGGGCGCTGTGGTTGAGCCCCTTGAGAGAAAAGGGCGTTGTAGAGTCCCTCCGTTCTTTAGGCCTGGAAAGGATGGAGGATCTGTTCGAGGAGGGCACACTTAAAACTTGGGGTCAGTTAGCTTTGAGGACTGCGAGCCCCACACTGCTACAACAGTTTCAGTTCCACAGACTGCGATCGGCTTACCGAGACGAGTTGGGCCCGTCTATGGAAGAGCCTGAGGAGATCCCAGAGTTGTCCTATATTATTAAAACTAAGTCCTCGGCTAAACTGCTCTCGTCGGTCAACAAGTTAGGCGTAGCACACCAGAATCTGATGCAGTCTAAAGCCAGAGAGGCATGGCAGGAGGATCTGCTATCACCCATAGATGATGCCATGTGGGGATATTGCTGCTCCAGCACCCGCAAGATCTCACTCAATGGCAGGCACAGGCTGGTGCACTTTAAGTTCCTCCAGAGGGTGTACTATACCCCAGAGCGACTGCACCGCTATGGCCTGCGGCCCACGGCGGAATGTGAGCGCTGTCGCACCCAGGTCGCTGACTTCTTCCACATGGCGTGGCTCTGCCCCGGTGTGCGAGACTTCTGGAATGCGGTATTTGCGGAACTTGATCAAATGCTGGAGGAGACGCTCCCCAGGACACCGGCGCTTGCTTTGCTGGGCTTTTCTAAACCGCTCCCGCCATCACTTCGCCGACTAGCGGATATGGCGTTGTTGCTCGCCAGGAGAGTAGTTGCGTCCTGCTGGATGCGCGGACCGCTGCCCACCGTGGCGAGGTGGAAGAGGGATCTGCGCTATTGCTGTACCCAAACTGAGCTGTACAGTGAACTGTTGCCACCTAGAAGTAGGCCAAAAAACTTCTGGGACCTCTACAAGGAGTACTTACGAAAGGGGGAGGAAGGTGATTCCGACACATCTGAGGTGGTGGATCTCCAGGACCAAGTTTTGGAATAGAGGGCTGGGCGGACGGGGGGGCTCCCCTATGGGTAAGACAGTGGGGAGATTGCTGAGGGGGGCGCTGGGACACACAAGTAGTCACCTACGTGGGAGGGCTTAACAGGGGGGGTCACTAGAGGCTTAGGCCATTGATGACGTGGGTTGGGAAGTGACACGGGACATGGTTTTTACACGACACGTTTGCCCGGCAGGTTTACTCTGAATCAGACTGACTGGGCATTCCACGGAACACACTGGGGAGGGAGGGTAGAGTGGGGAGTTGGGGTTAGGGTAGGTCTATGGGTATTTTCGTTCTACTATTGACCTTGCACACATCAGACCTTCCCTGCGAGCTGTTGTTAATGAATAATCAGAAGTCGTGCTGTGATTAGTGCTGCCTTGATGGGGAATTTACTATCACTACAGCTGAGCTGAGTCCACTAAATGACGCCGCCGGGCCCCCGGGATGCCGGCAATCATGGCTGTGTAACATCTTTGCCTGAGAACTTGTTTGGTCCCGGTAGCCACGAACTGTATGCTTGCTAAGGTATTTGTAACGACGCTGGTATTGTTGCTAATAAAGGTCTTTAAAAAAAAAAAAAAAAGAATGTAACTCCCATTATAGAGTCTTTGAAAGAATGGTTCTATTTCAGTTGCAGGTGCGCCTTGCTGGTGACATGAAAGGTTGTATGAATTCCCTTCACAGGCTCCGTGCAAACTAATTCCGTTACACAGAAGCGTGCCGCTTAGTGACATAGCACAATTGTTGCCACTAAGAAACACTTTCTGTCCTTTATTACTGACACATGCATGTGAATAGGGCAGGTTCCAAGTTGTTTTAAGGTACCCCTTTCCCAATTTCTCGTACATGCCAGCCTGTATATATTTTTGGCAGTATTGAAACCTGAAGGTTGAGATTGGAATATTTATGATTCCGTGGATTATCCATTCACTGACAGGTCGTTCTGACATTGTCATCGGTAATCTTTCTAGTTTTTCAATGCTCAAGATTGTATAATCAGCACCCTTCTGCGCCATACCGATTTGTCTATCAGTAAGGTTAAAGATTTGGAATAGTGACGTTGTGTTGATTAAACGCCAAGGCACATAGCCTGAACGCAGATTTTGTAACGTCCAGCCAAGCTGTACAATAGAGCGCAATTGTGACTGACCATGTTGTAATAACAGTAAGTCTTGCGATAATATATCGATTGCTGAAGACACAATGCTGTCCAATGAAAAAATTCTGGAGGACAGAGTCATTAACCCATTGTCCACTACAGAAAGTGATTTTTCCAAATTAATACGATCAATTTCACGTATTCTCTCTGCTGTTTCAATTTGAGTAACCTTCCAGGCCTCATTGTATGCTGCATATACAGAGGCTGCTATGAAACGCTTTTGACGCTGTTTGCGTGGTCCCAGTATGAAATCACGCAAGTCAGCACCATCAGTAAGTAAAGTTAGGTGTTGCTTAATTTCAGGCAGTGTGGAAGACTGTAGCCATTGAAGGCATAATTTGCCCACACTGTAGGTTGTTATTATCCCTGGGTGATGTCTTTGGGGATATCTAGGGTCTGGCCTGGTCATTTTGAAACCCTGTGTTTTATTCAGGAATCTATCTTGACAGTGATTTGTATCTGTGGGCCAGATCAACCATTGTTTCCAATCAGGATGTGTTCTGTTTTGGTTAAGTATATGGTTTATGTCTATTTCTTCATCTGTTTCAGAGCTATTGCTAAACATTGTTGGCTTTGGAATAGACGGGTTATTTAAATCTTTGATTTTGGCTAAGCCAAGACAGGTGGTTTGTTGAACAGTGTCATTTAAAAATATCATTTGTTCTGGGATCATGCAGGCTCTAAACAAAGCTTCTATACCCTGTACTTGCCATTCTTTTGTACCCCAAACACTTTTCAAATCAACATTTTTGTCCCAATAATCAAATCCAAATGTATTCATTTTTTCAAAAGAATGAATCTGAATATATCAATTTTGTGTTGGTTATCATGGTTTTCATCCCTGTCTTGTTTGACAATTTGTAATAAAATGTTTCAGCATTAGTTATGTTAAAACCTGAAAAATATGAATATTTGTCATAAACGGTTCTAGAGCTCCCTTTTGGAGGTGTAGCACAATGTTCCCATTGATTATAATTTAAAACATTTCTAGGTTGTGCAGATTTATGCAAGAAATGGTTACCATAATGGTTATAGCAATACATACTATCATAATTTGTAGAACCTTGCAAATAATCATGTTTTGTAAATTTAGCAGACATTACTAAGTCAGACATCATATTGTTTATACTTTCAAAGTCCCAATCATCAGCAAATGAGTTTGGTTTTGCAAAATCACTCAAGGAGATCTTAATTTGGTGTGGATATTTCAGGATCTCGACCGGACCATAAATTTCATAGTCAGTGTTGTCCCAGGCTACCCCACCAGGTATTGGAATTGCTGTGAAGTTGGCTGAAGAAAGTTCTGAAGAAAGTTCTCGTTTCTCGACGTGTGAAGATGTGTGTGGTTTGAGGACCAAGTTGATGTTCTGACTTGCTGTGTCCATTTTAGCATATTTTCCCTCAATGAAGCGTCCCAAGGTAAATACCATGATGAGCCAAAGTATGAGGATAAATGCACCAAAACCCACCCAAAATTCAATCCATGGAGTAACCAGATATGTTTCTTTCAGTTGTTTCAAAAGTTCCTTAGCTTTGTCTTTAAAGGATTTTGATGATGGCTGTGTCTTTTGTACGCTGAAACCTTCAGAGGAATCATCGAAGTTGATGAAGTAACCAGATGCAGTTCTGTCAATTGTTCCAATTGGTTCAGGATTTTTGTTTCTTGCATTTTCACTTGGAACTTCATTGTAGATTGGTGTGTCTCTGCTAAATGTCTTTATTTGGGTTTTCAGAGGTCTGAGTTCTATTGCATTGTTGCATAGTCCTTGTTGTTCTTCTTTAGGCGTTTCGAATGTGATGAGCCTCTTTGTTAGGACCTCTGTACTGGTAGCAAACCTTGGTGTTCTGCTACTTATTGGGAGTCCACTTGGCCTACTGTTTGTTATCGGCCACATGTTGTGGTTTTACCAGGTCGATGGATACAACTCGGTTCTCCTTTTTTCCAGCAAGTGGCGGTAGTACAACTGATCTTGTCCCGTTGACAGACAAGACAGGAACTGCTTTTCTGTAAGAAGGCCCAAATTCCTTCTTTACCGCGATCTTCTCCCTGACTAGATCCCCGACTTTTGTAATCCAGACAGGTCTTGCTGGGACAGGTGGTGATTCTTCAGTGGTTGTTGGCTGTTGTTTCAACTGTATGTTGCTCAGGTCTTTTCTTGTTTTGTTTAAGTCCTGCAAAATAGCCAAACGGTCTTTGACATCAAAGGTTTTTTCTATTACCACTGAAGTCTGACTATCAAGGTCAGAGATCAACATCCTAGTTCCGAATAATAATTCGTACGGACTGAATCCCTTCAGAGAATTTCTTGGCAAGTTATTTAGACTACGTTGGACACTTATTAGATGTTTGACCCACCCAGCTCCCGAACCTAATGTCCTTTCCATTATAGATTGCTTTCTGCCTTGGTTTTTTCTTTACACCATCCCATACCCTCAGGAAGGAAGTGAGAAGATTCCCGCTGGGCTGTGCTCATTTGGCCATTCTTTCCCCCCCCAGGCTGGATTGCCTGAGAGAAAAAGAAGGAAAAAAATGGTCGAACGTAGCATGCTCTTAGCGTATATGCCATTTAGACTCGCAAATCTTGTATAACAGTCCGGACGTCAGCCGAGTGCTGTGGATCTACATTATAAGTGGAACTAGCCTGTGTATGTTAATCGCAAGCCATTCTTTTTGTTGGTAATATTATCTGCCTTGATACGACGAGGTATTAAACTGCTTCTCTCCCCACTGCGATCTCTGTTGCAGTTTGGGCAGTTTTTTACAAACATGGTGTAGTGCAGGCTCATGCCTGGCCACCAGTACCGTGATTGTAATTCTTCCAGAGAATCTTTTAATTTAAGGTGTCTGAGACCCTCGCCCATGTGTGCGTCTGCGATTAACAAGTGTCTCCTGTCCATGTTTGGAATCACTCTATCCCCCACTCCAGGGATTCGAGCAAAAGGGACGGAGTTTGCATTGATTATGTATGTATAATTGAGTGGATAGTTGATCGGTAACGCTGAGCAGTCGCCTTTTGATGACGTTTTCACCGCCAGCATTGTTTCACCGTCAATGTATTTTAATGTACGCTTTTTTCGATCTACGGGATCCGATTTAGTGGCTGCCGCTGCGGCTGTTTCAGCCAATGAATTCCCTACAACATGAACGCCATCACGTTGATGACTCAGTGAGTGAGTCACGTGAGTCTTTGGTAGTTCTTTCTTCAAAAGAGCTACTTGTTCCCAGAGAAGTCTCTGCTTTATTGGTGCATCTGTGTCATCTTTGTAACCGTTCTGAATCCATGTCTGCAAATCCTTGTTATATGCTTTGACGCAGAAATATGAATCTGACACTATAAGCGTCGGGAATTCGCGATCCACATTATCTAGCGCCATTTTCAAAGCTATTATTTCAGTTTGTAGTTCTGAATTAGTTTCTACTGAGTGTGATTTTGTTAATAGAGGTTTTAATATACCTCCGCGCCAGACTTCTTTTGTGATCTCACATGTGGGATTGTATGCATGTTCTCCCCAAACGGAGGGTTGAGCATGTCCGTCTGTATAGATTACACAGGCGTAATGTCGTAGAGGTAGAATGTCGATTGGCAGAGGATACGTCTTTTCATATTTTAAATTTTTTAATTCTTCTAGTTCTTAAAAGACTGTCAACCAGGCAATACTTGATAATTCATATCCTCCGTACTGGATTTTCAGATGGGCAATTCTGGATTTTTTGAAGTTGAATTTGTAACCCTCTGCAGCGAAACCAAGTATTATGGTGTTCACTCTTTTCAAGTGAGTCTCCAAGTCATCATCTGTTAAGTAAATGTCATTGACATAAGATAATGCTTCATCATCATATAGTTGTAGTAATTCTGTTACTCTTGCTGAGAATACCCCCGGGCTGTTCTTGTACCCCTGGGCTAACCGACAGAATTGTTTTTGAGTGCCATTTACTGAGAAAGCTGTTAAATATCTGCTCTCTGGTGCTATGTTTTGACAAAAGAATCCATTGGAGATGTCCAAGGTTGTTTTGTATTTTTTGCGCACTATGTTATTCATTAGTGCAGCACTGTGTGAGTTTTGCACTGCAAAAGTTTTGCAACATGTGTTAAGGTGTCGGTAATCCAAAACTAGACGGTATGAATTGTCTGGTTTGGAGACCGGAAACAAAGGATTGTTCATTTGTGAGGTGCAAGTTTCAATCACCCCCTGGTATTCTAGCTGATCTAGTATTTCATTTACTTGTTTTTTAGCTTCTTGCTTAATTGGGTACTGCCTTTGTGCAGTTGGTTGTGATTTTAGCTGGATTTTGTGAGGAGGAGAGTCCTCATCCCATCCTACATGATTTTTATATAAAGCAGGTGCTAAGGCCACTGCCCACTTTCTAGCAAGTGTGTATTTTTTATGAATCGGTATTTGATTCGAGAAGGCAGGCATAATTACTTCTTCGCCATGAGGGCACTCCCTGACAAACTCTGGTGGCCAGTCTTTTTCAGCTAGAAGGATGTCATAGCCCTTGGATAGGTTATCCCAAAATAGTCCCCTTATTTTCCTAGTCTTATCTCCCTCTATACGTAATGTTATCTCGTATATTTTGTGGGGCTTGCTAACTCTGGTATCTGCAGTTTCCACTTGAAGGTATTCATTCGTGTCCACTGTCTCCAGATGATTCATAAGGACTTTGCGAGCTATGCTCACCTCTGCTGCGCTGTCTAGCATTGTCTGAGCCCATTCTCCGTTTTTCAGTTGTGTCCTCAGTATTCTCGGCATTGTTAACTACCTTGATACTGGCTACCTTCTTTTTTGGAAATTGTGATTTCTTTTTCAGTTGAGCAGGTTCCTTGTCTTTGGACTTGGCGTGCTCTTCTGATCGTCCTCTTCTTTCCGATTTCTGCGAGGAATTCTGAAAAGATTGAGAGGGACGTGTATCAATGTCTTGATATCTATCAGGTTTTTTAATATTATCCCTATTTCTAAGGTTATATCTATTCCCAGAGGGGTCACTCTGGGGTGACCTTTGTCTCGGGTTTGGAGATTTCTCTCTTCGCCTAGGAGACCTTCCTCTGGACTGGAATTTCTTTTCTTTAGGATTGGATTGTTTGTTCCCATCCCAGTTCTTTTTTGGTGAATTGTTATTATTATTAGAAAACATTTTTTCTGGACTTGTAGTCAGTTGCGGTTTTACCGGTATTCCACCTAGACTATCTCTGCCTAGTTCTTCATAGGATTTTTCTATGATTCTGGCAATTTCAGCTGGTTGGTCTGCTATATCTGTCTCTTTTAACCTCTGGCGGATCGCCACGTTTGCTGCTTCACCCTTTATGTTGGCTAGTAATATAGCCGAAACCTGTTTGAAGTCTTTTAGTAATTTCATACCAAGAGTTAAAGCAGGTTCTGGACCGTATTCATCTTGAATTTGTTTAAGCACATCTGGTATTACCGAAATGGATGGAACACCGTGCGTTTTTGTATAGATGGAAGCAAAGACTGTACCCCAAGTGTCACAGTCCTCAATGTGTGGTGCGATTCCCATTGGGAGACATATAGTCAGAATCCTGTGTTTTTCCAGCGGGGTGGTGTCAGGAAACACCGCCTCTATTTGGGTAATTTTCTGTGCGTTGGGCGCCATGTAGTGTAGCTCCTATTTTCCCAATAGGCTCTGCGCATTGGAATAGTACCTACAGCAGTAAAGGCCTAGGCCAGACGTTAACTAGGTCTACTACTGTCGATACTAGACTTAATTTTTGGGTTTGCCAGCTAAGCTCAGAGTTCGCTAGAAACTTTCTCGAATGTTCAAGGAAGGATTAACTCCCCTGATTAGACAAGAAGGGATTTAGTTTCTGACAACCATAGAACATGACAACTTTGCTCTCCCCTAATCAAGAGTCAATCTCAAGAGTCGTGTGAGCACAAGGCAATTATTTTACTCAGTCAGTACGTGCATTCTTAGTCTCATCAGAATGTAGAGAAAAGGAAGAGACGGGCGTGTTCAATAAAAGGTGTTATTTATTGATCAGTCTCTTTTCTCGTACAAGAGAAATGGATCGATATTATTGCAATACTTATAGTTAAGTAAAGTGCATACATTAAAAGCAATAGTATAAAATAGTACTGTAAAAACATTGATATGGTTTCTGAGCCATATGATGTTTTAAAATGATTAAAATATATTTACATACACATATACATTTGACTAAACGTACTCAACTGGTGTTTCTAAATACGCCTACCCCGTGTACCTGACCTAAGTCTAATGCGTGGGCGGGAATAGAAAGTTACAGTTTAAGTTAAGTTTGTTTTTGCCAAGTGAATAACTAAAGAATTCTCTGTGAGGGGTTATTCAGTTCTGTACCTGGAATTTAGGATGGATGAGGAATGGTATCTCTTTCTCTGCTCTCGATATTCCAGGCTGCCTGCGAGGGCTGCCCAGAAGCGCCGGTGCTGGGTCTCTCGGCTTGAGATAGCAGCGCGTCTCTCAGCGCGTCAGGAAGGCGGGGCTGCTGCCAGCGGGGTCTGCTTCTGCTCTCGGCTTCGGCAAGTATGGCTGCTCCGTCTTGTCACCACGCGTGTGTTTGCATAGGGCAAGGTCGGCAATATTTATACCTTAAAGGTGCCGAGATTGACGTAAGGATGGACATAGGTACGTCAATAAAGATGTCATACGACTTGCTCGTTAGCACATTCTTTTGCAAAAGTTCTCTGTGAAATCAAAACAATGGCCGCACGGATTTTCCAGGTTGTCATAGGTTTGATTTGTTATGAGAACGTCGTATGCCTTATCAGGGGCTGGAGGAATGTCGCTTGTCTAATTAGATCTCAAGCGTTATGACCTAATCAGATAACACGTTCCTGTGCCGTAGTGTGACTGCGTCAGATAACGGTATCTGCATCATGGGGGTTTTCTTGCCTCATGGGCTGACTGTTAGTTAACTAGCTAGGTAGTTTAACCAGAATAGGGTCAGGAATAGGGGGATCGATTCAGAACCTATAGAAATACACGACACTGTGTCCATGACTCATGCCCATAACTGAACAGTTGCACATCACAGTGGTAATGTGCACAACACACAAATGATTCTGTCCCCATGAACCCGTGCCCAGCCTGGGAGTGGCAGCACCAAAGTGCCACACAACAAACCAAATGTTGCCCCAATACACACACAGGTAGTGCAGTGTTACATGCCATGGGATACAGTGTGGCACATGCTGTGGTGTTGTAGGTGTGCACCTGAGTCCCTGGCAAGTAATCGTGTGTGGAATTCGGCAACAAGTCACACTAATTTCTACAGAGATGCATCGCACAGTTTTGGACCGAGCAGTGCGTACGCCTTGGCCATTGACTGCAATGTTAACCGACACGGGTGATTTTTATGCAGACGCGTCATGCAGTTGTGGACCGAGCCGTGTGTACGCCTTGGCCAGTGACTGCAATGTTAACAGACACAGGTGACTTCTACAGAGACGCGTCATGCATTTTTGGACCTAGCCGTGTGCACGCCTTGGCCATTGACTGCAATGTTAACCGACGTGGGTGACTTCTACAGAGTCGTGTTGTGCAGTTGAGGACTGAGCCATGCGCACGCATCGCCCATTGACTGCAATGTCAATCTATGTGGGTGACTTAAATGCATACATGTCGTGCAGGCATAGACCGAGCCGTGCGCTCACATAGCCAATTTAATTGTATGGAGATTGGTGCGTTTGTATTTTCAAACTACGCATTGTACAGTTAGTTGACCGAGCTCTGCGCACTCCTTGGCTATGGACTATCATGGAGACGGACGCGTATTCAAAACTTGTACGAGTCATGCGCTGGGAACTCAGTTGGCTGCCTACAACAATTTGCATATCCTACGGTGTTATGAAGGTGACATTTTGAAGGATGCGGAAGACGTGGACGAGTCTTACAATTCCATGGATTGGCCATATTCATAGGATGCAAATGTGTTTAGACCTATCACTTAGGACACATGGCACAGATTCCGCCTCTACAGCTCAGATATAAGGCTGGCTGGCCCCCAGTAAGCTGACTTGCCTGCACTACATGCTACTGGACCACATCTCTGCTACCACTTCTGCTGTCTTTGCATCCTCTGGCTACTGCTATGGCACGTACTTTGGAGAGAACCCCAGCCTTCACAGAGGAAGAGAACCATGCCCTGCTGGACGGGCTCCTTCCACAGTACTGCAAGCTGGATGGGAAACCAGGGGAGCAGGTGAGTGTGCATTCCACTGCCTTCCTAATTGTGCACGTTGTCCGACCAGCAGTACTAGCAGTGTGTACACCAGTGGCAAGCATATTCACTGAGTACTTTTAACCGCCAAAGTGTATGGGTACATGTATGTATGTATGTATGTATGTATGTATGTATGTATGTATGTATGTATTTTGGTATTTGTTAGTACCATGTATGTAAAATGTAAATTGATACTTGTATAGCGCACTACTCACCCGCAAGGGTCTCAAGGCGCTTGTACGAATACCGCTGTGGAACCCATCCTGGCTTTCCCTGTGAGGTGTCCACTCCTGGGCACCCCCAAGGTGGAGGCCAGGCATCCTTAGCGTTGTGGGGGCTGTTGCGGAGATTAAGCAAGCTATTGCCCAGAGTTGCAGAGTGGGACTCCATGATTGGAATAGGCACCGAGGCGAGAATTATCAGGTACGTGGAATGTTTGAGCTCAAGACCTGCCAAGGCGGGGAATTGAACCCTGGTCCCGGGCTAGACCTCTGCATCAGGGTCTGCCGCTCTAACCATTGAGCCACACTTCTCCATGTATCACCCGTAGGTCTCGCAGCCCTAGTGAAATACTCAGATAACATGTGAGTGGTCACTCATTAGAGCTGGAAGAGCAAGGTTTTCAGTAGTTTGCGAAATCTATTGTGGTTTTGTTCTGCACGAAGATGCAGGGAAAGGACATTCCAGGTTTCAGGGCCCAATATAAAGAAAGCCCTGCCTCCATTTCTGACTGTGCACACTTTAGGAATGGCTGGGAGGAGTTTGCTGGCTGAGCGAATAAGTCTGGCTGGTTTGTATCTTTTCAGTTTATTGGCTTCGTATTTGGGCCCATTTCTTTGTAGAGACTTGTGGACCAAGCAGCATGTTTTTAAAATAACCCTCTTTTTCATGGGGAGCCAGTGGAGGGCCCTCAGACTGGGAGTAGATAGGGTGCGTGGGGAGATTAAGGACCAGTCTGGCTGCCATGTTTTCCAGCACCTGGAGTTTGCACAGATGTTCCTCATTGATGCAAGCTAGTAGGGCATTTCCATAGTCTAGACAACTAATAATGAGACCTTGGACAAGGGGTATCCGGGAAGGTAAAGGAATCTACTTGTAGATTTTTTTAAGGGTTCCCATTCGGCTGAAACTGGTGCGGATTGTAGTGTTAATGTGATGAACAGGTGTCCTGCTGCAAAAGTGCATTTGTGCAAGATTTTACTTCCCAGGCAATGTTCCCATGTCAGAGATGCAGGACAATTGTCCATTTCCATTGTACCTCATTTACCATTGTGATGAATACATGTATATCTAACTGTGTGCAGCAAAAATATGTGGCATGTGTGGTAATGGCCTTTTCACTTTGTCATCCTCACAGGTTGATGTCCACCAGAAGCTGGAGATCTGTGGGGGTCTACAAGCACTGGATCCGCAACTGCCAGAAGAGGTGGCAGGACCTTCAGGGCTGAACCCTGAGGATTGCTGGGGTCCAGCTGAAGCTGTTGCCACCTCGCAGGAGGGTCTGACACCGGACTTTGACCTCCAACAGGCTCAGGATTCTGGTGGTGGTCTTCCCAGACCTGGATGGGCATCTGAAGGACAGACATCAGCAAGGAGGGATTAAGTCCATGCCTAATCTATCAACTATGCCTGACATGCTATTTGCAGTCTTTTGGCCTGGTTACACTGCCACATTACATCGGTCTTGTAGTACAGGACACATGTTCCTCAATTGTGTAAGGCACCCTCCTCATCTTATACACAGTTGTGGCACCTACAGTCTGTGACTTTTTTCAATTGGAAACTGTGTCCCTGCAGTGAGCTATGCTTAAGGTTCTGGACAGCATATTTTACTGTGACTCTGATGTGTGCTTTGTGGGTAGGTGAATTGTTTACGCAATGCCTGATATCTGACATGTGATCTGTGTATGCCTTTGATATGTGTTCCAATTGCTGGTCTGACTCGCCACATGTGTCTGGGGAATTTAAAACTTTGTTTGAGGCTCTTGGGACGGTTAGATGAGTTATTATACCACAAATTGTGCAAACTATTAGGCTTTCTGAAATGAGATAGTCACGTAGGGGACTGAAAAGCAGCTAATTATATATTAATGTTGTGAATGTATTTGAACGCCATTGTTCATGAAATTCTAATACATGTATTAGTGTTATTTGTATTTACCCCTGATGAAGGGCCCCAGCGGCCTGAAATGCATTGGGTCTTTAATAAAAACTGCTTCGGATGAACCATGCGCCTGTACGTACTCTTGAAGAGAGGCCCGGATTGGCACATCTTGAATATGAGAAACCGTTGAAAATAGCATTACCCTGTGTGTGGAGCACATTGGATTGAAGCGAAAGAGTTGATTAAACAAAGGAGTGAAAGAAGTACAATAGAGTAAAAAGATGGACTGAAGGTATATTCGGCTGTGCCATTGGCATTGGAGCAGCAAGTTGCCCCATATATCTAGATATTCAGTATCCCAGTGCCAACAGGGCAAGGCACTTCACCAGTGAGCACGCAATTTTGAACGATCATTCATGAACAATGAGGAAATGTTGTGCGCATCCCCCATCCCTGTGATGTATTTAAAATACACTCATGCAGCAGGTGAGTCCAATTTCGGGGCCTCTGGAGTATGTACATCAAATGTGTCACTCTTCCTCAGCCACCTGCCTACTGTGCAGAGCTATACACTGTTTCACTTTGACCTGGGCAGTCATCTCTACTCCAGGGCATTGAAACACTATGTACTCACACTCCTGTGTATCAACTTACAGAGTGTGCTTAGTGAAATGTGCCCTCAGGTGTCTGCCTTTGTGTCATTGTGGTTTGGATTCCTTTTTAGGACAACTGGGGTGTTCATAAGTTTTAGGGTCAGCAGGACATCTGAGATGTGACTATAGGAGATAAGACCTGTGTGACATATAGGTGTGTGATCACTTGACTGTGCATAATGGTGTATGCGACCTGTGAATTTCAGGCAGCTGTGTTTCATTCACAGCAGACTATGAGGTGCTCATGTTCAGGGAGTTGTGTTTGCAGTCACTCATATGTCTGATTTGTATGATGTGGGGTCATCAGAGTATAGAATATGTTGTTTGCAGGAGATGGACAAGTGCACTTGTCAGCTGCAGAGTTTGCTTTACCCATGACCTATGATTGTGACACAATACAGAGTGTTGTTGTCCGGATGCCCTGCCCCTGTGACATGGGACCGTGAGGACTGACTTTGCAGGCATGCCTGAGCCATGGCATTGAACATGCTAGGGGGGATCCTGCAGTGGAGTCAAATATGCTCCATGCACCCCATTGTGGCATTGATTATCAGGACATGAGGACATCATTGTGTGTTGTGGTGGGATGCATCACAAGCATGTGAAACGGGACTCTGGCCATCCCTTCATCCTGATACCTGTACTGAGTCAGTGGCAAGTGATGTGATGTGTGTGTATAGTAACACATGTCTACATGTTTACTTGCATGTTCAACAACTGTATAGGTGGTGCATGTGTGCACATTGGGGTATTAGCAGCCAACATGCAACAGACGTATGTGTGCAAGTCCAGGAGGGATATGAGTGCCATGGCTGATGGTCAGACTGACAATTGGCTTATTCAAAACAGTGTGAGCACTTTGAGCAATGTTCAGCTGATGATGCCAGGGCTTACCCTGTGATTTGCTGTACTCATTGACTACTGTGAGTCTCATTTTCCTAATACTATCCAGATAAATCCACCGCCACAGGAGGGGACAGCGCCATCGACCAGGAGGAGCTGCAGAGCCAGACAGGGCCAGCAACCAAGGAGTTGGATGGACCCAGTGGCATGCAGGTGAGGGTGTGATGTATTTCCTATGGGAACTGTATCAATATTCCTGCTTCTGACCCTTGTCCGGTTAATAAATCAATAGTGGCCATAAAACGGTACAGAAACCCGCTTTCTGATTAGGTCATAGCGCATGCTACCACATTAAGCAAGCACTATTCCTCCAGCCCCCATAGAAAGCATACCGAGTTCTCAAAACAAATCAAACCTCCAGCAACCTGGGAAATCCCCCACAGCTATTGTTTTGATTTAGCCAAGAACTCCAGTAAAGAATGTAAGAACGACCAGTTCTTATGACATCCTTATTGACGTATTTATGTCCACGCTGCCTTTTCTCCTGCCGAGAAATCCAGCTCCGGCATTTCCAGCCGCCCTCGCAGGCAGCTGGGATATCAAGTCCTGAGATAGAGATACCAGCCCTCCAGCCTTCTAAATCCCAGGTACAGAACTGAATAACCCCTTACAGAGAATTCGTGAGTCAGACCCTTGGCAAAGCAAACTTAACTTAAACTGCTACTTATCTACTCCCGCCCACATATTAGGCTTAGGTCAGGTACACCGGGGTAGGCGTAGTTAGAAGCACCAGTTGAGTACGATTAGTCAATGTATATATGTATATATCTATTTTATCCATTTTAAAGTATCATATGGCTAAGAAACCATATCAATGCTTTTACAGTATTATTTTATAATTCTGCTTTTACTGTATGCACTGTACTTAACTATAAGTATTGCAATAATAGCGATTCATTTCTCTTGTACGAGAAAAGAGACTGATCAATAAATAACACCTTTTTATTGAACACGCCCGTCTCTTCCTTTTCTCTACAATCTGGTGAAACTAAGAATGCACGTACTGACTGAGTTAAATAAGTTGTCTTTTGTTTTCACATGACTCTAGAGATATACTCTTGATTAGGGGAGAGCAAAGTTGTCATGTTCTATGGTTGTCAGAAACTAAATCCCTTCTTGTCTATCCAGGGAGGTTAAACTCCTCCTTGCCTATTCGAGAATGTTTCTAGTGAACTCTGAGCTAGCTGGCACACATAAACTTTAAGTCTAATATCGTCAGTAGAAGACCTAGTTAACCCCAGTCCTACGTCTATACTATTGAAGATATTATTCCAATACGCAGAGCCTATTGGGATAATAGGAACTACACTACATGGCACCCAACGTTTGGATAGGCGATAAATCTAACGTAAGACATTAGAGTAACTCAGTCGTGCTTTTTCACACAGACCCTTTTCTCCCATAATACTCCAAAGACGTCTGGAGTGGGTGAAAGGTTAAATCCGCCAAACTTAGTAGGAGGAGACTCCTATGTATGGTTCTTGGTTTATTCAACGTTGAAGGATACACTGTTCCAAAATATTATATCTAATCTTTGTTTCCGTAGAAACCTGATCTGCAAATAAACAAAATAACCTTCCTGTCAGTAAAATGTCAGACAGTGAAGTAGAAAGGGAGACGGCTAGAGTACCAGCTCAACTCCTAGCGGATGACAATAGTCTCCTACAGCAAGACCCGGGGGCAATACTAATCCCGGTCAACATAAGAAAAACTATAACCTTAAAACTTATAGAAAATGGACTGACACCGAGAGGTGGTACAGTAATATTCGTAATTTAGGCACACGAATATCGCCAGACAGAGGTATTCTACTCATGGATAAACTTTCCAGCAGCAAACGCTGTAACAAAGGACTTCCACTATTACAAAATAGAGGAACCTCCGAATGAGTATACTCCTTTCGAGGAGGTGGAAATACCACTCAAATATCAAGAGCACTTGCTCTTGTTTAATGGCACCCTAAAACATAATAATCACATCACCAGGCTCGGTCCACTAGGTAGACCAGGAGCAATGTGGCCGGTCCTAGCCGGATACACACCACATCCAGAAATTGAAGAAATGTCTGCACCAGATCTTTTAGCACAGCTAAAACAACTAATTAAAATACATAGACAATTAGTCCAATATGTAATGCGGACTTCAACAGTCCAACCAGCTATTGAAATTCCACAGCTGACCCCTCATCAGGAGAACACAAATAAAATTACACCACAGAACATACAGTCCTGTCTAGGTAAAGTACCCGCAAAACGGGAACAAATTCCATTCTGGTTAGCACAAAAAATCTATCAAATAGAGGCGGTATTCCCAGATACCACCCCGGTTGAGAAACACAGAATTCTGACTATCTGTCTTCCAATGGGAATCGCACCACATGTGGAGGACTGGGACACTTGGGGTACAGTCTTTGCTACCATTTACACAAAAACACATGGTGTTCCATTCATGTCAGTAATACCAGATGTGCTAAAACAAATTCAAGATGAATACGGTCCAGAACCTGCTTTAACTCTTGGTATGAAATTACTAAAAGACTTCAAACAGGTCTCGGCAATATTACTAGCCAATATAAAGGGAGAAGCAGCATATGTGGCGATCCGCCAGAGGTTGAAAGAGACAAATATAGCAGACCAACCATTTGAAATTGCCAGAATCATAGAAAAATCCTATGAAGAACTAGGAAGAGATAGTTTGGGTGGAATACCGGTGAAACCCCAACTAATTGAAAATCCTGAAAAGGTATTTATTAAAAATAATCTAAACACTCAAAAAAAGAGCTGGGATGGAAATAAACAATCCACTCCAAAGGAAAAAAGATTCCAAACCAGAGGAAGGTCTCCTCGGCGGAGAGAAAGATCTCCGGACCAAGGACACAAGTCTCCCCAAAGAGAGCCCTCTGAGAAAAAATACAACCTTAGAAATAGGGATAATATAAAGAAACCTGATAGATATCAAGATATTGATACACGTCCCTCTCGATCTTTTCAGACTTCCTCGCAGAAATCGGAAAGAAGAGGACGATCAGAACACAGGGAAGAGCACGTCAAGTCCAAAGACAAGGAACCTGCTCATCAAAATAAAAAGTTACAATTTCCAAAGAAGAAGGTAGTCAGTATCAAAGTAGTCAAACATGCCGAGGATACTGAGAAATGGAGAGTGGGCTCAGACAATGCTAGACAGCGCAGCAGAAGTGAGCATAGCTCGCAAGATCCTGATGAATCATCTGGAGACAGTGGACACAAATGAATACATTCAGGTGGAAACTGCAGATACCAGAGTTAGCAAACCTCATAAAATATATGAAATAACATTACGTATAGAGGGGGATAAGACTAGGAAAATAAGGGGTCTATTTTGGGATAATCTCTCCAAGGGCTATGACATCCTTCTAGCTGAAAAAGACTGGCCACCAGAGTTTGTCAGGGAGTGCCCTCATGGCGAAGAAATAATTATGCCTGCCTTCTCTAAACATATTCCAATACATAAAAAATATACACTTGCAAGAAAGTGGGCAGTAGCCCAAGCTCCTGCATTATATAAAAACCATGTGGGATGGGATGAGGACTCTCCTCCTCACAAAATCCAGTTAAAATCACAACCTACTACACAGAGGCAGTACCCAATTAAGCAAGAAGCTAAAAAAAACAGATAAAAGAGATCCTAGATCAACTTGAATACCAGGGGGTGATTGAAACTTGCACCTCACAAATGAACAATCCTTTGTTTCCTGTCTCCAAACCAGATGATTCATATCGTCTTGTTTTGGACTACAGACACTTGAACTCATGTTGCAAAACTTTTGCAGTGCAAAACTCACACAGTGCAGCACTAATGAATAACATAGTGCGCAAAAAATACAAAACAACATTAGACATCTCTAATGGATTCTTTTGTCAAAATATAGCACCAGAAAGCAGATATTTGACCGCGTTTTCAATAAATGGCGCGCAAAACAATGTTTGTCGTTTACCACAGGGGTTCAAGAACAGCCCAGGATTATTCTCAGCGAGAGTAACAGAGCTACTACAAATATATGATGATGAGGAATTATCTTATGTCGATGACATCTATCTAACAGATGATGACTTAGATACTCACTTGAAAAGGGTGAACACCATAATACTTGGGTTCGCAGCAGAGGGTTACAAATTCAACTTTAAAAAGTCAAGAATTGCCCATCTAACTGTCCTGTTTTTAGGATATGAATTATCAAGTGAAGGCAAAAGCCTGGCTGACAATTTCCTAGAGAAATGTGCTGTAATCCAAGCACCCAGAACATTAAAAAACCTACAATCAATTCTAGGTTTCCTAAATTTCGGAAGAACTTACATTATAAATTATGCAGAGAGGGTCAAACCCCTCTATGATCTAATAAAACCAGATTTTAAAAGAATCAACTGGACTCAAAAACACACAGAAATTTTGAGATCTTTACAAACAGACATGTTAGTTAAAACAAAACTACAAACACGTGACAACACACGCAACCTTGTGATTCGAGTCATCCCAGGAAGATGCGGATTCACATACCTGACCTCTAATGAGGGAGAAAAGGTACCAATTGCATGCAAATCACACTTGTACACAGAAGCTGAAAAAATGTTCAGCATTAAGGAAAACATTGTTCATACGGTTCAAACGGCTATTGCAAGAGAAAAATACCAAGCTCACGGTAGACGGATTACAGTCAGAACAGCAGAATCAGCTTTTGAGGCATTAACTACCCCATGTAATTTACCGACTACGGCACTGAATCCAGAATGGATACAATGGGTAAATTCTATTGCTACAGACAAGGTGAAATACTATTTTGATCCAGAAATTAAAAAATTAAAACATCTAGAATATGAGAGAAAATACCCTCTGCCAATCGACATTCTGCCCTTACAACAATACGCCTGTGTAATCTATACAGACGGACATGCTCAACCCTCAGTATGGGGAGAGCAAGCTTACAACGCCACATGTGAGATTGTAAAAGACGTATGGCGCGGAGGTAAACTGAGACCTCTATTTACGAAAACACACTCAGTGGAAAATAATTCAGAACAACAAACTGAAATAATAGCGTTAAAAATGGCGCTAGATAATGCAGATCGCGAATTCCCGACACTTATAGTGTGCGATTCGTATTACTGCGTCAAATCATACAATAACGATTTACAGAAATGGATTCAAAACGGTTACAAAGATGACACAGGTGCCACAATAAAGCAGAAAGCGCTTTGGGAACAAGTAGTTCTTTTACAGAAAGAACTACCAAAAACTCACGTGATACACTCACTGAGTCATCAGCGTGATGGCGTTCACGTTGCAGGGAATTCATTGGCTGAGACAGCCACAGCGGCAGCAACTAAATTGGCTTCCGTAGCTAGAAAAAAGCGTTCAGTAAAATACATTGACGGTGAAACTGTGCTGGCGGTGAAACGTCATCAAAAGGCGACTGCGCAGCGCTACCGATCAAATATCCACTCAATTATACATACATAATCGATGCAAACTCTGTTCCTTTTGCTCGAATCCCTGGAGTGGGGGATAGAGTAATTCCAAACACGGACAGGAGAAGCTTGTTAATAGTAGACGCACATATGGGTGAGGGTCTTAGACACCTCAGGCTTAAAGATTCTCTGGAAGAATTACAATCAATGTACTGGTGGCCAGGCATGAGCCTGCATCATCACATTTTTGTAAAAAACTGCCCAGACTGCAACAGAGATCGCAGTGGCGACCGAGACGGTATATTACCATGGCGTTTCACTCCAGATTGGATCAACAACAAAAAATAAAACCCAGTATGAATAATGCGTCAAATTAACATGTAAAGGCTATTTTCACTTATAATGTAGACCACCAACTCTCGGCTGACGTCTGAACTGTTATACAAAGATTTGCGAGTCTATAATGGCATATACGCTAGAAGCATGCTACAATCTGACCAATATCTTTCCTTTAGCTCTCGAGCTTGTGGGGGGGGGTGCCTGGCCAGAATGAGCATTGCATTGCGGGACTCTTCTCACTTCCTTCCTGAGGGAAACGGGATGGTGTAAAGAAAAAACCAAGGCATAAAGTAATCTATAACAGCAAAGGTATTAGGTTCGGGAGCTGGGTGGGTCAAACATTTAATAAGTGTCCAACGTAGTCTTAATAATCTGCCAAGAAATTCTCTGAGAGGTCTCAGTCCGTACGAACTATTGTTTGGGACTAGAATGTTAGTCCAGGACTTAGATAGTCAGACTTCAGTGGTTAAAGAAAAATGCTTTGATATCAAAGATCGCTTAGCTATTTTACAGGACTTAAATGAAACAAGAAAGGACCTGAGCAACATAAAGTTGAAACAACAGCCAACAACCACTGAAGAGAAACCACCTGTCCCAGCAAGGCCTGTCTGGATTCAAAAAATCAGGGATCTGGTCAGAGAGAAGATCGCGGTAAAGAAGGAATTTGGGCCTTCTTACAGAAAAGCAGTTCCTGTCTTGTCTGTCAACGGGACAAGATCAGTAGTACTACCGCCTCTTGCTGGTAAAAAGGAGAACCGAGTTGTATCCATCGACCTGGTTAAACCACAATCATGTGGCCGATAACAAGTAGTAGGCCAAGCGGACTCCCAAGAAGTAGCAGAACACCAATGTTTGCTACATCCACAGAGGTTCAAACTGAAAGACTAATCACATTTGAAAAATCTACAGTGAATCAACAAGGACTTTGCAACAAAGCAATAGAACTTGAACCTCTTAAAACCCAAATCAAAACTTTTCATCAAGAAACACCAACCTACAATGAAGTAACAAATGACTATGCTGATGAAACAAAACAAATTCCAAAAGCAAAAAGTAATCCAGAAGCAATTAGAACAATTGACAGAACGGCATCAGGCTACTTCATCAACTTCGATGACTTTTCTGAAGATCTGAGTGAACCTGACGATCATCCAACAAAAAGAACTTTTAAAGACAAAGCAAAGGAACTTTTTCATCAACTAAAAGAAACCTATCTGATTTCTCCATGGATTGAAATTTGGGTGGCATTTGGTGCATTTGTCCTCATACTTTGGCTCATCATGGTACTATGCTTGGGACATTTCATTGAGGGAAAATATGCTACAATGGACACAGCAAGCCAGAATATCAACTTGGTCCTTAAACCACACACATCTTTACACGTCGAGAAAAGAGAACTTTCTTCAGTAAACTTCACAGCCAATCCTATACCCGGCGGGGTAGCATGGGACAAAACTGAATATGAAATATATGGTCCGGTTGAACTCCTGAAGTATCCACACCAGTTTAAGATTTCATTGAGTGACTTTGTAAAACCCAGCACATTTGCTGATGATTGGGACTTTGAAAGTATTAATGATATGATGTCTGATCTAGTGATGTCCGCTAAATTTACAGAACATGATTATTTACAAGGTTCATCTAATTACGATCAAATGTTTTGCTACAACCACTATGGTAACCATTATCTGCATAAATCTACCCAGCCTAGAAATGTTTTAAATTTTAACCAATGGGAACATTGTGCAACTCCACCAAAAGGCAGTTCAAAAACGTTTTATGATAAATATTCATACTTTTCAGGGTTTAACACAAGTAATGCAGAAACATTCTATTTCAAATTGTTAAATAAGACAGGAGTGAAAACCATGCTTACAAACACAAAATTGATATATTCAGACTCATTTTTTGAAAAAATTAATACATTTGGTTTTGATTTCTGGAACAATAACATTGAAACGAAAACGATCTGGGGCACAAAAGAATTGCAAGTGCAGGGTATAGAATCATTGTTTAGAGCCTGCATGATCCCAGAACAAATTATATTTTTGAATGACACAATTCAACAGACCACCTGTCTTGGTCTAGCCAAAATCAAAAACTTAAATAAACCGTCTATTCCAAAGCCAACAACAGACAGTAATAGCACTACGGATGTTGAGATAGACGTAACCCATATTTTAAACCAAAACAAAACACATCCTGGGGGGAAACAATGGTTGATCTGGCCCACAGACACGAATAACTGTCAAGACAGATTCCTGAACAAAATACAGGGATTCAAATTGACCAGGCCAGACCCTAGATACTCCCAAAGACAACATCCAGGGATTGTAACTACTTACAGTGTGGGAAAACTCTGCCTTCAATGGCTACATACATCCACACTGGCAGTAATTAAGCAACACCTAACTTTACTTAAAGAAGGTGCTGACTTGTGCGATTTCATTATGGGACCACGCAAACAGCGTCAAAAACGTTTCTATATATGCAGCTTATAACGAAGCTTGGAAAGAAACTCAAATTGAGACAGCAGAAAAAATACGGGAAATTGACCGTGTTAATTTGGAAAATTCACTTTCTGTTGTGGACAATGGGTTAATGACTCTGTCTTCCAGAATATATTCACTGGACAGTATTGTGTCTTCAGCAATCAATATAATAGAGCAAGACTTACTGATGTTGCAACACGGTCAGTCTCAATTACGTTCTATTGTACAGCTTGGCTGGACGTTACAAAATCTGCGTTCAGGCTATGTGCCTTGGCGTTTAATCAACACAACGTCATTATTTAATATCTTTAACCTTACTGATAAACAAATCAGTTTGGCACAGAAGGGTGCTGACTATACAATTCTGAGCATTGAAAAACTTGAGAGATTACCATTGACAATGTCAGAACGACCTGTCATTGAATGGATAATACATGGGATAATAAATATTCCGATAACGACTTTCCAGTTTCAATACTGCCAAAAATATATACAGGCAGGCCAGAATGAAAGGTTGGGTAATGGATACATTAAGTCAACATGGAACTTGCCCTATACACACACATGTGTCAGTAATAAAGGACAGAGTGTATTTCTTAGTGGCAATAATTGTGCAAAATCACTAAGCGGTATACTTCTGTGTCAGGGTATAAGTTTGCATGGGGCCTGTGAAGTGACTTCAAATAACCTTTCATGTCACCTGCTAGGCGCACCTGCAACACAAATAGAACCATTCTTTATGAGACTCTCGAACGGGAGTTACATTCTAATTGTAGATCACAAGTGTTGTGGCTTAATGCCCGGAAAACCTATCTGGTAAGCGTGACTACCAGGGTCATGTGCTGTGAAAGAGTATTGTTCCCGAATGATGCTCCAGACAGGGAGGCAAGGTTTTGGCCCAGTTTTAATTTCTCTTCTATTCGAATTGATACTTTAAGCAGAATGAAGACTGTGCTCCTACAGACGCCGACCCAGTTGATGTCATCCAAAGAAACGTATGATCTCCAAGTTGCAAGGACAACGGAAGAGATTCATTCACTGTTATCAACAAATAGCCCCCTACACTTCGCAGAAATACTAAACGAAATCTTAAATATTTCTGGTACAAATGGTATCGCAAGTGTATTTAAGACAGTTTTTTCGGGAGCTTTGACCCCATTCAAAGCCATCCTGGGTATTTTTCCTAACTTCGTCCATTCCATCTTTGGCGGACTTCCTCTCCTGTTGGGACTAGTAGCAGGCGTCCTATTTTTGCTACTTTTGCTTCCCTATGGCAAACCATGTCACAGACATGACTCCAGCAACAATGGAAGAAACAATCCTAGCTATCCGCTACCGGGACCGCATAACTAAAGTCCTTGGACTAACATGGCTACGAGATTTAAATATGACTTGGTTTCTTTCATTCAGACCCTTGTGGCAGTCTTGTGTTATGCCTGTATTAGGGTGCTTGCTATGCGGCGAGGAATGCGTGTTGGACACCTGTCTTACACTACAATCAGAAGTGCCATTGGATGCAGAGACTTTGTTGAGTCCAGTTAAGGCTCATGCATTGTGCTGTCCCCAGCGGCTACCAATCCTGATGACGGCATTCGTGGAGACTTCACCACTACCATTGAAGGGTAGTGAAGTACAAGATGAAAGCAGCATCGATCAGGTACGACCATCTGTCAGCAATGTTGATCAAACCATCACTGAAAGCGATCATGCTCATGAATGCATGGTAACGTCATTTTTCAACCTAGTCGAACTCTCACCAGAAGCTGTTGACTGTTTTTTCGAACATCTAAATTATATGATGTTTTCACCAGAACAGAAAGAATTACTTTGAGCAAACATGCACACAGCGTTCCCTGAACTCTGAATTTGGCCTTCAATTTTAAAAAACAAAGCCACTGAGAATTTTTTCGAGTCTGCTACTGCAAACAGGAACTTTTCTCCAACATCCAAAATATTTACCTTTCAGGCACTTATCTTCTGCTTAAAGTAAACTATTCTTGGAGAACAGACTATTTTTAGGTACCTCTAGAAGACATTACCTCGACCTCTAGGTTATTTACACATACGATTGTATTTCTATGTGATGAAATGGTCTCGCACTTTTTCTTCTGTATTAAGAGCCATTTCATGTGTTATTTTCGCAAAATCATTCGTGCTGATATAAAAAGTGCATCCTCTTTGAATGATTACACTGCTTGAATGCATACAGTAACTATATTCATATTTTTCATGTGTTACGCTAATCCAATTAATGCAAATTAATGTATTTTTGGGCGGTTTAAATTCACATTCATTATTAGTTATGTTTACTATGCTTAGGTTAGTAAATTTGGACATAGATTCCGTGGAGTGGGTGTGATGTATTTCCTATGGGAACTGTATCAATATTCCTGCTTCTGACCCTTGTCCGGGTAATAAATCAATAGTGGCCATGCAACGGCACAGAAACCCGCTTTCTGATTAGGTCATAGCGCATGCTACCACATTAAGGAAGCACTATTCTTCCAGCCCCCATAGAAAGCATACCGAGTTCTCAAAACAAATCAAACCTCCAGCAACCTGGGAAATCCCCCGCAGCTATTGTTTTGATTTAGCCAAGAACTCCAGTAAAGAATGTAAGAACGACCAGTTCTTATGACATCCTTATTGACGTATTTATGTCCATCCTTACGTCAATCTCTGCACCTTTCAGGTATAAATATTACCGACATTGCCCTAAGCAACACACGGTGGTGGTGACGAGATTGGAGCAGCGCGACTTGCGGAGGAGCCCAGCAGATAGAGAAAGCCCACGGACGCTGCCCCTCCCTTTTGACGCGCTGAGAGAGACGCTGCCTTTTCTCCTGCTGAGAAGTCCAGCTCCGGCGTTTCCAGCCGCCCTCGCAGGCAGCTGGGATATCAAGTCCTGAGATAGAGATACCAGCCCTCCAGCCTTCTAAATCCCAGGTACAGAACTGAATAACCCCTTACAGAGAATTCTTGAGTCAGACCCTTGGCAAAGCAAACTTAACTTAAACTGCTACTTATCTACTCCCGCCCACGTATTAGGCTTAGGTCAGGTACACCGGGGTAGGCGTAGTTAGAAGCACCAGTTGAGTACGATTAGTCAATGTATATATGTATGTATCTATTTTATCCATTTTAAAGTATCATATGGCTAAGAAACCATATCAATGCTTTTACAGTATTATTTTATAATTCTGCTTTTACTGTATGCACTGTACTTAACTATAAGTATTGCAATAATAGCTATTCATTTCTCTTGTACGAGAAAAGAGACTGATCAATAAATAACACCTTTTTATTGAACACGCCCGTCTCTTCCTTTTCTCTACAATCTGGTGAAACTAAGAATGCACGTACTGACTGAGTAAAATAAGTTGTCTTTTGATTTCACACGACTCTAGAGATATACTCTTGATTAGGGGATAGCAAAGTTGTCATGTTCTATGGTTGTCAGAAACTAAACCCCTTCTTGTCTATCCAGGGAGGTTAAACTCCTCCTTGCCTATTCAAGAAAGTTCCTAGTGAACTCTGAGCTAGCTGGCACACATAAACTTTAAGTCTAATATCGTCAGTAGAAGACCTAGTTAACCCCAGTCCTACGTCTATACTATTGAAGATATTATTCCAATGCGCAGAGCCTATTGGGATAATAGGAACTACACTACAAGGGGAGCCACACCGAGGAGTCCTCAGCACCATCCAACTCAACTGAGGACCACAGCAGCTCGGAGGATGACTCCCTTGTGGAGGCAGGTGTCAGCAGCCACCAAACCCCAGCTAGTAAGGCTGTTCCCACCACCACCATCCCCACCCTACCATCAGCTTCCATCCCAGAGTTCCGTGGAGGCTCCCATGTTCGGGAGCATGTCTCCTTCATGCCAGGCACTGCTCCCCCAAATTAGTCTCTCCTGCTGCCCTGAGTGTGGAGTCTGTAGATTTGCTTCGACAAATCCATGTAGGGCAGACATCAATGCTGAGTGTCCTCCATGCACATGCCAGTCTGTTGATACAACTGGTGTCATTCATGGAGGGCATGTCATCGGGCATGTCTACCCTACAGAGGACTAATCAGTCCATGGCCTCCTCCCTGACGGCAGCAGTGCCCCTCCTCCAACAGTCCCTCACCCCTCCTACCTCTGCCCCATCCACAATTCTTAGCACCCTACCTATCCCAAGCACACCCACACCAGCACAGTCACCCAAACCCACAAACATGAACAGCACACAAACACCCAAACCAATGTCTAAACATGCACGCAAGCAACATCAGGGGACTGATACCACACTCACAGGGGATGGTTTGCAAACACACACACAGGAATACACAACCACTTCGCAGTCCTCTGATACTTCTCTCTCTAAGAGCCCTTCCCTTGCCTCACATGCAACCCCATCTCCCAAGAAGCTCTTCCTCTGTGACCTTGGCCTCTTCCTCACCGATTCAGCAGATCCAGCGTACAAGGGGAAGAAGAAGTCCCCACACACAGAAGAGAGTGCCCCTCACACCCAGACACCCTCCCCCAGGCACAGGCTCACTGAGACCCCAATCCACAAGTCCCCCCGACCCGGAAGAGCAAGACCCTACCACAGCCCGTAGCTCCACAACACAGTCTCCATCATCCATCCCCCAGGCCACCACTCCACAGGTTCCCCCGCCACACCCTGCCCCAGGATACCCCATCCACAGATACACCGTCCCCTAAATGCTCATGTGCCCTCCCCCCTACCACTTGCTCTTCCACCACCACCCCCCGGTCAGCCTGTTTGTGCCGCTAGTGTGGGGACTGTGACCCCCCTCTGTCCTGCCGACCATACCTGAACCCCATTCCGCTCCCATGGAGTTAGGCACTGCAGTGGAGTCCACGACCAACCAGTATGACTTGAGCACTGCAGTGAGGACCCATGAAATTCCATCTGACCTGCCCACTGCAATTGTGCCGGCACCCACCCCATCAGACTTGTGCCCCATAGTTGTGATGGCTCCCACTATGTCAGACACATCTACCGAAGTTGCCAGTGACTATCCTGCACCCACCACCCCTTCACTGCCTCCTTCTGCTGAGCCCTGATCCTGTCCCTGCGATGCCTGGCCTGCCCCTATGTATACCCCTCCGATTGGATGTCCCCTGTCCATAGCAGTGCAGGCAAGTAACGGGTGACAGGTGTCACTCACACCCTATTTGGACTTTAGCTATGGACTGGACATTGGCCTTTGTTTTTTACTGGACTTTACATTTGACTTTCCAATTTTCTGAATAAAGCATTTGTTGTTATCCTTCTGAATTTGATTTAGCTATATATTATGTTGATAATGTTTACCATGACCTTGCTGTTATGATGCTGGATTTTCAATGTTGAATACTGAGGTTTTGATGTGATGTACTCCATGGGATCCATGAGATATGTATCCTATTCTGGTCGGTATCCATGTAATTCTTTGCAGCAAACTGGGTGTCATGATTAATCAATTTTGCACAGGGATGTTAACATTTCATTTGCATGGTCACATCTGTGGCTTGCTCCCATGCACACATGATGTGCTTCCCATTGTCCAATTTGTCAATTTCCCTGACTGTGGGCCCATCTCCACTGGACATTCAGATGTGAGCATCATTGGTGTAGGAGACAACTGTGTCCTCTGTGCAACTTGCTAGACATATGTATTGAGTATTTGCAGATGACTTTAGGGACACTCCCATACCCAGGATGATGTGACCAGTGCCTTCATTTGGTGGTAACTGAGAGCTGACTGAATATGTGTTCTGCTGACATGACTGAGACCTGCTGGAACTATGTTTTGCACAGCTGAGCTTCCACTGGAGTTGAGTCCCCTCATGTAAGTGTGTTGTTCCGTGACATTGCCTGGGCCCATGGTGTGTGTTGTATGGGCATGTCTGTGTGTGTTCCCATCCCTTTTTCTACACAGGCTGTGTTCCCTTAATATGTTTGTGTTGGTGATGCTTGCTGCGTTGTCCTGTGTTCATCCACATCTTTGTCCTGGGCTTCCAGATATGTGGGTGCATGACACACTACTGTTCATTTGTGTGTTATCATCAGTATGTTTTATTTTCACAGCACTGTTTGCCTCACCACATCTCTGTGGGTTTGTGACACAACCACTATGTTGCCACAAAAGTGTTTCATGTGTTGAGACATCACATGCTGTTTGGCATTTGATGCTTTTACCATGATGACACTTACCTTTTGGTCACTTTGATGATGGGGCTTTAGACCCCATTATCACAATGCTCAACATTTGCTGCAGTTTCGAACCCCATACTTAACTTTTGTTCTTCACAGTGATGGGGGTTTAGAGCACATTGACACAGTGCTATAGTGATGCTTGACTTTTGTAGCCCACACTCAGCTTTTGGTCACACATGTAATGGTAGTTACATTGTATGTTCAAAGTCATATTCACTGTTGTGGGCATTTGTCACAGACTACACGCTGTTGTCATGATGTTAGGGGGGATGTATTTTGCTGACATACCTGATGTTGATGTATGATGGATGTGTGGTGCATCACCCATCCTATGGGTGTGGGTGTTGATATTGATAGTCACACAGCACCCTATGAGTGGGGGTGGCAGTAGTGATAGGCAACATACCCCCTATGAGTGGGGGTGGCAGTAGTGATAGGCAACATACCCCCTATGTGTGGGGGTGGCATTTGTGATAGGCAACATACCCCCTATGAGCGGGGGTGTATTAAGTGATAGGCAACATACCACATATGGTAGGGGGTATTTGTAGTGATAGGCAACATACCACATATGGGTGGGGGTGGTTGTAGTGATAGGCAATATACCCTCTATGAGTGGGGGTGGCAGTAGTGATAGGCATCATACACCATATCAGTGGGGGTGGCAGTAGTGATAGCCATGCAACCCCTATAGTGGCCTGTTGCTAGTGGAGAGGGTATGGACCCCCTGGGTGTGTGTGACATTTGGTGGGTACGTGTTGTTTGTTTGTGTGGTGGGTGTCTGACTTACCATCTGCGACGTACGTGTCTGTTCCTGATCGGGTCATAGTTGTACAGTACTGGTAAGACCTGCACGATGGGATTCATGCTGTGTTCTTCTCGTATATGCTGCTTGTTGCTCCGTCTTGTACCCGTTGCTAGCTGGTCCGTCTCGTAGCCATGGATTGTGTTCTGTCGCGAATCGTACCTGATATGCAGCTTTCCCAGATGCTGTGACGTGCTGTACATGGGGACCCGTTCGGTATGTAGGAAGTGCGCATCGTACTTGACTGCCCGGTAAATGCAGTGTAAATGGTCCTGTGTGACTCGATTTGGCGTTTATGGATCGGGCTCGTACGGAAATTGTGGATGGAGTCGGAGCTTAGTAAGTGAATGTGTCGGTCGGGAATTTGGAAGTTTTCCGTATCGTACTTCTTTGCCCGGACGGTCCAACTCCTGGAATGATTCGGTCGTAAGGTAAGGCTACGGACAGCTCTCAGTAGCTGTCCGACCAAGATCAGAATCGACCCCTCTGTGTTTAAAAAAAAATCTGGTTGAGCTGGCCAAAGAAGTTAGAAAAAGTAAGCCATGAATTAGTATTGTTTTGCATAGTATATTGGCAGTCTAGTAGGTTAGTTCTTATAATGTGGCTATGTTTATAAATGTGGATTTTTCATGAATATGTTTTTTTGAAACTTTAATAACAATGTATGTAGCATTGGAAACTGTTTATAACTATGTGTTTAAATATCTTGAGTAATCTTGATGAAACTTTACTAAGAATTATTAATTGTGTGATTCTCTTAAGGTAATTAATAATTATTTAATGATATATTATGAATAATTTATATTTAAAACATTAATATGAATTATGCATTTTTCATAATATGAAGAGAAGGGATGAGAAGCACACTTGGTGAAGTATGAGTGTGAGGAGAAGGGATAAAACGCATACCTGGTAAAGTCTGAGGCGAAGGGATTAGAAACACATGTAGTGAATTATGAGTATGAGGAAAAGTCGAGAAACATATCTGGTGAAGTATGAGTCTGAGGAGAAGGGATTAGAAGATAATCTGGTGTTTTATGAGGAGAATGAATAAGAAGCACATTGGGTGAAGTATGAGGAGAATGAATGAGAAGCACATCTGGTGAAATCTGATGAGAATAGATGATAAGCACATCTGGTTAAATATGAGTAGGTAAAGAAGGGATGCGAGGTGCATCTGGTGAAGTAGTGAAGTATGAGTATGAAGAGAAGGGATGAGAACCATATCTGGTGAAGAATGAGTATGAGGAGAAGGAATGGGATGGGAAGCACATCTGTTGAAGTATGAGTATGAGGAGGGGGTTGAGAAGTATTTCTAGTTAATGATGTGTATAAGGACCAGGGATGAGAAGAATATCTGGGGTAGTGTTAGACCTGTCTGCCCTTTTGGTAGTCCCTCCTATTTACTTATTTATTTTTGTCCTCTTTTTGCCCCTCAAACCCCTTAATTTTTATGTCCACTGACTTTTTGCGGTGTTGTCCTACGGGGTTAGGTGTTCTTTGCCCTCATAGTTTTTTTCCTTGAGGCCTTGGTGTCTTTCTTTACTGAAAACTAGGGGTATCTAAAATGGTGGCCATTAACTGCCACAACTGCTCCTTAGAGACTGGACCCATAGGTTAGCATAGGAATGTTCCAGAACCCTCTGGACCCTTCAAGGCCTTACTGGGTCAGCCTATATAAGGCGGAATGTTGGGCAGCCATTTTAGATTGAAAATGGCGACTGACCTGACTGGAGTGAAGGCTGTGGGACGAGGAGATTTGGACACTGAGAGGGGAGCTGATTGCCTCAAAGGTTGCTGACCCCCACTCCGGATGTTGTCCCTCCCTCACTGACCTAGCCCAGCAGGGACATTGTGGATTAGCTCCTTTAAATCCAGAATCGTGAGTGGAGCAGACCCGATAACGTGGGGGTTAAAAAACCGAGGTGAGGGTGTCTGAGACTGTTGCTGGTTAATGCCGGGCGCTAATTGAACAAGGCTCTGGCCTAGCTGTCCTGCCATCCCCCTTAAAAAGAGTAAGACCCCTGATATTCCGCCTGGATTAGCCTTGGTAGAATCACTTACCGGCTATCTGAACTGGGAATTTTCCCCCCTGAGCGTCCTGCGCTGTTGGTGTGCACTGCCCCTGGGCTGTGGAGCTCGTGAGTCAAGGCCGGGTACTGCCGCCTGACGGACCCCTCATTGCGGTGTGGTAGCGTGGCCGCTCGTCAGCTGAATCTGTGGGGAGTGACAGGAGCGGACGGCGGGGACGCCTGTTGTGTGCGAATTGCCTTGCAGTGTCGTGCGCAGGGCGAAAGGGAAGCGAGGAGAGGTTCCTTTACGGCGCTGTCTGCAGGAGCGCACTGGAAGAGAGTAGGCGTGCCTGACAGAGAGAGAGGGAGGAGACCGCTCTTCCTGCGGCATGTGGGAGGTGATCGGGGACGACGACGGAGAGCTTCCGAGGAAGATCAGGTTCCGCCTCCTCAGACTAGCGCCTGACAGTCTCCAGATCCCTGAGAGACTTCCGTGTGGGCTCTCCTGGCCTGCCAGCAGCAGACGCCGGCCAGGTTAGGCATATCGGCGCTCTGAGGTAACGCGGGCAGGGTTGACATCTGTGGGGGCTGAAGGAGAATAATTTGAACCCCGGAATACTCTCTGCCGGGCCTGCTAGAACACGAGACTTCCTGGCCTTGAAGAGAGAGGGGGTGAGACCGAATGTGGAGATTTAAGGTGGCAGAACTAGCAGAGGAGACTGTCCTAATCTTGTAAAGGGATTAGCTGACATTATACTGAGATATTATAGGAAAAGATCTGATTTAAGTGTTGAAAATGCAAGTACCCGGATCACACTTGTGAACAGTGCATATGTATTAATGAAATGAAATGATTACTGTATTTGGCTACCCACAGGAGTGATATGTTTAAATGATAAAATAAATCTTATTGTCAACCTGAACCATAACAAATAGATTAGTGTCAAGAAGATTTGGGTGCAAATAGTTATAAGTACCCTTTTACAAACTGAGATTCCATGTAGCCAGTAGTCTTGTTAAGATGTTGTCCTGCATCTAGATAATTGATCAATGACAGGATTAGATAATAACTCCTAGTATGGCAGAATTGTTATGGAAATTTATATCTGGAATATTACATGAGGTATCATAAATTGTAATGACAGACATTATTGAGAGTAACCCATAAGAGGAAAAGATAAGCTTTTCTGCATTTATAAAAAAAGAGAAGGTGTGGTGTCTTTATTTTGATGGATGGGCACTGAGTTACTGAAGGGTGTGACGCAAACTTAACACATGTTCCTTTGAGATAGGCCTTCCCACTTAGTGCCAAGCTACCCTATGTGACTTGGAAACCCCCAGGTCCAACAGGTAGTATGAGGAGAAAGGATGAGAAGCATATCTGGTAAAATATGAGTATGAGGAGAAGGGATGAGAAGCACATTTGGTGAAGTATGAGTAGGAGCAGAAGGGATGAGAAGCACATATGCTGAATTATGAGTATGAGGAGAATAGATAAGAAGTACATCTTGTAAAATATGAGGAGAAGGAATGAGAAAATCATCTAGTGAAGTATGAGTATGAGGAGAAGGGATGATTATCACATCTGGTGAAGTATGAGGAGAAGGGATGAGAAGCACATCAGGTGAATTATGAGTAGGGGTAAAGGGTGCACAGTCAAAATATCAAATTGTAAATATCGACTTACCAAAATATCGTGTTTGAAATTTCGATGGTACAGAATATCAATGTCAAGAATATCGTTAGACAGAATATCGTCTCTAAGGTAAGTAATATCGAATTTATTTATATCGATGTAAGTAATATCGAAGTTAGTAATATCGATAGCATATATATCGATGTAACTAATATCGATAGCATATATATCGATGTAAATAATTTCGATGTCATTAATATCGATATTTGTATTATTTTTATGTTTTTTATTATGTATGTGTTATATGTTTTTGTTAAGTATTTAAATTAATTTATATTATATGTGTATTATTTTTAGATATTAATACATTTATTTTTAAGTAAATTATATGTTTTAGTACCAGAGCGGGTTGTGGGTTTATAGGGGAATAGGGTGGGAAGTAATTTAATTGTAAATAATTAATGATTATTTATGCATAAATAATTTTTTATTTAATTATTAATTGGCAAATAATTATGTTAATTGTTTAATTAATTATTTAATTGGTAATTAATTGTTAATTTATATTAAATGTTATGTTTTAGTACCGGGCAGGTTGTGGGTTTATAGGAGAATTGGGTGGGAAGTAATTTAATTGTAATTAGTTAATGATGTTTTATGTATAATTATTTTTTATTTAATTATTAATTGGCTATTAATTATTTTAATTGATAAATTAATTATTTAATTGGTAATTAATGTTAATTTGTATTAAATGTTATGTTTTAGTACCGGAGCGGGTTGTGGGTTTATAGGGGAATAGGGTGGGAAGTAATTTAATTGTAATAAAAAAAAATGTATGTATAAATATTTTTTTATTTAATTATTAATTGGCAATTAATTATTTTATTTGATAAATTAATTATTTATTTGGTAATTAATGTCAATTTTAATTAAATGTTATGTTTTAGTACCGGAGCGTGTTGTGGGTTTATAGGGGTATTGGGTGGGAAGTAATTTAATTGTAAATATTTAATTATTTATACATTTTTTGTTATGGATAATTAATGTATTAATTAATTATTAATTGGGAATTAATTATTGTAATCCATATTTCATTTATTTAATTGGCAATTAATATTAGTAATTTGTAATTATTTTTCATTAACTAGAAAAATCCATTAATTAATTGGTAAACTTTTTTTTTTTTTTTTTTATATTTTGTGTATTGTTTGTTAATTTGTAATTGTGAATTAAATGTATAAAAAATTTTTTTTTATGATAAATAGTTTACTTTTTTATATTTATTATTTGGTGAGTAATATTTAATAAGTATTACTTATTGGTGTTTGTTGTTAATTAATTGACAATAAATTAACCCACCCGCTATCCAACGCTTTCCCTACTGTTGCACTCTCTGGAGTGGGAATAGTAATTTTACCCCTACGCTATCCAACGATTTCCCTACTGTTGCACCCTCTGGAGTTGGAATAGTAATTTTTACCCGTACGCTATCCAACGCTTTCCCTACTGTTACACTCACTAGAGTGTGAATAGTAATTTTTCCCCCTACGGTATCCAACGTTTTCCCTACTGTTGCACCCTCTGGAGTTGAAATAGTAATTTTTCTACCTACGCTATCCAACGCTTTCCCTACTGTTGCACACTTTTGAGTTTGAATAGTAATTATTCCCCCTATGCTATCCAACACTTTCCGTACTGTTGCACCCTCTGGAGTTGGAATAGTATTTTTTACCCGTACGCTATCCAATGCTTTACCTACTGTTGCACTCACTGGAGTTGGAATAGTAATTTTTACCCACCCGCTATCCAACGCTTTCCCTACTGTTGCACTCTCTGGAGTGGGAATAGTAATTTTTACCCTACGCTATCCAACTCTTTCCCTACTGTTCCACTCTTCGGAGTTGGAATAGTTATTTTACCCCTACGCTATCCAACGATTTCCCTACTGTTGCACCCTCTGGAGTTGGAATAGTAATTTTTACCTGTACGCTATCCAACGCTTTCCCTACTGTTGCACTCACTGGAGTTGGAATAGTAATTTTTACCCACCCGCTATCCAATGCTTTCCCTACTGTTGCACTCTCTGGAGTGGGAATAGTAATTTACCCCCCTATGCTAGCCAACTCTTTCCCTACTGGTGCACTCTTTGGAGTTGGAATAGTAATTTTTACCCTTACGCTATCCAACGCTTTCCCTAATGTTGCACCCATTGGAGTGGGAATAGTAATTTTTCCCCCTACGCTATCCAACGTTTTCCCTTCTGTTGCACCCTCTGGAGTTGGAATAGTAATTTTTCCACCTACTCTATCCAACGCTTTCCCTACTGTTTCAACCTTTGGAGTTGGAATATTAATTTTTCTTTTTATGCTATCCAACGCTTTTCTTACTGTTGCACCCTCTGGATTTGGAATAGTAATTTTCACCCATACGCTATCCAACGCTTTCCCTACTGTTGCACTCACTGGAGTGGGAATAGTAATTTTTACCCACCCGCTATCCAACGCTTTCCCTACTGTTGCACTCTCTGGAGTGGGAATAGTAATTTTTCCCCCTACACTATCCAACTCTTTCCCTACTGTTGCACCCTTTGGAGTTGGAATAGTAATTTTTACTCTTACGCTATCCAACACTTTCCCTAATGTTGCACTCATTGGAGTATGAATAGTCATTTTTACATACCTGCAATCCAACGCTTTCCCTACTGTTGCAGTCACTGGAGTGGGAATAGTAAATTTTTTACTCTACGCTGTCCAACGCTTTCCCTACTGTTGCACTCTCTGGAGTGGGAATAGTAATTTTTCCCTCTACGCTATCCAACGCTTTCCCTACTGTTGCATCCTTTGGAGTTGGAATTGTAAGTTTTTACCCATACGCTATCCAACGCTTTCCCTACTATTGCACCCTCTGGAGTTTGAATAGTAATTTTTACCCTTACGCTATCCAATATTATTTATATTTATTTATGTATTTAATATGTTACATAATGTTGTATTTAACTAATTTTTTAAATATTGAAAGTATATTTAATTGTTTTTATTTATTAAACATAATTTTTTATTAGTATTTATGTTATTATTTTATGAGTGTTGATGTATTTGTAATTTATAGTATTTGTTAATATTTTTAATTAATTAAAAAAATATATATATTATTATTAAGTATATCTTATTTATTGCATGTTTAATTTTAATTAAATGTTTAATATTAAATATGTATTATTTATTCATTTTAAAAATTATAACATATTTTTAAATAAGTTTAAATTATATATAAGTATTATTTACTTAATGTAACTTTTTTTTACAGAAAAAAACGATATTTTTAATTACAATATTTTTAACATCGATATTTTAGTTTCGATATTTTTGTACTTACCATGTTGTAGATATGGTGTCGATATACTTGCCTCCGATATTCCAGCGCCGATATTCTGTCTGTCGATATTCTGACCCTCGATATTCTGTCATAGATTCGGGGTAAAGGGATGAGAAGCATGCCTAGAAATGTATGAGTATGAGAAGAAGGGATGAGGGGTACATCTGGTAAAGTATGAGGAAAAGAGAAGAGAAAAACATCTGGTGAAGTATGAGTATGAGGAGAATGGATGAGAAGCACTTTTGGTGAAGTATGATAAGAAGGGATGGGGTGGGATGGGAAACACTTCTGGTGAAGTATGAGAATAAGGGATGGGAAGCACATCTGGTAGAGTATGACTATGAGTAAGAGGAGGGATGCAAAGTACATCTGGTAAAATGTGAGCATGAGGACAAGTGATGGGAACCACATATGGTGAAGTCTGAGTATGAGGAGAAGCTAGTAAAATATTAGTATGAGGGGAAGGGATGACAGGCACATCTGGCGAAGTACAAGTATGAGGAGGAGTGTTGAGAAGCACATCTGAGGAAGTATGAGAAGCATGGATTAGAAGCACATCTGCTGAAGATTGGGTATAAGGAGAAGGCATAAGAAGTACATCTGGTGAAGTATGAAGAAAATGGAAGAAAATAGAAAACAAATCTGGTGAAGTATGAGTATGAGGGGAAGGAATGAGATGCATATCAGGTGAAGTATGAGGAGAAGGGATGAGGAGCACATAAGGTGAAGTTTGAGTAGAAAGAGAAGGAATGAGAAGCACCTCCGGTGAAGTATGAGTATGGAAAGCAGAAGAAACGTACATCTGGTAAAGCAGGAGTATAAGAAGAAGGGATGTGATGGGAAACACAGCTGGTGAAGTATGAGTGTGAGAAAAAAGGATAGGATGGGAAGCACATCTGGTTAAGTATGACTAAGTGTATGAGGAGGATTGAGAAGTACATCTGGTAAAGTTTAAGCATGAGGGAAAAGGGATGGGAACCGTATCTGGTAAAAAGTAAGTGTGAGGTGAAGTAATAGGAAACACATCTGCTAAAATATTAATATGAGGAGAAGGGATGAGGAGCACATCTGGTGAAGTGTGAGTAGGGGTTAAAGAGATGAGAAGCATACCTAGCAAATAATGAGTATGAGGAGAAGGGATGAGGGGTATATTGAGGAAAGTATCAGGAAAGGGAAGAGAAAAACATCTGGTGAAGTCTGTGTATGAGGAGAAGGAATGAGAAGCACATTTGGTGAAGTGTATGGAAAAGGGAAGAGGAGCACATCAGGTTAAGTGTGAGTATGAGGAGAATGGATCAGAAGCACTTTTGGTAAATTATGAGTATGAGGAGAAGGGATGGGATGAGAAACACATCTGGTGAAGTATGAGAATAATGGTTGGGATGGGAAGCAAATCTGGTGAAGTATAATTATGAGAAAGATGAGGGATGCAAAGTACATCTGGTAAAATTTGAGCATGAGGACATGTGATGGGAACCACATCTGTTGAAGTCTGAGTATGAGGAGAAGGGATGAGAAACACAGCTGTTAAAATATTAGTATAAGAAGAAGGTATGTCAAGCAAATCTGGGGAAGTACAAGTATGAGGAGGAGGGTTGAGAAACACATCTGATTAAGTATGAGGAGCAGGGATTAGAAGCACGTCTGCTGAAGATTGGGCATAAGGAGAAGGCATGAGAATTACATCTGGTGAAGTATGAAGTGAAGGGAAGAGAAAAAAATCTGGTGAAGTATGAGTATGAGGGGAAGGAATGAGAAGCATATCAGGTGAAGTATGAGGAGAAGGGATGAGGAGCACATAAGACGAGGTGTGAGTAGGAGGAGAAGGGATGAGAAGCACCTCTGATGAAGTATGAGTATGGAAAGCAGAAGAAAAGTACATCTGGTAAAGTAGGAGTATGAGAAGAAGGGATGAGATGGGAAACAAAGCTGGTGAACTATGAGTATGAGAAAAAGGGATGGGATGGGAAGCACATCTGGTAAAGAGTAACTGTGAGGGGAAGTAATAAGAAACACATCTGATATAATAATAATATCAGGAGAAGGGATGAAAAGCATATCTGGTGAAGACTGAGTATGAGGAGAAGGGATGAGAAGTACACGTGGTGATGAAAGAGAAGAATGGAAGAGAAAAACATCTGATGAAGTGTGTGTATGAGGGGAAGTAATTATAAGCACATCAGGCATAGTGTGAGTAGGAAAAGACGGGATGAGAAGCACCTCTGATGAAGTATGAGTATAAGGAAGTGGAAGAGAAGAGAAACACATCTAGTAGCTGCCCCTGTATTTCTGTATCCTGTTTTTCCAGTATTTCTGTGCTCTTTTTTTGACTTCTGTGCCATTTGTTTTCTCCTCATTTTTGTGTCCCTTTTGCCTTCTGTTCCACTCGTGTTGTGGGCCCATCTACCTTCTGTACCACTCATTTTTCCCTCATTTTTGCCTTCTGTTCCACTTGTTTCTTCTGTCCTTCTGCCCTTTGTTCCACTCGTTTTTTGTGCCCTTCTGATATCTGTGCCACTTGTTTTCCCTCATTTTTGTGCCCCTTTTGCCTACTGTTCCACTTGTTTTTGTGCTCTTGTGCCTTCTGTGCCACTCGTTTTTCCCTTGTTTTTGTGCCCCTTTTGCCTTCTGTTCCACTCATTTTTTGTGCCCTCCTGCCCTCTGTTCCACTTGGTTTTTGTGCCCTTCTGCCCTCTGTGCCACTCGTTATTCCCACATTTTTGTGCCCATGTTGCCTTCTGTTCCACTACTTTTTGTGCCCTTCTGCCCTCTGTTCCACTCGTTTTTTTGTGCCCTTTTGCCTTCTGTGCCACTCCTTTTTCTCTCAATTTTGTGCCCCTTTTTCCTTCTGTTACCTTCATTGTCCCTCACCGCTGTCGCCGCTGCGTCCCCTATGGCCCCCTGACTGCCCACTGCCCATTCGCTGCCCCTGCCTCCTGCCTCCCGCCTCCAAGCACTCCTCCTTCCCACCTCCTCATATATGCCGGCTGCTGTCCGGCCGCGCCGCTGGTGCGCCAAAGGCGCACCTATGCCAATCCCATCTGTGCCCGTCCGCGCCTGGACCGCGCCCAGCACCATAAACCCTGGCCCCCGCACCTGCCACGATAACTGCCGCCACTATGACGCCATCACTCTGCACGCTCTCAACTCCGGATGGAGCCACACCTGCTTTAAGGCCGCCCGAAACGCACACACGGCCCCTTCACCTGCCAGAGCCTCAGAGCAGATGAACCACCCACCAAGAAAGACCCCAACCACCTCCGATGCATACTATTGAACACCCGCTCCGCGCGCAAGCATGCTGCTGAGATCTGGAACCTGCTCGACACAACATCCCCGAACGTCGCCTTCAAGACAGAGACCTGTTTTAACGACTCCTCCGCACCCGACATTGCCACAGCCATCCCAGACGGCTACAAGATCACCCGCAGAGACCGTACCAACTGAGTCAGAGGAGGAATCACCATCGTCCTCAAGCACAGCAACATGGTGTCGAATAGCAATGACGACGTGCTCCGAACCGCCGTACACATGCATTTCCATATCCACACAGACCCTAACTCCACCCTCAGAGGCTCCCTTGTCTACTGACACCCCAGACCCCACTGCCAGTTCAGCCACTCCATCACCAACTTGATCAGCATGCATGCACTGACCTCCACCGATCACATCCTCCTCGGAGACCTGAACTTTCACCTTGAGAGCAACAACGACAACTCCACAACCCTGATCGAAATCCTCGTTAACCTCAGACTGAAGCAACTCGTCACAACGTCCACACAATCCGCCGGCCACACGCTCAACCCCGTCTTCTCCTGAAGCCAGCACGTCTCTGTGAGCCACACCACCGAACTCCTCTGGACCGACCACCGCTGCATCCACTTCGCCTTCCAGAAACCCACCATACACCACCGCACCCAACAGATCCCCCGCCGCTGCTGGAGCAAAATCACCGAAGACCAACTACACGCAAACCTCGCTCTCAGCCCATTCACCAAACCCTCCAACACCAACGACACTGCCCACAGCCTCAGGCGCTGGATCGAGAACCACACCAACACCCTCGCCCTGCTGAATAAACGCCCTCTCAGAGACACCAGCAAGAGGGTCAACTGGTTCACCCCAGACCTCCTAGCCTCCAAACAAGCCTGCTGGAAACTAGAAAAGAAATGGAACAGTAAACAAACTCCGGACAGCCACGCAGCACACAAGGACGCCATCTGCAATCACCACCACCTCATCAGGGCAGCCAAGAGGACCTCCTTCAAAGACCGCCTCGACAACAACGCACACAATATCAAGGAGCTCTTCAACATCATGAAGGAACTATCCAACCCCAGCTCCAACACCAACAACATCCCACCATCGCAAACCCTTTGCGACTCCCTAGCCACCTTCTTCCACCTCAAGATAGCAGATATCCACGACAGCCCCAACAGATAGCCACACAACAGACTCTCTGCACACTATCGACCATGACCCCCTGCTAGCCTGGGCCAGCGTGAGCATCGATGACAACATCAAGACCATGCGCACAATCCACTCCGGCTCTCCGTCAGACCCATTCCCGCACCACGTCTTCTACAGAGCATGCAGCTCCACCACACCCCACCTGTGCAACATCATCAGTCTCTCCCTCGAGACCGCGACCTTCACAGAGATCCTGAAACATGCCAAGATCAACGCCCTACTCAAAAAACCTAAGGCAGACCCAAGAGACCTCAAGAACCTCCGGCCCATCTCTCTGCTCCCCTTCCTGGCCAAGGTCATCGAGAAAACTGTCAACAGACAGCTAACCCGATACCTTGAAGAAAACAGAATCCTGGACCCTTCCCAGTCAGGGTTCCGCAGCAACCACAGCACTGAGACTGCCCTCATTGCCACCACCAATGACATCAGGACCTGCTGGACAAAGGCGAGACCGCAGCACTCATCCTCCTAGACCTCTCAGCTGCCTTCGACACTGTCTGCCACTGCACACTACCCGCACGCCTCCAGGCCGCAGGGATCCGAGACACGGCTCTGGATTGGACCACCTCCTTCCTCTCCGGCGGAACCCAGAGTGTGAGTCTCCCCACATTCCATTCCAAAGCCTCCGAGAACATCTGCAGCGTACCCCAGGGATCCTCCCTCAGCCCAACGCTGTTCAACATTTACATTGCCCTCTTCGCACACGTAGCCCAACAGCACGACCTCAACATAATCTCCTACTCTGACGACACTCAGCTGATCCTCTCCCTCACCAAGGACCACTTCACCGCCAAAGCCAACCTCCATGAAGGAATGAAGGCCGTCACCGACTGTATGAAGACCAGCCATTTAAAGCTGAACTCGGACACAATGGAGGTTCTCATCCTTGGCTCCAACCCTTCAGCCTGGGACGACTCATGGTGGCTGATGGCACTGGGGGAAGCCCCAACACCCTCTGACCATGCACGCGACCTGGGAATCATCTTTGACTCAATGCTCTCAATGACCAAGCAAGTCAACACCGTCTCCTCCTCCTGCTTCAACACCCTCCACATGCTCCGCAAGATCTACAGATGGATCCCGACAGATACAAGAAAGACAGTCTCCCAGGCCCTTGTCAGCAGCAGACTCGACTACGGAAACACCCTCTACGTGGGAGCCCTGATCAAGCTCATCAAACGACTACAACGCTTTCAAAATGCCTCGGCATGACTGATCTTCGACGTACCATGCCACGGCCACATCACCCCACCTGAGAAACCTGCACTGGCTCCCCGTCAACAAGAGGATATCCTTCAAGCTACTCACCCATGCACACAAGGTGCTCTACAAGACCAGCCCAGCCTACCTCAACAGACTAAACCTGTTAAACCAGCCCTATTGGTCTATAAAGCAAAGGCTATTGGTTCTCCGTAGACTCTGGACTACTCCCGAGCTCTCACATTATGCAGCGGGTTTTGTGGATGTCATTAGTCAGTAGTCCAGAGTCTACGCCAATACAAAATTGGGCGTAATCTGGCCAGATCCTTGATTTGTTTCCTTCCGAGATCATATCGGAGAGGTAACAACGGAGTGCTTTTAGGTGTACCAGTAAGAGTCCGTAGGAATTTGTTTTCTGAGGCTTGCAAAGACGTAAGATTTTCAAAGCCCCACATTTCTGCGCCATAGAGTGCAGACCCAATAGCCTTTGCTTTATAGACCAATAGGGCTGGTTTAACAGGTTTAGTTAAGGACTTCCTGTGTTCAGAGTTAATAGCGCCCGCTAATTGTTTATGCCGCAATATAGCAATATTTAAGTGCTGACTCCACCTGTTGTTATCAGCAATTTGGATACCCAGATATGTAAATGAGTTGACTAACTCTAAAGGCCGGCCGCTCATCATAATTTTGGACTTGAAGCTGTGATGCGGCTTGAAAATCATAAGTTTAGTTTTAGTGGTATTCACCTCAAGTCCGTGTTCCCCACAAAAATTCTCAAAAATCAACAGAGCACGCTGTAGGCCACTAGGGGTTTTTGATAAAATTAGCGCGTCATCCGCAAACATTAGTATGGGGATTTTTAGGCCTGAAAGGGAAGGAGCATCAACTGTCGCAGGTACCAATCGAGAAACGACACCATTTATAAACAATGTAAACAAGGTAGGAGCCATTGAGCACCCTTGTCTGACTCCTCGTTCAAAACGGAAATCAGCTGTGACCATCCCGTGGCCGCCCCACTGGATTTTTGCAAAGTTAGACTCATGGAGGCGCAATATCATAGTTAGTAATTCATCTGGGACCCCCAGACTATGCAAGACTTGCCACAGTTTGGCCCGCGGGACCAGGTCGAATGCAGCCCGCAGATCGACAAATGCCGCATACAGGTTGAACCCCCCCAGAACCACGGTCTTCCACTGTAGCAATTGGAAGCGAAACACTTGGTCAATCGTGCTAGTTGCCCTTCTAAAACCTGCTTGGAACGGAGATAGGATGTTAAAATCCTCAGCCCAATCCAGGAGCCTATTGACCACCACACGACCCACGATTTTTTGCACAGTGTCAATAAGGCTGATAGGCCTATAGTTACAGGGCTGAGCACGGTCCCCCTTTTCATACACAGGGATAATCACTGCACCCCTCTATGAATCAGGGACATCAGCTCCCTGAGCGATAGAATTGATAAGCAAATAAATATATTTGCACCAGCGTTCCTTATCATTTAGAAAAATGTCAGCGGGCACTCCATCTAATCCAGGAGCTCGCCCACATTTGACTGCGCTAATAGCAGGCATAATCTCTTTATGAGTAAAAAGGCAGTCTTCAGTAAACTTCATGGTGAGACTGTCATCGTCTGTGACCAGGGTGTTGAGAGTATATTGCGAGCTAAAGAATTTTACCCATGCCTCCTGTGAGACATTGTTGCTTGGAGACTCTTCAGCTCTCTCAGAACCCCATTTTACAATGTTCCAGAATACTCTGGAATCCTTCCTGTCGCTGGCCTTTTTCTATTTGCACCAGTGTTGCTCGTCCCACTCCCTCTTGGCTTTTGCAATACATACTTTGTATTCTTTTCTGGCGAGACAAACAGATACACAGTCTCTCCTCTTGATTGCATGGCCAAGGGCGAGTCTTGCCTTCCTACAATCAGAGTTATACCATCTTGCGTCTTTACATGCAGTAGCCCCCTTTCGCTTATCAGGTTTTAAAAAGTGCACCTTAATCTTGGCAAAGAGGGTATCGTGAATTTTAACCACGTCCCCCAGGCCGGAAGGAGAGGCACTAGTCAATTCCATGGCCAAAATGGCTTGGTCAGTTTCACTATTGATAGTATCTATAGCCTGCTGATTATTAACTACAGAGTCCCATCTTAGCCTGCGCATATTATTCTCAGGGATAATGAGCGGTGGAACTAGATCATTCGTACAAGTGGAGTTTGTCTCAGCAGACCACCATCTATGAGTCACACATAAGGGGTTGTGGTCACTCTCTGGTCTTACGGTGACCTCCATGTCACAGAGGGTTGGCCACAAAGGCAAACTGCAGATCACATAGTCAATTCTACTTTTATGCCTCCCGTTATCGAAAGTTACCGAGCCATTTTTATCCCTCTCTGTTCTCCCATTCATGGCTCTCAAGCCTTTTTCCAGACACATTGCATTAATGGCTATTATGTCCTCAGTCCATCGAGAAACTGGTTTCAGTTGTAACTCAGGGATACCCCAGAGAGAGTCCTCTTCAGCTCCAGTAGAAGCGTCTCCCACAACCAAAGGCTCAAACATCCTGTTAAGATCACCTGCTATAACAATGTTGTTTTCGTGGGAGTGATCATCAAGAAAATTGACAAAGGCTAGTAATGTTTCAGATCGACCACCTTTGACACTCCTAACGTATATGTTATAGATATCAAGTGACCCAAGAGTGTCAGCGGTTATCCTAATCAGCTGTATATCATTATGACTAATAGCTATGTTTTTAACTGAGAGGTTTAACGACTGTCGAATCCAGATGGTAAGCCCCCCCATAGGTCTGCCTTTCGGACCCTTTACAGCTGGCACAGAAAAATTCAAATAACCTAGTATAAAGACAGGTTCATATGCCCAGGTCTCCTGGAATATACAAATATCAAATTGAGTGACAAAACCAAGCCAGTCCCAACAATCAAGCTTGGAGGTCAATCCAGCTAAGTTCCAGGAGATTAGGTTAGCAACCCCAGACACACGTCCCTCTAATGCACCAGGTGGAAATTTCATTGCACAAGTCTCACCTTCTGCTAAGACAGCCGAGTTGTTCATCGATCCATTGTTAAGACAAATGACATTCTGGGCAGCCAAGCTAACTAGAATTTGATCCCCACTAACTAGGGGTGCTACGCTTTTCCCCTGGAGAGTCAGTCGCAGTCATTTAAGTTAGAAAAGGCTGAAAATCTATTTTCCAAATTTAAACCCCATTCTGTCGGCTTTACTTCCCTCCGCCCTTTCGTTGGAACAACATTCCACTTTGTCTTTAACATTATTTTATTAGAAACCCTCCCACTACGATGGTAAAAGAAATCTAAAGTGAGTGGAATGATTTCAGTAGATCTTCGTTGTGGGGGTAGAAGGTTGGGCAGAATATTGGCCAGAACCTCTGGATCAGAAAAATGTAAAACAACACAGTCACCCTGGAACTTCTTAACACTGTTTCCTATCCACTTCACCCTCCTGGCTTTTACTAGTTCTTCCGCCAATTGATGCTTACCCCTAGGAGTTATTATCATATTATTTGTTAACCAATATAGGGCTTTAGACAATAGGGATGAGGTAGATTCTTCCTGCCCAGGCGACAAGAGAGGAACGTTAGCTAAGACATGGAATACCCTCCCACTGAGCCTAGGAAAGACCCAAAACCTGCTGACCTTCAGGAGGTTACTCAAGACCTGGCTGTTCGATCAGTAGCGCCCCCGCGCCTTGAGACCCTCGCCGGTATGCAGTGCGCTTTACAAATGATTGATTGATTGATTGATTCAGTATGCAAAGAAGGAATGAGATGGGAAACACATCTGGTGAAGTATGAGTATGAGAAAAAGGGATGGGAAGCACATCTGTTTAAGTATGACTGTGAGTATGAGGAAGAAGAGGGATGAGAAGTAGATCTGGTAAAGTTTGGGCATGAGAAATATGGGATGGGAACCATATCTGATAAAGACAGTATGAGGAGAAGAGATGAGAAACACATCTGGTAATATTAATATGAGGAGAAAACATGAAAATTGTATCCGGTGAAATACAAGTATGAGGAGGAGGGTTGCGAAGCACAACTGATGAATTATGATGATAAGGGATTAGAAGCACATTTGCTGAAGATTGCGTATAAGGAGAAGGGATGAAAAGCTTCCCTGGTAAAGTATGAAGATGAGGTGAACAGAAGAGAAGCACATCTGGTAAAGTGGGAATATAAGGAGAAAGAATGAGAAGCACACCTGGTGAAGTTTGAAAAGGATGAGAAGAACATCTGATGAAGTATGAGTAGTAATAGAAGGCATGAGAAGCTCCACTGGTGACGTATGTGTATGAGGACAAGGGATAATATGTTTTGGGGAAATATGAGGAGAAGGGATGAGAATCACATCTGGTGAAGTATGAATATGAGGAAATGGGGAGCACATCTGGTTAAGTATGACTATGAATATGTAGAGGAGGCATTAGAAGTACATCTGGTAAAGTTTCAGCATGATGGAAAAGGATGGGATCACATCTGGTAAAGACTAAGTATGAGGGGAAGTGATGAGAAACACATCTGGTAAAATATTGGTATGAAGAAAAGGGATGAAAAGCACATCTTTGGAGTATGAGTATGAGGAGAAGGGATGCAAAGCACATTGGGTGAAGTACATGCATGAGGAGGAGGGTTGAGAAGCACATCTGATGAAGTAAGAGGAGAAGGGAATAAAAGGACATCTGCTGAAGGTTGGGTATAAGGAGAAGGGATAAAAAGCTCCTCTGGTGAATTATGAATATGAGGTGTACAGATGAGAAGCACATCTGGTGATGTACGAGTATGAGGAGAAAGAATGAGAAGCACATCTGGTGAAGTCTGAGGAGAAGGGATAAGAAGCACATCTTGTGAAGTATGGGTATGAAGAGAAGGATTAGATGCACTACTAGTAAAGTATGAATATGAGGAAAAGTGATAAGAAACACTTCTTGTTAGGTAAGATGAGAAGGGAAGAGAGGATCATCTGATGATGTATGAATAGGAAGAGAAGGCATGAGAAGCACCACCGGTGAAGTATGAGTATGAGGACAAGGGGTGAGAAGCATTTCTGGTAAAGTATGAAGAGAAGGGATGAAAATAACATCCGGTAAAGTATGGCTATGAGGAGCTGGGATGAGAAGCACAAGTAATGAAGTATGATAAGGGATAAGGGATGAAGAGCACATCGGATGTAGTATGAGTATGAGGAGAAGGGATAGTTTGGGAAGCATATCCGATGAAGTATGGGTATGAGGAAGAGGGATGAGAAGTATATCTGGTGATGTATCAGTATGAGGACAAAGGCTGAGAAGCAACTCTTGTGAAGTATGAGTATGAGGAAGAGGGCTGTGATGGGAAGCACATCTGGTAAAGTATGAATATGAGGAGAAGAGATGAGAAGCACATCTGGTAAAGAATGCTTATGTGCAGAATTAATAAACACCTCTGGTGAAGTATAAGTATGATAGAAAGGGATGAGAAGTACATCTGGTGAAGTATAAGTATAAAGAGAAGGGATGAGAAGCACATCTGGAAAAGTATGAGTCTGAGGACAAAGGATGAGAAGCATTTCTGGTGATGTAAGAAAAGGAATGAGTAGAACATCCGATGATTAATGAGTATGAGGAGAAATAATGAGAAGCACCTTTGATGAACTATGAGTAAGAGGAGAAGGGATGAGAAGCACATCTGGTAAAATATGAGTATGAAAAGAAGGGAAGAGAAGCACATCTGGTGATGTTTGAGTATGAAAAGAAAAGATAAAAAGCATATCTGGTGAAGTATCAGTATGCGGAAAAGGGATAAGTACCCCATCTTGTGAAGTATAAGTGTATTGAAAAGGGATGAGAAGCACATCTGGTGAAGTATGATTACAAAGAGAAGAAATGAGAAGCACCAATTGAGAAGTATGAGCATGAGAACAAGGGATGAGAAGCTTTTCTGGTGAAGTATGAGGAGAAGGGATGAGAAGAACATCTGGTCAAGTATGAGGAAAAGGGATGAGAAGAACACCTGGTGAAGTATGAGTAGGAGGAGAAGGCATGAGAATAACATCTGGTGGAATATGAGTATGAGGAGACAGGATGAGAAGTACATTTATTGATGTAGGATAAGAAGAAATTAGAAGAACATCTGGTATGAGCATGAGGAGAAGTGATGAGAAGTATGTCTGGAGAAATATGAGTATGAAGAAAAGGGATAAGAAACATCTAGTGAAGTATGAGTATATACGATAAGAATGAGAACATGGGACAGCAAGCATACCTGGTGAAGTGTGAGTATGAGGAGAAGAGATGGGTTGGGAAGCACATATGGTAGAGTATACGTATGAGGAGGAGGGACGAGAAGTATATCTGGTGATGTATGAGTACGAGGACAAGGGATAAGAACAATCGTTGGTGAAGTATGAGGAGAAGGGATAAGGGATAAGGAGAACATCTGAAAAAGTATGAGTGTGAAGCAAAGGGATGATATGTACATCCGGGAAGTATGAGTGTGAGGAAAGGGGATGGGGTAGAAAGCACATCAGGTGAAGAATGACTATGAGGAAAAGGGGTGAGAAGCACATCTGGTGAACAATGAGTATGAGAAGAATTAATGAGAAGAACATTTGGTGAAATATGAGTATCAAAAGAAGGGATAAGAAGAAGGGATACTGTTGCACTCTCTAGAGTGGTAATAGTAATTTTTACCCCTACCCTATCCAACAGTTTCCCTACTGTTGCACTCTCTGGAGTGGGAATAGTAATTTTTACCCCTAGCTATCCAACACTTTTCCTACTGTTGCACTCTCAGTAGTGGGAATAGTAATTATTACCCCTACGCTATCCAACACTTTCCCTACTGTTGAACTCTCTGGAGTGGGAATAGTATTTTTTACCCCTACGCTATCCAACACTTTCCCTACTGTTGCACTCTCTGGAGTGGGAATAGTCATTTTTATCCCTACGCTATCCAACACTTTCCCTACTGTTGCACTCTCTGGAGTGGAAATAGTAATTTTTACTCCTACACTGTCCAACACTTTCCCTACTGTTGCACTCTCTGGAGTGGGAACAGTAATTTTTACCCCTACGCTATCCAACACTTTCCCTACTGTTGCACTCTCTGGAGTCGGAATAGTAATATTTACCCCTACGCTATCCAACCCTTTCCCTACAGTTGCACTCTCTGGAGTGGGAATAGTCATTTTTATCCCTACGCTATCCAACACTTTCCCTACTGTTGCACTCTCTGGAGTGGAAATAGTAATTTTTACTCCTACACTGTCCAACACTTTCCTGACTGTTGCGATCTCTAGAGTTGGAATAGTAATTTTTACCCCTACGCTATCCAACACTTTCCCTACTGTTGCACTCTTTGGAAGAATTTCTCTCTTTTACTCATACTCGTAGACCATCATCTTTATCTACGGCTATTCTCAAATATACTTGAAAACTTGTAGGTGTTTCTCCATGCCCTTCGCCCATCGATCAGGATTCATTCCTTAACTCTCCTTTATGGCAAACCACATCTTTTTTAATTGGCAGGAAAACTTTTTATTGGAAATCTTGGACAAACGTTGGTTTGATTTGGACAGAAATGTCTTTTTCTGAAGCCAGTCAACTTTTTCATTTATCCTCTTTCTTTCAGTCCAAATATAATTTAAACTCACAAGCTCATTGAACTGCATATACTCAAATTTCAAATGCACCCAATAACTCCCAAGGCCAATCATTTACTGCCCTTTCTTCTTGTATCTCCTAAAGCATCCAATATTTATATTTATGATCCTTACAGCTCATTAGAACAAAGACCGAGACTGAATTGTCTTGGGAGGAGTTGATTGGCCTTCTTCTCTCTGGAATACATTTTTTATCTATAAAAGGCTTTTACTACACTCGGTTGTATTACATAAAAGGCACGTTACAGAACCAATTTCCAATTTCCAATTTAAAACATTTATAGAGCGCATCGTCCACCGTACGGTTTCTTGGCGCTAGCAAAAGGTCCGATTACTGAGGATTACATGGGTGAGCGAGTTTATACAGAAAAAGCCTGTTTAAACAGGAACGTTTTGAGGTCTCTTCGAAAAGAGACATAGTGGGTGGCAGAACGTAGGTGATCGGGTAGAGAGTTCCAAAAAGTGGGAGCCAACGTAGAAAAATTGGCTCCACCCCACTTTTTGCGCTTAAAACGTGGGATTTGGAGGAGAGACTTGGAGGAAGAACGAAGCTCTCTGGCGGGAACATATTCGATTATCAGCGAGGAGATGAAGGCCGGGGCAGTACCTTGCCGGGCCTGGAAGGTCATGCAGGCGGTCTTGAAAAGGGAGCGCTCCCTGACAGATACTTGTTGGTCCTGTTCGTCTCCATAAGCTGATTTAAAACACCTGCTTTTTATTTGCCCTCACTTACATACATTTTGGACATCTGTTTGGGATCAAATCAATACCATCTTCAACTCCAATTTCCCTTTCTCTATCAAACATCTATTTCTGGATAACGTATCTCCTATCTGGGAAAATCATACTACCAACACCAAGATTGTATACATATTGTTAGCAATTGCCTTTCAACAGACCACTAAAAATTGGAAGAACTTTACAAACTTATCTTTCCAAGCCTAGTGGTACGCAGTGTGGTACGCAGTGTGTTATCATCACAGACTAGGCACAGCATGTTTTCATCCCATTCATCTAGCCATGAAGTGCTCTATTGTATGGTCTCCTGTTACATTGTTCATTGATTGCAGTGCCAAAACGCTCTTTTTCTTTAACTCCTGCTCAACAAGAAGTCACCCGACCTCCATAAGACTCTACATATTAAATGTAAATATTTTATATTATGTTGTTATAGTTAGACTATTGCTACATTACTATTTCGTTGTTACATGTAATGTTTTGTTTTATAGATGCATTGATATTTCTAAGGGCTTTTCATTCCAACCTTGATATGTTTACATGATACTTGTAACTTTTTTTTGTCTCCTTCTTCTGTTATTATACCCCCTCATACTATATTCTATTATATCACCTGTTTTCGTAATAAATTCACTTTTGAATTAAAAAAAGAGTATGATGAGAAAGAACAAGAAGCACATCTGTTGAAGTATGAGTAGGAAGAGAGGAGATGAGAAGCAAATCTTGTAATGTCTGAATTGAAGGAATGAGAAGCATATCTGTAAAGTATGAGTATGAGGAGAAGGCATGTGATTGGAAGCAAATCAAGTAAGGTATGTGTATGAGGTAGAGGGAGAGAAGCATATCTGGTGAAGTATGAGTATTTCGAGAAGAGATGAAAAGCACCATTTCTGAAGTATGAGTATGAGAAGAAGGGATGGAATGGGAAGGACATCAGGTAAAGTATGAGTATGAGATGTAGGGTGAGAAAAGCATCCAGTGAAACATGATTATGAAGGACGAGAAGCACACCTGCCAATGTACTGAAGAAATAAAAACATTTTAAGGGGTTCACTGGTATACCTGGTCTTTAAACCATCAAAGAAGAGATTGGCACAAAAGCTGCAATATCAAAAACATATTTAATCACCTCACTTGAGGGAGACTGCGTCACACAGTACTTTCAGGACACTGTATGAGGTAGTCTAAGGAGTACAGAGAACAGGGACATTATATATGCATTTGTTACATAGTCAGCATAAACCCAAGTAGAGGTCCTGGCACATACAATCATGGTTATTGACTAATATGGGTATACAAAATTTGCTTGCTCAACAACATGTGAGGGGAGACTAAACTGAACACATCAGTAAGAATAGTCTACACTAGGAGCAGGTGCATTCTACTAGTTAGGCCTTGCTGAGCATGTGCAAGGCTCTGGAAGAGGGAGAAAGCACATGGCGAGCACATGGCTAACTAAAATGGCTGCCAAGAACAAAATGGCTTTTAGCTCATGCTAACAGCAATTACTGCAATCTTTAACAGATGGTCCTTTTAGAATGAGCTAAAGGCATTCCTATGATCCAGTAGGAACACAGAAAATATTTTGCACATTTATTCCCATATATTTATCAATATCCTAATCCATTGCTAGGTGGGCATTTACATTGTAAAGATTTCATTAAGCGGGTATATATAAGGTATAAGCAGGAGTACAAAGGGAACAGAGCATTCGGTCATACAGATAGCAGGAGAGAGTAATGACTATTATCACAAACAGAACTATCAATATTTTTCCAACCCTAAGCAGAAAGCAAATCCCAAAACCATCCAGTCCAATTATATGTAAAAACATTTTCAATTGACTTTTCCAGTGTTACTTTTTTGAGGGCTAGAGTATCAATCATCATAGTCAAGGAAAAGGCAAAGTAACATGTGTCAACTGCTCAGACGAACGTTTCTCTTGCAGAATAAACATTATTCCCAATACAACAATTGAAGCAGTCAGACATATTTTTACAAAAATAATCCTGGCTGTAGGGGACCAGGAGGACCACACAGGGCTAGGAGAATTGGGACGAAGAGCTGCAAAGGGCTGCTCCTCCCCAAAAATGGGACAACTGAAAGGGTACATTACTAACAAAAAGAAGTCCTTGGGAAATTGAAGCCGCTGTACAACCATCCAGAGGGGAGTCTCCTCCCTGTGTCCGTTTGAGCCTCACAGGCAAGCACTTGTTGTTCGTGCAGTAGAGCTGCAGAACTCGCAACTCTAGGAAATAATGACGGTTCAGTTTGAGAAGAACAACAATCCTGTCCAGTGTCTCAGGCAGTGCACCAGTTTTCTTTACGTTAATCTAACAGGCACCAAGGGCACAGCACCTGTACCCTGAACTTATGTCCTTCTCTAACTACTGTATAGCTCCATTGGTAAACTGCTCTTTTGTTGGGACCACAGCTTGTACCCAGTGTGCCCAGGTATCCCTTGATCAACAAACAAAGGCGCAGACTTGCGTTCACTTTGGGACCAGGACTCAGAGGCCTAAAGCAACCCTTCAAAGGGGTCACCTCAAGCAAAAGCCTCCCTGCTGTCCTTGTTGGTCTGTGACTCTCTCAACTGGGCATCAAAAAACTTGATCCACGTCTTCTCCTTTCCGATTAGTGACCCAGTCTTTCGCCCAAGACATTGCCAGGGGTACACACCTCACATCTCAGTGCTTTCGCCTTAACTAGGGTCCTAGTTGCCAGCAACGCCTGTGCTGATTACCTTCACCTTAGCTTCAAGTTGGACTGGTGCTGATTCCCCAGGCTGGATCTGATGTCCGGGAGCCTCTGGCAATGGTTTTAAGACAGCAAATATCTATTGGTGGACAGAACAAAAGGTCTTTAGGCAAGTCAGAGAGAGCATCTGACAGCAAAGAGTCACAGCGGTAGAAGCGAAGCAGGAGCGAGCAAGCAGAACGCCAGCCACCAGCCGCCGGTCGCCATATTCATACTGCCAAAAAGTTCACCCGCTCCTGCGGCCCCCTGGCCCTTGGGCCCTGGTGCGGGGCGGCAAGGCAAGGCGAAAGGTCGGACCTGCAGAGAAGCCGACACGTCAGGTCTGCAAAGAAGCCGCAAATCGAAAAGCGAAAACCGAAAGCCTACTGGTGCATTAAAAGGCTCCGCTCCGCTTTCTCCCGAGATACTCCCGAGATACTGCTGCACCGTACGTCGGTCTGCCCCGGATCCCTGCCCCCGCTCCCCCCTCCTGCCTTGCTCCTCCCAGCCCCCGGAAGGTCGTGTGGAGCTGCGAGGTCCGCGAGGTCCGACTCTCCATCAAGGCAGTGTGTGGTGGCGGCTGCGGACAGAGTGCAGAGTACAGAGGATCAGGTCGGAGAGAGCCCACATTGGATCGGCGTCCGAGCCGCAGCCCAGGTTTGGCATTATCGACTGACAGCTCCTTGGTAGGCGGGTGCCGCATTGGAGACCCCCGGACTGCAGGCAGGTCTAGGGCATTGGGGGGCTGCTGGTTGCAGGCGCTGGCAGCAGAGAGATGCAGTAGTGGCAGTGGGAGAACTGAGGCTATAAGGGCAGAGGCTGGAGGCAGGAGTCTAGGATCCAAGCAAAACCCCTACCACTCGCACTGCCAGGTCAGTCTACACTGCTGCCCATTGTATGCGGATACCACTTGCCAGGAGGGAGGCATAGCGCTTCACAGTGAGATCAAATGGGGTAATTAACTCGCACCAACTGTGATAAATTACTTAAAGCAACGTCGCAACCTCCCATTGATTACTTACTACTAACTATTAGCTGCTGTATCTTGTACGGTTCTTCTGCACCACCCCTGCCTCATCAAAATTTCTACGTCATCGTAGAGGCACTGTGTTCCACCAGGTTCTAGCATAGCCGCTCCTAGTGCGCCTCGTACTGCAGTGGCACCTCACCATCCTCCCTGATGGCAGCTGCTCCTGCTCAGTGGGGGCAGACGGGCCTGGGAGGGAGTGGAGTGGAGCGGAGAGGGAGGCAAAGGCCGGTGCGGTGCAGGCGGCACAGGGGGTATAGACAACAGGCTGCAAGGATACTAGGAAATCATCCACACAGCCCCTAAAGGATGAGATCAGGCTTGATAAGGAGGACACCAAAGCAAAATAAACGGACATCAAAGGCAAAGAAATCCCTACCAGTTGATCAGTGCAAAGCAAATCAGGAAAAAACACCACCAAACAAAACAAATATAAAAAAAGGTATAACAAAAGTGCTACCCACCCAACTTATCTCTCCAATTGCATCAATGTTCAGAAAAAAACAGGGTGAGAGGGAGAAACTAGAGGCAAACAAAGCTTTCTTCTTTCTGAAAAATCCAGGAGCCACTCTCCTCACGACCCAACAACCTCTTCCGGGCCTACCTATGCCTTTAACTCCCGAGAAGGTCTCCTGCAACAAAGGCCTAACATCAATATTCACGCAACAAACTCCCCAGTTACCTTGGGCGAATCCATCAAGCCCGCCTCGCCAAAATAGGTACCAGGATGAATTTATAGCAAAGGCCCACACGCAGGATGTACTGGGAGAGGGTCTTGTCCAGGAAACCTCCCCGCCGCAAAAACGCAGTACAGGAGATATTTTTGTCCTGGATCTGAGTAAAACACAGGCAACTGGAACTACAATAGAGGTCACCATGGATAGTAAAAGGACGAAGGAAGTATCGGCATGCACAGGAAAATCAGCATTCAATACAGAATTCAAAACACCAACAGCAGGACTAACCTTTTTTTTAAAATTCTCGGAAACCAATACACAAAACCCCCCTACAGTACCGCAAATGCAGAAATTACTCAATAAAGAGCCTCAGATACTCAAAGTCCAGATACACAGGGAACAAAAATTAACTCAAATGGAATTGACTAGTCAGAACACTTCAGAAACGTTCTGGCTGAAGCTATTAAATTTTACATCAAGCCCAACATCAAACAATGAATTAATGCAAGACACAAGAAAAAATAAAGGGGGGAAAAACATGGGGGAAATAAAATCATCAAGCCCCACAGTAAGCCTCACATCAAGCCCAACAATAAACAAGGAAATGCGGCAAAATACAAGCATAACCAATAATAAAAGGGAAGAAATCTCAGATAAAAAACCAGGTAAAACAAATGAGGACGGGCAATCGACTCAACTGCAAAGCAAAGAAAAATCAGTGGAATACCCCAGAGATGGAAGAACTGTTACTTCAAAACTGGGTAACTCCTCACTTCTCCAAGAACGTGCCGATTTGTCACTCAATCCGAACTACGAACAGAGTGCTAGTGTAAGCAACTCAGGGCTGTTACTCTCTACAATAGAAACACTTCAATCAACAGTAAAGGCTTTAAACTGGCAATCCGACAAAATGGATATCCAAGTCGACTTAATGAACACTATAGCCCACTATATTGCGGGGATCGACGATAAACTGGACAAACTAAATAATTTGATAATAACTGCTCAATCAAAGTACACACTGGAACAGAGTCCCTGCACCTGCGGTCCTATTATAGACAAACTAAACCTCCTTCCCAACCTAATAGAACAAATACTGGCTGTAAGAAAATCAGACCAACATCTCTTGAATGGAAACTCAACCAGGAAAATTACTGATCACAACCACGCTAACAGTCCAGAAACAGTAAATTTGACCAAAAAAATTACTGACCATAATACCGTAAAGATCCCAGAAACAGATACATCTAAAGGAAAGAACAGGGCAGAAATAAGTCAAGCAGCAAACATAACAACGCCAAATAAAAAAACCTGCTTATCAAGACGACAAAAAAAACAGGAAAGAAAAGCAAGGAATAAACAACCACCACGACACGCGGAAGAAGGTATCAAAATATTCCCCATATTCACCTCAGCTATAAACAAGGAAGAAACATCAAATACGACATTACAATCTGATGACTCATTTGATCAAATGTACAACTCACCAGGACAACAGCTCCGAACAAAAAAAGAAAGGGAGGCCCCTCGCGCAGAGATGATAAGTAACACTGGCATATGCACAAATATTAACGGCCATAGGCGAAACAAACAGCAGAGATGCACAGCCGAAGTTGGTCTTGGGCAACGGAACACAGAAAATTGATACACCGGAAAAAGGAAGCCGCACAGAAACCGGCAGCACATCAAAACCAACCGTTCCCCCAGGCCTACTAAAAACCTCGGAGATCACCGAAAAATACCAAGAGGCGGTCGAGAATAGTAAACTAACACCAGCCAGACAAAGATGGGATGTCACCCAAGAAAAACGTCAAGAAGGAACAAAAAACTGTCCACAAGGCAGAGAAGAAACAATACTAAGACAAAGCAGGTCTCAAGGTACGTCACGAGATTCTACAATAGAGGATATACCTACTAACAACCAGGGGGAACCATTAATAATAAATGAAAGAACCGTAAACTGGAAAAGCAGGGTCTGGGGTGGAAAAAGTCTACCCCCCACTGCGGGTATAAAAATACTACTAAGGCAAGGAGTCCGTCATATAAAATTGAACTGCAACGAAGACACCATACCAGGGAGGGGAACAGAGTCTGATTACATCAGAGCCCCCCAGATTAACATAGCCACGAACAGAGACTCAACAAAAGAGAGTAACCAGACCATGATGACTACGATATCCCAGCCCGTACAGGCAATCGAAACGCAAGGAACACAAACATCCGCCGGGACCAGGCATCATAGTAAAATCAGGCCAAATAACACACTAGAACTAGGGAAAGGCCCTGAGAACTGGTCTAGTAATGATAATTTACATCTCAAACAACTCTTTTTTACCCCGGAATACGAAACTCAGGGGCAACATGACATCCTCAACAGGGGAAATTTGTTTAAACTTTACGCCAACATTGAAGGGCTTCAACACCTAACTAACACGGATCTACTCTCAGTCAAATTCTGCAAGCAAGGTACAAATAATTCATTGGAACAAACATTAACAACATGGCGAACAGCAGAAACCGCCCAGTTAATACTATCCTTTAGAGAGAGGTTCGAATCATGGGGCATAAGACTTTCCAGGCTGGTAAAACCACGCTATCCAGGCCCTTTTGAAGCTCGTCCGGTGACAAAAGAAAAAAAAGAAAAGCGGACAGAAAAAACGGATCAGGCAATTTCAGTACTATGGAATGCTAGAGGGAACAGCCCATCACCGACAATTCATCCCCTAACCACAACAGGTAATCAAATAAACACCAAGGATGACGCAACCTATTGGCGCTGGCTAACAGACACATTAAATAAACAGAAAAATAATTGACCTCCGAAAAAACCTCAAAAGGATAGTACCCAAGAAATTTTCCACCTATTGTCCTGGAACATAGCCGGATCCAGGAAATGGATGGAAGACCCCCCTCCCCACAACTGGACAACATGCGACATCATTGCACTCCAAGAAACATGGGCATTAGAGGAGCTACCTCTTGTTGGGTACACTCACTATAACATACCAGCAAGGAAAAATTTCAACTATGGTCGACCAAAAGGGGGTTTATCAGTTTATATTGCGTCGGATATCAAGATTAACTCAGAACAAATAGCCCCATATGGACCAAACATGCAACTAATAAAACTATCAATTCCAGGCAGACCAACTCCGGTACTACTTGTTAACTTCTACACACCCCCAAAAGTAAAAGAGAAACAAGTTGCATTGGATCAGCTAGTATCCATAATCATGGATACTCGAAAGAATAACCCATCCTGGGAAATCATCGTAACAGGTGATTTTAATTTAAATCTAATCTATACGCCTGAGGATGATGAGATTATAGCAACTGACAATGAATTTTGTAATGTCAAACCACAAACTCAGCTGCAAACAGAGCGATTCGATCCAATTGGGCACAAACTGATAACAAGCCTGGAATTCCTCGGGCTGCGGTTCTCTAATGGGAGAATCAAAGGTGACAATCCACCGCAGTATACCCACCTAGGAACCTTGACGGCCTCAAGGCTTGATTACACAGCAGTCTCTCTTCCTCTATTGCCATTCGTCGAGCAATTTTCAATAGAATATACTTCAAAAAGCGACCATTCATACCAGCACATTTACTTCAATTTAAAACTGACTAAACACCGCAGTTGTAACATAGTGGGAGATTACATGTTGACCGCTAACATGAAACGACTTAACTGGACAACATCTAACATCGATGAGCTGCAGGCAAATGTGCAGAGACTAAAAATAGAAAGTGAGGCTACAACAGGTACCCAAATACAAAAATGGGAGAGCTTTACGGGAAAATTAGTAGCAACAACGTCCGTTCCAAATAAATTACATCCTCACACTAACAAAAATTCTCTGCCTAAGAACTTGGCAAAACTCAACATAGAGATAAGGAGAAATGCCAGAGTACTAAAAAAGACAACTACGTCGTCCAAAGACTGGATTCAAAGACAAAACCTCAAGAAAGAATACAAAAAGAAAATGTGGGAATACGAAAGATTTCTGAAAGACAACTTCTGGGCAAAATTACTCTGCTCCGCCAAAAACACCAACTCAAACGCATTTTGGAGGATTATTAACAGCTTAAATCACCCTTCAAATCCAACATCATCCAATGTCCAAGAAGCAGACTGGGTTGTGTTACTAACAGAGAGGTTCGCAGAGATAACATTAGATCAGCCCAACCCAGGAGCAATCCAACAAACTACCAACGGAGAGTCCCAAAAAATAAAGGGAAGCATTACTCCCAGGCCTCCCCGTGATGCGGTTAACCTATGGGAGAAGAAGGACGCAACAAATAATGTCAAACAAACATGGTATAGCGAGGAGGACATAAGAAGAATCATAAGGAAGTCACGCGGCAACGGAGCACCAGTGCCAAATGGGATCACTCCAATAGTCTACAAAACCGATCCGGATTTTTGGTTCAGAAAATTAAAAATATTATTTGAAGAAATAATAAGCGAAAACCAAATACCATCTAGCTGGCAGGGCTCCATAATTTCATCAATCTTTAAAGGAGGAGACAGAACATCCCCAGCTAATTACAGACTGATCGCCCTCCTAGATGTGGAGGCGAAGTACTTTGCATCCCTCTCCTGGAAGATCTAACAAATTGGTCTGACGACAAGAAGAGAATACCGCTGAACCAAACAGGCTTCAGGAAAGGAACTGGGACACTAACTAATATTATGTCGCTCTCAGTAGTAGCCGACAAATATCTCCGAAGAAAACAGCCCCTTCACCTTTGTTTTATTGACTTAAAGGAAGCATTCGATAGTGTGGATCGGAACATCTTATGGAGGAAATTGCACAGTTGGAAGATCCCGGATAAAATCTTGAGGGGGATCTTACTTCTTTATTCCAACACCTGGATGGAAGTTAAATTGGGGAACGGAACACGGCTCTCAAGAAAAATCAACACCAGCAAAGGTCTCAAGCAGGGCTGTGTTCTAGCCCCTCATCTTTTTAACCTTTTTATGGCGGACCTAACATCAAGTCTAAATAAGATCCCATCCCATCCACCTAAACTTGGCTCCATTCCGCTAACTCATTTATCCTACGCGGACGACGTGGTACTGTTGAACCTAACGAAGACTGGCATCCAAAGGTTACTAGTAGGGTTGGCAGAATTCATAACAAACAACAACCTGGAGATAAACACAACAAAAACAAAAACAATGCTTATCACCAGGCGGCGGACAGCCGGCACATGCATCTATCTGGAGGGAACAAAGCTAGAGGGTGTGTCCAACTTCAAGTATTTGGGCTTCTACTTTGATAATCGACACAGCCTTCAGCAGCAAATGTCGTACATCACCCAGAGATCAAATTCACTCTCATTTGCTTTTAGATCTTTGGCCAAAAAGCTTACGGGGCCATCATATAAACCTCTGCTGGCAACAATAAAAGCAAAAGTTCTTCCAACCCTGTCATACGGCAGTGTAGGACTGCATGGGAAAGACGCGGACCTGCTTAACAAAATGCAGACAGCCATCTTCAAATCCACCTTTCAAATACAACAGGGAGCCTCGCCAGCTCAGACGAGGTTAGAATTTGGAACAGTAAATGAAACAGTGGGAAGAAAGTACGCAAGTATTAAGTACTGGTACACACTGAAACAGAACACGTCAGCCTCGGAATTGCACCAAGCACTATGGGAAGAAATAAGATCTGACGCTAAGTCCCCATACAATCAGTATCTTGAAAAGTCCATAACTCAGACTGGAACAAGAAAACGTTGGGAACTTAACCTGCCTTACCCAGCGTTCAAACAGGCTATAAACAAGTCAACAAAATTTCATTCCCTCGTACTTGATAAAGCCACGTTTAGCATCAGAAAACACACATGGATGGTTATATCAAATTACAAAACACTTGTGGCAGCCCCATACCTAACAATCACATTTCCAGCTCACAGAAAACAGAAACTAATGGGCCTCCGTTTTGGGAAATTTCCATCGATTATGGACCACCCAACCTGGGTGCACGATGGACCAAAAATCTGCAGACTATGCGGGAGGAGCAACGAGGACTTCATTCACCTTGTCTGTATCTGCCTGAATCTAGCTCAAGCTCGAAGCTCTCTTTTAAAAAAGTCTATGAACGAGCGGGGTATAAGAACGTGCAGATCTGCAATTATGGCAACCTTGAACCCAGTAGACACGCGATTGAACTGCCTACTACTAAAGTTCCTTGCAGCCCACTCTCAAGCGCTAAAATACACTGCGGCACCCTGTCAACAAAGGGATAATACAACTGTGGTAGCTCGGGGAGAGAGCCTTCTGGAACATTAAAAGAGGAAAAAATCAAGAACTTTAGAACTAAGCTATACAGACTGCACCTTAATTATACTTCACTTGATCTTAAATAACAAACTCGGTATTAGACGGAGAATGTTATAGAATATACTAACAGAGATTGCACTTATATATTTAGAAATTTTAAACACAGTTGATTTTTTAAAATGTATTGTTGTGGTTTTAATTAACTAAAACAATAATAACTTTTTCATTCAAAGTCATACAAAATAATCTATCAACAGAGAGGATATTCTGAGAATACTTCCGGTCTTGGGGTGCCCCATATATTAGTAAGGCAGCCAAGAACCACTTTGATTCATCGGAGAGAAAAAAAACCTGGACCTATTACACTATTTGAAGCAGCTAAGGAAGTCTGTGTTCATTTACTAAATAAATTCTGAGGAAAAGAGAAAAACAATACAGACATACTCTAGATCCTTACCTTTGTGTATTCCTATATTCTAATTCTTAGAATAAGTATTCTGTTGTGCATCTTGTCTTCACAAGCTTGTGTTTCATAAGTCATAACATTTTACTACTTGTACAGGACTGCAGACACTTCTAAAATGTTTTTCTTTCATAAAGACACCTACATATTACGCTTAGGACCATGCTCTCATGTTGTAGGCTCAGCAGAAAAATCAAAAACTGCTACTTTAACCGGGATTCTTATTAGATAAATAACTAAAAAAACTTCAACATAGTGGGTACATACATTTCTCCAGCAGAATATTTTGCGACTTCTATAAAACAATATTTTCCTTCAAAAATGTTTGCTGAGGATCAAATGGGCGTCTTTCCTACAATGCCCTTGCAAAACTATACGTAGCATGAGAATAACATAAACAATAATGGTTTTATTGCCTGACAATTTTAGAATACAAACTACCCACATCTAGTTCCCCTTAAAGGTCAAATAAGGGAACAACAATCTAGACTACTCATCCTTTCATAATTTCATCAGTCAGGGTTGGCAGTAAGCATATTTATTTATTCATTTTATTAATGCTAACAATTTTAAAACAGTGTTACTGAATGGCCAATTAAATGTCTCATGGTCATTTCTTAGACAGCTTAGACAGGCTCGAAAGAGAGTAAGAAAAGAGATGGAAACCTTGAATTTGCTTACCCTTAATTTGCAGAGAAGCTAACCCACTTCCCCCATTTCAACAGTAAAGAACATGAAACAGGGTTACCTTCTGTCGACATTATCTACCCCTATTTTTGGGAATTGGGCACAAACAAACTTGTAGGTGGTAAATAGCATTTTGAGCTAGCTAGAAAACATTAATAACCAACCCCCAATGCCTTTAGCAATTGTACTAATGCAACATGAGGGCACATGAATGCAAATTGAATTCCATTGCCTCCTTATTGTATCCCTTACACAGTAATTTTTAAGCTAAAACAATTATTTGAATATACATGGCAGAGCTATGCTCTAATCAGGACCCACATACACCTCTATCTTTCCTTCTGTTCATATGACTGCACAAAAACTTGCTTTTGCCAAAAATAGTAGGCAAAGCTTCTCTTTCTCTCCCTGTGTTGTCATTTCGTCGGTCAGAATTTTTCAGACGTCAAAGTGTCAGAGCAAACCTTGCTCTTAGCCCTGCTAGACTGCTAAATGCAGAACTCGACCTCTAACCCTTAACAGCTGTCATATTTTGCACAAGGCTTTTCCATGCGGTTTTTCCAATTCAAAGTAATTTGAAGACTCACAACTGAAAGGCAGTCCTGATCCATACCTGTTTGCCAATAATTTAAAGGTAGGATAATAACTTCTGCGGGTTTCTTTATACTTATTTTCATTTATGAACAGTGTGTGGTGTGCTATCTAGCAGTATAGAGGTCAGCTGTTTGTTCTGTACTAGCATGTGTGCACTACTGAAACCTGAGATCAGTTTGAATGGCAGAACGGCTTTTAAAAAAATAATGTTGCCCAATTTCGACTTTGGTGGTAGGGGCACTTACAATTGGATAACCTGCTATTTTCTTTAGCATATTAGGGACCCCCAGAGTGCCCTCTGGGTATCCCATGAATGGAAGATCAGAAATGTATAAGGTACACCCTTATAAAATGAGTTTTTTGTTGCCTATGTAAAGTGACATTTCACATTTTATTCCCCATTTTGTGGTTAAAATACGGCTACAATTTCAACTTTGATGCTAGGAGTCATATATTATTCACAGTAGGATTATTAGATAATATAAGGTTCAAAAACGATTTTAATAAACACTTTCCTCATATAGTGCATTTTTTTATTTTGTATTAATGATCACTAACCCTTTTAATGGTTCCACATATGTAAAGCAAGCCTCATTCCTTTCCTATAACCTTTAAATGCATTTATTTATAACACTAAGCACAAAAGCCTTACTGAAACATGAAAAGTCTGCGTCACTTTTTAAGACAGTAATCATTTAATATCAGAACCACGGATGTGCTTATTAAAAAGGAGATAAGTAAGAAAATCCCTTCATTTAATCTTTTTCTCTGTTATCCAAAAAAATGAAACTGTCTCATCTAACTTTTGAAATCAGCAGTCTTTAATGCAAGCCTTTATACCATGTTTGCACTCACTTAACATCTAGTTGACCCAGCATTTTCCATCTATGGCCTGTGGTCAGGAATAGCCATGTCTTATTGACTCAACTGTTGCTCTGACCAGCAGGCTACAACATCTCAATCCTTTCAAGCCAGCACAAATCTATCGTTCTATAATGTGGTGTTTATTTCAGCAACGACCAATTCACTCAGATGATGTGAATGCCGTTTTAACAATAATATAAAAGGATAAATGCTGTAACATTTAGAATTTTAGTCCTAGTTATTGTAAAACACAATTTTTTTGTGAATTCTAACTGTATCTTTAGCATTGTGGCAATTTGTACACATGTATAGTTTCTTACTTTGTCAATTTTAATGGTAGCGTGCAGCTATTTAGCATATGTTACATAATTTAATTTCTGGATTCCTTATTTAATATGTAATTCATGCAATGACATTTGCATAACAGAATGATGACAAAAAATAACAAATTGAGATGATTCCAGACATTTTCAGACGAGGGTCATACACTCAGAACACACAATACAGAGCGGTTAAGGCTAGCCATTCTTACATAAAGAGTGCAATCGCTACTTACTAACACAAGTACCACCAATGTCAAACCACAAACCACATAGACATTCATACACACAATCAAACCATAAATCAACACTTAGGACAAAACCAAGAGACAGCCCACAGACTGTACTAAACCCAAACCTTTTGTAAATACTAATTGTAAGTCATATTTAAAAAAAAAAGCTCTCAAAAGCAGTCCAAAAGACTGCACAAAAGCAGCCCAAAGACTGTTCCATGTTCAAGAAGCCAGAAATACACCAAATGTGCCAGTTTTGGCTGGCAAAACACTCAAAAAGTGCTCTCTAGATCACCACTAATGAATGTTACTAAGTGCACAGACTAGGATCCTTTTTATGTACATATTTAGTTCCATGCGGAACTTAGTCACCAAGAAAGAAATATCTCCTTTAATATACCTAAAACTATTTAGGTATCCCCTCTAGGAGAACTGGTTGAGTTCATTTGAGATTCACATTGGTACCTCCAAGAAAGCGTCACATTCTTTGATGTGCGCTTGAAACAGGCATGCCAAGAATATTGCAGCATATACAATATTATTAGCCAAGTGGCACTTAACTCAATGTGTGTCTTTCAAGTTTAAAAAATCTAGAGAAAAATCTCATCAATACCTGCCTACATAAATTGCAATTTACATATATCCAAACAAGTCCAAGATTTTGGTCAAACAAACAAGCAAATATCAACAGCCTTACCATGCACAAATCTCCAGCCTCTCACTGCCAAGTTCTGAGTGACCTAACAGTCATTTTAGAATACTCACGCCAAAGAAGTTCTCAGTCGAGAGCGGCAAACACTTGAAGGATCAAATCAGGAAGACCAGAAAAATACTGGGCTGCAGAGACAAAGAATCTCTGTGTGCAGGGTACCTCCACAGTAGAGTTCTGTCCTGTCCTCCTCAGTAGATTCCTGTCTCCCGTCAAGACCACTCCTTTGGATAGCCGCTTCTCCGATTAGGTCCACATTTGGGCGCCATTTGAAGAAATAAAAACCTTTTAAGGGTTTTACTGATACACTTGGTCCTTTAAACCAACAAAGAAGAGTTTGGCACAAAAGCTGCAATATAAAAAAAAGTGTTTAATCACCTCACATGAGGGAGACTGCGTCACAGTGTACCCTCAGGCCACTGTATAAGACAGTCAAAGGAGTACAGAGAACAGGGACCTTATATGTGTATTTGTTACATAGTCAGCTTAACCCAAGGGGAGCCCCTGGCACATACAAGCATAGTTGTTGACTAATATGGGTATACAAAATTTGCTTGCTCAACAAAGTGGGAGGGGAGACAAAACTGAACACATCAGTAAGAATAGCCGACAGTTCTACACTAAGAGCAGGTGTATTCTACCAGCTAAGCTTTTCTGAGCATGTGCAAAGCTCTGGAAGAGGGAGAAAGTGCATGGCAAGCACATGGCTAACTAAAATGGCTGCCAAGAACAAAATGGCTTTTAGCTCATGCTAACAGCGATTTCTGCATTCTTTAACATTGCGCATGGAAAGAGAAGGGATATGAAGCAAATCTGGTAAAAATTTGAATTGAAGGGATGAAAAGCACATCTAGTGAAGGATGAGTATGAGTAGAAGGGATGAGAAGCATGTCCGGTAAAGCATAAGTATATGGAGAAGGGATTGGAATCAGGTCTGGTGAAGTATGAGTATGATGAGAAATAATGACAAGCACATCTGTTGAAGTATAAGTGTTAAGAGAAGAGATAAGAAGCAAATCTTACAAAGTCTGAATTGAATGGATGAGAAGCACATCTGGTGAAGTATAAGTATGAGGAGAAAGGATAGGAAGCACATCTGGTAAAGTATGAATATGAGAAGGGATAAGAAGCATATCTGGTGAAGTGTGAGAGTGAGGAAAATGGAAGAGAAGCATGTCTGGTGAAGTATGTGTATGAGAAGAAGGGATGGTATGGTTAGGACATCAGGTAAAGTATGAGTATAAGGTAAAGGTTGAAAAGTACATCTGGTAAAGCATGAGTATGAGAAGAAGGGACGAGACACACATCTGGTGAAGTATCGGGATGAGAAGAAGGGATGAGAAGAACATCTGATAAAGTATGACTATGAGGAGAAGGGATAGGAAAACATCTGGTAAAGTATGAGTATGAGAAGGGATATAAAGCACATCTGTTTAAGTATGAGAATGAGGAACATGGAAGAGGAACATGGAAGAGAAGCACGTCTGGTGAAGTATGAGTATGATGAAAAAGAACGAGATGCACATCTACCAAAGTAGGAGTAGAATGAGAAGAGATGACAAGCAAATCTAGTAAAGTCTGAATTGAAGGGTTGAGAAACATATCTAGTGAAGTATATGTATGAGGAGATGGAATTAGAAGCAGATCTGGTGAAAAATTAGTAAAAATAGAAGGGAAGAAAAGTATATCTGCTAAAGTAACAAGACGAGGAGAAGGAATGAGAAATACATCTGGTAAAGTAGGATTATGAGGAGAAGGTATAGGAGGCACATCCGGTAAAGTATGAAAAGGGATAAGAAGCACATCTGGTAAAGTTTGAGAATGAGGTAAAGGGATGGGAAGCACATCAGGTAAATTCTTAGTATGAGGCTAAGGGTGAGATGCACATCTGGTGAAGTATGAGTATGAGGATAAGGAATGAGAAGCACATTTGTAGAAATATGAGTATGAAGAGAAAGGTTGAGAAGCATATCAGGTGATGTATTAGTATGAGAAGAAGGGATGAAAACCACATCAGGTAAAGTATGAGTATGAGGAGAAAGGATGAGAAGCACTTCTGGTAAAGTAGAAGTATGAGGAGAAGGGATAGGAAGGGCATCTGGTAAAGTCTTAGATGTTGAAGGGATAAGAAGCACATCTGGTAAAGTATGAGAGTCAGGAAAATGTAAGAGAAGCACATCTAGTGAAATATGAATATGATGAGAAAGAACGAGAAGCACACCTGCCGATGTATGAGTAGGAAGAAAAGGGATGAGAAGCACATCTTATGAATTGTGAATTGAAGGTATGGGAAGCACATCTGGTAAAGTATGAGTATGAGTAGAAGGAATTTGATTGGAAGCCCATCGGGTAAGGCATGAGTATGTGATGAAGAGAGAGAAGCATATCTGGTGAAGCATAACTATTTTGAGAAGGAAAAAAGCACAACTGCTGAAGTATGAGAAGAATTGATGAAATGGAAAGCACATCAGGTGAAGTATTAGTATGTGATGTAGGATAAGAAAAACATCTGGTGAAACATGATTATGATGGGAAAGGACCAGAAGCACATTTGCGACGTATGCATGGGAAGAGAAGGGATGTGAAGCAAATCTGGTAAAGTTTGAATTGAAGGGATGAGAAGCACATCTGGTGTAGTATGAGTATGAGGAGAAGGGATGATAAGAGCATTCGGTAAAGCATATGTATGAAGAGAAGGGATTGGAATTGGCTGGTGAAGTATGAGTATGATGAGAAATAACAAGAAGCACATCTGCTGAAGTATGAGTGTGAAGAGAAGAGATGAGAAGCAAATCTTGCAAAGTCTGTATTGAAGGGATGAGAAGAACCTCTGGTGAAGTATAAGTATGAGGAGAAGGGATAGGAAGCACATCTGGTAAAGTATGAGTATTAGAAGTGATAAGAAGCATATCTGGTGAAGTGTGAGAATGAGGAAAATGGAATAGAAGCATGTCTGGTGAAATAAGAGTATGAGAAGAAGGGATGGTATTCTTAGGACATCAGGTAAAGTATGAGTATAAGGTAAAGGGTGAGAAGTACATCTGGTAAAGCATGAGTATGATTTGAAGGGACGAGAAGCACATCTGGTGAAGTATCAGTATAAGGAGAAGGGATGAGAAGCACATCTGAAAAAGTTGGAGTATGAGGAGAAGGGATAGAAAAATCATCTGGTAAAGTATGAGTATGAGTATGAGTATGAGAAGGGATAAGAAGCAGATCTGGTGAAAAATGAGAATGAGAAAAATGGAAGAGAAGCACGTCTGGTGAACTATGAGTAGGATGAAAAAGAACGAGATGCACATCTACCGAAGTATGAGTAGGAAGAGAAGGGATGACAAGCAAATCTAGTAAACACTGAATTGAAGGGTTGAGAAACACATCTGGTGAAGTATATGTATGAGGAGATAGAATGAGAAGCACATCTGGTGAAAAGTCTGACGAGAAGGGAGGAAAAGCATATCTGGTAAAGTAACAATATGAGGAGAAGGAGTGAGAAATATATCTCTTAAAGTATGAGTATGATGAGATGGTCTAGGAAGCACATCTGGTAAAGTATGAGAAGGGATACGAAGCACATCTGGTAAAGTATGAGTATGAGGGTAAGGAATGAGAAGCACATCTGTAGAAATATGAGTATGAAGAGAAAGGATGAGAAGCATATCAGGTGATATATTAGTATGAGACGTAGGGATGAAAACCATATCAGGTGAAGTATGAGTATGAGTAGAAGGGATTAGAAGCACGTCTGATAAAGTATAAGTATGAGGAGAAGGGATAGCAAGAGCATCTGGTAAAGTCAAAGAATGAGAAGGGATAAAGAAGCACATCTGGTAAAGTATGAGAGTGAGAAAAAAGGAAGAGAAGCACATCTAGTCAAGTATGAATATGATGAGAAAGAATGAGAAACACATTGCCTAAGTATGAGTAGGAAGAGAAGGGATGAGAAGCAAATCTTATAAATTGTGAATTGAAGGTATAAGAAGCACATCTGGTAAAGTAGGATTATGAGGAGAAGGAATGCGATGGGAAGCACATCAGGCAAGGTATGCGTATGAAGTGAAAGGATAGGAAAATCATCTGGTAAAATATGAGTATGAGAAGAGATAACAAGCATGTCTGGTTAAGTATGAGTATGATGAAAAAGAACAGGATGCACATCTACCGAAGTATGAGAAGGATGAGAAGGGATGACAAGCAAATCTAGTAAACACTGAATTGAAGGGTTGAAAAACACATCTGGTGAAGTATATGTATGCGAAGATGGAATGGGCAGCACATCTGGTGAAAAATGAGTAAGAAGAGAAGGGAGGAAAAGCATATCTGGTAAAGTAACAATATGAGGAGAAGGGATGAGAAATACATCTGGGAAAATGTGAGTATGAGGAGAAGGTATAGGAAGCACATCTTGTAAAGTGTGAGAATGAGGCAAAGGGATGGGAAAAAAATCAGGTCAATTCTTAGTATGAGGCTAAGGGTGAGAATTACATCTGGTGAAGTATGAGCATGAGGATAAGGAATGAGAAGCACATCTGCAGAAATATGAGTATGAAGAGAAAGGATGAGAAGCAAATCAGGTGATGCATTAGTATGAGAAGAAGGGATGAAAACCATATCAGGTGAAGTATGAGTATGAGGAGAAGGGATGAAAAGCACTTCTGGTAAATTATAATTATGAGGAGAAGGGATAGGAAGGGCGTCTGGGAATGAGAAGGGATAAGAAGCACATCTGGTAAAGTATCAGAGTGAGGAAAATGGAAGAGAAGCATATCTAGTGAAGTATGAATATGATGAGAAAGAACGAGAAGCACATCTGCTGAAGTAAGAGTAGGAAGAGAAGGGATGAGAAGCAAATCTTATAAATTGTGAATTGAAGGTATGAGAAGCACATCTGGTAAAGTATGAGTATGAGGTGAAGGAATGTGATTGGAAGCTCATACGGTAAGGTATGAATATGAGTTGAAGGGTGAGAAGTATATCTGGTGAAGCATGAGTATGATTGGAAGGGATGAGAAGCACATCTGGTAAAGTATCAGTATGAGGAAAAGGCATGAGAAGCACATATGATAAAGTATGACTATGTGGAGAAGGGATAGGACAAACATCTGGTCAAGTATGAGTATGAGAAGGGATAAAAAGCACATCTGGTGAAGTATGAGAATTAGGAAAATGGAAGAGAATCACATCTGGTGAAGAATGAGTATGAGAAGAATGGATGGGGAGCATATCAGGTGAAGTACGAGTATGAGGTAAAGGATGAGAAACACATCTGGTGAAGCATGAATATGATGTGAAGGGATAAGAAGCACATACAGTGAAGTATTTGTATGAGGAAAAGGAATGAGAAGCACATCTGGTGAGATATGAGTATGAAGAGAAGGGATGAGAAGCATATCTGGTGAAGTATCAGTATGAGGAGAAGGGATGAGAAACACATCTGATAAAGTATGAGTATGAGGAGAAGGAAAAGGAAGAACATTTGGGAAAGTATAAGAATGAGGAAAATGGAAGAGAAGAACATCTAGTGTAGTATGAGTATGGTGAGAAAGGACGAGATGCACATCTACCGAGTAGGGATAGGAAGAGAAGGGATGACAAGCAAATCTAGTAAAGTCTGAATTGAAGGGTTAAGAAACACATCTTATGAAGTATATGTATGAGGAGATGGAGTGAGAATCACATCTGGTAAAAATGAGTAGTAAAATAAGGGATGAAAAGCATATCTGGTAAAGGAACAGTATGAGGAGAAGGGGTGAGAAGTACATCTGGTAAAGTATGAATTTGAGGAAAGGGATAAGAAGAACATCTGGTAAAGTATGAGTATGAGACGGGATATGAGGCACATCTGGTGACACGAGAATGAGGAAAAGGGATGGGAAGCACATCAGGTAAAATCTTAGTATGAGGCTTAGGGTGAGAAGCACATCTGGTGAAGTATGAGGAGATGGAATGAGTAGCACATCTGGGGAAATATGAGTATGAAGAGGAGGGATGAGAAGCATATCAGGTGATGTATTAGTATGATAAGAATGGATGAAAAACATATTTAGTATGAGTATGAGGAGATGGGATGAGAAGCGCATTTAGTGAAGACTGAGGAGAAGTGAAGGAACATGGAAGAGAAGCACATCTGGTGAAGTATGAGTATGAGATAAAGGTATTGGATATGAAGCACATCTGGTGAAGCATTGGTATCAACAGAAGGGATAAGAAACACATCTGCTGAAGTATGAGTAGGAAGAGAAGGGAGCAAAGCTAGTAAAGTCTGAATTGAAGGGATTAGAAGCACCTCTGATGAAGAATGAGTATGAGAAGAAGGGATGAGAAGCATGTGTAGTGATTATGAGAATGAACAGTAGAACTTGAATCACCTTTGGTGAAGAATGAGTCTGAGGAGAATGGATGAGAAGTTCACCTGTTGTTGTAATAGTAGAATGGATAAGACGCATGTTAGAAATGGGGGTCTCTAGTTGGCAATGGCTGGCGCCCATGACCAAGTAGGGCCCTTGCTTCTAAGTCAGAGTAAGGGGGCTACACCCTTTGATGACCCCTGCTCAACCCTCTGGTAACCTAGCACGAGCAGACAGGCTTATCTCATAGGCAGTGTGTGAAACATTTATGACCATACACAGTTTCACAGTGAAAACACTACAAAGGGACACCACAAACTAATTATAAAAATAAGCGTTTTTATATAGGCTTAGAACAAGACCCAAAAGAAAAGAAATCCACAATACAAGTAAATGGGAATATTCTCAAAATGCTGCAAAGCCACTCAAAATGTGCAAAACAAGTTCTGTTGAGGGTAGGGGTCTACACGACCCGATATGCACAATGTACCTGAGTTTAAGGCGCAATGAAGCACAACCTGCCGAAGAAGCTGAAATGATGAAATGCTGGCCCTCAGCTGCCACAGCTCTCAGCTGCAGTGGCCCACACCGCTGTGGAATGGCGATGACTCTGAGGCGTGATGAAAAGGGTGGGCACTCAGCGGCACAGCACCGCGCTTTGTAATGTCGCTCCCAGCTGCCGCGGCTCACAGAGTGCGATTATGATGACTCGCGGACCGGGTAAAAGACGGGCACTCAGCGGCAACAGCTCTCAGATGTAGTGGCCCCCACGGGTGATGATGATGATTCCTCGATGCGCAGTGGATGCGGGCACTCAGCGGCACAACGCAGAGCTTCAGGATGTCGCTCTCAGTGGCGGCAGCCCACAAGCAAGTGATAGCGATGAGTTATTGATGCGAAGGGAATGCGGGCACTTAGTGGCACAACGTGAAGCTTTGGGATGACGCTCTCAGTGGCAGCGGCCCACAAATGAGGGATAGCGATGGTTTCTTGATGCTGGACAGGCGGGCGCTCGGCGGCAACAGCTCTCAGCTGCAGCGGCCCGCAAATGCGATCCCGACGATTCTCAGCTGCGTTCTCTGGCAGTAACACAGAAGCCCTGGGATACTTAACAGGAGCCTCACCTGCAGATAGAATTCCTCCCAGAGGAATTCGGAAGGCTGATGGGTGAAGTATTGTGGTCCTTAGAATTTGGCAGGAGACAAGCTCAATTCAAGCCCTTGGGTAATTGCTTCAGCAAGATTGTTTAAAGCTTAAAGTTCTTTCCTCTCTCTTCAAATCCAATTGTAACCACTGCAGGCAAACCCCAGATTCGGGCTGGACTGTTCCCATGAGGCACAGGGTCAGGCTGATTTGCATATGGCCATGTCTGAACTGGGGTGGCGGAGTGAGCTAAAGAATGATGATCGATTAAACTCAGATCAGTTGACTGGGGGTGAGTGCTTGCAATGTTCAACACTCCGTCCATCATCCCCTTTGGTTTTGCTTTCAACCACAGAAAACAGCACACTGGTCCAGGGGCAGTACCAAACTCCTTCAGCTTCCCTGGTAACACGGACAGAGGTTTGTCTTGACATCCACAAGTAATACCAATTGTAGGGGTTTCAGCATAGATATTTATACCCCAAAAGTCTTTGTTCTCAAACGTCACAAGTCACTGAACCCACCCAGAACCAGTTATGTGCAGTCCTGGAGCACTCTGTTAACAAGGCTGCAGCCATCCTTTCAGAAGGAGGGGGTCTGCCATCAGATACACAGTAGGAGGTGGAGTCAGCATTCACCTTGCCCCTACTCAGGTCGAGGAGCTACCCCTCCCCATACTTTAACTGCAGATCCCTCTATTCAACCGAGGTCTGACTCAGCCTGCCCTGTCCCTCCAAAACCAGACAGCCAATACACATAACAGCAGAACACACTGGAAGGCTTAGGCAAGAAAATAAAAGTGGTATTTTTAAACACAGAATATAAAAATAATCTTCACTAAAAGATGTACTTTAATATTTGGAGCTCAGGCATACTAAATTTGACTTTCCTATAATTTTCCTTAGGTCAGTTAGGATTATGAGATGTAATAATCAAACTGCCCATTCTGGCCGATTGGTACAGATAGCCTTGCAATAGTGAAAAACGAAATTGGGTGTAATTCACTATCGGGACATGCTACACGTACCACGGCATGTTCTATCTTTCAAATAGAATGCACCCTGCCATAGGGGCGACTTACACAATGCCAAGGGAAGGTTTAGGGACTGGGAAGTGGGTTCACTTTGCAGTCAAGATGGCAGTTCTGGACTGCGCACAGACTCTGCAATGGCAGGTCTGAGACACATTTTACAAGCTGCTTCTGTGGGTGGCGCAAACAGTGCTGTAGGCCCACCAGCAGCATTTGTTCTACCAGCCTTGGATACTCACAGTGCACTATACTGAGAACTTACAGGTAAATCCAATGAGACGATTATGGGAATACCAATTCATACAGTCAAGTAACAATAAGGAGCATTTTATTTATTTATTTTAATATTGCATTTATTACGTGCAACAGCTACCCACAAAGGGTTTCCCGGCGCGAGATTTGTAAGGATGTATGAATAAGGTGGATGGAGACAAGAGCCTAGATGTTAAATAGCCAGGTTTTTAGGATTTTTGCGGAATTTATAATAGTTATCTTCGTTGCGTACTGAGAAAGGCCAGGAGTTCCATAACACGGGCCCTTGGTAGCAAAAAGATTTGCCTCCCATACGGGATAACTTAATTTTGGGGATAACAAACTTTCTTTGTGTAGAGGAACGGAGGGATCGAGGTGGAAGATATGGGCAGGCAAGTGACAGAAGGTATTTCGGGGCTTTAGCAGAAATAATTTTGTGCATAAATCAGAGTGCTTTAAATTTGATTCGGTTTTCAACCTTCAACCAATGACGGTCCCGAAGATATTGGGTAGTAGGGGTGTATCTAGGAATATTGCATATTAGCCCAGCTGCTGAATTTTTAATTACCTGTAGTTTACGGGTGGTTGCTTTATTTGAGCATTTGCGCTGTGGCACCGAATGGCAGTGGCACAGCGCCCAGAGCATCTAACACCAGCAAAAACTGAGGAGACAAAAGCATAAAATGAAAGGGAGACCCATGCCAATGGTGCCAGGTCTAACACATGTCCCCTCCAGCTGAAATTTGGGGAGAGCTGCCTACCCTCCTGGAAGTTCTCATCACTAAGGTGGAAACATCTGTACAGAACATCAGCATTGGCATGTTCTGTACCAGGATCATGTTCCACCGTAAAGTCCATACCCTGTAAGAAAATGAACCACCTCAACAACTTTGGATTCTCAGGGCCCGATTCACAGAACTAACTTTAGACAAAATCCTAAATTTACTACCATTTTGGTATTCACAGAAGGCACTTACTCATTTTGATATTCACAGAAGGCATTTAGGAGTCCTAAAGTTAGGACTCCTAACTTCTGTGAATACCGAATTGAGTAAGTGCCTTCTGTGAATACCAAAATGGTAGTAACTTTAGGATTTTGTCTTAAGTTAGTTCTGTGAATCGGGCCTTTTCCCCTCATCTGCATCAACCATCTGAGGGGCCTGCGGTCTGTCTGAACACGGAAGTGAGTCCCACACAGGTATGGTCTCAGCTTCTTCAGTGCCCAGACCACAGCAAATGCGTCACGCTCAATTGCACTCCACCTTTGTTCCAGTGGAAGTAACCTCCTACCAATGAAAGCTGCAGGTTGGTCTGGACCTTCTTCATTGATCTGTGACAGAATAGCCCCGACACCTTGCTCTGAAGAGTCTGTCTGGAAAACAAATTATTTTGAGAAGTTGGGCGCCTGAAGTAAAGGGGATGTGCACATGGCAGTCTTCAGGGTGTCAAAAGCTTTCTGACAGGTGTCAGTCCAGTTCACAATCTTTTGCTGCTTCTTGGAAGTCAGCTCAGTCAAGGGTGGAACAATGTTGCCATATCCCTTGACAAACATCCTGTAATAACCAGTAAGTCCTAAAAAGGCTCTCACCTGTGTCTGGGTCTTTGGGGGTTCCCAAGCCAGGATGGTTTCAATCTTGGGCTGTAGGGCCGCCACCTGGCCGCTCCCAACCTGATGTCCCAAGAACACCACAGAACCCTGCCCAATCTGGCACTTAGTTGCCTTGATTGTGAGGCCTGCCTCTGCAGCACCATCAACACATCCCATAAGTAGTGCAAGTGGTCCTCCCAAGAGGAACTAAACACTGCAATGTCATCCCTGTAGGCGGCACTGAAATCTTAAATGTTTTTAACTCATAACTAGGCAAAAGGTCAAAGGCAAACCCGTTATATGGAGAAAGGTATGACGAACATAAGTGAAAGGTCACCCACTTCTCATCCAAAGGGCGATAAGGTCAACTGATGCTAAGAATAATTTTGTTAAAAGCATAAAAGTATGTATAAAATAAATTGCTAAAAACATTTAAAAAATAGCATCTTTAAAAGTGTTGTAATGCTGATAGAGTTAAAAAAAAGAATTCGTAAATTCAATATATGATCAGGCTCACTGAGCACATCAAAAACCATGGTGCTCAGTGCAGAGCAGAAACTAAACAAACTATGTTTTCATTCCAATTTGGATGTTTTGGAAAAAAGGATGAATTGTTCTCATCACACGGAGAACGCATTCCCAGAGAACGGTCCAGCCAACAGCTCATCTATCAAGTCAATTTAGCAGATATGTTTCTCTTCCGATTCCCACAATAGCTGCTGAGGAAGTACTTGACACCTGCATGCTTGTTGCAGAATCATTGTCTGATCCACCAGGAGCTGAAGCATCTATTGGAGGTTCTAGGAATGACGTCATCAACATGGGAATACAATGGGGACAATAATACATGTGGGCCTTTAAGGGGTCCTGGACCACGTCTATGTCTGGCGGCGCAATCGATGGAAGTGTCAGACATAGGTCCAATATGCATTTAAATCCACAGAAGAGACAGTGGAACACAGGTAAGATGCAATTAAATCAGGCTGGTCTGAATGATAGGAACTAATGCTCACTTAGCCCCTGAAGCCATGGTGTGCCCATATGAAGCACCACGCGTACAGAACAACGTTGCACCAACAGGGCATTTTCCATCTCTCAATGAACTGGGATTTCCGTTGCAAAACAGGTAGATCAAAATATGATGCCGACTACAGGTAGTATGAACAGCGGAAGCCCTCAAAAATGCTTCCCAATACTGAGTGTATCAATGATGGAATGATTCCGAAGATGGTCTGCAGGATGCTAACTAGTACGGAGCCCATATGTTTAAATAGGCTCATGGTCCCCCTTGTATCAGATATCTCAAAGATACAATGAATTATTTCCCCAAAATGGAGCGGGAAGTTCATATGTGTCTCAGATGAAGTCCTTGCAAACTGGAGATAAAAAGTCTCTCAGGCTCAAGTTCAGGCCACATCTGTCTGAAAAAACCTGGCTCTCAGTCTGCTCAGATAGTGAAATCATATAAAGGGAACATTTAGCGAAGGCCATTGTTGTGCCTCCCTTACAGTGTGAGCTGGTGGAAACAAAACTTGCATACAAGTAACCCTGGAAATAACTGTGACCAGATGTGCGATGCCTGGTGTGAAAGACTGGCTTTGTAAGTGGTGCCCACTTCTATAAGTTTCAAAAAGGGGGTGGTGATGGACAGAGTAGCTGAGTTAATCAGAACACTCCTACCCAGTCAACAGATCCATCACCGTTTTTTAGCTCACTGCACATCCCAGTTCAGAACCTGGCTATATGCAAATTAGTCTGCCCCTGGCCCAGTGCATCATGGGAACAGGGCAGACCAAACTACCAAGCCAATTCTTCACTGGAACGGAAGCAAGCTTCCGGGGACCGGTTTCTTGCATTTCAGCAGTCTTCGACCCGGCTTGCTTGAATCCTGATGGTGCAGTGAGCAAGGGACTCATGTCTGAGCATACCCTTCCACACTTGTGGTGGCCAAAATATTTCAAAAAGGGGGTGGTGATGGACAGAGTATCTGAGTTAATCAGAACACTCCTACCCAGTCAACAGATCAGGGCTTGATCCATCACCGTTTTTTAGCTCACTGCACCATCCCAGTTCAGAACCTGGCTATATGCAAATTAGTCTGTCCCTGGCCCTGTGCATCATGGGAACAGGGCAGACCAAACTACCAAGCCAATTCTTCACTGGAAAGGAAACAAGCTTCAGGGGACCGGTTTCTGGCATTACAGCCGTGTTCGACCCGGCTTGCTTGAATCCTGATGGTGCAGTGAAACCGGTCCCCGGAAGCTTGTTTCCTTTCCAGTAAAGAATTGGCTTGGTAGTTTGGTCTGCCCTGTTCCCATGATGCACTGGGCCACGGTCAGACTAATTTGCATGTAGTCAGGTTCTGAACTGGGATGGTGCAGTGAGCTAAAAAACGGTGATGGATCAAGCCCTGATATTTTGACTGGGTAGGAGTGTTCTGCTTAATTCAGATACTCTGTCCATCACCACCCCCCTTTTTGAATCGTTTTGGCCACTACAAGTGTGGAAGGGTATGCTCAGATGTGAGTCCCTTGCTCACTGCACCATCAAGATTCAAGCAAGCCGGGCCGAAGACGGCTGTAATGCCAGAAACCGGTCCCCGGAAGCTTGTTTCCTTTTCCAGTAAAGAATTGGCTTGGTAGTTTGGTCTGCCCTGTTCCCATGATGCACTGGGCCAGGGTCAGACTAATTTGCATGTAGCCAGGTTCTGAACTGGGATGGTGCAGTGAGCTAAAAAACGGTGATGGATCAAGCCCTGATCTTTTGACTGGGTAGGAGTGTTCTGCTTAATTCAGATACTCTGTCCATCACCACCCCCCTTTTTGAATCGTTTTGGTCACCACAAGTGTGGAAGGGTATGCTCAGATGTGAGTCCCTTGCTCACTGCACCATCAGGATTCAAGCAAGCCGGGCCGAAGACGGCTGTAATGCCAGAAACCGGTCCCCGGAAGCTTGTTTCCTTTCCAGTAAAGAATTGGCTTGGTAGTTTGGTCTGCCCTGTTCCCATGATGCACTGGGCCAGGGTCAGACTAATTTGCATGTAGCCAGGTTCTGAACTGGGATGGTGCAGTGAGCTAAAAAACGGTGATGGATCAAGCCCTGATCTTTTGACTGAGTAGTAGTGTTCTGCTTAATTCAGATACTCTGTCCATCACCACCCCCCTTTTTGCATCGTTTTGGCCACCACAAGTGTGGAAGGGTATGCTCAGATGTGAGTCCCTTGCTCACTGCACCATCAGGATTCAAGCAAGCCGGGCCAAAGACGGCTGTAATGCCAGAAACCGGTCCCCGGAAGCTTGTTTCCTTTCCAGTAAAGGATTGGCTTGGTAGTTTGGTCTGCCCTGTTCCCATGATGCACTGGGCCAGGGTCAGACTAATTTGCATGTAGCCAGGTTCTGAACTGGGATGGTGCAGTGAGCTAAAAAGCGGTGATGGATTAAGCGCTGATCTTTTGACTGGGTAGGAGTGTTCTGCTTAATTCAGATACTCTGTCTATCACCACCCCCCGTTTGAATCGTTTTGGCCACCACAAGTGTGGAAGGGTATGCTCAGATGTGAGTCCCTTGCTCACTGCACCATCAGGATTCAAGGAAGCCGGGCCGAAGACGGCTGTAATGCCAGAAACCGGTCCCCGGAAGCTTGTTTCCTTTCCAGTAAAGAATTGGCTTGGTAGTTTGGTCTGCCCTGTTCCCATGATGCACTGGGCCAGGGTCAGACTAATTTGCATGTAGTCAGGTTCTGAACTGGGATGGTGCAGTGAGCTAAAAAACGGTGATGGATCAAGCCCTGATCTTTTGACTGGGTAGGAGTGTTCTGCTTAATTCAGATACTCTGTCCATCACCACCACCCTTTTTGAATCGTTTTGGCCACCACAAGTGTGGAAGGGTATGCTCAGATGTGAGTCCCTTGCTCACTGCACCATCAGGATTCAAGCAAGCCGGGCCGAAGACGGCTGTAATGCCAGAAACCGGTCCCCGGAAGCTTGTTTTCTTTCCAGTAAAGAATTGGCTTGGTAGTTTGGTCTGCCCTGTTCCCATGATGCACTGGGCCAGGGTCAGACTAATTTGCATGTAGTCAGGTTCTGAACTGGGATGGTGCAGTGAGCTAAAAATTGGTGATGGATCAAGCCCTGATCTTTTGACTGGGTAGGAGTGTTCTGCTTAATTCAGATACTCTGTCCATCACCAACCCCCTTTTTGAATCGTTTTGGCCACCACAAGTGTGGAAGGGTATGCTCAGATGTGAGTCCCTTGCTCACTGCACCATCAGGATTCAAGCAAGCCGGGCCGAAGACGGCTGTAATGCCAGAAACAGGTCCCCAGAAGCTTGTTTCCTTTCCAGTAAAGAATTGGCTTGGTAGTTTGGTCTGCCCTGTTCCCATGATGTACTGGGCCAGGGTCAGACTAATTTGCATGTAGCCAGGTTCTGAACTGGGATGGTGCAGTGAGCTAAAAAACGGTGATGGATTAAACCCTGATCTTTTGACTGGGTAGGAGTGTTCTGCTTAATTCAGATACTCTGTCCATCACCACCCCCCTTTTTGAATCGTTTTGTCCACCAAAAGTGTGGAAGGGTATGCTCAGATGTGAGTCCCTTGCTCACTGCACCATCAGGATTCAAGCAAGCCAAGCCGAAGACGACTGTAATGCCAGAAACCGGTCCCCGGAAGCTTGTTTCCTTTCCAGTAAAGAATTGGCTTAGTAGTTTGGTCTGCCCTGTTCCCATGATGCACTGGGCCAGGGTGAGACTAATTTGCCTGTAGCCAGGTTCTGAACTGGGATGGTGCAGTGAGCTAAAAAACGGTGATGGATCAAGCCCTGATCTTTTGACTGGGTAGGAGTGTTCTGCTTAATTCAGATACTCTGTCCATCACCACCACCCTTTTTGAATCGTTTTGGTCACCACAAGTGTGGAAGGGTATGCTCAGATGTGAGTCCCTTGCTCACTGCACCATCAGGATTCAAGCAAGCCGGGCCGAAGACGGCTGTAATGCCAGAAACCGGTCCCCGGAAGCTTGTTTCCTTTCCAGTAAAGAATTGGCTTAGTAGTTTGGTCTGCCCTGTTCCCATGATGCACTGGGCCAGGGTCAGACTAATTTGCATGTAGCCAGGTTCTAAACTGGGATGGTGCAGTGAGCTAAAAACCGGTGATGGATCAACCCATGATCTTTTGACTGGGTAGGAGTGTTCTGCTTAATTCAGATACTCTGTCCATCACCACCCCCCTTTTTGAATCGTTTTGGCCACCACAAGTGTGGAAGGGTATGCTCAGATGTGAGTCCCTTGCTCACTGCACCATCAGGATTCAAGCAAGCCGGGCCGAAGAAGGCTGTAATGCCAGAAACCGGTCCCCGGAAGCTTGTTTCCTTTCCAGTAAAGAATTGGCTTGGTAGTTTGGTCTGCCCTGTTCCCATGATGCACTGGGCCAGGGTCAGACTAATTTGCATGTAGCCAGGTTCTGAACTGGGATGGTGCAGTGAGCTAAAAAACTGTGATGGATCAAGCCCTGATCTTTTGACTGGGTAGGAGTGTTCTGCTTAATTCAGATACTCTGTCCATCACCACCCCCCTTTTTGAATCACTTCTATAAGTTTGGCACCTTCAACCAATCCAGACAGATCTTATGGTGATTTTAGTGATTTAGACAAATACAGAAAGCTCTCAAAGTGGTAGCTGTGCAGAGCAGCCTTCGGGCTTAGTGTAGGTGGAGTGTGAAGCGGTGCAGTTTGCCAGTTTCTAATTCTTTAGAGTAGGCTAAGTGAAAATGAAAAACACAGTGTACTTTTAAAAATAGATATATATTACAAACACTAACACTTTTTCTATCTCTTACTCAAACATACATTCACAATGCACACTATAGTTCACCAGTGTTTTAGCAAAATAGCACCAATTCACAGTGGTCCCCTGGGGTAGACCAAACCATATATCTAAATGTTGGAATGTGAACCACGACCTAGGTCGAGACTGAACCCAGAGGATATAGGAGAGTTGGGGACCCACAGAACCACCCCAGTTCAGTAACTCAGAATCCCACAGTAGCCATGTGTAAAAGGATACATGCCCGCGTATACAGTTCAATGGGTACGTCCCGTTTGAATTCTTAAGAGGACAACCCTTCCCAGTGGACTCTGAGGACAGCCCGAGTGGAACATCAAGTTAAAGAGTCACCCCACCCATGGTTACCCCAGAACCAGAATACCTACATGAGGAACACACTGGAGGACTTCAGGAAGATGTCACAGCTGGAGGAAAGTGAGGTTCCGTGAATTCTGAACCTGGGCCATAAAGGTTGTGGTTCTGTTACGATTTTGGTAACAGCGAACCATAAACAGTGAGCTCAGCAAGTATGAGTGTTTTTGTCATGTTACACCGATGGATTCACTGTGTATTTGAAGATTTCGTTCTGAACCCTTGGGTTCCATTTTGTGCATGGCAGCCCTTTTGTGGTTGCCCTCACATAGGCCGATGACTTTAGTTGACTCCTGTTTGACCTGAAGTGAAATGACCCTGCCGCCTGAAGCTGACCTTGCCAAACCAGTTTTTGCCCTTTAGCTGATCAAGATAGAGATCAAAGAGCCGGACATTGCTGAGTTTATGGTACATGTACACACCCTTCTATCTTGTTTCTCATCTGTTTCTGTTTCTTCTCTTTATGACCTGTTCACGATATGGGTTGTGGTCTTTTATTATGGGTTTGTTCAGCTTGTGTAAGAAGGAATGTTAAATTTTGTGCATGCTTGCAAAAGCTAGGACTGCCCCTTACTTTTGTGCTGAGTCATGTAACCCTTAAAACATATAAAAGGCCTCTGTCCTCTGTATTCCTCAGACTACCTCATTCAGTTGCTACGGCTTCTGTGTGACGTGGCCTCCCTTCTTACATTTAATAAAGATGTCTTTTCATATTTTCAGCTTCTGTGCCAAGTTCTTTGTTATATTAGTAAGTATTCCCTGAGTTTAAAGATTACAGTTCTTCAAATGGCGCAGCCAACGCGGGGCTCATCAGAGAAGTGTCTTTCTGTGGGAGTGATCTTGTCAGGAAACTGAAATCTACTGAGGAGGACAGAACAGGATCCTACTAAGAAGGTACTCTGTGCACAGGGATTCTGGAGATTCTTTGATTCTGCAGCCCAGTATATTTCTGATCTTCCTGATTTTGATCCTCCACATGATGTCACTCCTGACTTAGAACCTTTTTGGCGTGAGTATTCTAAAAAGACCGTTAGGTCATGTAGAACTTGACAGTTAGAATTTGGATAACATTAGTGATTAGTAAAAGTAAGAGTTAAGTATAAGTGGGTCGCTCCCAGTCCTTTGTTCTTTGGTTCTTTGGTTTTGATTGGTTCTTAGTTTTGCTTGGTCCTTAGTTTTATTTGAAGATTGCAATTTTCAAAAATTATTATTATTATTATTATTATTATTAAAAATTTTATATAGTGCGCAGCTACCCTTGGGCATCCCAGCGCTTTTCCAGACACCATCAGATAGTAAAAACGGCCAATTTAGAATCCTCAAGCGGGAAACAAAAAGGTTTTAAGGCCTTTGCGAAAACGCAATAAGCAGGTCTCAGCGCGTAATTTTAAGGGGAGCTTTGCTGTGTTAAATGGGAATCTTCTCCCACAAGTGCGGGACATTTTGACTCTAGGGACTAAAAGGAGATGCTTTTGATCCGATCGCAAAGTCCTGCTTGCTTTGTATGGGATCACTAAGTTCTTCAAAATGGGAGGACCTTTCCCTAAAAGAATTTTGTGGGCTATGCAAAGCGCCTTAAATGTCACTCTTTCCCGCACAGGGAGCCAGTGTAGCGCCTTTAAGGCGGGTTTCGCTGATTGCGTCCTCGCTGCATTTTGAACCTGCTGGAGTGTCTTGAAGGTGGAATCAGGTGCACCCAGAAAGATGACATTGCTGTAATCCAGTCTGGATGTTATCAAGCCTTGAATCAACAACTTCCTCGATGTGGGCGGTAGAAGTGGAAAAATTTTCCGGGCAGAACGTAACAGGGCGGAACACACTCCAGCAGTTTTCTTAGCTTGGATCCGAAATGACAAGTCCTGATCTAACCAGACTCCCAAGCTCCTAATCACCTCTTTGGGGTTCGGGAGGTCTCCCATACAGCTCGGCCAGCTGGTCAAAGGGAGACAGGGAGATTTGCTCCCTAGCAGCATTATTTCCGTCTTCGAACCGTTCAACTTGAGGGCTGAATCTTCCATCCAGGAGTGAACGTCCGACAGACAGGAACACAGAGTGTCTGGGTTTTCACCCAGTTGGGATAGCGAGACCACCAACTGCGTGTCGTCTGCATAACTAACGATCTTAATGTCATACGGGAACACTATGTCCTCCAGGGGGGCCATATAAACATTAAATAGGGTAGGGCTAAGGGAGGAGCCCTGTGGCACTCCACACTGGAGGGGGATCGATTTAGATCGTTCGCCACCGTCCCAGACCTGATATGTTCATCCGGTAAGAAATGATCTCAACCACTGCAGGGCCACCCCAGACACTCCTACCTCCGCCAGCCGCCAAATCAACACCTGATGGTTCACGGTGTCAAACGCCGCACTGAGGTCCAGGAGGATCACTGCCACCGACCCTCCTGAGTCCAGAATACGTCTGGCTTCATCAACGACCGTCAAGAGAGCAGTGTCGGTACCCTGACCTGGACGAAAGCCGGTTTGCGAGGCACGGAGCAGTCCGTTAGCCTCAAAAAAGGCTGACAATTGCTGATTGACCAGCCGTTCCGCAATTTTAGCGAGACCCGGCAGCAGAGAGATGGGCCTAAAGTTAGATAGGTCCGAGGGGTCCAGGTTGGGCTTTTTTACAAGAGCCTTAACAACAGCAGTTTTCCAAGTAGGTAGGACTAGGCCCTGGGCAAAGGAGGCGTTCATTAGATCTGTCACCGGGACCACAATGGAAGCTGCTGCTTATTTAAGGAACTTCATAGGTGCCGGATCTATAGGAGAGCCACTTTTCAGAGATGCTAAGGCTTTAGATACCTCGCTCACTGATTCTAAACCAAAGGAGTCGAGATGGATAGCTGTCTCTGTGGCCTGTGTTCCTAAGATCAGCTTACCATTATCCTGAGACAGCATGGATTGGGGCAGAGTGTTTAAAATCTTCGCAATTTTTGTATGGAAGAACTCAGCGAGCTCCGTACATTTCTGTTTGTCATAAGTGACAACCGGCTCAGGGACTTTGAGCAGTTCTTTAACCACTTTAAAACTCTCTCTCGAAGAGCTAGAGGCACATTTTATACGCTCTTCAAAAAATAGGGCTTTTGCCTGTCGAAGAGCGGACTTATAGCCCCTCATTGCGACATGATATTCTTCTCTCCTAGTTGATTCCCAATTCTTCCGCCATAGCCTCTCTAGCTTTTTACAAGCCTTCCTAAGGGTACGAAGCTCGGCCGAATTCCACGGAGCTGAGCCCACTCTTTTTTCCCTCTTCTGCACTCTCTTTCTCGGAATGAGAGCGTCAAGAGAAGCGGACAGCCAGTGGTTGATATTGGCATCCATCTTGACTGGGTCCGACTCATAAGGAAGGGGCATGTTTTCCAACTTAGAGGTCCAGTCGTTGACCGATAGTCTGGACCAGGCTCTGTCAACCAAAAAAGCCTGCTTAGCACTTATAGGCCGTGAATCGACTTGCCAAAGTGCCAATACCAAGAAATGGTCAGACCACGGGAGGGGGAGAGTGGACCCCGCCTTCAAGCGGGGAATGTTGGAAAACATCGGGTCCAGTAAGTGTCCCTTTTCGGGCTTAGCCCCCGCATTAATTAAGACCAGCTCACACACTTTCAGGTCGTCCTGAAGATCTTGGGCTTCTGGGTCAGTGGGGTCATTAAAATGGAAGTTAAGATCTCCCAGAACCAAGAAATTAGCCGTAGATGAGGCCAAGATCGTCACTGATTCCACCAGGGAGCTAGCAAAGCTGCCCAGAGCGCCCGGGGGCCGATAGATCAGTAGACCTGATATCGAGACTGAGGGGGATATCCGCAGCGAGAAGGAGCAGCTCTCACAGTCCAAAATTAAACCATTCTCAGCCCTGCATACAAACAAGTCTCTGTATACAATAGCGAGGCCACCCCCTCGCCCCACGGGTCTGTGAAGATGAAAGATCAGATAGCCCGGTGGAAGAGCTTGGACAATATCAGCATCGGAACTGGGAGTTATCCACGTTTCCGTCAAAAACAAGATATCTAATTCAGAGTCTTGTAGAAGAAGGTTGATTTCTGCTGAGTGACGTGGAAGAGATCTACAATTCAATAGACCTACCGCCAAGGTGTTATTACCTCTGTCAGAGCGAATATTCTCACTTGACCCCACCACTGTAGAGGGAGGAGGGAGTGGAATGGTAGGGTCGATACCGGTGATAGTCATATGGCGCAGAGCCATAAGTTCATCAGCTCGTAAGTCCGCCGTATAGCAGGACATTTTAGCAAAGTGTTAGGCCCTAAGCCCGTCTGGGCCCGGACGGGCACAGACGGGCTGGACTCTGGCGTGACTCCGGCGCTGATACGGCGCGTCCGCTGCGCGTCACCGCTGCGCGTCTCCATGGTGACTTTAAATAGGGGCCGCGCCTCCTGTGCGTAAGACTAGAGCGCTCGCGGAAGTGGCGCCTGCACAACGTCCCTAGACTACCCCCAAGATGGCGGCGCTCGAAATAACCAGCCTAAAGACCCGCGAAAAGCGCGGTGAGGGAGACAATTTAAGATGCAGGTAAGTGCTACTCTAGGAGAACAATTTAAAAGCGAGGGATAACACTAATTAAAAAATTAAATTTTGTCAAAAACGGAATGCTCAATTTAAAACGCGCGACTGAATCCACGCACTGTGCTTACTAAACAGGGTAGCTCCTTACACTAGAACATGCATAAAGATAGCGCTGTCCGCTTTAGGTCACGCAAAACAATGTCAAGGAACGGGCTGCCTGCTGCACTCGTCTTAAATAGGGGCCGCGCCTCCTGAGTGTAAGACTAGAGCGCTCGCGGAAGTGGCGCCTGCACAACGTCCCTAGGCTACCCCCAAGATAGTGGCGCTCGAAATAACCAGCCTAAAGACCCGCGAAAAGCGCAGTGAGGGAGACAATTTAAGATGCAGGTAAGTGCTACTCCAGGAGAACAATTTAAAAGCGAGGGATAACACTAATTAAAAAATTAAATTTTGTCAAAAACGGAATGCTCAATTTAAAACGCGCGACTGAATCCACGCACTCTGCTTACTAAATAGGGTAGCTCCTTACACTAGAACATGCATAAAGATAGCGATGTCCGCTTTAGGTCGCACAAAACAATGTCAAGGAGGGTCTTGTATATTTCCCAGTGTATCGATAGAGATAGCCCCTTGAAGTTTGAAGTTAGATTAGTGAGCTATAAGATGCCTGATCTTAGCAAATTTGGAGCTTTGTGTTGACCAACTTTGTATACGTTTGGATTAGCCGGCTTCCCCTAAAGGGAATATCTAAATAGGTTTAGATTTAAAAACATATTTCTTCCTTGGTGATTTTGTATCCCCAGGGAATTAAATTTGACATAATACAAAACAGGGATCCTTTGTTCTGCGCAGTTTTATGAATGAAGATATGCAGAACGATTTTGTTTGGTGTTCTGCTAGCCAAAGCTAGTGAATTGAGTGTATTTTCGCTTCTTGGACATACATCAGTCTGTTGGGCTGTTTTTGCAGTCTTTTGAAACACAATTGAGAAGCGTGTCTTGTAAATATGACTTACAACTAGTATTTACAAATGGTTTGGTTTAAGTACAGTCTGTGGGCTGTCCTTGGTTTCTGTCCTGAGTATTGATTTGTGGGTTACATGTGTGTTCAAATGTCTATGTGGATTTCCCATTAGTGCAATTTCTGTAAGTACATAGCGATAGCGCTATTCACAAGATGCATGGCTAAAGCGCGTAGTATTGTGTGTCCTCAATGTTTCACCCCTTTCTGTTTATGTCTGAAATGAGCTCAATGTCTGTTCGTGGCTTTTCTTGATGTTTTCAGTCTATTAAACAACATTTTGTAAGCATATTCTTGGGTGCGTTGCTAAATAAAATTGTCCTTTTTAGAAAGAAAAAAAATGGCGCAAACATTTTGTCATGTTTCAAATTATTTACAACAAGGGGTGGTGAGGGACAGAGTCTCTGAATTAAGCAGAATACTCTCACCCAGTCAAGAGATCAGGGCTAGATCCAACACCGTTTTTTAGCTCATTGCACCATCCCAGTTTCAGAACCTGGCTGTATGCAAATTAGTCTGTCCCTGGCCCAGTACATCATGGGAACAGGGCAGACCAGACTACAAAAGCCAATTCTTACACTGGGAAGGAAACAAGCTTCCGGGGACCGGTTTCTGGCATTACAGCCGTCTTCGGCCCGGCTTGCTTGAATCCTGATGGTGCAGTGAGCAAGGGACTCATGTCTGAGTATACCCTTCCACGCTTAGGGTGGACAAAAATATTTACAACAAGGGGTGGTGAGGGACAGAGTCTCTGAATTAAGCAGAATACTCTCACCCAGTCAAGAGATCAGGGCTAGATCCAACACCGTTTTTTAGCTCATTGCACCATCCCAGTTTCAGAACCTGGCTGTATGCAAATTAGTCTGTCCCTGGCCCAGTGCATCATGGGAACAGGGCAGACCAGACTACAAAAGCCAATTCTTACACTGGGAAGGAAACAAGCTTCCGGGGACCGGTTTCTGGCATTACAGCCGTCTTCGGCCCGGCTTGCTTGAATCCTGATGGTGCAATGAGCAAGGGACTCATGTCTGAGTATACCCTTCCTCGCTTAGGGTGGACAAAAATATTTACAACAAGGGGTGGTGAGGGACAGAGTCTCTGAATTAAGCAGAATACTCTCACCCAGTCAAGAGATCAGGGCTAGATCCAACACCGTTTTTTAGCTCATTGCACCATCCCAGTTTCAGAACCTGGCTGTATGCAAATTAGTCTGTCCCTTGCCCAGTGCATCATGGGAACAGGGCAGACCAGACTACAAAAGCCAATTCTTACACTGGGAAGGAAACAAGCTTCCGGGGACCGGTTTCTGGCATTACAGCCGTCTTCGGCCCGGCTTGCTTGAATCCTGATGGTGCAATGAGCAAGGGACTCATGTCTGAGTATACCCTTCCACGCTTAGGGTGGACAAAAATATTTACAACAAGGGGTGGTGAGGGGCAGAGTCTATGAATTAAGCAGAATACTCTCACCCAGTCAAGAGATCAGGGCTAGATCCAACACCGTTTTTTAGCTCATTGCACCATCCCAGTTTCAAAACCTGGCTGTATGCAAATTAGTCTGTCCCTGGCCCAGTGCATCATGGGAACAGGGCAGACCAGACTACAAAAGCCAATTCTTACACTGGGAAGGAAACAAGCTTCCGGGGACCGGTTTCTGGCATTTCAGCCGTCTTCGGCCCGGCTTGCTTGAATCCTGATGGTGCAATGAGCAAGGGACTCACATCTGAGTATACCCTTCCACGCTTAGGGTGGACAAAAATAATTACAACAAGGGGTGGTGATGGACAGAGTCTCTGAATTAAGCAGAATACTCTCACCCAGTCAAGAGATCAGGGCTAGATCCAACACCGTTTTTTAGCTCATTGCACCATCCCAGTTTCAGAACCTGGCTGTAAGCAAATTAGTCTGTCCCTGGCCCAGTGCATCATGGGAACAGGGCAGACCAGACTACAAAAGCCAATTCTTACACTGGGAAGGAAACAAGCTTCCGGGGACCGGTTTCTGGCATTTCAGCCGTCTTCGGCCCGGCTTGCTTGAATCCTGATGGTGCAATGAGCAAGGGACTCACATCTGAGTATACCCTTCCACGCTTAGGGTGGACAAAAATAATTACAACAAGGGGTGGTGATGGACAGAGTCTCTGAATTAAGCAGAATACTCTCACCCAGTCAGGAGATCAGGGCTAGATCCAACACCGTTTTTTAGCTCATTGCACCATCCCAGTTTCAGAACCTGGCTGTATGCAAATTAGTCTGTCCCTGGCCCAGTGCATCATGGGAACAGGGCAGACCAGACTACAAAAGCCAATTCTTACACTGGGAAGGAAACAAGCTTCCGGGGACCGGTTTCTGGCATTTCAGCCGTCTTCGGCCCGGCTTGCTTGAATCCTGATGGTGCAATGAGCAAGGGACTCATGTCTGAGTATACCCTTCCACGCTTAGGGTGGACAAAAATAATTACAACAAGGGGTGGTGATGGACAGAGTCTCTGAATTAAGCAGAATACTCTCACCCAGTCAAGAGATCAGGGCTAGATCCAACACCGTTTTTTAGCTCATTGCACCATCCCAGTTTCAGAACCTGGCTGTATGCAAATTAGTCTGTCCCTGGCCCAGTGCATCATGGGAACAGGGCAGACCAGACTACAAAAGCCAATTCTTACACTGGGAAGGAAACAAGCTTCCGGGGACCGGTTTCTGGCATTTCAGCCGTCTTCGGCCCAGCTTGCTTGAATCCTGATGGTGCAATGAGCAAGGGACTCACATCTGAGTATACCCTTCCACGCTTAGGGTGGACAAAAATAATTACAACAAGGGGTGGTGATGGACAGAGTCTCTGAATTAAGCAGAATACTCTCACCCAGTCAGGAGATCAGGGCTAGATCCAACACCGTTTTTTAGCTCATTGCACCATCCCAGTTTCAGAACCTGGCTGTATGCAAATTAGTCTGTCCCTGGCCCAGTGCATCATGGGAACAGGGCAGACCAGACTACAAAAGCCAATTCTTACACTGGGAAGGAAACAAGCTTCCGGGGACCGGTTTCTGGCATTTCAGCCGTCTTCGGCCCGGCTTGCTTGAATCCTGATGGTGCAATGAGCAAGGGACTCACATCTGAGTATACCCTTCCACGCTTAGGGTGGACAAAAATAATTACAACAAGGGGTGGTGATGGACAGAGTCCCTCACCACCCCTTGTTGTAAATATTTTTGTCCACCCTAAGCGTGGAAGGGTATACTCAGACATGAGTCCCTTGCTCATTGCACCATCAGGATTCAAGCAAGCCGGGCCGAAGACGGCTGTAATGCCAGAAACCGGTCCCCGGAAGCTTGTTTCCTTCCCAGTGTAAGAATTGGCTTTTGTAGTCTGGTCTGCCCTGTTCCCATGATGCACTGGGCCAGGGACAGACTAATTTGCATACAGCCAGGTTCTGAAACTGGGATGGTGCAATGAGCTAAAAAACGGTGTTGGATCTAGCCCTGATCTCTTGACTGGGTGAGAGTATTCTGCTTAATTCAGAGACTCTGTCCCTCACCACCCCTTGTTGTAAATATTTTTGTCCACCCTAAGCGTGGAAGGGTATACTCAGACATGAGTCCCTTGCTCATTGCACCATCAGGATTCAAGCAAACCGGGCCGAAGACGGCTGTAATGCCAGAAACCGGTCCCCGGAAGCTTGTTTCCTTCCCAGTGTAAGAATTGGCTTTTGTAGTCTGGTCTGCCCTGTTCCCATGATGCACTGGGCCAGGGACAGACTAATTTGCATACAGCCAGGTTCTGAAACTGGGATGGTGCAATGAGCTAAAAAACGGTGTTGGATCTAGCCCTGATCTCTTGACTGGGTGAGAGTATTCTGCTTAATTCAGAGACTCTGTCCCTCACCACCCCTTGTTGTAAATATTTTTGTCCACCCTAAGCGTGGAAGGGTATACTCAGACGTGAGTCCCTTGCTCATTGCACCATCAGGATTCAAGCAAGCCGGGCCGAAGACGGCTGTAATGCCAGAAACCGGTCCCCGGAAGCTTGTTTCCTTCCCAGTGTAAGAATTGGCTTTTGTAGTCTGGTCTGCCCTGTTCCCATGATGCACTGGGCCAGGGACAGACTAATTTGCATACAGCCAGGTTCTGAAACTGGGATGGTGCAATGAGCTAAAAAACGTGTTGGATCTAGCCCTGATCTCTTGACTGGGTGAGAGTATTCTGCTTAATTCAGAGACTCTGTCCCTCACCACCCCTTGTTGTAAATATTTTTGTTCACCCTAAGCGTGGAAGGGTATACTCAGACATGAGTCCCTTGCTCATTGCACCATCAGGATTCAAGCAAGCCGGGCCGAAGACGGCTGTAATGCCAGAAACCGGTCCCCGGAAGCTTGTTTCCTTCCCAGTGTAAGAATTGGCTTTTGTAGTCTGGTCTGCCCTGTTCCCATGATGCACTGGGCCAGGGACAGACTAATTTGCATACAGCCCGGTTCTGAAACTGGGATGGTGCAATGAGCTAAAAAACGGTGTTGGATCTAGCCCTGATCTCTTGACTGGGTGAGAGTATTCTGCTTAATTCAGAGACTCTGTCCCTCACCACCCCTTGTTGTAAATATTTTTGTCCACCCTAAGCGTGGAAGGGTATACTCAGACGTGAGTCCCTTGCTCATTGCACCATCAGGATTCAAGCAAGCCGGGCCGAAGACGGCTGTAATGCCAGAAACCGGTCCCCGGAAGCTTGTTTCCTTCCCAGTGTAAGAATTGGCTTTTGTAGTCTGGTCTGCCCTGTTCCCATGATGCACTGGGCCAGGGACAGACTAATTTGAATACAGCCAGGTTTTGAAACTGGGATGGTGCAATGAGCTAAAAAACGGTGTTGGATCTAGCCCTGATCTCTTGACTGGGTGAGAGTATTCTGCTTAATTCAGAGACTCTGTCCATCACCACCCCTTGTTGTAATTATTTATGTCCACCCTAAGCGTGGAAGGGTATACTCAGATGTGAGTCCCTTGCTCATTGCACCATCAGGATTCAAGCAAGCCGGGCCGAAGACGGCTGAAATGCCAGAAACCGGTCCCCGGAAGCTTGTTTCATTCCCAGTGTAAGAATTGGCTTTTGTAGTCTGGTCTGCCCTGTTCCCATGATGCACTGGGCCAGGGACAGACTAATTTGCATACAGCCAGGTTCTGAAACTGGGATGGTGCAATGAGCTAAAAAACGGTGTTGGATCTAGCCCTGATCTCATGACTGGGTGAGAGTATTCTGCTTAATTCAGAGACTCTGTCCATCACCACCCCTTGTTGTAATTATGTTTCAAATTAGGCGTCTGTGCTTGGGCTTATAAATGAATGCGTCTTAAATGATAGGCAAGGAATACAGCTTGCTCTTATATGTGGAATTATCAAAAAATAATTGGGTTTATAATTTTTTTTTATTAATTATGAAAAATAATTATTAAAAATAAGTGCTACAAAATTCGTTTTTTACTATTCATGAAGCTTAATGTTCATACTATGACATCCTAGCATTAAAATGTAATTTAAGTTGTGCCATACTGCATGATGAGAACATTAGCATATAGAATTTCACTTAGCGCAGGCGTAAAAAACTAATTTTTCTAAACATTTAAATGGGATATGTCTGATTAAAAATCTCTGTAATTTGTAAAAAACATTCTTAGGATGATTAATATGTAACATAATTATAGGATATTTATTTTTAAGTGCCCCAAACATCAAAGTCGAATTTGGGTATTTTTGCCATTTAAAATAGCTTTAAAGTGCTTTAGGCTTCAGTAAATGCATACATTTAGGTATAATACAAATTTGCAGGTTCTCCCCATTTGGGTTTACTTTTAAATGGCCCAGTGAGATCCAATTAAGGTTGCTGAAATGAGTACCATTGCAACAAGCATTTGTTCTAAAAACTGGTATGTGTGTTATTAGGTTCTGTGAATCATTCACAGTAAATGTAGTAGGCCTTCTTTCTTTGTCAGCCTCACTATGAGCAGAGGCTGTGGGCTAGGAGAACAGGCTGCTCAAGTTGCGCTAAGATGCTATCTTTGGTTTCCCTGTAAACAATGGAAGGAGGCTGTCATGTTGACATTTGTGACCTTTTAAATTAGGGCTTGTCTCTGTGAAATGCAGAATGACCTTGCTAAACAGGCCTCTAAAAGGAAGGGTCTCTGGTTTCTCCACAAAATTAAAGAACTTAATTCCAAAGGGAAAAATATGAAAAAGGTTTCTTTAAAAGTCCCAACACATGCTAAATGCTCTGCAGAAATGATACATTTGTATTTCTGCTCTAAAAGATGATGTCCGCTAGTCGCTTTTCTTTTTGACAGAAAATGAGGCATTGCATTAAGTTTTAGACAGAAAATAAGAGGAAGCTGTGGGGCAAGGCTAACAAGGAGTGTCAGTGAAAGAATTGTACTTTTGGAAAGTTAAAAGGGCTTCATGTTGCAAGGTGACCGACAAGATGGTAACAGTTAAGTAATGGAAATGTATTTTTGTGTCTGTTAATGTGTATTATGTTTCGTCTTCTGATTAAAAGTTATAATTGATATTTGTTTGCTATGAAAAATGTCTCTCTTTTGTGTGTCATATTTTCAGCTTCTGTGCCAAGTTCTTTGTTATATTAGTAAGTATTCCCTGAGCTTAAAGATTACAGCTCTTCAAAAGTTGACAGAGTCTGTTGGAACCAGGGAGTTGGTCAGTATTGGAGAGTACCTAAAAGCAGAGAGGACAGAGTCTGTTGAGATACTTTGGGCACAATCACTCTCATTCGATGGCTCTGGTCCAGTTACTGTGATGTTGAAGATGACCAAGTCAGTCAGTACTGACCAACCACATTGGGGCACATCAGTATCAATGAGGACAGACTCATTGACAGAACCTTTCAATGTGTTTGACTCGATTGGCACGATTCGGTCGGGACAACTTATGTGGTTGCCGTGCACTGAAGCGATGCAGGGATGCGGTGCACAGATGTTCGGTTGTTGAAGCTCTGGCAAGGTTTGCTGGCCTCAAACTTGATGTTAGGACAGATCAGGCCACGAGGGAGCGAAGAACCACCACCTGTGTTGCTGAACTTGTGGAGTCCAGAGGAGCCCAGGTTCAGCAGATCAGTTGGCTACGTTGCCGTGTCTGCAAATGCAGGAGAGTGACACCATTCCTCCAATGGATATTGCTTTAGCTGTCTTTGATGTCCACAGGCCTTGGCAGAACCAGTAAAGAGCACGGGCATGGACATTGCAGCGGACTTGCAGGCGAAGAGGCCAGGAGCAGCATGGATCTTCCCAGGTGCAGTCTTGAAGTCGAGAGTGAAGTCTGGAGTACCCAGAAGGTCGAAGTAGAACTGTTTTATTTCTGGGGCGGGGGGCCTCTAATTACCAGCCGTTCATTTTCAAAGTCAATGGCTTGCTCAGCTATCAAAGTTTTGTACTTGGCAACAACCACTTCTGAAAAAGGAATTACTGCCTTACTGTTCAGAAATTCTTTGTACTGTGGATCCAAAATTGTGGCCATAATTTAATGTGGATGTGTTACAATGTTATTTAGAATCCATGTATTGTCAGTTAAGCGAACGGCTAAGGAGTTCGCCAAATAATATGAGGCTTCTTTTTTATCTACACCAGCATACGTTTCAGACACCTCCTTCAGCTGTTGCTCTAGCATGTGCAACAATGGGATAGCTTGGCCCATAGTACAACCCTCTATGCTGACTTCACGCGTGAAGACTTCAAAGGAAGTAGCATTTATGTTAGGCACTTAACGAGGTCCCATTTGCCCATCTCAACAGTCATGCCTTTTACAGTAGGATCCCCTAATCTGTTCATGACATAAGCATTGAATAGTATGTACTGCTAAAACAGATAATCAAGCATGTAATAAGTTGAGTTCCAATGTGTTGGCACCTCCTGGATGAGTGCTTCGACTGGCATTTCATGCTCACGTTGAATGACCCTCAGCTGCTTCCGGGCTTTAAAATAATGGCTGAAATGTGTGCATATTCTTCTGCAGGTGGCCAGTAAGTTGCAGACTTTGTATTCATTTTTCAGAAAGTCCTGAACAACAATGTTAATGCAGTGTGCCAAACATGGGATCCCGAAATAGACACCATCGTTCATGGCCCTAACTACATTCCTGCCATTATACGAACAAAACCAATGTTAAGCCCTCTTGGGTGTAGCCACTCAAAGACCTTGCTGTTAAACTCCTCTAAAATGTTTGCAGCAGTATGAGATTTCTCCATGGCAAACATGGCTGCAGATGCATGTTTGCGAGTGGCATGAAAAACCTCAGCAGCGTCAACAGCAGCAGATATCTGTTCTCTAACCCACACAAAAAGATCCAGTGTGCAGTGATTCATATGTATTCAGTGGCTTGGCAACTGGTCCACATGTCTGCTGTCAGGTGGCTACTCTGAACAGCACTCTGCTTCAAGGCTTTTTCAAACAATTCCAGCACGTCATGATGTAGTGCTGGAACAGCAACTCTGGCAAAATAGTAGCGGCTGGGAACTTGCCATTTTGGCCAGATGGCTGTCACAAATTCCAGAAAACCCACCCCTTCAACAAAAGAAAAGGGGAGAAGGTCCAGTGCTAACATATTAGCCAGCTTCGTATTGTACAAATGTGCTATTTGGTGGTGGCTTTCGTACTGCCACTCCCCCTAAACATGCTGATAATGATAGGCTGCATGGTATTCCTTAGGCTCAAAAACACACTGTTTTGCTTTGAGGTACTCCTTGCTTTCCCAGGCTGACTCTTTTGCCACTGAGATGTTGCTGAAGATGTGGGTGACGGTAACACTGCACTGCTGGGGACAGGGCTACTTTATGTACCACTACTAGAGAGAATGTCTCCCCGTCCGTCCTCTTCCACCGCGATCACATCTTCTACTTGTTTATCCCCACCAACACCAATGGTTGCAGTTTCATGCTGTGAAGGTGGTCCTCTCAGTCGATCAAGTGGTGTTTTTTTCAGATGGGTTATTTGGCTCCGGTACCATAGTTTGTACCAAGCTTACCCCAGCTAATATAGGTTTTACAAATAGAGCATATAGCAATGTTCTCCTCCTTTTTGCTTAACCGTACAGAGGTCCCAAACTGGGGAGCTTATTTTTTGCCTCCTGCTGGAGGTGCCACTTCCAATGCCATATGAACTCGAGGGTGTTTGTTGAATTTGACTCTTTGCTGTACCATTACCTACTTCTACTGAGATGGTGGTTGTACTGAATGTAGGTCGCTGCCGGGCCTTTGCTAATGCAAATGTGGAAGCTGTAGGTCATGTTGGTGTTACCTTTGTTGGAGGTATGCGTGCTACATCCCTCGCAGCGATTTGGGATAGGGTAATAATGTTGGTCTCTATCTCCTTGGGGCCAGGAGTGATGTTTGTGATGACTGGCTTCTCATCATCATCCTGATGTTGTACATCACCTCCATAAGTGTAAGGCTTTCTGGAACCTTCCTTTTCCCTAGACTAGTCTTGGAATGTGTCTCCCTCTCATACTCAGTTTGTGGCTTCCAAGTGGCATCTAGATCATCAGAAGGGGGGCTGTTAGACCTGGCACCTTGGCGTGTGTCTCCCTTCCACTTTTTGCTGCTGTGCCTAATTTTTTTTCCTGGTGTTAGCTGCTCAGAGTACTGTGCGACTGCCAATTAGTGCCACGGTGCAAGTGTTCCCTGTGTAAAATGTATACATTAATTGAATTCCATGATTGGCTTATTTGGTTTACTGTCAGACCCCAGTAAAGTGCACCAGGAGTGCAAGGGCTTGTAAATCCAAATGCTGCTAGTGGGCCTGCAGCACTGGTTGTGCCACCCACAGGAGCAGCCTTGTAAAATGTGTCTAAGGTCTGCCATTGCAGAACCTGCGTGCAATCTGGTACTGTCATGCTGACTGGGCAAGTGCACCCACTTGCCAGTTCCTAAACCTTCCCTCAAACTTCATATTAGTCACCCTTATGGTAGGCCAAAGGGCAGGGTGCATTGTAAGTATAAGGTAGGACAAGCTGATGTGTGTGGCATGTCCTAATAGTGAATCACAGCCATTTTTGTTTTTCACTATTGTAAGGCTACCTGTTCTCATAGGCCAGAATGGGCTGCTGGAATTATTACACTCTACAATCCTAGCAGGCTCTGGGAACTTTGTAGAAATTCGAGTTTGATATGCCTGAACTCGGAATAATAAAATACATCTTCTAGCAAAGTTTATTTTAGTGTTCTGAGTTTGTAAATACCAATTTTAGAAAGTTGGTATTTGCTTGCCTAACCATTTCAGCCCGCCTCTGCTCTGATGTGTATCTGCTGTCTGGTTTCTGTGTGTGACAGGGCTGGGGGATTCCAGGAGACAGGCTGGAGCTGCCAGGTGGAGAATAGAGAGATTACACCAGGATGGGTGTGAGGAGTAGCCTTTGACTCTGAATAGGGTTGTGCTCTGCCACCACAAAGCTGGCTCCACCCCCGGGGAGCGTCTGAGGTCTCTGCCCTGCACCTTGTAAAGAGAGAAGGGAAGACTGTCAACAGAGTACTCCTGGACAATACTTGTCACCACAATGCTGGCTCTACCTCCTGCGGAGCATCTGATGTCCCTGCCCTGCACACTGAAAGACATGCCAGAGTCTCCAAAACAAAGTGCTCAGGAACTGGACTGGATTAGGCAAAGGCCCCCCTTGCCTGCAAGAACAAAGGATTTGCAGTATAAGTATAGGAACCCTGCTCCTAAGAAATCAGATCCTGTTTACGCCAAGAAGAACCTCTGCTCGAAGAGAAGGACCTGGAAAAGCTGCATGGATAAGTACTGTCTCTGACCTGGGAGACTGGCCTGTGGTGGGTGCCTTGCTGCAAGAAGGAGAGGAAAAGACTGAAGTGACTTTTTATTCAACTTGTGCTTTTGAAACAATCTCCAAGGGTTTGAGTGTGAGCTTGCCCCCTGAACTGAGCCCCAGGACCATTGGGCTCTTCTACTGCCTTCAACACGAGCTGCTGGACTGCCTGTGTACGTGCCCTGCTGAAGCCATCGCTGAGTGTGCCTCGCCAACCCTACCGTTGTGAAGCCCGTGCTGTGTCCTGGACCATGTGTCTCCGCTTATCCCTAAGCCGAGTTCGCATTATATCGCCTCTGGGCCGCCCCACACCCGGCTTCACTTCCCCCCTATCTGAGCCGCACCGCCACCGCCTTCGGCCGCCACGGACTAAAACAGCACTTCATCCAGCGAGGTACGGTTCGTACGTTCTAAGCGTACTCAAACGCACCGTGCTATCATCCTCTGAGGCCACGGCGCACTGACAGAGCCACCCGGTACGTCGCGTAGCTGAGTGCTGCACAGCTCGCCTCAGGGAAACAGCCTCGCAACAAAGGTACGGCTCGAACGCCGCCCTACGCAACGGACTCTGCAATGACCCCGGACAGTCTGCAGTACCCCCTGAGGTCCCGCTCCTATGCTTCACATCGCGATGCCTGCCACGAGCCGGACCTGCACTAGAGAGCCGCCAACCAAACGTCCCGAGTACGTCTTTGCCTCCCCCCGCATTGCAGTGTCGAACACTACGATCTTAAGGTGCACGTCTCGGACCAGAGTGTCCGCCCTGTTGTTAGACTCTTTTTGCTCACTTTTCACCACCGGAGAGTCGCACCAAGAGGTACAAACCTGCACAGAACTAAAACTAAGCATATTTACAACAACTCTTTATTACTGAACAGTATTGTGGTCATTGAAACGTTATTGTGGTCTTGTATTAGGTCTGCTTAATTATATATATAAAGTATCTATTTTTTTTATACAAAAACTAGACTGGTGTCCATTTGTGGTGTATTCTTGAGTTACTGTATATGGTCATAAATGCTTAACCAATAACGCCCTGAGAATTAGCCATGTCAGTTTGCGCCACGCAACCTAGAGGCTGAGCAGGGGTTATTTTAAAGAGTAAGTCCCTTGCCCTGACTAGAGGAGAGGGTCCCTGCTTGTCACAAGTACTTACCTGTGCCAACCAGAGACCCCCAAATCTAACGGGCTTGGCGAAGAATTTCATGAACTAACCCTCCATTTCCGTGCTGGAGATTTGGAAGACCGTGGATCTTCTGAATGAGTGGCTTCCTCTTCTTCATCCGCTGCATGAGGCCCAATTTCCTGAACTGCCCCTACTTTGGGAAGAACAACAACTACTATTGCAGGCGGTGGTTGTAGCTGTTGTTGACCACTTATCTGCTGGGTTTCCTCCTGCGTTGATTGGGTACTACTTTGAGATAGCGATCATTTTATCTCAGCATCACTGGTTTCCACCATTAGGCTGGCTACCTCTTCCACACTCATGTGCTTGGGCATGGGTAGTGGTTTGGGCCCTTTGATGTGAAGGTGCTGCCCCCAGATTACCCTCCGGACAACGCTGCTGCAGGTGTAATTTTAGTTTTTCCCAAAGGGGCGGAACACCAGACTTTAGTCTCACTTCTTTCTTCTGTTCCTTCTTCTCAGCAACTTTCTTGGTCATGGAAGATTTGGTACCTGCTTTCTTTGGGATCATCTTCTTCAGATGTCAGCAACACTCATTTGCACAAGTTACAGAGATGTCTGGTCAGGTCAAACGTCACGTCATGGACAGCAGCAGGACATCTGTCTGGCAGCACAATGGGCAATGATGACACACCTCCTCCTCAGTCTTTTGTGCATCTAAAAGCAAAAAAGCAAGAAGAACAGCAGTCAAACGATACTAGAATAAAACGAATATAATACATAACTTAGTGTGTGGTGGTCACAATTATAACATTTTGTAACTCAGTGAACAACAACAGTATAGCCACTAATGAGACATTGACAACAAGGCTGGGGATTCCTGGTGTACTGTGTATACTCAGGAAGAATAAGAATAGCAAAGAACAAAAACAAAAATGTAGTGGAGCCTGTTTGGCCTAAATTTGTGCATCACGTGGGATGGATGCAGCATCAGGGAGCTGCAGTTGGCATTGGGGATGGATTTGGAAGCAGTAAGAAAAGAGGAACAATGGAAATACACGCAGACCTATGTGGCAACAACAGCATACTACTAACTACCACCACCACAAAATTGCCCCCAACCACATGGTCACTCACAGGTAAAAGGCACGGCAAACAAGGAACTAAAGCATGCCTACATGGCCAGACAAAGGATGCCTGTTAACAACACAGCTTTAATGCAAAAACAAGAATTCACATGGCTAAAAACTAGTAGGAAAGTTGCACACAACAACCACAACAACAACACATACACATGCAAAAAAGTAATTCATTTAACAAACTCAAAAACTGAAATACACCCCAAAAACCCCCACATTTTGCAATTCAATTCAATGCCATCCATGCCCTAAATGAAATTCAACAGACACCAAAGAAACAGTTGTTTCATGCACCCAGGAGTACCTCTGGGCCTACTGGCTGAAAAGTCCTAACAAACACCCAAAAAATGAACGCCCCAACAAAACCACATTTTACAATTCAATCCAATGCCATCCATGCACTAAATGATGTTTAAATTCAACAGACAACACAAAGGTCAGTTGTTTCATGCACCCATGAGGATTGATGAGTACCTCTGGGCCTACTGGCAGACTAGGCCACAAGCTTGGAGGCCTATGGCAAAAGCACAGTGGATGGTCTAACACAATGGCCACCACCACATGGCCAGGCAACCCACAAAAACAAGAAAAGTAAGACAAGACTGACAATGCAGGCCTATGGCAAAAGCACAATGCCTGTCTTCACAAAATGGCCGCCACCCACATGGTCAGGACACCCACAATAACAAAAAAAGTAAAGACAAAGGACAGGACCAGGAAGTTGGAACTTCCCTCCTCTTTAAATAATTGTAAAATAAGAAAAAGGATTCCTCGCTCAAAAAACTACAGCCAAATGACAACCTGAGGAGTTTTTTGAGCAAAATAAACAAAATCATTATTTTCGAGAATGTTTCATGCTGCTCGAGAGATATTCTTTGCCAGATTGCAAATTCTGCATGTTCAGCATCGCGATCCTAACAAAAAGTCATTAACATGTGCGCGAATATGCATATTGAGCCCGCGAAGAAGAAAAAAAGAGTTGCCAAAACTACACGAGCTGAACACCCAGGGTTACCTACTGGCTAAAAAGGCTTATTTATTTAACACACACCAAAGAACTGAAATTCCACCATAAAAAACACATTTTGCAATTGAATCCAATGCCATCCATGCCATAAATGATGTTAAAATTCAACAGACAACACAGAAACAGTTCTTATGCACCCATGATGACTACCTCTGGGCCTACTGGCAGACTAGGCGACAAGCTTGGAAGCCTATGGTAAAAGCAAGCACACAGCCTTACTCCACAAAGCGGCCACCAACCACATGGCCAGGCCACCCACAATAACAAGAAAGTGAAGACAGACAATAAATACAGGCCTATGGCAAATGCAGTGCACACAGCCTGGATGGCTCCACAAAATGTCCGCTAGCCACCCACAACAAAATGAAATGGAAGACAGACAATGTAAGTTTATGGCAAAAGCACACTGCCTTGCTCCACAAAATGTCATCCACCCACATGGCCAGGTCAACCACAATATCAAGAAAGTGAAGAAAGACAATGAATGCAGGCCTATGGCAAAAGCACACTGTCTGTTGGATGGTTCCACAAAATGGCTGCTAGCCACCCACAACAAAAAGAAATGGAAGACAGACAATGCAAGCCTAGGGCAAAATCACACTGCCTGCCTTCCCAAAATGGCTGCCACCCACATGGCCAGGCCACAACAACAACAAGCATTACCCAAGGGGAACAAAGAAAAGACATGCATGCCTACATGGAAAAATCAACACACTTCTAAACTACCACCACAAAATGGCCCAAAGCCACATGGTCACTCACAGTCACAACAGGCCATAGAAAACAATGAACTCAAGCAGGCCTATATATGACCATACAAAGGAGGCCTGCTAAAACACCCAGCTTTAATATAAAATTGCAAAAATTAAAATCAACAGGGCTACGAACGGTTGGAATGTTAGTTACACAGCAAGCACACACACACACATTCAACAAAGGTATTTATTTATTAACAGACACACACAAACATTTAAATACACCCCAATAACCACATTTAGCAATTCAATCCAATGCCATCCATGCCCTACATGATGTTTGCATTTAACAGACACCACAGAAACATGCACCCATGGGTACATATGGGCCTACTCGCTGAAATTTCAAAGAAAAACAACTTGGCCCCTACTGAAACTACAGGCCACCCACAAAAAAAAAAATGTAAATGAAGAAAATCCCCCAAAAATGTAGGCACACTACAAACTAGCCCATATCAAACAAACATGTACACCAATTCTCCAACTTACTTAAATCTCAAATCCAAAAGTCCTCAAATCCAATCCAATGATAGGATGCAGCAGACAGACACAAAAAGTGATCCTTCTAGCTCCAAATCCAAATGAAAGGGAACAGCACAAGGACAAGGCACTGGGAGGAGCCTGATGGACAGCACCAGGAAGTTGGAAACTCAGGGTACTTCCTTCCTCTTGACAAAAAAAAGTAAAAAAAGAAAAAGGACTCCTCGCACAAAACACTACAGCCAAATCACAATCTGAGGAGTTTTTTTTAGTAAAATTATCATTTTCGAGAAAGTTATCTGATGCTCGAGAGATATTCTTTGCCAGATTGCAGTTTCTACGTGTTCGGGATCGCGATCTTACTAACACTGCCACTGGAAGTCAGATCGCGTATCTGAATGACGTGTCTGCGTTCGCACACTTTTACGGGATCGTGCGGCCGGATTCCAAATGGCGAACGCGAACAGATAGGAAATCTCATCGGTGAATGCAGAATCATGGTAAGTCATTACCGCGCACACGAGAACGCATATTGAGCGCGCGAAGAAGAAAACAGCTATGCTACATTATAGATTGCGTAGTATAGAGTAACTACGCATTCTACACAAATCGCAAAGTTACCGATAGTCCGTAAACTCCGCGAGCGTAGTGTAATTCACCGCCCATGTTTATTTTAGATCCGGCCACTCAACAGAATCAGCAAATAATACACCAGTGCACATCCAAAAAAGGCACTTTTATCCCTTGTGCAATTTTAGCACTTTCTTGTCAATCCATGTCCTTTGTCAGAAGCAACTTCCAATAGCCATATGGTGTCGGTAATTCAAGCTTTATTTTTCAATTGACAACGATCCACAGCCGACGCGCGTTTCACCCCGTTCGGGCTTTCTCAAGGCTCTGAACTTGCGTATTGCACACAGTTTCTTTTTTTGCTTGTAAATATCGCTTGTATGTCCTTATCCGATCTTTCCCACATAGACGTGTCACTATCGTGTAGTTTTGAATCTTATCACAAGAACGCAGTGTAGTATGTCAGTCTTCCACAATGTAATGCTGTTAAGGAGCCATGATAAGTTCCATTTATCCTCAAAGTCAACAGAGGTCTGTACTAGGCGCCATCCCTGCAATCCGGCGTCAATCAGTGCTGCCTCACACAACTCAAACCCTACATTTTGTACTGGATCTTTGCAAAGATGCGGTACTGATTCTGTTAGAGTTAGTGTGCACTTTTGATACGGTCTCTCATGGTATTCTGAGAGAGAGGCTTGCAAATAGTGTATACATTGCATATGCGAATGATACACTGCTAATTCTTACCCTCGATAAAATCTCCAATATGGCTGAAGAGAATTTTCATCACAGTCTAACTGCAGTCATGAACTGGATGAAACTCAACCATCTCAAATGTAACAGCCAAAAAACAGAAATCATGTTGTTTGGGAAATCTAATTTTTTCGCGCCCAAACAGTGGTGGCCACCAAATACAACTCCACCGCCAAACACAGTAGACACTGAGAGGAGTTTAGAGATCAAGTTTGATCCCACATTATCTGTCCACAATCAATCTCTTGCCGTGGCAGGTTTGTGTTTCCACACAATCAAGATCCTGAGAAAATACCTAGATCTACTCCCTATGAGCGCTAGGAAGACAGTCACTGTTGCATTGGTCCTGTCTCACCTGCATTACTGCAAAAGCCTGTATGCAGGAGCTAAAAAGACTGTTTTGAAAAGATTACAGGTGGTCCAGAATGCTGTAGCTAGGGTAGCTATCTAAACGTTCTTCTTCAGCAGCAGCACTCAAAACCCTGCACTGGCTAACAATTCACAAAATGATTCTTTTCAAAATTCTAATAATCACCTACAAGGGGAACAGGGCAACAGGATCAAAATACCTACGGTCCAGAATCAGGCCCTTTACCACCCAACGCCTTTTGCAGCCATCTTTGGGAGTTTTCTTGGCACCTCCTACCTTTCGGGAAAGGCAATGGCTGTCCTCGGAAGAAAAGCCTGCCCTCCCAGTTGAGAGTTAAAAAAACTGTTAAAAAACCTGATCTTTGCAGCCCGAGACCACACTATGCTATCTCTCATCTACCACAGATCCCATAGGTCTGTCACACTAGCGCCAAGATGCTCGCTATGTCTTTGCTGAGTGGAACAAGTCTCACGTTTGCTGGGGTGTATGGGAAGACACCTTTAAGCCAGTTTATACATTCCTGGTACTATGACAAGACATCTATGTCCATGTTTAGGGAATAGTCTTCAGTTATTTCTTCCTCAATATAGTTATAAAAAAATTGTATGTGCATTTGCAAGCAGGAATCTAACCCAAGAATAGAATACTACTGTTCCGAATGCCTCATGTGCCTCAATCATGAAAGGAATCCCTCCACAAGCTGCAGTGAGGCCATGATGTATTAGTTTTAAAATGACTGCATGTCTGCTATTCTCTAGACTGTTAATAGCCCCTTATGGCTCATCATCCCCTGTACTCGTGCCTCCAGTATTGGTGTCCCCGTTGTGAGACATCATAGGAGGAAATAATATGGAAAAAGGAGAAAAAGGTTTGCAGGATATGAGGAATAATAATCCTTCAAGCTTAATTTAACCTACAGCCAATACATTGGATGTAAATACTCAGCTGAGGTAAGATTTTCACTCCCCACACCATACGTGTCTGGCTAAATGTGAATAGGGGTCACTGAGAAAAGCATGACCGTACTACTCAAGGTATCACAGCACATCTGGTGTAGTATGAGGAGAAGGTATGAGATACACATCTGCTGCAGTATGAGTAGGAATAGAAGGGATAAAAAGCACATCTGGTGAAGAATGTGGAGAAGGGATGATAAGCAAATCTGGTAAAGTATGAGTCTCAGGAAAACTGAATATTAGAACAACTGGGTATGAGTATGAGAAGAAAGGATGGGAAACACATCTGGTGAAGTATGAATATGAGAAGAAGGGTGAGAAGTACATCTGGTGAAGCATAAGGATGATGAGAATTGACAAGAAGCACATATGCCAAAGTATGAGTAGGAAGAGAAGGAATGAGAAGCAAATCTGGTAAAGTCTGAATTGAAGGGATGAGTAACTCATCTGGTGAAGTGTAATGAGAAGGGATGATAAGCAAACTTATTAAATTATGAGTATGAACAGAAGGAATGAAAAGCACATCTGGTAGGGAATGAGTCTGGGAAGAAGGGAAGAAAAGTTAATCTGGTGTGGTATGATGAAAATGGATAGGAAGCACATCTGGTGAAGTATGCATATGGAAAGGGATGAGAAGCATCCACGTTACCCTTGAGGAGGTAGAATTGACTGATTGAGAAGGAAAGTGTCATAGATTGAATGGTTGGACAAGCGGCATCTGTGATGCTGGAATAGTAGTAAGTCACTTGTGGTTGATCCACTTAGTTGTTAGAAGTTTGAAGATGCCCTCCAGGTGCTTGTGATCTGGTTGTTTAATCACACCCTCAGCGTCACTACCAGGGTCAGTACCAGGGTCAGCTGGACCTACATTCAGCTACATCAGTGCCCCAATTTACTAAAAACCATTAGGCGGAAAATGCCTCAACCCCATCTGTCCCATTCTAAATCCCACCCGTCTGTATTGTCCATGTTCTCTTAGGAGTAAAGGGCTATGGAATAAGGAACTGGGGGTGCTTACAGGGCCACCTAATGTAAATAAGATGGGCATAGTTGTGGTTCTTTCTCAGCCAACAATTTGGCATCAGCTTAAGTCAATCACACTGTAAGTAGTGGACCCAGTCTACTGATCAGCGGTGGAAGAAGTGAAAATGGACATGGAGGATGTTAAGGTGAATCCCAAAATATTCAGTGTTGGGGCTTTCCCAGCTGGGCTGCCCGGAGATATCACTGTGTTAGATAACATGTCTTCAATTGTTGGTGGATCTCACCCGTGTTGTTCTAGGGGAAAACGCAAATGCATTAGTACGTAAGATTTCTTTGTTGATTTATCTTCCTTTTTTTTTTAAAGGGATCACTTGTATAACTCAGGATATATCTCCATAAAATGACCCTTCCTTTGTCAAAAAGTCTATGGTTGAATCAGATGCTTCCACCATGGTAGAAGCTGCGTCTCATTCAGAATGTACTGAGTTAAAAGTACAGAAGGAGAACAACAAAAGGTTTCAGCGTATTAAAAAACGTAAGCCAAAAACACAGAGATATTCTACGGCCTCTGGGGAACCCGACACTATCACTTTGCCACAAAAAGGAAATGAGTCCAAGTCTGTTGGGCCACATGTCGGTCAGGAATTTGGGCACACAAAGGAAGTAAATACTCTCACTTTCTCTATTATCATAGAAGTAACTGCATTGCGGGGAGTAGGGAAATAGGAACGGGAATAAGGGTAGGGAGATGACTAGCAACTAAGAAAGGGGGGTTTGGCCACTGAATGGGAGAACCATACAACAAGGATAGACCAAGTCAACTCAGAGAGTATAGCAGCAAAAGCAAATGATGTTCCGCCAAAGGTAGGAAAGATTGCAAATAGATTTCCCCAAAACTTTTCTCATATGGCCACTATCCCTGTATGGATAGATTCTAATCAAGGGAGGTTTTACCAAGGGAGGTCCAGTTATACTTCTCCTTTAGCACAATTGTCTAAATCCAGGGTTGAGCAAAGGCACAGCGATAGGGTATGTGCACGACGTGGGTCAGGACATGTATTTAACACTAAGCGTGGGCTGAAAATCCGTTCCGCTCATGGAATTTGCAAATTTTTGGCAATTTCGCGGTCCGCAAATCACGCAAATTTGTCAAAAAATTAGCAATTCGCAAGCTGGTGGATTTTTTGCTTGGTCGCACTTCAAAAACACAATATGGCGCGCGCTGCGTAGTCTTACGGTGATTCTGAGTTCGCCGAGTTGTTTTTCCTCCCGGTTTGCGTGCGCTGCGACATTTTGGATCTAGCAGCGTGATCGCGCGAGACTTTTTGACCGCGAGTATGTCATAGCGGCCCGCCATCTTGCACTGCGAGAGTTTGAGAACGCGACTACGTCATAAGGGCCCGCAATCAAGCATCGCGGGAGTAAACAATTGCGAACACGTCGATGCGACGCGCAGCTGACTTCCGGTCGGGATATTTGAACAGCTCGCTTTCCCGAACTTGCAAAAATTGCAATTCTGCACAAAAAATCTACCACAGGCAGCATAAACCTTCTGAAAATGATGATTTGGATCAGAATAACTCATCAGATTGACATTTGGCTGCACTTTTTTGTGGAAGGAGTCCATTTTTGGGGGGGTGGGAGGAAGGAAGTGCCCCGGAGTCTCCAACGTCCTGTTCCTGTCCAGCAGACTCCTCCCAGTGCTTTGTCCATGTCCTGGTCACTTTTCATTTGGATCTGGAGCTGGAAGGATTACTCTTTGTGACTGCTGCTGGATATTTGTATTTGAGGACATTTTGTTTGGATCACTTTTGGATTACTTTTGGATTTGAGATTTTACAAGTAAGTTGGTGTTGTTGGTTTGGGGCATTGCAGTTGCTGCAACTACAATTTTTAAACTTTTTCACAACTTTAAAAAAAATATATTGTGGATAGGCGCAGTATCGATAGGCACAGTATCCAGTAGGCCCAGGGTTAGTCATGGGTGCATTATACAACTGTTTCTGTGAGTTTTGTTGAACTTAAATATCATTTATGTCATGGAATTGATGAATAGCTCACTGTTATATGTGGTTGTTTTTAATTTTGGGGAGTGTGTAAAGCCACACTAGCCAGTAGGCCCAGGGGTAGTCACTCAGTGGTGCATGGACCAAGGATTTATGTGGTGGTGTCTTGAATTTAAACATCATTTATGGCATGGATTGCATTGGATTGTGGTGATTTTTGTGTGTTTTTTGATTTTCTGTGGTGTTGTTGGGGCCTGGCCATGTGGGTGGGGGCCATTTTGAGGCCTGGGCCAGGCAGGGCCTGGCCATGTGGGTGGGGGTCAACGGGCCATTTTGAAGCCAGGCAGTGTGCTTTGTGCCATAGGCCTGCACCCAGTCTGCCTTGCTTTCACCCATTATATGCCATGGGGTAGTCAGTGGTGCATGACCAAGTCTTTCTGTGGTGGTGTCTTGAATTTAACATTATTTAGGGTATGGATTGCATTGGATTGTGGTGATTTTTGAGTGTTTTTGATTTTTTGGGGTGTTGTTGGGGGGCCTGGCCATGTGGGGGGGGGCATTTTGAGGCCTGGTCCAGGCAAGGCCTGGCCATGTGCGTGGGGGTCAAGGGGACATTTTGAAGCCAGGCAGTGTGCTTTGTGCCATAGGCCTGCACTCTGTCTGCCTTCCTTTCACCCATTATATGCCATGGGGTAGTCAGTGGTGCATGGACCAAGTCTTTCTGTGGCGGTGTCTTGAATTTAACAGACTTTATTGTATGGATTGCATTGGATTGTGGTGATTTTTGAGTCTTTTTTGATTTCTTGTGGTGTTGTTGGGGGGGCCTGGCCATGTGGGTGGGGTCATTTTAAAGCCTGGTTCAGGCAGGGCCTGGCCATGTGGGTAGGGGTCAAGGGGCCATTTTGAAGCCAGGCAGTGTGCTTTGTGCAATAGGCCTACATCCATTATGCCCAGGGGTACTCAGTGGTGTATGAAACAAGCAACTCTCTCTGTGTGGTCTCTGTTCTATTAATGTAAAAATCCATTTTTGATTAGAAATAATTGCAATTTTTATTTTTGGTCTTTCTGGTTTAGGGAGTGTTGTAATTATAATAAATGCCTAGTTGCAAATCATAATTGAAGCACGACATATACAACATGTATTTACCTGATGTTCCTCTGGCTTCCTTTGCTTTTAGGAGCACAAAAAAGAGAACCACGAATCAACCTCATCGTTCATCATCAGTGGCAGGAAAAAGTCCTGCTGCGGTGTGTGCAGCACCACGTTATGTGACGTCATGTGTGGCCACAGACAACTCTGCAACTCATGCAACTGTGGCCTGCTGTTCTGACATCTGAAGAAGATGGGCCCAAAGAAAGGTGGCCGTAGCTCCTCTACCAAGAAAGTTGCCAGTGCCACTGCCAGTAAGAAGGAGCAGATGAAGCAAGTGGCGCCACTTACCAAGGAGACTGGTGTGCCCACAGACACTTTTTGGGGGAAATAAAACTACGCCTGCAGCAGCGGTGTCCGCCGGGGACCAAGCTGGGAGCAGCACCTCAGCTTCATTGGTCTCAGTGCCACCACTCTGCTGCTGATGAACAGTCTGACGATGACTACCCAGTCATCATAGTCATCACTCCAGTCCCAGCGGGCATGCAGCAGACAGACATTTTTACCCTATCCCGAATTGCTGCTGTGCGGGATATTGGCAGTGTGGTACTGGTAGCACCACCAACACTGGTAACCACTACACCAACACGACCTACAGCTGCCATATTTTCTCTTCAGAAGGGCCGGCAGGGACCTCCATCCAGCTCGACCTCCATTACCTCAAGTAGTGGTGCTGTAACTGTAAGTGCACAACATGGTCAAAGTCGGCCACGCCCTTCCTCCACTTCATCTGGCATTAAAAGTAGCACCTCCACCACCACCACCAGAAATCTCATCTCCCAGTTTGGGACTTCTTTAGTATTAGCAAAAAGGCAGAAAACCTAGTTCTTTGATCGATTTGTAAAACTGTAGTTAGTCGGGGTAAGCATGGTACCAACTATGGTACCGGAGGCCAGAGAGGTCATCTCCAAAATCACCACACTATCCAGTGGGAGGCTTCCTAAGTAAGATCCGGGAAGCCAAACGTACAACAAATAAAAATGTATCCATTGATATTGCATCTGATGATGACGAGGGGCTGATCGTGCAGGGGGAGGTGAGGAAGCGACAGAGATTTTTTCTGGTATACACAGTACCTCTGGTAGCAGCACTGCAGTGGTAGCCTCCACACCCTCTACCCCAGCAACATCTATGAGGCACACTAAGATTCTGGGAGAGACACCAATGCGAAAAAGTACATCAATGAGCCTAACTGGGTTGAAGAAGTCTGGATCATCATCATCACGTATGAAAATGGACAAGACTACCATTACAAGCATGTTTTGGTCGGAGGTGGCATTTAAACGCAACCACCCAACGGCACGCCTTTATAATGCAGTGCTGGCTAAAATGTTAGCGCTGGACCTTCTCCCTTTTTCTTTTGTGGAAGGGGTGGGTTTTCTAGAATTTGTTGCCACAGTCTGCCCTAAATGGAAGGTTCCTTGCCAGTCCTATTTTGCCAGAGTTGTGGTTCTAACACTACATCAAGATGTGCTGGTGTTTGGGGCAGCTTTGCAAAAGAGTGCTGTTCACACTATCCACCTGACAACAGACATGTGGACCAGTTGCCAAGCCCTTAATTACATGTGCATCACTGCACACGGGGACTCTTTTGCAGGGGTTAGAGACAAGTTATATGCAGGTGTTGACAGTGACACCGTTTTTCAAGCTTGTCGGAAACATGCAACAGTAGCCATGTTTGCCATGGAGAAATCTCATACTGCAGTAAACATTTTGGAGGAGTTTAACAGTAAGGTCTTTGAAAGGCTGCATCCAAGAAACCGCATGATTGGTTATGTTTCCACGGATAATGGCAGTAATATAGTTAGGGCCATGAATTATGGTGGCTATTTCAGAGTGCCGTGTTTGGAGCACAGTATTAACCTAGTTGTTCAAGATTTCTTGAAAAAAGAAAACAAAGTCAGCAAGTTACTGACCACCTGCCGAAGAATCTGCACACATTACAGCCATTCTTTTAAGGCCCGGAAGCATCTGAGGAACATTCAACGTGACCGTAGAGTGCCAGTCAGAGGCCTCATCCAGGAGGTGTTAACACGTTAGAACTCAACCTTCTACATGCTTGAACGTCTGTCTGAGCAGTGATTGGTAATCAATGAGTATGTCTTTGCACTGGGTTCTACTATGAAAGACATGAGGCTAGAGTTGGGGGAATGGGACCTAGTTAAAAGCCTGACAGACATGCTTCGTCCTTTTGAGGTCTTCACGCGTGAAGTCAGCAGGGAGGACTGTACTTTGGGCAAAGCTATTCCTTTGTTGCGCATGCTAGAGCACAAACTGAAGGCAGTGTCTTCAACGTTCAGCGGTGATACTGACAAGCAATATGCATACCAGTTGGCTGTGAGCTTAGTTGACAATGAAAGGATTAAAAAAATACATACAGAACAACATTACATTTGTGCCACTATTCTGGAGCCACGGTACAACAAGGCAGTGGCCAGCAAAGCATTAATTCCTTTTAATGAAGCAGATGTTTCAAAGTACAAACATAGGCTAGCTCTGTCAGCCACTCGGTTCCAAAAAGAGCCGCAGGAAATTGAAGGACCCGGCAGAAGTACTACTGAATCATCAGGCCATCGGTCGTCAAGGTCCACTTCTGTGGCCGAAGGCAGTCACTCTACCTCACAGCCGTTACCGACACCAGCAACTGTATCATCATCCTCACCTACACCAGGCCCAGCCATAATATTGTCGGAAGCGGATTGGCTAACTCATCAAGGGTTTGCTCATTCCAGTGTTGATGCAAAGGCCACAGGTGGTACGCAAAGTGGAGAACCCCTCGAGGACCTTGAGTGGATGGTGCAGGCCTATCAGGATGACCCAACAGAGGTCTTCCTTAATCACAACCCATTTCTGTATTGGTATGGGAATGGGCTCCATGGCCACTGATCACCAAGCTGGCTCTTAATTATTTGTCTTGCCCAGTCGCAAGTGTGTCTTCTGAACGTGTTTTCAGTGCTGCTGGTGCCATTGTAACTTCAAAAAGGACCCACCTCTCTCCCAAAAATGTGGAGATGTTAACAATGATCAAGATGAATCAGCACTTCATACCACCAGATTACAAAATATGTGAATCCACGCAGGAAGAAGAGGACACTGACTTAGGTGACAGAAGTTCTTCTCTGTTAGCTGACCTAATCCTGTCTCAATTCACAGAGTTTGAGGATGAGCTCTACTTCACTGACACCCCTGCCTGAAACTGACTTCATTTTTTTTTCATCCTGACTCCTTATTCACATTTATTCCTGTGTGTCATTCTTTGTTTTGCAACTTTTACCACAACAAAACTCTAATCACAACAAATCAATTAGCAGCACTGTCTTCGTCTTATTTCCTTATTGAAGGTGCCGCTGTCTGCAATCCTGAAGTTCACAAGTTCACAACTCAATCATGCTCCTCTATCCTCCTTCTCCAGATTCCCCCTATCCATTTCCCTCAAGGCAGATGACTGGATTACGCAGAATGAAGAAACTGACGCTTTGTAGAAGAGTCCCCTCAAAGAAGTGAGACTGGAATTACTGACCATATTTGCTAATTGCTGACAGTTACTCCTGAAATTGACAAAAGAGGCTGCCCTGTGGGCCTTCACTCTAGGAACAGGATGCGGACAAAAAGTGGAACAGGTAATGAATAATGAGATGGCATGCAGTGGACAGCACTGGCTGTCTGGCTCTGCTGATAGCAATTACTTTTTGTTTGTTGTGCATGAAATGAATCATATGTCTTCTCTTATTATTTAATCTTTTACACACTAAATGTAACTCAAGTCTACTCTGTTTTTTTTACCTTGTTCATTTCAAATTGTACTTCTACTGCAGGGGCCACTACGTTGCATTTTTTAATATGCAAAAAGTCCTTGGACTCACTGTGTGTGTAGACTGCAACTGCATGAACAACATTGAGTTTGCCAATATACCATCATGATGATGAGTCTTGATGATCAAAGTTACGTACTATCTTTTTTCTTTACAGTCACTCACTGGGATGGATGGATCATCATCATCGGTTTACAGAAGAACTATGGCCATTTCGTGAGTGGCAAACAGGTAAACCAGTCAACAACAACTACAGCAGAACTACATGTCTGTCTAGTCGAGGTATGGAGTGGTCGAGCCAGTGTAGTGTTGTTATGCCAGAGTCCAGATAGCAGTTCATGTAAAATTGTGGCTATGTGCCTTGCAGCATACAATTAGATATGCTTTGTCTGTCAGTGTCAAAGAGGTATGCTACATCAGGTTGCTTTACTCAGTGGTGCGTTCCTTGACCGTCTGCATGGCCCTGGCCTGCTCTGTGTTAAAATTACTATCCTTGAAACGGAGACTTAGAGTACACACTTTAGAAATGATGCTTGTATGCAATATTGTCGCCTCTAAAACTGAAAGTGTTATTTATGCACTACACACTGTACCTTATATTTTTTTCTCCGTGGTGTTTTAATATTACTTCCTGTTTTTCCATCAACAATTACAGGCCGGCTTTTACCCTGTGCAATGGGAAAAACAATTAACTCAGGCTTACCATTAGCGATCCGCAATTCCGCATCCGCCTGGCAGGCAGTGGACAGTGTGTCTGTCTGGTCACCAAGATTGATCAACGGAGTGTCAGATGGAATGGAGGAGTACCACGAATAAGAGGAATGGCTGGATGCATGCAACTTCCCAAATTGAACAGGACAACTATAACATACAGTTACAGTATCCTCTTCACTTCTCCTTATCTTTTAAATAATGTTATTGTTGTGAACTTCCATGAGTGTGACTCTGTGCGTTTGTTTGCTCTCTGCTTCAAATTCATCCCTCCAGCTATTTGATAAGTTTCTTTGCTATTTTTAAAACTAATTTAATGTAGTAATCAGTGTTTATTCTCTCTGAGGGTAGATAGGCAAGTGAAATTGCATAATTACTGCAGCCCGGTACTGTCAAATTATTTCTTTATAGTTAGTAAGTTGTAGTAAGTACTAATTTTCAGTAACCTAACAATCCACTTAGCAAACAACTTCATGCCTGCAGAAGTGCACTTCCTTTATGTGCCTTAAAAGATTTATGGATATCTTCGTATCCGAAGATTTGTTTTTCTTCATTTGTTGTTTGTCCATGCTGTGTTTTTTTTCCTCTTTCCACAAAACTTTCCCAAAAAACCCCATTCCCATTCAATTTTCCAACCCTAACCCTCTTGCTCCGGGCTGTGTGGTTTTCATTGAGGTGTGACTAAATGACAACAATAATTCCACACACTTGCTGGGGAGGATAAGGTCAAAGCAATAGAAAAACAATTTCAAGGCTGGTGAAAGGGAATCCGAGGATATATTCTTATTCTGCTTGACACACACCCATGAGTAACTATTTGCAAATCAAATCAGAATGTCATGTGTGCCATGAAGTGGATTGATCATCAACAACATCCTCCTCCTACTTGTGACAAATCGAATGCTTACGCTGCTGTGTCCTTCACCTTCAGTACTATTTCTTGTAGTAGCCATACTCCACGCAACTAGTACTTACATTTTGAATAGTTTAGCAATGCTTAGGCTGCAATGGCACTGTTCTTGTGTACTGTTCTATCTATCGTACTGTTCTAATGCTACGCTCAGGCCACTCAATGTTTCATTTCCTTTTTTTTCATATGCTGCTACTGCCAGTGTGTACCACTACTACTACCAGCACAATGATGCCATTACATCCGTCCATGATTCCATTGCCAACCTTAATCGCCATTTGCCATACAGCCAGCCCTGTGCCTAGCCCTATTCTCAAACACTAATGAGAGGTAAGATAAGCATTTTGTGGGAGGAAGAATAATGGAGTAGGAGGAGAGGAGAGACTGATGGTAGTATTTGTAAAGTAGTAGGACAATTGAATTCACTAACTCTGTCATTGGCACTTTTGTAGAAATGTGGGCGATTACTTAGACAATTAGAATCAAGCAGCCAGTTAAGTTTCAGGAAAACACACGTACAGTTGAGTTAACCCCACCTTGCCTCCTGCACAAAACATAAAACGCGTACGCTATGTTTCAGTAGAAAATAAATAATTATGTTGTCCCTAACAAAAATAAAACTATCCCGCAAGACCCAACCCACCCCCCTCCCTAACCCCAACCAATGTCCATGAAATCAAATGTCCCAAAATTCAAATAACCCCAAAGCCCAATTTCCACCCCCCTAAAGTCTTTAAAAAAGGGGCAAGGGACAGTCTCTCCATCTACTTCGGCCGGCGGTATCCTGTGGCCAAGTGGTCGTGGAGCTCCCGACGGAGGGCCTTGAGCTGGGCTTTCTGCTTTGACTGTTGGGACACATGCTGCTCAAGGTATGCCACGCTCAGGGACAAACGGTACATCCTTTCCTTGCAGGCACTATGGGGGGCAGCTGTTGTTGTCTGCAACAGTAGTAGTATGTCCTCATATCAAATCAAAATGTAAACTAGTATCTTATTCTTGTTGGCCACTGACATTTTATTGTCGGGAATTGTCAAAGCATAAACATTTAGAAGACTTCAATAGACGTTATGGACAACCCAGACAACTGCACTCAGTGCCTGGAGCTATTGCTGAGTTTTGTTTAACACCTTTTGACAACTGTGCAAGCTTAGCTAGCTACACAGACAGACTAATAATAATAATAATCTAGTAGTAGCACAGAGAGTCATGATAAGAATTTAGAAACAATCTACAAGAAGATCAAAGACGATTTAGGAAAAAATAGAATTATGAGAAACGTTTGGAATAAATAGGTGCTGTAAAAGATAGGGAAGTATAATTAATAATATTAACAGGAAAACTTACTGGGGCCAGCAGAGGAGCCCTCGGCGGACCAATCCTGGCCTTCCTGTTGTTGTTCCCGCTCCGCCTCCGCCGCTACCTCATCCTCTGTCCTCTTGCCCCTAGGGGAAGCAGTCAACTCTTTTAATGGTAAACATACTTATTACCCTAGGAGGGCCTTCAACTCTCTTGTTGAGACCCCTTTCTCTTTTTTGCATAAAATGAGTACATCAGAACAGTGCACATTGACTATGGTGGTGGGCGATTTTAATGCCAAAATGTCAAAATCGAGAGTTGGAAGATGTATGAACCATCCCTGAAACAACGCTGCCCAGTCAAATCAGATCGAATAGGCATTAGTTGATTTTTGGGATTGTTTGGGAACTAATGATCTTGTTATTTTAAATAGAAGTTTCCCAGAGGAATCTCCAGACTCCATCACTTTTCATGCTTTTCCGGGGCAGTCTCTATTTGACCATTTGGTGGTATCTTATGAATTCTTTGGAGCATGTACTTTAAGGTACTGGGGACAAATTTTAGTGACTACAGTATTTTATCAGTGGATGTCAACTTGGAACTCAATACTCTAGAGCAGTGTTTCCCAAACTGTGGTCCGCGGACCCCCAGGGGTCCGTGACCCATTCCCACGGGGTCCGTAGGCAACAGTTTTAAAAGCACAGAAACATTTCTTGTGTAAATAGCAGCTTTCCAGCAACAATAAAAGTCTCAAGAGAATGCCAGTGATTAATGTACCTCCTGGAGAGTGAGGAGAGTTTTGTTCAGTGGCAGCTTTGATTTAACTAATGTAGCACAAAGGGTTAATGCGCCTACTGCAAAGAACGTGTAATATGCACCCTAAAAAGCAGCATTTTATGTGCCTAGGTTCGTGGTTACTGCTTTTATCACAGAGATTCCTTTATTACTGTGCACTTCATAAGTGACAATCGTAATCTAGCAGAGGGACCTATAAACAGTCATTAAAGAGCTGCTTGCAAACTGCACGGTACCAGTTAGTAACTTATATTTTGTCCCAGTTATTCATTATCCTGATGCTGCTAAAAAGATATATTTGGATGGAAATACATTTTTAATGTTAAAGTCAATGCTAGCCACTGTGTTATGCTCTGAATCCTGAGTTTGTGCTTTTCCAGACCAAGCACTCTTTAAACATTTTATATACACACTGATTTACATGTATGATTCAATGTCTCTATATTTGTGTGATGTAAAGTGCTCTGACATCCTACACTGGTATGAGAGATGCTACAAAACAAATGAAATACATGTGACAGAGGGGCTATTACTTCAATATAAAATACTAAGGGCCAGATGTACGATCTGTTTCTATATACGCGAACGGGTTCGCGAACCCGTTTGCGCATGCAAAAACACATTGGGCCATGTACATAGCCTATTTTGCGAGTCGCAATTTGTTTGCGACTCTCTAAATAGGTTTTGCAACTTGCTATTTGGAAGGGGCATTCCCTTCCAAATAGCGAGTCTCAAAACCATGTACAAATGTTTTGCGGTCGCAAAACAGTCACAATTCCCACCTACTTCAAGTAGATGGTAATGCATTCGCAAATGGTAAGAGGTCCCCGGGGGACCCCTTCCCCTTTGCAAATGCATGCAAAAGTATTTTTAAGGTCAGGCAGCGGTCCCAGGGACCTCTGCCTGCCCTTAGAAAATGAAACTAAAATGTTTCATTTATTTTTTATTTTTTTTAAATGCATGGTAAACAGGCTGTGTTTTTTTTTTTAAACTGCTTTATTTAAAAGCAGTCCGAGACATGGTGGCCTGCAGAGGTCAGCAGGCCACCATCGTTGGCTGAGGGCTGGCATTCCCAATGGGCTCGCAAATTGCGAGAGGCTCATTAATATTAATGAACCTCGCAATTTTCGACCTCATTGGGAATCCCAAACAGTGTTAAACAAATTGTTGCACATTTCATTTAGTGACTCGCAATTTGCCACTCGCAATGTGTCGCCAATTGCGAGACGCTAAATGAAATGGTCGTACATCTGGCCCCAAAATCCTTAGTACTTTTGAGTATTTGTTTTGTGTGCACACGTGTGTATTTTTTTCGAATTACTGTTTTAATGTTTGAAATTTAACTCATACAAATTGCTTGGGGGTCCCCGGCTTCCAGTGGTGACTCAATAGGGGTCCTCAGGAGTCAAAAGTTTGGGAACCACTGCTCTAGAGCACTGGAATCTCAGAAAGAATAATAGTGGGTATAATAAAACAGATGGGCATACCTTTTGGTCTAATAAAATGTTGACATGCTTAGGGAGGCTTGTTAACCCCTTCGCTGCGGCGGCTATTCCACCGCAGTGCTAAGAGGGAGGCGGGGCCGCGCGGCGGTCCCTTGCTCATGACGGAACGGTTCCGTCACGGCCTGCCCGATCTTCAGAACGTCAGCGCAGGCGTGGAATTCGCGCCGCACAGGCGCGGCGAGCAGGGGAGGGGTTAAATTTGCGGACTCTGCTCCCAAACAGTAAAATCCCATTACAAGGTTTGAGAAGTATTTGGCTCTATTCAGATCACGTGGAAGGAAGAAACAAGCTAATGGCATTAACAACCCAGTGACCACCTCATGGGAAGTAAAATAGATAAACCGAGAACTGAGTAAGGGATCAATTTAAGCAGTCAACAATGACCAGGCAAAAGAAAATCAATAGATTGAAGTGGGTAGGAATGAGAAGAAAGGCATCTGAAAATATAGGTGTGGAGGATTTAAAATCGATTAAACAGAGAGAGGTTACACATTCTGGTACCTCATATAAATATTGGTCTCTAATAGCCTAGAGAAGCGATAAAAAGCATATCTGTTGAAGTACGAAGAGAAGAAATGTGATGTACATCTGCTGAAGTATGAGTATGAGGAGAAGTGATGAGAAACATATCTGGTAAAGTAAGAGGAGAGAGGATGAGATGCACATCTAGTGAATTATGAGTATAAGGAGAAGAGATGAGAAACACCTTTGGTGAAGTTAAAGTATGAGGAGAATGGAAGAGAAGGAAATCTGGTGAAGTGTGCCTATGAGGAGACGGGATGAGAAGCACATCTGGTAAAGGATGAGTATGAGGAAAATAGATGAGAAGTAAATCTTGTGAAGTCTGAAGAGAAGGGATGAGAAGCACATCTGGTGTAGTATGGGTATGAGCAAAAGGTGTGAAAAACATCTGTTGAAATATGAGTATGTGGAGAAGTAACAGGAAGCATATGTGGTGAATTAATAGGAGAAGGGATGAGAAGCAAATCTGGTGAAGTATGAGTATGAGCAGAAGAGATGAGAAGCACATCTAGTGAAGTATAAGGAGAAACGATGAACAGCATATCCAATGAAGTATGAGTAGGAGAACAGATGATAAGCACCTCTGGTGATATTTGAGTATGAAAAGATGGGATGAGAAGCATATCTGGTGAAGTATAAGGAGGAGGAGGAGGAGGGGTGAAAAGTGTATCCAGTGAAGTTTATATATGAGGACAAGTGATGGGAAGCACAGCTGGTGTAGTAAGAGTATGAAAAGGGATGCACAGCAAATCTGTTGAAATATGAGTATGAGCAGAAGGGATGTATGGCACATCTGCAGAAGTATGAGTAGGAAAATATGAGATGAAAAGCACATCTGGTGAAGTATGAAGATGAGAAGCGCTAAGAAGCACATCTTGTGAAGTATACCTATGAGGAGAATGGATGAGAATCACATCTGGTGAATTATGATAATGAAGAGAAAGGAAGAAAAGTACATCTGGTGAAGAGGATTATGAAGGGATGGGAAGCACATCTGGTTAAGTATGAGTAGGAGAAGGGATGAGAAGCACATCTATTGAAGCATGAGTATGAGGAGAAGGGAGGAGAAGAACATCTGTCAAAGTATGAGTAGTAAGTGAAGGGATGAAAAGCATATCTTGTGAAGTATGAGTATAAGCAGAAGGATGAGAAGCACATCTGGTACAGTATGAGTATGTGGAAAAGGCATACAAATCACCTCTTGTGGAGCATAAGAATTAGGAGAAGGGACAAGAAGCACATCTGGTGAAGTATGAGGAAAATAGATGAGTTGTAAATCTGGTTAAGTATGAGTATAAGGAGAAGGTATGAGAATCACCTGTGGTGAAGTATGAGCATGAGGAGAAGGGATAAGAAGCACATCTGCCAAAGTATGAGTAGTAAGAGGAGAAGGGACAAGGAGCATACCTGGTGAATGTTGAGTATGAGGATAATAGATGAGCAGCACACCTCAAAGTATGAGCTTGGGTAGAAGGATGGGTATCTCGTCTGGAGAAGTATGAGTATGAGGAGAATGGATAAGAAGCACACATGGTAAAGTATGAGTAAGAGGAGAAGGGATTAGATGAGAAGTACATATGGTGAATTATGAGTATGAGGAAAAGGGATGGGAAGCACATTTTGTGAAGTATGAGTATAAGCAGGGATGAGAAGTACATCTGGTGAAGCATGAGTATGAGGAGAAGGGACGAAAAGCAGACCTGCAAAGTCTGAGTAGGGAGGGAATGGATAAGAAGCACATCTGGTGAAGTATGCGGAGAATAGATGAGATGCACTTCTGGTGAAGTGTAAGTATGAGGATCTGCCAAAGTATAAATAGGAAAATAAGTTATGAGAAGCAAAGCTGGTAAAGTCTGAGGAGAAGGGATGAGAAGCTCATCTTGTAAAGTATGAATATGAGAACCACGTCTGGTAAAGTATGATTATGTGGAGAAGGGATGAAATACACATCTAGTGAAGTAAGAAGAGAAAGAATGAGACTCACATCTGCTGGAGTGTGACTATAAGGAGAAGGGATCTGAAGCACCTTTAGTGAAGTTTAAGTATGAGGAGAATGGATGTGAAGCACATTTGATGAAGTATGACTATGAGGATGAGGGATGACAATCACATCTTGTAAAAAATCCATATGAAAACAAGTGATGAACAGTACATCTGGTGAATCATAATTATGAGGAGAAGGGACGAGAAGCGCATCTGCCAAATTATGAGTAGGAAAAGAAGAGATGAGAATCACATCTGGTGAAGTATGAGGAGAAGGGATTAGATGCACATCTGGTAAAGTATGAGTATAAGGAGAAGGGATGAGAAGCATCTTTGTTGAAGCTTGAGTATAAAGAAAATGGATACAAATTACTTCTTGTGAAGTATGACTATGAGGAGAATGGAAGGGAAGCACCTCAGGTAAAGTATGAGTATGAGGAGAAGGTATTGAAAGCACATCTGGTGAAGCGTGAGCATGAGAAGGGATGAGCAGCATTATCTGCTGTGAATGAGTGAAGTAGTGTGGCTCACTGGTTAGAGGCGGCAGACCCGAGAGCAGAGGACGGCCCGGGACCAGGGTTCGATTCCCGGCGCGGCAGGTTTCTGGACCAGGGTCAGCGGACTCGATAATTCTCTCGCCTCGGTGCCCACTCTGATCAGCGATCACACTCGGCAACTCTGGGCATTAGCTTGCCTCATCTTCACTAACGGCCCCACCAGACCGCCGGGGATGCCTGGTCTCACCCTGGAGATAACCATTAAGGGACCATCTCTCAGGGAAGCCAGGAAGGGTTTCGCAGCGGTCGAAGCGCCTTGGGACCCTACGGGTAAGTAGTGCGCTATATAAATGCCTATACATTTACATTTACAATGAGCATGAGGAAAAGGGACAAGAAGCACATCTGCTAAAGCATGAGTAGGAAGAGATGGGAAATCATGAGGTAAATGGTGTCCGAGTAGCCGCCACTTCTGCACAGCTACACCTGTCCGACCCTCAAAAGATGCCTGAAGCCTGTGATATGCTACCTTAAGCCACCTTAAAATACCCATTGACGCCTGATATATGGATCAGCTTCACTACCTGCAGATCATGGTGACACTCGCTGGTCAAAAAGAACATGTTGAACTCCATGCAGTGCTCAAGCAATCTCCCTGGTTATCAGCGGTAGCAGTATCGGCTCACTCCGATCCTGCATCTTCGCCACTTGCTGTCCTGTGGCAGGATTCCCCAGTGATTTGCTCTCTGGTAAGGATACTCTTGGCAATCCACAAAGCCCTGCCGGCATCGAGGGAATCAACAGTGACACAGAGGAGCTGTGGCTGCCCCCAGTTTGCAGTCTGTACATGGAGGATGCATTGTTTCCAGGACCCTGAAGTCAGACAAGTAAGGATGGCAGTGCGGGGGGGCTAATCCGCTTAAAGGAAGAAATGTGCAGTTGACAGCCATTACAGTTAATGTATCATTGCAGCCCAACCCTGCAATACCCGTAAATCAACAGAAACGTCCTGATACGTGTGGGGCAAAACACAGGGGTAAAGGGCAGATTGAAAAAGCTAATTCTATAGACAATAATGACAGGGCTATCATACAGAAATAAATGCAAATTACATTTCCTAAAGCCACCGATATCTGCCAAGCCACCCACAATGGCCAGCCATTGATTTCCAACATATTTAGCCCGATTGACGGAAAGGTTCATAGTCTGTTGACGGTCGGAACAGCTGGTGAAGAGGACCTGAATGAACAAACTGAGGCTATTAATGATGCTGTTTCCCCAGTAGCCGTATTGGAGATACCTGTTGTCCCTAATTTGCAGTCAACCCCAGCTTCTAGTTTTGAAAGGACTGACATAGAGACTAGTTTTAAACTTCTCAGCTCTTGTTCCCTAGATGATCTTCAAAACCCAGATGCTAGTGCTGCGGGGAAACCTAGAACAATCAACAAAGTTTTTACTGTCTCCAGTAAAATCAAAGAAATTTAAAAAAGTCTCATGGAACCCATCAAAAACAACAGATAATATGGCAACATTTAATTCATTAACGGATGAATCTGAAATATCAGCGGAACTGCTTCCAGCGAAGGAGGGGTCATAACTGGAACAGCAGCATAGACTCAGAAATATCCATGAAAGCCCACGCACAAAACAAAATCTCTGAGGAAAAATGCTAGTTGGAACAAGAGATTTGAAAACCCTGATCGAGGAAGCACAGCAGATCTCAGATGGGACTGCTCTGCCTCACAATTATCAACTCTGTCCAACCCAACGGTTTGCTCAGGGGGCAATTACAGGCAGTGCAGGGGATGGAGCCTCTGATACCAAGAGTGAACCTACACCTGCAGTAATGCTACATTCAATCAAGAGCTTCAAAGGAGGTAAACCTAAAAAACCGAAGATCAAGTCTTGCCACACAAAAAATACAAGGCAACTCAAGGAAAGTGGGCAGAACTTATGTCGAAATTGCGGACAGAATGTCCTCAGTCAAAGTACGAACTGAAAGTCTTGAGAAGGATATTGCCACTTTTAAGACGCAAGGAGATGAACATGATGGCATCGTTAAAGATCTAATTGAGGAGCAGGAGAACAGACTACGATGCAATAACCCATGCATTCTTGGCATTCCGGAGGGAGTGGAAGGGAATGATCCCAAGACTTTTAGGATCACGCTCCTTAAGGGAGCCTTCACAGGACTACATTCCTGGGATTGGGACAAGGAGATACAACGTACTCATCGTTTCCAAAATCCCTACTCCTTTTCTGCAATACCCATGAGCAATGCTTATATACTTTGGGAATTTCCTCTTGTGTCAGCTACTCTATGAGTTAGCAAGGTCAACAACCAAGAAATAATGTAATGGTATCACCTTCTTCACTAGGCCTGACTTTGCCCATGCTACTGTGGAGCACAGATGGAAGCTGAGACAGCTTTTTGCTCCCTTTCAAAAACTTGGTGCGGCTGTTTATTTACAGAATCCAATCTGCCTAAAGGTCGTATTCAAGGAACTACATGATGTTTTATATCTGAAATCCAGGCCCATGCTTACCTACAAGAGATTAGTGATCGAAAAGTATAGAATAGAAGAATAGAAGTGGCATTTGTAGAGCACCAGCGCTAACAATGAAAGAAGCTTCTGAGACCTATATGGGGAAGAGCCAGGTTTTCAACTGCTTGTCAAAGGTCATATGGTTAGTTTCTTTCCGCAGATGAAGAGGAAGAGAGTTCAAAACCATGTCGGCATTATAGGAGAAAAGCCGACCTCCGCTTCTGGCTCTTTTGATCCTTGGGACAAAGTCCAGGTGCAGTTCATCTGATCGTAAAGGCATATTGGCTCGGTATAGTTTGACTAAGGGAGAGATGATCTTAGGTCACTTCCCTCCAAGCAATTTGTGAGTAATACAGAGAGCTTTAAAATGGACTCTCTCCCGAATAGGCAGCCAGTGTAGAGATTTCATGGCAGGTTTGGCTGACTGTCGATAGGGTGTTCCGGTAAGGATTCTTGCTGCGCAATTCTGAATCATTTGGAGCTTAGAAAGTACTGCCTCTTGAGCACCCAGATAGAGTGCATTGTTGAAGTCCAAGCGTGATAGAATAAGCGCCTGCACTGCAATTTTCCTGACCTGGAAGGGAAGTAAAGGAAGTACTTTGCGTAGCATTCTGAGCATGCCAAGCCGGCGGTGACTACCTTCCTGGCTTGGACTTTAAGTTTGAGGTCTGAGTCCAGCCAAAACCCCAAACTCTTTATATTAGATTTGGGAACGGGTGTTGGTTCCATAACAGTCGGCCACATCTCTATTGGTCTAAATAGTGATAGGATACCAAGGAGCATAAGCTCTGTCTTGTCCCCATTCAGTTTAAGATAGGAATAGTTCATCCATTTAGCCACTTCTTCGAGACAGGTACAGAGGCGGGGTGTGGATGAGCCAGGAAGGTAAGTGAAACCACTAATTGAGTATCATCAGCGTATGTTACGATGTTCACTCAATACGGCTGTATGATCTCTGCCAGTGGAGTCATATAAGCTTTAAAAAGCATTGGGCTCAAAGAAGAGCGCTGTGGAACTCCACACAAAAGGGACCAGGGCTTAGAAGTGGTTTCACCTTCAAATACTTGGAAGGATCGCCCCTCCAGGAATGACCTCAGCCAAGTTAACGCTGTTCCAGACACACCCAGATTTCTGAGATGGTCAATCAAGATACAGTGATATACCGTATCAAAGGCCCCGCTCAGGTCCAGAAGGATCACGGCAGATGATCCTCCAGAATCGAGATTTTTTCTCAATTCTTCTAAGACAGCTAAAAGCGCTGTTTCTGTGCCGTGACCAGGAAAAGGAGACAACAACTAAGGACTAAAGACCCAAGAACAATTTCTTAATGCCTCAATGTAGATTTCTTACACTTTTTATAGTCCCTGGCTCTATTATTCTATCCCGTCCCTCTTTGTAGCCATCTGTCTTGTTCACTCAGAAAATCTGTTGAATAGCTTGGGGGATAAGGGGATAGGGGGGAATTTTGGGGGGAATACTAGCAATGGCAATTGTATAGAAAATAGTTAGTTAGGGCTGTCTCATAGAGAGGGGATTGGTGGAGGGTTGGGGCAAGACTGGTGGGGAGCGTAGGGTCACAACCGCTCAGATGCCTTCATCCTGGCCCATGCAGTACCGGGTAACCTCAGTGGTAGGTGGTGGGAGATGGGTGGGTGTTGAGGGGGTGCAGGCTCATGGGGGAAGGGGTTGGCATTTCAGTGTCTAGTCTTTTTTTTGGTGGGCAAAATAGCTATTATTAATGAGTAAACTGCATATAGCTACAGTTAACATTTGCGGCCTCAACAATCTTAAAAAATGGCGGAATACCACAGCGGGGCTCCGCTTACTGAAGGCTGATGTTATCTGTATGCAGGAAATGCATATTGAAAGAGCTCAGATATGTTTGTTGGTAACACTTGGGTACACATTGGTAGGGGCCACAACACAAAATTCACAGACACGTGGGGTAGCAATCTTGACAACTAATCATTCTGTTCAATATATCAGAACGTCAGTTGATCAGAATGGGCAGTGGGTAATCACAGAATGTCATAGGGATAACGGGGATCCACTCACTCTATGTACTAGTTATGGAAGCACATTAGATGACCCAGCAGTATTCGATCATGTAAATAATGAATTAGCTGCTCGGCCACTACCCTTCATTATCTGCAGAGATTTTAATATAAATTTGCCTGCCAATCAAAATATAGCACTTGATAATGACTGGATCTACAGTGGCCGGAAACCAAAAGTATTTAGAGCATTGAAGACGTTTTGTCGCGAGCAGGCACTTTCAGATATCTGGAATTGTCAGAACCTCACAGATCCTGGTTTCACATGTTTTTTCTTATCCACACAATAAGCATGAAAGATTTGATTTTATACTAGCATCTCACACTATTCTTCATCCTTGCTCATATGAGAAAGCCCCACGTATTTTGGCAGACCATAATCCCCTAGTAATAGAACTTAAAGGGATAGTGTTTAAGAATATGGGCACGACCAATTGGAGCTTCGAAAGAACTCTACTTTTTAACACAGACTACTGAGAACACATGAGGATATGGATTCCCCAATTTCTTAAAGAGAACATAGGGAGTGTAAGGGTCGAAGCGGTGTGGGATACGTTGAAAGCAGGAATATGGGGAAAGACACTTAGCTTTTAACTATCTCTGAATTAAAAAAAAACGTTGTTTGCTAAATGAGATGTAGGGTAGTTTGGCCACTGCAGAAGAAGACTTGATTACAGTGCTCCAGAATTGGGGCGACTCTGCAGAAGCACTGGCAAAAGTGATGGTAGCCAAACCATCAATTATGAAGACAATAGCAAAAAGAGCTGCAGATATACTAGCAGCCTGAAGGGAGGAAGCATGGCAACTAGAGCAAGACAAAGCCAAAGCAAACATAAGAGCATAAATCAAGGATCTTGTGCAAGGGAGAACCACAGAGCCAGATGGAATTCGCAATGTGCTTTATTCATATTACCAAGACCTATATCACAAGGTCACACCTGGACACTAAGGAGATGTTATGACATATCTTAATCAGATTCCAAAGGAACAACTTTCCCAGGAGGATCAGCAACAACTGGAGGAACTCCCCCATAGTGTGGATAATTTGCTATGTATTAAAAGCCTCCCAAGTGGCAAGGCCACCAGCCTAGATAATATACCCCTAGAATTTTACAAGACATTCTCTACTCAGCTGAAAGATTGTATGCTACAACTATTTATGCATGTAATTAAGGGGGAAAGACCACCAGAATCATGGATGCAGGCCAAAATTATAGTTTTTCTTCAAAAGCATAAAACACCATTAGAACCTGCTCCTATCGCCATATAACATTGATAAATGCTGATAGCAAGATTCACTCTAAAATCTTTTCCACCTTACCCTTTGAAATTCACAAGATAGTCTTGATCCAACAACTTGGATTCATACTAGGGAGTAGCACGACGGACCATATTAGACGGATCATTTCACTATTTGATGCGGCAAACACCTCTAGGGATCCAATTGCACTAATTTTGCTTTCTTATGGGAGACCCGAGCAAGGCTCAGAATAGGCAAGGGACTTACACAGACATTTAAAATGCTCTATTTCCAGCCGAGTGCAAGACTCTTTTTAAATGGTGTACTCACCGACATGTTTAAAATAACCAGAGGTACCCTGCTCGCAGGCAGGTCGCTCCCCACGCCATCACACAGCTGCCTCGTGCCTGCTCCCTTGCTGCCCGCCTTGTTTGCCGCTGTTTCCAGCTCCTTCCCACCGCTGCGTCCCTGTGGCCCTGCCCCCCTGCTCCCCATTGGCCACCCTGCTCCCGCCACCCTGCTGCTCCTCCCTCCCTTTCCCCATCATATTGAGGCCACGCAGCTGGCGTGCCGATGGTGTGTCGAAGGCAAGCCAAAGGCAAGCTCGTCTGCGCCCGTCCGCGCTTGGACTGCTCCTGGCGCCAGAACCCCTGGACCCCGCGAATGCCACAACACCAGACTCCGCTACGATGCCAGCACCCTCTATGCACTTAACGCCGCAAAAACAACACCTGCTTTCAAGCTGCCCTGAAACAGACTCACAGACCTTTCTCCTGCGACACCTGCAGCTTCACCTGCGACAGAACCACCAAACCTCTTAGGACTGGACCCAACCACCTCCGCTGCATACTCCTCAACACTCGCTCCGCACGCAAACAACCTGTCAAGCTCTGGGATCTGCCCGACACCTCCGCCCCAGATGTGGCCTCCCTGACCGAGACTGGTGGAATGACTCCTCGGCGCCCGACATCGCCATAGCCATCCTGGATGGCTACAAGATCACCCGCAGGAATAGCGCCAACGGAACCAGAGAAGGAATAGCCACCATCCACAAGTCTACCCTCAAGGTCTCCATCCACGCAGACGACACCCTCAACACCACCGAACACCTGCACTTTCGGATCCACACTAACCTCAACAACACCATCAGAGGAACACTCATTTACCGACCCCCCGGACCCCAAGCTCAATTCAGCAACTCAATCGCCGACCTCGCCAGCACCCACGCACTCGCCTCCATGGACTACATCCCCCTCGGGGACCTACATTTCCACCTCGAGAACAACAACGACACCAAATCTGCCACCCTGATCGACAACAATGCCAACCTCGGCCTCAGGCAACTAGTCACCACACCCAGCCACGCCGCTGGCCACAGGCTGGACCCCGTCTTCGCCACAGGCACATACGTCGCCTTCAATCACACCACTGAACTCCACTGGACAGGCCACTGCTGCATCCATTTCACCTTCAATAAACCAACCACTCACCACTGCACCCAACAGCTTCCTCTTCACTGCTGGAGCAAAGTCATCGAAGACCAGCTGATCTCCACCCTCGCTCAAAACCCACCCACCGACCCCGCCAACTCAAACCTCAGACAGTGGATCGATGACTGCGCCAACACCCTCACCCCACTCAAGAAATCCTCCAACAACTATGCCAAAAAGAGAGCCACTTGGTTCACCGACAAGCTGCAGACCTCCAAACGTGTATGCCGGAAACTGGAGAAGATATGGCTCCACGAACGTCCTCCGGACAACCACGCAGCCCGGAAGGACGCCAACCACAAACATCACCACCTCATCAGATTAGCCAAGAGATCCTCCTTCAAAGACCGCCTGGATAACAACGCACACGACACCAAAGAGCTCTTCAGCTTCGTGAGGCAACTCTTCAACCCCAGTGCCAACGCCAACGACATACCACCTACATAAGAACTGTGCAACTTACTAGCCATCTTCTTCCACCGCAAGATCGCTGACATCCCTGACAGCTTCAACACCACGACCGACCCGACTACACCAGAGCCCACCTCCACTGTGAACACCACCAGCGCCAACCGCCTGACCTCCAGGTTCAACGTCAACGACGACGAGACACGCAAGGTCATGAACTCAATCCACTCAGGTTCTCTGTCAGACTCGAGCCCACACCACCTATTCAACAAACCTGACGCTGCCATCGCACCCCAACTACGGAAGGTCATCAACATCTCCTTTGAAACAGCGACATTCCCGGACAGTTGCAAACACGCCGAAATCAACGCACTCCTCAAGAAGCCCAAGGCGGACCCCAAGAACCTCAAGAACTTCTGGCCCATCTCCCTGCTCCCATTCCTGGCGAAGGTCATCAAGAAAATCGTCAACATGCAACTGGCCCAACACCTAAAAGACAACATCTTGGACCCATCCCAGTCCGGATTCAGACGAAACCACAGCACCAAGACAGCCCTCATCGCCACCATAGACGACATCATGCACCAACTAGACAACGGCAAAACATCAGCCCTCATCCTTCTGGACCTGTCTGCCGCCTTTGACATGGTCTGCCATTGCACTCTAAAGACACGCCGCCTAGAAGCCGGAATCTAAGAGAAGGCCTTTGATTGGACCACGTCCTTCCTCTCTGGCAGAACCCAGAGCGTCCGCCTCCTGCCCTTCCGATCGAGGCCACCAACATCATCTGCGGTGTCCCCCAGGGCTCATCCCTCAGCCCATCACTGTTCAACATCTACATGGCCCCCCTTGCATAAGTTGCCCGCCAACACGACCTCAACATCATCTCCTACGCCGATGACACCCAGCTCATCCTCTCCCTCACCAAGGACCCGCACACCACCAAGACCAACCTCCATGAGGGAATGAAGGCCGTTGCTGACTGGATGAGGAACAGCCGTCTGAATCTGAACTCGGGCAAGATGGAGGTACTCATCCTCGGACACACCCCCTCAGCCTGGGACGACTCCTGGTGGCCGACCACACTGGGAACAGCAACGACACCCACTAACCATGCTCGCAACCTAGGATTCCTCCTCGACTTCTCCCTCTCCATGCCTAAACAGGTCAGCACCGTCTCCTCCTCCTACTATAACACTCTCTGCATGCTCCACAGGATCTACAAGTGTATCCCGACCAAAACTAGAAGAACAGTGACACAGGCCCTCGTCAGCAGCAGACTGGAATACGGCAACACACTCTACACAGGAATCCCAGCCAAACACCTACCATGACTACACTGTATCCAAAACGCCTCCACACGACTGATCGTCAACGTCCCCCGCCAAAGCCACATCACCCCCACTTGAGAGACCTACACTGGCTCCCCGTCGACAAGAGGATAACGTTCAAGCTCCTCAATCACGCACACAAAGCTCTCCACAACGCCGGACCTGCCTACCTGAACAGCAGACTCAGTTTCTACACCCCCATCCGCCAGCACTGCTCCGCCAGCCTCGCCCTCGCCGCTGTCCCCCGCATCCAACGAACAACCTCCATTGGCAGATCCTTCTCCTACCTCGCCGCCAAGACCTGGAACACCCTCCCTACCCACCTACGGCAGACCCAAGACCTGACCTGGGAGTCCGAATGAGGGACCACTTTTGAGAACATGCAATGCGGTTAATATAATGAACATTGGCTGTGATCTTGGCTTTTGGATTCCATTATCATATTTATTCATTAGAAGCAGTATAGACTTTGAAGCTATTTCAAAGGACACCTTTGGGTCCTGCACGGACAAGCACTTCGTATCTGGCCAGCAGGGATCACAAAGCTGATTATCATCCTTGTTTTGTACCTGGGTGTCTTTGGAATATTTTCCAATCGTGGAACTGATTGATTGTTGGACTGACTTAAAGACATATATTGCCCTGACACAGTTCCGTCTGGAATGAAACGGGTTGGCTGAAGTCCATGTTTTTATTTGAAAACTAAATAAAGAATTTATATTGGAACATACACGGAATTCCTTGACTTCATCCTGGTGCACCGTCCTTTTCTTTTGAATGTATTTATCTGGTCTCCAGTGGAGTAAAAGTGTGGCATACTCTGGATAGGTTTGCACGGACATTTTAAAAATTGGTTTACAAAATAAACTGAGGTGCTGAGCCTATGGTCGGCCGCATTTACTTTGTTTAATTGCAGACCCAAGACCTACTCGACTTCAGAAGACTCCTCAAGACCTGGCTCATCGAGCAGTAGCAGCACCCCCTCCCCTCAGTGCCTTGAGACCCTCACGGGTAAGTAGCGTACCTTACAAGTACTCTGATTGATTAATTGACAAGGTTGCCCGAGCTCGCTGCTTTTGTTTGTAATATATATCAATTCTTATCTACATCAATGGGAAAGCAACATGATTATTAGGCCTATCGTATCCCATGGCTGGGAAACCAACGTTTTGGCATATGCCGACGATATTGCTCTAGTGACCCCTAATCCTTAAACAGCTATAGTCGAGATTGAGGCAGAGGCGGCGAGATTTGGGCAGCTCTCAGGGTTATTCCCTGAACCGCACTAAAACCCAAATTGTATGCAATAATATCAGCATGATTAATAACACTAGACAGGTAGAAAAGGAAACATATCTCAGAGTTGGTATCATGGCCAACGTAGATAGCATTGTTGATCTTAACATTGATCCTTTGATCATCAAAACAAAAATCAAAATAGTGAGATTACATAATTTCACACATGTTGATTATTGGCAGACGTAATATAATTAAAATGCGATTTTTCCCTAAGTTTTTGTATTTATTTAAGGCAATCCTGTTAGAATTTACCACTAACTGCAGAAAAAGAAACAAGAAACCCAGAGGGAATATAAATATTTATCTCTGCCAAGAGAAAGGGGAGGGTTGGCCATACCAAATGTAAGATTATACTATTGGGCCACTACCCTATTATTTATACTAGCCCTTATGCAAGAAAAGCCAAGACATAGCATTACAGAAGAAGTACCAAAAGAACTTATAATGGGCGTAGACGCACGGGGTTGGGTTGGGAGAATTTTTAATGACAGTCATTACAAGAAGGGCAGTTTCAAAACCTTGATAGGAGGGCATAGAATCTTGAGATCAGTTTGGAAATTGTTATGTCTGCGTCACCTGAATTACTATACACTGCTCTGTAATAATCCCAATCTACTGATTTTTTTTTAAAGATCCTATTATCAAAAGATGGCATGATGCAGGATTTTCCAAGCTCAGTGATTTTTATCCTCTAACTGGTATAGTCTCTTCCGAAAATCCTAAAGGGCTGTATTAATTAGTACACAGGGATTTCTAAAAAAATACCTTCAAATCTAGGATTTTCTAAATAAGAAAGGTAGTGGTCCAATAGGCTTTGCCAATTACAATATAATATTTAATTTAATAAAGAATAGACCATTATCAATTGGAGCTGTGTATAACTTTGTCAACTCATCAATGCCGGATGACATGGAGGCACGAGCATTAAAACAGAAAGCAGGGATAGGAATTCAGGTAAATCTAGTTTTTCACTCAGCTGTGTTAGTACAGAAAATTACAATTCCGGCCCGGCTCCAGGCTCAATATTATAAATCTTGTTTTTGGCTTTAGCATACCCCAAAAAAGATCGCTAAATGGGAGACTTGGAGAGGAACTCAATGTCCCTGGTGTGCATTATTTGAAATTACATCTTTGCTTCTTGTAATGTTCTAAGTAAATTAAAACAAGGAAGTGCTAGAGGCTGACTCTTTCCTTTCTCTGTCCTTGATTCGACTTGGGATGGACCAAGAACTGCAAGGTAAGCCAGGAGAAGAATTTATGTTTATCTGCATGGGGATACTTCGCGTATGCCTTGCTTCTGCCTGGCAGGATCCAATCCCCCTGTATTTCACCAGTGGCTTTCTCGTCTACTGGCAAATTATACATTTGAAAAAGCCATCTATGAAAAAAGGGCATTGAGGTCTCGAACAAAAGGTTTAAAAATGTGGGCACCGCTGGCTCGAGAAGAATAGGTAAATTCCAAATGTCCATTTCATTTCTTCTTTTACCCAAAAACTAAAGATAATAATTGAGTGAGTCCATCTCCTTGTGGGTGGGTTGGGAGAACGAGGTGGGATTTAATTTAATTGTGGGGGAGGAAAACTATTGCTTAATTTCCTTTTCTCTCCTCTTTTCACATTCGTGTTTGTGTTCCTGTTTGTCTGATAATGAATTGTAAATATTGCATATATGATTGTCAAATCATGCACTAATAAAAATTTAAAAAATTAAAAAAGGAAGAGAAGGAATGAAAAGCATATCTGGTGAAGTATGAGGAGAAGGGATGAGATGCACTTCTGGTGAAGTGTGAGTATGAGGAGAATGAACGAGAAGCTAATCTGCCAAAGTATGAGTAGGAAGAGAAGGGATGAGAAGCACATCTTGTGAAGTATGAGAAGAATGATGAGAAGCACATCTGGTGAAGTATGAGTATGTGGAGAAGGCTTAGGAAGCACATTTAGTGAAGCATGAGTATGAGGAGAAGGGATGAGAAGCACCTCTGGTGAATTATGAGTATGAATAGAAGGGATGACAAGTACATCTGGTGAAGTATGAGGAGATGGGATGAGATGCACATCAGGTGAAGTCTGAGAATGAAGGTAAAGGATAGGAAGCACATCTGGTAAAATATGAGGAGAAGTTATGAGACGCTAATCTGGTGAATTTTGAGTAAAAGGAAAAGGGATGAGAAGCACCTCTGGTAAATGTTGAGTATGAGGAGAAAGGATGAGAAGCGCACCCTAAAGTAGGAGTATGGGTAGAAGGATGAGGATCACTTCTGGAGAAATATGAATATGAGAAGAAGGGATACGAAGCACGTCTGGTAAAGTTTGCGAATAAGGAGAAGGGATGGGAAGCATATCTGGTCAAGTATGAGTTTAAGAAGGGATAAGAAGCACACCAGTTGAAGCTTGCATATAAGGAGAAGGGGCGTAAAGCACATCTGTAAATTATGAGTAGGAAGAGAAGGGATAAGAATCACATCTGGTGAAGCATGCGTATGAGGATAAGGGAAAAGAAGCACATCTGCCAAAGTATGATTTTAAAGTGAAGGCATGAAAGGTACGTCTGCTAAATTACGAGGAAAAGGGATGAGATGTATTTCTGGTATAATATGAGTATGAGAAAAAAGGGATTAAAAGCATATCTGATAAAGGGTGAGTATGAGGAGAAGGGATAATAAGTACATATGTTGAAGTATGAGTACAAAAAGTGATGAGAAGCACATCTGTTGAGTTATGAGTATGAAGCAAAGGGATGTCAAGCACATCTGGTGAAGTAGTAGTATGAAAAAGGGATGAGAAGCACATGTGGTGAAGGATGAGTATGATAAGAAACACATATGGTGAAGTCTGAGGAGAAGTGATGAGAAGCACATCTGGTGAAGTATGATTGTGAGCAAAAGTGTCAGATGCGCATCTAGTGAAGTGTGAGTATGAGGAGAAAGGATGGGAATCACATCTCATTAACTATGCTTAGGAAAAGAAGGGATGAAAAGCAAATCTGGTGAAGTCCAAGGAGAAGGTATGAGAAGGACATCTTGTGAAGTATGAATATGAGAAGAATGATGATAAGCCCATCTGGTAAAGTGCAAGTATGAGGAGACGGGAAGCACATCTGGTGAAGCATGAGTATGAGGAAAAGTAATGAGAAGCACGTCTGCTTAAATATGAATAGGGAGAGAAGGGATGAGAAGCAGATCTGGTAAAGTATGAGGAGAAGTGATGAGTCGTACATTTGGTAAAGTATGAGCATAAGGAGAAGGGATGACAAGCACATCTGGTGAAGAATGAAGAGAAGGGATGAAAAGCAGATCTGGTGGCTTATGTGTATAAGCTGAAGGGATGAGAAGACCTTCTGATGAAGTTTAAGAATGAGGAGAAGGAACAAGAAGCTCATCTGGTGAAGTATAAGTATGAGGCAAAGGGATGAAAAGCACATCTGCTGAAGTATGAGTTTGACTAGAAGGGATGAAAAACACATTTGGTTAATTAGGAGTATGAGGAGAAGTGATGAGAAGCACATCTGTTAAAGTATGATTATGAGGATAAAGGATAGGAAGCACATTTGTATGAGAAGGGATTGAAATCACATCTGGTACAGTATGAGCATGAGTAGAAGGAATGAGAAGCATATCTGATGAAATATTAGTATGAGAAGAAAGGATTAGAAGTACATCTGATGAAGGAGGAGTATGAGGAGAAGGGATGAGAAAGCACATCTAGTGAAGCATGAGCATGAGGGGAGGGATATGAGTAGGAATAGAAAGGGATGAGAAGCACATCTACTGAATTATGAGGAGAAGTGATGAGGTACACAGGTGAAGCATTACTATGAGGAGATGTGATGAGAAGCACATCTGGTCTAGTATGAAGTGTAGGGGTGAGAAGCATCAACAGTATGAGATACATTTTTTTTATCATAAACAAAGAATATCATATATGGGTACTGCACATTCTCCTGAGGCATTGCCTGACCCAACAGTGTTAGTATCTACTCAGCTGTTTCATTCCCACTTGTTTTTTTGTCATGCCATGTTTTATCCCTTAATTGTCTTAACAAACTGTGAATTTACTGAAGGGTTCCCTGAGATCTTTGTTCATTGGCAGCCCTTGCACTTCTTAGTTGAAACCCAGGAAGGAAGCTTCTGAATGTGTTCTGCATGTCATGAGCTCCTGTACTCTTGCTTCATTGGAAGTCAGCAAGGGTTGACCCTAATCATGACAGAGGCAAGATGGTGACCATGCTGATGGTCATGTAAGCCTGAGCTACCGGACCCATGCCCCTTAGTGTTTGGTGTCGCACAATGTCAATGGGATGAATCCAAATAAATAAATGATAGCAAATCGCGGTAACCGGATATAATCAAAAAGCGACAAGATAACAGCCCAAACTCTGCCAGGGGAGCGGTATGCTCTGGTGTGCCTACCCTGCTGGAGTGGTGTCCCATGCTGGTGCTGGTGCGGCAGTTATCCGTGTTTGCGCATGTCTGGAGACCTCGGACTGTAGGTTGGCCAGCCGATTGACGTCTGAGTAAGGAAACAGTACAGTCTTTATTTCTGACAGAGAAAACGAAGAAGCAACTCCCCTCCACACATACAAGCCCTGGTAAAGGAACTGTACAGAGCGGTAAATAGAAGGAAAACTTGAATACTGGTGGGGGGCTTAAAGATACTTACTTTCGGAAGGATGATTTAACATGGGGCATACCTGGCAATTTGAATGACACGAGTATTAAGGCAGGGACCGATATTAGTTTTGAAATTGGTGAGATGAAACAAAATACAGCAGAGGCTTCTCTTGGCGATCTCTTGGATGTACCTGATATAATGATGCAGAGGTGCATCAACCTCTAAATCAAGATATCTTAAGGGTTAAAGAGAATATGAACATTCAAAACGTGATCAAATAAATTGACTCTGGGGCTAATTTATTTTCCCTCTCTGACCCCTCAGACGAGCTTGAATCAATCGCTCACCCAAGACGATAAGGGTGCTCTCCTGATAGCAGCCACAGAGGCAGTAGTAACATTAATTTGCATGATCTGGGGACAGATTCGCCAGGCACGCCGGAAAGCAGCCCAAGATCAGTGCGGAAGAGAGGCGGATCGGGGGCAAGCCCTAAAGTTGCCGAAAGTACTGAGGCTATGCAATGAGGCTATTCCTTCTTAGCTGAATCTGAGCTACTGAGGGTGACAACTGTAATGAAGCATAATGAAAAAGCCTTGGAGAAGACTGAAGACATTTAACTAGTGGTCATATGTCAAAGCATAATAGCCCATAGGGAGGAGACATGCATTGAAAGTCAGTGCACTCAAGAAAACTCCAGAATTCGGTTTGCAGGATAGCAACATCATGCGCAGATTTGCAGAAAGATTTAACGAGGCCAAAACGCGGATCTCTAATTTGGAGAATGAGCTTGCGGCGCAGAAGGCAACTACAGAAGCAATGTGAACATCAAAGGATGATACCCTCTGGAAGCAGACAGACCTTGAAAATCGTCTGCGGGTCCTTGATATTCCAGAGGGTGCAGAAGGGTTAGGTGCAAGAAAATTCATCATTTTGCTCTTTACTGAAGCCTTCCGGGGCTTACGCAATGGAACTGGAATCAGGAGATTCCCCTTCACGCAGTGTGTTAACCTGGACAAAACACCTCCAGACCTTGGGCTATTTTAATATCAATTAACAACTTTTTAGCCGAGAGGCAGTTTATGATTTGGCACTCCCCGATCGAAAGAAAATAGGGAAGGGGATGGAGTTTTTTGTACACCCAGATTACCGCCCCCTGACTGTTGAGAAGTGATGGCAATTACGGCAACTCATCACCGCGTTTCTGGGCAAAGGGGCACAGCCCTATTTGCTGAATCCGGCCAAGTTTAAGGTTATTTTTAAGAAACAAGTTTGAGTATTTACTGCATAAATGCTGGCTAAAGAATATCTGCAAATCCTGTAAGATGGGATCGGACTTGTAGGATTCGGTTAAAACATGGGGGTGACAAACTATAAGGCCTCTCTTCTAGCTTGTCTTGTTTTTTTAATAGGATGGGCTATGGGTATTTCTATATTTTTTCCCCTATTTTTCTATATATGCATACTTCTCATATGTCTGCTCCCCTCTTTACATCACCTGACTTATGACTTATGATCGGGCTATCATACTAAAAATAAAAAAAAGCAAACAATAAATGGGGGGTTATGGCATCCGGGGGTGGGGCAGGAGCTTGATCCATCTCAGGGACCATTGGTCTCAATGCCTCTTTTAAGGGTAACAGTGGGGGAGGGTCAGGGCTTCAGAAGAAGCCCTTTGTTGGGAAGTGGGGTAATGAGGGTTGGGGCAGGGGTGTGGAGATGGGGGGGCACTTGGGGGTGAGGGGGCTAGAGTAAAAACAATCCATGATAATGTAAGAATAAAAAACTGAAAGCATAAACAAACAATGCATATGGTCTTAGTCTGGATAGAAAATTGACATTTGATGGGGGATAGGAACATGCTCCCAGGATTATGAATCTGCTGTTTTAACGTATGTGGTCGCAAACTTTTTATGGGAAGAGGCAACGGGTGGCTGCAGAGCTGCGGGTGCTTCAACCAGATCTAGTTTGTAAACAAGAATTCAAATCAAATCAAATCAAAGATAGCTTTATTCGATTTTACATTAAAATCATAAAAGCAGATAGAGTAATTACATCCAGTAAAACGGTAACAATTGATATTTAAAAAGCTATATACAGTGCATAGTTCATGAATACCAGACACCCCTTACTCCAAGGGTGCAAAGATAAAACAACAGTCATAAAAGCTCATGAGGATTTCAATCAAACCATAGTGGATCTGCATCTAATCACATATTTCAGGTACCTAGACACAGCAATAATAGTCATTTCATCAGATAAGGTCAGTAATTTAAATAATGCTGGTCTGCATTGTCTCAGGTTCCAAGATTTAAGGAGCGGTAGTAAATATCCTTTCCGCCCCCACTCGTAAAATCTGCAGAACAAAACGGAGTGTATGATTGATTGAGTGGAAGAATCATCACACGGACAAATCGTTAATTGCGATGACCAATCATTTTGGGTAGGAAAAGTTAACATCCTGAAAAAACTTCCATTTCTCAAACGGGCTAAGAGCATTCTGCTATAACTTGTCTGATCAGGTGACAAATAAAGCGGTAGCCCAGGATTTTGCAACAGGAATTGATGATAAACAACAGAGGCCTTTTTTCTCTCAAGGCACCAATGTCGATCTTCCAGATGGGCAAGGCAAACTTCTTTCAATGCCCGTCTGGAGATCGAAGACAGTGTCTCAGGGGAATCATAAAATTCAAGGCGCCCGATATTCTTAAAACATTCCTGAACATAAGAGAGCCACTGGATCTTTTTGGAGCCTTCAAGTTTGATACAATCAGCAATGATCGCCCTGTTAAAAGCAGTTTCTGCTATCGTCCAGATCTTATGCCACAACAACATAGGACTGATTTTAATTAGATCTGAGATAAAGGACAAGGCTAATTCTTTGTGACAGACATAGGTAGAGGTGGAGTGTGGAACAGCGAGCAGGTAGCAGAGAAAACCATTTTCCTTTGTTTGAATTTCATGGCAATCTGCAACCCCCCATATACCAGCTCCGTACACAGCCGTCGATACACATTTTGCCTTATATATGTCAATCAGGATGCATACTGGCCTGTCCCCTCGCTTATTTGCGAATTGCTTCGGAGCACCAATAGCCCGTGAAAAAGCTAGATTCCTAGTCATGATCGCTGATCTCCAGGTACCCCTCTTGTTAAAAACAATCCCTAAATAGGAAAAGGTATCGGTTAAGCCTATCTTTGATTTTTCTAAATGAATATTACAGGTAATATTTACCTTGTTCGAGGAGCACATAGTGAAGGTCTTTCCTATATTAATCCTAAGGCCCCTATCTCCCATGTATGCCGAGAAGCTGGTTGAGGCCTTCTGGAGGCCAATTTGTGTTCGGACCATAATGACCGCGTCGTCGGCATACAGAAAGATAGGGACACATTCGCTTTCTATTTGCGGGTAGTCCACCTCTGTTTTTAATAAATGGTCTGCCACCCCATTTATATATAAATTAAAGAGAAAAGGAGCCAGGATACATCCCTGGCGGACACCTTTCTCAATTGGGAATTTGGGCGTGCATTCTCCCAGTTTTCCATAGCGGACTTTAGCCCCTGGTCCTCTATATAGCTCTTTCAGAAAGTTAAGAATGTTAAAATCAATACCAAGATCTGCTAAGGTAGCCCACAAAATATCATGATTCAAGCAGTCAAAGGCCGAACTGAGATCTACAAAGGTCAAAAAAATAAATTTCCCCTCTTTGCTGCCGAGTATTTACCTATTACTAAGGCCAAATTTAGGCCTTGTTCAAGAATTCACATTCCACGGGGTTAAAGAAAACTACTGGCTGAATTGGAAGTGTCAATTTTAATATGCACACAGCAATCTACAAGAACTCAGGGGGTCACGGTATTGGCAAATAATTCTATACAGGGGATGGGAAAAGCAATGGGGACAAACAGGGGAGATGGGTTATCGCTGAATGTATTATAGGGAATATTAGATGCACAGTCTGTTTAGTATATGGTTCCAACCTGGATGAGGCAGAAGTGTTAGATGGAGTGAATGTTGAACTAGCATCATGGCCAACTCCTCTGATTTTATTTGGGGATTTTAATATACACCTCGAGCTTCAGGGCTTGTTAGTGAATATTAAAATCTATAAAGGTGAAAAACAAACGTTTTCAAGGCCCCTCAGAATCTGGTTTTGGATCATGGGTTGGTCAATGTCTGGGGTGCCTTAGGCGGCTCTGACCCAGGGTTCACATTCTGCTCGCACCAGCATCAGGAATTAGTAAGGCTAGATTATTTTTTTTAATGAACAGCATTTCTGGCCAAAGCGGATATACACAAAACTCCCAGGATCACGGCTGATCATAAACCTTTGGGATTGAATATTCATGTACTCAATGCAGGTATTAAAACCAGATTATTCTAATTCGATAGGAAGCTTTTGTTGGATTAAACATATGTTGTGTATATGAATGAGTGGATTAGGCAATTCCAATTATCAATCGTAGCTCTACTCCGGCTGGTTTTGTCTGGGATGCCCTAAAGGCAGGGATCAGGGGAGAGACCCTCAGTTTTAGGTTACACTGGCAGAATTGTATGCAATGCTTAAAACAGCTGAAGAAAATCTTATGTTGCAGATATATACAAAGGGCGATCTTGTGTCACTTCCAACAGAGGGTGCACATTGCAAGTCCAAAATTAACCTTCATCGGAGTAAAGAAATAGCCATTATGCATACTCTCAACAAGGAACAGGGTTATGAATATGGGGAAGCTGCAGGACGCTGTTTGATGCAAAGGCTTCGGTCAAGAGAAGCAGCACAAGGAATTGAGACCATAACTGACTCTCAGGGCAACTCGGTGGACACCACGGCTGGGATTCTTAATGTTTTTCATGATTTTTTTTAAGGGGCTGTACAGTGGAGATAGCGATGATGACCTGGTAAGTGAGGCTTCACTGCAAAATCTTAATAGTGAAGCTTTGAATTCACAAGACAGAGACGGGCTAGAGTCACCTATAACTATGGAATAGTTGGATAAGGTCATTAATAGCCTAGCTAGGGAAAAAGCGGCATGACTGGACAAACTGCCTCTAGAAGTATATAAAACCGTTTTTGAAGTGTTGAAAGGGGATATGTTGTTCACTTTTCAACAGGCACAGATAGGCGGAGCCCCCCGTCTTGGGATGAGGCAAATATAACTGTCTTTAAAAAAAGAGGTAAGCCACCTATTCTTCCTAGCTCTTACTGACACATATCATTACTAAATTGCGATGGCAAAATGTATACAAAAATCCTGGCGACCCGATTGGCGGAAGTGGTAACCCCTCTAGTATCAAGTCAGCAACATGGGTTCATACCCCAGAGGGGCACAGTTAATCATATCAATACGGTAATAACTCCATTAGACGCAGCCAACACCAAGGTTAGTACATTTGGCCTGATTTTATTAGACGCTGAAAAAGCATTTGATCGATGTTACCTGGGATTTTTTGTGGGAAGTCTTATGATGATTAGGTTTTCACCAAAGCTTTGTTAAAACAATCTAGGATTTATATCGCCAGCCGATGGCTAGAATTGGTATGATGGGCTTAGAATCAGACCCTATACTTATCACCATAGGTACAAGACAGGGATGCCGGTGCTCCCAACTATTAATTGCATTGGACATTAATCCCTTTTTAGTTATGCTAGAGCAGTGCCCTAGGATCAAATCAGTAATATTCATGCAAGAGCAATATTATGTGCTCGTTTATGTGGACAACATTGCGGTTGTCACACCTAATCCTCTTGATGCTATGTTTGAGATAGAACAGTTGGCACTTGAATTTGGGACAGCCTCGGGTTACAAACTCAATCTGTCCAAAACACAAATCTTGTGAATGAATCAAGAGTACAGCAACAACCTAAGGATCATGAGGGAGGTAACATAATTAGGTGTTAAATTAAGGACATGCCTAAAAACACTAGTGGATGTGAATTGGGGGTCCATCGTAAGGGCAGTGAGGCAACAACTAGATCTCTGTGAATGTCTGCATCTTTCATTGGTGGGGCACTGTAATGTTCATAAAATATTGATTTTACCTAGGGTTTTCTAATTTTTTTAGATCATTCCCATTAGAAATCACCTGTGCCCAACTGCAATTACTCCAATCAATTTCTGCCAGGTTTTTATGGGCTCTGGGGAAGTCCCGCAGAACAATGCGCTTTATGACATTACCCCATGAGAAGGGTGGCTGGGCAATTCCTGATTTCATGCTATATTATTACTCCTGTATTCTGTAAAACATGCAAGTTCTATTAACTGTTGAAGAGAAGTGTGGCTCAGGGGTTAGAGGCAGCAGACCCGGAAGATGAGATCGGTCCTGGACCAGGGTTCAATTCCCCGCCTCGGCGGGTCTTGGGCTAAAAATTCCACGGACTCGATAATTCTCGCCCCGTGCCTCCTCGACTCACGGGTTCACACTCTGCGACTCTGGGCAATAGCTTGCTTAATCTCCACAACGGCCCCTCGCGGCGGGATGCCTGACTTTCACCTTGTGGATACCCTGCTATCTCACAGGGGAATACCAGGACGGGTTCCCTAAGCAAGCGCCGGGAAACCCACTGCGGGTAGCTGTGCGCTATATAAGCTCAACTACATTTACATATATAAGCTCAACTACAGAGGTGTCTAATATAGCAGAATCTCCATCTATGTACCAGATGCTTTTAGGTACGAATGCTAAGAGCCATTTATTTCTGATGCTGGAGCTCAGCTATTACAAAAAAATAGGTTCAAGGTGTTAAATACTTGTAAGGCCTGGAAGGCTGTACACAAATGGTATCAACATGAAATGGTCTCCTATAATACTCCTATGTCTTGAAGGGGTCTCCGATTACACTCCTATGTCTGCAACAGATTATTACCATCTATATTCTGGGATAGAACTATAGACAGATGGAGAATTAAAGGTATCGTATATATTGGAGATCTATATGTCAATGGGAACATGGCATCTTATGCTATGTTAACAGACAAATATCAGTTACCTAGATGTGAATTTTTTAAGTTTTTACAAATCTGTGACTATTTGTGTAAAACCCGACGAAGCATAGATCCAAACCCCATTGTTGAAACTATCAGGAAGAATGTCCATATTGGCACTCTATATAAATTACTACTGGATACTCAGATGGATGATTTGAATGTTCATAATCTTAAATGGGATAACAGGCTAGGGTGCCAGGGCACTCAAGTGGAATATTCTATTGACTTGACAGGGAGGTTATTTATGTCTGCTAATTTACTATCTCAGCACTATAAAACAGTGTTTAATCTTTATTATACCCTTGCCAAAATGATAAAATGGTGAGGGGTAAATGATGGGAAGTGTTTTTTTGTGGTATGAAGGATGCTGACATAGTTCATATACTTTACTCATGTGGACAATTGAGTATTTTTGTGGAGCATCTCGAGAAATGTATCTCCAAAATAAAGGGGGGATCTGAAAAAATATGTGCCTTCTATATGCTCATGGGGATAGACAAATATCTAAGGGGCGAACAGTTAACACATATGTGTGTGTATTTAATTTGTCTAGCCACTGTCATAGCTAGATTATGTATTGCCTCTATATGGTTGCAGAAAGATGTTCTGACTTTTGAGCAATGGAGAGCTAGATTTTCTACTAATTTTTATCTAGAATAAAGTTTATATGCGGTTAAAGGCTCACAAAGACAAAAACTGGTTATGGAAATATGGGGTCCAATGATTGAATATGTGCAGGAGTGAATATTTACCTCTATGAACTTTTAATCACTGTTAAGAACTATTTTATGATGTTCCAATGTGGATGTCCATTATATTATCTTTGTCTCCCTGTGTTGTTTTGTATGGGATAAAGTAACGGTCTGTTTGTTTATCCTATCCTATTTTATCCTTTTTTAAGACTGGTCGAAAAAGAAGAATTGTGATTTATATATTTGCTTGGTATTATCATGGATTGAAATAAAAAAAGGAAGTTAGCGAAAGTCATTGCTGTGCTGGTGGATGAGTACTGATTTCTTAATCTGAACCATTACTTCATTGGAAACTGTGAAGATGCTATTCATGAGGTGATTGAGAAAAGGGGGAGTCAGGTCCTGGGACGTGCAATCGGCTGGACCATAAGTTATATTTAGAAAAAACAAAATGCCAACTGCACACTTGCTTTGGGTCCTCTATTTTGAGGAAAAAACCAAGTGAAACTCCTAGGTTTATTTGGGTATATTGCTATTAGCCTCTTCTGTTTATTATTTTCAGTTTTTTACTATTTCATATATGAAAAGGACACTTTACATATTGCTTTGTTCACACATAAAAACAATTATTTACAACACAAAACATTTTCATAACAAAAAATACACCAAATTGTATATACACAGTTATTTGTTTTGCTATATACACAAAAAACAAGCATTCAATTTCTTGTCAAGACAAGAGTCACGTTATGGACTCAGAGTTTAGGTAGACAGTTAATGATTGAAATCACAAATTAATAGACAACAAATTAATGAAATCAAATATTCTTTTCAACGAGATTGACCATAAATTAATTTTAGTCTATTAGAAAAATCTGAGTCCATAACGTGACTCTTGTCTTTATGAAAATGTTTTGTGTTGTAAATAATTGTTTTTTTGTGTGAACAAAGCAATATGTAAAGTGTCCTTTTCATATATGAAATAGTAAAAAACTGAAAATAATAAACAGAAGAGGGTAATAACAATATACCCAAATAAACCTAGGAGTTTCACTTGGTTTTTTCCTCAAAATAGAGGACCCAAAGCAAGTGTGCAGTTGGCATTTTGTTTTTTCTAAATATTCATGAGGTGATGGCATTTTTTATTCTGATTCATTTGGAGGAGGTCCCATTACTGCTCTCCTCTAAATTAGTCCCTAGGACTTATAAATGTAGCTTACCTCTAACACCAATTGTTGAAATGAATTATCTTTGATGTTCTGCTCTGAATCCAGTCCAATTTTCCTCTTAAATGCATACGTATTCAGACATGTGTGTAATACAAGTTCTAACACCTTTTGGAAATGGGTAAATACAATGAATACTATGATATATGCAGGCCCGACAACAGCAATGCCTATAAATGCAATGTCAATGTATACCATAACCTGTGTCTGCATAACCGGGTCAATACCCATAAGCGTAATGTCAATGTATGGCATAATCTATGCCCACAGAACAATGTCGATACCTGCAGCAATGATGTCAATGTATGCCATAATCCATGCACGCAAAACAATGTTGTCGCTAGTAGAAACAATGTCGCTGTACACCATGATCTAGGCATGCATAACTATGTCAATATCAGTGAAAACAATGTTGATGTACACCGTGACTGAGTGGGAGGGTGTTCCATGTCTTGGCGGCGAGGTGGGAGAAGGATCCCCCGCCGGTGGTTGTTCTTCGGATGCGCAGGACGTGGCGAGTGAGAGGTCAGTGGAGCATAGCTGGCAGTTTGGGGTGTAGAAGAAGAACCGCCTGTTGAGGTAGGCTTGGCCGGTCTTGTGGAGTGCCATGTATGCGTGGATGAGGAGCTTGAAGGATATCCTCTTGTTGACGGGGAGCCAGTGCAGGTTTCTCAGGTGGGGGTGATGTGGCCGTGTCGTGGTACACCGAGGCGTTTTGAATGCGTTGTAGTCGATTGATGAGCTTGGTCGGGGCTCCCGCGTAGAGGACATTTCCGTAGTCGAGTCTGCTGTTGACGAGGGCCTGGGTGACTGTCTTTCTTGTATATGTCGGGATCCATCTATAGATCTTGCAGAGCATGCAGAGGGAGTTGAAGCGGGAGGAGGAGACGGCGTTGACTTGCTTGGTCATTGAGAGCGCTGAGTCGAGGATGATTCCTAGGTTGTGTGCATGGTCGGTGGGGGTAGCGGCTGCCCCCACTGCCATTGGCCACCAGGAGTCGTCCCAGGCTGACGGGTTGGAGCCGAGTATGAGGACATCCGTCTTGTCCGAGTTCAGCTTCAGGCGGCTGATCTTCATCCAGTCAGCGACGACCTTCATTACTTCATGGAGGGTGGCTTTGGCTGTGATGGGGTCCTTGGTGAGGGAGAGGATCAGTTGAGTGTCGTCGGCATAGGAGATTATGTTGAGGTTGTGCTGTTGGGCGACGTGTGTGAGCGGGCCATGTAAATTTTGAACAGCGTTGGGCTGAGGGAGGATCCCTGGGGTACGCCGCAGATGATCTCGGAGGCTTTGGAACAGAATGGGGGGAAGCGGACGCTCTGGGTTCTGCCGAAGAGGAAGGAGGTGGTCCAATTCAGAGCCTTGCCTCGGATCCCTGCGGCATGGAGGTGTGTGTGTAGTGTGCGGAGGCAGACAGTGTCGCAGGTGGCAGAGAGGTCTAGGAGGATGAGTGCTGCGGTCTCGCCGTTGTCCAGCAGAGTCCTGATGTCGTCGGTGGTGGCGATGAGGGCGGTCTCGGTGCTGTGGTTGCTGCGGGACCTGACTGGGAAGGGTCCAGGATTCTGTTCTCTTCGAGGTATCTTGTTAGCTGTCTGTTAACGATTTTCTCGATTACCTTGGCCGGGAAGGGGAGCAGAGAGATGGGTCAGAAGTTCTTGAGGTCTCTTGGGCGTGTTTCCAGCTCTCTGGAAAGGTTGCGGTCTCAAAGAGAGATTGATGACGTTGCGTTGGTTGGGTGCGATAGAGCTGCTTGCTTTGTTGAAGACACAACAGGAATGGATCTGACGGAGAGCCGGAGTGGATTGTGCTCATGGTCTTGATGGTGTCATCTATGCTCACGCTGGTCCAGGCTAGCAAGGGGTCGTGGTCAAGGGTGTGTGATGGGTCTGTTGTGTTGCTGTCTGTTGGGACTGTCTGGGTGTTGAAGCTGTTGTGGATGTCTGCTATCTTGCGGTGGAAGAAGGTGGCGAGGGAGTCGCACAGGGCTTGCTACGGTGGGATGTTGTTGGTGTTGGAGCTGGGGTTGTAGAGTTCCTTCACAATGTTGAAGAGCTCCTTGCAGTCGTGTGCATTGTTGTCGAGGCGGTCTTTGAAGGAGGTCTTCTTGGCAGCCCTGATGAGGTGGTGATGGTTGCGGATGGCGTCCTTGTGTGCTGCGTGGCTGTCCGGAGTTGTGCAATTTCTTCTCTAGTTTCCGGCAGGCTTGCTTGGAATCTTGGAGTTCTGGGGTGAACCAGTTGGCCCTCTGGCTGTTGTCTCTGTGGGGGGTTTCTTCAGTGGGGCGAGGGTGTTGGTGCAGTCCTCGATCCAGCATCTGAGGTTGTGGGCAGCGACGTCGGTGTTGGAGGGTTCGGTGCGTGGAATGAGAGCGTAGTTTCCATGTAGTTGGTCTTTGGTGATTTTGCTCCTGCGGCGGCGGGAGTTCTGTTGGGTGCAGCCGTGTGTGGTGGGTTTCTGGAAGGTGAAGTGGATGCAGCGGTGGTCGGTCCAAAGGAATTTGGTGGTGTGGCTGACGGAGACGTGCAGGCTTGAGGAGAAGATGGGGTCAATCATGTCGCCGGCGGAGTGGGTGGGGGTTGTGACGAGTTGCCGCAGTTCAAGGTTGGCGAGGTTGTCAATCAGGGTGGTGGAGTTGCTGTTGTTGTTGTTGTTCTCAAGGTGAAAGTTCATGTCTCCGAGGAGGATGAAGTCGGTGGAGGTCAGGGCGTGAGTGCTGATGAAATCGGCGAAGGAGTAGCTGAACTGGGAGCGTGGTCCAAGGGGTCGGTAGACAAGGGTGCCTCTGAGGGTGGAGTTGGGGTCTGTGCGGATCTGGAAATGCATTTTTTCGGTGGTGCTGGGCGCGTTGTCTGTGCTAGTCGAGACCCTGATGCTGTTCTTGTGGACTATGGCGATTCCTCCTCCGACTCCGTTGGTGCGTTCTCTGCGGGTGATCTTGTAGCCATCTGGGATGGCTATGGCGATGTCGGGTGCGGAGGAGTTGTTCAACCAGGTCTCTGTCAGGAAGGCGATGTCCGGGGAGGTTGTGTTGATCAGGTCCCAGAGCTCGACGGCGTGTTTGCATGCAGAGCAGGTGTTGAGTAGTATGCATCGGAGGTGGTTGAGGTTTTTCTTGGCGGATGGTTCATCGGCTCAGTGGCTGGTGTAGCTGCCGTTCTAGCAGGTGAAAGGACCGTGTGTGAGTTTCGGGGAGGCCTTGAAGCAGTTGTGGGTCCATCCGGGGTTGAGAGCGTGCAGAGGGCTGGCGTCATAGTGGCGGTGGTCGTCGTGGTGGGTGCGGGGGCCAGGGGTTCTGGCACTTGGCGCGGACCAGGCACGTACGGGCGCAGACGGGCTTGCCGCGCACCAGTGGCATGACTGCGCAGCAGCCGGCATGTATGGGGAGGTGGGAGTGATGAGTAGCTGGGGGCGGGAATCGTGGGCAGCGAATGGGCAGTGAGGGGTGCGGAGCCGCAGGGGACGCAGCGGCGGGGGCAGTGAGGGGCGAAAAAGGAAACAGAAGGCAAAAGGGCACAACAATTGAGGGGGAAACATGTGGGACAGATGGCAGAAAGGTCACAAAAAGGGCAAAAAGGTCACAAGAATACAGGGGGAAACGAGTGGCACAGAAGGCAAAAAGGTCACTAGAAGGGCAAAAAGGTCACAAAATGGGGGGAAACGAGCAGAAGCTGAGAGGTCCCAGGAAAGACAGAAGGTCACAAACAAATGAGGCAGCTAAGCAACAGAAGTCAAAAACTGGCAGAGAGACACTGGGGCCGCGAGTGGAGCAGAAGGAAAAACCGTGCAGAAAGACACAGGGCAGCGAGGGCAGCAGAGGGGGAGAACGGGCACAGACCACGTACAGGCAGCGGGGGAGACAGACCACAGCAGTCACAGACACAACAATGAAAATGCAGTCACTATAACGGGAGCAATGAAAGAAAATGGAGGCAATACAATGGAGGATGAGCCAACCTACGGCCTACCACTAGCCACCAGGGATGAGGCGCAGGTGGTAGCCTGCCGGTGGTGGAGGGCTTCAAACTTCCCCAGCAGCTGCAGCTGGGGCAGGGAGGCACAGGCGGTGCTGTGCGGAGGTGGAGCGACCTATCTGGCGGGGTCAAGGGTCTCTCTCCTCACCTGGCAGTGGCCCGCCTATAAAGGGAGGTGGGAGGGAGGAGCATCTGGGAGGCGGGAGGTGGGGGCAGCGAATGGGCAGTCAGGGGGGTGGGGCCGCAGGGGATTCAGCGGCGAGGGGCGACGAAGGAAACAGAAGGCAAAAGGGCACAACAATTGTGGGGGGACGAGTGGCACTGAGGCAGAAAGGTCCCAGGATAGGGCAGATAAGGTCACAAAAAACATGGGGAAACGCATTGCACAGAGGCATAAAGGTCACAAGAAAGGGCAGAGCAGTCACAAAAGATGGGGGAAACAAACGAAACAAAGGCAGAAAGGTCCCAAGAAAGGGCAGAAAAGGTCACAAAAAATCGGGGGAAACGAGTGGCACAGATGCACAAAGGTCACAAGAAAGGGCAGAAAAGGTCGCAAAAAAACAGAGGAAACGATTGGCACAGATGCACTAAGGTCACAAGAAAGGGCAGAAAAGATCACAAAAATGGGGGTAACGAGTGGTACCAAGGTCCCTAGAAAGGGCAGAAAGGTCACAAAAAACATGGGGAATCAAGTGACACAGAGACACAAAAGTCACAAAAAAGCGCAGAAAGGTCACAAAAAACGGGGGGAAACGAGTTCCACAGAGGCACAAAAGTCACAAGAAAGGGCAGAAAGGTCACAAGAAACGGGGGGAAACGAGTGGCACAGAGGCACAAAGGAACCAGGAAAGGACAGATAAGGTCACAAAAAACAGGGAGAAACGGGTGGGACAGAGGCACAAAGGTCTCAGGAAAGGGCAAATAAGGTCACAAGAAACGGAGGGAAACGAGTGGTACAGAGGCACAAAGTTCTCAGGAAAGGGCAGATAAGGTCAAAAAATGAGGGGAAACAAGTGGCACAGCGGGCACAAAGGTCAAAAGAAAGGACAGAAAGCTCATAGAAATGCAGGGGCAGCTAAGCAACAGAAGGCAAAAATGGGCTGAGAGACACGGGGGCCAGGAGGGGAGCAGAAGGAAAAACCGGGCAGAGAGACACTGGGGCAGCAAGGGGAGCAGAACGGAAACCGGGCAGAGAGACACAGGGATAGTGAGGGGAACAGAGGGAGAGAACGGGCACAGACCACGTACAGGTAGCGGGGGAGACAGACAACAGCAGTCACTACAATGGAAGCAATGAAAGAAAATAGAGGCAATACAATGGAGGATGAGCAAACCTACTGCCTACCACTGGACACCAGGAATGCGGCACAGGTGGGTGCCTGTGGGTGGTGGAGGGCCTCGAAATTCGAACTTCGATCTTCATCAGCAGCGGCAGCTGGGGCAGGGGAGGCACAGGCGCAGGGAGGCATAGGTGGTGCTGTGCAGAGGGGAAGCAACCTACCTGGTAGGATCAAGGGTCACCTACGAATGTATCATAAACAGAACAGAATTTTACCAAGTCAGTTTCCACAGAATATCTACCAACCGAAAACAAAACTAGAAAAAGCAAAGCACACAATGAATCCAAGACCTTAGGACAGCACCCATTCCATTCTGGTGACATAAGCCAGGGGGTTAAGACAACCATACAATTCTGTTGCCCATACATAAACTTGACCCCATGTCAATAGAGATGCTCCCAGCTGTTTTAGTTTGCTGCACACCTGACCCCTTCATTGCCTGAACATTCTGCCTTCTTCTCCCCTCCCCAGATAATTTCAAAATCATCCAAAGGACTGCTCATAGAACATGCCCCCCCAAAGAAGCGAGAATAGTGTAACGTTGAACAAGAAGCCCCTTTTTCCAGCCGAACTCAGCAAGGCTGAAACAGCCATTATTTGAGGAAGAACGTATGCACGGACTACCTTGGCAGCCTACGCATCAGGTGCAGGAATAGGCTCACCAACTGCACCTCCGGTGGTCAAATGATAATCACATGACCTCATGAAACATCATCAAAGGAAGCAAGAGGCCCAGGCCAGAAGAGCCACGAGACAGCTTGCAAGCGATCACATAAGCTCAGTCCATAGGAAAAACCATTGAGTTTATTAGCATCACCTCCATCAGGCTGAGCACATGAAATCTCAATGAGACCCCAGAATCTTGCTGAAAACTCTTCAAGCAAACACATTTTCAGCCTTTTCCCTGCAAGATCCTATGAGGTACTCACATGACCTTCCGGCCACCTCTGATATCCCTTAGAATTAGCACCACCCAAAAACAATCTAATGTATATCGGTCATGGTCCAAAGTAATAATTAAAGCGTCAATAATGCTGTTGTGCTAAGTTTCATGCCTGATCGTGGCCTTGGGTTAGTTCCCTCTACTCACTTCAGAAGTACTGCCTGAAGTTTCTAGGATAATTACTTGTTCCGTGGTTTTTAATATCAGACTTGCTGTATACCTAAAGGACCCTCATCTTGATGCCTTTCACTGAGAAGGTGCTTTTATTATTACTTGACACAGAATACCATTGGATTTCTTTTTATGAAGTTTGGACTGTGACCGCTATACATCAGATTAATTGGATTTAGATATATCATAAACCTTGCTGTTGGAAGGAACTTGTCTGGATTTACTTGTGAAATTCGGGAACGTGATTTCACTTAATCGTCTTTTCCGCTGTTTAAGAGATCACCACTGTCCATTCATTTTTTCTTGGTGTACATGATATGGCTGTACTCACAGCATAGGAGAACATATTAGTACTCCCCTTCAAGAGGGGTATTACCCTGAGAAGCCCTGATGAAGTTCTCTCTGAGAATGAAACGCGTTGGCTGATTTGAGTTCTTCTGCGAATCACTTATGAAAATTTGAACAATAAAGAACTCTTTTTAATACCTTCAGAGCAAATTCCTGGATAATTTTTTGCATTTCTACACAAACCATTCAAGCATAATCTTATAAACTCTACTTCTACATTCTTGTAATGCATGTGAAGAGACCGCTCTCACCTCATGTGCACCTGCCCTAAACCAAACACTAGTATTCCTCATGCACTACACAGCAAACCCCTAAAAAGCACCTGGTGCAACATATGACCGCCATAGGCACGCAAGCTATGAAGTCATGCTACATATTATCATTAATACCCCATGCTGTAGGTGCAGACAGGCTGTACTTATCCTAAGAGATAGCCTCTGAAAGAGCAAAATGCCTCATCCATCTGTACCTATGCAGTATCTGGGCATAGCTTCAACCCAATAGATCTGAACCATGAGGGGCAAAGGTTAACATCACCCATTATAAAAACAATCCCAAAGCAGTGTACCTTTTCGACAAACCTAGGGGCATCCAAACCGAAGTAGATAAGATGCACAGAAGGGCACCATAGAGGAGGGCACTGTGTGGCCCCTGAACATCATAGAAAAGATGTTCCTGGAGGTAGCAAGACCACCACATCAGTGCACAAATACATCCACTCCCATCTCCATCTGTGGTCCCAGAGTGGTCCTCAACATTTTTGAATCCACCTTCTTTAATGAGAAATGGACCCCACACATGGATTTCTAGTGCAGTGCCGCTCACCTTCATCATAACGGGGGAAAAGAGTAGCATGGGAGAGAGTCCAAAGCTAACATAGACACTCTGTGATAGGAAATGTAGGATATTGACATTTTGGTATACATGGTTGGAAGGGAAGGAGCCACCCCTAATTGTACAGAAACTTACACTGTATTCTCTGTGTTTCGAGGGCAAAGGAATCATACCGTTGGGAAATAATGAAAAATGTGGTGTGATAATGCTCATAAAGGACCAGCAATGTGGTACCTCTACATTTATGGATATATACTGGCAATGCAGTGACCTGGCCTATACCCAGCTCATCCCAGGATGGTGGGACCTCTGTGCCCTCGTGACCTTACACACACAAACACTGGTCATCCCTGGAGGAGATCTGTCTGTGTGTCTCATCATCCATTACAGAAGAAAACACCTTTTTTCCATCATGCTCCAAGGAGACGTTGTGCTGATTATTGTGGCTGGGCTCAGTATAGGGGCATTCCAGAATAATGTAGACTGTTCACAGAGACGCAAGTAAATGCTTGAGGGTCAATACCATTCTTCACTGTGGAAACAATGACAAATGTCCGCTGGTTACAAGTCAGTCAGTCAGTCAGTCAAACATCTTTAATTCGGCTGTTACTGCCATAAAATCATAGAAAATGTAACATTGTAACATTGTAAGAACAGCATCATAAAATAACACAATCCTACTGAAAGGAAATATAATACAGTTTAACATTTAAATCCCCATTACATTTTCAAGCATCAATAAGTAGGGAGTCCCGCCCCCCTCAACTAAATATCAGATGGGGACAAAAAACATGAGTGAGAATCTCTGACAAGGGCGTCTTGCAAGAGTATTAGATAATACCAACAGTTAATTCAAGATTTAAAAATAAAAATTAAACAATTAAACAAAAAAGTTAAGAGGAGCTAATCCCATAATTAAAACAATTTAAAATCAAGAATTGATCTAAAATGGTACAAGACTACCAAAGTTCTATTTTTTAAGTAGGTGTCTACGTTTGCACTCCCTATTCTTGGCTCATAAGGTGGCTGACGTGTTTGGCAGGGCTCTGTCAGCACGGTCGCGCTCCTCTGAAGCTGCTGCTGATTTTAAATTGTTGCGATTTTAATGTATTCGGTCCTTGTTTTAAAACTGCTAGTTGATGCTAAAATTGTTATTGCTGCTTTAAATTGCCATTTTGCACCGCCCTTACCTCGTGGTGGACCGGACTGGTCCCCGGAGGCTCCTGGTTGCCTTCCCCTGGTCGGGTCTGTCCGTGCGAGCGGACCCACCATCTTGGGGATAGTTTGGGCCACGCTCTAGTGGTCGGGGCTGCATGCTCTGGGCTCTATAAGAACAACACTGGAGCGAACGCGCAGCGGGCGAGCGCAGCGGGAGCGCCCGCGGCGCGCCAAAGGCAAGCCCGTCTGCGCCCGTCCGCGCCAAGGAAGCGTCCAGTGCCAGTTATGCTGGCCAATTTGGCCTTACTGCGGAATGTCGTCACGTTTCTGGCCCTGTATACCCCAGGTAAACTCTCTTACATATGGGTAAGCTCCACGCTGACATGGGGACACTTAGGCTGACGCACTCAGCTCACCCTTGGGCTGATTTTCTTGTCAACAAGCTCGTGATGTGTGGGCTTTTGAATGTGAGGTCTCTGCCTAGGTACAGCGCGGAAATCCAGTTGATGATTGAGACACACGAGCTTGATGTCTTGTTCATGACGGAAACATGGACTCGCCCTGACTGTTTGGTTGACCCCGGCTGGGCGTGCTCATCGGGCTTTACATTTGTACATCTCCCCAGGCCTAAAGGACGGGGTGGGGGGGTGGGGGTCAATTATAAAGCCTTGTGGAAGGTTGAAATCATTGATATGGACCCGGCTGATGGAACGGAACTGCTGGGCCTATCTATTCAGAGTTGCTCCGGGTCTATTTTTACTGGAGTTCTGTGTTACAGACCTCCAGGGGCTTTAAGCGCTCAGCAACAACAATTGCTACTAGCCACCTTTACTAACATGGCAGCTTCCCACCATAATCTGATAATTTTAGGGGACTTTAACCTTTGGCTAAATGGCTCCCTGGATGTAGGCTTGCTAAATTTGCTTCATTCATGCAAAAGCTTTGGACTGTATCAGCAAGTTACAGAAGCTACGCATCAGGCGGGGCACCTCCTTGACTTGGTGTTCTCGGTTCCTGACCTGTTGGTTATGGGGGAAGTCCTGCCTATGGACTGAACTGACGATGCCCTTGTTAAATTTTATGTTAAAATCAAGGGCTCTCAGTCAAGGACTTTACAGCCCATCAAGGAGGTTGTGTGTAGAGATTGGAAAGCTCTTGCTAGATCGAAGCTCTCCGGCTTGGTGTTTAATGTGGGAGAGTGTTTTACCTTGGATAAGCAAGTTGAGGAGAACTATGCCTCACACTGCACTAAGATCACGGTGGTGTTGGATTCTCTTGCCCCCTTAAAGCACGCAGCTGTTAGGGGAAAATTTCGGCCCCGTGGTTTAATGACACGCTGAAAAACTTGAAGCAGGGTTGTAAACAAGCGGAGAGATGTTGGAGGCGGGATTAGTGGAGGTGCATATGGTGCAGTGGAATCATAAAATCCGGGAATATAAGGGTCAGATTAGGAAATCCAAGGCTGACTATTACTCTTCCCTGATCTGTAATGCTACCAACAGCTCTAGGAGCATTTTTAATATATTAAATAGTCTCACCAGCCCTGAGTGTTCTAAGAACTCCATTGTCCCGTCTCAGGAACTCTGTGAGAATCTTGCCAACTTTTTCAGGGAGAAAATTGAGTTAATCATTGAGGATTTGGTAGGCTCCCCTGAGATCGGTATTCCTTTGGTTGTCGGTCACGGGTCTCCGGTAGGCAGAACTAATGTGTCAGCTGGGTCACTGGGTGAACCTCTACTAGAGTTTCCGCCACTGACGGAAGAAGCATTTAATGGGCTGGTAAGGGGGATCTCCTCTGCATCTCCCCTGGACTCCATGCTATACAAGATCTGGAAGGAATATGAGGAGGAATTATTCCCCACTCTCCGCCTGATCTGCAACCAATCTTTTGTCATGGAGACTGTCCCCTCCCAATGGAAGCAGGCGGTGATTTCTCCCCTGTTGAAGAAGCCTTCTTTAGACCCAGATTGCTCCAAGAACTATAGACCTATTTCAATGCTGCCTTTCCCTACCAATATTGCTGAGCGGTGGGTCAGTCTAACTCTCTCCAATTACTTGGAACAGCATCACTTATTGGAGGAAGATCAATTTGGTTTCCGGCCGGCTCATGGGACCGAAACAGCACTGGTCATCACTGTGTACGAGCTTCAAATGCGTGCAGACAGGGGACAGGCAGCGGTTCTGATCCTGTTAGACATGTCTGCAGTCTTTTACACTGTTAACCATGAGATCTTGCTGGACCGTCTAAGTGATGCTGGGGTGGGAGGTAGCGCTTTGGTGTGGTTTTGGTCATTCCTGCAGGACCGTCAGCAGGCGGTGTCCCTGCCCCCTTTTCAATCGGCCTTCTCTCATGTTCCTCACGGGGTGCCTCAGGGATCAGCAATCAGCCCCATCCTTTTTAATCTATATTTAAGACCTCTGATCTCGCTTATTAAAGCCTATAAAATTAAGATAATAAACTATGCTGACGATACGCAGATGATCCTCTCCTTTGAGGGAGAGGAATCTATATCTGTGGAGGTATTCCACAATTGCCTGAGGGATACGTCATGCTGGCTATAGAACAATTTTCTCCAGTTTAATGCTGGGAAGACGGAGGTGCTTTTTAGCACTGGGAATAAGATCTCCCGCCCATTTCCAGAGAACTTCTGGCCTCCTGAGACCGCGACTAAAGTGCGGCCTGTGAAATCAGTTAGGAACCTGGGGGTCATGCTCGATCAGAAGCTCAGCATGGAGACGCATGTAAAAGAGACGACCTCCTGCTGTTTTGCCATTTTGCGGTCTTTGCGGAAGATCCTGCCACTATTACCATCCCAGGCACGTGCCCAAGTGCTTAGGTGTACAATCCTTAGTAGGCTGGACTATTGTAATGCCCTACTAGTGGAGTCTCCTGGCTTTCTATTGGATAGGCTTCAAAGACTGCAATCAGCGGCTGCTAGGTTGCCTTTGGGGCTTCCCAGGAGAGCACATGCACCGGAAGCATTGGCGAAGCTGCACTGGCTCCCTGTGAGACAAAGGGTTCAATTTAAGGCCCTTTGCCTAGTTTTTAAGGCCCTACATGGTACTGGTGCTCTACCCTTGCAATCTAAATTTGTGTGGTACACCCCACCCAGGCTGCTCCATGTCACCTGTCTGCCCTTATGAGCCAGTAGCGCCAGGATGCGTGCAAGGTTATAGTGCGCTTTATAAGATTAACAAATAAATTGCAAATAAGAACTTGGAGATTACAACAGCGAATACCGGGTAAGTATCATATTTTAGTATCCTATAAGCCTCTCTAAAATTTCTTATACCCAGTTTTCCACAAAGTTGTAGGACCCATTTAGATCTAGGCGATCTATATGCTGGACAGAAAAAGATTACATGGATCTCAGTTTCTTCCGCTTCAGTGCATCCAGGACAAAGTAATTTAGTGGCTTCCGCCCATTTATTGTCCCGTGTCTGAATTGTATGAGCAATTTCTTAGCTGCTAGAGGTTGAATAGAGTTCAAGACCAACTCCAAGCTGTAATGCTGCTTTACATCCAAGAACTTGGAGGTCAGATTTGATGAGTCTACTGACTGGAGAATGCTTGCCAATCTATATTCTTTCAGGGCAAACGTTAATGATTTTTTGGTTGTGGCAGGACATGTCACCTCCGGTGCAGACCGCAAATCATTCCTCTCTATAGCACGGAACGCATTCCTGATGTTGGACAAACAGGATATATTACCCGCCCCCAGGATGGACATAACAGATTTTAATTCCTCCCCAAAATTACCTAGCTCTGGCATACACCATAGCCGTCGCCAGTAAAGAAGTGGTTGGAAAGAAATCAGGTCGGCAATGGGAACAATACCCAAGTCTATCCTTAATGGAATTAAGGGGGTACTTTTTGGGCGACCTAGAAGTTGCCTCAATTTTTTTTTCAGTTGCTGTAACAGTTTTAATAGGACAGTGACCCCAAATTCCTGCACCATACAACGAGGTCCCCCTGGCTTGGACCTTATATATTTCTGCGGGGGACCAATAACCTTTGTGGAACAACTCCTATATACTTTTAATATCCCCGTTGCCTGGATTAGTTTTAGATGTGCCTTAGTAATTTGTGGTTCCCACTCCATTTTGTCATTGATGGTAAGTCCTAAATAGTCAAATATAGTCACCCTCTCTAAGGCCCGATGGTCCATCTTTGGGTGAGGGCAATTGGAGGAATCGGCATGGAGAACCATTTACTTTGTTTTCGGTATATTTATCTCCAAGTTCCTTTTTTACAGAAAAGACAAAATGCCTCTAGGACATGCTGCATCCCCATAGATGATTTAGAGAGGAGCAGCGTGTCATCCGCCAACATTAAGGCTGGTATTTTGCGATTAGAGAGTCTTGGAGAGTCAATGTCCTTAACAGCTAAAATCTCCTTGATTAACCCATTTAAGAAGAGCGAGAAGAGTGTGGGTGCAAGCACACAACCCTACCTCATTCCTTTCTCAATGGAAATAGGAGCTGTTAATCCCCTGCTGTTTCCAAATCTAATTCTAGCAAAGGTGCCTTTATGGAGGTGTTTTAGGTGTTGACAAAGGTAAGTTGGAGCTCCCATATCAAGCAGTAAGCCCCATAACTGATCTCGATCTACCATATAAAACACGGATTTGAGGTCCACGAATGTTAGATAGAGGGAGCTTTCCTCCAAAGTTATGGTTTTCCAATAGATCAGTTGTAATCTAAACCGATGATCAATGGTTGATGTTTTGGACATGACGCCTGCTTGTAGGGGAGTTAGTATATTATGATAATTCATCCAATCCTCCAATGTTCCCAAAAGAACACGGGCAAAAATCTTTTGTGTTACCTCTATTAGGCTGATCGGCTTATAATTTGCCGGTTCTAGTGGGAATGATCTCAGCTACCGCCCAAGTTAAAGGGGGTGTCATACCATGAAATATTGCATTAAATAGGGTCTGCAAGTATGGGGCCCACACTACCTGTTCAGTTCTGAACAAGTCTCATGGGGTCCTGTGCAGCCCGGGCACCTTATTTGGTAAAACTTTTGCCAAAGCCACTGTGACCTCAGCCAGAGAACAGGCAGGTATGTCTACATTGGAGACAGAGTTTGATTACTGTCAGGTGACCTTGTCTTTTTGGTTCCATCCTGGGGCTGAGAATATAGAAGTTTAAAATGGGCTTGCCAAACTTCTTCCCCGAGGTTTGGCTCGATGGCAGACCTACCCTCAGTTTTTCCTGTCTTTACCAGGTTCCAAAATCCTCTTATATGCTTTTCATCTAGGGCTTTCTTAATGGCCTGCCATCTTTCAGTTTCCCATTCTGATTTTGCTGCTAAAATACTTTTCTTAAAAAATGCCCTTGACTCCCTGGTACGTGTAGGATATCCCTCTCTCAGTACGGTCAACAGGGTGCTCTTTGCGTCCCTACATGCCCTGTTGTACCAGGGGTTCTTTTCTCTTTGTTGAATTCCTGTTTGTGATTTACTACTGTAAAAAAACTCTGCCAGAATCCCAATCGAGTCCAGATGGTTTTTGACCAACTCCTCTTTGGGGTCAGCGAGACTACCATTATCTGAGATAGAACTTGCCTTTTCTAGGAAGGGAATGATTGATTTATACAAAGAGGCCATTGCTTCTGGAGATTGTACACACGACCCCCAGCAGATTCTTTTGACTCCATCAATTGCTATTAGGTTCGAGGGTGTCAGATCAGTCCGATCCAGCCCTTCTACCGGTTAGAACATATCCCAGATTACAAACAGCAGATTGTGATCACTTTCTGCGCGGATTTGTATGTGGAAATTCAAAAACCTTTGCCAAATTTCCACATTTACCAGAATATAATCAATAGTGGATGCCTGGCCTTTCCTTTTAAAGGTGAACTTCCCCGGATTATTGACCGGTAACCGGCCATTGCATGCCCTCAGAGAGTACATTAGTGTGAGTGAAGTCAGCTGTAAAACTAGAGGAGTCCACCCCTTAATCGGGTAATGGTTACACATAGGAATTGCCCAACTCGAATCCTCTTCATACGTAATAGAATATGGTAGACAATTAAGAGGTTCGAAGTGGTAATTAAAGTCCCCTCCAATGATAGGATATGTTTGCTCGGGCAGCATAGGGAGAAAGGCTGCCAAGCAGGCAACGTCTGCGAGGTCTGCCCATGCCTCACAGGACGGGAGTAAACATTAATGATAGCCACCTTTGGGAAATTACTAACTGAGAGAAGAATGCATAGAATGTCAGGGGAATGGACTTCAAACCTTTTCACTGAACAGCTAAGATGTATACCAACCCAGATAATAAGACCCCCCCCCCCCGATGGTCTCCCCGTTTGCCCCTGCATGGCCGCTTTGTAGTATGTAGCAAACCCAGCTCTGTGTAAGGGTTTCAGTGACCAGGTCTCTTGGAGTAGGCAGATCTCGTGGGTATCAATGAATTCATTCCAATCACCGAGATCCATTTTAGCATTGAGACCAGCTACATTCAATGACAAATCTCCCAGCAACCTATGTACTTTCAAGGCCTGAGGCACACAAGTAAAATCCCCCCCTTTAAGTATTATAGGCAGGTTCCCAACCCTCACTGGCTATGTGGGACTTTTTGAGTGTCACCAATAATACCCATAGAACTCTCTTCTATCAATAATTAATTCCTTAGGACCAATGGTGAATCAGTAACCTCAGCTCCCTCACTGGGATGAGACGAACCTAACGGATTAACATTAGATAGTGAGTATTGTTTAATGGGGATCTGTCAATCTACCTGATCTAAAACACTATATCTATTATTTAAGGGAAGAGCAACTGGCAATAGGGTATCAAAGTTACGACATCTATTGTTTAGGTTTCCTGCCTGAACTCTAGTTTCCCATCTTTCCCCTGACTAGTTCCTTCTCTCAACATGTGAACATTAGGGGTAGAAGTGGCTTAAGAGAAGAGGCCGTATTCCAGTTACTGACCAAGGTTGGGACCAATTGCAAATATAGCTAACCACCCGCCTACCTCTAAAATGAATCAAAATACAATCACCCTCAATAAGTTTCTCTCTTTGACCCACCTAACTTACTCTGCGAGCAAATACGATTTCACTAAACACCTGGGGTGGGAGTGGTCGATTCTTATTGAGCCTGTGAGTACACTTATTTTTTAACTCACTGTATGTCTCCTTCCTGCCTCTTTCTAGCATTAGAACCCCAACCAATACAACAACGTTACACCAGTGCTGTTAGGGCTTAAGCAACGATCGCAGGCTTTATTTCTACTCTGGTTTTTTGAACCACACCTGCCCCCTGGGTGAGTATTTCTGATGTCACCCTTTGTGAGTTCCCTACACCAGCATGTGTCACATCACCTAAATTAGAAGAAATGCCGGCCCCATCATTTCCACTTGGTGGGGCTAATGTTGGATTTCCCCCCGTGGACTTTGAGGTGGAACTAGAATTGGGTATAACAAGTGATTCAAAATGCAGTATTTTTTCCTCTATTAGTGAAAGTCTGTCAAGGATTGGCACAAACAATGATATAAGTAGAGCCCCCAATTTGGCCCAATAACCATCTTCAGTGTATGAAGGATGAGCAGCAACCAAATCCAGGATTGAGGCACCCTATAGTAAAGAAGGGTGCTGAGGCTCTGGGATAGATGGAAACGCTGCAGTCTCTGGCCCTCCAGTCCTGTTGTTTTTTGGGATTTTTGCATTTTTTTGTCTCTCGGGCCCCCTCCTTGCTTTCTCTTTGTCACTGGCTCCGGCACACATTCCGTAACCTGGGATGTTGATGTAGAGGCAGACCTCGTTGAAACCCGAGAAGATGTGCTACATACTGTTCCATTTATCCTTGGAGCATTAAGTGGGGAGCTTTGCGGAGGCTCCAAGTTTGTAGAAATGTTCACTAGTTCCTGTGGGGACTGGTTGCTACCTCCAACCAGAGCATGGGCATTAATACCCTACTCTATGCGTTGCTCAGGTGACCGTGCAGATGCAAGATCTCCCAAAGAGGAGCATTTTAAGTGTAGGGGGTCGAGCTATAAATGTCGCTCGGTCAGAGCTATTTCATGGGCCAACACAGAGGTTGCTCTAGTTAGGAATTGGTCCAACGTCCATGTCACACTTCCTCCCATTACAGGATTCCTTCCCTTTCCTCCTCACGTGGTCATTGCAGGATAGTGACTAAACAAGCAGTTAGCCCGCAAGCTCACTCCCCCTCGTCGGAAAACAGGCACAAAGAGGTAATAGTTGACTGACCGTGGGTTGTAGCAGGATTTAGAGGGGGGGCCCAGCCCGGCCTCTTCCGTCTTAGAACAGGCTCAGATGGGCCACCCTTGGCCTAGGCTTTGCCCAGCATGCGCCCCTGCACATCCCACGCAGCGGGTATGATGGTGGGTTGAATAGGTAGACACCCTCAGCAAGGAAAATCAGCACAGGTGCGGGCGGTAGCTGAGCCCCCTGGGACTTTCAGTCCCTCTGCTTCCAGCATCCTCTTGCTCCTCCAGGCCTGCTAAAAATGTGCAGCGGTAACCAGGTGGGATTTGATGAAGATGATCAATAATACTGAGCTCGGACTAAATGCTATCAAGGAAGAACTCAGAACCATCCGTCTGATGGTGATGCAACATTGGTACGTTTCAACTTGATGACTGCAATGGAGAGTGGAGTGTGTGCCAAGACTCGTGCCTCTGGTTGTACTTTTATTCCCGGAACTGATATGGACAATGGGTCATTAGCTTTTAGCATCCAAAACTGCAAGTCAACATGAAGAAGGAGGGAGGTGCTCTGAGCAGTACCGGTAGCATATTATATTTTAGTAGATCCCTCTAATGTGTCCAAACTATTCACGTAACTAATGCGATTTTTAGTTGGTGTAGTGCTGTGATGTGGTTTTCTGCCAGTGTGGGTTTTCTGCTGTAAAAACCCAGTCCTTAAATTAGGTAATATGCACATATGTTAGGAAAAAGTAACATAATCTGCCAGAACACAGACCGTTTCGAATAATTCAAATGGCATGACATATAAGGAGAATATTTTAGTTGAAAATTCAACTTAACTGGGGAATTTTGGAATGGGTAAATACAATGCCAATGAATAATATGATGTTTGCAAGCCCAGCAATGGCAATGCCAATAAATGCAATGTTAAAGTATGCCATAACCTGTGCCTTCATTACAATGACAATAGGCATAAATGCAATGTCAATGTATACCCTCATCGATGCCCGCAGAACAGTGTTGATACCGGCAACACTGATGTCAATGTTTGCTATAATCCACGCACGTATAACGATGTTGTAACTAATAGAAACAATGCTGGCTATAAATAGGTAAGTCTGCTTGTGATGCTACTTGAGATCCTATATTTCACCTTGCCTAAGAGATATTGGTCTAAAAATTGCCCTTCAATAATTGAACATTTTGATTTATAAATTAATCTTTAAAAAAACAAAGTAAAACTTGGTGGCAGTTTAACAAGGAACTGACGCATCTGCTTAGATGCGTCAGTTTCCTTGTGCAAGCATCAAATGTCCTTGCGCCACCATGGATGCGCTGTATTTACAATACAGCGCTCCATGGCACAAGGATTCACAGATGCATCAGAAATTATGACGCATCAGTTGGCCCAAAAGTCAAGCATTGCTGGAGTTGTCTCGCAAGCACGACACTACTCCAGCAATGTATTTTGAGGCCTATACTTACTGTACTGCTTCACTCCTTCAAGCAGGCGTAAGGTTTTGACGCAGTGGCACCCTAAAAGTGGCGCAGTGAAATGATGTAGATTTTGTAGCATCACTTTTACAAGGCCTTCCTCCACTCACCCTTAATACATTATACCTAACACAGGTATAATTTGACACAGGGCTTCACAGCCTGACACATCTCCCTAGATGCGTAACGTTGTAAATAGGCAGCATTGTTTGTGCTGCCGTTGTGTCAAAAAAAGGTGATGCAATGACAGCACAAGGAGGCACAAGGCGTTGTAAATCTGCCCCTGAATCTCCTAAGATGGATAAAAACGCTTTAGCAGTGAAAAATCATGCATGGTATGTGATTAACTGATAAAAGTCCTCACACATTCAGCCATACCTGATTGCTCATTTCTCTGCAAAAATAAAAAATATGTTTTCATATCTATGAATGGGAATAAATCTAACAAAAGAGGGCACGCCGCCTTGGATTCAGCAGTGGCCAGATACTAATTGTAGACTTTGCGAATGGCCGCAAAAAATTTTGGCATATCTTCTTGAAATCGCTATTTTTGAAGATCGGGGTTAGATCAGCTCACCATGCCCTTATTAGGTCCTCACGAGCAAGTCAATTCAATTGCTATGCCATTTGATAAAATGTTTAGATTCAGCCTAAAAATGGTTGGTATAGACTGTTTGAGATGTGGTTTTTTTTTATAACCCTTGGCCTCAAAAGTATTTTTGCACTTTTTTGATATTCTGTAGAAGTTAGTGTTCATGCTACTATGGTAATAATTAGTACTGCAATAACTGAAGTTATCATGTTATAGTCATTATTAATGCACTTTATAATCGGTTTGCTCAAAGAAATTACTATTTATTGCATGTCAACACTTTAATAGGCAATGACCTAGCCGATGTCTGATAGTTACTGTGCCAATTGATAACATTTTTAGATGCAAACAAGAAATGTTTGATTTTGACTGTTTGAGTTGTATTATATTTATATCCTTTGGCCTCAAGTGAATATTTGGAAGTAATTGTTTTCATGCCCATTTCCACTGTTTGGTATTCTGTAGACATTACTGTTCATGCTGCTAGGGTAACAATGAGTACTGGAATCACCAAAGCTATCCTGTTATAGTAATTACAAATGCACTTTATAATCAGTTCCACAATTGAATTACTATTTATTGCACAATGCAGATTAATATGCAATGATCCAGCCCATGTCTGATAGATTTTATAATTTATTTTTTCTGTTTGAATGATGTTCGCTAAACTAGATTGGTTTTATGATGTACAAATATGAATGTTTTTGTTAATTGTTAATAATATCTTTGGTTCAGTTTTTAAATATTGTGCGATTGTGAAGAGAAGCGATTTATTTTTAATCAAGCAAAGAAGATCCTATAATTATTATCAGTAAAAAAATGTATATGTATGCCATGATCTAGGAACACATAGCAATGTCAATATCAGTAAAGAAAATGTTGATGTATGCTATGACAACTGTACAGGCAATGTTGAGAATTTTGGTAAAAATGATGCCAGTTACTGCCATATTCGTTTGAGATGTTGTAATGAACTTATATCGCTATTGTCCGATTCACCCAAAGTGACCTCCCCATCAACCCCAAGTCAGAGATATGTGGTCAGGCTGGTCCTGTGACTGCAGATCCCACCTATAGAGTGACTTAACGTTCAGATAAACACGCACCCTGGGAAATCCCTGATCAATCCCACAAATAGATATCTGCACCACAAACTGGTCTGAGTAAATCAACCCGATAAAACAAGTGTGGCCATAGGTTTGAATACCCCAAAAATACCCCAAAGCTAGATACCACATGTAGATAGGTACGCTTAGTCAATCAGGACATGACTACACATAGTGATCACACGCTCCCCACCCCAGACACCTGGACACATGCAGACTGTCTCACCCTATCTCTCCCCAAGGTCAAGAAGAACCTCCTGTGTTCCTAACAGATGCCCAAACTTGTTAATTTATGGCTGATATACCTTTTGAAGAATGCAGATTTTTTTTATTGTACCTCACGAGATATGTATATTATCAGCAGAAACTTTGTACACAAGAGACTTTCCTGAGACGCATTCTGTCAAGACTCTCCTGGCATTGCATTTAAGTAAACCAACTTGATACTGTTTTTCCAAATGCCTCTTGTCTTTTCATTTCTTTAAGGTAATTTCATATCTGAGCACCAATCTCAGAATCTCCTGCCCAGGACCTATGCCCTGAACCACTTCTGTCCGGTTAACACATCAACCAATCATCTTCAGAGTGGGGAGTCCCTATTGTGGGGTAAGACAGGCACTGTATTAATATACAATTATAGAGGTGTTATGCCCTTTCCAATAGTCCCATCATTGTAATTTCTTCTATCTTTTGTGGAAGAATAGAAACTGAAAATGTAAAAGTGTATTTCACTCACTTTAAGGGACGTGTACAAAGAAACATTCTTTACTTGAAATCTAACCCTTCTTCTCTGGGGGCTTTTCACACCGACATGTCAAAATGTTGTCCAACCAGATTGCTCAACCTATTTTAGTCACATTATGCTGAAGGTAACATTTTGAAAAATAGCTGAGCCCAGAGCAAACGTTTCAACAGTTTCTGGTAAAACCGCATTCCTTTCTCCTTCAATGTTGGTTCTCACTGTCTTCCTGCTCCCCGCCTCTCCCCCAGTGGTGATTGTTCTACTTTTTGGGTGATGCTGGATTTTCTTCAGAGCTGCCACTTCTCTTTCGTAGTGGGTGATGGTGGGGCATGTGTCTTCTATGCTGTGCTATGTTGGTTTATAGTGGGTGAATATGACACTCTTCAGTGTATGTGTGCATCTTTTCTTCCTCTGAAAAAAAATAGTAAATACTCTCTGTGCATTGCAAGAGAAGTTGATGTTGTTATTTTATATTAGGAAGAGATAGTCACCCTTCAACAGTTAGCGAGCCAGATAATCATTACACTCAGTAAAGATCTGAACAATGTAAAAGCGCACTTCTCTGCCTATATGACAGCCATTGCGACCTGGATGACAGAAAACTGTCTCCAGTTAAAAACCAATAAAACCGAGATTATGCAACTGGTGGGCCACAGAAGTGGGCTCTGCACCTCCTCCAACATTGGTTGCAAAAAATGTGGGTGTTCACCTAGATTGAGCACTCACTATGAAAGAGCAGGTTGCCACCACCATAGGAACATGTATTCATATGATGCATTTGCTATAGAAACTGTTTTCTCTCCTTGCACATTCTACGAGGAAAAGCTTAGTTCAAACACTAGTCATTAGCCGTTTTGATTATTGCAATCACTATTTGGCTTCCATCAAGAAGATCGTGATAAATTCACTGCAAGTTGTCCAAAACACTGCTGCACGTCTCATTAACCAACCTTCCATTCAGTACTACGTCTACTCCCCTGATGTGCTCTCTCCATTGGTTTCCAGTTCATAACAGAATAGTTTTGAATGTTGCTGTCTGACACATAAATCCTCAAACAGCAAAGGCCTGACCTCTTTGTTTTCAAAGCTTTCTTCTCACCAAGAGGTAGATCATTAAGATGTAGTGACATAGTGACAAAGCCCTGCTTACAGTCCATGAGATAAGAAAGTCTCCATTACCCCCCAGGTCCCTCCTGACCTCGTCCCATTCCTTAAAATATGGAGATAACCATCTCCATGACAGAAAAAAAGAAAAGGAGCATGCTGGGATACCCTACCTGCTCCCTCCCACTGGGAGTACATAAGCAGTACCATCCTAGCATGCAGCCTGTTCTTTTTTTCTGTCTCCGACAGAATGGATGTTCGAGTGTGCTGTGATGTTCTACTTACTGCCTGCGCCCGCTCCTGCTGGGCTGGGGTGGCGTGCTGGTCCTTCTCTGCTTCCCCTGCCCGGCTTCCTGGCTTCGTGGGCAGGGGTGCTGTTTCCTGGTTTCTTCGTTTGTCTGCCTCCCGGCCTGCCTGGCTTGCTGGGTCGCGGGGCTTCTTCCTGGCTGCTTTCCGGTTTGCCGGCCCTTTGCGGCTGGTGCGCCGTTGTCCCGCTGTTCTTCTGGGTCGCCAGGGCGCGTCTCCCCGTGCTTGGCCGGGTGGGAGACGCGCTGCTCCTGTGGCTTGCTGGCGTGGCGCTGGTTGGATTCTGGTGCCGGCGGTGTGTGTGGGGCCATCGTTTCCTGGTGCTGCGGCCCCCGCTACTGGTGAGTCCCGCTTTGCGGTGTTTTGCTCTTTTCTGGTGCCAATCGTGCTCGCAATGGGAGATGTTGTAGCATTGTGGCATGTGCAGTCTACATGGCAGCTGGGGAGCCGGGTTCGTTTCTCGGCAATGACGCTCACCGTCCTGTGGTTCTGGGCATGTCTTTCTTGTCCCCGTGCCTTCACGAACCTGTATGTGTCCTCATGCATCGTAACTGGGTACACCTGTTTGGGCTGTGGACCCGGGTGACTGACGGTACGTTTCCTGGCCGGGGTGCCGCTTTCCCTTGCAGGCTGGACGCAGACTGGTTGCTTCTGCTGGTGTCTGTGTTGGGTGGCTGCTGGGGCACCTTCTGGTGGTCTGGCCTGCGCCCTCCCACTGCTGTTTTTGTTCCCCAGATGTGCGTGTGGTGTGGCCTACTCTGCTTGGTCTCTGTTGTCCTGGGGGGTGCCTGGGCAGGTTTCTTGGGGGGCGATGAGCTGTTGGAGCGCTCCTCCTGCCCTCCTGGTAAGTTCCGCATAGCGGTCCCTGTTTCTTTCTTTGTTGTTGTCCGCCTTTCCTGCTGTATTTCTTTTGCAGGTTCCTCCTTGGCCGGGTCCTTGGCTCCCTGCCTGTGGCCAGTGTGGATCTTGCTGTGGCCTCGGCGGGGCGGACTTCTCTGCCCGGCGCTGGTGTTCTGGTGGGCGCCTGGAGGGTCTGTTGGGGGTGAGGGGGTACTGTTGTGACCCTCCTCCTGCCCCCCTGGTGAGTACCTTGTATCGGTAGTCCCTGTTTCTTTCATGTTCACTGTCCTTGTGCACGGTGTGGCGGTTAAGGCTGTGTATGGGTGGGTTGGCCTTGCTGGACATGGTTCCGTCTTTTGCCTGCTGTTGTCCGTGCCTGTTGCTGGTGGGTGTCGTCCTCTGGGTGTTTCCCTGCCGGTTGTGTGGGGTGTGTGCTGTTTCCTGCACTGTTTCCTCCGCTCATGTCCGAGTGTCGCTTGGTCTCCTGTGCTGCCTTGGCTCTTCTGTTGCTGCCTTGGTTTACCTTCCCCATGCCTCCTCGGCTGCTTGTGTTCTGTTGCTCGGGGCGGTGGGCTGGTGGTGCGTTTTTTCTGCCACCTTGGAGTCCTTTTCTCCTCCTCTTGGGTTTCGTCTTTGGGGGGGGGGTTCTGGGGTGGTTCTCCTGTGGTGGGGGCCTCCTTTTGGCTCTCTCGGGCGTTCTCCTACCCGACTTTTTTACTGCGGGGTGTCCCCTGTTGCTCGGGCCCCCCTGCTCTGCCCTTGTTGCGCCCCTGGTGGGTGCGCTTGTGCCCTTGGAGGGGTGTACGTTCCCTCTCGCTTCCTGCCTACGCCCTGGTTCCCTGTGTTTCCTTTTTGTGTTCTGGGGACGCTTCTATTTTCCCCTGTGTGCCTTGGGCGGGCCTCTTTGGTTGGCTTGCCCTTGAGCTTTGGTTTGGGCTTTTTCTTCCTGTTCCCCTGGCCTGTGTCCTGTTTAGGGGTTCCGGTTGGGCCTTGCCGGGTTCCTGTTCTGTCATTCTCCGGCTGCTGCGGCTCCCTGTGCTTTCTGTTCCGGGGTTCTTGCTGGCTTTCTTTTCTGTTTCCGTCCGGCCTCTCCCTCTGGTGCTTGCCGCTTGGATTGGGTTGTTTGCCGCTTGTGCTGTGCTCTGCGGCTGTGTTGCCCTGTGGCTGTGGCTTCTTGTCCTCCTGCTGCCTGGCCGTCCCTGGTGGGGTGTCTTCCTGCTGGGCCGTGGCTCGCTTTCTGCGGCCTTCTGTCCTTCTGTTCCTGGCGTTCCTGTGGGTTCGGTCCGGGTTCGTGCCTATGGGTTTCCTGAGGTGTCCGCTGCTGGTCGCCTCTTGCTTCCTCTTAGGGTGCTTTGCTTGGGCCCTGCTCGTGCCTTCTGGCTTTCGGCGGGTTTCCTGTGTCCTCCCATTGTTTCCTTGTTGGGGGGGGCTGTTGGGCCCTTCCTCTGTCCTGGGGGCGCCTTGCCCTGGTTCGGGTTGGCTCCGGGGTGGGCTGGTTGTGCCCCTGGTGGGTCCTGTTGTTGTGGGTTTGTTTCTCCCCTTCTGCCTGCTGGGGTTTGGTTTCCTGTTGAGGTTTCCTTCTCCCCTCTTGTTTCTCTGGTTGGTGTGTTGTTCTGTGGGGCTTTGCTTCACTGGCCGCTGTTGCCTCCGGTGGGGGCTGGGTGTCTGGCTCTGCCTTCGGTGGACGCATGTTCTTCGTGGGCCTGGCTCCTGGGCCTCGCCCTGTCTGCCGTTCCTGGCTGTGCTGTGCCCTTTCCCTGCTGGTGGGCAATGGGTGTCGGTCTCCCCGGGTGTGTGGCCTCTCTGCGCTTTCCTTTTGCCCCTTGGATCCTGCCCTTCTGTTGGTTTGTGCGGGGTGGGTGCCTGTCTGGGTGCCGGCCTGCCTGCCTGCCTGCCTTTTTCGCTGTTGGGCGCTTTTTGCTCCTTTCGGGTGCTTTTGCTTGCCCCGTGCTCAGGGTGTCTGCCTTCTGGTGGTGTCTCCCCCTGGTTTCCGGGGGGGTTGGGGGGGGGTTGGGTTTGTTGTGCCCTTCCTCTGTGCTGGTGTGTCCTGGCCTTTTTGGTGGTGTTGGCTCGGGTTTCTTCTTGCCTGCTGCCCTGTTTCCCCTCTTGTGCCCTGTCCTGTTGGCCGTGCCTTTTCGCTCCTTGGGGGGTTTAGGTGTCTGCCTCCCCTGGTGTGTGGCCGGGTTTCTGCTTCCCGCCTCTCTCGCTCTGCCTTGGGTTACGGTTGGCTTTGCTTCCGTTTTGGGGCTTTGGGGGGCCTGGCGTTGGCCCTGTGCCCCCGTGCGGGCTATTTTCGGCCTGTGCCCTTTGCTCTCTCGTTGGTGCTGGGGGTCCATTCCCGCTCCCTTGTTGAGTGGTGCGCCTTGGGCTTCTTTGGGCTCCTGTCCTTTGCTTTTGGTGCCGGAGTTTTTCCCGTGTGCTCTGGAGGCCGTGGCTCTAACTTTGTTGGTTTTGCCTTTCCGGTCCCTGTTTTGGCATCCTGTTCGCTTTGCGTTTGGGTGCTGGGTGAGCCTCTTGGCTTGCTTCTGTTGGGCTTTGTGCTGTGGGGCCCTTCTTTGCTTCGGGTCCTTGTTTTTTTGGTCCCTGCTGGGTTCCTTTCCTGGCTGCTCCTTCTCTTGGGCTTTGTCGTAGTCCTGGGTTGGTCTTCGGTCCTTTCTGGGTCCGCTCCCTTCGGTTGGCTGTGGCGCTGGGTCCCTTGTGTGGGCTCTGGGCTTCCTTCCTCTGGTTCTCCTTTCTCTGGGAGGTCTGGCTGTGGTTGGCTGTTGTGCCTTTCCTGTGCCCCTTCCTGGTTGGGGGTTCCTTTTTGCCTCTCCCTCTGGGTCCAGGTGGTGCGGTGTTGTGTGCCTCCTGGCTGGCTGGCCTGCCTGTTCTCCGGCGGGTTTCTTGGGGTTGGGCTGTGGGCCTTGTTGTTGGCCTTCTGCCTTTGGGGTTTCGCCTTCGATGGTTCCGTGGTGTGTCCCTTTTTCCTCCTGGGGGTCGGTTCCTTCTGTCCAGTTCTGGGGTTTTGGTTTCCCTAGTTCCGTGTGGGCCTTTGTTGTCTTTCTTGACTGCGCCCTCGTTTTTGCCCCGGTCTTGGTCGTTTTTGGGGCGCCAGGTTTTTCTCCCGGTTGGTTGTCCGTTTGGGTGCTGCTGCTCTGCGGCGTCTCTGCGGGGGTTGGCCTTTGGTTGGTCCTGCCCTGTGGCCGGGTTCCTCTGTGGTCCCCTGTTGCTGCCCTCTTTTCGGTTCTGCTGGGAGCTTCCCCTGCTGTGTTGGGGTTGTCCCTCTGCTTTGTTGCATCCTGTTCTTTCTGCTCGTCCGCCCTGTGCGGGATGTTCTTTTCTGCCCTTGTCCTTTGGGCTGGTTTGGCCTGTTGGTCCCTGGTTGTTTGGCGGCCTGGGTCCGGGGGCTTCGCCCTTGGGGGTTTCTCGCTGGTTGTTTGCCCTTTCCTGGCTCCGTTCCCTGTTGTGGCGCGTGCGCTTCTCCTGGGCTTCCTTTGGTCGTGGAGGGGGGGCCTGGGTTTTGGCTCCTCTGCCTGCTCCCTTGGGTGCTTGGCTCTGCTTCTGTGTCTCCCTTCTGCGTGGCGGTCCCCTTCTGGCCTTTGGGGTCTTGGTTCGGGCCTGTGGAGTACTGTTTTTTGGTCTGGTGCCCTTGTTGTTGGTAGGGTTCCGGAAGGCCGGGTTCTCTGCTTCGGTATTCTCCATATTTTAAGGAATGGGACGAGGTCAGGAGGGACCTGGGGGTAATGTCCTATTACTTACCGGTAATCTTCATTACTCCTGGTCCCGTTGACCTCGTCCCATTCCTTACTTCCCTCCCTCCCTCCCTTGCGGCCGGCCTTCCTGTTGTTGGCTTGGTGTTTTCAGGCTGTATGCTGGGCTGGTACTGCTTATGTACTCCCAGTGGGAGGGAGCAGGTAGGGTATCCCAGCATGCTCCTTTTCTTTTTTTCTGTCATGGAGATGGTTATCTCCATATTTTAAGGAATGGGACGAGGTCAACGGGACCAGGAGTAATGAAGATTACCGGTAAGTAATAGGACATCAGGCGGCATGTCTTTTTCTTATTTAACCACTTTCATTCTAATTTACCTCAACGTACTGATAACTTCAAATTCATAAACATTCTGAAGACAGAGCTGCTTGTGATTTGTGGTTTAAAACTTTTTGATTATCTGGTTATGATTTGGTCTGCGCCGAGATACCCCTACCTGATTTTTTGTGCGTTATAAATTAAAGCCACATAATTACATAGGAGATCCATTTGTTGCCACCACCTGACAGCTGGCACCGGAAGACTGCCTACTCCCCCACTGCAGAGACCAGTGGGCACTTTTTGATGAGGCTAGCAGGCACTGTGTTCAGCTAAAGTTCTGTCTGTGTGAAGGGGGTGGGGAGGATCCAGGGACTGGGGTCTTTTTTTTAAAGGACAGAGGTGGTCACAATCTTTGTTTATGTTTTAAGATGCTTTTCTTGCCATTGCTAAACACAGATGTAAAATTGTTGCAAATCTAAGATATAAGGGTATAAGAGACAAATTGTACAGCATCCGAGATTTTGGATTGTGCAGATGTGCTGCACAATAGGTAAAGGTACCTACATGACTAGTTAACATTTGATTCTCGACGATGAGCTGGAAGTGGTCAATTTGGGAAACTTAAAATTGGAAGGAGCCAATGTGTGCTCCATTTGACTCTGAGGGGCAGCTGAAAAGCTGGTGTCACTAAACTCTCACTCCAGTTAAAGTCTGTACACTCAAATTACCAGTCTGGACCTAATGTCAAGAAAGTCACTCCATGGTCACTAAGACACATGGTTTCAAAGGAGTCCCCTCTGAGGGGTAAGGGAATGTTGCCAGGGGCTGCTAGTTCCATTTACTAAAAAATAGAATAGAGATGTGATTATTGCCGTAGAATAGGCGTTTTTATATATTTTGTGTGGTTGGGGGTGAGCATGTGTGCATGTGAATGAAATGGGACCACAGTGTGTTGTTGTTGTGTAATATTGTATATTGTGCAATTAGTAGTTTGAATATACATTGCATATATGAAACATTTGTATTGTTATGTGCCTCATTTAATTGGTGAAACTAAATGTAATATTTGAATGTATATCACAAAAACAATAATTTAATAAAGTAGATAAATCCTCCTACCTTCAAAATTCATGCAAGTCCTTTAATGCAAGATAGTGTTTGAACAGGTAGGAAAAAAAGGTTAAAGTCATGAAATGCTAAGTATGCATTATCATGCAGACTCCTTTAGAGCATATGCAGAAGGTTTTTCTCAGTCTAAAACGAAAATGCAAGCTTGTAGTATCCTGCATATTATACTGTAAGGTGTTTTACCAGCCCTGCTCTGCCAGTGCCTGTGCTCTGACTCATTAGAATGTTGGAGTCTGATGATGCCTCGGAATGTTGGGACTGAGAGAGGAAAAGAGCGTTGTTCATGGGCTGAGCAGCTGACAGGCAGCTCCTGGTGGGGCTCTGATCTACCACATATCTACATGATGTCCTGTACCTTGCAACCTGTTATCTTCATGAATAAAATCATCTTGAAATACTACCTTCATGAGTGGACCTTCCTCACTACATATTTTGGCGACTAGGTGACGAAGAACCTAAAGCTACAAGGTAATATCAGGTACCTGCCTTACATGTGGACCAGGATATGGAGAAATGTACAAAAACTACAGTGGCTACAACCACAATTTACAGAAGAAGAGGTATCCACAAGAAGGTTATGATTGTAATGAAGAAAAAGGTGTTTTATAAACTGCTCAAGGAAGACAACTGTGAAGAAGAAACTACCGCTACAAAGAAAAGAAAAGAAGACATCAAGAAACAAGTACGCCATAAGCACTACGCTATTAAGCCCCACCAGTGGCCTCACCATCGGCCAGCCCTTCCACAGGCGTGTTGTGCTCATGTAATCTATCCATTTTTGGACTCTGTTCTACATCTATAGTGTATTCATAAAAAAAAGAAAAAACTAACATTGTAAGACATCCTTGTCATGATGACATTCCCATCGGAAGGAGAAACTGACTCGTATATTTTCCTTTGAATATTATGAATTAGCGCTTGACCTTTGCTTCGTGAACTATTAAACAGCTATCAACTCTTCCAACATTTATTTAAAAATAAAATGTCACTGCGGTAGTGAACGCAAACAAATTGAGCCTTTTGAATGGAATGCTGAATCTTGCTTTGACGAGTATTGTCTCTGTAGAATTCTTCCTTTACCGGAAAAGATTGTGGAACATTTTATTACAGAGAAAGATGACATTTTGGCACAGAGACGCTACGCTATTTGTTTTTGAGCATACTGTTACACTTACAACTTTGCCGGACTCGTGTTAAATCAATTTCTTGTTGAACAACTCTGCCCTGCTATATTAAATCTAGTGCGTAGCAGTAATTAACATCAAGGTCAAACTATATATGTATTTCAAAAAGTTCGGCTGTGCGTGTGTAAAAGTGATTAAGTGGATGGCAGTAATTGGTGCTAGTGAGGAGCAGCTGCTTCAAAAATGGAAAATCTCCTCAGTCACGGAGTCTTTTACTGTTTAACCGTCGAACTGTGGCAGTTTACAGGTGCGCTCATCTCACCTCAGAATGGATGTTTGGAAGCGCGCGACTGCCTTTCATCGCGCACGATAGCCCTTTGTGACGTCATGGAAGGGGTGTCTGGCAGAGAGACATGGTTTAGCGCCCTAGCCTGCCCTGAGCCACCCGGCACTGGACGTGCTGCCAGGTCATCTCGTGATCCCTGTGTCCGGAAGCTTGCAGGCTCTGTAAATTTACTGTGCTTCCTTTAGTCCCTTCCATTAACTGTCAAACAGATTAAGGGGCTCATTAGGATCGCGGATTTCCCGCATCCTCCGGGCTGGCGGAAGCCACCGCCGGCCCGGAGGATGCGGGAAAACCGCTGCGGAAGCTTTAAAGACCCACCGCCAAATTAGGATGGCTGATGGGTCTTAGAATCTGTCCGCCGCTTTTCCGCCGCGGTCGCATTCCGACCGCAGCCGAAAATAATTAACATGGCTGGCGGTGTCTATCAGACACCGCCAGCCATATTATAATGGAGTAAAAAGTATGCTTTTCCACGGCGGCTTTTCCGCCGTGGAAAAGCATACGGACCTTCACTTCGGGGGCCCATTGCGGGCCCCCTGGGTGAAGGGGTGGTGGGGGGTGCACATGGGGGGTACCTATGGTACCCCCTGCATTTGCGTGAACAAAGCGGTAGGCACCGCGCTGTGCCTGCCGCTTTGTGCATGCAAATGCCGTGCATGCATTTTTAACATTGCAGCGGGTGCAGCTTGAAGCTGCACCCGCCGCAATGTTAAAAATAGAGGATGTGACCTCCACCCTGGCGGTCACATCCTAATCTGTATGGAGGGACCGCCGCTGTCCCTGCGGACGGTCCCTCCTACTCTATGGTGGCGGACGGACTCAGGTCGGTCCGCCATCATAATCGGCCCCTAAATGTGGAAGTGAAAACTGGCACATTACCGGGGGCGGTGCTTTACTCCTCATACACTGCAGAGGATGGACTGGACAAATGTTTTAGAAAGGAGTTCGAGGTAAGAGAAGCATAAACAGAATTTATTGGACCCTCTACCAGCAGTTATATGACTGTTTGGAATGCGTCACAATTGTAAAGTACTTGCAACCTGTGCTGAAAAAACGAGGCGTACAAGATTGTGTTTTCATGTTTATGTGAAAGTGTTCACAACTTCTCTCTACTGGCATGCATCTGTGCGTTAGTTTTGTGTTTAAAGAGGTAGAACAGTAATTTATTTGAGCCTTCGTGAGATTTTTGTACACTAATGGCAACAGTTACTTAGCAAAATCCTTAACAACACTGCCACCTTGTGGATTTTTGAAATAATTTGTGTGGCTCATTTTTTAAGTGAAAATTCGACACCAAGGTTAATTTAGAATTTGCAATTCCCGATTAAAATAAAGGTTTGGGAACAAAAGTGAGAAGGGTCATGTTACAGCAAATAGTTTAAAGGTGATGTTCATCAGCACTTATAAATAAAATCTCAGAACAAGGAGCACAAAATCCGGTGTCGGCACAGACAAAATAAAAGACAAGTAGCGCTACTGGAAATATAGAAAGTGGCAAGAACAGGTAAAAGACAAGCAATACAACTGGGAATTTAAACGTGTTTTTGACAATGACTTGGAAGAGTATGGTAAGCGAGATGCAAATATAATGGGACTCAAACTCAAAATCAGTGAAGTTAAAGGACTGGTCAGTACTGAGAGTGGCTAAAGCTAATCCAAGGAACTGCAGATCCAGGAGGGGACAAGGGTCCCGGAAGTGGTCTCAAGTGGAAGTGGGCGTATGCTCTAGTGCCACAACAGTATGTCTCGAGACCTAGACGGAGTCTCCTGTGGTCTAAGGAGAGAAAAGTTCTTAAAAGCAGAAAAAGTTCTGTGAGAGGAAAGAGAACAAAGGAGAAACTACAAAGCAAATTCCAGGACCGGCAGAACTAAGAAGAATAGGAGTGGACAGAACAATGTCCCAGGACTGGAAAGGGACAAAGGTCCCAGAATCTAACCGGGAGAGGACAAAGGACGTCCCAGGACCGGTGGAGGAAAATCTTCAAATTTCCAGTAAGTGTCACAGGACGATGGTGACAAACACACCTATTTTCTGAAATGTTTAAAAAAATGTTTAGTGAAAAACGATGGAACATTGTTTTATATTGAAAGATGACAGCTATGGGTTCTAGCCCCATTAGCATCCTCAAAACAAAATAAGAGGAAAAAACTATGCATTATTTGCAGCTTTATTTATGTCAAAAGATATTTCCCTACACAGGGGTGGGAATGGGTGTTTCCCCGTTTGCCCACATATATATGTGCCTGTTCACATTATTTTTACCCTACATAGGGATGGGAATAGGTACTAGCCCCATTTGCCCACATATATGTGCCTGTTCACATTATTTTACCCTACACAGGGATGGGAATGGGTTTTAGCCCCATTTGGCCATATAAATTTGCCTACATAGGTAACACACGACTTTTAGCCTTACAAGGGCACCGTAGATAGGGACACTGCCCCATCTACTTTTTCACGCGTGTCCTCACATAGGGAACCGTGTTATGGGTTACAGTCCCATTTACATTTACATTTTTACCCTCACACAGGGTGTATTATGGGTCACAATCGCATTTACATTTTTCACCCTCGCACAGGGTATCTTATGGGTTACATTCCAATTTACATTTACATGGTCACCCTATGCAGGGCGTCACATGGGTTTCAGTCCCATTTACAGTGCTCCTCATACTCTTACATAGGAGTAGAGGACGGTCATGGGTTTTAGTCCTTATGACTGACACTGTCTATTTACATTTTGTAATTTTGCTGTTTTTAATAACGCAATGCTACATTTACATTGTATTTATTCTGTTATTGGAAACAGAGAGAAGTTGTAGTCATCCTGTATGTATCTACTTTGCCTCTGCTCTGTTTTCCTATTCATCCAGCTTTCCTCGTGGTGTCATTCTCTTTGTTATCCCTGGTTTCTGGATCTACATTTCTTGTTGTCTCTCCAGCCTTCTTTTGTTCCTTCTTTGATTCTTTTCTTCCCTGTTCTGGAGGAAATCTGTTACCTCGCTTTCCTGTGTCTGTGGGGAGGCTGGTGTCCATACTCCGTTGTGCCTTGTTCTTTTTTCCCTTCTTGCCTGCCTGGCCAGTGGGTGCGTTCGGGGGTCTGTCCTTGGTGCGTGTGAGTTCTTCTGCCCCATTATGTTTCAATTTTCTGATTACTCGTTTTTTCCTCATCTTTTCTATGTCTGTGAGTCTGTGTTATCTGTATTGGTTTCCGCATTACTCTTCTCTTCCTCCTCCTCATATTCTTCCACCTGTCTCTTCACGTTGCCTTGTTTGCACCTTTCCTTGTCGTTGTTTCTGTTCCTCTGCTATTCTATCTTATCATCTCTTCCTTGGTTCTCTCTTGCTAGCTGTTATTCACGTAGTGGTTTAATGCTTCTGTTAGAACGAAAGGGGATACGTAGTATCCTGCATATTATACTGTAAGGTGTTTTACCAGCCCTGCTCTGCCAGTGCCTGTGCTCTGACTCATTAGAATGTTGGAGTCTGATGATGCCTCGGAATGTTGGGACTGAGAGAGGAAAAGAGCGTTGTTCATGGGCTGAGCAGCTGACAGGCAGCTCCTGGTGGGGCTCTGATCTACCACATATCTACATGATGTCCTGTACCTTGCAACCTGTTATCTTCATGAATAAAATCATCTTGAAATACTACCTTCATGAGTGGACCTTCCTCACTACAAAGCTTTATGGAGAACTTTTAGCAAAAAATCAAAAGACTCCTCAAGAGGAGATACCCCATTAACCCACCTCCATTTAATCCTGTGCACCCCGCTCCCACAGTAACTAGCATCGACCCACTGGTGGAGTTACAAGAAGACACAGTGGGATTTGAGAACCCTGAAATTGAAACTTTCCCACACTCCCCGATAGCCAACCCCAAGATTACACCACAAACACACAGGCTGAAACATGCAAGCACAACTAGACAGCATACAAGGGTAGGCGATACCCAGTTCTCAGTGAAACTAGAGTCAAAGTTCGCACTGCATCTGGACCTAGCCTCACCATAGCAGGACAAAAGCGAAGAGCAAAGTCCAGGAGATGGTGATGACCAGTTGCACATATCATTAGCAACTTTGCATTTGTAACAGAAAAGGGATACCCCAGGAAGTGTAATTAGAGAACAAATGTTCATCCCACAGCAAGGGGATTTAGAGGATGCAGGATGGAGTGACTATGTGCATAAGATAGTAGGTATGGCACAAAAACCAGTATCTCAAAGAAGAGAACAGGAGCATGGAAGGATTAAAGATAGTTCATCTCCTTGGTGGAAGGAGAAGGGGAGTGCCGTAGTCTCACCAGAGAGTATGCAAGACTGGCTTTCATGCAGTTAGAGTGGGAGAGACACAAGAAAAGTGAGGCGAGAGAGGTATAGCGGTGACCTTCCAGGGCAAGATAAGAGTAGTTTTGAAAAATTAACAGATAGAATAGAATCCATACACCAGCGTGTGGGGAGCATAGGCGAACTCCTGCAAACCCCATGGGTGAAACACCCTACCTAAGATATCCAAGAGGGACCCCTTCTTGACCTAGACTACAAAATGAAACCATGGAGACTGTCTAAACCGACTGACACAAGGAAAAGAGAGCCCGGTGTGCTCCCTATAACTAGGAAACCTTCAGCGACAGAGCTAGAACTGCTGCAATTTCAAAGTGCCCATGACCAGCCAGACCCCAGAATGTGATCAAGTGAGGTTACGGGTTGATTTGACACTCCACAACAGACCAGCGCAGTAAATGAGTGTTCAATCCATTTTGTGCAGCACTGATATCTCTCCAAGTGTGGTATTTGCTGAGGGAGAGAATAGCTGGTAGAATGTTATACCATGTGTAAAATAATCTAATAGATTTGACTGAGAGATTAGCTCCACAAATGAGTCCATGGCCACAAAAAGGGTCCTCTGATCAACCCTGTGCCTCATGGGAATAGTCCAGCCCAAACTACCAAGCTAGATCTTCCCTGGACCAGAAACAAGCATCCTGGGACCCGTTTTGGGGTAACACCTCTCATTAGCCAGGCTAGCTTGAATCCAGTGGCAAAGTGAGCAAGTGACTCATGCCTGGGTAAACCCTACCAACTAAGGGCAAACAAAGCAAACAGGAAAAGACGATGGATGCAGTGCTGAAACTTTTCAAACACTCAACCCAGTCACAGACCTGGGTTGAATCCATCATCGTTTTTTAGCTTACATCACCACCCCAGTACAGACAGTACAGGAACATTCCAGCCAGAACTGACAAGCCAGGTCTCCCTTGGACCTGAATAAAGCAACCTGGGATCGGTTTTGGGGTTACACCACTCAACAGCCAGGCCAGACTGAATCCACTCCCAAAGTGAGCAAGGGACCCACGTCTGGGCATACCTTGCCAGCATAGGTCGAACCAATCAAACCCAAAGAGATGATGGACAGAGTGCTGAACCTTTTCAGACACTCAACCTCAAACACAGATCTGGGTTGAATCCTTCATCGATCTTTAGCTCACTTCGCCTCCCCAGTTCAAACCCATCCATATACAAATCAGTATTGACTCTGTGCTTACTGGGAACAGTCAATCCCAAACTGCCCAGCCAGGTCTTTCCTGATCTGGAAACAAGCATCCAGGGACCAGTTTTGTGGTATCACCTTCATCAGCAAGGCTAGTTTGAATCCAGTGGCAGAGTGAGCAAGGGACCTACATCTGGGCTCACCCTGCTAACTTAGAGCTAAAAAAAGCAAACACAAAGAGATGATGGACTGAGAAATTAAGCATTTCAGACACTCAACCCCTGTCACAGATCTGGGTTTAATCTATCATTCATCTTTAGCTCACTTTGCCACCCCAGTTCAGACCCAGCCATATGCAAATCAGTCTTTAACTTGTGCCACATGGTAACAGTCCAGCCCACAATGCCAAGGCAGGTCTTAACTGGACTGAAAACAAGCATCCTGGGAATGGTTTTGGTGTAACACCCTCATCAGCCAGGCTATCTTGAATGCAGTGGCAAATTGTGCAAGGGGAAAACATCTGGCCACAACCTGCCAACTTATGGCCAACAAAGCAAACACAAAGATATGATGGACGGACCACAGAAACATTTCTGACACCCACCCCCACTCACAGATCCGGGTTGAATCCATCATCGTTCTTTAGCTCACTTCGCCGCACCAGCCATGTGCAAGTCAGCCTTGACCCTGTGCCTCATGGGAACAGTCCAGCCTGAACTGCCAAGGCAGGTCTTCCATGGACCAAATATAAGCATCATGTGACCGGTTTTTGGGGTAATACCCCTCATCTGACAGGCTAGCTTGAATCCAGTGGCAAAAAGAGAAAGAGACCCACATCTGGACATACCCTGCCAAATTAGGGCGAACAAATACTACACAGAGGGAATATGGATGGAGTGCTGAAACCTTCCTGACACTTACCCCCAGTCACAGATATAGGTTGAGGCCATCATCATTCTTTAGCTCACTTTGCCACCCCAATTCAGACACAGCCATGTGCCTCATGGGAACAGTCCAGCCTGAACTGCCAAGCCAGGTCTTCCATGGACTAAAAATAGGCATCATGGGGCCAGTTTCAGGGTAACAGCCTCATCTGCCAGGCTTGCTTGATTCCAGTGGCAAAGAGAGCAAGTGACCAACGTCTGGGCATACACTGCTGTAGGGAAGTATGATCTGCTTCTTATGGTTAACCCCACTTTTTGCTTGATGTTCTACAGTTTTTGACTAGTCTGACTGGGATCCTGCTAATCAGGACCCCTGTCTATCTGCTTTCTCCCCTCAAACTATGATGTTATGTACTTAGATACACCCCAGATTGGATACTAGGGTACCCTTGTCGGTCACTAGTACATGGCTCCCATATACCCAGGGCAGAGGTACCACAGAGGTCTCTCAGGGGCTGAAGCATGTATTATGTCACCCCTGAGAGACCATTCAAAATGGAACTACAGGTCTGCCATTGCAGCCTGTGTGAGCTGGTGCTTTCACCACTTACGAAAGATATAGGTTTACCATATCTATAGGTCACTGCACATAAAACCTATCAGTCACCCCTCTGGCAGCCCTTAATAATCCTGAAGGCAGGGTGCTTGGTTCTAAGTGAGAGGGTGCCCCTGACGGAGTAGGGCTCACTTGCAGCCAATGAATTCCATTCTCCCAGGTTGTCGGTGAAACAGCCATACATCTAGGTAGTGGTGCATTATGTACCGTGTAATGTCTATCTCAAAAACGGCTGCATCTAACCCCATCATGTTTGGCATCAAACACCTTGGAATGATACATCCACACCGGTAACCAGTGTGGGAGGTATGATTCCACCCAGCAGAATCAACTTTCATGTAGTCCCTGGTATTCCCAGTACCAGCCTTCCAGTCCTGGACAGCACACAATGGTTGCTGCCGACCAGAGACACATTTCTGCCCTCCTGTTGCTGAGCCAAGCTCGAGCAGGGGAAGACAGGACAATAGGCACCCTGTCACAAGGAGGTGTAATCACCTCTGAGACAGGATGTAGTGATTTGGGCTGGGTGGGCATACTTGCTAGTGCCTGAAAGTCTGCATGAGGGGCACATTTGACGTCCCTGTGCATAGTCCAGTTCAAACCAGTCCTGGTAATCAGTGGCTCCCGGTCTGGTGTAAAACATGACAAAAGACATGGTAGTAACCTCCCCACTGTCCAGGCCCTCCCCTGGGAGCGTCCCCTGTATCTTGCCAACCCTCGTTATGTTATAAATAAGGACTTATCTGACTGTAGGACCCTAGATTCAATGTGGACAAGATTCTGAACCAGAAACCACTCCACTTCGACAGTCTGGACAATCTGGACTTAGATGTACTTTGTTTGGGCCAGAATATGTCTCCCTCCCAGCCTGAAGCAATATCTGCGCCCATGCAGCATACAGGATCCATGCAGGACCTGTGGAACATTATGGACAACTGAAGATATCTCCCTTGGAGTGAAGGAGTCACACTCCTGCATCTGCAGGCACCTCAACACTGCTGTCAGGTCTGCTGATCCTGAGTTTCTATCTCCCTCGAGGTCCGTGCTGCCCTTTCACAAAGTTTGAGGTCATAATCCCTCATGGGGCCTAGATTACCTGAACCCCTGGGACCGCGTATATTTTCAAGTGCATATGCTTGTTGGCATTTCCCAAACAAGTGCATTGGGCTCCCAGTATCCCCATCCTCTGGCAACATTTCCTACCAAGAACTCCAGCCTCCTCGCACTGAGTGCTCCTTGGGTTTTTGTTTGGTGAAATCGCTTGAGGTCCTCTTGCGACTCCTCTGCCGCCAGCCTGTGGGTACAATTGAGGGTCAACTTTGCTTTTCTTGGGCTCCCCGTGTTGTTCATGGCTTGCCCTGAGTCCTCTGTGTTTGGTGAGCCTCCTGGACCTTGCTGATCCGAACTGTGCACATCCTTAACCTTCTATGTTGGTTGCCATTGCCAAGGCTTGTTGGTGCTTCCGCCGGACAGCGGCCAATCAGTAATCGAAATCCTTCATGGGACAGGTGGTATCCATTTCCTGGTTGTCCTCGTCATCTCCTGGTCCCGGCAGCTGCAGAGTTAAGAACTCCATCAACACATCTGAAGCACCGAACATCGGTGAGTAATTTGTCTATTGAGTCCCTGGTTAATCCTGAATGATCCCAACTCTGTCCCCTCTGATTTCACGTTCTTCTTGACAAGAATCCACCTTTGGATTCCAACTGACACTTTTCTTCGAACCAGCACTGACACTTCCAGCCACGTCCTCCATTGGGTTCGACTTAGGTTTTCGATGCCACTTCAGACCATTGCACCTGGCTTCCGTGGGATAGGTTAATCCGGTACTTCGGTACCCATGGGTGGTCTCACATGGCCATTGGGGACATTGTCAACATCACCAAGTTAGCATGAGCCCTGCAGCCATTATGCAGCTTTAGCGCATGTTACTGCATGGCTTTGTTTTTGCAAATATCTCAGTTTATGCTTTTCACATGAGAATTGTCTGTAGTGTTCGGTCTCTGCATGTCCTGAAATTTAGTCTGAACATTTTGTACAAGGTCGATCAGCACTAACCCTTGTTATTCTGTTCTGGTCGGGCCCTAGCACCTAGAGAAAACATACAAATGCAGCTACTGTTGCACACCAGTACTTTTGATATTATGGGCATGCGTGAAAGTTAATACACACTTGGAGAGGGACTTTTCCACAGAGAAGAGCAAGACAGCAGGTGTGATATAGCTTTACCATCTATAGGCTGAGGTATGGGGTCTGCTGACAAAGCCCAGATATCTTCTATTATATATTAATACCTTTTCCTAGCAAGGAGAGAGAGGTTAAACTTCATAACCTGTTCATGATTGTCCTGTTAGTATGACTTCTCCCTTTATGATATATAGACTAGGTTCCATGCTGACTGTTTTGGTATTATCCATTTTCCTTCTCGTTGTGGCACATATACTGCATGTTAAGGCACGTTTGTTAAAATAAACATTTAAACTGTTTTAGTGTCTCTGTCAGATCTTATCGTGGACAAGTATGAGAGTGAGGGTGAAAGGGTGTGTCTTGTTACCCCAATTACTAAGAAATCTCTGAGTGTTTTATTCTGGGGTGTCACATCACTTGTTTTTCCGTGAGTGAGTAGGAGAGCACTTGAGGCACTATAGCTAGTCGGTCCTGGGCTAATGGGTACTCAGGTGGAAGTATTATTCAGTCCCTGCTCACCAAAGTCCAATAATCCTACGCATAGTTCTGTTCATTGGCAGAATCCCAGCAACAGTGGGTTGGCTCTAAAACCTTCTAATATCCATGGGAATTCTTGAAAGTCCACTGGGAAGGGTCCTTAAACTCAAAAACATTAACCGTGACTTTCCCATAGAACTGTACAGGGCACAAGGTCATGTTTCCACACTGCACCCATCCTCCTGGGGTCCCTACTTACTCACCTTGGGTGGTTCCTTGGGGTCCTAGCAATCCTACGTCCTCTCAACACTGTCTGGACTCGAGTCGTTGTTCTTATACCACTTATTTAGTGTATGGTTTGGTCCTCCCCCGGGGCCCACTGTTTATTAGTGCTATTACTGTCATTTATATACTTAAGTATTGTGTGCTTTATGATTATCTCCATGTAGGAGATATTGTGTCATAATACAGAGTGTCATAATAAGAAATATGTATTTGTAAAACTACTGTGTGGTTATCCTTTCATTTAACCAATACAATAAGATTGCATTCTGATAAAACAAGCTGCTTAACATTCCTTCAAGACTAAACATGAATGCTGCTCTCCACAGATACAATTTGGATAGCTTTCTAAGGTTATCTTTGACCTTTAAAAGCACCATACGGTTTGTTTGGACTGGTGCAATGTGCCTACTTTAATTAATAGTACAAAAGGGGGTGGTGAGGGACGGAGCTTCTGAACCAATCAAAAACTCACACCCAATCAATAGATCTGGGTTTAATCCATCACCGTTCTTTAGCCCACTCCATCACCCAAGTTCAGACATGGTCATATGCAAATCAGTCTGACACTGTGCCTCATGGGAACAGTCCAGCCCGAACTGCCAAGCCATGCCTTCCCTGGACCGGAATCAAGCTTCCTTGGACCGGTTTCTGGCATTTAAGTCGTCTTCAGCCAGGCTTGCTTGAATCTAGTGGCAAAGTGAGCAAGGGACTCACGTCTGAGCATACTCTGCCAACTATGGCAAACAAAGTGGTACAAAATGGGGTGGTGATGGACGAGCATCTGAACCAATCTATCACTCACACCCAGTCAACAGATCTGGATTTAATCCATCACCGTTCTTTAGCCCACTCTGCCACCCCAGTTCAGACGTGGCATAATGCTAATCAGTCTGACCCTGTGCCTCATGGGAACAGTCCAGCCTGAACTGCCAAGCCATGCCTTCCCTGGACCAAAATCAAACTTCCTAGGACCGGTTTCTGGCATTTCAGCCGTCTTCAGCCAGGCTTGCTTGAATCCAGTGGTAAAGTGAGTAAGGGACTCACGTCTGAGCATACCCTGCCTACATATGGCGAACAAAGTGGTACAAAAGTGGGTGGTGATGGACGGAACATCTGAACCAATCAAACCATCACACCCAGTCAACAGATCTGTGTTTAATCAATCACCGTTCTTTAGCCCACTCTGTGTCAGGAGTCACTGGAGGTTTCCTCCTCATACCTCCTCGGTGGCTACTACCCTCTCATTCCAAACTCAAAGAGTAATTAATCCTTTAAGCTAAAGCGCTGGTTGGCATCGTAGAAACTCCAACATGGCTGCAAACATTCTGACACTGCAACAGATTACTGCTGTTTAGCAGTCTAGTCTTTTAGGACATTACAGTCTGGTGAGGTGTGCTCCACCATTCTACTGCGCACTTCACTGAGGAATCTACTAGAAGAGCACCTGAAAATCAAAGCGTCGTGGAAGATAGTCAGGGTAGTCTCGAAATATCCGGGTTTAGTTTCATCGGTTATTTTAAGACTCTAGAACAAGGTTAGTGTTGAAAATAATGTATTTCTAAAGTTCAACAAAAGACTGATAATAATTTCCTAGTTCAAGTGATAGTTTAATGTAACTTTAATTAGGCAAAAGAGAGTTTGTTTTCAATGAGGGATTGGTAAATCTTTGAACCTAAAAGGAATTTCCTTTAGACTTGAAATAATTCCTAGTTAAAGAACTTCCGAGTTAATTAGATGTAATAGAAAGCCCAACATCAGCACAACTCATTTCCATGCTGAATTGGGTTTTCACTTCAGGAAAATAAAATAAATACTTGCACACATTTTCTTTCATGCCTCTCGTTAAGTTTGAAGGCAGAAAGATTTATTAGCAGTAGACAGACTTGGGCTCTGCAGTTCCAAGAGCCAAGTTTGTCTAAATCTTAATGAGAAGAGTTAACATGTGCATCCTTCATTTCGCACAGTGTTTAACTCTTTAGGAGCAGGCAGTGCTCTCGAGTGCCACTGAAAATCTGTCAAGAATCTAAAGCATATTTGCAGACTCCATTCCCTTCTAAAAGGCAACATTTAATCAAGATATTTATAACCCTTCATTCTAACTAAACATCTATATAAAAGCTGGTGATATCAAAGTTTAATAAGGAGAGAAACGGAAGACTTGGCACAGAATCACAGACCCCCAATTAAAGTCTTCACTTCTACTTGTTTTTGTGAGTATATCATAGGGTAGAAAATCCAAATTAGTAGTAACTATTAGAAAAGAAAGTTAACACACACTTACCTTGTTTTCTCTTATGACCAACAGAACAGAGTAGCAGCTGAGCAACCTGTAAGGAAATGAACAAGTGAATAGAGTGAAGACGTCTCTAGATTAAACATTAATAATGTAAGAGAAGTAAGAAGAGAGGCAAGCCCAAAACTATTTCCTGGTAAGATAAGTTATCCATACACCCAAAATAAAGTACGTTTATTGTGAACAGTTATCGTTGACATAAGTAAATGTTTTTAGCCTAAACAAGAAGAAGAAAAACAGACGAAGCAGTACTGGCGGAGTTTTGGAGCAGTCTCTTCTCAATCACAACCCCCTTCCCCTCTTAGAAGGAATATAAAAAAAATATAGCTAGCAGGGGGTTCTGAGAGGGGCATTGCGACATAACGTCATTATGCTCCTGTATGGTAAACCAGTTGTAAGAACAGCCTTGACACTCTGCCACCCCAGTTAAGACATTTGCAAATCAGTCTGACCCTGTGCCTCATGAGAACAGTCCAGCCCGAACTGGCAGCAATGCCGTCACGGAAAAACATGTGGTCTTCAGTTTGGGGGCCCGTTACAGGCCCCTATGGTGAAGGAGAGGTGGGAGTGCACATGGGGGAACCTGTGGTACCCCCCTGCATTTACATGCACAATGCGGCAGGCACAGCGTGGTGCCTTCCGCTTTGTGTATGCAAATGCATCACATGCATTTTTAACATTGAGGTGGGTGCTGGTGTAAACACCGCCTGCCGCAATGTTATAAATGCATGATGCGCCCGCCAGTGTGGCGGGCGCATCATAATTTTCATGGTGGGACCGCCGCTCAGGTGGCAGGTGGTCCCGTTTTCCACGGGGATGGTGGGCAGGCAAAGTCCACCCACCATCCTAATGGGGGCCTATGTATTACTGGTTGATGTTAATATTCTATTGTTCCTTGATTTTTATGCACCTCATTTCATTTTTAGTGTTGATACCATGATTTATATGCCACTGTGCATAATGTATTTGATAACTACCGCTACCTCATTAATCAATTATAAGCTTAAATATCTGTTTTATATATTTTATAAATGTATTATAGCTATCCATGATTATTATCGGGTACCTAAAATAAGATATGATTTCTTTTGTACCTACCTCCCACAAGTTTTATGTTTGCTGTTGATAATGTGATTTATATGCCATGGTGCATAATGTATTGAGAACTACGGCTACCTCATTATTCAACAATAAGCTTGAATATGTGATTCATATATATTATAAATATATTATAGGTATCTGTGATTATTACCGGGTAACAAAAATAAGAAGTGATTCCTTTCTTATGTAACTTCCGCAGATTTTATGTTTGCTGTTGATACTGTGATTTATATGCAGCTGTCCCTCATTATTCAATATAGGCTGGAATTTCTTTTTTCTATTTTCACAAAATATTGTCAGGTATACCTAATTCCAAATAATGAAACTGCAATTACATACAAATTTGATTTTCCGTTATGTAAAAGATGTTTTCAATTAAATTGCAAATTTTGTCTCAAAATGAAACTTCTCTGAGCTTGTTTTTACATTTAATAAAATCAATTTTGTCTTAAACCACGAACATTATTTTCATTTTTGTGATGATATGAAACTCACCAAATATCATTGTACTTCGTAGCAACACTCTAAAAATCTGGCTTACAGAGCGCCATAAACACCCCTAAAACAAGACATGCCAGGGCATGCGCCTCAAATCTATTGATACGATCTTATCATACGCTTTTAATTTTATTACAATATCATTTTATAAGACTTGATTCACAAATTAGCATTAACCTATAAAACAGCAAAAGGCTATAATCTTATTAAAACATTAAAAGGACCAATTAAAAACAGATTTGAAACGATTCCAATGTAGCCATGTTGACCACAGGGGCGTGGCCATTTGGCAACATGGACCAATGGGCTTGGCCACCAGTCACATCCAATTAGCGGGTAAGGGTGGGCATGACCATTATATGGTTGTAAACACTCAGTCACCCAAGGGTGACATGCTTCATCATTGGGTTCCTCCAACACACTGGGACCGCAATGTACCCAATGTGGGCTATAACTTCCCCTCAGGGAAGGAGTGGAAGAGTTCTCAAAAAACCATTGCAGGGTACTTATTTTACACAAGAATCTTATTGCTGCAATAAACATTTGACGTTCAAATGTATGTATTTCTTGTATCACTCTTTGGGCATGCCTGTGTTGCTAAGAAAATGGTTAGATCTGTTTCAACCATCTGTTTTAGGAGTCAGGGTTGTCATGTTCTGAGGTTGCAGATGCCATCCGGTATCTTGTAAGATTAGAGGTCAATACTGTGCACTGTGAGCTAGCCAGTACTTAGGTCAAAATATTCTGATGGCGTGCACTGACTTAGTCCTGCATAGTTGTAATGCTTACGTTGCCCAAACGCACAGTCTTACTGAAATATTAGGAACTGTACAACCTGGCGCCACCAATGTTCTATCTTGGTACTTATTTAATAGGTCTCCTAAGTAGTGTTTTCTTTTGGGTACCCTGAGACATTCATAGTGTTAGTGAAAAATCATCTTGAGCTAGGTAGGAAATTCTATTTTGTCTGCAGGCAGTTTAAGCTTGAAGTTTAAAACGATCATCCCACAATAGCTATCCTTAATGAAACCTACATATTCAAATGGCTAATCTGGCACAGGTGGTTTTACCACTAAATTACAGATATACAATAACACAAATGTCATTACAGCAAAGGCTTCCTCTCACTGTGGGGTGGGGTATTACCTTTGTGATTGAGGCCCATGAATAGTTAGGAAAAGTGGTATTCAATTCATGGAAAACATTGCTGGCTCTAAATACCAATGTAGTGTAGTTACTATATTCCCAATAGGCTCTGTGCATTGGAATAAAAAATCCTGTAGTTTAGACGTAGTACTGAGGTCGACTAGGTCTCTACTGAATCTATTAGACTCAATTGTGAGTGCCATCTAGCTCAGAGGTCACTAGAAACTTTCTCGAATTCACAAGAAGGGATTAGTTTCTGACAACCGCATAAACATGACAACTTTGTTTCCCAAGAATAAGAAAACAATCTCTAGAGTCGCGGAAACAATAGATAGCTATTTTACTCAGTCATTCGTGCATGCTTCGTTCCACCAGAGGTGCTGAGAAAATAGAGAGACAGGTGTTTTCAATAAAAGGTATTTATTGAACAGTCTTCTTTCTCAAGCATAAGAAATGTACTGCTACAATTGTAATACTGGTTATAAAGTACAGAGTATATAATACGAACAGTATTATAAAGTAGTACTGTAAAAGCATGATTAGGTTTCTAAGCAATAAAGTGCCTTAAAACTGATAAAATACATAAAGTGTTAAAATGATGGCTAAACGTACTCAACTGGTGCTTCTAAAATACGCCTACCCCGGTGTACCTGACCTAAGCCTAGCACGAGGGAAGAAGTAAGTGAGGAGTAGTTTAAGCTTAGTATTTTCTGCCAAGAATCTAATCAAGAATTCTCTACGGGTCTAATCAGTAAGTATAGGCGGAAATTTGTTCCGCTCACGGACTTTGTGGATTTTCTGCAATTTCGCGATCCGCGAATCTCAAGAAATTGCAGAAAACTCAGTGAAATCGCGAGCGGTACGGATTTTGCAAAACTGAAGTACATGAAGCACTTACAGGGTTAGAGCAGGTGCCCAAGTTGAAGCTAATTTCTTTGTAACCATTTACAAAATGGTTACAAAGAAATTAACTTCAACTTGTGCACCTGCAGTAACCCTGTAGGTGCTTCCTGAGCGGCGCCTCCAGAGTTCGTTGCCTACTTGCAACTATTCTCTGACCCTGCTCTGACCCTCGAAGCAGGGTCAGAGAAGAGTTACAAGTATGTCACAATGCTCCTGTCACAAAAATTAAACCGCAACAGGAAGCACTTACAGATAAGTAAGCAGGTGCTGGTCTTGAAGCTCAAATTCAGTAACACATTAACCCGCCTCAAATTAATTTGTCTTGGTTGAGGCTGGGCAGGTGTGTTTTCTCCCCATAACCTACAGTGGTGAACCAGAGGGTGATGTGATGAACCAGAGGGTGACAGTGATGAACTAGAGGGTGGTAGTGGTGAACCAGAGGGTGGCAGTGGTGAACCAGAGGGTGCTGTGATGAACTAAGGGTGGCAGCGGTGAACCAGAGGGTGGCAGTGGTGAACCAGAGGGTGCTGTGATGAACCAGAGGGTGACAGTGATGAACCAGAGGGTGGCAGTGGTGAACCAGAGGGTGGCAGTGATGAACCAGAGGGTGGCAGTGGTGAACCAGAGGGTGGCAGTGGTGAACCAGAGGGTGACAGTGATGAACCAGAGGGTGGCAGTGGTAAACCAGAGGGTGCTGTGATTAACCAGAGGGTGGCAGTGGTGAACCAGAGGGTGCTGTGATAAACCAGAGGGAGGCAGTGATGAACCAGAGGGTGCTGTGATGAACCAGAAGGTGCAGTGGTGAACCAGAGGGTGGCAGTTATGAACCAGAGGGTGGCAGTGGTGAACCAGTGGGTGACAGTGGTGAACCAAAGGGTGGCAGGGATGAACCAGAGGGTACTGTGATGAACCAGAGGGTGCTATGATGAACCCGAGGGTGGCAGTGATGAACAAGAGGGTGGCAATGGTGAACAAGACGGGTGACAGTGGTAAACCAGAGGCTCTCAGTGGTGAACCTGAGGGTGGCAGTGGTGAACCAGAGGGTGGCAGTGATGAACCAGAGGGTGCTGTGATTAACCAGAGGGTGGCAGTGATGAACCAGAGGGTGGAAGTGGTGAACCATAGTGTGGCAGTGATGAACCAGAGGGTGGCCGTGGTAAACCAGAGGGTGGCAGTGATGAACCAGTGGGTGGCAGTGGTGAACCAGAGGGTGGCAGTGTTGAGCCAGAGGTTGGCAGTGGTGTACCAGAGGGTGGCAGTGGTGAACAAGAGGGTGGCAGTGAAGAACCAGAGGGTGGCAGTGATGAATCAGAGGGTGGCAGTGATGAACCCGAGGGTGACAGTGGTGAACCCGAGTGTGGCAATGGTGAACCAGAGGGTGCTGTGATGAACCAGAGGGTGGCAGTGGTGAACCAGAGGGTGGCAGTGGTGAACTAGAGGGTGCTGTGATGAACCAGAAGGTGCAGTGGTGAACCAGAGGGTGGCAGTGGTGAACCAGAGGGTGGCAGTGATGAACCAGAGGGTGGCAGTGGTGAACCAGTGTAGTGTAGTTCCTATTATCCCAATAGGCTCTGCGCATTGGAATAATACCTTCAATAGTATAGACCTAGGACGGAGGTTAACTAGGTCTTCTACTGACGATATTAGACTTAAAGTTTTGGGTTTGCCAGCTAGCTCAGAGTTCACTAGAAACTTTCTCGAATAGGCAAGGAGGAGTTGAACCTCCCTGGATAGACAAGAAGGGATTTAGTTTCTGACAACCATAGAACATGACAACTTTGCTCTCCCCTAATCAAGAGTGTATCTCTAGAGTCGTGTGAAAACAAAAGACAACTTATTTTACTCAGTCAGTTCAGTGCATTCTTAGTTTCACAAGATTGTAGAGAAAAGGAAGAGACGGGCGTGTTCAATAAAAGATGTTATTTTTTGATCAGTCTCTTTTCTCGTACAAGAGAAATGAATCGATATTATTGCAATACTTATGGTTAGGTAAAGTGCATACAATAAAAGCAGAAGTATAAAATAATACTGTAAAAACATTTATATGGTTTCTAAGCCATATGGTGGTTTAAAATGGATAAAATAGATATATACATATATACATTTGACTAATCGTACTCAACTGGTGCTTCTAACTACGCCTACCCCAGTGTACCTGACCTAAGCCTAATACGTGGGCGGGAGTAGATAAGTATCAGTTTAAGTTAAGTTTGTTTTGCCAAGTGACTGACTCAAGAATTCTCTGTAAGGGGTTATTCAGTTCTGTACCTGAGATCTAGAATGGTTGAGGGCCGGTATCTCTCGTCTTTGGTCTCGATATTCCAGGCTGCCTGCAAGGGCTGCTTGGAAGCGCCGGAGCTGGATTTCTCGGCAGGAGAAAGCAGCGTCTCGTTCTCAGCGCGTTAGGAAGGCGGGGCAGCGCCAGCGGGGTCCGCTCTGTGCTGGCCTCTTCGGCAAGTCTCGCTGCTCTGATCTCGTCACCACCGCGTGTCTTTGCTTAAGGCAATGTCGGTAATATTTATACCTGTAAGGTGCCGAGATTGACGTAAGGATGGACATAGATACGTCAATAAGGATGTCATACGAACTGGTCGTTAGCACATTCTTCACTGAAGTTCTCGGTGAAATCAAAACAATGGCCGCAGGGATTTTCCCAGGTTGTCATAGGTTTGATTTGTTTTGAGAACTCCGTATGCCTTATCAGGGGCTGGAGGAATATTGCTTGCCTAATTAGATGGCAAGCGTTATGACCTAATCAGATAACGCGTTCCTGTGCCGTGGTGTGGCTTAATCAGATAACGGTTTCTGCATCATGGTATGGCTGCTAGTTAATTGTTAACCAGAACAGGGTCAGGAATAGGGGGATCGATACAGAACCTATAGGAATACATCACACCCACTCCACGCTAACTATGTCCATGTTTACAAATCTAGGCATAGTAAATATACAGTGACGTATGTGTATACCGTACCACCCCAAAATACATACATATGCATTTTGAAATTATGAAATTATGTAATATACGAGAAAAATATAATTATATGCACTATATGCACATAAGCAGTAGAGGAATGCTAATTAATCACGCATATGTATACATCAATATTAATAAGATATGAAAATGACACATGAAATGGCTCTTAATACAGAAGAAAAAATGCGAGACCATTTCATCACACAATAAAATATCCATGAACATGCCAGAAGACAGCTAATGTCTCTAAAGTTCCTAAAATAGAAATTGAGTTCTCTAAGAATAGTTTCTACTTTAAGCAGAAGATAAGTGTCCCGAAAAACTATAAAAATATTTTGGGGATTGTGAAAAAATCTTCTGTCCGTAGACTGGAGAAAAAATTGTTCATGTTACTTTTATCAAAAAAGTTGAAGGCCAAATTCAGGGTGATGGGAATGCCGTGTGCTAGCTTGCTCAAAAGTCATTATTTCTGCTCTGGTGAGAACATCATATCATTTAGACTGTCGAAAAAGCTGTCAACAGCTTCCTGTGAAAGTTCCACTAACTCGGAAAAAGTGGTCACCATGCATTCATGAACATGATTGCCTCCATTGATGTTTCGATCAGCATAGCTGACAGAAGGTCGTACCTGATCGATGCTGCTTTCATCTTGAACCTCACTACCCCTCAATCGTAGTGGTGAAGTTTCCACAAATGCCGTCATCAGGATTGGTAGCCTCTGGGGACAGCACAATGCATGAGCCGTGACCGGACCCAACAAAGTTTCTGCATCCATTGGCGCATCCGATTGTAGCGTCAGACAGGTGTCCAACACGCATTCTTCTCCGCATAGCAAGCACCTTAATACAGGTAAAACACATCTTTGCCACATTGGTCTAAATGAAAGAAACCAAGTCATGTTCAGGTCTCTAAGCCGGGATAGTCCAAGGATCTTAGATATCCGGTCCCGGTATCCAATGGCTAGGATTGTTTCTTCCCTTGTCGCTGGTGTTTTGTCTGTGACTCGGTCTGCCATAGCGTAATAACAGGATCAAAAATAGGATTCCTGCCACTAGTCCCAAAAGGAGAGGAAGTCCACCAAAGATGGAATGGACAAAGTCTGGAAAAATACCCAGAATGGCTTTAAATGGTGTTAAAGCCCCCGAAAACACTGTCTTAAATACATTTGAGACTCCACTGGTATCAGAAATATTTAAGATTTCGTTCAGGATTTCTGCAAAATGTATGGGGGAATTAGTTGATAACAACGAATGAATCTCTGCCATTGTCCTTGCAACTTGGAGATCATACGTTTCTTTTGATGACGTGAGCCTAGTCGGCGTCTGAAGGAGCACTGTTTTCATTCTGCTTAAAGTATCAATTCTAATAGAAGCAATTTTCAAGTTCGGCCATAACCTTGCCTCCCTGTCTGGCATTGCGCTGGGGAACAATACTTGTTCACAGCACATGACCTTCGCAGTCGTAGTTATGAGATAAGGTACTCCGGGCACCAAACTACAACATCTGCGGTCTACAATTACAATGTAACTCCCATTCGATAGTCTCCTAAAGAATGGTTCTATTTGTGTTGCAGGTGTGCCTAGCTGGTGGCATGAAAGGTTATTTGAGGACCCTTCACAGGCTCCGTGTAAACTAATTCCATTACACAGAAGTGTACCGCTTAGTGACATCGCACAATTATTGCCACTAAGAAACACTTTCTGGCCTTTATTACTGACACATGCATGTGAATAGGGCAAGTTCCATGTTGACTTAATGTACCCTTTACCCAATTTTTCGTACATGCCAGCCTGAATATATTTTTGGCAGTATTGAAACCTGAAAGTAGATATTGGAATATTAATTATCCCATGTATTATCCATTCACTGACAGGTCGTTCCGACATTGTCACTGGTAATCTCTCGAGTTTCTCAATGCTCAGGATTGTATAATCAGCACCCTTCTGTGCCATACTGATTTGTTTATCAGTAAGGTTAAAGATATTGAATAGTGACGTTGTGTTGATTAAACGCCAAGGCACATAGCCTGAACGCAGATTTTGTAACGTCCAGCCAAGCTGTACAATAGAACGCAATTGGGACTGACCGTGTAACAACAGTAATTCTTGCGATATTATGTCGATTGCTGAAGACACAATGCTGTCCAAAGAGTATTTTCTGGAGGACAGAGTCATTAACCCATTGTCCACTACAGAAAGTGATTTTTCCAAATTAATACGGTCAATTTCCCGTATTCTCTCTGATGTGAATTTGAGTTGTTTTCCAGGCTTCGTTATAAGCTGCATATACAGAGGCTGCTATGAAGCGTTTTTGACGCTGTTTGCGCGGTCCCATAATGAAATCACGCCAGTCAGCACCATCAGTAAGTAAAGTTAGGTGTTGCTTAATTTCTGTCAGTGTGGATGTTTGTAGCCATTGAAGGCAGAGCTTGCCCACACTGTACGTGGTAATTATCCCTGGGTGTTGTCTTTGGGAATATCTAGGGTCTGGCCTGGTCAATTTGAACCCCTGTATTTTGTTCAGGAATCTGTCTTGACAGTTATTAGTATCTGTGGGCCAGATCAACCACTGTTTCCAATCAGGATGTGTTCTGTTTTGGCTTAATATATGGTTTACGTCTATCCCCTCATCTATAGAGCTATTACTGTTCATTGTTGGCATTGGAATAGACGGTTTGTTTAAGTCTTTGATTTTGGCTAGGCCAAGACAGGTAGTTTGTTGAACAGTGTCATTCAAAAATATAATTTGTTCTGGGATCATGCAGGCTCTAAACAATGATTCTATACCTTGTACTTGCCATTCTTTTGTACCCCAAACGCTTTTTACTTCAACATTTTTGTCCCAATAATCAAAACCAAATGTACTCATTTGCTCAAAAAATTAGTCTGAATATATCAATTTAGTGTTTGTAAGCATGGTCTTTGTACCTGTCTTATTTGACAATTTGAAATAAAATGTTTCTGCATTACTTGTGTTGAACCCTGAAAAATATGAATATTTGTCATAAAAAGTTCTTGAGCTACCTTTTGGAGGGGTTGCACAGTGTTCCCATTGATTATAATTTAAAACATTTCTGGGTTGTGCAGATTTATGCAGATAATGGTTACCAAAGTGATTATAGCAGAACATCTTATCATAATTAGACGAACCCTGCAAATAATCATGTTTTGTAAATTTAGCAGACATTACTAGATCAGACATCATATCATTTATACTTTCAAAGTCCCAATCATCAGCAAATGAGCTTGGTTTTACAAAGTCACTCAATGAGATCTTGATTTGATGTGGATACTTCAAGATTTCAACCGGACCATAGATTTCATAATCAGTATTGTCCCATGCTACCCCACCGGGTATAGGATTGGCTGTGAAGTTGACTGAAGAAAGTTCTCTTTTCTCGACGTGTGAAGACGTGTGTGGTTTGAGGACCAAGTTGATTTTCTGGCTTGCTGTGTCCATTTTAGCATATTTTCCATCAATGAAATGTCCCAAACATAGTACCATGATGAGCCAAAGTATGAGGATAAGTGCACCTAAGGCCACCCAGAATTCGATCCATGGAGAAATCAGATAGGTTTCTTTCAGTTCTCTAAAAAGTTCCTTAGCTTTATCTTTAAAGTTTTTTGTTGATGTCTGTTCCTTTGATTCACTCAGATCTTCAGATGAATCATTGAAGTTGATGAAGTAGCCGGATGCCGTTCTGTCTATTGTTCCAATTGCTTCAGGATTACTGTTTGCTTTATTAGTGTGTTTTGTTGCAGCAGCATAGTCATTTGTTACTTCATTGTAGATTGGTGTGTCTCTGCTAAATGTTTTTATTTGGGATTTTAGAGGTTTAAGTTCCATAGCATTGTTGCATAGTCCTTGTTGTTGTTCTGTAGGCATTTCAAATGTGAGTAGCCTCTTAGATTGAACCTCTGTGTTTGTAGCAAACCTTGGTGTTCTACTACTTATCGGGAGACCACTTGGCCTACTATTTGTTATCGGCCACATGATTGTGGTTTTACCAGGTCGATTGATACAACTCTGTTCTCCTTTTTACCAGCAAGGGGCGGTAGTACTACTGATCTTGTCCTGTTGATAGACAAGACAGGAACTGCTTTTCTGTAAGAAGGCCAAATTCCTTCTTTACCGCGATCTTTTCTCTGACTAGATCCCCGACTTTTGGAATCCAGACAGGTCTTGCTGGGACAGGTGGTTTTTCTTCAGTGGTCGTTGGCTGTTGTTTCAACTTTATGTTGCTCAGGTCTTTCCTTGTTTTGTTTAAGTCCTGCAAAATAGCCAAACGATCTTTGATATCAAAGCTTTTGTCTTTAACCACTGAAGTCTGACTGTCAAGATCTAAGACCATCATTCTAGTCCCAAACAATAATTCGTACGGACTGAATCCCCTCAGAGAATTTCTTGGCAGGTTGTTTAGACTATGTTGGACACTTAATAGATGTTTGACCCACCCTGCTCCTGAACCTAATACCTTCGCTGTTATAGATTGCTTTATGTCACGGTTTTTTCTTTCTACAATTCCGTTTCCCTCAGGATGAAATGGACAAGAATACCGCAATGCAATGCCCATGCTGGTCATGGCCTCCTTATAAGCTCTAGAGCTAAAAGCAGGACCCTGGTCAGAATGCAGCATGCCAATTGCGTATGTGCTGATAAAGACTCGCAAATCTTTTATAACAGTTCTGGCGTCAGCCGATCGCTGGGGCCACATCCATATGAATCTCGTGCATGAATCCACTGCAACCAAGATATATTTATAGTTACCATCCCTTTGTAAGGGACCACAGTGGTCCAGGTAAACACAGGCTAATGGTTTATCCGAGATTAGAAGGGGCGTCTGCGCTGGTCGTCTCACAGTTGATACTTTCATTTTTTGACATATTTCACATTCTAGAACATAGTTCCGTGTTTGTCTTCTCATTTGTGGCCACCAGTATCTCTGTTTTAATAACGATACTGTGGCTGAGACGCCAGCATGTACAGAAGCAAGCCCTTCGTGTGCCGCTATGATTAGTCCTAACCTATGTTCCATGTTTGGAATTGCCCTATCCCCCACTCCAGGGATTCGAGCAAACGGAACATTGTTTGCATCAGTTATGTATGAGTACTTCACTGGAAAGCCTTTCGGGAGTGTTTCTATCGAATCTTTTTCTGTAGCGCTGACAGCTTGTAATATATCGCTGTCTATTTTTGTTTTTGACCGGGTGATAGCAGCTACGGAAGCCGTTTGCACAGCTGCCTTCGCGGCCTCATCAGCCAATGAATTCCCTGCAACGTGAACGCCATCACGTTGATGACTCAGTGTATGTATCACGTGAGTCTTTGGTAGTTCTTTTTGTAAAAGAACTACTTGTTCCCAGAGCATTTTATGCTTGATTGTGCCTCCTTTTGCATCCTTAAAACCATTCTGAAGCCAGATCTGCAGGTATTCATTGTAAGACTTAACGCAATAATACGAATCGCACACTATGAGTGTGGGGAATTCTCGATCGGTATTTTCAAGCGCCATCTTGAATGCCAGTAGTTCAGCTCGCTGAGCTGTACAATCTCCTAGAGATTGTGTTTTAGTGACCGCTGGTTTAAATTTCCCTTCGTGCCAGCGAACTTTAACAATCGCGCACGCAGCACTGTAAGCTTGTTTACCCCCCACTGCGGGTTGTGCTGATCCGTCTGTATATATTATACAGCCGTAATGTTCTAGAGGCAGAATTTCGGTCGGCAGAGGACATTCGAATTCATATTGGAGAAATTCTTGTGTTTTTAAGGTGGGATCAAATTTGTATACCACGTCTGTTGCAGCAAGAGAATTAGCCCACTGTATCCACCTTGGATGGAGTGTTTTAGCATTTGGGATGCTTGCCTTTGTTACCGCCTCCAGGGCTGGTATCGGTGTCACGATGATTATTCGTTTACCTTGTGCTAGGGCCCGTTCCTTTGCTACAGCAGTCTGTACCGCGGTCAGAATTTTTTCCGTTGGACTAAATTTCATTTCAGCTTTTGTGTACAAGTGTGATTTATATGCAATTGGTACCTTTTCTCCCTCATTAGAGGTCAGGTATGTGAATCCGCATCTTCCTGGGATGACTCGAATCACAAGATTGCGTGTGTTGTCACGTGTTTCTAATTTTGTTTTAATTAACATGTCTGTTTGTAACGATCTCAAAATTTCTGTGTGTATTTGAGTCCAATTGATTCTTTTAAAATCTGGTTTTATTAGATCATAAAGGGGTTTTACCCTTTCTGCGTAATTTGCAATGTATGTTCTTCCGAAAGTTAGGAAGCCTAGAATCGATTGTAGGTTTTTTAGTGTTCTAGGTGCTTGGAGTACCGCACATTTCTCTAGGAAATTGTCAGCCAGGCTTTTGCCTTCACTTGATAGTTCATATCCTAGAAACAGGACTGTTAGATGGGCAATTCTTGACTTTTTAAAGTTGAATTTGTAACCCTCTGATGCGAACCCAAGTATTATGGTGTTCACTCTCTTCAAGTGAGTATCCAAGTCATCATCTGTTAGGAAAATGTCGTCGACATAAGATAATGCCTCGTCATCATAAGTTTGTAGTAATTCTGTTACTCTCGCTGAGAATAATCCTGGGCTGTTCTTGTGCCCCTGGGGTAAACGGCAGAAACTTTTTTGCGAGCCATTTACCGAGAACGCAGTCAAATATCTGCTCTCTGGTGCTATATTTTGACAAAAGAATCCATTAGAGATGTCTAATTTTGTTTTGTATTTTTTGCGCACTATGTTATTCATTAGTGCAGCACTATGCGAGTTTTGCACTGCAAAAGTTTTGCAACATGAGTTAAGGTGTCTGTAATCCAAAACTAGACGATATGAGTTGTCTGGTTTGGAGACAGGAAACAAAGGGTTGTTCATTTGTGAGGTGCAAGTTTCAATCACCCCCTGGTATTCAAGTTGATCTAGGATCTCTTTTACCTGTTTTTTAGCTTCTTGCTTAATTGGGTACTGCCTCTGTGCAGTAGGTTGTGATTTTAACTGGATTTTATGAGGAGGAGAGTCTTTATCCCATCCTACATGATTTTTATATAAAGCAGGAGCTAGAGCTACTGCCCACTTTCTTGCAAGTGTGTATTTTTTATGAATTGGAATGTGATTTGAGAAGGCAGGCATAATTATTTCTTCGCCATGAGGGCACTCCCTGACACACTCGGGTGGCCAGTCTCATTCTGCTAGAAGGATGTCATAGCCCTGGGAGAGATTATCCCAAAATAGACCCCTTATTTTTCTAGTCTTATCCCCCTCTATACGTAATGTTATTTCATATATTTTGTGAGGTTTGCTAACTCTGGTGTCGGCAGTTTCCACCTGAATGTATTCATTCGTGTCCACTGTCTCCAGATGATTCATAAGGACTTTGCGAGCTATGCTCACTTCTGCTGCGCTGTCAAGCATTGTCTGAGCCCATTCTCCGTTTTTCAGTTGTGTCCTCAGTATTCTCGGCATTATTGATTACTTTAATGCTGGCTACCTTCTTTTTTGGAAATTGTAATTTTTTATTTGGATGAGCAGGTTCCTTGTCTTTGGACTTGACGTGCTCTTCCCTGTGTTCTGATCGTCCTCTTCTTTCCGATTTCTGCGAGGAAGTCTGAAAAGATTGAGAGGGACGTGTATCATTATCTTGATATCTATCAGGTTTTTTTATATTATCCCTATTTCTAAGGTTGTATTTTTTCCCAGAGGGCTCACTTTGGGGAGACCTGCGTCCTTGGTTCGGAGATCTTTCTCTCCGCCGAGGAGACCTTCCTCTGGATTGGAATCTTTTTTCTTTAGGATTGGATTGTTTATTTTCATCCCAGCTCTTTTTTTGTGTTGTTAAATTTTTTTTAATAAATATTTTTTCAGGACTTTCAATCAGTTGTGGTTTCACTGGTATTCCACCCAGACTATCTCTTCCTAGTTCTTCATAGGATTTTTCTATGATTCTGGCAATTTCAGCTGGTTGGTCTGCTATATCTGTTTCTTTTAACCTTTGGCGGATCGCCACATTTGCTGCTTCTCCCTTTATGTTGGCTAATAATATAGCCGAGACCTGCTTGAAGTCTTTCAGTAATTTCATACCAAGAGTTAAAGCGGGTTCTGGACCATATTCATCTTGAATTTGTTTTAGCACATCTGGTATTACTGACATGGATGGTACACCATGTGTTTTTGTGTAGATGGAAGCAAAGACTGTACCCCAAGTGTCACAGTCCTCCACGTATGGTGCGATTCCCATTGGAAGACAGATAGTCAGAATCCTGTGTTTCTCAAGAGGAGTGGTGTCTGGAAACACCGCCTCTATTTGAGTGATTTTTTGTGCTAGCCAGAAAGGTATTTGTTCCCGTTTTGCGGGTACCTTACCTAGACAGGACTGTATGTTCTGTGGTGTAATTTTATTTGTGTTCCCCTGATGAGGGGTCAGCTGTGGAATTTTGATTGCCGGTTGGATTGTTGAAGTCCGCATTACATATTGGACTAATTGTCTATGTACTTTTATTAATTGTTTTAGTTGTACTAAAAGATTTGCTGCAGACATCCCATCGATGTCTGGATGTGGTGTGTATCCGGCTAGGACCGGCCACGTTGCTCCTGGTCTGCCTAGTGGACCGAGCCTGGTGATGTGATTATTATGTTTTAGGCCGCCATTAAACAAGAGCAGGTGCTCTTGGAATTTGAGTGGTACTTCCACCTCTTCGAAAGGAATGTACTCATTAGGAGGTTCCTCTGTTTTGTAATAGTGGAAGTGCTTTGTTACAGCGTTAGCTGCTGGAAAGTTTATCCATGAATAGAATACCTCTGTCTGCGGATATTGGTGTGCCTCAATTACGAATATGACTGTGCCACCTCTGGGTGTCAGTCCATTTTCTATAAGTTTTAAAGTTACAGATTATCTTATGTTGACCGGGATCAGTATTATATCCGGGTCTGCTTCTTGCATAGTATTATCAGCTGCTTCTAGTTCAGCTGCTATTCTAGCTGTCTCTCTTTCTTCTTCACTGTCTACCATTTTACCGACAGGAACGTTATTCCGTTTGTTTGCAGATCAGGTTTCTTATGGAAACAAAGATTAGATGCACAATATTTTGGAACAGTGTATCCTTCAACGTTGACTAAACCAAGAACCATACATAGGAGTCTCCTCCTGCGAGGTTTGGCGGATATGACCTTTCACCCACTCCAGACGTCTTTGGAGTATTACGGGAAAAAAGGGGTTCTGTGTGAAAAAGCACGACTGAGTTACTCTAATGTCTTGCGTTAGTTTTATCGCCTTTCCAAACGTTTGGGCGCCATGTAGTGTAGTTCCTATTATCCCAATAGGCTCTGCGCATTGGAATAATACCTTCAATAGTATAGACCTAGGATGGAGGTTAACAAGGTTTTCTACTGACGATATTAGACTTAAAGTTTTGGGTTTGCCAGCTAGCTCAGAGTTCACTAGAAACTTTCTCGAATTGGCAAGGAGGAGTTGAACCTCCCTGGATAGACAGTTTCTGACAACCATAGAACATGACAACTGTGCTCTCCCCTAATCAAGAGTGTATCTCTAGAGTCGTGTGAAAACAAAAGACAACTTATTTTACTCAGTCAGTTCAGTGCATTCTTAGTTTCACCAGATTGTAGAGAAAAGGAAGAGACGGGCGTGTTCAATAAAAGATGTTATTTATTGATCAGTCTCTTTTCTCGTACAAGAGAAATGAATCGATATTATTGCAATACTTATGGTTAAGTAAAGTGCATACAATAAAATCAGAAGTATAAAATAATACTGTAAAAACATTTATATGGTTTCTAAGCCATATGGGTGTTTAAAATGGATAAAATAGATATATACATATATACATTTGACTAATCGTACTCAACTGGTGCTTCTAACTACGCCTACCCCAGTGTACCTGACCTAAGCCTAATACGTGGGCGGGAGTAGATAAGTATCAGTTTAAGTTAAGTTTGTTTTGCCAAGTGACTGACTCAATAATTCTCTGTAAGGGGTTATTCAGTTCTGTACCTGAGATCTAGAATGGTTGAGGGCTGGTATCTCTCGTCTTTGGTCTCGATATTCCAGGCTGCCTGCAAGGGGTGCTTGGAAGTGCCGGAGCTGGATTTCTCGGCAGGAGAAAGCAGCGTCTCGTTCTCAGCTCGTCAGGAAGGCGGGGCAGCGCCAGCGGGGTCCGCTCTGTGCTGGCCTCTTCGGCTAGTCTCGCTGCTCCGATCTCGTCACCACCGCGTGTCTTTGCTTAAGGCAATGTCGGTAATATTTATACCTGTAAGGTGCCGAGATTGACGTAAGGATGGACATAGATACGTCAATAAGGATGTCATACGAACTGGTCGTTAGCACATTCTTTACTGAAGTTCTCGGTGAAATCAAAACAATGGCCGCAGGGATTTTCCCAGGTTGTCATAGGTTTGATTTGTTTTGAGAACTACGTATGCCTTATCAGGGGCTGGAGGAATATTGCTTGCCTAATTAGATGGCAAGCATTATGACCTAATCAGATAACGCGTTCCTGTGCCGTGGTGTGGCTTAATCAGATAACGGTTTCTGCATCATGGTATGGCTGCTAGTTAATTGTTAACCAGAACAGGGTCAGGAATAGGGGGATCGATACAGAACCTATAGGAATACATCACACCAGAGGGTGGCAGTGGTGAACCAGAGGGTGGCAGTGATGAACCAGAGGGTGGCAGTGGTGAACCAGAGGGTGGCAGTGGTGAACCAGTGGGTGACAGTGGTGAACCAGAGGGTGGCAGTGGTGAACCTTAGGGTGGCAGTGGTGAACCAGAGGGTGGCAGTGGTGAACCAGCGGGTGACAGTGATGAACCAGAGGGTGGTAGTGGTGAACCAGAGGGTGCTGTGATGAACCAGAGGATGCAGTGATGAACCAGAGGGTGGCAGTGGTGAACCAGAGGGTGGCAATGATGAACCAGAGGATGGCAGTGGTGAACCAAAGGGTGGCAGTGATGAACCGGAGGGTGGCCGTGATCACCCACAGGGTGACAGTGATGAACCAGAGGTTGGCAGTGGTGAAGCAGTGGTGAACAAGAGGGTGGCAGTGAAGAACCAGAGGGTGGCAGTGATGAATCAGAGGGTGGCAGTGATGAACCAAAGGGTGGAAGTGGTAAACCAGGGGGTGACAGTGGTGAACCAGAGGGTGGCAGTGGTGAACCTTAGGGTGGCAGTGGTGAACCAGAGGGTGGCAGTGGTGAACCAGAGGGTGACAGTGATGAACCAGATGGTGGCAGTGGTAAACCAGAGGGTGCTGTGATGAACCAGAGAATGGCAGTGATGAACCAGAGGGTGGCAGTGGTGAACCAGAGGGTGGCAGTGATGAACCAGAGGATGGCAGTGGTGAACCAGAGGGTGGCAGTGATGAACCGGAGGGTGGCCGTGATCAACCACAGGGTGACAGTGATGAACCAGAGGGTGGCAGTGGTGAAGCAGTGGTGAACAAGAGGGTGGCAGTGAAGAACCAGAGGGTGGCAGTGATGAATCAGAGGGTGGCAGTGATGAACCAAAGGGTGGAAGTGGTGAACCAGGGGGTGACAGTGGTGAACCCGAGGGTGGCAGTGGTGAACCTTAGGGTGGCAGTGGTGAACCAGAGGGTGGCAGTGGTGAACCAGAAGGTCACAGTGATCAACCAGATGGTGGCAGTTGTGAACCAGAGGGTGCTGTGATGAACCAGAGGATGGCAGTGATGAACCAGAGGGTGACAGTGATGAACCAGAAGGTGGCAGTGATGAACCAGAGGGGGGCCGAGATCAATCACAGGGTGACAGTGATGAACCAGAGGGTGGCAGTGGTGAAGCAGTGGTGAACCAGAGGGTGCTGTGGTGAACCAGAGGGTGGCAGTGATGTACCAGAGGGTGACAGTGATGAACCAGAGGGTGGCAGTGATGAACCAGAGGGTGGCAGTGATGAACCAGAGGGTGGCAGTGGTGAACCAGAGGGTGCCGTGATGAACCAGAGGGTTGCAGTGATGAACCAGAGGGTGGCTGTGATGAACCAGAGGGTGGCATTGGTGAACCAGAGGGTGCTGTGATGAACCAGAGGGTGCTGTGATGAACCAGAGGGTGACAGTGATGACCCAGAGGGTGACAGTAGTGAACCAGAGGGTGTCAATGGTGAACCAGAGGGTGGCAGTGATGAACCAGAGGGTGGCAGTGGTGAACCAGAGGGTGGCAGTGATGAACCAGAGGGTGGCAGTGATGAACCAGAGGGTAGCACTGCTATACTGCCCGGGAGCCCTGTGGGTGTGAGCCACCGCGCTGCTGAGCTGCCCAGGGGTTGTGAGCTCCCCGCGCTACTGAACTGCCCCCGGGGCTTAGTGGGTGTGAGCCCCTGTGCAGCTGAACTGCCCCGGAGCCCTCTCAGTGTATAAATCAGTCATGCTCAATTGCTCGGGAGCCCTATGGGTGCAAGCACACATTGTGCTAAGTGCCCCCTGCCCCCATTACATATATACCCGTACCGCTCAGCACCATTATGCTCGTGCACCATGAAGTCTGGTGCCTGGATGCTCCTGATCCGTGTAGGTGGTACCACCGTCTGGTGCAGTCAAAATGTAAAGTCATTACTTGCTTTACAGCACCAATAAACACGTGTCCCCCCTGGCACCGGTATGCGCATGTACCAGGCATGCAGCACCCGCATGCCACTGCACCCTACTGCCCAGCGCCAGCATATGCCTGTACGGGACAGTTTAGTAGGAGATGGGACATTGTCCAGCAGCAGCAGCTGCATGCGCCTGAACCCACTGAGCAGGATCAGAATGGCTTTGTACCAACACGCGCAGCAAAGCTATCTTGGACATCTGAAGGATTCTGGGGTCCTGTGCCAAACGTATTTTTGCATCCATTTGTTTCCCGAGCGCCATCCCCGCGTAACTCCTGTGACCAGGAAGCTGCTTTCTCCTCATCTGCTGCTCTGCTTGGTCTCTGAACCTTTATAAACAAGATGCATATGAACTTGCAACGAAGCCCCGCCCGTTTGGCCCCTTCCACCACACACTAGTGGTATGAAACGTCTTCCCGCCCATCCCCACTATAATGGCCCAATCAAGTCCAGATGGTTTTTGCCCAACTCCTCTTTGGGGTCAGCGAGACTACCATTATCTGAGATAGAACTTGCCTTTTCTAGGAAGGGAATTATTGATTTATACAAAGAGGCCATCGCTTCTGGAGATTGTACATACGACCCCCAGCAAATTCTTTTGACTCAATCAATTGCTATTAGGTTCGAGGGTGTCAGATCAGTCCGATCCAGCCCTTCTACCGGTTGGAACATATCCAAGGTTACAACCAGCAGATTGTGACCACTTTCTGCGCGGATTTGGACGTCGAAATTCAAAAGCCTTTGCCAGTTTTCCACATTTACCAGAATATAATCAATAGTGGATGCCTGGCCATTCCTTTTAAAGGTGAACTTCCCCGGATTATTGGCCGGTAACCGGCCATTGCATGCCCTCAGAGAGTACATGAGAGGGAGTGAGGTCAGCTGTAAAACTAGAGGATTCCACCCCTTAATCGTGTAATGGTTACACATAGGAATTGCCCAAGTTGAATCCTCTTCACATGTAATAGAATATGGTAGACCATTAAGAGGTTCGAAGTGGCAATTAAAGTCCCCTCCAATGATAAAATATGTTTGCTTGGGCAATGTAGGGAGAAAGGCTGCCAAGCAGGCAACGTAATTTTAGCATTGAGACCAGCTACATTCCATGACAAAATCCTTAGGCCCTGTAGTGAAATGAAATGAATGAAATGAAATGAAAAGTAATTTTATAAAGCGCGATTGCTGCCCAGAGGCGTCCAAGCGCTAGAGACCAGAGTAGAAATTGCTAGGTAGAGAAATCTTGCAGAATTATTGAGGGGCGTTAAACAAAAAGGTCTTCAGCTGTTTTCAAAATGAGAAGAGGTTAGGGTTGGATCTGAGGTGAAGAGGCAGTGAATTCCAAATTTTAGAGGCATTGTAAGTAAACGTCCTGCCACCAGCTCTTGCCCTTTTTATTCTGGGAACTATAGCCACGCAGGCCTGGCTTGAGCGAAGATTTCTGCTGGGAAGATACTGTTTCACTAGGTTCCGGGTAATCATTGGGCCTGTGTCCCAAAAGGCCTGATGGGCAATACACATGGCCTTAAAGATGACTCGTTGTCGTACTGGTAGCCAGTGCAAGCTGTTCAGACCAGGTTTGGCTGATTGTCTACGTGGTAGCTGTAACAGTGTGCAAACCGCACAATTCTGCACTATCTGTAGTCTGCGCAGGATGTATTCCGGGGCGCCCAGGTAGAGGATATTATTAAAGTCTAAACGGGACTGTTTCAGACCTTGGATGGCCACCTGCTTTGCCTCCATAGGCAGAAGAGGAAGGACTTTCTTTAGCATCCTAAGAAGCCCAAAGCAGGTAGCCGAGAGTGTTGTGGTCTGGGTGTTAAACGAGAGGGTTTTGTCAAGCCACACCCCAAGGCTCTTAATATTATCCTTGGGCACTGGGGGGGCACCTAAGCTGGGGGCAACATAAAGTTGAAAAAGGTGGAGTTTGAAGGGCCCTGGAGCATCAGCTCTGTTTTATCTCCATTGAGCTTTAGGGATGAAGAGGTCCTCCAGCCCTTTACCTCCTCTAAGCACTTTATTAGCCCACCTGACGACGGCCGATCGGCCTCCTGCACCAGGGAGACCACCAGCTGAGTGTTGTCTGCGTAAGAGATAATCTTAACCCCAATTGGACGAACAACCTCAGCCAGTGGTCTCATATAGATGTTGAAAAGCGCGGGGCTTAAGGAGGAGCCTTGTGGGACTCCGCACCTCAAAGGTTTGCTCATGGACACTGTATCTCCATCAAAAACCTGGAAGGATCTGTCACTCAGGAAGGATTTGAGCCATAGCCAGGCTCCATCCACTATTCCGACACTCGAGAGGCGGCGCAGCAAGGAGTCATGGCTGACCGTATCGAATGCCACGCTTAGGTCAAGGAGGATCACTGCCACTGATCCTCCTTGATCTAAGATTTTTCTGGTTTCCTCAGTGACTGCTAAGAGGGCGGTCTCAGTACCGTGTTTAGGTCTGAACCCCGTCTGGGTGGCATCTAACAGCTGGTTGTCCTCGAGAAAGTTCACCAGCTGGAGGTTGATGTGTCCCTCAAGGATTTTGCTCACCCAGATCGTCCGGTAGTTGCTAAAATCAGAGGGGTCCAGGTTGTTTTTTTTTAGCAGAGCTCGGACCATGGCCTGCTTCCAAGCGAGAGGGACAGTACCAGAGATGATGGAGGCGTTCAAGAGGTCCATGATAGTTGGTAGAGTGACCTGTGAAACCGACATCATGACTTCTGGGGTGCTGGATCGCATGGGGATCCAGATTTTACCTTGCGAGCAATGGATTCCAGCAATTCAAGATCTAATTGAGGGAAGTGGTCCAGTGTTGGCAAGGGTTCTGAAGGAGAGACCCTCGGACTTATTTGATCCTGAGCTGTAGGGGCGCTTGCTATAAGGGGGAAAGAAGAGTAGATGTTATTAACTTTCTGGTGGAAAAAGTCTGCCAGGTCATTACAATGGGCTACTGTTTTGTCCTCATGAAAACTGGGAAAGGGGGGTTTTGTGAGTTTTTTCAGTATTTGAAAGATCTCCTTAGGCTTGGACTTGGCTTGTATAATTTTATCGGAGAAATAGACAGATTGGGCAGATTTAACCGCTGCTTTGTAGATTTTAATTGCCTCTCGATATCGCGTTTTTTCCTCCAATGAGAAATCTAGACGCCATCGTCTTTCTATTTTTCTGCATTGGCGTTTCTTTTCCCTAAGAGCCTCTGAGTACCAGGGAGCAGTTTTTTGGGAACGTTTCAACGTTATTTTACTTACTTCGAGAGATTGTGTAATCCAGTCTTCGTATTTCTGGTTGGCCAAACATGGATCCTCAATATAGGAGGGTTGGTTAATCGCAAGTCTACTTGCCCAGTCATTGACTGGTAGCCGCGCCCAGGATCTGGCATTCCTTATGGTGGGTCTAGAGGGGAGTGGCTTAAATGTGGTCCAGGTGAACGGCACCAGTAAATGGTCGGTCCAAGGAAGGGGAATTGGTAACCCAACCACAAGGTCCGCACAGTTACTAAACACAGGGTCCAGTAGGTGGCCTTTAACATGAGTCGGTGCCTTTACTCGTTGAACAAGTTGTAATGCAGCTAGGTCGTCTGCAAGTGTCCTAGCTGTGTTATCCAGAGCAGTGTCAAAATGAAAATTGAGTTCCCCTAACAAGGTGTAATTAGTGGCAGTGATAATACGTTTAGCCACGATCGACGGTAAAAGATTGTGAAACTGTTTGGGGGGTCCCGGGGGGCGGTATACTACTGTACCTGGGAAGCAATTGGTAGAGGAGAATTCCAGAGCGAATGCTAGGCTCTCGCAGTCTGGAATTACTTCAGGGAATACTCGACAGCAATATTGTTCTCTATATATAATGGCTAGGCCTCCTCCTCTCCCATCAGTACGATCCTGTCAAATGATTTGGAAACCTGGAGGGAGGGCTGTCACTAAGGCAGGGTCTGAGTCCGACGCGGGCCATGTTTCAGTGAGAAATACTGCATCTGGCATGCGTTCCTCTAACCAAAGGGCCATTTCTAACCTATGTTTTGGCAAGGACCTGCAGTTTAACAAGAACAAACAGTAATCCTGTTTCGCATCACTAACCTGCATGGGTTTGAGGATTTGTTTACATTTTGGGCAGACCACTAGGAGTTCTGTAGCATGATAGGTATGTAAGCAACAATCAGTTCCTGAAGGCCTTATCCTGAGGAGAGCTTCTGCACTGTATTGCCTGATCTTTTGTGGCCGAGATGTAAGGGGTATAGCCCTTGGCCCGGTCCTAGCGTGGACGGGCGCAGACGGGCTTGCCTTAGGCGCGCCCGCTGCGCTCGTCCGCTGCGCGTCCTGCAGAAGCACATTTTTATATGCGAAGGAGGACAGCAAGGGGGGGCGTGGCCTTGAAAGTGGGCATGGCCTGCGTGATCGCCGGTGATGGCGGCGGGGGGGTTGTTTCGTTTGAAGTCCCGTGGCAGCGCTAAAATCCGCTGCACGGGCAAGGCAAGAAGGTGTAAGGGCCCCGAAAGAAGGTGCAATAATGGGAGATCAGGTAGGATATAAAAACAATATACTCAATTGTGACACTCAAATTTTTTTTAAAAACGAAGGATCGTGCTCCCAGCTTTCCGCCTCAGGAGAATGGTCTCTAAGTGGCGCTTGTAATCAGCGTCGCCTAAAAGGAGACGGCGGGGGGGCGTGGCCTCGAAAGGGGGCATGGCCTGCGTGATCGCCGGTGATGGCGGCGGGGGATTGTTTCTTTTGAAGTCCCGTGGCAGCGCTAAAATCCGCTGCACGGGGAAGGCAGGAGCGTGTAAGGGCCCCGAAAGAAGGTGCAATAATGGGAGATCAGGTAGGATATCAAAACAATATATTCAATTGTGACACTCAAATTTTTAAAAAAACGAAGGATCGTGCTCCCGGCTTTCCGCCTCAGGAGAATGGTCTCTAGTGTTTGTACTTTGTTACACTGCAAGTCTGTAGGGGGCACCCCACTTTCTGAAACCATGGGTGGGTTCTCCTCCTCTTATGTTATTCTCTAGTAATACCTGACCATTACTAAGCATCAGTATCTGGTTGGTAGCCACATCTCCCAGCAACCTATGTACTTGCAAGGCCTGAGGCACACAAGTAAAATTGCCCCCTTTAAGTATTATAGTCAGGTTCCCCACCCTCCCTGGCTATGTGGGACTTTTTGAGTGTCACAAATAATACCCATAGAACTCTCTTCTATCAATATTTAATTCCTTAGAACCAATGGTGAATCAGTAGCCTCTGCTCCCTCACTGGGATGAGACGAACCTAGCGGATTAGCCATAGATAACGAGTATTGTCTAATGGGGATCAGTCAATCTACCTGATCTAAAACACTATATCTATTATTTAAGGGAAGAGCAACTGGCAATAGGGTATCAAAGTTACGACATCTATTGTTTAGGTTTCCTGCCTGAACTGTAGTTTCCCATCTTTCCCCTTACTAGTTTGTTCTCTCAACATGTGAACATGAGGGGTAGAAGTGGCTTAAGAGAAGAGGCTGTATTCCAGTTACTGACCAAGGTTGGGACCAATTTAAAATATAGCTAACTACCCGCCTACATCTAAAATGAATCAAAATACAATCACTCTCGATAAGTTTCTCTCTTTGACACACCCAACTTACTCTGCGAGCAAATAAGATTTCACTAAACACCTGCGGTGGGAGTAGTCGATTCTTATTGAGCCTGTGAGTACACTTATTTTTTAACTCACTGTATGTCTCCTTCCTGCCTCTTTCTAGCATTAGAACCCCAACCAATACAACAACATAGGGATCTGACACAGGTGGTAAATCTATACATGGTGTACTATGTTTTGTTACACCAGTGCTGTTAGGGCTTAAGCGACGATCGCAGTCTTTATCTCTACTCTGTTTTTTTTTAACCACACCTGCCCCCTGGATGAGTATTTCTGATCTCACACTCTGCGAGTTCCCTACAGCAGCATGGGTCACATCACCTAAATTAGAAGAAATTCCGGCCCCATCATTTCTACTTGGTGGGGCTAATGTTGGATTTCCCCCCGTGGACTTTAAGGTGGAACCAGAATTGGGTATAACAAGTGATTCAAAATGCAGTATTTTTTAGTAAAGAAGGGTGCTGAGGCTCTGGGATAGATGTCAACTCTGCAGTCTGTGGCCCTCCAGTCCTGTTGGATTTTTGGATTTTTGCATTTTATTTGTCTCTGGTGGCCCCTCCTTGCTTTCTCTTTGTCACTGTCTCCGGCACACATTCCGTAACCTGGGATGTGGATGTAGAGGCAGACCTCGTTGAAACCCGAGAAGATGTGCTACATACTGTTCCATTTATCCTTGGAGCATTAAGTGGGGAGCTTTGCGGAGGCTCCAAGTTTGTAGAAATGTTCACTAGTTCCTGTGGGGACTGGTTGCTACCTCCAACCAGAGCATGGGCATTAATACCCTACTCTATGCATTGCTCAGGTGACCATGCAGATGCAAGATCTCCCAAAGAGGAGCATTTTAAGTGTAGGGGGTCGATCTATAAACGTCGCTCGGTCAGAGCTATTTCATGGGCCAACACAGAGGTTGCTCTAGTTAGGAATTGGTCCAACGTCCCTGTCACACTTCCTCCCATTACAGGATTCCTCCCCTTTACTCCTCACGTGGTCATCGTAGGATAGTGACTAAACGAGCAGTTAGCCCGCAAGCTCAATCCCCCTCATCAGAAAACAGGCACAAAGAGGTAATAATTGACTGAACGTGAGTTGTAGCAGGATTTAAAGGGGGGGCCCGGCCCGGCCTCTTCCATCCTCGAACAGGCTCAGACGGGCCACCCTTGGCCCGGGCTTTGACCAGCATGTGCCCCTATGCATCCCACGCAGCGGGTATGATGGTGGGTTGAATAGGTAGACACCCCCAGCAAGGAAAATCAGCACAGGGGCGGGCGGTAGCTGAGGCCCCTGGGACTTTCAGTCCCTCTGCTTCCAGCATCCTCTTGCTCCTCCAAGCCTGCTTAAAATGTTCAGCGGTAACCAGGTGGGATTTGATGAAGATGATCAATAATACTGAGCTCGGACTAAATGCTATCATGGAAGAACTCAGAACCATCCGTCTGATGGTGATGCAACATTGGTACGTTTGAACTCGATGACTGCGATGGAGGGTGGGGTATGTGCCAAGACTCGTGCCTCTGGTTGTACTTTTATTCCTGGAACTGATAGGGACAATGGGTCATTAGCTTTTAGCATCCAAGAACTGCAATTCAACATGAAGAAGGAGGGAGGTGCTCTGAGCAGTACCGGTAGCATATTATATTTTAGTAGATCCCTCTAATGTGTCCAAACTATTCACGTAACGAGTGCAATTTTTAGTTGGTGTAGTGCTGTGATGTGGTTTCCTGCCAGTGTGGGGGTTCTGCTGTAAAAGCCCAGTCCTTAAATTAGGTAATATGCACATATGTTAGGAAAAAGTAACATAATCTGCCAAAACACAGACCGTTTCGAATAATTCAAATGGCATGACATATAAGGAGAATATTTTAGTTGAAAATTCAACTTAACTGGGGAATTTTGGAATGGGTAAATACAATGCCAATGAATAATATGATGTTTGCAAGCCCAGCAATGGCAATGCCAATAAATGCAATGTTAAAGTATGCCATAACCTGTGCCTTCATTACAATGACAATAGGCATAAATGCAATGTCAATGTATACCCTCATCGATGCCCGCAGAACAGTGTTGATACCGGCAACACTGATGTCAATGTTTGCTATAATCCATGCACGTATAACGATGTTGTAACTAATAGAAACAATGCTGGCTATAAATAAGTAAGTCTGCTTGTGATGCTACTTGAGATCCTATATTTCAACTTGCCTAAGAGATATTGGTCTAAAAATTGCCCTTCAATAATTGAACATTTCGATTTATAAATTAATCTTTAAAAAAACAAAGTAAAACTTGGTGGCAGTTTAACAAGGAACTTACGCATCTGCTTAGATGCGTCAGTTTCCTTGTGCAAGCATCAAATGTCCTTGCGCCACCATGGATGCGCTGTATTTACAATACAGCGCTCCATGGCACAAGGATTCACAGATGCATCAGAAATTATGACGCATCAGTTGGCCCAAAAGTCAAGCATTGCTGGAGTTGTGTCGCAAGCACGACACTACTCCAGCAATGTATTTTGAGGCCTATACTTACTGTACTGCTTCACTCCTTCAAGGCGTAAGGTTTTGACGCAGTGGCACCCTAAAAGTGGCGCAGTGAAATGATGTAGATTTTGTAGCATCACTTTTACAAGGCCTTCCTGTGTGGAAACACCCACCCTTAATACATTATACCTAACACAGGTATAATTTGACACAGGGCTTCACAGCCTGACACATCTCCCTAGATGTGTAACGTTGTAAATAGGCAGCATTGTTTGTGCTGCCGTTGTGTCAAAAAAAGGTGATGCAATGACAGCACAAGGAGGCACAAGGCGTTGTAAATCTGCCCCTGAATCTCTTAAGATGGATAAAAACGCTTTAGCAGTGAAAAATCATGCATGGTATGTGATTAACTGATAAAAGTCCTCACACATTCAGCCATACCTGATTGCTCATTTCTCTGCAAAAATAAAAAATATGTTTTCATATCTATGAATGGGAATAAATCTAACAAAAGAGGGCACGCCGCCTTGGATTCAGCAGTGGCCAGATACTAATTGTAGACTTTGCGAATGGCCGCAAAAAAATTTGGCATATCTTCTTGAAATCGCTATTTTTGAAGATCGGGGTTAGATCAGCTCACCATGCCCTTATTAGGTCCTCACGAGCAAGTCAATTCAATTGCTATGCCATTTGATAAAATGTTTAGATTCAGCCTAAAAATGGTTGGTATAGACTGTTTGAGATGTGGTTTTTTTTTATAACCCTTGGCCTCAAAAGTATTTTTGCACTTTTTGATATTCTGTAGAAGTTAGTGTTCATGCTACTATGGTAATAATTAGTACTGCAATAACTGAAGTTATCATGTTATAGTCATTATTAATGCACTTTATAATCGGTTTGCTCAAAGAAATTACTATTTATTGCATGTCAACACTTTAATAGGCAATGACCTAGCCGATGTCTGATAGTTACTGTGCCAATTGATAACATTTTTAGATGCAAACAAGAAATGTTTGATTTTGACTGTTTGAGTTGTATTATATTTATATCCTTTGGCCTCAAGTGAATATTTGGAAGTAATTGTTTTCATGCCCATTTGCACTGTTTGGTATTCTGTAGACATTACTGTTCATGCTGCTAGGGTAACAATGAGTACTGGAATCACCAAAGCTATCCTGTTATAGTAATTACAAATGCACTTTATAATCAGTTCCACAATTGAATTACTATTTATTGCACAATGCAGATTAATATGCAATGATCCAGCCCATGTCTGATAGATTTTATAATTTATTTTTTCTGTTTGAATGATGTTCGCTAAACTAGATTGGTTTTATGATGTACAAATATGAATGTTTTTGTTAATTGTTAATAATATCTTTGGTACAGTGTTTAAATATTGTGCGATTTTGAATAGAATCAATGTTTTTTATTAATCAAGCAAAAAAGATCTTATAATTATTATCAGTAAAAACATTTTATATGTATGCCATGATCTAGGAACACATAGCAATGTCAATAGCAGTAAAGAAAATGTTGATGTATGCTATGACAACTGTACAGGCAATGTTGAGAATTTTGGTAAAAATGATGCCAGTTACTGCCATATTCGTTTGAGATGTTGTAATGAACTAATATCGATATTGTCGGATTCACCCAAAGTGACCTCCCCATCAACCCCAAGTCAGAGATATGTGGTCAGGCTGGTCCTGTGACTGCAGATCCCACCTATAGAGTGACAGGTCACTTAACGTTCAGATAAACACGCACCCTGGGAAATCCCTGATCAATCCCACAAATAGATAGCTGCACCACAAACTGGTCTGAGTAAATCAACCCGATAAAACAAGTGTGGGCATAGGTTTGAATACCCCAAAAATACCCCAAAGCTAGATACCACATGTAGATAGGTACGCTTAGTCAATCAGGACATGACATGCAGACTACACATAGTGATCACACGCTCCCCACCCCAGACACCTGGACAGATGCAGACTGGCTCACCCTATCTCTCCCCAAGGTCAAGAAGAACCTCCTGTGTTCCTAACAGATGCCCAAACTTGTTAATTTATGGCTGATATACCTTTTGAAGAATGCAGATTTTTTTATTGTACCTCACGAGATATGTATATTATCAGCAGAAACTTTGTACACAAGAGACTTTCCTGAGACGCATTCTGTCAAGACTCTCCTGGCATTGCATTTAATTAAACCAACTTGATACTGTTTTTCCAAATGCCTCTTGTCTTTTCATTTCTTTAAGGTAATTTCATATCTGAGCACCAATCTCAGAATCTCCTGCCCAGGACCTATGCCCTGAACCACTTCTGTCCGGTTAACACATCAACCAATCATCTTCAGAGTGGGGAGTCCCTATTGTGGGGTAAGACAGGCACTGTATTAATATACAATTATAGAGGTGTTATGCCCTTTTCAATAGTCCCATCATTGTAATTTCTTCTATCTTTTGTGGAAGAATAGAAACTGAAAATGTAAAAGTGTATTTCACTCACTTTAAGGGACGTGTACAAAGAAACATTCTTTACTTGAAATCTAACCCTTCTTCTCTGGGGGCTTTTCACACCGACATGTCAAAATGTTGTCCAACCAGATTGCTCAACCTATTTTAGTCACATTATGCTGAAGGTAACATTTTGAAAAATAGCTGAGCCCAGAGCAAACGTTTCAACAGTTTCTGGTAAAACCGCATTCCTTTCTCCTTCAATGTTGGTTCTCACTGTCTTCCTGCTCCCCGCCTCTCCCCCAGTGGTGATTGTTCTACTTTTTGGGTGATGCTGGATTTTCTTCAGAGCTGCCACTTCTCTTTCGTAGTGGGTGATGGTGGGGCATGTGTCTTCTATGCTGTGCTATGTTGGTTTATAGTGGGTGAATATGACACTCTTCAGTGTATGTGTGCATCTTTTCTTCCTCTGAAAAAAAATAGTAAATACTCTCTGTGCATTGCAAGAGAAGTTGATGTTGTTATTTTATATTAGGAAGAGATAGTCACCCTTCAACAGTTAGCGAGCCAGATAATCATTACACTCAGTAAAGATCTGAACAATGTAAAAGCGCACTTCTCTGCCTATATGACAGCCATTGCGACCTGGATGACAGAAAACTGTCTCCAGTTAAAAACCAATAAAACCGAGATTATGCAACTGGTGGGCCACAGAAGTGGGCTCTGCACCTCCTCCAACATTGGTTGCAAAAAATGTGGGCGTTCACCTAGATTGAGCACTCACTATGAAAGAGCAGGTTGCCACCACCATAGGAACATGTATTCATATGATGCATTTGCTATAGAAACTGTTTTCTCTCCTTGCACATTCTACAAGGAAAAGCTTAGTTCAAACACTAGTCATTAGCCGTTTTGATTATTGCAATCACTATTTGGCTTCCATCAAGAAGATCGTGATAAATTCACTGCAAGTTGTCCAAAACACTGCTGCACGTCTCATTAACCAACCTTCCATTCAGTACGACTTCTACTCCCCTGATGTGCTCTCTCCATTGGTTTCCAGTTCATAACAGAATAGTTTTGAATGTTGCTGTCTGACACATAAATCCTCAAACAGCAAAGGCCTGACCTCTTTGTTTTCAAAGCTTTCTTCTCACCAAGAGGTAGATCATTAAGATGTAGTGACATAGTGACAAAGCCCTGCTTACAGTCCATGAGATAAGAAAGTCTCCATTACCCCCCAGGTCCCTCCTGACCTCGTCCCATTCCTTAAAATATGGAGATAACCATCTCCAAGACAGAAAAAAAGAAAAGGAGCTTGCTGGGATACCCTACCTGCTCCCTCCCACTGGGAGTACATAAGCAGTACCATCCCAGCATGCAGCCTGTTCTTTTTTTCTGTCTCCGACAGAATGGATGTTCGAGTGTACTGTGATGTTCTACTTACTGCCTGCGCCCGCTCCTGCTGGGCTGGGGTGGCGTGCTGGTCCTTCTCTGCTTCCCCTGCCCGGCTGCCTGGCTTCGCGGGCAGGGGTGCTGTTTCCTGGTTTCTTCGTTTGTCTGCCTCCCGGCCTGCCTGGCTTGCTGGGTCGCGGGGCTTCTTCCTGGCTGCTTTACGGTTTGCCAGCCCTTTGCGGCTGGTGCGCCGTCGTCCCTCTGTTCTTCCGGGTCGCCAGGGCGCGTTTCCCCGTGCTTGGCCGGGTGGGAGACGCGCTGCTCCTGTGGCTTGCTGGCGTGGCGCTGGTTGGATTCTGGTGCCGGCGGTGTGTGTGGGGCCTCGTTTCCTGGTGCTGCGGCCCCCGCTACGGGTGAGTCCCGCTTTGCGGTGTTTTGCTCTTTTCTAGTGCCAATCGTGCTCGCAATGGAGGTGTTGTAGCATTGTGGCATGTGCAGTCTACATGGCAGCTGGGGAGCCGGGTTCGTTTCTCGGCAATGACGCTCACCGTCCTGTGGTTCTGGGCATGTCTTTCTTGTCCCCGTGCCTTCACAAACCTGTATGTGTCCTCATGCATCGTAACTGGGTACACCTGTTTGGGCTGTGGACCCGGGTGACTGACGGTACGTTTCCTGGCCGGGGTGCCGCTTTCCCTTGCAGGCTGGACGCAGACTGGTTGCTTCTGCTGGTGTCTGTGTCTGTGTTGGGTGGCTGCTGGGGCACCTTCTGGTGGTCTGGCCTGCGCCCTCCCACTGCTGGTGTGGCCTACTCTGCTCGGCGCTGTTGTCCAGGGGGGCACCTGGGCAGGTTTCTTGGGGGGCGATGAGCTGTTGGAGCGCTCCTCCTGCCCTCCTGGTAAGTTCCACGTAGCGGTCCCTGTTTCTTTCTTTGTTGTTGTCCGCCTTTCCTGCTGTCTTTCTTTTGCAGGTTCCTCCTTGGCCGGGTCCTTGGCTCCCTGCCTGTGGCCAGTGTGGATCTTGCTGTGGCCTCGGCGGGGCGGACTTCTCTGCCCAGCGCTGGTGTTCTGGTGGGCGCCTGGAGGGTCTGTTGGGGGTGGGGGGTGCTGTTGTGGCCCTCCTCCTGCCCCCCTGGTGAGTACCTTGTATCGGTAGTCCCTGTTTCTTTCATGTTCACTGTCCTTGTGCACTGTGTGGCGGTTAAGGCTGTGTATGGGTGGGTTGGCCTTGCTGGACATGGTTCCGTCTTTTGCCTGCTGTTGTCCGTGCCTGTTGCTGGTGGGTGTCGTCCTCTGGGCGTTTCCCTGCCGGTTGTGTGGGGTGTGTGCTGTTTCCTGCACTGTTTCCTCCGCTCATGTCCGCGTGTCGCTTGGTCTCCTGTGCTGCCTTGGGTCTTCTGTTGCTGCCTTGGTTTGCCTTCCCCATGCCTCCTCGGCTGCTTGTGTTCTGTTGCTCGGGGCGGTGGGCTGGTGGTGCGTTTTTTCTGCTACCTTGGAGTCCTTTTCTCCTCCTTTTGGGTTTCGTCTTTGGGGGGGGTTCTGGGGTGTTTCTCCTGTGGTGGGGGCCTCCTGCTTCGTGTGTGTTGGCCCCCTCCTTTTGGCTCTCTCGGGCATTCTCCTACCCGACTTTTTTACTGCGGGGGGTCCCCTGTTGCTCGGGCCCCCCTGCTCTGCCCTTGTTGCGCCCCTGGTGGGTGCGCTTGTGCCCTTGGAGGGGTGTACGTTCCCGCTCGCTTCCTGCCTACGCCCTGGTTCCCTGTGTTTCCTTTTTGTGTTCTGGGGACACTTCTATTTTCCCCTGTGTGCCTTGGGCGGGCCTCTTTGGTTGGCTTGCCCTTGAGCTTTGGTTTGGGCTTTTTCTTCCTGTTCCCCTGGCCTATGTCCTGTTTAGGGGTTCCGGTTGGGCCTTGCCGGGCTCCTGTTCTGTCATTCTCCGGCTGCTGAGGCTCCCTGTGCTTTCTGTTCCGGGGTTCTTGCTGGCTTTCTTTTCTGTTTCCGTCCGGCCTCTCCCTCTGGTGCTTGCCGCTTGGATTGGGTCGTTTGCCGCTTGTGCTGTGCTCTGCGGCTGTGTTGCCCTGTGGCTGTGGCTTCTTGTCCTCCTGCTGCCTGGCCGTCCCTGGTGGGGTGTCTTCCTGCTGGGCCGTGGCTCGCTTTCTGCGGCCTGCTGTCCCTCGGTTCCTGGCGTTCCTGTGGGTTTGGTCCGGGTTCATGCCTATGGGTTTCCTGAGGTGTCCGCTGCTGGTCGCCTCTTGCTTCCTCTTAGGGTGCTTTGCTTGGGCCCTGCTCGGGCCTTCTGGCTTTCGGCGGGTTTCCTGTGTCCTCCCCTTGTTTCCTTGTTGGGGGGGGGGGGCTGTGGGCCCTTCCTCTGTCCTGGGGGCGCCTAGCCCTGGTTCGGGTTGGCTCCAGGCTGGGCTGGTTGTGCTCCTGGTGGGTCCTGTTGTTGTGGGTTTGTTTCTCCCCTTCTGCCTGCTGGGGTTTGGTTTCCTGTTGAGGTTTCCTTCTCCCCTCTTGTTTCTCTGGTTGGTGTGTTGTTCTGTGGGGCTTTGCTTCACTGGCCGCTGTTGCCTCCGGTGGGGGGTGGGTGTCTGGCTCTGCCTTCGGTGGACGCTTGTTTTTCGTGGGCCTGGCTCCTGGGCCTCGCCCTGTCTGCCGTTCCTGGCTGTGCTGTGACCTTTCCCTGCTGGTGGGTTTTGGGTGTCGGTCTCCCCGGGTGTGTGGCCTCTCTGCGCTTTCCTTTTGCTCCTTGGTTCCTGCCCTTCTGTTGGTTTGTGCGGGGTGGGTGCCTGTCTGGGTGCCGGCCTGCCTGCCTGCCTGCCTGCCTTTTTCGCTGTTGGGCGCTTTTTGCTCCTTTCGGGTGCTTTTGCTTGCCCCGTGCTCAGGGTGTCTGCCTTCTGGTGGTGTCTCCCCCTGGTTTCTGGGGGGGCGGGGTTGGGTTTGTTGTGCCCTTCCTCTGTGCTGGTGGGTCCTGGCCTTTTTGGTGGTGTTGGCTCGGGTTTCTTCTTGCCTGCTGCCCTGTTTCCCCTCTTGTGCCCTGTCCTGTTGGCCGTGCCTTTTCGCTCCTTGGGGGGTTTAGGTGTCTGCCTCCCCTGGTGTGTGGCCGGGTTTCTGCTTCCCACCTCTCTCGCTCTGCCTTGGGTTACGGTTGGCTTTGCTTCCGTTTTGGGGCTTTGGGGGGGCCTGGCGTTGGCCCTGTGCCCCCGTGCGGGCTGTTTTCGGCCTGTGCCCTTTGCTCTCTCGTTGGTGCTGGGGGGTCCCTTCCCGCTCCCTTGTTGAGTGGTGCGCCTTGGGCTTCTTTGGGCTCCTGTCCTTTGCTTTTGGTGCCGGAGTTTTTCCCATGTGCTCTGGAGGCCGTGGCTCTACCTTTGTTGGTTTTGCCTTTCCGGTCCCTGTTTTGGCATCCTGTTCGCTTTGCGTTTGGGTGCCGGGTGAGCCTCTTGGCTTGCTTCTGTTGGGCTTTGTGCGGTGGGGCCCTTCTTTGCTTCGGGTCCTTGTTTTTTTGGTCCCTGCTGGGTTCCTTTCCTGGCTGCTCCTTCTCTTGGGCTTTGTCGTAGTCCTGGGTTGGTCTTCGGTCCTTTCTGGGTCCGCTCCCTTCGGTTGGCTGTGGCGCTGGGTCCCTTGTGTGGGCTCTGGGCTTCCTTCCTCTGGTTCTCCTTTCTCTGGGAGGTCTGGCTGTGGTTGGCTGTTGTGCCTTTCCTGTGCCCCTTCCTGGTTGGGGGTTCCTTTTTGCCTCTCCCTCTGGGTCCAGGTGGTGCGGTGTTGTGTGCCTCCTGGCTGGCTGGCCTGCCTGTTCTCCGGCGGGTTTCTTGGGGTTGGGCTGTGGGCCTTGTTGTTGGCCTTCTGCCTTTGGGGTTTCGCCTTCGATGGTTCCGTGGTGTGTCCCTATTGCCTCCTGGGGGTCGGTTCCTTCTGTCCGGTTCTGGGGTTTTGGTTTCCCTAGTTCCGTGTGGGCCTTTGTTGTCTTTCTTGACTGCGCCCTCGTTTTTGCCCCGGTCTTGGTCGTTTTTGGGGCGCCGGGTTTTTATCCCGGTTGGTTGTCCGTTTGAGTGCTGCTGCTCTGCGGCGTCTCTGCAGGAGTTGGCCTTTGGTTGGTCCTGCCCTGTGGCCGGGTTCCTCTGTGGTCCCCTGTTGCTGCCCTCTTTTCGGTTCTGCTGGGAGCTTCCCCTGCTGTGTTGGGGTTGTCCCTCTGCTTTGTTGCATCCTGTTCTTTCTGCTCGTCCGCCCTGTGCGGGATGTTCTTTTCTGCCCTTGTCCTTTGGGCTGGTTTGGCCCGTTGGTCCTTGGTTGTTTGGCGGCCTGGGTCCGGAGGCTTCGCCCTTGGGGGTTTCTCGCTGGTTGTTTGCCCTTTCCTGGCTCCGTTCTCTGTTGTGGCGCGTGCGCTTCTCCTGGGCTTCCTTTGGTCGTGGAGGGGGGGGGCCTGGGTTTTGGCTCCTCTGCCTGCTCCCTTGGGTGCTTGGCTCTGCTTCTGTGCCTCCCTTCTGCGTGGCGGTCCCCTTCTGGCCTTTGGGGTCTTGGTTCGGGCCTGTGGAGTACTGTTTTTTGGTCTGGTGCCCTTGTTGTTGGTAGGGTTCCGGAAGGCCGGGTTCTCTGCTTTGGTATTCTCCATATTTTAAGGAATGGGACGAGGTCAGGAGGGAGCTGGGGGTAATGTCCTATTACTTACCGGTAATCTTCATTACTCCTGGTCCCGTCGACCTCGTCCCATTCCTTACTTCCCTCCCTCCCTCCCTTGCGGCCGGCCTTCCTGTTGTTGGCTTGGTGTTTTCAGGCTGCATGCTGGGCTGGTACTGCTTATGTACTCCCAGTGGGAGGGAGCAGGTAGGGTATCCCAGCATGCTCCTTTTCTTTTTTCTGTAATGGAGATGGTTATCTCCATATTTTAAGGAATGGGATGAGGTCAACGGGACCAGGAGTAATGAAGATTACCGGTAAGTAATAGGACATCAGGCGGCATGTCTTTTTCTTATTTAACCACTTTCATTCTAATTTACCTCAACGTACTGATAACTTCAAATTCATAAACATTCTGAAGACAGAGCTGCTTGTGATTTGTGGTTTAAAACTTTTTGATTATCTGGTTATGATTTGGTCTGTGCCGAGATACCCCTACCTGATTTTTTGTGCGTTATAAATTAAAGCCACATAATTACATAGGAGATCCATTTGTTGCCACCACCTGACAGCTGTTTCCTTCCCAGTGTAAGAATTGGCTTTTGTAGTCTGGTCTGCCCTGTTCCCATGATGCACTGGGCCAGGGACAGACTAATTTGCATACAGCCAGGTACTGAAACTGGGATGGTGCAATGAGCTAAAAAACGGTGTTGGATCTAGCCCTGATCTCTTGACTGGGTGAGAGTACTCTGCTTAATTCAGAGACTCTTTCCATCACCACCCCTTGTTGTAAATAATTTTGTCCACCCTAAGCGTGGAAGGGTATACTCAGATGTGAGTCCCTTGCTCATTGCACCATCAGGATTCAAGCAAGCCGGGCTGAAGACGGCTGAAATGCCAGAAACCGGTCCCCGGAAGCTTGTTTCCTTCCCAGTGTAAGAATTGGCTTTTGTAGTCTGGTCTGTCCTGTTCCCATGATGCACTGGGCCAGGGACAGACTAATTTGCATACAGCCAGGTTCTGAAACTGGGATGGTGCAATGAGCTAAAAAACGGTGTTGGATCTAGCCCTGATCTCTTGACTGGGTGAGAGTACTCTGCTTAATTCAGAGACTCTTTCCATCACCATCCCTTGTTGTAAATAATTTTGTCCACCCTAAGCGTGGAAGGGTATACTCAGATGTGAGTCCCTTGCTCATTGCACCATCAGGATTCAAGCAAGCCGGGCCGAAGACGGCTGAAATGCCAGAAACCGGTCCCCGGAAGCTTGTTTCCTTCCCAGTGTAAGAATTGGCTTTTGTAGTCTGGTCTGCCCTGTTCCCATGATGCACTGGGCCAGGGACAGACTAATTTGCATACAGCCAGGTTCTGAAACTGGGATGGTGCAATGAGCTAAAAAACGGTGTTGGATCTAGCCCTGATCTCTTGACTGGGTGAGAGTACTCTGCTTAATTCAGAGACTCTGTCCATCACCACCCCTTGTTGTAAATAATTTTGTCCACCCTAAGCGTGGAAGGGTATACTCAGATGTGAGTCCCTTGCTCATTGCACCATCAGGATTCAAGCAAGCCGGGCCGAAGACGGCTGAAATGCCAGAAACCGGTCCCCGGAAGCTTGTTTCCTTCCCAGTGTAAGAATTGGCATTTGTAGTCTTGTCTGCCCTGTTCCCATGATGCACTGGGCCAGGGACAGACTAATTTGCATACAGCCAGGTTCTGAAACTGGGATGGTGCAATGAGCTAAAAAACGGTGTTGGATCTAGCCCTGATCTCTTGACTGGGTGAGAGTACTCTGCTTAATTCAGAGACTCTGTCCATCACCACCCCTTGTTGTAAATAATTTTGTCCACCCTAAGCGTGGAAGGGTATACTCAGATGTGAGTCCCTTGCTCATTGCACCATCAGGATTCAAGCAAGCCGGGCCGAAGACGGCTGAAATGCCAGAAACCGGTCCCCGGAAGCTTGTTTCCTTCCCAGTGTAAGAATTGGCTTTTGTAGTCTGGTCTGCCCTGTTCCCATGATGCACTGCGCCAGGGACAGACTAATTTGCATACAGCCAGGTTCTGAAACTGGAATGGTGCAATGAGCTAAAAACGGTGTTGGATCTAGCCCTGATCTCTTGACTGGGTGAGAGTACTCTGCTTAATTCAGAGACTCTGTCCATCACCACCCCTTGTTGTAAATAATTTTGTCCACCCTAAGCGTGGAAGGGTATACTCAGATGTGAGTCCCTTGCTCATTGCACCATCAGGATTCAAGCAAGCTGGGCCGAAGACGGCTGAAATGCCAGAAACCGGTCCCCGGAAGCTTGTTTCCTTCCCAATGTAAGAATTGGCTTTTGTAGTCTGGTCTGCCCTGTTCCCATGATGCACTGGGCCAGGGACAGACTAATTTGCATACAGCCAGGTTCTGAAACTGGGATGGTGCAATGAGCTAAAAAACGGTGTTGGATCTAGCCCTGATCTCTTGACTGGGTGAGAGTACTCTGCTTAATTCAGAGACTCTGTCCATCACCACCCCTTGTTGTAAATAATTTTGTCCACCCTAAGCGTCGAAGGGTATACTCAGATGTGAGTCCCTTGCTCATTGCACCATCAGGATTCAAGCAAGCCGGGCCAAAGACGGCTGAAATGCCAGAAACTGGTCCCCGGAAGCTTGTTTCCTTCCCAGTGTAAGAATTGGCTTTTGTAGTCTGGTCTGCCCTGTTCCCATGATGCACTGGGCCAGGGACAGACTAATTTGCATACAGCCAGGTTCTGAAACTGGGATGGTGCAATGAGCTAAAAAACGGTGTTGGATCTAGCCCTGATCTCTTGACTGGGTGAGAGTACTCTGCTTAATTCAGAGACTCTGTCCATCTCCACCCCTTGTTGTAAATAATTTTGTCCACCCTAAGCGTGTAAGGGTATACTCAGATGTGAGTCCCTTGCTCATTGCACCATCAGGATTCAAGCAAGCCGGGCCGAAGACGGCTGAAATGCCAGAAACCGGTCCCCGGAAGCTTGTTTCCTTCCCAGTGTAAGAATTGGCGTTTGTAGTCTGGTCTGCCCTGTTCCCATGATGCACTGGGCCAGGGACAGACTAATTTGCATACAGCCAGGTTCTGAAACTGGGATGGTGCAATGAGCTAAAAAACGGTGTTGGATCTAGCCCTGATCTCTTGACTGGGTGAGAGTACTCTGCTTAATTCAGAGACTATGTCCATCACCACCCCTTGTTGTAAATAACTTTGTCCACCCTAAGCATGGAAGGGTATACTCAGATGTGAGTCCCTTGCTCATTGCACCATCAGGATTCAAGCAAGCCGTGCCGAAGACGGCTGAAATGCCAGAAACCAGTCCCCGGAAGCTTGTTTCCTTCCCAGTGTAAGAATTGGCTTTTGTAGTCTGGTCTGCCCTGTTCCCATGATGCACTGGGCCAGGGACAGACTAATTTGCATACAGCCAGGTTCTGAAACTGGGATGGTGCAATGAGCTAAAAAACGGTGTTGGATCTAGCCCTGATCTCTTGACTGGGTGAGAGTACTCTGCTTAATTCAGAGACTCTGTCCATCACCACCCCTTGTTGTAAATAATTTTGTCCACCATAAGCGTGGAAGGGTATACTCAGATGTGAGTCCCTTGCTCATTGCACCATCAGGATTCAAGCAAGCCGGGCCGAAGACGGCTGAAATGCCAGAAACCGGTCCCCGGAAGCTTGTTTCCTTCCCAGTGTAAGAATTGGCTTTTGTAGTCTGGTCTGCCCTGTTCCCATGATGCACTGGGCCAGGGACAGACTAATTTGCATACAGCCAGGTTCTGAAACTGGGATGGTGCAATGAGCTAAAAAACGGTGTTGGATCTAGCCCTGATCTCTTGACTGGGTGAGAGTACTCTGCTTAATTCAGAGACTCTGTCCATCACCACCCCTTGTTGTAAATAATTTTGTCCACCCTAAGCGTGGAAGGGTATACTCAGATGTGAGTCCCTTGCTCATTGCACCATCAGGATTCAAGCAAGCCGGGCCGAAGACGGCTGAAATGCCAGAAACCGGTCCCCGGTAGCTTGTTTCCTTCCCAGTGTAAGAATTGGCTTTTGTAGTCTGGTCTGCCCTGTTCCCATGATGCACTGGGCCAGGGACAGACTAATTTGCATACAGCCAGGTTCTGAAACTGGGATGGTGCAATGAGCTAAAAAACGGTGTTGGATCTAGCCCTGATCTCTTGACTGGGTGAGAGTACTCTGCTTAATTCAGAGACTCTGTCCATCACCACCCCTTGTTGTAAATAATTTTGTCCACCCTAAGCGTGGAAGGGTATACTCAGATGTGAGTCCCTTGCTCATTGCACCATCAGGATTCAAGCAAGCCGGGCGGAAGACGGCTGAAATGCCAGAAACCGGTCCCCGGAAGCTTGTTTCCTTCCCAGTGTAAGAATTGGCTTTTGTAGTCTGGTCTGCCCTGTTCCCATGATGCACTGGGCCAGGGACAGACTAATTTGCATACAGCCAGGTTCTTAAACTGGGATGGTGCAATGAGCTAAAAAACGGTGTTGGATCTAGCCCTGATCTCTTGACTGGGTGAGAGTACTCTGCTTAATTCAGAGACTCTGTCCATCACCACCCCTTGTTGTAAATAATTTTGTCCACCCTAAGCGTGGAAGGGTATACTCAGATGTGAGTCCCTTGCTCATTGCACCATCAGGATTCAAGCAAGCCGGGCCGAAGACGGCTGAAATGCCAGAAACCGGTCCCCGGAAGCTTGTTTCCTTCCCAGTGTAAGAATTGGCGTTTGTAGTCTGGTCTGCCCTGTTCCCATGATGCACTGGGCCAGGGACAGACTAATTTGCATACAGCCAGGTTCTGAAACTGGGATGGTGCAATGAGCTAAAAAACGGTGTTGGATCTAGCCCTGATCTCTTGACTGGGTGAGAGTACTCTGCTTAATTCAGAGACTCTGTCCATCACCACCCCTTGTTGTAAATAATTTTGTCCACCCTAAGCGTGGAAGGGTATACTCAGATGTGAGTCCCTTGCTCATTGCACCATCAGGATTCAAGCAAGCCGGGCCGAAGAGGGCTGAAATGCCAGAAACCGGTCCCCGGAAGCTTGTTTCCTTCCCAGTGTAAGAATTGGCTTTTGTAGTCTGGTCTGCCCTGTTCCCATGATGCACTGGGCCAGGGACAGACTAATTTGCATACAGCCAGGTTCTGAAACTGGAATGGTGCAATGAGCTAAAAAACGGTGTTGGATCTAGCCCTGATCTCTTGACTGGGTGAGAGTACTCTGCTTAATTCAGAGACTCTGTCCATCACCACCACTTGTTGTAAATAATTTTGTCCACCCTAAGCGTGGAAGGGTATACTCAGATGTGAGTCCCTTGCTCATTGCACCATCAGGATTCAAGCAAGCCGGGCCGAAGACGGCTGAAATGCCAGAAACCGGTCCCCGGAAGCTTGTTTCCTTCCCAGTGTAAGAATTGGCTTTTGTAGTCTGGTCTGCCCTGTTCCCATGATGCACTGGGCCAGGGACAGACTAATTTGCATACAGCCAGGTTCTGAAACTGGGATGGTGCAATGAGCTAAAAAACGGTGTTGGATCTAGCCCTGATCTCTTGACTGGGTGAGAGTACTCTGCTTAATTCAGAGACTCTGTCCATCACCACCCCTTGTTGTAAATAATTTTGTCCACCCTAAGCGTGGAAGGGTATACTCAGATGTGAGTCCCTTGCTCATTGCACCATCAGGATTCAAGCAAGCCGGGCCGAAGACGGCTGAAATGCCAGAAACCGGTCCCCGGAAGCTTGTTTCCTTCCCAGTGTAAGAATTGGCTTTTGTAGTCTGGTCTGCCCTGTTCCCATGATGCACTGCGCCAGGGACAGACTAATTTGCATACAGCCAGGTTCTGAAACTGGAATGGTGCAATGAGCTAAAAACGGTGTTGGATCTAGCCCTGATCTCTTGACTGGGTGAGAGTACTCTGCTTAATTCAGAGACTCTGTCCATCACCACCCCTTGTTGTAAATAATTTTGTCCACCCTAAGCGTGGAAGGGTATACTCAGATGTGAGTCCCTTGCTCATTGCACCATCAGGATTCAAGCAAGCCGGGCGGAAGACGGCTGAAATGCCAGAAACCGGTCCCCGGAAGCTTGTTTCCTTCCCAGTGTAAGAATTGGCTTTTGTAGTCTGGTCTGCCCTGTTCCCATGATGCACTGGGCCAGGGACAGACTAATTTGCATACAGCCAGGTTCTGAAACTGGAATGGTGCAATGAGCTAAAAAACGGTGTTGGATCTAGCCCTGATCTCTTGACTGGGTGAGAGTACTCTGCTTAATTCAGAGACTCTGTCCATCACCACCACTTGTTGTAAATAATTTTGTCCACCCTAAGCGTGGAAGGGTATACTCAGATGTGAGTCCCTTGCTCATTGCACCATCAGGATTCAAGCAACCTGGGCCGAAGACGGCTGAAATGCCAGAAACCGGTCCCCGGAAGCTTGTTTCCTTCCCAGTGTAAGAATTGGCTTTTGTAGTCTGGTCTGCCCTGTTCCCATGATGCACTGGGCCAGGGACAGACTAATTTGCATACAGCCAGGTTCTGAAACTGGGATGGTGCAATGAGCTAAAAAACGGTGTTGGATCTATCCCTGATCTCTTGACTGGGTGAGAGTACTCTGCTTAATTCAGAGACTCTGTCCATCACCACCCCTTGTTGTAAATAATTTTGTCCACCCTAAGCGTGGAAGGGTATACTCAGATGTGAGTCCCTTGCTCATTGCACCATCAGGATTCAAGCAAGCCGGGCCGAAGACGGCTGAAATGCCAGAAACCGGTCCCCGGAAGCTTGTTTCCTTCCCAGTGTAAGAATTGGCTTTTGTAGTCTGGTCTGCCCTGTTCCCATGATGCACTGCGCCAGGGACAGACTAATTTGCATACAGCCAGGTTCTGAAACTGGAATGGTGCAATGAGCTAAAAACGGTGTTGGATCTAGCCCTGATCTCTTGACTGGGTGAGAGTACTCTGCTTAATTCAGAGACTCTGTCCATCACCACCCCTTGTTGTAAATAATTTTGTCCACCCTAAGCGTGGAAGGGTATACTCAGATGTGAGTCCCTTGCTCATTGCACCATCAGGATTCAAGCAAGCTGGGCCGAAGACGGCTGAAATGCCAGAAACCGGTCCCCGGAAGCTTGTTTCCTTCCCAATGTAAGAATTGGCTTTTGTAGTCTGGTCTGCCCTGTTCCCATGATGCACTGGGCCAGGGACAGACTAATTTGCATACAGCCAGGTTCTGAAACTGGGATGGTGCAATGAGCTAAAAAACGGTGTTGGATCTAGCCCTGATCTCTTGACTGGGTGAGAGTACTCTGCTTAATTCAGAGACTCTGTCCATCACCACCCCTTGTTGTAAATAATTTTGTCCACCCTAAGCGTCGAAGGGTATACTCAGATGTGAGTCCCTTGCTCATTGCACCATCAGGATTCAAGCAAGCCGGGCCAAAGACGGCTGAAATGCCAGAAACTGGTCCCCGGAAGCTTGTTTCCTTCCCAGTGTAAGAATTGGCTTTTGTAGTCTGGTCTGCCCTGTTCCCATGATGCACTGGGCCAGGGACAGACTAATTTGCATACAGCCAGGTTCTGAAACTGGGATGGTGCAATGAGCTAAAAAACGGTGTTGGATCTAGCCCTGATCTCTTGACTGGGTGAGAGTACTCTGCTTAATTCAGAGACTCTGTCCATCTCCACCCCTTGTTGTAAATAATTTTGTCCACCCTAAGCGTGTAAGGGTATACTCAGATGTGAGTCCCTTGCTCATTGCACCATCAGGATTCAAGCAAGCCGGGCCGAAGACGGCTGAAATGCCAGAAACCGGTCCCCGGAAGCTTGTTTCCTTCCCAGTGTAAGAATTGGCGTTTGTAGTCTGGTCTGCCCTGTTCCCATGATGCACTGGGCCAGGGACAGACTAATTTGCATACAGCCAGGTTCTGAAACTGGGATGGTGCAATGAGCTAAAAAACGGTGTTGGATCTAGCCCTGATCTCTTGACTGGGTGAGAGTACTCTGCTTAATTCAGAGACTCTGTCCATCACCACCCCTTGTTGTAAATAACTTTGTCCACCCTAAGCGTGGAAGGGTATACTCAGATGTGAGTCCCTTGCTCATTGCACCATCAGGATTCAAGCAAGCCGTGCCGAAGACGGCTGAAATGCCAGAAACCAGTCCCCGGAAGCTTGTTTCCTTCCCAGTGTAAGAATTGGCTTTTGTAGTCTGGTCTGCCCTGTTCCCATGATGCACTGGGCCAGGGACAGACTAATTTGCATACAGCCAGGTTCTGAAACTGGGATGGTGCAATGAGCTAAAAAACGGTGTTGGATCTAGCCCTGATCTCTTGACTGGGTGAGAGTACTCTGCTTAATTCAGAGACTCTGTCCATCACCACCCCTTGTTGTAAATAATTTTGTCCACCATAAGCGTGGAAGGGTATACTCAGATGTGAGTCCCTTGCTCATTGCACCATCAGGATTCAAGCAAGCCGGGCCGAAGACGGCTGAAATGCCAGAAACCGGTCCCCGGAAGCTTGTTTCCTTCCCAGTGTAAGAATTGGCTTTTGTAGTCTGGTCTGCCCTCTTCCCATGATGCACTGGGCCAGGGACAGACTAATTTGCATACAGCCAGGTTCTGAAACTGGGATGGTGCAATGAGCTAAAAAACGGTGTTGGATCTAGCCCTGATCTCTTGACTGGGTGAGAGTACTCTGCTTAATTCAGAGACTCTGTCCATCACCACCCCTTGTTGTAAATAATTTTGTCCACCCTAAGCGTGGAAGGGTATACTCAGATGTGAGTCCCTTGCTCATTGCACCATCAGGATTCAAGCAAGCCGGGCCGAAGACGGCTGAAATGCCAGAAACCGGTCCCCGGTAGCTTGTTTCCTTCCCAGTGTAAGAATTGGCTTTTGTAGTCTGGTCTGCCCTGTTCCCATGATGCACTGGGCCAGGGACAGACTAATTTGCATACAGCCAGGTTCTGAAACTGGGATGGTGCAATGAGCTAAAAAACGGTGTTGGATCTAGCCCTGATCTCTTGACTGGGTGAGAGTACTCTGCTTAATTCAGAGACTCTGTCCATCACCACCCCTTGTTGTAAATAATTTTGTCCACCATAAGCGTGGAAGGGTATACTCAGATGTGAGTCCCTTGCTCATTGCACCATCAGGATTCAAGCAAGCCGGGCCGAAGACGGCTGAAATGCCAGAAACCGGTCCCCGGAAGCTTGTTTCCTTCCCAGTGTAAGAATTGGCGTTTGTAGTCTGGTCTGCCCTGTTCCCATGATGCACTGGGCCAGGGACAGACTAATTTGCATACAGCCAGGTTCTGAAACTGGGATGGTGCAATGAGCTAAAAAACGGTGTTGGATCTAGCCCTGATCTCTTGACTGGGTGAGAGTACTCTGCTTAATTCAGAGACTCTGTCCATCACCACCCCTTGTTGTAAATAATTTTGTCCACCCTAAGCGTGGAAGGGTATACTCAGATGTGAGTCCCTTGCTCATTGCACCATCAGGATTCAAGCAAGCCGGGCCGAAGAGGGCTGAAATGCCAGAAACCGGTCCCCGGAAGCTTGTTTCCTTCCCAGTGTAAGAATTGGCTTTTGTAGTCTGGTCTGCCCTGTTCCCATGATGCACTGGGCCAGGGACAGACTAATTTGCATACAGCCAGGTTCTGAAACTGGAATGGTGCAATGAGCTAAAAAACGGTGTTGGATCTAGCCCTGATCTCTTGACTGGGTGAGAGTACTCTGCTTAATTCAGAGACTCTGTCCATCACCACCACTTGTTGTAAATAATTTTGTCCACCCTAAGCGTGGAAGGGTATACTCAGATGTGAGTCCCTTGCTCATTGCACCATCAGGATTCAAGCAAGCCGGGCCGAAGACGGCTGAAATGCCAGAAACCGGTCCCCGGAAGCTTGTTTCCTTCCCAGTGTAAGAATTGGCTTTTGTAGTCTGGTCTGCCCTGTTCCCATGATGCACTGGGCCAGGGACAGACTAATTTGCATACAGCCAGGTTCTGAAACTGGGATGGTGCAATGAGCTAAAAAACGGTGTTGGATCTAGCCCTGATCTCTTGACTGGGTGAGAGTACTCTGCTTAATTCAGAGACTCTGTCCATCACCACCCCTTGTTGTAAATAATTTTGTCCACCCTAAGCGTGGAAGGGTATACTCAGATGTGAGTCCCTTGCTCATTGCACCATCAGGATTTAAGCAAGCCGGGCCGAAGACGGCTGAAATGCCAGAAACCGGTCCCCGGAATCTTGTTTCCTTCCCAGTGTAAGAATTGGCTTTTGTAGTCTGGTCTGCCCTGTTCCCATGATGCACTGGGCCAGGGACAGACTAATTTGCATACAGCCAGGTTCTGAAACTGGGATGGTGCAATGAGCTAAAAAACGGTGTTGGATCTAGCCCTGATCTCTTGACTGGGTGAGAGTACTCTGCTTAATTCAGAGACTCTGTCCATCACCACCCCTTGTTGTAAATAATTTTGACCACCCTAAGCGTGGAAGGGTATACTCAGATGTGAGTCCCTTGCTCATTGCACCATCAGGATTCAAGCAAGCCGGGCCGAAGATGGCTGAAATGCCAGAAACCGGTCCCCGGAAGCTTGTTTCCTTCCCAGTGTAAGAATTGGCTTTTGTAGTCTGGTCTGCCCTGTTCCCATGATGCACTGGGCCAGGGACAGACTAATTTGCATACAGCCAGGTTCTGAAACTGGGATGGTGCAATGAGCTAAAAAACGGTGTTGGATCTAGCCCTGATCTCTTGACTGGGTGAGAGTACTCTGCTTAATTCAGAGACTCTGTCCATCACCACCCCTTGTTGTAAATAATTTTGTCCACCCTAAGCGTGGAAGGGTATACTCAGATGTGAGTCCCTTGCTCATTGCACCATCAGGATTCAAGCAAGCCAGGCCGAAGACGGCTGAAATGCCAGAAACCGGTCCCCGGAAGCTTGTTTCCTTCCCAGTGTAAGAATTGGCTTTTGTAGTCTGGTCTGCCCTGTTCCCATGATGCACTGGGCCAGGGACAGACTAATTTGCATACAGCCAGGTTCTGAAACTGGGATGGTGCAATGAGCTAAAAAACGGTGTTGGATCTAGCCCTGATCTCTTGACTGGGTGAGAGTACTCTGCTTAATTCAGAGACTCTGTCCATCACCACCCCTTGTTGTAAATAACCACCTGACAGCTGGCACCGGAAGACTGCCTACTCCCCCACTGCAGAGACCAGTGTGCACTTTTTGATGAGGCTAGCAGGCACTGTGTTCAGCTAAAGTTCTGTCTGTGTGAAGGGGTGGGGAGGATCCAGGGACTGGGGTCTTTTTTTTTTAAAGGACAGAGGTGGTCACAATCTTTGTTTATGTTTTAAGATGCTTTTCTTGCCATTGCTAAACACAGATGTAAAAATGTTGCAAATCTAAGATATAAGGGTATAAGAGACAAATTGTACAGCATCCGAGATTTTGGATTGTGCACATGTGCTGCACAATAGGTTAAGGTACCTACATGACTAGTTAACATTTGATTCTCGACGATGAGCTGGAAGTGGTCAATTTGGGAAATTTAAAATTGGAAGGTGCCAATGTGTGCTCCATTTGACTCTGAGGGGCAGCTGAAAAGCTGGTGTCACTAAACTCTCACTCCAGTTAAAGTCTGTACACTCAAATTACCAGTCTGGACCTAATGTCAAGAAAGTCACTCCATGGTCACTAAGACACATGGTTCCAAAGGAGTCCCTTCTGAGGGGTGGGGGAAAGTTGCCAGGGGCTGCTAGTTCCATTCACTAAAAAATAGAATAGAGATGTGATTATTGCCGTAGAATAGGCGTTTTTATATATTTTGTGTGGTTGGGGGTGAGCATGTGTGCATGTGAATGAAATGGGACCACAGTGTGTTGTTGTTGTGTAATATTGTATAATGTGCAATTAGTAGTTTGAATATACATTGCATATATGAAACATTTGTATTGTTATGTGCCTCTTTTAATCGGTGAAACTAAATGTAATATTTGAATGTATATCACAAAAACAATAATTTAATAAAGTAGATAAATCCTCCTACCTTCAAAATTCATGCAAGTCCTTTAATGCAAGATAGTGTTTGAACAGGTAGGAAAAAAAGGTTAAAGTCATGAAATGCTAAGTATGCATTATCATGCAGACTCCTTTAGAGCATATGCAGAAGGTTTTTCTCAGTCTAAAACGAAAATGCAAGCTTGTAGTATCCTGCATATTATACTGTAAGGTGTTTTACCAGCCCTGCTCTGCCAGTGCCTGTGCTCTGACTCATTAGAATGTTGGAGTCTGATGATGCCTCGGAATGTTGGGACTGAGAGAGGAAAAGAGCGTTGTTCATGGGCTGAGCAGCTGACAGGCAGCTCCTGGTGGGGCTCTGATCTACCACATATCTACATGATGTCCTGTACCTTGCAACCTGTTATCTTCATGAATAAAATCATCTTGAAATACTACCTTCATGAGTGGACCTTCCTCACTACATATTTTGGCGACTAGGTGACGAAGAACCTAAAGCTACAAGGTAATATCAGGTACCTGCCTTACATGTGGACCAGGATATGGAGAAATGTACAAAAACTACAGTGGCTACAACCACAATTTACAGAAGAAGAGGTATCCACAAGAAGGTTATGATTGTAATGAAGAAAAAGGTGTTTTATAAACTGCTCAAGGAAGACAACTGTGAAGAAGAAACTACCGCTACAAAGAAAAGAAAAGAAGACATCAAGAAACAAGTAAGCCATAAGCACTACGCTATTAAGCCCCACCAGTGGCCTCACCATCGGCCAGCCCTTCCACAGGCGTGTTGTGCTCATGTAATCTATCCATTTTTGGACTCTGTTCTACATCTATAGTGTATTCATAAAAAAAAGAAAAAACTAACATTGTAAGACATCCTTGTCATGATGACATTCCCATTGGAAGTAGAAACTGACTCGTATATTTTCCTTTGAATATTATGAATTAGCGCTTGACCTTTGCTTCGTGAACTATTATACAGCTATCAACTCTTCCAACATTTATTTAAAAATAAAATGTCACTGCGGTAGTGAACGCAAACAAATTGAGCCTTTTGAAGGGAATGCTGAATCTTGCTTTGACGAGTATTGTCTCTGTAGAATTCTTCCTTTACCGGAAAAGATTGTGGAACATTTTATTACAGAGAAAGATGACATTTTGGCACAGAGACGCTACGCTATTTGTTTTTGAGCATACTGTTACACTTACAACTTTGCCGGACTCGTGTTAAATCAATTTCTTGTTGAACAACTCTGCCCTGCTATATTAAATCTAGTGCGTAGCAGTGATTAACATCAAGGTCAAACTATATATGTATTTCAAAGAGTTCGGCTGTGCGTGTGTAAAAGTGATTAAGTGGATGGCAGTAATTGGTGCTAGTGAGGAGCAGCTGCTTCAAAAATGGAAAATCTCCTCAGTCACGGAGTCTTTTACTGTTTAACCGTCGAACTGTGGCAGTTTACAGGTGCGCTCATCTCACCTCAGAATGGATGTTTGGAAGCGCGCGACTGCCTTTCATCGCGCACGATAGCCCTCTGTGACGTCATGGAAGGGGTGTCTGACAGAGAGACATGGTTTAGCGCCCTAGCCTGCCCTGAGCCACCCGGCACTGGACGTGCTGCCAGGTCATCTCGTGAACCCTGTGTCCGGAAGCTTGCAGGCTCTGTAAATTTACTGTGCTTCCTTTAGTCCCTTCCATTAACTGTCAAACAGATTAAGGGGCTCATTAGGATCGCGGATTTCCCGCATCCTCCGGGCTGGCGGAAGCAACCGCCGGCCCGGAGGATGCGGGAAAACCGCTGCCGAAGCTTTAAAGACCCACCGCCAAATTAGGATGGCTGATGGGTCTTAGAATCTGTCCGCCGCTTTTCCGCCGCGGTCGCATTCCAACCGCGGCGGAAAAGCATTAACATGGCTGGCGGTGTCTATCAGACACCGCCAGCCATATTATGATGGAGTAAAAAGTATGCTTTTCCACGGCGGCTTTTCCGCCGTGGAAAAGCATACGGACCTTCACTTCGGGGGCCCGTTGCGGGCCCCCCTGGATGAAGGGGTGGTGGGGGGTGCACATGGGGGGTACCTATGGTACCCCCTGCATTTTCGTGAACAAAGGGGTAGGCACCGCGCGGTGCCTGCCGCTTTGTGCACGCAAATGCCCTGCATGCATTTTTAACATTGCAGCGGGTGCAGCTTGAAGCTGCACCCGCCGCAATGTTAAAAATAGAGGATGTGACCTCCACCCTGGCGGTCAAATCCTAATCTGTATGGAGGGACCGCCGCTGCCCCTGCGGACGGTCCCTCCTACTCTATGGTGGCAGACCGACTCAGGTCGGTCCGCCATCATAATCGGCCCCTAAATGTGGAAGTGAAAACTGGCACATTACCGGGGGTGGTGCTTTACTCCTCATACACTGCAGAGGATGGACTGGACAAATGTTTTAGAAAGGAGTTCAAGGTAAGAGAAGCATAAACAGAGTTTATTGGACCCTCTACCAGCAGTTATATGACTATTTGGAATGCGTCACAATTGTAAAGTACTTGCGACCTGTGCTGAAAAAACGAGGCATACAAGATTGTGTTTTCATGTTTATGTGAAAGTGTTCACAACTTCTCTCTACTGGCATGCATCTGTGCGTTAGTTTTGTGTTTAAAGAGGTAGAACAGTAATTTATTTGAGCCTTCGTGAGATTTTTGTACACTAATGGCAACAGTTACTTAGCAAAATCCTTAACAACACTGCCACCTTGTGGATTTTTGAAATAATTTGTGTGGCTCATTTTTTAAGTGAAAATTCGACACCAAGGTTTAGTTTAGAATTTGCAATTACCGATTAAAATAAAGGTTTGGGAACAAAATTGAGAAGGGTCATGTTACAGCAAATAGTTTAATGGTGATGTTCATCAGCACTTATAAATAAAATCTCAGAACAAGGAGCACAAAATCCGGTGTCGGCATAGACAAAATAAAAGACAAGTAGCGCTACTGGAAATATAGAAAGTGGCAAGAACAGGTAAAAGACAAGCAATACAATTGGGAATTTAAAAGTGTTTTTGACAATGACTTGGAAGAGTATGGTAAGCGAGATGCATATATAATGGGACTCAAACTCAAATTCAGTGAAGTTAAAGGACTGGTCAGTACTGAGAGTGGCTAAAGCTAATCCAAGGAACTGCAGATCCAGGAGGGGACAAGGGTCCCGGAAGTGGTCTCAAGTGGAAGTGGGCGTATGCTCCAGTGCCACAACAGTATGTCTTGAGACCTAGACGGAGTCTCCTGTGGTCTAAGGAGAGAAAAGTTCTTAAAAGCAGAAAAAGTTCTGTGAGAGGAAAGAGAACAAAGGAGAAACTACAAAGCAAATTCCAGGACCGGCAGAACTAAGAAGAATAGGAGTGGACAGAAAAATGTCCCAGGACTGGAAAGGGACAAAGGTCCCAGAATCTAACCGGGAGAGGACAAAGGACGTCCCAGGACCGGTGGAGGACAATCTTCAAATTTCCAGTAAGTGTCACAGGACGATGGTGACACACACACACCTATTTTCTAAAATGTTTAAAAAAATGTTTAGTGAAAAACGATGGCACATTGTTTTATATTAAAAGATGATAGCTATGGGTTCTAGCCCCATTAGCATCCTCAAAAAAAATAAGAGGAAAAAACTATGCATTATTTGCATCTTTATTTATGTCAAAAGATATTTCCCTACACAGGGGTGGGAATGGGTGTTTCCCCGTTTGCCCACATATATATGTGCCTGTTCACATTATTTTTACCCTACATAGGGATGGGTATGGGTTCTAGCCCCATTTGCCCATATACGTGCCTACACAGGCCATTCATGGTTTTCACCCTCACAAAGGGCACAGTTACATACTGTCTTTACCCTCACACACAGATGGGAATAGGTACTAGCCCCATTTGCCCACATATATGTGCCTGTTCACATTATTTTACCCTACACAGGGATGGGAATGGGTTTTAGCCCCATTTGCCCATATAAATTTGCCTACATAGGTAACACACGACTTTTAGCCTTACAAGGGCACCGTAGATAGGGACACTGCCCCATCTACTTTTTCACGCGTGTCCTCACATAGGAAACCGTGTTATGGGTTACTGTCCTATTTACATTTATATTTTTACCCTCACACATGGTGTATTATGGGTCACAATCGCATTTACATTTTTCACCCTCGCACAGGGTATCTTATGGGTTACATTCCAATTTACATTTACATGGTCACCCTATACAGGGCGTCACATGGGTTTCAGTCCCATTTACAGTGCTCCTCATACTCTTACATAGGAGTAGAGGACGGTCATGGGTTTTAGTCCTTATGACTGACACTGTCTATTTACATTTTGTAATTTTGCTGTCTTTAATAACGCAATGCTACATTTACATTGTATTTATTCTGGTTTTGGAAACAGAGAGAAGTTGTAGTCATCCTGTATGTATCTACTTTGCCTCTTCTCTGTTTTCCTATTCATCCAGCTTTCCTCGTGGTGTCATTCTCTTTGTTATCCCTGGTTTCTGGATCTACATTTCTTGTTGTCTCTCCAGCCTTCTTTTGTTCCTTCTTTCATTCTTTTCTTCCCTGTTCTGGGGGAAATCTGTTACTTCGCTTTCATGTGTCTGTGGGGAGGCTGGTGTCCATACTCCGTTGTGCCTTGTTCTTTCTTCCCTTCTTGCCTGCCTGGCCAGTGGATGCGTTCGGGGGTCAGTCCTTGGTGCGTGTGAGTTCTTATGCCCCATTATGTTTCCATTTTCTGATTACTCGTTTTTTCCTCATCTTTTCTATGTCTGTGAGTCTGTGTTATCTGTATTGGTTTCCGCATTACTCTTCTCTTCATCCTCCTCATATTCTTCCACCTGTCTCTTCACGTTCCCTTGTTTGCACCTTTCCTTGTCGTTGTTTCTGTTCCTCTGCTATTCTATCTTATCATCTCTTCCTTGGTTCTCTCTTGCTAGCTGTTATTCACGTAGTGGTTTAATGCTTCCGTTAGAACGAAAGGGGATACGTAGTATCCTGCATATTATACTGTAAGGTGTTTTACCAGCCCTGCTCTGCCAGTGCCTGTGCTCTGACTCATTAGAATGTTGGAGTCTGATGATGCCTCGGAATGTTGGGACTGAGAGAGGAAAAGAGCGTTGTTCATGGGCTGAGCAGCTGACAGGCAGCTCCTGGTGGGGATCTGATCTACCACATATCTACATGATGTCCTGTACCTTGCAACCTGTTATCTTCATGAATAAAATCATCTTGAAATACTACCTTCATGAGTGGACCTTCCTCACTACAAAGCTTTATGGAGAACTTTTAGCAAAAAATCAAAAGACTCCTCAAGAGGAGATACCCCATTAACCCACCTCCATTTAATCCTGTGCACCCCGCTCCCACAGTAACTAGCATCGACCCACTGGTGGAGTTACAAGAAGACACAGTGGGATTTGAGAACCCTGAAATTGAAACTTTCCCACACTCCCCGATAGCCAACCCCAAGATTACACCACAAACACACAGGCTGAAACATGCAAGCACAACTAGACAGCATACAAGGGTAGGCGATACCCAGTTCTCAGTGAAACTAGAGTCAAAGTTCGCACTGCATCTGGACCTAGCCTCACCATAGCAGGACAAAAGCGAAGAGCAAAGTCCAGGAGATGGTGATGACCAGTTGCACATATCATTAGCAACTTTGCATTTGTTACAGAAAAGGGATACCCCAGGAAGTGTAATTAGAGAACAAATGTCCATCCCACAGCAAGGGGATTTAGAGGATGCAGGATGGAGTGACTATGTGCATAAGATAGTAGGTATGGCACAAAAACCAGTATCTCAAAGAAGAGAACAGGAGCATGGAAGGATTAAAGATAGTTCATCTCCTTGGTGGAAGGAGAAGGGGAGTGCCGTAGTCTCACCAGAGAGTATGCAAGACTGGCTTTCATGCAGTTAGAGTGGGAGAGACACAAGAAAAGTGAGGAGAGAGAGGTATAGCGGTGACCTTCCAGGGCAAGATCAGAGTAGTTTTGAAAAATTAACAGATAGAAAAGAATCCATACACAAGCGTGTGGGGAGCATAGGCGAACTCCTGCAAACCCCATGGGTGAAACACCCTACCTAAGATATCCAAGAGGGACCCCTTCTTGACCTAGACTACAAAATGAAACCAAGGAGACTGTCTAAACCGACTGACACAAGGAAAAGAGAGCCCGGTGTGCTCCCTATAACTAGGAAACCTTGAGCGACAGAGCTAGAACTGCTGCAATTTCAAAGTGCCCATGACCAGCCAGACCCCAGAATGTGATCAAGTGAGGTTACGGGTTGATTTGACACTCCACAACAGACCAGCGCAGTAAATGAGTGTTCAATCCATTTTGTGCAGAACTGATATCTCTCCAAGTGAGGTAGTTGCTGAGGGAGAGAAGAACTGATAGAATGTTGTACCATGTGTAAGATAATCTAATAGATTTGACTGAGAGATTAGCTCCACAAATGAGTCCATGGCCACAAAAAGGGTCCTCTGATCAACCCTGTGCCTCATGGGAATAGTCCAGCCCAAACTACCAAGCTAGATCTTCCCTGGACCAGAAACAAGCATCCTGGGACCTGTTTCGGGGTAACACCTCTCATTAGCCAGGCTAGCTTGAATCCAGTGGCAAAGTGAGCAAGTGACTCATGCCTGGGTAAACCCTACCAACTAAGGGCAAACAAAGCAAACAGGAAAAGACGATGGATGCAGTGCTGAAACTTTTCAAACACTCAACCCAGTCACAGACCTGGGTTCAATCCATCATTTTTTTTTAGCTTACATCACCACCCCAGTACAGACCCAGCCATTTGCAGATTGATCTTGACCCTCTGTCTCACAGGAACATTCCAGCCAGAACTGACAAGCCAGGTCTTCCTTGGACCTGAAGAAAGCAACCTGGGATCGGTTTTGGGGTAACACCACTCAACAGCCAGGCCAGACTGAATCCACTCGGAAAGTGAGCAAGGGACCCACGTCTGGGCATACCTTGCCAGCATAGGTCGAACAAATCAAACCCAAAGAGATGATGGACAGAGTGCTGAACCTTTTCAGACACTCAACCTCAGTCACAGATCTGGGTTGAATCCATCATCGCCTCCCCAGTTCAAACCCATCCATATACAAATCAGTCTTGACTCTGTGCTTACTGGGAACAGTCAATCCCAAACTGCCCAGCCAGGTCTTTCCTGATCTGGAAACAAGCATCCTGGGACCAGTTTTGTGGTATCACCTTCATCAGCAAGGCTAGTTTGAATCCAGTGGCAGAGTGAGCAAGGGACCTACATCTGGGCTCACCCTGCTAACTTAGAGCCAAAAAAAAGCAAACACAAAGAGATGATGGACTGAGAAATGAAGCATTTCAGACACTCAACCCCTGTCACAGATCTGGGTTGAATCTATCATTCATCTTTAGCTCACTTTGCCACCCCAGTTCAGACCCAGCCATATGCAAATCAGTCTTTAACTTGTGCCACATGGTAACAGTCCAGCCCACAATGCCAAGGCAGGTCTTAACTGGACTGAAAACAAGCATCCTGGGAATGGTTTTGGTGTAACACCCTCATCAGCCAGGCTATCTTGAATGCAGTGGCAAATTGAGCAAGGGGAAAACGTCTGGCCACAACCTGCCAACTTAGGGCCAACAAAGCAAACACAAAGATATGATGGACGGACCACAGAAACATTTCTGACACCCTCCCCCACTCACAGATCCGGGTTGAATCCATCATCGTTCTTTAGCTCACTTCGCCGCACCAGCCATATGCAAGTCAGCCTTTACCCTGTGCCTCATGGGAACAGTCCAGCCTGAACTGCCAAGGCAGGTCTTCCATGGACCAAATATAAGCATCATGGGACCAGTTTTGGAGTAATACCCCTCATCTGCCAGGCTAGCTTGAATCCAGTGGCAAAAAGAGAAATAGACCCACATCTGGACATACCCTGCCAAATTAGGGCGAACAAATACTACACAGAGGGAATATGGATGGAGTGCTGAAACCTTCCTGACACTTACCCCCAGTCACAGATATAGGTTGAGGCCATCATCATTCTTTAGCTCACTTTGCCACCCCAATTCAGACACAGCCATGTACCTCATGGGAACAGTCCAGCCTGAACTGCCAAGCCAGGTCTTCCATGGACTAAAAATAGGCATCAAGGGGCCAGTTTCAGGGTAACACCTTCATCTGCCAGGCTTGCTTGATTCCAGTGGCAAAGAGAGCAAGTGACCAACGTCTGGGCATACACTGCTGTAGGGAAGTATGATCTGCTTCTTATGGTTAACCCCACTTTTTGCTTGATGTTCTACAGTTTTTGACTAGTCTGACTGGGATCCTGCTAATCAGGACCCCTGTCTATCTGCTTTCTCCCCTCAAACTATGATATTATGTACTTAGATACACCCCAGATTGGATACTAGGGTACCCTTGTCGGTCACTAGTACATGGCTCCCATATACCCAGGGCAGAGGTACCACAGAGGTCTCCCAGGGGCTGAAGCATGCATTATGTCACCCCTGAGAGACCATTCAAAATGGAACTACAGGTCTGCCATTGCAGCCTGTGTGAGCTGGTGCTTTCACCACTTACGAAAGATATAGGTTTACCATATCTATAGGTCACTGCACATAAAACCTATCAGTCACCCCTCTGGCAGCCCTTAATAATCCTGAAGGCAGGGTGCTTGGTTCTAAGGGAGAGGGTGCCCCTGACGGAGTAGGGCACACTTGCAGCCTATGAAGTCCATTCTCCCAGGTTGTCGGTGAAAAAGCCATATATCTAGGTAGTGGTGCATTATGTACCGTGTAATGTTTTTCTCAAAAACGGCTGCATCTAACCCCATCATGTTTGGTATCAAACACCTTGGAATGATACATCCACACCGGTAACCAGTGTGGGAGGTATGATTCCACCCAGCAGAATCAACTTTCATGTAGTCCATGGTGTGACCTCTCCTTCCACGCAGGAAGCGGTCGCTCCCCTTGCACCCTGCCCGACTGCCACAGCGCTTCGCAGAGCCTGCTATTGGTATCGTAGCGATATACGCCCGCCTGCCATTATTCTGCCTGCCACTGCTGCCGCTTTGCATACCTGCACTCTGTGTGTTAGAAAATTGTATTGTGTATTTAATTGGGATTGTGGAAACGTACACCTCGTCATTGTATCAATCATTGTGAGCTAGCGCTCAGCTTGCATTGTGGATTGGCTGCACTACGCGCTTTTCATATTTAGCGTACTGCCCTCAGCGCCTCTCCTCCCTGCGCCCCAACCTCGCCCAGGCTGAATTTCGATCCCCCCACCATTTTGTTTGTTGACCTACAACCCACCTCCCGCCTCCCAGCTGCCCCTCCCCCGCACGGACTCAGAAGGCTTGCCTTGCCTGTTGCTCCTCTGTGACCTCTCCTTCCATGCAGGAAGCGGTCGCTCCCCTTGCACCCTGCCCGACTGCCACAGCGCTTCGCAGAGCCTGCTATTGGTATCATAGCGCTATACGCCCGCCTGCCATTATTCTGCCTGCCACTGCTGCCGCTTTGCATACCTGCACTCTGTGTGTTAGAAAATTGTATTGTGTATTTAATTGGGATTGTGGAAACGTACACCTCGTCATTGTATCAATCATTGTGAGCTAGCGCTCAGCTTGCATTGTGGATTGGCTGCACTACGCGCTTTTCATATTTAGCGTACTGCCCTCAGCGCCTCTCCTCCCTGCGCCCCAACCTCGCCCAGGCTGAATTTCGATCCCCCCACCATTTTGTTTGTTGACCTACAACCCACCTCCCGCCTCCCAGCTGCCCCTCCCCCGCACGGACTCAGAAGGCTTGCCTTGCCTGTTGCTCCTCTGTGACCTCTCCTTCCACGCAGGAAGCGGTCGCTCCCCTTGCACCCTGCCCGACTGCCACAGCGCTTCGCAGAGCCTGCTATTGGTATCGTAGCGCTATACGCCCGCCTGCCATTATTCTGCCTGCCACTGCTGCCCCTTTGCATACCTGCACCCTGCACGCCTTGCACCCTGCACCCCTTGCAACCTGCCCGACTGCCACAGCGCTTCGCAGAGCCTGCTATTGGTATCGTAGCGCTATACGCCCGCCTGCCATTATTCTGCCTGCCACTGCTGCCGCTTTGCATACCTGCACTCTGTGTGTTAGAAAATTGTATTGTGTATTTAATTGGGATTGTGGAAACGTACACCTCGTCATTGTATCAATCATTGTGAGCTAGCGCTCAGCTTGCATTGTGGATTGGCTGCACTACTCGCTTTTCATATTTAGCGTACTGCCCTCAGCGCCTCTCCTCCCTGCGCCCCAACTTCGCCCAGGCTGTATTTCGATCCCCCCACCTTTTTTTTTTGATGACCTACAACCCACCTCCCGCCTCCCAGCTGCCCCTCCCCCGCACGGACTCAGAAGGCTTGCCTTGCCTGTTGCTCCTCTGTGACCTCTCCTTCCACGCAGGAAGCGGTCGCTCCCCTTGCACCCTGCCCGACTGCCACAGCGCTTCGCAGAGCCTGCTATTGGTATCGTAGCGCTATACGCCCGCCTGCCATTATTCTGCCTGCCACTGCTGCCGCTTTGCATACCTGCACTCTGTGTGTTAGAAAATTGTATTGTGTATTTAATTGGGATTGTGGAAACGTACACATTTGTCATTGTATCAATCATTGTGAGCTAGCGCTCAGCTTGCATTGTGGATTAGCTGCCCTACGCTCTTTTCATATTTAGCGTACTGCCCTCAGCGCCTCTCCTCCCTGCACCCCAACCTCGCCCAGGCTGAATTTCGATCCCCCCACCATCTTGTTTGTTGACCTACAACCCACCTCCCGCCTCCCAGCTGCCCCTCCCCCGCTCCGCCCCCTCCACTATCCATATTAGACTGATGTCCCATCGCGCAGCATCCACGCTCTACGGCCGTGCCGAAGGTGCGCCAAAGGTAAGCCCGTCTATGCCCGTCCGCGCCTGGCACACGCCCAGCGCCAGACCCCCTGGTCCCCGTATAACCCACCCCTCCCGCATTACTTACAACGCCTCCACCCTCTTAGCACTCAACCCTGGCCGACTCCCTAACTGCGCCCAAGCAGCACCAGGTCACACCCATGGACCCTTCACCTGCCACTCCTGCAAGTACGTCTCCTTCGAGACCCACACCAAATCCACAATCTCCAAACAGGGTTCCGACACCAACCACCTTAAATGCATCCTTCTCAACACCCGCTCGGTTCACAAACACGCCATCGACCTTTGGAACCTACTCGACACCTTCTCCCCGGACGTCGCCTTCCTAACAGAAACCTGGATGAATGCCTCATCAGCCCCAGACATCGCCATAGCCATCCCGGACGGCTACAAGATCATCCGTAAGGACCGCACCAAGCAAACAGGAGGAGGCATCGCCATCGTCCATAAGAACACCATCCGCTTCTCAACCAACTCAGAAGACAACCTCGCTACCGCCGAACACCTCCACTTCCAGATCCACACCGACCCCAAGACAACACTCAGAGGCACCCTCCTCTACAGACCCCCAGGACCCCGCACACAATTCAGCGAAGACATCACTGACTTCATCAGCCCACACGCCCTCCCCTCAGAAGAATACATTCTACTGGGAGACCTCAATTTCCACCTGGAAAAAAGCAACGACAGGAACACTACCACCCTCTTGGACAATCTCGCCAATCTCGGACTCAAACAACTTGTTAACACCCCCACCCACTACGCAGGACGCACACTCGACCCTATCATCACCTCTAGCAAGCATATCTCCTTCACTCACTCCACAACCCTCCACTGGACGGACCACAGTTGCATTCACTTCATTTACAACAAGATCACGATTCTCAACCACCCTCAACCAACTCTGCGAAGAAATTGGAACAAAATCTCAATCAACCAGATCTCCACATCACTTCTTCAAAAACCCCCTGCCTATTCGACGAACCCTAACCAAGCCGCCACCAACTTCACACATTGGCTAACCCAAACTGCCGACAAACTAGCACCCCTGAAAAAACATCAAGTCAAGCAAGGAAGCAAGAACGCCCCATGGTTCAATGATGACCTTAAGAAATCCAAAAAACTCTGCCGCTCCCTTGAAAAAACTTGGAAAAAAGACCCAAACACTATCACCCAAGCCGCCTTCAAAAACGCCACCCGCAAACACCACCAACTAATCCGGACAGCCAAGAAAGTAGCACTCAAAGACCGACTAGACTACAACGCCCACAACAGCAAGGAACTTTTCAACATCATCAAAGAATTCACCAACCCCACCGCCAGCTCCAACGACATCACCCCCTCTCAAGCCCTCTGCGACTCCCTCGCCTCTTTCTTCCATGACAAAATCGCCGACATTCATAACAGCTTTGACAAGCAACCCGTAAACCAGCCTTCCCCTCTCTCCCCCGAACCAGCACCCCCTCCGAATAACCTTCTTAACTGGAACCCAATCACCACAGAAGACACCATTCGCCTAATGAACTCCATCCACTCTGGATCCCCCACAGACCCTTGCCCCCATCACATCTTCAACAAAGCAAACTCCATTATCGCACCCCATCTCCGAGACGTCATCAACTGCTCCCTCAACTCAGACACATTCCCAGAAAAATGGAAACACGCCGAACTCAGCGCCCTTCTGAAGAAACCCACAGCCGACCCCACCGAACTCAAAAATTACCGCCCCATCTCGCTCCTCCCATTCCCCGCCAAAATCATTGAGAAAGCCGTCAACAATCAGCTCGCTGCCTTCCTCGAAACCAACAAATCACTCGACTCCTCACAGTCCGGCTTCCGAGCCAAACACAGCACCGAGACCGCCCTCATCGCAGCAACAGACGACATTCGAACACTACTGGACAACGGAGACACAGTCGCCCTCATCCTCCTCGACCTCTCCGCAGCCTTCGACACAGTCTGCCACAATACCCTAATACAACGCCTCAGCAACATCGGAATTCAAGGAAAAGCATTGGACTGGATCATCTCGTTCCTCGCAGGAAGAACTCAGAGAGTCCGCCTCCCCCCTTTTAAGTCAGAGGCCACCGAAGTCATTTGCGGCGTTCCGCAAGGATCTTCTCTCAGCCCTACACTCTTCAATGTCTACATGAGCCCCCTTGCAACCATCGCACGTCAGCACAACCTCAACATCATCTCCTACGCCGATGACACTCAGCTGATCCTCTCACTCACCAAAGACCCAACCACCGCCAAAAACAACCTCCACGAAGGAATGAAAGAAGTAGCCGAGTGTATGAAGCACAGCCGTCTGAAACTGAACTCGGACAAAACAGAAGTCCTCATCCTAGGTGCATCCCCTTCCGCCTGGGACGACTCTTGGTGGCCAACGGCCCTAGAAAAAGCTCCCATACCGACGGACCACGCACGAAACCTGGGCATCATCATGGACTCCACTCTTTTAATGACCAGACAAGTCAACGCGTCTCATCATCTTGCTTCAACATCTTACGCATGCTCAAAAAAACATTTTGCTGGATCCCCACCGAAACAAGAAAAACGGTCACCCGCGCACTGGTTACAAGCCGTCTGGACTACGGAAACACCCTTTACGCCGGCACCACCGCAACACTGCTGAAAAAACTCCAACGCATCCAAAATGCCTCAGCCAGACTCATACTAGACATCCCCCGCACAGACCACATCTCCGGCCACCTGAAAGACCTTCACTGGCTCCCCGTCAACAAAAGGATTACGTTCCGTCTCCTCACCCACGCACACAAAGCCCTTTACGAACTGGGACCTCACTGCCTCAATACGCGCCTCTCCTTCTACACTCCCACCCGCCATCTGCGCTCGTCCAACCAAGCCCTCGCCGCTGTTCCGCGCATCCACAAAGCCACCATGGGGGGAAGATCCTCCTCCTACTTAGCGGCCAAAACCTGGAATTCCCTCCCCATCCACCTCCGCCTTACCCAAAACCACCTCGCCTTCAGAAAACAGCTTAAAACCTGGATATTCGATAAGTAGACCCCCCCCCCCTCCTCAAGCGCCTTGAGACCCTCTGGGTATGTAGTGCGCTATATAAATTTCTTGACTTGACTTGACTTCCAGTCCTGGACAGCACACAATGGTTGCTGCCGACCAGAGACACATTTCTGCCCTCCTGTTGCTGAGCCAAGCTCGAGCAGGGGAGGACAGGGCAATAGGCATCCTGTCACAAGGAGGTGTAATCACCTCTGAGACAGGATGTTGGGTATTAGGGCTGGGTGGGCATACTTGCTAGTGCCTGAAAGTCTGCATGAGGGGCACATTTGACGTCCCTGTGCATAGTCCAGTTCAAACCAGTCCTGGTAATCAGTGGCTCCCGTTCTGGTGTAAAACTGGACAAAATATATGGTAGTAGCCTCCCCACTGTCCAGGCCCTCCCCTGGGAGCGTCCCCTGTATCTTGCCAACCCTCGTTATGTTATAAATAAGGACTTATCTGACTGTAGGACCCTAGATTCAATGTGGACAAGATTCTGAACCAGAAACCACTCCACTTCGACAGTCTGGACAATCTGGACTTAGATGTACTTTGTTTGGGCCAGAATATGTCTCCCTCTCAGCCTGAAGCAATTTCTGCGCCCATGCAGCATACAGGATCCATGCAGGACCTGTGGAACATTATGGACAACTGAAGATATCTCCCTTGGAGTGAAGGAGTCACACTCCTGCATCTGCAGGCACCTCAACACTGCTGTCAGGTCTGCTGATCCTGAGTTTCTATCTCCCTCGAGGTCCGTGCTGCCCTTTCACAAAGTTTGAGGTCAGAATCCCTCATGGGGGCTAGATTACTTGAACCCCTGGGATCGCGAATATTTTCAAGTGCATATGCTTGTTGGCATTTCCCGAACAAGTGCATTGGGCTCCCAGTATCCCCATCCTCTGGCAACATTTCCTACCAAGAACTCCAGCCTCCTCGCACTGAGTGCTCCTTGGGTTTTTGTTTGGTGAAATCGCTTGAGGTCCTCTTGCGACTCCTCTGCCTCCAGCCTGTGGGTAAAATTGAGGGTCAACTTTGCTTTTCTTGGGCTCCCCGTGTTGTTCATGGCTTGCCCTGAGTCCTCTGTGTTTGGTGAGCCTCCTGGACCTTGCTGATCCGAACTGTGCACATCCTTAACCTTCTATGTTGGTTGCCATTGCCAAGGCTTGTTGGTGCTTCCGCCGGACAGCGGCCAATCAGTAATCAAAATCCTTAATGGGACAGGTGGTATCCATTTCCTGGTTGTCCTCGTCATCTCCTGGTCCCGGCAGCTGCAGAGTTAAGAACTCCATCAACACATCTGAAGCACCGAACATCGGTGAGTAATTTGTCTATTGAGTCCCTGGTCAATCCTGAATGATCCCAACTCTGCCCCCTCTGATTTCACGTTCTTCTTGACAAGAATCCACCTTTGGATTCCAACTGACACTTTTCTTCGAACCAGCACTGACACTTCCAGCCACGTCCTCCATTGGGTTCGGCTTAGGTTTTCGATGCCACTTCAGACCATTGCACCTGGCTTCCCTGGGATAGGTTAATCCGGTACTTCGGTACCCATGGGTGGTCTCACATGCCCATTGGGGACATTGTCAACATCACCAAGTTAGCATGAGCCCTGCAGCCATTATGCTGCTTTAGCGCATGTTACTGCATGGCTTTGTTTTTGCAAATATCTCAGTTTATGCTTTTCACATGAGAATTGTCTGTAGTGTTCGGTCTCTGCATGTCCTGAAATTTAGTCTGAACATTTTGTACAAGGTCGATCAGCACTGTCCCTTGTTATTCTGTTCTGGTCGGGCCCTAGCACCTAGAGAAAACATACAAATGCAGCTACTGTTGCACACCAGTACTTTTGATATTATGGGCATGCGTGAAAGTTAATACACACTTGGAGAGGGACTTTTCCACAGAGAAGAGCAAGACAGCAGCTGTGATATAGCTTCACCATCTATAGGCTGAGGTATGGGGTCTGCTGACAAAGCCCAGATACCTTCTATTATATATTAATACCTTTTCCTAGCAAGGAGAGAGAGGTTGGGCTTCATAACCTGTTCATGATTGTCCTGTTAGTATGACTTCTCCCTTTATGATATATAGACTAGGTTTCATGCTGACTGTTTTGGTATTATCCATTTTCCTGCTTGTTGTGGCACATATACTGCATGTTAAGGCACGTTAGTTAAAATAAACATTTAAACTGTTTTAGTGTCTCTGTCAGATCTTTTCGTGGACAAGTATGAGAGTGAGGGTGAAAGGGTGTGTCTTGTTACCCCAATTACTAAGAGATCTCTGAGTGTTTTATTCTGGGGTGTCACATCACTTGTTTTTCCGTGAGTGAGTAGGAGAGCACTTGAGGCACTATAGCTAGTCGGTCCTGGGCTAATGGGTACTCAGGTGGAAGTATTATTCAGTCCCTGCTCACCAAAGTCCAATAATCCTACGCATAGTTCTGCTTATTGGCAGAATCCCTGCAACAGTGGGTTGGCTCTAAAACCTTCTAATATCCATGGGAATTCTTGAAAGTCCACTGGGAAGGGTCCTTGAACTCAAAAACATTAACCGTAACTTTCCCATAGAACTGTACGGAGCACGAGGTCATGTTTCCACACTGCACCCATCCTCCTGGGGTCCCTACTTACTCACCTTGGGTGGTTCCTTGGGGTCCTAGCAATCCTACGTCCTCTCAACACTGTTTGGACTCGAGTCGTGGTTCTTATACCTATTATTTAGTGTATGGTTTGGTCCTCCCCCGGGGCCCACTGTTTATTAGTGCTATTACTGTCATTTATATACTTAAGTATTGTGTGCTTTATGATTATCTCCATGTAGGAGATATTGTGTCATAATAGAGAGTGTTATAATAAGAAATATGTATTTGAAAAACTACTGTGTGGTTATCCTTTCATTTAACCAATACAATAAGATTGCATTCTGATAAAACAAGCTGCTTAGCATTCCTTCAAGACTAAACATGAAGGCTGCTCTCCACAGATACAATTGGGATAGCTTTCTAAGGTTATCTTTGACCTTTAAAAGCACCATACGGTTTGTTTGGACTGGTGCAATGTGCCTACTTTAATTAATAGTACAAAAGGGGGTGGTGAGGGACGGAGCATCTGAACCAATCAAAAACTCACACCCAATCAACAGATCTGGGTTTAATCCATCACCGTTCTTTAGCCCACTCCATCACCCAAGTTCAGACATGGTCATATGCAAATCAGTCTGACACTGTGCCTCATGGGAACAGTCCAGCCCGAACTGCCAAGTCATGCCTTCCCTGGACCGGAATCAAGCTTCCTAGGACCGGTTTCTGGCATTTAAGTCGTCTTCAGCCAGGCTTGCTTGAATCCAGTGGCAAAGTGAGCAAGGGATTCACGTCTGAGCATACTCTGCCAACTATGGCAAACAAAGTGGTACAAAAGGGGGTGGTGATGGACGGAGCATCTGAACCAATCAAACACTCACACCCAGTCAACAGATCTGGATTTAATCCATCACCGTTCTTTAGCCCACTCTGCCACCCCAGTTCAGACGTGGCCAAATGCTAATCAGTCTGACCCTGTGCCTCATGGGAACAGTCCAGCCTGAACTGCCAAGCCATGCCTTCCCTGGACCAGAATCAAACTTCCTAGGACCGGTTTCTGGCATTTCAGCCGTCTTCAGCCAGGCTTGCTTGAATCCAGTGGCAAAGTGAGTAAGGGACTCACGTCTGAGCATACCCTGCCTACGTATGGCGAACAAAGTGGTACAAAAGTGGGTGGTGATGGACGGAGCATCTCAACCAATCAAACCATCCCACCCAGTCAACAAATCTGGGTTTAATTCATCACCGTTCTTTAGCCCACTCTGTGTCAGGAGTCACTGGAGGTTTCCTCCTCATACCTCCACGGTGGCTACTACCCTCTCATTCCAAACTCAAAGAGTAATTAATCCTTTAAGCTAAAGCGCTGGTTGGCATCGTAGAAACTCCAACATGGCTGCAAACATTCTGACACTGCAACAGATTACTGCTGTTTAGCAGTCTAGTCTTTTAGGAAATTACAGTCTGGTGAGGTGTGCTCCACCATTCTACTGCGCACTTCACTGAGGAATCTACTAGAAGAGCACCTGAAAATCAAAGCGTTGTGGAAGATAGTCAGGGTAGTCTCGAAATATCCGGGTTTAGTTTCATCGGTTATTTTAAGACTCTAGAACAAGGTTAGTGTTGAAAATAATGTATTTCTAAAGTTCAACAAAAGACTGATAATAATTTCCTAGTTCAAGTGATAGTTTAATGTAACTTTAATTAGGCAAAAGAGAGTTTGTTTTCAATGAGGGATTGGTAAATCTTTGAACCTAAAAGGAATTTCCTTTAGACTTGAAATAATTCCTAGTTAAAGAACTTCCGAGTTAATTAGATGTGGGCGTGAACTTTCTACACGCCACGTCTGAGTTAATATTCCAAAGCATCCCTGAACAGAATAAATAATAGAAAGCCCAACTTCAGCACAACTCGTTTCCATGCTGAATTGGGTTTTCACTTCAGGAAAATAAAATAAATACTTGCACACATTTTCTTTCGTGCCTCTCATTAAGTTTGAAGGCAGAAAGATTTATTAGCAGTAGACAGACTTGGGCTCTGCAGTTCCAAGAGCCAAGTTTGTCTAAATCTTAATGAGAAGAGTTAACACGTGCATCCTTCATTTCGCACAGTGTTTAACTCTTTAGGAGCAGGCAGTGCTCTCGAGTGCCACTGAAAATCTGTCAAGAATCTAAAGCATATTTGCAGACTCCATTCCCTTCTAAAAGGCAACATTTAATCAAGATATTTATAACCCTTCATTCTAACTAAACATCTATATAAAAGCTGGTGATATCAAAGTTTAATAAGGAGAGAAACGGAAGACTTGGCACAGAATCACAGACCCCCAATTAAAGTCTTCACTTCTACTTGTTTTTGTGAGTATATCATAGGGTAGAAAATCCAAATTAGTAGTAACTATTAGAAAAGAAAGTTAACACACACTTACCTTGTTTTCTCTTATGACCAACAGAACAGAGTAGCAGCTGAGCAACCTGTAAGGAAATGAACAAGTGAATAGAGTGAAGACGTCTCTAGATTAAACATTAATAATGTAAGAGAAGTAAGAAGAGAGGCAAGCCCAAAACTATTTCCTGGTAAGATAAGTTATCCATACACCCAAAATAAAGTAAGTTTATTGTGAACAGTTATCGTTGACATAAGTAAATGTTTTTAGCTTAAAGAAGAAGAAGAAAAACAGACAAAGCAGTACAGGTGGAGTTTTGGAGCAGTCTCTTCTCAATCCCAACCCCCTTCCCCTCTTAGAAGGAATATAAAAAAAAAATACCTAGCAGGGGGGTTCTAAGAGGGGCATTGGGACTTAACGTCATTATGCTCCTGTATGGTAAACCAGTTGTAAGAACAGCCTTGACACTCTGCCACCCCAGTTCAGACATTTGCAAATCAGTCTGACCCTGTGCCTCATGGGAACAGTCCAGCCCGAACTGGCAGCAATGCCGTCACGGAAAAACATGTGGTCTTCAGTTTGGGGGCCCGTTACAGGCCCCCATGGTGAAGGCGAGGTAGGAGTGCACATGGGGGGAACCTGTGGTACCCCCCTGCATTTGCATGCACAATGCGGCAGGCACAGCGTGGTGCCTTCCGCTTTGTGTATGCAAATGCATCACATGCATTTTTAACATTGCGGTGGGTGCTGGTGTAAACACCGCCTGCCGCAATGTTATAAATGCATGATGCGCCCGCCAGTGTGGCGGGCGCATCATAATTTTCATGGTGGGACCGCCGCTCAGGTGGCAGGTGGTCCCGTTTTCCACGGGGATGGTGGGCGGGCGAAGTCCACCCACCATCCTAATGGGGGCCTATGTATTACTGGTTGATGTTAATATTCTATGGTTCCTTGATTTTTATGCACCTCATTTCATTTTTAGTGTTGATACCATGATTTATATGCCACTGTGCATTATGTATTTGATAACTACCGCTACCTCATTATTCAATTATAAGCTTAAATATCTGTTTTATATATTTTATAAATGTATTATAGCTATCCATGATTATTATCGGGTACCTAAAATAAGATATGATTTCTTTTTTACCTACCTCCCACAAGTTTTATGTTTGCTGTTGATACTGTGATTTATATGCCATGGTGCATAATGTATTGAGAACTACAGCTACCTCATTATTCAACTATAAGCTTGAATATGTGATTTATATATATTATAAATATATTATAGGTATCTGTGATTATTACCGGGTAACAAAAATAAGAAGTGATTCCTTTCTTATGTAACTTCCGCAGATTTTATGTTTGCTGTTGATACTGTGACTTATATGCAGCTGTGCCTCATTATTCAATGTAGGCTGGAATTTCTTTTTTCTATTTTCACAAAATATTGTCAGGTATACGTAATTCCAAATAATGAAACTGCAATTACATACAAATTTGATTTTCTGTTATGTAAAAGATGTTTTCAATTAAATTGCAAATTTTATCTCAAAATAAAACTTCTCTGAGCTTGTTTTTACATTTAATAAAATCAGTTTTGTCTTAAAACACGAACATTATTTTCATTTTTGTGATGATATGAAACTCACCAAATATCATTGTAATTCGTAGCAACACTCCAAAAATCTGGCTTACAGAGCGCCATAAACACCCCTAAAACAAGACATGCCAGGGCATGCGCCTCAAATCTATTGATACGATCTTATCATACGCTTTTAATTTTATTACAATATCATTTTATAAGCCTTGATTCACAAATTAGCATTAACCTATAAAACAGCAAAAAGGCTATAATCTTATTAAAACATTAAAAGGACCAATTAAAAACAGATTTGAAACGATTCCAATGTAGCCATGTTGACCACAGGGGCGTGGCCATTTGGCAACATGGACCAATGGGCTTGGCCACCAGTCACATCCAATTAGCGGGTAAGGGTGGGCATGACCATTATATGGTTGTAAACACTCAGTCACCCAAGGGTGACATGCTTCATCATTGGGTTCCTCCAACACACTGGGACCGCAATGTACCCAATGTGGGCTATAACTTCCCCTCAGGGAAGGAGTGGAAGAGTTCTCAAAAAACCATTGCAGGGTACTTATTTTACACAAGAATCTTATTGCTGCAATAAACATATGACGTTCAAATGTATGTATTTCTTGTATCACTCTTTGGGCATGCCTGTGTTGCTAAGAAAATGGTTAGATCTGTTTCAACCATCTGTTTTAGGAGTCAGGGTTGTCATGTTCTGAGGTTGCAGATGCCATCCGGTATCTTGTAAGATTAGAGGTCAATACTGTGCACTGTGAGCTAGCCAGTACTTAGGTCAAAATATTCTGATGGTGTGCACTGACTTAGTCCTGCATAGTTGTAATGCTTACGTTGCCCAAACGCACAGTCTTACTGAAATATTAGGAACTGTACAACCTGGCGCCACCAATGTTCTATCTTGGTACTTATTTAATAGGTCTCCTAAGTAGTGTTTTCTTTTGGGTACCCTGAGACATTCATAGTGTTAGTGAAAAATCATCTTGAGCTAGGTAGGAAATTCTATTTTGTCTGCAGGCAGTTTAAGCTTGAAGTTTAAAACGATCATCCCACAATAGCTATCCTTAATGAAACCTACATATTCAAATGGCTAATCTGGCACAGGTGGTTTTACCACTAAATTACAGATATACAATAACACAAATGTCATTACAGCAAAGGCTTCCTCTCACTGTGGGGTGGGGTATTACCTTTGTGATTGAGGCCCATGAATAGTTAGGAAAAGTGGTATTCAATTCATGGAAAACATTGCTGGCTCTAAATACCAATGTAGTGTAGTTACTATATTCCCAATAGGCTCTGCGCATTGGAATAAAAAATCCTGTAGTTTAGACGTAGGGCTGAGGTCGACTAGGTCTCTACTGAATCTATTAGACTCAATTGTCAGTGCCATCTAGCTCAGAGGTCACTAGAAACTTTCTCGAATTCACAAGAAGGGATTAGTTTCTGACAACCGCATAAACATGACAACTTTGTTTCCCAAGAATAAGAAAACAATCTCTAGAGTCGCGGAAACAATAGATAGCTATTTTACTCAGTCATTCGTGCATGCTTCGTTCCACCAGAGGTGCTGAGAAAATAGAGAGACAGGCGTTTTCAATAAAAGGTATTTATTGAACAGTCTTCTTTCTCAAGCATAAGAAATGTACTGCTACAATTGTAATACTGGTTATAAAGTACATAGTATATAATACGAACAGTATTATAAAGTAGTACTGTAAAAGCATCATTAGGTTTCTAAGCAATAAAGTGCCTTAAAACTGATAAAATACATAAAGTGTTAAAATGATGGCTAAACGTACTCAACTGGTGCTTCTAAAATACGCCTACCCCGGTGTACCTGACCTAAGCCTAGCACGAGGGAAGAAGTAAATGAGGAGTAGTTTAAGCTTAGTATTTTCTGCCAAGAATCTAATCAAGAATTCTCTACGGGTCTAATCAGTAAGTATAGGCGGAAATTTGTTCCGCTCGCGGACTTTGTGGATTTTCTGCAATTTCGTGATCCGCGAATCTCACGAAATTGCAGAAAACTCAGTGAAATCGCGAACGGTACGGATTTTGCAAAACTGAAGTACATGAAGCACTTACAGGGTTAGAGCAGGTGCCCAAGTTGAAGCTAATTTCTTTGTAACCATTTACAAAATGGTTACAAAGAAATTAACTTCAACTTGTGCACCTGCAGTAACCCTGTAGGTGCTTCCTGAGCGGCGCCTCCAGAGTTCGTTGCCTACTTGCAACTATTCTCTGACCCTGCTCTGACCCTCGAAGCAGGGTCAGAGAAGAGTTACAAGAATGGCACAATGCTCCTGTCACAAAAATTAAACCGCAACAGGAAGCACTTACAGATAAGGAAGCAGGTGCTGGTCTTGAAGCTCAAATTCAGTAACACATTAACCCGCCTCAAATTAATTTGTCTTGGTTGAGGCTGGGCAGGTGTGTTTTCTCCCCATAACCTACAGTGGTGAACCAGAGGGTGATGTGATGAACCAGAGGGTGACAGTGAACGAACTAGAGGGTGGCAGTGGTGAACCAGAGGGTGGCAGTGGTGAACCAGAGGGTGCTGTGATGAACTAGAGGGTGGCAGCGGTGAACCAGAGGGTGGCAGTGGTGAACCAGAGGGTGCTGTGATGAACCAGAGGGTGGCAGTGGTGAACCAGAGGGTGGCAGTGGTGAACCAGAGGGTGACAGTGATGAACCAGAGGGTGGCAGTGGTAAACCAGAGGGTGCTGTGATGAACCAGAGGGTGGCAGTGGTGAACCAGAGGGTGCTGTGATAAACCAGAGGGAGGCAGTGATGAACCAGAGGGTGCTGTGATGAACCAGAAAGTGCAGTGGTGAACCAGAGGGTGGCAGTGATGAACCAGAGGGTGGCAGTGGTGAACCAGTGGGTGACAGTGGTGAAGCAAAGGGTGGCAGGGATGAACCAGAGGGTGCTGTGATGAACCAGATGGTGCTATGATGAACCCGAGGGTGGCAGTGATGAACAAGAGGGAGGCAGTGGTGAACAAGACGGGTGACAGTGGTAAACCAGAGGCTGGCAGTGGTGAACCAGAGGGTGGCAGTGGTGAACCAGAGGGTGGCAGTGATGAACCAGAGGGTGCTGTGATGAACCAGATGGTGGCAGTGATGAACCAGAGGGTGGAAGTGGTGAACCAGAGGGTGGCAGTGATGAACCAGAGGGTGGCCGTGGTGAACCAGAGGGTGGCAGTGATGAACCAGTGGGTGGCAGTGGTGAACCAGAGGGTGGCAGTGTTGAGCCAGAGGTTGGCAGTGGTGTACCAGAGGGTGGCAGTGGTGAACAAGAGGGTGGCAGTGAAGAACCAGAGGGTGGCAGTGATGAATCAGAGGGTGGCAGTGATGAACCCGAGGGTGACAGTGGTGAACCCGAGTGTGGCAGTGGTGAACCAGAGGGTGGCAGTGGTGAACCAGAGGGTGCTGTGATGAACCAGAAGGTGCAGTGGTGAACCAGAGGGTGGCAGTGGTGAACCAGAGGGTGGCAGTGATGAACCAGAGGGTGGCAGTAGTGAACCAGAGGGTGGCAGTGGTGAACCAGAGGGTGGCAGTGATGAACCAGAGGGTGGCAGTGGTGAACCAGAGGGTGGCAGTGGTGAACCAGTGGGTGACAGTGGTGAACCAGAGGGTGGCAGTGGTGAACCTTAGGGTGGAAGTGGTGAACCAGAGGGTGGCAGTGGTGAACCAGTGGGTGACAGTGATGAACCAGAGGGTGGTAGTGGTGAACCAGAGGGCGCTGTGATGAACCAGAGGATGGCAGTGATGAACCATAGGGTGGCAGTGGTGAACCAGTGGGTGGCATTGATGAACCAGAGGATGGCAGTGGTGAACCAGAGGGTGGCAGTGATGAACCGGAGGGTGGCCGTGATCAACCACAGGGTGACAGTGATGAACCAGAGGGTGGCAGTGGTGAAGCAGTGGTGAACAAGAGGGTGGCAGTGAAGAACCAGAGGGTGGCAGTGATGAATCAGAGGGTGGCAGTGAAGAACCAAAGCGTGGAAGTGATGAACCAGGGGGTGACAGTGGTGAACCAGAGGGTGGCAGTGGTGAACCTTAGGGTGGCAGTGGTGAACCAGAGGGTGGCAGTGGTGAACCAGAGGGTGACAGTGATGAACCAGATGTTGGCAGTGGTGAACCAGAGGGTGCTGTGATGAACCAGAGGATGGCAGTGATGAACCAGAGGGTGGCAGTGGTGAACCAGAGGGTGGCAGTGATGAACCAGAGGGTGGCCGTGATCAACCACAGGGTGACAGTGATGAACCAGAGGGTGGCAGTGGTGAAGCAGTGGTGAACAAGAGGGTGGCAGTGAAGAACCAGAGGGTGGCAGTGATGAATCAGAGGGTGGCAGTGATGAACCAAAGGGTGGAAGTGGTGAAACAGGGGGTGACAGTGGGGAACTAGAGGGTGGCAGTGGTGAACCTTAGGGTGGCAGTGGTGAACCAGAGGGTGGCAGTGGTGAACCAGAGGGTGACAGTGATGAACCAGATGGTGGCAGTGGTGAACCAGAGGGTGCTGTGATGAACCAGAGGATGGCAGTGATGAACCATAGGGTGACAGTGATGAACCAGAAGGTGGCAGTGATGAACCAGAGGGGGGCCGTAATCAATCACAGGGTGACAGTGATGAACCAGAGGGTGGCAGTTGTATAGCAGTGGTGAACCAGAGGGTGCTGTGATGAAACAAAGGGTGGCAATGATGTACCAGAGGGTGACAGTGATGAACCAGAGGTTGGCAGTGATGAACCAGAGGGTGGCAGTGATGAACCAGAGGGTGGCAGTGGTGAACCAGAGGGTGCTGTGATGAACCAGAGGGTTGCAGCGATGAACCAGAGGGTGGCTGTGATGAACCAGAGGGTGGCAGTGGTGAATCAGAGGGTGCTGTGATGAACCAGAGGGTGCTGTGATGAACCAGAGGGTGACAGTGATGAACCAGAGGGTGACAGTAGTGAACCAGAGGGTGTCAGTGGTGAACCAGAGGTTGGCAGTGATGAACCAGAGGGTGGGAGTGGTGAACCAGAGGGTGGCAGTGATGAACCAGAGGGTGGCAGTGATGAACCAGAGGGTAGCGCTGCTAAACCGCCCGGGAGCCCTGTGGGTGTGAGCCACCGCGCTGCTGAGCTGCCCACGGGTTGTGAGCTCCCCGCGCTACTGAACTGCCCCGGGGCTTAGTGGGTGTGAGCCCCCGTGCTGCTGAACTGCCCCGGAGCGCTCTCAGTGTATAAATCAGTCATGCTCAATTGCTCGGGAGCCCTAGGGGGGGCGAGCACACATTGTGCTAAGTGCCCCCTGCCCCCATTACATATATACCCGTACCGCTCAGCACCATTATGCTCGCGCACCATGAAGTCTGGTGCCTGGATGTGTGGAAAATTAGTACGATTTTGGTAAACATTATCTGCGCCATCTTGCCTTTTCCCCGGATGCCACACTTTTGTTGTGCGCACCCGCCATTTTTAGGCGCCTCGATCAGAACAACCCTTTTGCATGCCTCTGGCCCCCAGCATAGCCCTCCTCCCTCACAAAGCCCGCACTCTGACAACCCCCGCTCGCACATGCCTTGGGTCATAAACCCCTCTCTAGCGCAGCTCTGCCTCAAAGCCCCATCCTGTTCCCAGCGCGACCCCTCCCTTCATTCCTTTCACGGTCCCAGACCCTTTGATGCAAAACCCCTTTTCCTGTGCCCGTTTGTCCTCCTCGTTCCCAGGCCGACACTTAGCTCTGCCGACACTATCTATTGCCCCTCCCCGTACAGTAGAAAGCCTCCCACATCAAAGGACCCCCGAGTTGATCAAAGCCCCCACCCCATGAGATCCGATCGAACCCCCCACATTCCATGAATCGGCGGAATATCCAGCTGCGCGATAATCATCACCTGTTGTGACCGGGGTGGGGACTTCAACTGTAAATATGTGTGGGAACGGGCTTGGAGCGGGGATTCCGAGAATGTCTTTCCGTACATCAAAGTATCGCCAAGAATGTGTTACCTGCAATAAAATTCAGTTTACTGTATATAAGAGGCCAGGCCTCAGGGATGCGGTTAGAGCACCTCATGACGATACCTGCTGTCTAACTGATGTGTTCTCCTCCGGAGAGAATAAACCTTGTTTCCTGCCTTCCCGTCTCCAGCGCCTGCCTCTTCATTGATTAATAATTCGTGGGTTAAAAGGCGATACCGCCGGGCAAATATCGATTGTCCCCGACCTAGTTTCTACAATTGGCGTCCCAAGCGTGGGGCCCATCAGCGACTCGTGGATCCAGTGGGAGAGGTCCTGACGACAGAGTAAACGACTGCAACGATCGGGAGAGCTCTTGCCCAATAGACCCTCGTCTGGCAGCCGATCATCCGAACTTCACTAGTTCCGAACAGACCTCTCTCGAGTGATCTACGGTCCTGACTGGGAACCATTAGGAGTGCCGCGAGGAATACGAGAAAAAGAGGACGATCGGGCGCTGGATTCGGAAGACAAGAAACTGTCCATACGGTCCGGGTAAGGTCGTGTAGACACGACGAACTGCTAAATAATTGCTTGATTGTCCAGAAAATACTAGTATTACTCTTTGTTGACTTATTTGGAGATTCACTGTCTGCACACGGAGAAACAGTAGGCCCTTTCCCTTTTGCAAACAGTGAAGGATAGGTAACGCAGCCGTCGTGCCTATTTTTCTCCCCCACTGAATTGATTATTTATTAACGGTTTTCAGGAGATTCCCTCTCCCACACTGATTAACTGGGTTTTTTGACCCCGAACTACCGTTCGCCGATTGTTTTCTGGAGATTCTCTGTCTACAAACAGGAAAGAACAGGTTCCTCTTTGCAGATAGTGAAAGGGTAGAGGAAGCAGACCTTTGTGAATCTACTTATTCTCCCCACTGGTCGTTCTTTACTGTTTTGTTATTGGTTCATGAGGTATTCACTGCCTGCAAACAACGTAGAATAGAAATATTCTGTCTAGTCTTTGCATACAGTGATAAGATAGGCAGTGCTGACTTTTTGTCCCTCGTTGCGAGCCGTCATGTCTGTCTTCTCCCCACTGATGGATAGCTGGTTCAGCCCGGACCGTTCATTAGAGGTGGATCATCTAGCTCCGCTGGAAGGCACCCCTAATAAAGACATGTTCATAAACTATGGATTAGTTACCATAGCCTATAATAAATTGTGGCACAGGTATACCAAAGAAAGTCAAGACAAACAGTGGCCACTGGTAGGATCCTTCGACCTTGATAAAATAGAAACGTTAGAAATAGCCCTTCGTAATAATAAGACAACGCCTATTATGCTCGACAGTCTCGGTATGTGGCGCAAAGAGGCAATGCAACGAAAGAAAAGAGACGAGGACAGAGCAGGTAGAGGAATATATCAACAGGACAACCCCTGGACACCACGACCCGAAAGTTATCCCCTGACACTACGCACAGGACGGCCAGACTTAGGGCAAAACCAATGTGCTTTTTGTAGATATGCCGGGCACTGGAAAGCCCAATGCCCGACTCTACTGAGCGTGAGTAGGAGCAGAGGACCGACAGGAATAACAGGCCGGCAGAAAGGGAAAAGGCGCGAGACAAAGATGAATCAGACTGACTTGGACAGGCCAGATAGAACCACCACGTTCGATTATGCCCGATGGCACAGATTTCGCCAAGCCGATTTCAGCGACATGTTCGAGTCCTCATAGATCAAACAACGATAAGACGGGAAAACCCAGTGTAGCTCTAAATTGACAGACGACAAACCCCGAAGAAACCAGAAAGAATAACGTACACACATGATCAAGCATCCTTACGTTTAGCCAAGTAGGGAAAAGTTTAGAGTATTTCAAGATAAGAGTTACACAAGTATCCTTCGCCGAGAGGACTAGGGATATTGCCAATGTCTGGAAACCTACTACCTCCTTCCGAACGCATCCTTATAGGCATATAACTAAAGCCTGCTCCATTGCTCTAACAAAAAGTATGCGCAGCATATAGAAATAAGATAATTATGGCCAATAACTGTTTTATGTTTGTCTTGGGTCTTTTTATATAATATTTGTACTGTCTCCCCGTCTGAGTTTGTGTGTACGTGGTGTATGAATCTGCGTCATTCCTCTGCCTGTGTTACCGTGGTACTTAAACTTCTGTTAACAGAAACTTTAGCATGAAACAACCTGGAAAGAAAGGAATGGGAAACGAAATCAGTAAGCCACTGATGAACACGAACTTTTATTTAAACATAACGAGCAAGAAACCATAACGTTAGAAACAAGAACGGTAAACTGTAGAAAATAAAAGTCAGCAGAACACCCCCTCCATTCTGGAACCTTCCAAAATAGGGCAGGGTTACGGCTACGCCCAACCGGCGGCAACCCATATAAGGCGGGTCCTGCTGCCAACACTTGGCCAGGAAATCTTAACATATGGGGGAGCCAGAGGAGAGGCAGGGGCCAGCGGTCCGGCCACAGTGGCCTTGGGAGTTACAGGTAGTCCCGCCACATGTCCCCCCGGCCCGGCCACCAATGGCCAGGGACTGGGGCCTGCTGGATCCGGCTGCAGCCGATGAGCCAAAGAACCCGTTCATGGGGCCAGAGCAAGGGGCGTCCGGCCGACATCCGCCGGAAGCCCGGTCCAGAGAAGGACAGGACTCTTCTTTCTTTTCCCCTCCGTAATGGCCGCAGCAGCACGCCAGGCGCCACTTCTATCATGAACAATGGCTGCGACAACTATGGGCGGCGGGATGTCCTGTACATACCTCCACGAAAATTAGTCCTGGTCGGGCTGGGAGGGAGAGGCGACGCGGACGAGCCTCTCCCACCTCCACAGATAGGAGGCTTCCCAGCCCCAGTCCGGCCATCACAAATACCTCTGCAGAAATTTGTCCAGGTTGGGCTGGGAGGGAGAGGCGACGCGGACGAGCCTCTCCCACCTCCACGGATAGGAGGTTTCCCAGCCCCCGGCCCAGCGCCGAACTCCTCCAGCCAGGCGGTGGTGCCAATACCTGCGTAGCACCGAACATACCATGGTGGCGCCGATACTTGCGCAGCACCGAACATGCAACGGTGCCCATATTTTCGCAGCACCGAATATGCAATGGCTGCACCGATACTTGTGCAGCACCGAATGTGCGCCGCAGGTGGCCATACTTCCGCAGCACTGGGCATGGGACTTGTGGAGCACAGGGTGTAGAGAGACCACCGTGCATGCCCATGAAAAAGAGCAGCATGGGGTGCACCGGGAGAAGGAGATGGCGCGAACGAGTCTCCCTCGCCCCCAGGTGGGGGCGCCGCGGCTGCACCCTAGCTGAATGTCCTGCTCCTACGACACAGAGTTCCTTTTCTTTCACTCCAAAGGGTCTCTTCCACTCTTGCAGGCTCGACGAAGGGCGGCCCCTGCAGGGCCTCAAAATGGCGTCTGAGCCCCTGGAAGGCGGGTCTAGGCCGCTAGAGTGACTTTGACCAGCAATGTAACTCGGGCGCTTGCCCACCGGGGCACGAGCCCCCACCTCCGACAGCACCCCCACAGCCTTGAAGATTCTACAAAAGTCCCCGGAGGAGCCCTCAGCCCCTGCAGGCTTCCGGTGAGGGTCGACTGCCTTGATCGCTAACGAAATAAGCATGACATAGCCACTCCTTCTGTTAGCATGAATTCTTGAACTGCCGAAAAGGACTCTGGTCCAACTGCCGGTTATAAGAAACATTTTTCCCTGATGCTACTTCCGGACTAACCCGGCCCCGCCCAAAATGGCGCCGGTATCAATAGGAACTTACGAACACCTCGTGGTGTTCCTTTGTACTAATACAAAACTTGATGTTCTGAGACATATATATATATGACCCTTTGTACACTTGACAGGAAAGAAGGAGAGCTCACTCGACGAACATGTAAAAGGATCCTGTTAAAAATGTTGATTACAAATGTACGATGTATTATATTTTTATAGCTGATGTATAACCTCGCTTATGACGCACGCACGCGGTATGCATATAGGAAATCTGATTGCAACTAGTCTGACTATTATGAAATAAATGCCCCCGATCCCCCAACCAATTGATAGATGTTTTAGTTTCCTACGAATGAATGAATAAATCTTTCTAATGTTTTTTATTGATGCAAAACAACCCCCCCTACTGTACGCACTTTAGCCATTGCCGTGCCCGGACAAGTACGACTGCACCCTCATATTCTACGTACTGAATGATTTTGCAAAATAAAGGTTTTTCAAACTATGAACAAGTATTGCATGCCTTTTTTAAAAAAATATATGGGATCAGCGGGAGAGTTTTTTGTGCACCCTACTCTGCTCTCTCTTTAAGGTTAATAGAAGATGGTTGCCCAGCCCCGGATGGAGGATCGAATCTGAGACACGACACTCTGCCGTCAAATATGCGACTGACTCAGGGACTCGCGCATGGAGAGAGACCTCGACTTCTAGGGATGGGTAAAAGCGAAATGGTGTAAAAGATGGAATTTGAAGGATGGGTAAAGTGAAACGATGTAAATGAAAGAATATTATAAAGATACGACACTCAAAGGTACTAGGGAACAGAGTTGACCAAAGAACTGATAAACCTTAAAACATCACAGCGTTGGAAGAGATTTAAGGACCCCGATAGTTAAATACACCTACCAGCTAGAAACCTCGCGCTAAGCGCTTCTGATTCTCTAACGTTTTTCTACTCACAGCCTATAAGGACACACTGCCCCCCCCCCCTTTTTGCCCCAGAAACCACAACCCCAGGGATTCTATCCCGAGGAGATAAGACGAGTATGAGGTAAGTAAAAAACTTTCGTACCCGTGCTTTTGATATGCTCGAATGTTGTCCCCCTCCCCTCCTTTTCCCCCCCTGCAGGCCACATCGGAATCACGACCAAGGTATGGTGAAGATCTGAAGCCTCGCCATGTCTGATACATGAAGCGGACTAACACTGCCTGGTGGCACCTAAACACACCCACAAACTGCTCTTGTACCAGGAGAGCCAATAACGTGTATGACATGATGAAAGCGGTCACCCCTGTGCCGTGTTGCGTGAATAGGGCACGTGTCACGTATGTCTGAACCTGTGCCGTGTTACGTGAATGGACACGTGCCGCGTATGTCTGAACCTATGAGGAAATGTTTTTTGTACGACTGAGACGTGGACTTGACTGATCGAAGGTCCGAGAATGCGAGAAGTGCGATACAATGGTGTTTTTCTCTACTTAAAGCATGTCCCCTCTACCCTGCCTAATGTTTGCCCGTCCTGAACCGCATGCCTTCCAAATACTAACACCGACCCGCGATGTCTCGTGTCAAGTAATGCGCTGAATAGTCTATCTTAAATACACGGCCGCTCCCTATGTTGCACGTGTACTATCTAGCCTATTGTTGCGCATCTCTCTCTCTCTCTCTCTCTCTCTCTCTCTCCCCTCCACACTCTCACTCTTCCGAACGACTAGCGCCAAAATTGGCAAACCGCCACCCCTAGCATACCACCCAATTGGCTCCAAATACCGCCAGTATTTGCACAAAACTTGTCTTTAATAAACTCACCCTGACGCCGTATCACTACCTCTCCTTTCTGCTAAAATTGATGAAACCGAGATTTGGCCATTAGGGAAAGGACAGGTAAGACGACTGAGGTTCCCTAATCTGACCCGAAATAAGGGAACTACATGTCAGCGGCTCCTGTGTCATAAAAAGATGCCCCAGATAACGCGACCTTCCCCGTCCCGAATTGTCGCAATACCCAAACAGAAAAAATGATTGAAACATCCTCATGTTCCCGGAACGCCCCTGTTCCGTATCAGCTGCTCCAGACGAGAGTTATAAAACTGTCCCTCACCCCGGGTTGTAAGAGATGGGTCGATTTACGCCCTTGCCACAGTTTTTCTATGTCCCTAGCTGTTTCCCATAAGACCCCTGTCTTTTCTAATTAAGTAGTCAGGCCGTAAGAGGCTATGTAGGAACCAGAATGATGTTTACAAAGTTAAAGATTAGACTGAAGTGAAGAAATCATTGCAATGAACCCTGTTGAAAGCGAAAATGTTTAGTTGAAAGGCAGGATGCATTGATAGAATGAAAAATGTTTAGCCTATGTTCGCCCCTCGGCAAGATACCTATTAGTACCATGTTGATAGCTCACAGCCCCCTTTGTAAATATAAAGCCCTAGAGAACGGTATAGCTTTGTAAGGCTCGTATTACGGAGGTGGGTCTCCATCAGAAGAACTGTCGTAACTGTAATACAATAAAAGGTACCAGATCCCGCACCACAACCAACAAACACCAAAGAAATAGTTGTGAAGGAAAGTTATAGTAAATCCAGCAGGCCCATCATCACTCATTTATATGTTAGTTGTGAACCCTAATATAACGGACGTTTCCATTTTTGCCAGAAGCTGGGAGAGAAATAGACTTATGTGATTACCTTCCTCTGCCAATTCTCTAAAGACTGTCTTTTCAAACTCATTTAAGGGTACGGCTGTCGGAGGAAAGAAGGACCGGATGTGGGAGCACGTGGCCTGACTACAGACTATGGAACATCTGCAACATTGGCCAAGGCGAGACCGCGACAGTGAGGAGCTGCAGGACGAGGCACTGTTTTCGACAAAATAAGAGGAAAGGGCTGGCCTGATGCCCCTGCTCGACGTCTGACGTATGCCGAAAAGTCCCCGCTCTCTGAACCCGGTCATGAGTCTGCCTATCTGAAATTTTCCGTCCCCCTAGTCTGTTCCCGATCTGGCCCAGCTCCATCCCCCTTTTTCTCCGACCTACCCTAAAGGACTGCTCACACGCACATTTCTTCCATCTGAACTTTTTGACAATCAACTCAAAGGACACAGGGCGAAAAGGACCTTTTTGACCAGAAACGCGAGGAAAAGGTCATGCCCTGCCACGCGGGACCTAGAATAGAGCCGGACCCATAGCTCCACCGCCGGTGCTCCACAGCGCCAACAAAAGACGACAAAGAATGCTGCGAACTCATTTACTTCGAACATTGACACTCACAATTATCGTTTCTACTACGTCTCATTTCTCTCCCAGCCACCATTGTATTAATTATGCTCCAATCAAACGTGAACAGAACTCACATACGTAATGACCTATCAATTTACATTCCAAACGACTATAAGTAGCTATGAAATGTACTCAATGCTCTCACTACAGAATCATATTTTGTCTATTATTGCATTACTATGGCTTTTCTGCAAACAAGTTTTTTCTATCGATAGACCCACCTCCTAAGATGAAAGATTTTAAAATGTAATGTTTTCACCTGGGTACCTACTTCTTTTCTTATGACCACCACAGTAGACATGAATAGGAAATAGGCCAGTAAGATGTCTCGATATGTTAAAAGGGAGGACTGTGGAAAATTAGTACGATTTTGGTAAACATTATCTGCGCCATCTTGCCTTTTCCCCGGATGCCACACTTTTGTCGTGCGCACCCGCCATTTTTAGGCGCCTCGATCAGAACAACCCTTTTGCATGCCTCTGGCCCCCAGCATAGCCCTCCTCCCTCACAAAGCCCACACTCTGACAACCCCCGCTCGCACATGCCTTGGGTCATAAACCCCTCTCTAGCGCAGCTCTGCCTCAAAGCCCCATCCTGTTCCCAGCGTGACCCCTCCCTTCATTCCTTTCACGGTCCCAGACCCTTTGATGCAAAACCCCTTTTCCTGTGCCCGTTTGTCCTCCTCGTTCCCAGGCCGACACTTAGCTCTGCCGACACTATCTATTGCCCCTCCCCGTACAGTAGAAAGCCTCCCACATCAAAGGACCCCCGAGTTGATCAAAGCCCCCACCCCATGAGATCCGATCGAACCCCCCACATTCCATGAATCGGCGGAATATCCAGCTGCGCGATAATCATCACCTGTTGTGACCGGGGTGGGGACTTCAACTGTAAATATGTGTGGGAACGGGCTTGGAGCGGGGATTCCGAGAATGTCTTTCCGTACATCAAAGTATCGCCAAGAATGTGTTACCTGCAATAAAATTCAGTTTACTGTATATAGGAGGCCAGGCCTCAGGGATGCGGTTAGAGCACCTCATGACGATACCTGCTGTCTAACTGATGTGTTCTCCTCCGGAGAGAATAAACCTTGTTTCCTGCCTTCCCGTCTCCAGCGCCTGCCTCTTCATTGATTAATAATTTGTGGGTTAAAAGGCGATACCGCCGGGCAAATATCGATTGTCCCCGACCTAGTTTCTACAGATGATCCTGATCCGTGTAGGTGGTACCACCGTCTGGTAAAGTCAAAATGTAAAGTCATTACTTGCTTTACAGCACCAATAAACACGTGTCCCCCCTGGCACCGGTATGCGCATGTACCAGGCATGCAGCACCCGCATGCCACTGCACCCTACTGCCCAGCGCCAGCATATGCCTGTACGGGACAGTTTAGTAAGAGATGGGACATTGTCCAGCAGCAGCAGCTTCATGCGCCTGAACCCACTGAGCAGGATCAGAATGGCTTTGTACCAACACGCGCAGCAAAGCTATCTTGGACATCTGAAGGATTCTGGGGTCCTGTGCCAAACGTATTTTTGCATCCATTTGTTTCCCGAGCGCCATCCCCGTGTAACTCCTGTGACCAGGAAGCTGCTTTCTCCTCATCTGCTGCTCTGCTCGGTCTCTGAACCTTTATAAACAAGATACATATGAACTTGCAACGAAGCCCCGCCCATTTGGCCCCTTCCACCACACACTAGCGGTATGAAACGTCTTCCAGCCCATCCCCACTATAATGGCCCAATCAAGTCCAGATGGTTTTTGCCCAACTCCTCTTTGGGGTCAGCGAGACTACCATTATCTGGGATAGAACTTGTCTTTTCTAGGAAGGGAATTATTGATTTATACAAAGAGGCCATCGCTTCTGGAGATTGTACATACGACCCCAGCAAATTCTTTTGACTCAATCAATTGCTATTAGGTTCGAGGGTGTCAGATCAGTCCGATCCAGCCCTTCTACCGGTTGGAACATATCCAAGGTTACAACCAGCAGATTGTGACCACTTTCTGCGCGGATTTGGACGTCGAAATTCAAAAACCTTTGCCAGTTTTCCACATTTACCAGAATATAATCAATAGTGGATGCCTGGCCATTCCTTTTAAAGGTGAACTTCCCCGGATTATTGGCCGGTAACCGGCCATTGCATGCCCTCAGAGAGTACATGAGAGGGAGTGAGGTCAGCTGTAAAACTAGAGGAGTGCACCCCTTAATCGTGTAATGGTTACACATAGGAATTGCCCAAGTTGAATCCTCTTCACACGTAATAGAATATGGTAGACCATTAAGAGGTTCGAAGTGGCAATTAAAGTCCCCTCCAATGATAAAATATGTTTGCTTGGGCAATGTACGGAGAAAGGCTGCAAAGCAGGCAACGTAATTTTAGCATTGAGACCAGCTACATTCCATGACAAAATCCTTAGGCCCTGTAGTGAAATGAAATGAATGAAATGAAATGAAAAGTAAATTTATAAAGCGCGATTGCTGCCCAGAGGCGTCCAAGCGCTAGAGACCAGAGTAGAAATTGCTAGGTAGAGAAATCTTGCAGAATTATTGAGGGGCGTTAAACAAAAAGGTCTTCAGCTGTTTTCGAAATGAGAAGAGGTTAGGGTTGGATCTGAGGTGAAGAGGCAGTGAATTCCAAATTTTAGAGGCATTGTAAGTAAACGTCCTGCCACCAGCTCTTGCCCTTTTTATTCTGGGAACTATAGCCACGCAGGCCTGGCTAGAGCGAAGATTTCTCCTGGGAAGATACTGTTTCACTAGGTTCCGGGCAATCATTGGGCCTGTGTCCCAAAAGGCCTGATGGGCAATACACATGGCCTTAAAGATGACTCGTTGTCGTACTGGTAGCCAGTGCAAGCTGTTCAGACCAGGTTTGGCTGATTGTCTACGTGGTAGCTGTAATAGTGTGCAAACCGCACAATTCTGCACTATCTGTAGTCTGCGCAGGATGCATTCCAGGGCGCCCAGGTAGAGGATATTATTAAAGTCTAAACGAGACTGTATCAGACCTTGGATGGCCACCTGCTTTACCTCCATAGGCAGAAGAGGAAGGACTTTCTTTAGCATCCTTGGAATCCCAAAGCAGGTAGCCGAGAGTGTTGTGGTCTGGGTGTTAAACGAGAGGGTTTTGTCAAGCCACACCCCAAGGCTCTTAATATTATCCTTGGGCACTGGGGGGGCACCTAAGCAGGGGGGCCACAGAAAGTTGAAAAAGGTGGAGTTTGAAGGGCCCAGGAGCATCAGCTCTGTTTTATCTCCATTGAGCTTTAGGGATGAAGAGGTCATCCAGCCCTTTACCTCCTCTAAGCACTTTATTAGCCCACCTGACGACGGCCGATCAGCCTCCTGCGCCAGGGAGACCACCAGCTGAGTGTTGTCTGCGTAAGAGATAATCTTAACCCCAAATGGACGAACAACCTCAGCCAGTGGTCTCATATAGATGTTGAAAAGCGCGGGGCTTAAGAAGGAGCCTTGTGGGACTCCGCACCTCAAAGGTTTGCTCATGGACACTGTATCTCCATCAAAAACCTGGAAGGATCTGTCACTCAGGAAGGATTTGAGCCATAGCCAGGCTCCATCCACTATTCCGACAATCGAGAGGCGGCGCAGCAAGGAGTCATGGCTGACCGTATTGAATGCCACGCTTAGGTCAAGGAGGATCACTGCCACTGATCCTCCTTGATCTAAGATTTTTCTGGTTTTCTCAGTGACTGCTAAGAGGGCGGTCTCAGTACCGTGTTTAGGTCTGAACCCCATCTGGGTGGCATCTAACAGCTGGTTGTCCTCGAGAAAGTTCACCAGCTGGAGGTTGATGTGTCCCTCAAGGATTTTGCTAACCCAGGGGAGCAGAGAGATCGGCCGGTAGTTGCTAAAATCAGAGGGGTCCAGGTTTTTTTTTTGCAGAGCTCGGACCATGGCCTGCTTCCAAGCGAGAGGGACAGTACCAGAGATGATGGAGGCGTTCAAGAGGTCCATGATAGTTGGTAGAGTGACCTGTGAAACCGACATCATGACTTCTGGGGGTGCTGGATCGCATGGGGATCCAGATTTTACCTTGCGAGCAATGGATTCCAGCAATTCAAGATCTAATTGAGGGAAGTGGTCCAGTGTTGGCAAGGGTTTCGAAGGAGAGACCCTCGGACTTATTTGATCCTGAGCTGTAGGGGCGCTTGCTATAATGTGGTGTTGGGTTCAAATCAGGCCTACATATTCTGCTAAGCTCTCGAACACCTTAGTTTAGAAGTTGGCACGGACACTGGAAAAGGTAAAAGACAAGTTTATTGAGACCCCATGGGGTGGTGATACATTCCTACCGCACCCTTCGGCAGTGTAAGAAGTAGCACACCGAACATTGGTGCGCGACCTCTTTTATACAGTTTAATAGCAATAAAAAGATAGGCGGTCACAAGTTACACATTTTAGGTACATATAAGGTCATTTTTGGAACACAGCCAGCAGGTGGGAGGAGTTAAATAGCACTGGTCAGTTAGTACCAACATTCCTAAAGAGTGACCAGTGAATGCATGATGCGCATGTGCGCTTGACCAGTACTAAAAATAGCCTGTTGCCGAGCAGAATAAGGGACCATGAATATCAAGAAAGGACAAAAGGGCACACTGACCACGAGGCAGCGTGTTCATAGAAAACGGAAGTCAGAGGGATTCAAAATGGCTCCCGTTCGTTTTGGTCAAGTTAACAGAAAAGACCGTGTAGCTGTGCTAAACGCTAACTCAGGAGCTGCCAAAACACGACAATAAGGGGGAAAGAAGAGTAGATGTTATTAACTTTCTGGTGGAAAAAGTCTGCCAGGTCATTACAATGGTCTACTGTTTTGTCCTCATGAAAACTGGGAGAGGGGGGGTTTGTGAGTTTTTTCAGTATTTGAAAGATCTCCTTAGGCTTGGACTTGGCTTGTATAATTTTATCGGAGAAATAGACAGATTGGGCAGATTTAACCGCTGCTTTGTAGATTTTAATTGCCTCTCGATATCGCGTTTTTTCCTCCAATGAAAAATCTAGATGCCATCGTCTTTCTATTTTTCTGCATTGGCGTTTCTTTTCCCTAAGAGCCTCTGAGTACCAGGGAGCAGTTTTTTGGGAACGTTTCAACATTATTTTACTTACTTCGAGAGATTGTGTAATCCAGTCTTCGTATTTCTGGTTGGCCAAACATGGATCCTCAATATAGGAGGGTTGGTTAATCGCAAGTCTACTTGCCCAGTCATTGACTGGTAGCCGCGCCCAGGATCTGGCATTCCTTATGGTGGGTCTAGAGGGGAGTGGCTTAAATGTGGTCCAGGTGAACGGCACCAGTAAATGGTCGGTCCAAGGAAGGGGAATTGGTAACCCAACCACAAGGTCCGCACAGTTACTAAACACAGGGTCCAGCAGGTGGCCTTTAACATGAGTCGGTGCCTTTACTCGTTGAACAAGTTGTAATGCAGCTAGGTCGTCTGCAAGTGTCCTAGCTGTTTTATCCAGAGCAGTGTCAAAATGAAAATTGAGTTCCCCTAACAAGGTGTAATTAGTGGCAGTGATAATACGTTTAGCCACGATCGACGGTAAAAGATTGTGAAACTGTTTGGGGGGCCCCGGGGGGCGGTATACTACTGTACCTGAAAAGCAATTGGTAGAGGAGAATTCCAGAGCGAATGCTAGGCTCTCGCAGTCTGGAATTACTTCAGGGAATACTCGACAGCGGTATTGTTCTCTATATATAATGGCTAGGCCTCCTCCTCTCCCATCAGTACGATCCTGTCGAATGATTTGGAAACCTGGAGGGAGGGCTGTCACTAAGGCAGGGTCGGAGTCCGACGCGGGCCATGTTTCAGTGAGAAATACTGCATCTGGCATGCGTTCCTCTAACCAAAGGGCCATTTCTAACCTATGTTTTGGCAAGGACCTGCAGTTTAACAAGAACAAACAGTAATCCTGTTTTGCATCACTAACCTGCATGGGTTTGAGGATTTGTTTACATTTTGGGCAGACCACTAGGAGTTCTGTAGCATGATAGGTATGTAAGCAACAATCAGTTCCTGAAGGCCTTATCCTGAGGAGAGCTTCTGCACTGTATTGCCTGATCTTTTGTGGCCGAGATGTAAGGGGTATAGCCCTCGGCCCGGTCCTGGCGTGGACGGGCACAGACGGGCTTGCCTTAGGCGCGTCCGCTGCGCGTCCTGCAGAAGCAAATTTGTATATGCGAAGGAGGACAGCAAGGGGGGGGGGCGTGGCCTCGAAAGGGGGCATGGCCTGCGTGATCGCCGGTGATGGCGGCGGGGGGGGTTGTTTCTTTAGAAGTCCCGTGGCAGCGCAAAAATCCGCTGCACGGGCAAGGCAGGAGCGTGTAAGGGCCCCGAAAGAAGGTGCAATTATGGGAGATCAGGTAGGATATAAAAACAATATACTCAATTGTGACACTCAAATTTTTTAAAAAACGAAGGATCGTGCTCCCAGCTTTCCGCCTCAGGAGATTGGGGATCTAAGCGGCGCCTGTAATCAGCGTCGCTTAAAGGGAGACGGCGGGGGGCGTGGCCTTGAAAGGGGGCATGGCCTGCGTGATCGCCGGTGATGGCGGCGGGGGATTGTTTCTTTTGAAGTCCCGTGGCAGCGCTAAAATCCGCTGCACGGGGAAGGCAGGAGCGTGTAAGGGCCCCGAAAGAAGGTGCAATAATGGGAGATCAGGTAGGATATAAAAACAATATACTCAATTGTGACACTCAAATTTTTTTAAAAACGAAGGATCGTGCTCCCGGCTTTCCGCCTCAGGAGAATGGTCTCTAGTGTTTGTACTATGTTACACTGCAGTACACTTATTTTTTAACTCACTGTATGTCTCCTTCCTGCCTCTTTCTAGCATTAGAACCCCAACCAATACAACAACATAGGGAGCTGACACAGGTGGTAAATCTATACATGGTGTACTATGTTTAGTTACACCAGTGCTGTTAGGGCTTAAGCGACGATCGCAGGCTTTATCTCTACTCTGTTTTTTTTTAACCACACCTGCCCCCTGAATGAGTATTTCTGATCTCACACTCTGCGAGTTCCCTACAGCAGCATGGGTCACATCACCTAAATTAGAAGAAATTCTGGCCCCATCATTTCTACTTGGTGGGGCTAATGTTGGATTTCCCCCCGTGGACTTTAAGGTGGATCCAGAATTGGGTATAACAAGTGATTCAAAATGCAGTATTTTTTAGTAAAGAAGGGTGCTGAGGCTCTGGGATAGATGGCAACTCTGCAGTCTCTGGCCCTCCAGTCCTGTTGGTTTTATGGATTTTTGCATTTGTTTTTGTCTCTGGGGGCCCCTCCTTGCTTTCTCTTTGTCACTGTCTCCGGCACACATTCCGTAACCTGGGATGTTGATGTAGAGGCAGACCTCGTTGAAACCCGAGAAGATGTGCTACATACTGTTCCTTTTATCCTTGGAGCATTAAGTGGGGAGCTTTGCGGAGGCTCCAAGTTTGTAGAAATGTTCACTAGTTACTGTGGGTACTGGTTGCTACCTCCAACCAGAGCATGGGCATTAATACCCTACTATATGCGTTGCTCAGGTGACCATGCAGATGCAAGAACCCCCAAAGAGGAGCATTTTAAGTGTAGGGGGTCGATCTATAAACGTCGCTCGGTCAGAGCTATTTCATGGGCCTACACAGAGGTTGCTCTAGTTAGGAATTGGTCCAACGTCCCTGTCACACTTCCTCCCATTACAGGATTCCTCCCCTTTACTCCTCACGTGGTCATCGTAGGATAGTGACTAAACGAGCAGTTAGCCCGAAAGCTCAATCCCCCTCATCAGAAAACAGGTACAAAGAGGTAATAATTGACTGAACGTGAGTTGTAGCAGGATTTAAAGGGGTGGCCCGGCCTGGCTTCTTCCATCCTCGAACAGGCTCAGATGGGCCACCCTTGGCCCAGGCTTTGCCCAGCATGTGCCCCTGCGCATCCCACGCAGCGGGTATGATGGTGGGTTGAATAGGTAGACACCCCCAGCAAGGAAAATCAGCACAGGTGCGGGCGGTAGCTGAGGCCCCTGGGACTTTCAGTCCCTCTGCTTACAGCATCCTCTTGCTCCTCCAGGCCTGCTTAAAATGTGCAGCGGTAAGCAGGTGGGATTTGATGAAGATGATCAATAATACTGAGCCCGGACTAAATGCTATCAAGGAAGAACTCAGAACCATCCATCTGATGGTGATGCAACATTGGTACGTTTGAACTCGATGACTGAGATGGAGGGTGGGGTATGTGCCAAGACTCGTGCCTCTGGTTGTACTTTTATTCCCGGAACTGATAGGGACAATGGATGTAGAGGCAGACCTCGTTGAAACCCGAGAAGATGTGCTACATACTGTTCCTTTTATCCTTGGAGCATTAAGTGGGGAGCTTTGCGGAGGCTCCAAGTTTGTAGAAATGTTCACTAGTTCCTGTGGGTACTGGTTGCTGGTACTGGTTGCTACCTCCAACCAGAGCATGGGCATTAATACCCTACTATATGCGTTGCTCAGGTGATCATGCAGATGCAAGACCCCCCAAAGAGGAGCATTTTAAGTGTACGGGGTCGATCTATAAACGTCGCTCGGTCAGAGCTATTTCATGGGCCTACACAGAGGTTGCTCTAGTTAGGAATTGGTCCAACGTCCCTGTCACACTTCCTCCCATTACAGGATTCCTCCCCTTTACTCCTCACGTGGTCATCGTAGGATAGTGACTAAACGAGCGGTTACCCCGCAAGCTCAATCCCCCTCATCAGAAAACAGGTACAAAGAGGTAATAATTGACTGAACGTGAGTTGTAGCAGGATTTAAAGGGGGGGCCCGGCCCGGCCTCTTCCATCCTCGAACAGGCTCAGATGGGCCACCCTTGGCCCAGGCTTTGCCCAGCATGTGCCCCTGCGCATCCCACGCAGCGGGTATGATGGTGGGTTGAATAGGTAGACACCCCCAGCAAGGAAAATCAGCACAGGTGCGGGCGGTAGCTGAGGCCCCTGGGACTTTCAGTCCCTCTGCTTCCAGCATCCTCTTGCTCCTCCAGGCCTGCTTAAAATGTGCAGCAGTAACCAGGTGGGATTTGATGAAGATGATCAATAATACTGAGCCCGGACTAAATGCTATCAAGGAAGAACCATCCGTCTGATGGTGATGCAACATTGGTACTGATAGAGCGCGCTGGGTCACCCGACCAATAATTTCGCTGCTTCCGGCTTCGGGCCCATATATTTCAAATCACCATATACATTGATCGGATGACCTCACGGTCTGCTATCAAGCTTGTGAGTTCCTTTCGTTATTCTTCAGCGTACCGGACTTACCATCCACCGACACGGGTACCTATGACCACAATGGATCAGGGAGCTAGCTGTAAAAGGAAAGGCAGTAAAATACAAACCCAACCAATAACATTCAAAATCTTTGTAAAATGACCACGGACAACTGGAAGTTTTAAAGTCTTTATCTAAAGTTCGTTCTCAGAAATCATTAGATTTACAAGAATAAGACAATCAATAATCAAGATAATGAAAAGCACATAACTATAGAGAAATAAAGTCACGGTAATCATTGAAATGCTAATATGAGATGCAACGGGAATAAGCTATGCATTTAGGGTAAAAGTTCTTTAGATAGTTTAAGTAAGGAGGTTCTAGACCATATCAGAAAATGACAAACCGCAATGCAAAATATAATTTCTAGCAGGTAGGGTAACATAGGAGCACGTTATGAAATAAATGCAATGACTTTATAATTTCAATGGATGCGGAAACAGCATGGAAAATTATCATGTGCAAAGGTGTGTCTTTATTGAAGCAAAAGACAGAAAAATAGAAAGGTGCAAGGTTTAAAGATTTCAGAGCAATATTTACCTAGACTGGTGTGGAAACCAAACCCTGGCCACGGGTCAGTTAAGGACAGGAAACCCTCAAGGAAGAATACCCCTCAATGGACAGCAGGTGCAGAATGGACACCCAGGACAGGACAGGAAACCCTCAGATTAGGAATCAGGACAGGACCTCTCGGACAGGACCCTCAGGACTGGACCAGCACCCGTAGTTCGGAAGCAACACCTGCGCTCCACCCTCTCTGCAGCTATCAATCAAGACCCCGATTGGGTCAACGAACTCCCAGCAAAGTGCTCCGCCAGCACTTTTAAGGTTTAGTAAAACCTTAGTCTATGGTCAAATTCGGACAGAGTGCTCCGCAGTACTCTGTATCTTCAGTCACCTATTGAGTGCGTTGGGTCAGTGACAGGTCAGCTAAACCAGACAAGTCGGACAATTTCCCTAGGTGAACCCAGGGTAGATATACTGTTTGGGACGGGGTACCACCCCCCAAATGTTGCAAAGTGTCAGAATCCCTCAATTTGGATTGGTCCTAAGGTAGGATTTGGGTAACACACCAATCAGAATAGACTATTTGAAGGCCTACTTTGCATCTCTGGGTACCGCCTAGCGAGATTGGGGTTCCCATGAGAAAGTCGCGCAGAATACAGTGAAAGAATACATTTTAGCAACAAAATAGAACAATATCATGATGCTGCTGGGCGAAGGTGCAGTTTCCCAGGGTGGCTCTGGTATCAACCTTCTTTGGCCTCAGTTCAATGCCATCATAGCTCCTGACGAGTCTGCGCACAAATACCCTCCAAGATGGACTCCCCAGCCCAGCACCCCTCCGAGTCGAGGATACATGAAAAGTAAGCGAAAACAAATTAAAACATAGAAGTGACGGTATGAAAACACATCATTGGTTTTGTACTTTCAACTTATCATTATAAAAATATACTATGCAGTTTAAGTGTTAGCAACATATACACTGGCACAAGAGTGACTGCACGAGCAGTACCACGCTATTACCAAAGCTATGTATTACGCATGCCCATCTTTTCCCTCCAAACCTGCAAATACGTCAGGTCACGTGAGTGTGACTGACGCATGCGCAGAAGCTATTTCAAAGCGGCGGCCATTTTATAGACTCGAATTAATTTGTATTAGAAATACACATGTGCAAGCTTCATCTATTTCGTTCGTACATAAAATAAAGATTAGTAAGACGTACAAATTATTAATTGATTACACATGAGTGAGGTTCATGACTAAAGCAAGTCGCGATGCGAAGCTTTGCTTCATCAATCCCCTCTTTGATGATATTTACTATCATCACAACAATAATGGAACCAGATGCCAACTTCTCACACTTTATACAACTCTATCTCTTCCAGCAAGCGATTCAGTTTCTCTTTCTCATTTTTAGTAGGGTGAGAATTCTTCACCCTTTTGTATATCTTATTATTCATTTCCTCCAATTCAAGCTCATCCACACTTCGTTTCACTCCTCTGGCATTCACTTGATGCTTTCTGGTGTGCTTACGGCATTTGCAACAGACAAATATGAAGAATAGGATAAGACCTATAATTCCAATTGGCATCAGTACCTTAAACAATAAGCTTTTACCTAAGCTAGCAAGCCAATGACCTACATTTGAGAGACCATCTACCAGTCTCTTCCAGGCACTGTCAACCTCGAGTGGTTTAAGTTCCTTTTCCAAATTAGTAATGTTTTTCACATATCTTTTGAGCTGTACACTTTTGTCCGGAATATAAGTGCAACAATGTTGCGCCTTCAACATCCAGCAGACTCCGCCCTCTTTCGCTAATAAGGTGTCAAGAGCAAGTCTGTTCTGCAAAACCATTGATCTGATCGCAACCATTTCGGTATTGACCAGCAGAAATCCATGAGCTGTGTCCGCAGACAACACATCCACTATGGTGGACAATTTGCAAATTCTGTGAGTGTTCAGAACCACTCCCACTCCAGGTATCAGTGCACTGAAAATACTACCCATTATTTCACCTACGCTTTCTCTTTTACTACGCACTAAGCCATTAGTATTTTCACTGCTTCCAGCAACTTCATTCACATGGTATATTTTCGGGAAGACAATGCCAAAATAGCAGCTTCCATACCAGTGATCCGGCAATTTGAAATAAGCCTTGTCTCCACATATATAATAAATTCCCGGAAACACAGGCTCTGACCCATTTTTGAAACCCCATCCTCCAATTACCTTGTAATTATGTTCACATTCACTGGAACCAATGAAAATGTTATTATAGTAGCTAGTCTTCTCGCGGTGAAGACATAGCTTTCCTTTCTTTTCAAAATCCAGCAACAGAGCAGGTCCCGCCCCACCATTTCAGGTGCCTTCCATGTTCTCCGCCCATTTTGGCCTTTTCTGTTTTTCGTCATCTGCCTTTCTTTGTATTTTTATTCTCCTCTTCTCTGCCATGTTCAGGAACATCTTTTCCTGCTCACGCAAAGAACAGGTCAAGTTATCTCTGTGTGCGTCACCTATGTCGATATTACCTATAGTCAGGAAGTATTCACCCATATAGCGAGTAACGTCACTTTTGGTATGTACAGGATTCAGGTTCCCTCGTATAGGAAGTTCAGAAAAGATCACGTCATTGTTAGAATAATAGTACTGTAACGGTCCTCTTTTGTAAAATAAGCTTGCTAAAATGCTACAGGAGATTCCATATGTCAGGGGCTGGTGATGGTATGTCACGCCTTCAGCTACAGAGGTAGGTAGCTTCATGCAGACATAGCAATCTTCAATTTCCATAGTCTCTACATAGTGTATCAACAAGTTTGCGAAAACATTTAAATGTGTCCTGTTTTTAACTCCATGATAATGTAGTCCCCCCTCATCTGATGCTTCTAAGTCTCGTTTTGTTTGTTTCAGTGCTCTCTCATGTCTTGCTACACTCTGTGTTGTCAGCTCCTCACTGTCAGTATTTACAATTTCAGTAGGGTAAATATTAGTATTTTTGCTCACCGCAAAGGGAATGAACACTGTTAGTCCTATCCAAACTAATATCACTATAATTATACTACATACACATACCTTGCAGCATGTTTTGCAACAACTGCGACTAGGTCTACCATTCACGCTTGAATCAGACATTTTGGCTCAGAAGAAGTTTCTCGACCCCTCTTTTTGTCTTCACACGAGTAGCTTACTTTGTGCAAATTCACGGTGGCTCGTCTTCTTCTTCGGCAGAGTACTCGGCGACTGGTTCTCCGTCGCTTTCGTCAGTTATATCAAGATCTTCATATTCTTCCAAAACGAGCGTCCATTCAGGAGACTTGTACTTTTTGTTTTGTCTTTTTATTCGATCGCTCCTTCTTTTGGAGGTGTTTTCTTGTTGCTCAGCTATGCGAGCACTTCTCCTTTCTTCTGCACGTTTTTCTTCCACCGTTTTTATCCTCAGCCTCAATTTCTTTACGAAGCCAGGCTCAATGTGCTTTCTTTTCTTAAGTCTTTTAGTTGGCACTTGGACTTCGTTTTCTTCTCTTGCCCTCTTGTTTTCATTAGTTTGTGGCAATTCTGCTTCAGTTTCTCCCTTTTCTATCTGACTAGTTCCAGGGCTAGCATCTATTTCTTCTGCCTGGTTACTAATCTGGCCTTGTTCAGGACAGTTTTGTGTTTGCTTTTCAAATGTCTCTGTTTCTGTTTCCTGAACACGTTCTTCTAATCCTATCTGATCCTGTTCGTTCACTTCGATCTCTTGATTTTCTTCCGCTCGAACTATTATTCTATGTCTAGTCTGTCCCTTTTCGACATCAGGAGTCAGTGGAGGAGTATCGATCACTTGTTCTGTCCCTGTCTGACCTTCTCCTTCCTCAGTTTTGATGTGAATCTCAAGAGCCTGAGGTTCTTCGCCTGTGCCTTGCTTTTCCTCTCTAGTCCACTCTCTACCTTCCCAAATTCGCTCTCTTGTTCTGATGGGGTCTTCGGTGAGATCAATCAATGGTATCCACTCCTCTGGCCATATGCTCGGCAGCTCGTCTTCAGCTACTTCTGGATCAACTTCTTGGACCCCTTCAGCAGGCTGGACTCTTGGTAGTTCGTCATCAACTACTCCTGGACCAACGTCTGCTGATCCCGCAGCTTGACTGGTACTGGGCTGTACGTCGTCAGCTACTTCTGGTCTGGCTCCTGCAGAGTCCTCTGCTGGACGCCCTTCTTCTTCTTCAGGCTCCTCGTCTGGTAATACCTTCTGGGTGTGGCTGGCGTGTATCCAATGTGGAACCTCTGCACACTTTACTGCTGTGGTGGTTACCAGGATCACCTGGCGCTTCTCTCCCCACCTTGGTTCCAGGCAGCTCTTCCGAGTATGCTTCTTTATCTTGACCCAGTCCCCAGGGACCAGTCTATGGAGGGGAGTCGTTGGATTGAGGATGGCGTCTTCTCCGATCTGGCGAGAGATATAACGCACTTGGTCACCTAATCTCTTGCAGTATTCAAGCACCAAATCATCAGTAATGCTCAACAGTTTGCTTCCTGGTACCCATGCTTGTCTCATCACTCTTCCCATCAGAATTTCATGGGGGCTCAGGCCTGTCTTGCGGTCAGGAATACTTCGGAGTCCCATCAGGACCAAGGGCAGGGCCTTCACCCATGTCATGCCAGATGCATCACACAGTTTTGCTAGTCTGTTTTTGATAGTTCAGTTTATTTGTTCCACTACTCCAGAAGCCTCTGGACGATACGCACAGTGAAGCTTTTGTGTTATTCCAAAGGCCTTACAGAGTTCGTCGATTACATCATTCTGAAAATGTCGGCCTCTATCTGATTCAATAGTGACTGGAACCCCGAACCTAGGTATCAGTTCTTTCAGTAAACACTTAGCTACTGTCAATGCGTCATTTTGGGGAGTAGGGAAAGCTTCCACCCATTTTGAAAATAGGCAGACCATGACAAGGACATATCGCTTCCCTTCACAACGTGGCATGGTGATGAAATCAACCTGTATTCTCACAAAGGGACCCCCTGACCTCCCAACTTTTCCCAGTTCCACTGCTGTTCTTTTGCCTGCGTTCATCCTTTGACATGGCAGGCACCTCTGGCAGAGGGACTCTGCTACTTTCCTGAACTTTTTACTGTACCAAGTCTGTTGGAACACCAGAATCATGGCGTCCCTACCAATGTGTGATCCTTCATGTATCAATCTCGCCATTGTGCCAAGTAAGTGTCTAGGTAACACAGGCATACCACTTGGGACCAAGATGACACCATCCTCACGTCTTGGTCTACACCCGTCTTCCTTCCACTTCTCTCTCTCTTGCCAGGGTGCCGCCTGCTGCCATTCTCTCACTTCATCCCATGTAGGCACTTCTTCAAACACTCGAAGTTGGCAGCTGGTTCCGGACCCCCCTCGTTTTGGATTTATGATATATCGATCTCTGGTGCACCATTGGGCCAATCGATCAGCGAAATCATTTCCCAATGATACAGTGTCAATGCCCTTCTTATGAGCAACACATTTTACCACTGCCAGTTCCTTTGGTAACTGGATTGCCTCTAAAAGGTCTTGAACAACTTTTCCATTTCGAATAGGGGTACCTGATGAAGTCAGGAACTCCCTCTGTAGCCACAATTTGCCAAAGTCATGCACAACTCCATAACAGTACTGACTGTCAGTATACACTGTTAGGCGTATGTTTTTCCCAATTTTGCAAGCTTTTATCATAGCGATCAATTTGGCTACTTGTGCAGACTTTACTTCAAATAGATAACCTGCTTCTACAATTTTTGTTAAGGAGACCACCGCATAGGCAGCACTCAGGCCTCCTTGTTCATGTCTTAGGCATGAACCATCCACAAACAATTCCATGTCATGTATAGGCAAAGGTGTTTCTTTAATGTCTGGGCGTGGTTTTGTGCTGAATTCTGTCAAATCAATGCAGTTATGCTCATCTTCCTCCCCATCTTCCATATCCATTGGGTCGGGGAGCAAAGTGGCGGGGTTCAGAATACTGCACCTGACAATGTTTACATTTGCAGCACCCACAAGAATCCTCTCGTATTTAGTCAGCCGACTAGGGGTGAGATACTGAGTTTTCGTTCTGGTCAGTAAAATTACCACTCCATGTGGAACATACACAGTTACAGGATGTCCCATGACAATGGACTCACTCTGCTCTAAACTTGTGCAGGTAGCAGCTACTGCTTTCAGACATCCTGGTAATCCAGCAGCCACTGGATCCAGGGTGGCAGAGAAATATGCCACAGGCCTTCTGGTTGTGCCATGTTCTTGTGTTAGGACTGACAATGCACAATTATCGCGAGTGTCACAGAACAGGGCAAATTCCTTGGTATAGTCTGGCATTCCCAACGCAGGGGCTGTACACAGACAATCTCGTAGTTTTGTGAAGGCTGTTAAGCTTTCATCATCCCATTGTACAATATCCGGTGTTCCTCTCTTGGTCATCTTTATCAAGGGCCTAGCTAGGACTGCAAATCCCAGAATCCATTGCCTGCAGTATCCTATCACTCCCAGGAACATTCTGATCTCTTTCTGAGTACGGGGTAACTGCATCTTTTGAATTATTCTCACTCTCTCTGACGTTACTTTCCTGATGCCTTTCTCTATCTGGTGCCCCAGATATTTCACTGATTTTGCACAGAACTGTAATTTTTCAGGGGCCACTTTATGTCCCTTCTCACTCAGGTGATTCAGTAAGGCAATGGTGTCAATCACACAATCCCTATGACTTTTGGACGCCACCAAGAGGTCGTCAATGTATTGCACTAAGACAGAGTTTCCAGGTAAGACCAAAGTTTCCAAACATTTTTTCAAGATCTGATTAAAGATAGAGGGGCTTTCGGTGTACCCTTGAGGGACCCGATTCCAGACATACACGTGACTGTTGAAGGCAAATGAGAAAAGAAATTTGCTGTCTGGGTGCAAGGGAATGGAAAAGAATGCATGACATAAGTCTATCACAGTGAACCACTCAGCATCCCAGGGAATCTGATACAGAATCACTGCTGGGTTCGGGACAATAGGGCAGCAAGGAACTACTATTTTGTTCACCTTTCTTAGGTCCTGCCACTAGGCTTCTTGATGCCCATAATCGGTGAGTTACATGGGCTACTCATTACTTCCTGTATGATGTTTCCTTCTAACAATTTCTGTATTTCCAGGGTAACACCTGCTCTCACTTCTGCATTCATTCTGTAGGGTTTAGTATTGGGGTATACTGCATTGTCCTTTATTGCTATCTGTATGGGGTCCACGTTTTTCATTAATCCTACATCCTTCCCAGTAAAGTCCCATACCTCTGGCTTCACTGTTTCTTGGAGTTCTTTGGGCAAATCCTGCATAGTCATTCGTTTAATTTCTGAGTCAGGTCTGATCAACATTAATTTATAAATACCATCTTCATCTGGGGTCTGAATTTCAACACCCTTTGGTGTGCAAAAGATGGTACAGTTCATTTTGCACAGCAAATCACGTCCCAGTAAGTTCACTGGACTGGTTTCACAAACGACAAATCTATGCATTTCTTTAAAGTTTCCAATTGAGATCTCCATGGGCTTGGTAACAGGAGTACTAATCAGTTGATTAGATACACCCACTACTTGGATGGCTTCTCCCGAGAGGGGTAGGTTTGGAACGTCCACTGTTCTCACAGTAGAACGGGTAGCGCCAGTGTCCAACAGAAAAGTGACATCATTTCCGTCAACCTTTCCTTCAATGTATGGTCCGGACTGGTCTACCGGCAAGGAGGCGCCAAGTACGCACTCCTCGTCCTCCCCTCTCAGGCCCCGTCAGTACTGGTCATCACAAAGGAAGGTATCATTTAATAAATACTGCGAAGTTGCTGCATTTCTGTTCTCATTGCTTTCCCAGACTTCTACCTCATCACCCTCTGTGGATTTTCCCTTATATGCTTGCTTTGGTGCTCTGGGCAACTGAATTGTTTTTACCTGTGGTTGAGTCTTTCTTGGTCTTTCTTTCTGCGTCTGTGGAGTTAAATCAGGTGTTTTGGGGTTATCATCTGGCAAATAAGGACACTCGTTTCGCCAGTGTCCAATTTCTCCGCACTGATGGCAGGGAAATTTCTTCTTAGCCTCTTCCCTGCTCATTTTGGGCCGGGGCTTACCTCCTCCCCCACCCCCAGGACCTTGGTTCTGAGTGTTTTTGGCCATATTACTCAACTGTTTTTCCTGTTGTTCTGCGAGTTTCACTTGAGCCCACATAACCTTCTCCTTGAGAGCCTTTTTCTTTTCTGCCATCTCGTCCTCACAGTATTTTGCATACCGTAGGACCTCGTCTATCTTTTTGGATTGCCAACAAATTTTGTTATTTTTTATCCACTGACAAATTTCGGGCCTTAAACCATTTACAAACCTGTAAATAAAATGCGTCATATCCTTCATCTCGATGTTATCTATACCACTGTATGTTTTAAACACCTGCAACAGCCTTTCATAATAGGAGTGCACTGTCTCGTCTCTTTCCTGCGTGGTTCTATCTATCTTGGTCCAATCAGTTTCCTTTGCGGGCACCTTATTTTTCAAATGCTGAATTACTTGTTCATATTTTTTCATCACTTCAATAGACGGTTCCCCTGTTTTAGAGTCCCTCGGGTACTCCTCACTAGGCCAGGTGATGGCTATTTTACACTCGGTCCATAGATCTACCGGGACCACAATGTCGAAAAACCCATCCAGGTCCTTCCATAGGCATTTTTGCACCTTTACGAACCTTTCCACCTGCCGGTACCAGTCAACTGGCTTTTCGCGCAATTTCGGGAAATCGTTAGTAAAGGACACAATATCCTGTCTGGACCATGGAACGTGCACATACCTCCCACCTGGTACTTCACGCATGGGGCATAACTGCTCAGGTTTGTCTACTTCTCTCAAAGCGAACTCAGGGGTCGCTTGTTTGGATCGAGCCTCATCTTTCTTTCGTGCCCACCTGTTTTTCCATCTTTCCACATCTCCCCATTTTTGCAGAATTGCTAGCAACTCTTTAATCTGCAACTTTTTTCCTGACACATTCAGGTTCTCTATATCTTTGTCTGAGAAATCAGCTCTGTAAGGTTTTTGCAAGGGCTTGGATTTTGAAATATCTACCCCCATACTAGCTGCAGTGTCTGTCAGCTTTTCGTGGAGCACTCTGGTACTTCTGGTAAGGCTTTTACACATAAACAGCAACTCTTCTTCAGAGTAGGTATTTAATCGGTCTAATCCCACATTTCCTGCCATTAATTCTTCTATTTCTATCCTCAGTTTGTAGAGGTCTAAAGGTTTCGTCTGCGGAGTCTGTTTCTCTAATTCACGACTCCAATTTTCAATTTCTTCCGGAGTTACCAGAGAGACACTCCTAGTACCTGACGTTGACTCCAATTTAATTTCTTTCGTATTAAAAGGATTATGCCTCTTCTGCATTCCCTTTCCGGTCTGTTTGTTTGGCAGGTCCAAGAACACAACTTCAGACTCGCACTCCCTGGACTGATCATCTATGATTATGGGTTCCTGTCTTGGTGGTGCCATGATTGGGGTAATAACTGGAGGGTTTGGACTTCCCTGATTATTCCCATATAACGGAACCACTGGTCCAATGGTTACCGGGATAGTCAAAGCCTCAGGACTGGTATTTAACTGGGAGATTTTCTGAATTATTTCTGTTCTCTGTTTGGCTAGAGCCTCTTGCTCCCTTTCATCCAGTACCCTTCCTAATGTTCTGTCAGGTATTATCTGTGGGGTCAGGTGAGGAGTAAAGCTCGGGGCAGTAGGATGCGTTTCACTTGGTCCCCCACCATAATTTGGTTTTGGGAACAAAGTTCCGGTGCCAAATGACCTGCGCTCTTCCTCATATGGAGGCTGTAAAAAGGGCATTCCTGAACTTGATGGTTTTTCTTCGTTTTCATAAAGAGGTCTGGGGAAAAAGACTCTCCCACGGGAATATTTTTCCTCCTGGCTCGCGGGCACTCTGGGATATATATCCCTCATCTCCGCGGGTCCGGGATTCTCAAAATAGGGCGGTATCTGACAACCTCCTCCCCTACTTAGGGATATGTCCTCCTCCTTAATAGAGGGACGTCGGGGATTCTCTCCTGCACTGGAAGGTCGGGCTCCCTCATTATAAGGGTGTTAGACTCCAACCAGCCCAAGCACTGCAGGAACGTAGCATGCACCATTCCCCTTGACTTGCCCCTTGGACCCCCACAGGATAACAACTGTGTGGGCACCAACGGACCCGAAAAGAGGGTGGTAATGTTGAGGAGACACCAAGTCTTCCACCCTTTGGCGATGAAAAGGACACAGCTCCCACCTCTGCTTTACGCTTCTGCACCACTGTAAATGGGGAGACAAAACAATCCTTTCATATACCTCTGCAGCAATAATACCACCAGCCCTCAAGGATCATGCTTTGCAATACACATAACATCCCCTGCTTACCGCTAGAAAATGCAGGCTTGGCTTCGTAAAGTAAAGGAATCAGCAATGAGGACTGTATATGTAGCCAGGAGAGGAGGGAGCTTTCGCCAATTAATCAAAAAGGATTATGAACCAAACGAGGGGAAAAAGGTCTGCTACGGTATGAACACCGCCTGAAAAAACCCCTTCGTATAGTTGTCAATAAAGGTCACGGGGTAGGAATCAGTAAACCCCACCACACACCCAGCACAGCCTTCGCGGAGTGACCAAAAACGTCACTTCCGCACAAAACGAAGCTGAAAGCAATACCAGCAAAAACGCGCTGGAACCGCCGGAGCTCTGTCAAAGTGCGCGTTGAATTAGTGTCAACACAGGAGAGAACACCTCCGTGCACGCGAGTGTATTCGGGAGCCCCCGAACACACCAAAAGCCAAAAACAGTGCTGGGATAGTGGGATGGTGAATTATAGTTATTTACAAAAGGGAAGGGAAACCCGGGGACCCAAAACTAACTTTCTGACTAAGGGGACAGGACAGGGATAAAACGGGAAACAGCAATACCTCTCACGAGCCCGTGAGAAGGCAAAAATAAATAAATAAAGAGACTTCCAAACTAGCTGGGAAATCCTCGAAACAGGAACAAACAGCAGCCAACAACCAGGGAAGGAATCCAAACACCGGCAATATCAAGCATCGAGGTAAAGGTAGGACCACCTTTTATCTTACTCCCTCTGTCACGTGATGTCAAAGCATGATCACAAAGAAGGGACTAACCCGATTCCTAACAGTACCCCCCCCCCCAATGACCCTCCCCACAGGTCGGGGCTTCGAGGGGTGTTGTCTGTGGAACAGCCTAACCAATCTCGGGGCATGCACCCCCCCTGCTGGTTCCCAGGTTCTGTCCTCCTTAGTGTACCCTTTCCAATCCACCAGGTACAGAAGGCGCCCCCTGACCCGTTTTGCATCTAAAATAGCCTGGACCTCAAATTCCTCCTGCCCATCCACCACTACAGGCGGCGGAGGTGGTAAGACTTGGACTGAGGGGATATAGGGTTTAAGCAAGGAGGTATGAAAAACAGGGTGTACCCTATAGTCCTGTGGTAAACTGAGCTTCATTGCTACGGGGTTAACAACCTGTAGTATGGAAAAAGGACCCACGTATCGGGGCTGCAAGTTACGTGAACCCTGCAATCTCAGGTTACGGGAGGCCAGCCATACAAGATCCCCTATCTGGTATGCCGGAGCATCAACTCGATGTTTATCAGCCTGAGCTTTCATCGCCCCCTTTGCTTCAATGAGGCTGTCCCTGGCGGTATCCCATATGCCTCTCAGTTGCTCACACACATCATCGATGGCTGGCACGCGACCCGTGGGCTGTATAGCCACTGCTCTAGGATGGTACCCAAGAGAACAGTAAAAGGGTGTCATGCCCAAGGCGGAATGCACACTGTTGTTATAAGCGAATTCCGCAATGGGCAGAGCAGTTAACCAATCACAGGACAAGGATGTTATCAAACACCGTAGGTACTGTTCCATCGTCTGATTAGTACGTTCAGTCTGACCATCAGACTGAGGATGGTAAGCTGATGATAAACGTATCTCGGTTTTCAGCACCTGACACAGTTCAGTCCAGAAATGAAAAACGAACTGCGCCCCCCTGTCCGATACGATCAACAATGGCAACCCATGTAACCGCACAACTGAGGACATGAACACCACCGCCATCTCCTTTGCTGAAGGGAGTTTAGGAAGCGGTATGAAGTGAGCCATCTTGGTGAATAGATCTACCACCACCAATATAGCAGTATAACCAGCAACTAAGGGCAGATCCGTTACAAAATCCATACTCAAGGTATGCCATGGACCAGGAGGTACCTCCAAAGGCTGTAAGAGTCCAGAGGGTTTGCAATGCGAAGGCTTGCTGATCGCACACACCGGGCAAGCACTCACATATCCCTGGACATCCTTAGTCATGGACTCCCACCAGAACCATCTCGTACACATCTCCTTGGTCTTCCTTATTCCTGGATGGGCGGCCAAGGCAGAGGAATGACACCACTCCAATACCTCATCTCTCAGCACAGGTGGAACAAACAACCTCTCCTCATGATACAAAAGCCCATCTTTCATGGAAATCTGGGGTATAGACAACCAAGGCGTCAGATCTTCCTGGTTCAACCGTTCTTTCACAAGGGCAGGAAAGTCTTCCGCAACTAAGACTCCGATTATCTTTTCCCCCGCTATCATTGCCCTACTTTCCTTTACTACACCCTCATCCTTTGCCTCCACGTGTATTCGGGAAAGAGCATTGGATTTCGCCTGTTGAGCTGCAGGCCTGTAAGTTATAATGAAGTCGTATTCATTAAAAAACAGAACCCATCTCATCTGGCGAGGAGTCAAGGCCCTGGCAGAACGAAAGAATTCTAAATTCTTATGGTCGGTGTAGATGGTGATGACATGTCTAGCACCCCATAGATAATGCCGCCATTCCTCAAATGCCAGTTTGACCGCCAGTAGTTCTCGTTCTGCCACAGTGTAATTGCGTTCTGCTGGCAACAAGGTTTTCGAAAAGAACGCAATCGGATGCATGTGGCCAGTGGCTTCATCCCGCTGTGACAATACCCCTCCTACCGCACACGAGGAAGCATCGGTTTCTACAAAATACGGCAAGGCAGGGTCAGGGTGCACCAGTACCGGTGCAGACACAAACTGTCTCAGCAACGTACGAAAAGCTTCCTGAGTCTCAATTGACCAATCAAAAAGGACGCCCTTCCTCAACAGGCGAGTCATTGGAGCCACAATGTCAGAAAAATGCAGTATAAATCGCCAATAAAAATTGGCGAAACCTAACAGTACCTGTATTTGCTTCACGTTGGTTGGAACTGGCCAGGTCTCTATAGCCCGAATCTTCTTCGCGTCCATTCGAATGCCAGCTGCAGATATTACAAACCCCAAAAACTCTACTTCGGGTGTGCTAAACTGGCACTTCTCCAACTTAGCATATAAATGATGTTCCTGCAGAGATTTCAAGACCTGTAACACATGTTTGGTGTGGTCAAGTTCTTTCTCTGAATATATCAGGATATCATCCAAATACACTATGACTGTCTGATCCAGATACCGTCCTAGAACTTCATTGATGAAAAACTGGAATGCCGCGGGCGCATTACACAAGCCAAACGGCATCACTGTGTATTCAAACAGTCCGTACTTTGTTTTAAATGCCGTCTTCCACTCATCTCCTGGCCGGACCCGTATGAGATGGTATGCGCCCCGCAGGTCCAACTTGGTGAATAAAGTTGCCTTGCGGAGCTGGTCTAACAACACGGAGATGAGTGGAAGAGGGTACCGTTTTTTTATAGTAGCCGAGTTCAACGTTCTATAGTCAACGCATGCCCTCAAAGACCCCTCCTTCTTTGGTATGAAAAATATAGCCGATGACGCTGGCGAAGAAGAAGGGCGTATGTAACCCAAAAGTAGCATCTTGTCTATATACTTCTTTAGATGGGCCTCCTCAGGCTCGGATAATGCGTACACCCTGCTGCACGGTAAGGGTGCTCCTGGTATCAGATCGATCTTACAGTCATATGACCTATGCGGAGGAAGGCCCTGGGCACACACCGTATCGAACACATCCTCATAAGTGGAGTACTGGGGAGGAAGAACACTCTTTTCAATCATGGCGCAAGACAAGGGGTGGATCTGTTCCGCTGCCACAACATAGCAGTTACTCAAACAGTGTACCGAGTCCAATGTTACCAATCTCTTTACCCATTCAATCCTCGGATTATGTCTTTGCAACCACGGGACCCCTAATACCAGCCCAAAAGAAGGGGCATCAATTAAGTCAAAGACCACACTTTCCACGTGTCCGTTCTCGCACAACAAACCAAGGGGAACAGTCTGTCTCGTGATACACCCTGATGTCAACTCTGTTCCATCAATCGCCCTTACTGGCTCGGGCTGTTCCTTCCATTGACAAGGAACCATCAACTTCTCAGCCATCGAGATGTCTATAAAGTTGCCAGTGGCCCCAGAATCCAACAGTACTGACACAGGAATACGTTTCTGCGCCGAAAGCAGCAAAGAAGCACTAATCACAAAATGTCTTGGAGCTTGATCTAAGGCCCCTACCACCTCGTACTGCTCTATACTGTCTTTCCCTGAACATTGATCCACTTGTATGCACGCCACCTTTTTGCCAAACACAACCCCTGAAGGTTTCACAGGGCAATCACGTGCAAAATGGCCCCCCTGTCCACAATAAAGACACAGATTCAGCTCCCTTCTTCTTTTCTTTTCCTCAGAAGTCAGGGGTCCCCTTACTCCACCTATTTCCATAGGTTCTGGAGCTGCTCTGCTTTCCCCTGTTGTCTTTACCTCTGATTTCACATAACCCCACGGGAAGACTGGAACCGGGTACGTTCTCCCCGCCGTTCCGTCATCCTATGATTCAGCTTCACCACAAGATCAATAAACGCTGCACAATCCTCAGGCGGATCCACCACCTGTGATACCGTGTCCTTTAATTCCTCACAGAGACCCTGATAAAACAGAGACGTCCTTTTTTCGATTGGCCAATGTGTCTCGGCTACTAATCGATTGAAGTTGGCTATATAAGACAATAAGTCCTGCCTACCCTGCCGTAGTTTCAACAATTCAGCATCGCTGGCCTGCATAAACGCATGCTTAGCGAACAGACCCCGCATTAATTCTTTAAATGCCGAATAGTTATACAGCACTCGATCGTTGCTTTCTACCAAAGGTATTGCCCATTGGGCCGCGTTGCCAGCCAGGTATGATAGTACAAAAGCACCCTTAGCAGAGTCATCGGGAAAGGCATTTGTTTTACACATAAAGTGTAGCTGACACTGGTTCATGAAGGTGCCAAACTTACTGCTCTCTCCTGTGAACCTTTCCGGGGGGGCCAGGGGGACTGCCACTGGGGTCGTCACGGATACGGCAATGGGATTACTGCCACTCGTGGTACTCGTTCCCGCCCCTCCAGTAAATGGGAACGAAGATGGCTGTATAACAGATCCTGTTCCCCTACTCGATGCTTGTTCTCTAGCCCTGACAGCCACCAGTTCCTGCTTCAATCCTACATTCTCCTGCTTTAACTCCTGCACCTGTGCCTGGAGTGTATGCACGGCTCCCATAATATCCTGCAGAGTAAGACCACCCGTTGCCCCACCTAACGGATTCCCATCCTCATCCATGCTAGTCCAGGCAGTGCTAATTTATCGTGGGCTTGATATTCTGTTAGACTCCAACCAGCCCAAGCACTGCAGGAACGTAGCATGCACCAATCCCCTTGACTTGCCCCTTGGACCCCCACAGGATAACAACTGTGTGGGCACCAACGGACCCGAAAAGAGGGTGGTAATGTTGAGGAGACACCAAGTCTTCCACCCTTTGGCGATGAAAAGGACACAGCTCCCACCTCTGCTTTACGCTTCTGCACCACTGTAAATGGGGAGACAAAACAATCCTTTCATATACCTCTGCAGCAATAATACCACCAGCCCTCAAGGATCATGCTTTGCAATACACATAAAATCCTCTGCTTACCGCTAGAAAATGCAGGCTTGGCTTCGTAAAGTAAAGGAATCAGCAATGAGGACTGTATATGTAGCCAGGAGAGGAGGGAGCTTTCGCCAATTAATCAAAAAGGATTATGAACCAAACGAGGGGAAAAAGGTCTGCTACGGTATGAACACCGCCTGAAAAAACCCCTTCGTATAGTTGTCAATAAAGGTCACGGGGTAGGAATCAGTAAACCCCACCACACACCCAGCACAGCCTTCGCGGAGTGACCAAAAACGTCACTTCCGCACAAAACGAAGCTGAAAGCAATACCAGCAAAAACGCGCTGGAACCGCCGGAGCTCTGTCAAAGTGCGCGTTGAATTAGTGTCAACACAGGAGAGAACACCTCCGTGCACGCGAGTGTATTCGGGAGCCCCCGAACACACCAAAAGCCAAAAACAGTGCTGGGATAGTGGGATGGTGAATTATAGTTATTTACAAAAGGGAAGGGAAACCCGGGGACCCAAAACTAACTTTCTGACTAAGGGGACAGAACAGGGATAAAACGGGAAACAGCAATACCTCTCACGAGCCCGTGAGAAGGCAAAAATAAATAAATAAAGAGACTTCCAAACTAGCTGGGAAATCCTCGAAACAGGAACAAACAGCAGCCAACAACCAGGGAAGGAATCCAAACACCGGCAATATCAAGCATCGAGGTAAAGGTAGGACCACCTTTTATCTTACTCCCTCTGTCACGTGATGTCAAAGCATGATCACAAAGAAGGGACTAACCCGATTCCTAACAAAGGGGGCGGACTTCTCGTAAAGATGTCATCTAACAATTCATCGTCTGACTCTCCAAGGGGCCCCCAATGTTTACTCTTTTCTGTCCTTTTCTCTCCCGCAGAAGGGTTACCTGCTGGCATCATGGGAAACAGACCCTCAACAATCATGCTCTGTCTCCACTGTTTCATCTTTTTATCCCTGGTTTCTTGTTTCAGCTTTGGGTACCACTTGGTCAGACCTTTGTCCATTCGGGGTTTTTCTCTTTGGAAAGCCTCAATCTCCCATTCTTCTAATGCCTCATACTGCGTTAGTCTCGGTCTGGGATGTAATTCATTCATTCGGGTTCTCAAATTAAATAAGATCCTACCATTGAAAGTACCGTCTAACGGAAAAGCCAATATTCCGTCATCTTTTGTGTACTTTACCCAATTTTCCAACCACACACAGGTATTGTACCCTCGGTCAAACATCATGAAAGAGGCGGGAGTATTGGGTGGTGGAACAATAACGCCCTCTCTGGTTTTAATCGGTTTGTCCTTTTTGAAGTAATTCTTCACCTTATTTACAAGGGACATTTTTCTCTTAGTTCCGTACATAATATCGTATCTATTAGCCTTCCACTGATCCCTTTCAAAACCTAGGTTTCTTGGATCGGGTCTAGTCTCTGGAATATACGAGTGCCACATACGATTTCTACGCTTAACTTTGTTTACAAAATCACCTCCAATCAAAATGTGTCTTGCAATTCCGTGCGACCAATGTGGTGCACGAGTTCAAATATTTTCGGCCAATGGGTGCGCGGCCTTTTCGCGAGACAGTTCTCACGCTGCGGCGCTCACCCCTCCTTCACAATTCCAGCCCCGCTACCCGCCCGCTGTTTCTACCAAACCCAGCGCGGCACGGAGTGACGTCAGAGACGCTTCGCGACTGACCCCCTCCCTTCACAAGGTAACGGAAACTTTCTTTCTTTCTAAAGTGCTAGTGCTTTGTTATTTTACAACGAATACACATTCGCCACAGTGCTCAAGTGTCTAGACAGGAAAGAGTTTGTTTTACTGCAAGTAAACTACTTCCATTTACTTTTCACACGCTGCGGGTAGATCTCTTCCGCCTACCCTTCACTCTAGCATCAGTGAACCTGTTACTTCCCTAAACTCATCCACTTCTTTCCGGGATATATCCGAGTCTAAGGTTTCCCAGCGGACCCCTTTGCTTTCACTCAAGCTCCGATGAACCTGCTACTCTTCCGATGTGACCCTTATTAGGTTACGCCACTATGGGAATTTTGCCAATGAACCTCGTTACTAACATTTATTCACACATGTATTCAGAGAAAAAACCCTAGTTAGTGCTTCCCGGTCTGCCTAACCTGCACCTAACTTTCCTTGAGCCTGCGACCTCAAGGCAAATGGATTCTATTCACCACTTTGCCATTCAATTCCCCGGGGAGTTCTGACAACACTGAACAACACGTTTTACGTACGCATGGATTAATACATATAACAATATAAGAACAAGAATAACAATTTCCAAACAATTCATAAATTTCAAAAGCAGCGTATTCTCAAGAGAGTGATCAAGTCCCTCGGAACGGCCGCTCTTATAGCAGCATCAATATACTAGCAGCTACCGACTTGACTAGCCTAACTAGTCCTACCTAACCTTTAACTAGTCCCTAACCATACCTCTGCTACCAGAAAAACTGATAGAGCACGCGGGGTCACCCGACCAATAATTTCGCCGCTTCCGGCTTCGGGCCCATATATTTCAAATCACCATATACATTGATCGGATGACCTCACGGTCTGCTATCAAGCTTGTGAGTTCCTTTCGTTATTCTTCAGCGTACCCGACTTACCATCCACCGACACGGGTACCTATGACCACAATGGATCAGGGAGCTAGCTGTAAAAGGAAAGGCAGTAAAATACAAACCCAACCAATAACATTCAAAATCTTTGTAAAATGACCACGGACAACTGGAAGTTTTAAAGTCTTTATCTAAAGTTCGTTCTCAGAAATCATTAGATTTACAAGAATAAGACAATCAATAATCAAGATAATGAAAAGCACATAACTATAGAGAAATAAAGTCAGGGTAATCATTGAAATGCTAATATGAAATGCAACGGGAATAAGCTATGCATTTAGGGTAAAAGTTCTTTAGATAGTTTAAGTAAGGAGGTTCTAGACCATATCAGAAAATGACAAACCGCAATGCAAAATATAATTTCTAGCAGGTAGGGTAACATAGGAGCACGTTATGAAATAAATGCAATGACTTTATAATTTCAATGGATGCGGAAACAGCATGGAAAATTATCATGTGCAAAGGTGTGTCTTTATTGAAGCAAAAGACAGAAAAATAGAAAGGTGCAAGGTTTAAAGATTTCAGAGCAATATTTACCTAGACTGGTGTGGAAACCAAACCCTGGCCACGGGTCAGTTAAGGACAGGAAACCCTCAAGGAAGAATACCCCTCAATGGAGAGCAGGTGCAGAATGGACACCCAGGACAGGACAGGAAACCCTCAGATTAGGAATCAGGACAGGACCTCTCGGACAGGACCCTCAGGACTGGACCAGCACCCGTAGTTCGGAAGCAACGCCTGCGCTCCACCCTCTCTGCAGCTATCAATCAAGACCCCGATTGGGTCAACGAACTCCCAGCAAAGTGCTCCGCCAGCACTTTTAAGGTTTAGTAAAACCTTAGTCTATGGTCAAATTCGGACAGAGTGCTCCGCAGTACTCTGTATCTTCAGTCACCTATTGAGTGCATTGGGTCAGTGACAGGTCAGCTAAACCAGACAAGTCGGACAATTTCCCTAGGTGAACCCAGGGTAGATATACTGTTGGGACGGGGTACCACCCCCCAAATGTTGCAAAGTGTCAGAATCCCTCAATTTGGATTGGTCTTAAGGTAGGATTTGGGTAACACACCAATCAGAACAGACTATTTGGAGGCCTACTTTGCATCTCTGGGTACCGCCTAGCGAGATTGGGGTTCCCATGAGAAAGTCGCGCAGAATACAGTGAAAGAATACATTTTAGCAACAAAATAGAACAATATCATGATGCTGCTGGGCGAAGGTGCAGTTTCCCAGGGTGGCTCTGGTATCAACCTTCTTTGGCCTCAGTTCAATGCCATCATAGCTCCTGACGAGTCTGCGCACAAATACCCTCCAAGATGGACTCCCCAGCCCAGCACCCCTCCGAGTCGAGGATACATGAAAAGTAAGCGAAAACAAATTAAAACATAGAAGTGACGGTATGAAAACACATCATTGGTTTTGTACTTTCAACTTATCATTATAAAAATATACTATGCAGTTTAAGTGTTAGCAACATATACACTGGCACAAGAGCGACTGCACGAGCAGTACCACGCTATTACCAAAGCTATGTATTACGCATGCGCATCTTTTCCCTCCAAACCTGCAAATACGTCAGGTCACTTGAGTGTGACTGACGCATGCGCAGAAGCTATTTCAAAGCGGCGGCCATTTTATAGACTCGAATTAATTTGTATTAGAAATACACATGTGCAAGCTTCATCTATTTCGTTCGTACATAAAATAAAGATTAGTAAGACGTACAAATTATTAATTGATTACACATGAGTGAGGTTCATGACTAAAGCAAGTCGCGATGCGAAGCTTTGCTTCATCAGTACGTTTGAACTCGATGACTGAGATGGAGGGTGGGGTATGTGCCAAGACTTGTGCCTCTGGTTGTACTTTTATTCCCGGAACTGATAGGGACAATGGGTCATTAGCTTTTAGCATCCAAGAACTGCAATTCAACATGAAGAAGGAGGGAGGTGCTCTGAGCAGTACCGGTAGCATATTATATTTTAGTAGATCCCCCTAATGTGTCCAAACTATTCACGTAACGAGTGCAATTTTTAGTTGGTGTAGTGCTGTGATGTGGTTTCCTGCCAGTGTGGGTTTTCTGCTGTAAAAACCCAGTCCTTAAATTAGGTAATATGCACATATGTTAGGAAAAAGTAACAGAATCTGCCAGAACACAGACCGTTTCGAATAATTCAAATGGCATGACATATAAGGAGAATATTTTAGTTGAAAATTCAACTTAACTGGGGAATTTTGGAATGGGTAAATACAATGCCAATGAATAATATGATGTTTGCAAGCCCAGCAATGGCAATGCCAATAAATGCAATGTTAAAGTATGCCATAACCTGTGCCTTCATTACAATGACAATAGGCATAAATGCAATGTCAATGTATACCCTCATCGATGCCCGCAGAACAGTGTTGATACCGGCAACACTGATGTCAATGTTTGCTATAATCCATGCACGTATAACGATGTTGTAACTAATAGAAACAATGCTGGCTATAAATAAGTAAGTCTGCTTGTGATGCTACTTGAGATCCTATATTTCACCTTGCCTAAGAGATATTGGTCTAAAAATTGCCCTTCAATAATTGAACATTTCGATTTATAAATTAATCTTTAAAAAAACAAAGTTGGGGGCGTGGCCAGCAGCCAACGATGGCGGCAGCTTAGAGGGCAAGCTCTGTGGGTGAAGCGGCCTCTTCGACAATCCGGCTTATAATCCGTAACACACTCATTACAGGCGGATAGGTACTGAAGCCCAGGACCGGGCGGCGCAATCGGAGACCGGCGGATTTCAGATCCGGAGACGAGAGGTGGAGTTGGCGAAACGACCCGGCTAGGCCATTGAGGTGGACGGGAGCCGGGGTGTTGACTGCGGCGGTGGGCGGACAGGAAGTGCGGCGGACCGGGAGAGGCTACGCCGGAAGTATCCGCTCGGGTCCGAGGACCCGTAAACACAAGATACACCCAGACGGGGCCGCCGCTGGAGACACCGCCGGACGAGAGGTGCTCAATTGTGGAGCTCGCCTGCCTCACCCGACCGGACCAAGACGGCGGAGGTATCCAGGCCGTTGCGAGGGTCGTGGGCGCCATCCTAACTGTGGAGAGTAGTGAGACCCGGGGACCCGGAAGGTTTGGAGGCAGCGCGAGCCGCTGTGAGGACCGGACACTGTTCTGACCCACGAGGGCTGCCCGACGGAACGGGGAATCACCGGTGAGGAGGAGGGCCGATGTGAGACGGCTTGCCGAGTGGGGGCGCGAGAGAGAGGAGAGTCGCGCTGCCGCCTGGCAATTTCTGGCACCTAAACGCGGACCTGGTATTCTGAAGCCCCGCAGCGCATTGGGACCGAGGGGGCATACATGTGCCTTTGAACCGATTGCCGGGGCGGACGCCACGCTTTGGCAATTCCTGGGGTGTGGCGCACCTCACAGCATTGCTTGAGTGGAATTGTGGTGACATTGCAACGATAATTGCAGAGACGTAAATAGAACTACGGAGTCTACCCCCGACATTGCGGGATATGAGAGGTGGAGGCGACCTGAACTAAACACCCCGAAGGGCTCGACGTTTCTTACCACCCTGCTCTCAACACCTCCTACGCTAGCTTCACTGGGGGAGACGGAAGTGAGGGCCTCACCCACCACTGGCTCAACGGAGCAGTAACTGTACTAAGGCGACACACACAATTCCAGAGTGGTCTACGCAGGGGTGGTCTCCCTTTAGCCTTCGTGTCTGCAGTGACTTTGTGCACGTAGATCGTTCCCTGAACACCAGGTCGGAGGTAACCACCAAGATGGCCGGGAAGGGGTCGAAAGGTGGAGCCGCACAAGCCCGGTTGGAAAGGTATGCCTACGATAGGGCCCCCTCCTCTTCACCTGAAGCGAAAACGATACAGGGCAAAACAGTGGAGACGGCGGGAGGCAAGAAGGCGACAATAGACGACGTCATGAAGGCCCTGGCTCAGGTGCAGGTGACGGTGGGAGCAATATCGACCGATATCACACTCCTGCGGGCGGACCTCCATAAAATGTCTGAGAAAGTGCAATCGATGGAAGTAGTAACTAAATCTTTGGTGGAGGACGTCTCAGAACTGCAGATCAACATGGAGCGGATCGCAAAAGAGAACAAGGACTTACGTGATAAGCTGGATGATCAAGAGGGACGCTCCAGACGGAATAACATCCGTATTATTGGGGTTCCAGAGTCGGAGGGCACGGGAGCCATGGACCTCTATGTCGAGGAGCTGATTACACAACACTTGCGACCGAAAGGCCTCTCTGACTTTTTCTCAGTAGAGAGGGCACACCGGATACCAGGAGGCCGACCGAAGCAAGGTGCGAACCCACGGCCGATCATTGCGCGCCTCTTCAACTTTAGAGACAGAGATGCGATCTTGCAAGCTGCGCGGAAATCACCACCAGTTCGAATCCACAACTCCACGCTGGCGTTTTTTCCGGACTATACGGCGGAGGTGGCACGGAGGAGAAGAACCTTTTTTGAGGTAAAGAAAGAACTCAGGGCCAGAGAACTTCCTTACTCAATGCTCTTTCCAGCCAAGCTCAGGATAGTGGCAGACAATAAAACGTGGTTTTTCGAAACTCCGGAATCGGCACAGGATTGGTTAGAAGGGTGGAGAACAACAGCGCGGCCGCGCCGTTCCAATAGGCCGACCGGACACAGAAACGGAGAGGCGCACCAAAGCTCCCAAACATCAGGAGAAGAAACAAGCCAACGCTCACCTCTGCACGGCATTCAAGAAGCGGAAGATACGGAAGAACAATGATCTCTACCAACTGCCATTGGGGATCACTTGTAACGCTGGCCAGGCGTGCCACCATGGACACTGGGCGGAGGACTTCCGTGAATGAGAAGGGAGGCCGCTGACTCCGTAGGGTCCTTCACCCCAGCGCGCAAGTACTATGTTTCGGGATGGGTTCAGGCACTCTGCTGAGTTGGGGGGGCGGGCAGTTCTGAGTCCGTTGAGCAGGGGGGCAGGGAGGGGGGGAGTTGGGAGAGGGGGGGTTCTGCGTTTTGATTATTGTACTGTTGGTATGGTTGGGATGTATATGGCTAGTTTGCACCACATAGCAGGAATTAGGTACAACAATCGAGCTCAGTTGTGGCTACACAATACTGCATCCACGCACGGCGCCTATGGCACACACAACACGGTCTGAGGTGGAGAGGGAGGGTCAGGAAATGAAGCGGGTATCACCATTGGGCATTATGACCTGGAATGTACGGGCTTGGGGGATAGGATCAAGCGGGGACTGGTTTTACAAAGTATGAGGCGGTTTAATACTGCCTTGGTCCTATTGCAAGAAACACACTTAACAGGCACAGCTACACGGGCCCTGGATAGGAAGGGATACAGTATGATCGCCCATTCAGAATTCACGAAGGGATCCCGTGGCACAGGAATCCTCATGCACCGTTCATCCGGGTTCATTGTTCAATCCACAAAAACAGACACACAAGGACGTTTTGCAGCTGCACATGGTCAGTGGGAGGGGAGGCCGCTGAATGTGGTCTCGGTCTATGTTCCGCCGGCACTGCATGCAGTGGCTCTCCCTGACTTGGGGAGGTTTCTGTTGGAGCTACCAGAGGGAGATCTTGTTATGGGGGGGGACTTTAACACTGTGGCACACAGCGCACAAGATAGATTCCCGACACGTACTCAATCACCCGGGCCCTCACGCCTGCATTGCTTCCTGGAGTCACAAGGTTTGGTGGACCTATGGAGACATTTACACCCGGAGGATAGGCAGTATACCTACCACTCGGCGGTCCATGACAGTCTGTCACGGATTGACTACTTCATGACTCTAGGACACGGCCTCCTCACTATCGAGGACGTACAAATTAGACCTAGAGGTATTTCGGACCACTCTCCACTGACACTGACCCTCTCCAACCCTGAAAGAACAAGGAAACGTATCTTCCCGATACACCCGGGGTACCTTCAAATACCACAGATAACCAAAACACTGAAGGAGGGGACTAGGTCATATTTTAGCGAAAACGAGGGGACGGTTGAGTCTCCTTCAATTCTATGGGAGGCATACAAAACGGTTCTTCGAGGACTAGCTATTTCAGCGATTACACGACATAAACATACACAAAAACAGGAACTTTTAGACCTCGAAAACAAATTGGATGTGGCCACTAGAGACCATGAGACCGATCCGACGACGACCACACGACACGCACTCCAACTATGCCAGCGGAGTCACTATAATCATGTGCGCAGCGGGGTGGTGAATGCTATAACGTCCACGAGACACAGACTGTATGATGTGGGCGATAAGGCGGGTAGACTCCTAGCCTGGTTAGATAGGAAAAGGGAGGGACAAAGGGCCATACTACATTTGAGAGACCGTACGGGTGTGTTGCGGTCCCACCCTTCACAGATAGTTGAGCTCCTAGCGGACCATTTTCAGGCGGTGTACACCCCCGATACCGAGGTGACTCGAGGGATGGCAGAGACATCCCTCGTAGGCGTACCCACTCGCGCCTTGTCGCAGGCCAGCGTCGACGACCTAGAAGGGGACTTAACTGCTGATGAGATTCAAATAGCTATAACAGCATTACACTCAGGGAAGGCTGCAGGACCTAACGGAATACCGATAGAATGGTACAAGGTAATGTCGGAAAGGCTCTCCACACCCTTATGCAACATGTTTCAGGATAGCTTGGAGCGGGGACAACTGCCGCCCGACCAGCGTGCGGCGACTATAGTGACAATCCCAAAACCCGGCAAGCCGCCGGAGGAGTGCGGCTCGTACCGCCCAATCTCACTCCTCAACGCTGAGAACAAAATCTTAGCTAAACTACTGGCGAATAGGCTACAGCCACATTTGGTGCATCTAATACACCCGGACCAGTCAGGATTTATGCCACATAGGAGCACGGCGATGAACCTCAGGGGGCTGCATGGGGTGATGGCGCGGGCTCCACTGTTAACGGAGCCGGCGGCGATCCTCTCACTGGACGCCAAAATGGCATTTGATCTAGTGGAGTGGCAGTACCTTTTCGCAGTTTTGGAACACATGGGTTTCGGACCGAAATTCATAGCATGGATTAAGTTGTTGTACCAAAACCCGACGGCGCGAGTGACGGCAAATGGTCGTATCTCCAGAGAGATATTGTTGGGGAGGGGTACGAGACAGGGCTGCCCGCTCTCGCCGCTACTGTTCGCCTTGGTCCTGGAGCCTTTAGCTACTGTCATTAGGACTACTCGGCTGCTGAGGGGTGTGCGGTGGGGTGAAGGTTGGGAGGACAGAGTCTCATTATACGCCGATGACATGTTAATTTACCTGATGGACCTACCGACGGGGATACCGGCACTGCTGGCAGTGTGTGAGAGACACGGGCTGACCTCGGGTTACAAAATAAACTGGGCGAAATCAGTGCTATACATGATACACGGCGCGCCACCGGCTCTGCCCGCTGACTGTCCATTGCTGGTGAGCGATGTTTCTTTCAAATATCTAGGGATCCATGTTACGCGAGATCACGATACCTTTCTAGAATTGAATTTGCAGCCACTGCTCAGGAGACTGAGAACAGACGTGAGGCACTGGAAGACTCTCCCCCTGACTTTGCTGGGCAGGGCTGCGTTGTTCAAAATGATGGCGCTGCCCCGCTTCCTTTACGTCCTGGAAAACACCCCAGCGACGGTTCCGCCACCATTTTTTAGACAAGTCTCGGCACTGCTGTCGGGCCTCATATGGGGCAACAAACCAGCGAGAGTAGCGCATCTAAAGTTGATCAGGGATTGGTATAGTGGAGGGATAGCTCTCCCAAACCTAGAACTGTATTACTGGGCGGCACACCTTAAGGTGATCAACCAGTGGATACATGGGCCACATGATGACCCGGCATTCATGGCGGATAGGCAGCAGTTAGGTACTGCCACCCTTTTGGCTCCGCTTTATAACAAAGGGATGATTAGGAAACTGAGAGGCCCCACTAGGCATACCGTAGCAATATGGCATAGAGCCCAAACGTGACTGAAATGGGGAGGTGTGATTACGCGTATGACGCCTTTGTGGGACTCCAAAATCTTGGGTAATCTAAGGAGTAGCAAGGGCTTTGACCCGTGGGACGTCATAGGAATTTCCACGGTTGGGGACATGTGGACAACAGAGGGAGTGGTGCCATTTGAGACCCTCAGGGAACAATACGAGTTGAGAGTTACTGAGACGTACCGTTACATACAGATCCGGCACGCATTAATGGCGGCACTGGAACATGGGAGGACGGTCCCGGAGTCGGCTCCGTTAGAAGACCGGCTATTGACAGAATACATGGAAACTAAGGCCACCTCTCTCACTTATCGTAAATTAATAAATAACATGCCAGACCCGTTGCGAAAACTAAAAGAAACCTGGGAGGAGGAGCTGGGTGAACTGAATGAGGAGGACTGGAATGCCGCATTGGCATCACCCAGGGAGGCGGGCATATCGACAAGATTTCGGTTGGTGCAGTTTAAAATACTGCACCGAGTCTATTATACACGTGTTCTGCTACACAAAATTCATAGAGCTGATCACCCACACTGCCTGAGACAATGCGGAGCACAGGGTACACTATTACACACTTTGTGGGAATGCCCTGACATCATGGTTTACTGGCGGAGAATAACACGCACGATGGCTCAGGTATTACACGTCCCCATCACACCTGACCCCAGAATCTGCCTATTAAATGTATGGGGTCCAAACGACTTGACGACATATGGGAGGCAATGGGTAATAGTCGGTATGATGCTGGCGAAGAGAGATATAGCGCAGAAATGGGGGGCGCTGGAAACCCCTACCCTGACGCAATGGTATAGGAATATGGATATGGTAATGATAACGGAGAGGGCAGTGTATCAACAAAGGTGTAACCCACGTAAATGGAAAAAAATTTGGCTTTCATGGAACACTTATAGGGGAGATATTTGTGAGCCTTTACCGGATGGAGAAGAACTAGATAGTGGAGGGGAGGACGAGGAAATAGAATGAGGGGAGGTAGAAAAGGGAGCTGCAGCTTGGTATGGGATTGCTGTACATTTGAAGTGATCTATTGAAGGGGCCGCGGATTGCGTAGGCGCAATGTGCTACATTTACAATGAAGAGTAGCCAGTACTTATGGGGAGGATGCTTATGATGGTCAATGCCGTATATCCAATCAATGAAGTTTTCGGTTAATTGTTAATGTAATAAAATAAAAGTTGCAATATCGAAGAAACGTGGCTGAATGTTGAAGCCACACTTAAGAATGTATACAAATGTGACCATGCTATTGCGTATGCAACAATAAAATGTTTAAAAAAAAAAAATAAAAAAAAAAAGTAAAACTTGGTGGCAGTTTAACAAGGAACTGACGCATCTGCTTAGATGCGTCAGTTTCCTTGTGCAAGCATCAAATGTCCTTGCGCCACCATGGATGCGCTGTATTTACAATACAGCGCTCCATGGCACAAGGATTCACAGATGCATCAGAAATTATTACGCATCAGTTGGCCCAAAAAGTCAAGCATTGCTGGAGTTGTCTCGCAAGCACGACACTACTCCAGCAATGTATTTTGAGGCCTATACTTACTGTACTGCTTCACTCCTTCAAGCAGGCGTAAGGTTTTGACGCAGTGGCATCCTAAAAGTGGCGCAGTGAAATGATGTAGATTTTGTAGCATCACTTTTACAAGGCCTTCCTCCACTCACCCTTAATACATTATACCTAACAAAGGTATAATTTGACACAGGGCTTCACAGCCTGACACATCTCCCTAGATGCGTAACGTTGTAAATAGGCAGCATTGTTTGTGCTGCCGTTGTGTCAAAAAAAGGTGATGTAATGACAGCACAAGGAGGCACAAGGCATTGTAAATCTGCCCCTGAATCTCTTAAGATGGATAAAAACGCTTTAGCAGTGAAAAATCATGCATGGTATGTGATTAACTGATAAAAGTCCTCACACATTCAGCCATACCTGATTGCTCATTTCTCTGCAAAAATAAAAAATATGTTTCCATATCTATGAATGGGAATAAATCTAACAAAAGAGGGCACGCCGCCTTGGATTCAGCAGTGGCCAGATACTAATTGTAGACTTTGCGAATGGCCGCAAAAAAATTTGGCATATCTTCTTGAAATCGCTATTTTTGAAGATCGGGGTTAGATCAGCTCACCATGCCCTTATTAGGTCCTCACGAGCAAGTCAATTCAATTGCTATGCCATTTGATAAAATGTTTAGATTCAGCCTAAAAATGGTTGGTATAGACTGTTTGAGATGTGTTTTTTTTTTATAACCCTTGGCCTCAAAAGTATTTTTGCACTTTTTGATATTCTGTAGAAGTTAGTGTTCATGCTACTATGGTAATAATTAGTGCTGCAATAACTGAAGTTATCATGTTATAGTCATTATTAATGCACTTTATAATCGGTTTGCTCAAAGAAATTACTATTTATTGCATGTCAACACTTTAATAGGCAATGACCTAGCCGATGTCTGATAGTTACTGTGCCAATTGATAACATTTTTAGATGCAAACAAGAAATGTTTGATTTTGACTGTTTGAGTTGTATTATATTTATATCCTTTGGCCTCAAGTGAATATTTGGAAGTAATTGTTTTCATGCCCATTTGCACTGTTTGGTATTCTGTAGACATTACTGTTCATGCTGCTAGGGTAACAATGAGTACTGGAATCACCAAAGCTATCCTGTTATAGTAATTACAAATGCACTTTATATTCAGTTCCACAATTGAATTACTATTTATTGCACAATGCAGATTGATATGCAATGATCCAGCCCATGTCTGATAGATTTTATAATTTATTTTTTCTGTTTGAATGATGTTCGCTAAACTAGATTGGTTTTATGATGTACAAATATGAATGTTTTTGTTAATTGTTAATAATATCTTTGGTTCAGTTTTTAAATATTGTGCGATTTTGAAGAGAATCGAGGTTTTTTTGTTAATCAAGCAAAGAAGATCTTATAATTATTATCAGTAAAAAAAATTTATATGTATGCCATGATCTAGGAACACATAGCAATGTCAATATCAGTAAAGAAAATGTTGATGTATGCTATGACAACTGTACAGGCAATGTTGAGAATGTTGGTAAAAATGATGCCAGTTACTGCCATCTTCGTTTGAGATGTTGTAATGAACTTATATCGCTATTGTCGGTTTCACCCAAAGTGACCTCCCCATCAACCCCAAGTCAGAGATATGTGGTCAGGCTGGTCCTGTGACTGCAGATCCCACCTATAGAGTGACAGGTCACTTAACGTTCAGATAAACACGCACCCTGGGAAATCCCTGATCAATCACACAAATAGATAGCTGCACCACAAACTGGTCTGAGTAAATCAACCCGATTAAAACAAGTGTGGGCATAGGTTTGAATACCCCAAAAATACCCCAAAGCTAGATACCACATGTAGATAGGTACGCTTAGTCAATCAGGACATGACATGCAGACTACACATAGTGATCACACGCTCCCCACCCCAGACACCTGGACAGATGCAGACTGGCTCACCCTATCTCTCCCCAAGGTCAAGAAGAACCACCTGTGTTCCTAACAGATGCCCAAACTTTTTAATTTATGGCTGATATACCTTTTGAAGAATGCAGATTGTTTTATTGTACCTCACGAGATATGTATATTATCAGCAGAAACTTTGTACACAAGAGACTTTCCTGAGACGCATTCTATCAAGACTCTCCTGGCATTGCATTTAATTAAACCAACTTGATACTGTTTTTCCAAATGCCTCTTGTCTTTTAATTTCTTTAAATGTAATTTCATATCTGAGCACCAATCTCTAAATCTCCTGCCCAGGACCAATGCCCTGAACCACTTCTGTCTGGTTAACACATCAACCAATCATGTGGGGAGTCCCTATTGTGGGGTAAGACAGGCACTGTATTAATATACAATTATAGAGGTGTTATGCCCTTTTCAATAGTCCCATCATTGTAATTTCTTCTATCTTTTGTGGAAGAATAGAAACTGAAAATGTAAAAGTGTATTTCACTCACTTTAAGGGACGTGTACAAAGAAACATTCTTTACTTGAAATCTAACCCTTCTTCTCTGGGGGCTTTTCACACCGACATGTCAAAATGTTGTCCAACCAGATTGCTCAACCTATTTTAGTCACATTATGCTGAAGGTAACATTTTGAAAAATAGCTGAGCCCAGAGCAAACGTTTCAACAGTTTCTGGTAAAACCGCATTCCTTTCTCCTTCAATGTTGGTTCTCACTGTCTTCCTGCTCCCCGCCTCTCCCCCAGTGGTGATTGTTCTACTTTTTGGGTGATGCTGGATTTTCTTCAGAGCTGCCACTTCTCTTTCGTAGTGGGTGATGGTGGGGCATGTGTCTTCTATGCTGTGCTATGTTGGTTTATAGTGGGTGAATATGACACTCTTCAGTGTATGTGTGCATCTTTTCTTCCTCTGAAAAAAAATAGTAAATACTCTCTGTGCATTGCAAGAGAAGTTGATGTTGTTATTTTATATTAGGAAGAGATAGTCACCCTTCAACAGTTAGCGAGCCAGATAATCATTACACTCAGTAAAGATCTGAACAATGTAAAAGCGCACTTCTCTGCCTATATGACAGCCATTGCGACCTGGATGACAGAAAACTGTCTCCAGTTAAAAACCAATAAAACCAAGATTATGCAACTGGTGGGCCACAGAAGTGGGCTCTGCACCTCCTCCAACATTGGTTGCAAAAAATGTGGGCGTTCACCTAGATTGAGCACTCACTATGAAAGAGCAGGTTGCCACCACCATAGGAACATGTATTCATATGATGCATTTGCTATAGAAACTGTTTTCTCTCCTTGCACATTCTACGAGGAAAAGCTTAGTTCAAACACTAGTCATTAGCCGTTTTGATTATTGCAATCACTATTTGGCTTCCATCAAGAAGATCGTGATAAATTCACTGCAAGTTGTCCAAAACACTGCTGCACGTCTCATTAACCAACCTTCCATTCAGTACGACTTCTACTCCCCTGATGTGCTCTCTCCATTGGTTTCCAGTTCATAACAGAATAGTTTTGAATGTTGCTGTCTGACACATAAATCCTCAAACAGCAAAGGCCTGACCTCTTTGTTTTCAAAGCTTTCTTCTCACCAAGAGGTAGATCATTAAGATGTAGTGACGTAGGGCCTGATTCACAGAATGAACTTAAGACAAAATCCTAAACTTACTACTGTTAGGTATTCACAGAATGCACTTACTACTATTTGGTATTCACAGAATGAATTTACTACTTACGGGATTCACAGAATGAATTTACTACTTTCGGGATTCACAGAATGAACTTACTACTTTCGGGACTCACAGAATAGACTTACGACTACTAACTTTACGTCCGCCGCAAGGGAGTAATTTACGGCCCGTAATCGTAATTTACGGCACTTTGCCGTAAATTACGATTACGGGCCGTAATTTATGATTACGGGCCGTAAATTACGATTACGGGCCGTAAATTACGATTGATGGCCGTTGGTCATGTTAGTCAAGGGGAAACACCTGGCCAAGGTCCACCCATCCCCCAACATGGATCAGCTGACACACAGCCGCCAATGCCAGCCAACAGCTCCATTTTGCCATGGTGTATGCTGCCACTGCCTACCATCCCCCACCACGCTCCAGCTAAAGCCAATTAACACTAATTGACCAGTACCACAACCCACATAAAAGCAGCACACAGTGAAGGAACAGGTTTGGCCACAGAGAGACTGTTACTCCAACGCCAGAGACCATGGAGATGCGCAGAAAGAAACATTTCACAGCAGAGGAGACCACCATGCTTGTGGAATACATAGTAAGGCACCACAAGCGCCTATATGGGCTACCACCATATTGCACCAGTGGTGCACAGAAGCAAGAACTATGGCAGCAGATAGCCACTGCTGTCTCAGCCCTGGGGGTGGAGAGGCAAACTGTACAGGACATAAAAAAAGTGGCAGGACGAAAAGCAGAGGGTGAAGGAAAAGTACTCCAGGATAGAACTGAGGAGAGTCCTCCCTGCTGGACCCCGCATCCAGCTCACCCCACTGGAGGAGGATATCCTAACAACTATACACCCCCACTTGGTCCATGGGCTGCCTGTCAGTGACGTCCGCTACGTGGTACCAGGTAAGTGGAATGAAAAGAAAAAGTGAATGAAGAGATTGTCTGTGTTACACTGTCATAGTGATCATGGAAATTGTCAAAAAGGCATATAAATATATGGTTAGTCAGAGACTCATGTGTCACCCACTACGTAGCACCACAAGTCCCAGAATCCGTTCCATCAGAAAAGGCTAATACCCCCCCCTATTAAAAACATGTGCACAGTACTGATGCCATACATCCACAACCCAGCTAATTCAATAACTGTACATATTGACTGAAAATGTGCAAAGACAAATGGAAATTTAAAATTAAGTTAAATAAATAAATTAGCTAAAGACAAACATTAGCAGGGAAGCGCCAGTACCAATGTGACATGCAATTCAACCCTTGCGCAAACACGGATGTGTCGTGTACATATGGTGGAGCACTGTGGTGCAGGGATAAACAGATGTGTGTTGAATCTGATGGTGTCTAGGGGGGGCTTTGCTGAAGTTGTGTCGCAAGAGCGTTGCAACTCCAACAATGTCCAAGCACTGCCCATACCTAACATGCTGTGCCACTCCTTACGTCTGCTTCAAGCAGGCGTAAGGTTGCGTCGCAGCGGCCTCTGATAAGTGATACTGTGAAATCAAGAAGATTACATTGACTCACTTGGACGCGGCATATCCCAAAGGAGTGCACACCCTGCCTACCTCCAAGCTGACGTTGCGCAGGGCCTCACAACATGACGAATCACCATAGTAGCGTCACGTTGCAAATAATCCCAAATGTGTTGTCTGTTGTACACCACCGTTGTCACAGAAGTGATGCAACAACAGTGTAAATTATTTTTCTAGGGGGTCGTAAACCTGCCACAAAATCTCCAAAAAGTACTTCACCCTGTGCCAGCCTAAATCACAAAGCAGATGGTGAGAGTATCCTCTGATGTAAATATGTCCAACACATATCCTGTTGTCCAATTTCCACTCTGCCACGCCATTACATCCCCAACACACCACTGCTCCTACCTGCCCCGTCTGCGGCAGTTCCGCACAATACTGTTATCACACAGAAGAAACGGGCAAATCCCCAAAACGTTACACAAGCACATTTCCCATTTGTCAACTTTTCTCTCTTCTCACCCATTGACACATCCAGCCAGAGCACAGACAACTGGAGTAGCAGAGGTCACCCCATTGCATAGGAGGAATCGGCAACGTACCGAGGAAGGCATGTCAACCACACTAACTGGTAATTGAAAGGGGACAGGAGATGGTCAAAATGCATACATCGTCAGAAGACGACAGAGGGACAAATAGTGCCCAGCTATGTAAGTCAACCATTTATGCTACATTTGCTGCATTACAATTGGAGTTGTCAATGGACATTCACCTTTAACATATGACATTTGTGAACAGCAAAAGACAAATCATAAAATGTCTTGGCTCATCATACCTTTGTAAATGTGGAACACAACATGTATTACACCAACAGACCCAGAACGGGGAAAGCAATCCTGTAATCGAGAGCCGCAACAAGTCAAAAGGGTGTACACACCATATTGTAATAGTGTATGTAGACCTAATCAAGAATCAGCATTTGCACCGATACGGAAATGAAGACCAAGCAGTGAGATACCAGTCTCTGTAGTATTGACAATGCATACTGTCCAACTTCTAATCTGTCATACATACTTCATTCAGCACAGTCCACACAGCTGATCATGTACAGCGTACATTGGATGGATAATTTCCGGACATCAACAAAACACAATAGTGGACTTTACCTCTGGATTCGTAGGCATGTCATTGTGACATAGGTAGCATCATGGTAGTGGGCCCAATCTAAGTTATATGTGTGATCACTCATTACATAATGTATGACACACTTCTGCAACGGTGGTGAACATGACTGCTTGTGCCCGTCCTGTGCCAGAAATTGAATGCATCACATGTGGCAGCAGGAATGTTAAGTTGCTAAACAAACTTATCATTGTAGGTACAATGTTGTCCTCCCAGAACCCCAGACGCCCACTGACTTCTGCTACTAAGTTGGACTTGACATCTGTCCAGGGACCACCTACAGCTCCGGTGCAGGGCCACGGTAAGTCAAGCTTGCTGAATGCTTATTAATTGTGCCTTTCAACTCCACCGTATGTGTTGTACAACACTGTTATCCTGCATCACAATATGCTCACATAGGGTATTTGAACACATGGCCAATCAGACCCTGGTGGCAAATGAGATGCGGCCCAAAATGTATGCCAAGTGTGTGCACAATGGACATACAATAGCACAATGTGTCATAAGAAACGTCCACAACACAACAGGCTTGCAATTCAATGATATGCTAAATCCCTAGCAAAATTAACATGGTCAAATCAATATGAAATTGGTATGGCTGAGGCACACACTGGTGCCAGTTGGGTACCTGTGAGATGGGTGTAGGGGCTGCTAAGGTGAATGTTCATGCAGTTACACCTGCAAAATGATTTGGCTGAAGAGCAACAGGATAATGCAGTGCAGGTGGGAAGATTCAAAGCTTCTCACCTCATCTGCAATGTGTGATCTAAACCAAATGTTGTCTTCTGCTTGCCTCCCTTCTACCTTATTCCAATGTATAGGTGAGTGTATGAAATATGAGGTTTGGATGTCTGCTGCACAAGACACCATCTGTTGTCATGTAAGTAGTACCATGATGTTGGAAATGGAGCATGGGAACAGAGAACACTCAAAGGATGGACATTAGTAATCTGTGTTCTCTCATTCAAAAATAAGCTGTGTGACCTCATGTGTAGGGAAGCACAAATGGGCAACATCAGGCCCCTGACAACTGCACATCTCACACATGAACTCCTTTCTGACTTGTCAACAGACAACATTACACCCATGAAAAAAGTCAGTCACAATGGTAAGGGTGAAATCAGTAACCTTCTCATACAAGTTTGTCAGTTAATGTGTCATCTTATTGATGTCAGTGCTGCATGGCTTTAAGCTAGCAAATGCTGCTTGTGAGCAGCTGCCCACATGTTAAGTCAATCAGCTAAACATGCTGCACATCGTCCTTGATTATCCACAAATGGCTACTGAGAATGTAATTTGATCTCATAGCTACAATCTGTTGTACTAAAATATGGACATGTATTTCTAATCACAGGTGCTGACAGGATGAGACCACGGCAGCGGACACCATCCCGGGGGTTGCATGACATCCTGGCTGCAGCTCTTGAAACCGTCGCGCACCTGTCCCTCAGGTAAATTGGGCATGAGGAGTGTCAACAGCTTAGATTTCAAAGCCATTACAGAGTTCGAGATCCCCTTCTACATGGAATCAACAGTTGTTGATTACAAAGTGAAATACAGACCAGGAGTGACACATATGCATGTCTGTCATTTGGTGAGGCAGATCATTGAGAATGTTGTTTCTACCCTCTACAGCTATTCCTACAACAACTATGATGAGACAGGTGCAGCAGGATACACCAGGAGGGAACGCAAAGGGACAGAGAGTTGGGGCTGGAGCTTGTGAGTTTGCTAGTATCATGTAGATCTCCGTGTAACACCTCAGGGCTATGGTGTGAGCGGCCATTTGTGGTGGTACCCTAACATGATCACATGATCCTCATCTGCTGATGCAAAGTGCAGTAAATACAACCCTGGTGTTGCTGCACATGTAATACCTGTTCAATCACTAATACAGTTGCAACCTCTGTGTTCCAGATGATGCTGAGGGAGCGGCAGACAGACCGACAACCAGTGGTGGCCGTCGGGCAATCCGAGGGGAGAATCCTCTGATCCTCCAGGCAGCAATGTCGGCTGCAACTCATGCCCAAGAGGAGGAGGATCAAGATCAAGAGGACGATGACTTTGAGGAGGATGATGAGTACATTTCCATTGACTCCGGGGATGACAATACTGATGTCCTGGACTCACATCCTCTGACAAGCAATGCTCGTCTGCCTCCTCTCAAACCATCAACAACACGGCATACATCAAACCATCCACGGCTCCCACACATCCACTCACAGACATCACTCACTCACAGCCCTCACATCCGTGACCGACATGGTGGTTCCCCTACCCACTCTTCCCTACGCAGTTTATCCCAGCCATTCTCTCCAACAACTGTGGGAAGTACCAGCCCTGTTGTGGACCTGGTATCCCCTGGGCAACCTACTCCTGCCCACAGACTTCTACCTGCCACCCCCCCTTTTGTTGGACCTGCTCATCTCATCCTTGGCAGACACCAGCAGAGGGGGTCTGCACGTGATGATGGTGGCCAGTGGGAGCAGGACTTCTTCCGACAGCAGGCAGATGTGAGGCAGGACATTCGGGACATAGGGGCTACCCTGTCCGACATTTCTGGGTCCCTGCAGGACATGGCCCAATTCCCTCAGGTGGTGGACAGGATGGGCCAAGCTTTGGATAGGATGGATAGCACTTGGCAGGAAATATCTAGAAATATGAGAGACCTGATATCCATCCAAAGGGAAGAGAGTGCAAGACACCATGCCTTGGCCATGAAGATGATGGAGGGCATGGTGAGAGTGATCCAAAGTCTACCTTCACGGCCAACGCAGGGAGGGAAACAATCATGTTGGCCTGTAGGACAGCACATCCCCACACCTGTAACACCAACTGCACAGCACCACAGCCAAGGTACCCAAACACACCCGCACCCTGAACAGGCATGTCCACCACCCCCACTACCTGCCCAAACACCACCAACCTCTGCACAGTCACTCCCACCACCCCCACTACCTGCCCAAACACCACCAACCTCTGCACAGTCACTCCCACCACCCCCACTACCTGCCCAAACACCACCAACCTCTGCACAGTCACTCCCACCACCACCACTACCTGCCCAAACACCACCAACCTCTGCACAGTCACTCCCACCACCCCCACTACCTGCCCAAACACCACCAACCTCTGCACAGTCACTTCAACCACCTGAACAACCAGCCCTTGTCCAGCCACAGACACCTAATGTGCAGACACCATTGGCACCTGTACCACTTGATCAGCCTGGACAACACCCACAGACACGAAGGCGACAACCTCAACCTCACCCCTCACCGCCTTCCTCCCCCCCACTATTACGGAATCGCAAACATGACCGCCATTGACATGGCCAATTTGTTTTGGGCTCCTTAGGAGTATTTTGACAATAAATATCTACCAAAGTAATATCCTGTTGTGTACCATGTCCCTTCTGACAATGTAGGTATGTGTGTGTGTGTGTGTGTGTGACAGGTACAAGTGTAACACATCATAGCAACACGTTGTCATGTGCATAGAAGGTGACTTACTAAATATGTGTCTATATTTGGAGATAGACATTCAAAATGAAGTCAAACTAGTCAGACAAAGTATAGTTCTGCAAGTTATTTATGTAGGAACACAAACAAACCGTCCGTTTGGAAGGGAGAAAGGAAAACAAATGATGATCTTAATGCAGAAGGAGAATGGAACTTGGATTTGGGTGGGGCAAAACAAATATAAACGTCAGGTAGCGTCATGGGAAACAGTCTATTCACAAGGGGAAAAAGAAATCTTCGTCCAAAACAATGTCTCAGTCCAACAGTCAAGTGTCTTTCTGGTCATCCTCCAGGACCACAATGTCTAGATCCTCTGGGTCGGACACATCCACACGGCTGGCTGATGCAGGAACAGGGACCACACGGGAACGTGACACACGAGGAGTATGGGGGAAACAGTGTGGAGCAACAGACAGGGGGACACATTGACGGTGGTATGGGAAGGCACTTGGGAGATGAAAGACATAATGGCTGTGTTCAGGGACTGGACTTGGGTGTCGAGGTTGTCCATTGATCGGACTAGGTTCGCTTGCATCGAGCGTATCTCCAGACACACCTGTAGCAAGATGCGAGCGGACATGTCAGGTTGACCCTCGACCATCCAACTCAAGTCCCCTGGCACAGCCAGGGGAGGAACAGCACCGGCAGCACTGGGGGGGGGGACACAGAAGGGATGTGGTGCCTCAGGTCCGGAGCGGATGGGTTAGGCTTTGCGGCTACGAGGAGGGGGACAGGTATCAGAGGATTGAGCTGGAGCCCCCGATGGCATGGGGGACACTAGAGGTAGGGAGGGGCAGATGGCAGGCCCAGATTGAACATTGGCCTGCCCTGGGGACACCTCCTCGTGACCCACTGTTGATGTATGTGTGGCTGAGTGGCCATCCCCCACATCATGGTCCGAGGTGTCCGGTCCTTCACCCCCCTTCAATGTCCACAGCCTCCACCCGGGACATAGTACCAGTGTCGTGTTCTTCTTCATCCCGGGTGGGTGAAACCCCCTGGCCTGCAGATGTTGAGGGCCCCTCCTCCTCCTCTTCCTCCTCCTCCTCCTCTCCTTCATCTCTGGTGGAAATAGGGTTTATCCCCCGCAGAACTGATGGTCTCCTTCTCCAGACTTGTTCCTGCGGATCTCCTGTCTCACCAGCCGTGCCTGCAGAAGTGTAAGCAAAATCCTGATGTGGTGGTTGTTCCATGCATGACGCTACACATACATATAATAGCCTAGGTCCGAATTTGTTTGCCTCTGATCACACAGTATAGTTATCAGGGGCCGATTTACAACTTCTGGCGCATCTCCGCTAATCAGCAGAGGTGTGTCTGATGAGTTGCAATGCATCAGCCCACCCGTGCGTCACCCTTGATGGCCTGCATGTACAAAGCGGCATACCATGGCGCTTGGGTGGCAGATGTGTGATGCATCCCCGGTGGAATAGCCGGGCTTTGCTGGATTGGTGTGGCAAATGCGAACCCGCCTCCAGCAAGGCTCAGGGGTGCACGATCGCTAACATGCTGCGGCAATCCTTACACCTGCTTCAAGTGGGTGTATAGATTTGACTCCACTTGGCCATAATAGTGACTGAGTGAAATCTTGTAGTTTCACTCAGCCACTTTTAGGATGCGATCCTGCACCGTATGCGTCATGTTGTAATAATCCAGCAGCATGGCGCTTTGTGTGCTCCGCCGCTGCGTCACTAAAGTGACCCAATGGCGGTGCACAGAGGCGCAGGTCCCTTGTTGATCTGCCCATCAGTCCTTATGGGAGCACACTGCCTCACAGTCCCAGCACAGTTTGCCCCTTTGCATCCGGGTAAATGCTGTTTACAGTACTAACTAACTCCTGAATCATCTGTGTTTGCTGGGAATGCTGCCAAGTTCCTCTCAGATCACAGTAACACTCACAGGCACACAGCAAACCCAGATGATTTACTTTGCTCTCTGAAACTGCTGCTCTCTACTGATGAAGCGCTCATTCCAGGAACACATGTCTAGAGATATACAGCAAAGTCAGCAGCAAATTTGGTGTATGACTCCAGATTATTCCAAAGTAAGTTTGAACTGTGTACTGCATTTACCAGGATGCAAAGGGACAAACCGTGCTGGGACTGTGAGGCAGTGTGCTCCCAAACCCCATTCTGTCCATGCACTTACATTACATGTATGCACACTGTCATATACTGATTTGAGTTTGACATGGACATCTCATGTGTATTATTGTGGCTTGCGCAACTGCATTATCCAAACCTCAACCTTGGCATTGTTGTGATCTGTGTGTCGCGTCACTGCTGCATGTGCCAGTTCAACTACAAGTCCACCAGAGGAGAACATGAAGAGTCGAGATATAATAGATATTGGCCATTGATATGGATTTGCAGCTATTTAACGTCTGGACAAGTGTCATCTGCGTTGTAGCATTGTATGGGACAAGACAAATGTGGGTCACACATCCACGTGGGGTCTGGAGTACTCCTCCAGCTACATTGTTTGTCTAGCCTTTTGATGTCCCCACACATCTTCGGACAATCCAGTGCCACATAGTGGCTTACTTGACTTACAAGGTAGTGCAGTACACCGCTGAACAGTGGTGGGCGGTTGTGACAGCTACCTGTACATGTAAAATGTCATATAGGCCACTGAGGGTGAGACGTCTGTCAGTGGACACACCTTGCCAACCTATGAAAACTGGTGAGTGATGCAAGGATCTCAAAATCTGTCATGACTCCAAGGCACATGATGATCTGTCTCAATTGGAACACAACGCTACAGGTGCAATGCTAATCACAACATCCAATCCCCTATGGCCTGCCATGTGCAGACTGGAGAGTCTCTGTGCCATCGCTCATCCAATGCACACATCCGTTATGATTGACTTGGTTCAATTTTAGTGCTGCTGGCAGAGCAGAATTCAATATGGATGCATGAGTGTGGCTCATTTACCCAGTTGTCATGGGAAAACTACAACTCCCAAAATGCACTATGGCCTGTATACTACATATGCCACAGTGTGCCTCTTGAAACCTGGTGACTGCTGCTTGGACATGGAATTGGCTAATGGAGGCATGTGACATGCAATGGTACAGCACTGTTTCACTCACATCATACTCCCAGACTCATATTGCATATGATGCACTTACTAGGTCCATGCTGCTCGTGCTCCTCCAGCTGAGCATGGAGGGTCGGCCAAGCTGCTCGCAGGACCCTCCTGTAGAGTGATGACAGGCGAGGACGATGTACATGGTGCTGGGAGGACACTTGGTACGGGCCCACCGCTTCAGGTCCTCCCAGCGCTTGCGGCACCCCCTAGCCCTCCTGTGGGCCACTCCCACTGCACTGCAGCGCTCAGCGATGTTGGACAATAGCCTGCCCCGGGCTGCAGTGCTCAGCTGGTGCTCAGGGTCCCCATATAGCTGAGGGAATTTCTCCAGCACCCCCTCCACCAAGATGTCCAATTCCCTGTCTGTGAAAGGGGGGGGCTCTCTCCTCATATTCCTCAGCCATTATAGGGAATTAGGTCAGATGAGAGCAGCAGGATGCCTGAGGATCTGATCAGTGATAGAGGATGACTCAGAATGACCACAAAATGGCTGCCAACTACTTCCTGTGATGTATTTCCTGTCTCCCACTTCATGTATTACCTTGCCTGTATGAAATTATGTGTTCTAGTTTATTTTCGTAATTTACGGCCCAAAATCGTAGTTTCCGGTTCAGGGTCGTCGTTTAAGCGCACGCTCATTACGATGCGGTGCCGGAAACTACGATTTTGCGCCGTAAATTACGAAAATGACCCGGAACACATTATGTCATACAGGAAATGTTATACAGGTAGTGGGAGACAGGAAATACATCACAGGAAGTATTTGGCAGATATTTTGTATTCATCCTGGGCCATCCACATTCAGTAAACAACTCCACTGCCATCCTGTTGATCTGATGTAGGGGAAAGTGAAATGACAATGTAGGTGTGATTCATGAATATGTATCAAAAGGGGGAACAGATCATTCAAGTAATTTATGCACTGACAGGGGGGTAGGGGGCTGACAACATCCATCCCACTTTCCTAATATCATACTTTGCATTATGGGACATGTAGTTCATATTGAGTACTCAGCATCAGAGTTGAATGAAGTGTTATGTGACATTGGTGTGGAGAAGTGTGGATATGTCAGATACATATGGAGGCAGGTATACGAGCCCTGTGTGCACCAATTGCGCCACAGTAGCGTAACTTTGGTGGCGCAGCAGCGCTACGCCACCTCCATGCTGTGGGGTATCTTCAACATGACGCATCTGTGAAATGTGTCATATTGTAAGGCCCTGCTCCGCAGTTGTGCATTCCTGCACATGGGGGGGCCTTTATGACAGCATATGATTCACGCTTCTGTCTATACTTGGCCCACAGCGCACAGCTTTATAAATGTGGCACATCCATGATGGCGCAAGGGATGTCTGCTGTGAGGCACAATTACTGGGGCATCCCTGCTGATATGCCTTTTGTGATTTGGTGACCCATCCTTATGAGGTCCAGGTATGTCTGTCAGGACATGTATTGTTTGTCATCAGCGTGAATAGTTTGTTTAAGGGATGTCCACTATGCTGCTTGCTGACATGGACACATGACCTGAGGCACAATCCACCTTTTGACTTCTGTCAGCAGCTGTGATTTGCATGCAGTTAGTGTGGTTTGCAAAGTCGTCTCAGGGTGGCATTTATGGACACTGTTGTGTCTGTCCACATTTCATCATTGACAACAGACAGCAAACCTCATGCGAAATACGTGGCAACGAGCTGATCACGGACTTGCATGCCCTGACGTCGGTCATGTGCAATAGCCCGGTCTCCCACATTCAGAGCTAGTCGAGGTTCGAGAGGCATGTGTAAGCCATGCATTAGAGCAATGTTGTGCAAAACACAACAGGCTAGTATGATCTTGCACACGACTACTGGGGAGTACAGAAGCACACCCCCAGTATGGTCGAGACGTCTGAATCGCGACTTCAACAGACCAAAAGTGCGCTTGATGATGGCTCGAGTACGTATGTGTGCCCTATTGTACCTATGCTGAGGTACAGTGTTAGGACGCCTGTAAGGGGTGAGGAGATGTGGAGAGAGTGCATACCCAGCGTCGCCTGAGGAGGGAAGAAAGGGCAGTTGTTAACATTTCACTCTTTCACTTTCACAGGACATGATCTATACGTTCATACATGCAGTGTGTGTTGGGCCATGTATCTTATTGTACAATCATTACTATTGGGGGGCATTCAAACATTTCAATGACGCATATCACTCATTTTCAGTGCTTGGTACTTACCCAGTAGCCACATGTTACCAAATTCTCCAGCAGCCATACGCCGAGCAAGAGGTGACATGCAGAATATGAAGCTGTCATGTGTACTGCCTGGGAACACGGCATGCACATTGATGAACCTTCCACTGGCATCACAGACTGCTTGAACATTGGTGGAATACCATCTGTGTCTGTTGCAGAAGATGTGTGCAATGTGGCGGGGTGGCTGAAGGGCCACATGGGTGCAATCAATTGCACCCAGCACAAGTGGGAATTGTGCAAAGAGATAAGAATCTCTTGCTGCCCTTTGTCTCATGGCCAAAGTATATGGCATTTTGATGTAGTTGGGGCTCTCTCAGTGATGCATCTCAGTACCTGATGCAGGCACCGCGACTGGCTCGCCTGGGAAATGCCCACATGGTCACTGGTGACCCTTTGGAAGGACCCAGTAGCAAAGAAGTGGAGGGCAGAAAGGATCTTGAGGTATGCTGGTATTGCAGGTCACATAGTCAAGTTCCTGCTCCCACTCACATACCATTTCCAAGATGACTTCAGGTGGGAAACGGTACCTGGCCCTTACATCCTGGCTGGACATTCCAAATATGTTGACCCTCTGCCTGTAGATCCTCTCTGCTCTCCTCCTCCTCCTCCTCAAGTAGTTTTATCCGCATGGCAAGGGGTAGTGCTACAAACACGTTCAGTGACATCCTGAAAAGGGATTGTTTGTGTCTGCTCTGCATTCATACAAGCTGCAGGGCTGGGATTGGCTGCTGTGTGTCCGCTGATCCATGTTGGGAGATGGGTGGACCTTGGCCAGGTGTTTCCCCTTGACTAACATTACCAACGGCCAGCAATCGTAATTTACGGCCCGTAATCGTAATTTATGTCCCGTAATCATAATTCACGGCAAAGTGCCGTAAATTACGATTACGGGCCGTAAATTACTCCCCGGCGGCGGACGTAAAGTTAGTAGTCGTAAGTCTATTCTGTGAATCCCGAAAGTAGTAAGTTCATTCTGTGAATCCCGAAAGTAGTAAGTTCATTCTGTGAATCCCAAAAGTAGTAAGTTCATTCTGTGAATACCAAATAGTAGTAAGTGCATTCTGTGGATACCAAATAGTAGTAAGTTTAGGATTTTGTCTTAAGTTCATTCTGTGAATCAGGCCCGTAGTGACAAAGCCCTGCTTACAGTCCATGAGATAAGAAAGTCTCCATCAGGCGGCATGTCTTTTTCTTATTTAACCACTTTGTTTTGGAATAAGCTTTCATTCTAATTTACCTCAACGTACTGATAACTTCAAATTCATAAACATTCTGAAGACAGAGCTGCTTGTGATTTGTGGTTTAAAACTTTTTGATTATCTGGTTATGATTTGGTCTGCGCCGAGATACCCCTACCTGATTTTTTGTGCGTTATAAATTAAAGCCACATAATTACATAGGAGATCCATTTGTTGCCACCACCTGACAGCTGGCACCGGAAGACTGCCTACTCCCCCACTGCAGAGACCAGTGTGCACTTTTTGATGAGGCTAGCAGGCACTGTGTTCAGCTAAAGTTCTGTCTGTGTGAAGGGGGTGGGGAGGATCCAGGGACTGAGGTCTTTTTTTAAAGGACAGAGGTGGTCACAATCTTTGTTTATGTTTTAAGATGCTTTTCTTGCCATTGCTAAACACAGATGTAAAAATGTTGCAAATCTAATATATTAGGGTATAAGAGACAAATTGTACAGCATCCGTGATTTTGGATTGTGCACATGTGCTGCACAATAGGTTAAGGTACCTACATGACTAGTTAACATTTGATTCTCGACGATGAGCTGGAAGTGGTCAATTTGGGAAATTTAAAATTGGAAGGTGCCAATGTGTGCTCCATTTGACTCTGAGGGGCAGCTGAAAAGCTGGTGTCACTAAACTCTCACTCCAGTTAAAGTCTGTACACTCAAATTACCAGTCTGGACCTAATGTCAAGAAAGTCACTCCATGGTCACTAAGACACATGGTTTCAAAGGAGTCCCCTCTGAGGGGTGGGGGAAAGTTGCCAGGGGCTGCTAGTTCCATTTACTAAAAAATAGAATAGAGATGTGATTATTGCCGTAGAATAGACGTTTTTATATATTTTGTGTGGTTGGGGGTGAGCATGTGTGCATGTGAATGAAATGGGACCACAGTGTGTTGTTGTTGTGTAATATTGTATAATGTGCAATTAGTAGTTTGAATATACATTGCATATATGAAACATTTGTATTGTTATGTGCCTCATTTAATTGGTGAAACTAAATGTAATATTTGAATGTATATCACAAAAACAATAATTTAATAAAGTAGATAAATCCTCCTACCTTCAAAATTCATGCAAGTCCTTTAATGCAAGATAGTATTTGAACAGGTAGGAAAAAAAGGTTAAAGTCATGAAATGCTAAGTATGCCTTATCATGCAGACTCCATTAGAGCATATGCAGAAGGTTTTTCTCAGTCTAAAACGAAAATACAAGCTTTATGGAGAACTTTTAGCAAAAAATCAAAAGACTCCTCAAGAGGAGATACCCCATTAACCCGCTCCATTTAATCCTGTGCACCCCTCTCCCACAGTAACTAGCATCGACCCACTGGTGGAGTTACAAGAAGACACAGTGGGATTTGAGAACCCTGCAATTGAAACTTTCCCACACTCCCCTAAAGCCAACCCCAAGATTACACCACAAACACACAGGCTGAAACATGCAAGCACAACTAGACAGCATACAAGGGTAGGCGATACCCAGTTCTCAGTGAAACTAGAGTCACAGTTCGCACTGCATCTGGACCTAGCCTCACCATAGCAGGACAAAAGCGAAGAGCAAAGTCCAGGAGATGGTGATGACCAGTTGCACATATCGTTAGCAACTTTGCATTTGTTACAGAAAAGGGATACCCCAGCAAGTGTAATTAGAGAACAAATGTCCATCCCACAGCAAGGGGATTTAGAGGATGCAGGATGGAGTGACTATGTGCATAAGATAGTAGGTATGGCACAAAAACCAGTATCTCAAAGAAGAGAACAGGAGCATGGAAGGACTAAAGATAGTTCATCTCCTTGGTGGAAGGAGAAGGGGAGTGCCGTAGTCTCACCAGAGAGTATGCAAGACTGGCTTTCATGCAGTTAGAGTGGGAGAGACACAAGAAAAGTGAGGAGAGAGAGTTATAGCGGTGACCTTCCAGGGCAAGATCAGAGTAGTTTTGAAAAATTAACAGATAGAATAGAATCCATACACCAGCGTGTGGGGAGCATAGGCGAACTCCTGCAAACCCCATGGGTGAAACACCCTACCTAAGATATCCAAGAGGGACCCCTTCTTGACCTAGACTGCAAAAGGAAACCATGGAGACTGTCTAAACCGACCGACACAAGGAAAAGAGAGCCCGGTGTGCTTGTACCATGTGTAAAATAATCTAATAGATTTGACTGAGAGATTAGCTCCACAAATGAGTCATAATATAACTTGAAGGTAACCAGGCACAGAGTCAGTGCACAGCTAGAGTATAGGCAAAGTTTGAAAATAAATCACAAAGTGCTAGGGTGCTTCACAGTGAGAGGGATAGGTTACCAAACTACCCCACAGATAAGGAAACTTCAGGAACATAAGAAAACTTGAATTCTCACAGAGAACTCAATAATAGATCTCACAATAGTTTTAGTAGTATCAGTAAATCCAAGTGATGAGCAATGTAAACAAATGTTTATCAGTAAGTCCTGATCGGATAAGGGATCCACACGATCAGTATCCAAAAGTAACGTGGCACTGGATTACAACGTTCTGTCCAAATCAAAAGTTCCAATTCTGATTTTATTATAAATCCTTCACTTCAAGACTGATAATAATTCAGCAGCCTTTCCAATTCTGATTATATTATAAATCCTCCACTTCAAGAATGATAATAATTCAGCAGCCAACACGTGTTTCGTCAGGCATCGTAATATGCACAATTGACTTCATCAGGGCTGCAACCCAAAAGAAGTAAAATAATGTCACTATTTATAAACAAATGACGTTTCATATAAAGAACATAATTAATTTCAATATCTACCTTTAAGGAAAAGCATATGTTATCCCCCACAAGGAGCCAAGAAAAATTCCAAAATTGTGTATGTAAAGAAAAAAACACCGTCTGGCCACAACCTGCCAACTTAGGGCCAACAAAGCAAACACAAAGATATGGTGGACGGACCACAGAAACATTTCTGACACCCACCCTCACTCACAGATCCGGGTTGAATCCATCATCGTTCTTTAGCTCACTTCCCGCACCAACCATATGCAAGTCAGCCTTGACCCTGTGCCTCATGGGAACAGTCCAGCCTGAACTGCCAAGGCAGGCCTTCCATGGACCAAAAATAAGCATCATGGGACCGGTTTTGGGGTAATACCCCTCATCTGCCAGGCTAGCTTGAGTCCAGTGGCAGAAAGAGAAAGAGACCCACATCTGGACATATCCTGCCAAATTAGGGCGAACAAATCCTACACAGAGAGAAGATGGATGGAGTGCTGAAACCTTCCTGACACTTAACCCCAGTCATAGAGCTAGGTTGAAGCCATCATCATTCTTTAGCTCACTTTGCCACCCCAATTCAGACTCAGCCATATGCAGATCAGTCTTGACTTTGTGCCTCATGGGAACAGTCCAGCCTGAACTGCGAAGCCAGGTCTTCCATGGACTAAAAATAAGCATCATGGGGCCAGTTTCAGGGTAACACCCTCATCTGCCAGGCTTGCTTGATTCCAGTGGCAAAGAGAGCAAGTGACCCACGTCTGGGCATACACTGCTGTAGGGAAGTATGATCTCCTTCTTATGGTTAACCCTACTTTTTGCTTGATGTTCTACAGTTTTTTACTAGTTTGACTGGGATCCTGCTAATCAGGAACCCTGTCTATCTGCTTTCTCCTCTCAAACTATGATGTTATGTATTTAGATACACCCCAGATTGGATACTAGGGTACCCTTGTCGGTCACTAGTACATGGCTCCCATATACCCAGGGCATAGGTACCACAGAGGTCTCTCAGGGGCTGAAGCATGTATTATGTCACCCCTGAGAGACCATTCAAAATGGAACTACAGGTCTGCCATTGCAGCCTGTGTGAGCTGGTGCTTTCACCACTTACGAAAGATATAGGTTTACCATATCTATAGGTCACTGCACATAAAACCTATCAGTCACCCCTCTGGCAGGACTTAATAATCCTGAAGGTAGGGTGCTTGGTTCTAAGTGAGAGGGTGCCCCTGACGGAGTAGGGCTCACTTGCAGCCAATGAATTCCATTCTCCCAGGTTGTCGGTGAAACAGCCATATGTCTAAGTAGTGGTGCATTATGTACCGTGTAATGTCTATCTCAAAAACGGCTGCATCTAACCCCATCATGTTTGGTATCAAACACCTTGGAATGATACATCCACACTGGTAACCAGTGTGGGAGGTATGATTCCACCCAGCAGAATCAACTTTCATGTAGTCCCTGGTATTCCCAGTACCAGCCTTCCAGTCCTGGACAGCACAACATGGTTGCGGCTGACCGGAGACACATTTCTGCCCTCCTGTTGCTGAGCCAAGCTCGAGCAGGGGAAGACAGGACAATAGGCACCCTGTCACAAGGAGGTGTAATCACCTCTGAGACAGGATGTAGTGATTTGGGCTGGGTGGGCATACTTGCTAGTGCCTGAAAGTCTGCATGAGGGGCACATTTGATGTCCCTGTGCATAGTCCAGTTCAAACCAGTCCTGGTAATCAGTGGCTCCCGTTCTGGTGTAAAACGTGACAAAAGACATGGTAGTAACCTCCCCACTGTCCAGGTCCTCCCCTGGGAGGGTCCCCTGTATCTTGCCAACCCTCGTTATGTTATAAATAAGGACTTATCTGACTGTAGGACCCTAGATTCAATGTGGACAAGATTCTGAACCAGAAACCACTCCACTCCGACATTCTGGACAATCTGGACTTAGCTGTACTTTGTTTGGGCCAGAATATGTCTCCCTCTCAGCCTGATGCATTTTCTGCGCCCATGCACCATACAGGATCCATGCAGGACCTGTGGAACATTATGGACAACTGAAGATATCTCCCTTGGAGTGAAGGAGTCACACTCCTTCATCTGCAGGCACCTCAACACTGCTGTCAGGTCTGCTGATCCTGAGTTTCTATCTCCCTCGAGGTCCGTGCTGCCCTTTCACAAAGTTTGAGGTCAGAATCCCTCATGGGGGCTAGATTACTTGAACCCCTGGGACCGCGTATATTTTCAAGTGCATATGCTTGTTGGCATTTCCCGAACAAGTGCATTGGGCTCCCAGTATCCCCATCCTCTGGCAACATTTCCTACCAAGAACTCCGGCCTCCTCGCACTGAGTGCTCCTTGAGTTTTTGTTTGGTGAAATCGCTTGAGGTCCTCTTGTGACTCCTCTGCCTCCAGCCTGTGGGTAAAATTGAGGGTCAACTTTGCTTTTCTTGGGCTCCCCTTGTTGCTCATGGCTTGCCCTGAGCCCTCTGTGTTTGGTGAGCCCCCTGGACCTTGCTGATCCGAACTGTGTTGGTTGCCATTGCCAAGGCTTGTTGGTGCTTCCGCCGGACAGCGGCCAATCAGTAATCAAAATCCTTCATGGGACAGCTGGTATCCATTTCCTGGTTGTCCTCGTCATCTCCTGGTCCCGGCAGCTGCAGAGTTAAGAACTCCATCAACACATCTGAAGCACCGAACATCGGTGAGAATTTGTCTATTGAGTCCCTGGTAAATCCTGAATGATCCCAACTCTGTCCCCTCTGATTTCACGTTCTTCTTGACAAGAATCCACCTTTGGATTCCAACTGACACTTTTCTTTGAACCAGCACTGACACTTCAAGCCACGTCCTCCATTGGGTTCGACTTAGGTTTTCGAAGCCACTTCAGACCATTGCACCTGGCTTCCCTGGGATAGGTTAATCCAGTACTTCGGTACCCATGGGTGGTCTCACATGGCCATTGGGGACATTGTCAACATCACCAAGTTAGCATGAGCCCTGCAGCCATTATGCTGCTTTAGCGCATGTTACTGCATGGCTTTGTTTTTGCAAATATCTCAGTCTATGCTTTTCACATGAGAATTGTCTGTAGTGTTCATTCTCTGCATGTCCTGAAATTTAGTCTGAACATTTTGTACGTGGTCGATCAGCACTGTCCCTTGTTATTCTGTTCTGGTCAGGCCCTAGCACCTAGAGAAAACATACAAATGCAGCTACTGTTGCACACTTGGAGAGGGACTTTTCCACGGAGAAGAGCAAGACAGCACCTGTGATATAGCTTTACCATCTATAGGCTGAGGTATGGGGTCTGTTGACCAAGCCCAGAAATCTTCTATTATATAATAATACCTTTTCCTAGCAAGGAGAGAGAGGTTGGGCTCCATAGCCTGTTCATGATTGTCCTGTTAGTATGACTTCTCCTTTGTGATATATAGACTAGGTTCCATGCTGACTGTTTTGGTATTATCCATTTTCCTGCTTGTTGTGTCACATATACTGCATGTTAAGGCACGTTAGTTAAAATAAACATTTAAACTGTTTTAGTGTCTCTGTCAGATCTTATCGTGGACAAGTATAAGAGTGAGGGTGAAAGGGTGTGTCTTGTTACCCCAATTACTAAGAGATCTCTGAGTGTTTTATTCTGGGGTGTCACATCACTTGTTTTTCCGTGAGTGAGTAGGAGAGCACTTGAGGCACTATAGCTAGTCGGTCCTGGGCTAATGGGTACTCAGGTTGAAGTATTATTCAGTCCCTGCTCACCAAAGTCCAATAATCCTACGCATAGTTCTGTTCATTGGCAGAATCCCTGCAACAGTGGGTTGGCTCTAAAACCTTCTAGTATCCATGGGAGTTCTTGAAAGTCCCCTGGGAAGGGTCCTTAAACTCAAAAACATTAACCGTAACTTTCCCATAGAACTGTACGGAGAATGAGGTCTTGTTTCCACACTGCACCCATCCTCCTGGGGTCCCTACTTACTCACCTTGGGTGGTTCCTTGGGGTCCTAGCAATCCTACGTCCTCTCGACACTGCGTGGACTCGAGTCGTGGTTTTTATACCACTTATTTAGTATATGGTTTGGTCCTCCCCTGGGACCCACTGTTTATTAGTGCTATTACTGTCATTTATGTGCTGAAGTATTGTGTGCTTTGTGATTATCTCCATGTAGGAGATATTGTGTCATAATAGAGAGTGTTATAATAAGAAATATGTATTTGTACAACTACTGTGTGGTTATCCTTTCTTTTAACCAATACAATAAGATTGCATTCTGATGAAACAAGCTGCTTAACATTCCTTCAAGACTAAACATGAAGGCTGCTCCCCACAGATACGATTTGGATAGCTTTCTAAGGTTATCTTTGACCTTTAAAAGCACCATATGGTTTGTTTGGACTGGTGCAACGTCCCTACTTTAATTAGTAGTACAAAAGGGGGTGGTGAGGGACGGAGCATCTGAACCAATCAAAAACTCACACCCAATCAACAGATCTGGGTTTAATCCATCACCGTTCTTTAGCCCACTCCATCACCCAAGTTCAGACATGGCCATATGCAAATCAGTCTGACACTGTGCCTCATGGGAACAGTCCAGCCCAAACTGCCAAGCCATGCCTTCCCTGGACCGGAATCAAGCTTCCTAGGACTGGTTTCTGGCATTTCAGCCGTCTTCAGCCAGGCTTGCTTGAATCCAGTGGCAAAGTGAGAAAGGGACTCACGTCTGAGCATACTCTGCCAACTATGGCAAACAAAGTGGTAAAAAAGGGGGTAGTGATGGACGGAGCATCTGAACCAATCAAACACTCACACCCAGACAACAGATCTGGGTTTAATGCATCACCGTTCTTTAGCCCACTCTGCCACCCCAGTTCAGACGTGGCCATATGCAAATCAGTCTGACCCTGTGCCTCATGGGAACAGTCCAGCCTGAACTGCCAAGCCATGCCTTCCCTGGACCAGAATCAAACTTCCTAGGACCGGTTTCTGGCATTTCAGCCATCTTCAGCCAGGCTTGCTTGAATCCAGTGGCAAAGTGAGCAAGGGACTCATGTCTGAGCATACCCTGCCAACGTATGGTGAACAAAGTGGTACAAAAGTGGGTGGTGATGGAAGGAGCATCTGAACCAATCAAACACTCACACCCAGTCAACAGATCTGGGTTTAATCAATCACCGTTCTTTAGCCCACTCTGTGTCCGGAGTCACGGGAGGTTTCCTACTCATACCTCCTTGGGTGCTACTACCCTCTCATTCCAAACTCAAAGAGTAATTAATCCTTTAAGCTAAAGCGCTAGTTGGCATCGTAGAAACTCCATCATGGCTGCCAACATTCTGACACTGCAACAGATTACTGCTGTTTAGCAGTCTAGTCTTTTAGGAAATTACAGTCTGGTGAGGTGTCCTCCAACATTCTCTTGCGCACTTCACTGAGGAATCTACTAGAAGAGCACCTGAAAATTGTTATATGTGATCTTTGTCTCCCTGTGGCTCACATGATGTCACTGTGAGAATACCTGGTGAAATCATAGAATGTTGGGGGCTTTGCCTGTAGTTTACTGGCAGTTGGTGCAGGCAGGCTGAGTGACAGGGAGGTCACTCCTGGTGGGGTCCTTTATTACCATCTTAACATCTGGACTTGCAATCTATCTTGAATAAAGCAACTTGAATATATTCCTGACTCATGGACTTCCGTTATGTACAACATTTTGGCGACGTTTGAAGAACTTACAAGCTACAGTGAAGAGCATGTACTTTAAAGAACCTACAGCGTGCAAAAGAAAATAAAGAAACAAGAATAAACAGATAAACAACTTACTGCTTGCAAGGAAAAATAAAGACAGGAATAAGGAACCTACAGCATACAGGAAAAGGATCCTACACAAAGAAATGGAACTGGAATTACAGAATGAACCCACATCTTTAAAGTAAGACTGTATTTAAAAGATTATTTTGCTAATGAATATGCTTTGAAGTCTCCTTCATCATTAGACATTACTTAAAATACAAGAAACGCCTTGCCTAGCCCCACCAGTGTCCGTTACAATCTGTTACAATCCGGACAGCCTGCAGCCCAAGGCGTTTTATGTTATAAGGAGCAAGTATTGTGAGACATTTACATGGATGAAAGAAGAATTTCGGAGGGCATAAGAGTCATGATTTATGTGTGAAGCCCTGGATTGACACTCGGTGTATCCCTGCTGCCCATGGCGTTTCACCCCTACTTGCCATAAGACACCTGCTAAGCTCTTTTCAAAACTCAAAGAAATAGAATTGTCAGCTTATTGATCGTTAGCTCCTGTATTTGATGCGCAGGTGAATGAAATTGGCATCTGTTTAGTGCTGAGCTCTTAAAGGTTTATGACCCGCACTCAAGAGAAGTTTTTTTTTGGACCAATTTTTATCAACTGTGAAAAGCGGATGCGGTGTTTTAGATGTTTGATAAATAGAGAGAGAATGATGAGTAATGCACAGTGCGATCAAACAAGTTTGTGTTTATGCGGCAGATCGGCACTGCGGTGAAACATTGCATTTATTACTTTCCCGTTGTGTCAACCTTAACAAAGGTTTAATGGTGAGTGCAAAATTCAAACGGATGTCGTATTATTTGAAAATCGAAGTGGACACGCACTCACCGGTTCACGAGCTCCAGCCGGATTGCCTCTATGACATACCTTCCTTAGTGTGCATTGCTGCTCATACACGCTTGACAGCACTGGCGTGCCGAGAGCCACACGCTGCGGTGTGTAATGCGTTCCGCCATTTTGAGCATTCATTCTATGCCATGTATCGTCTATCATTCAAGGAGTGCAGAGTGACTGACAGACATATGAAGACATATGAAGATGATCGGAACATCGGGAAACAGGAAAATGTGCTGTGCCGGTAACTTTTTAAACAACATGAAGGGCACTGGAATTAACATGATTTTTCAGCTTCCTGTGAATCTGTGCAGCTTGAACCCCCTGAAGGACCTCGGGTGAGAGATCGATCACCGGAGTTACATACTTCTGTTATTTACTGCTGACAGTTACATATTCGTTTCATATACTGCTATTAGTTTTAAGGGGATTTATTTTTTATGTTCTGTTTCTCATTTTTATTATAAGGAAGTGGGAGCTAAGTGCCTTGAATATGTCTTATAGGGCATTATATATTCTGTTATTTTAAATTCTGGTGTGTGTACTCTAGTTCTTTACTTTTGGGTCTGTGGGTGTCACTGTAATGATTCTTATGTGCAGAGTGATTCTCGCTATCTTCATATTGTATTTGGGTAAGGATAGTCCTGGAGATCCTGTAATGAGCACTATGAGTGTGTCCCAGTTCATTTTCATTATTTAAGTATTGGGGTGAGGTAAATCCTGTAATGTGCACTTAGGTGTGTCCCAGTTCATTTGTAATTTTAAAGTATTTGGGTGAGGGGCAAATCCTGTAATGTGCACTTAGGTGTGTCCCAGTTCATTTGCATTATTAAAGTATTTGGGTGAGGTAAGTCCTGTAATGTGCACTTAGGTGTGTCCCAGTTCATTTTCATTATTAAAGTATGTGGGTGAGGGAAATCCTGTAATGTCCACTAGTGAGTGCGTCCCAGTTCATTTTAAGTATTAGGGTGAGTGTATCCCTAGAATGGTTAGTGTATCCCTTGGTATTCCATTCTTGTGGGTTGAGAGTATAATTTCTTCAGTGAGCGTATAATTTCTTCCCGCATGTCTCTTCCTACTGTCACTCAGCCTGCCTGCACCAACTGCCAGTAAACTCACCAGGTATTCTCACAGTGACATCATGTGAGCCACAGGGAGACAAAGATCACATATAACAAAAATCAAAGCGTCGTGGAAGATACTCAAGGTAGTCTCGAAATATCCGGGTTTAGTTTCATCGGTTATTTTAAGACTCTAGAACAAGGTTAGTGCTGAAAATAATGTATTTCTAAAGTTCAACAAAAGACTGATAATAATTTCCTAGTTCAAGTGATAGTTTAATGTAACTTTAATTAGGCAAAAGAGAGTTTGTTTTCAATGAGGGATTGGTAAATCTTTGAACCTAAAAGGAATTTCCTTTAGACTTGAAATAATTCCTAGTTAAAGAACTTCCGAGTTAATTAGATGTGGGCGTGAACTTTCTACACGCCACGTCTGAGTTAATATTCCAAAGCATCCCTGAACAGAATAAATAATAGAAAGCCCAACATCAGCACAACTCGGTTCCATGCTGAATTGGGTTTTCACTTCAGGAAAATAAAATAAATACTTGCACACATTTTCTTTCGTGTTAAGTTTGAAGGCAGAAAGATTTATTAGCATAGACAGACTCTGCAGTTCCAAGAGCCAAGTTTGTCTAAATCTTAATGAGAAGAGTTAACACGTGCATCCTTCATTTCGCACAGTGTTTAACTCTTTAGGAGCAGGCAGTGCTCTCGAGTGCCACTGAAAATCTGTCAAGAATCTAAAGCATATTTGCAGACTCCATTCCCTTCTAAAAGGCAACATTTAATCAAGATATTTATAACCCTTCATTCTAACTAAACATCTATATAAAAGCTGGTGATATCAAAGTTTAATAAGGAGAGAAACGGAAGACTTGGCACAGAATCACAGACCCCCAATTAAAGTCTTCACTTCTACTTGTTTTTGTGAGTATATCATAGGGTAGAAAATCCAAATTAGTAGTAACTATTAGAAAAGAAAGTTAACACACACTTACCTTGTTTTCTCTTATGACCAACAGAACAGAGTAGCAGCTGAACAACCTGTAAGGAAATGAACAAGTGAATAGAGTGAAGACGTCTCTAGATTAAACATTAATAATGTAAGAGAAGTAAGAAGAGAGGCAAGCCCAAAACTATTTCCTGGTAAGATAAGTTATCCATACACCCAAAATAAAGTAAGTTTATTGTGAACAGTTATCGTTGACATAAGTAAATGTTTTTAGCCTAAACAAGAAGAAGAAAAACAGACGAAGCAGTACAGGCGGAGTTTTGGAGCAGTCTCTTCTCAATCCCAACCCTCTTCGCCCCTTAGAAGGAATATAAAAAAAAAATACCTAGCAGGGGGTTCTGAGAGGGGCATTGGGACTTAGCCTCATTCTGCTCCTGCGTGGTAAACTAGTTGTAAGAACAGCCTTGACACTCTGCCACCCCAGTTCAGACTTTGCCATATGCAAATCAGTCTGACCCTGTGCCTCATGGGAACAGTCCTGCCCGAACTGGAGGCAATGCCGTCACGGAAAAACACGTGGTCTTCAGTTTGGGGCCCGTTACAGGCCCCCATGGTGAAGGCGAGGTGGGGGTGCACATGGGGGGTACCTGTGGTAACCCCCCTGCATTTGCATACACAATGCGGCAGGCACAGCGTGGTGCCTTCGGCTTTGTGTATGCAAATGCATCACATGCATTTTTAACATTGCGGCGTGTGCTGGTGTAAACACCGCCTGCCACAATGTTATAAATGCATGATGCGCCCGCCAGTGTAGCGGGCGCATCATAATTTGCATGGTGAGACCGCCGCTCAGGTCACAGGTGGTCCCGTTTTCCACGGGGATGGTGGGCGGGCAAAGTCCACCCACCATCCTAATGGGGGCCTATGTATTACTGGTTGAGGTTAATATTCTAGGGTTCCTTGATTTTTATGCACCTCTTTTCATTTTCAGTGTTCATACCATGATTTATATGCCACTGTGCATAATGTATTTGATAACTACCGCTACCTCATTATTCGATTATAAGCTTAAATATCTGTTTTATATATTTTATAAATGTATTATAGCTATCCGTGATTATTATTCGGTACCTAAAATGAGATGTGATTCCTTTTTTACCTACCTCCCACAAGTTTTATGTTTGCTGTTGATACTGTGATTTATATGCCATGGTGCATAATGTATTGAGAACTACGGCTACCTCATTATTCAACTATAAGCTTGAATATGTGATTTATATATATTATAAATATATTATAGGTATCTGTGATTATTACCGGGTAACAAAAATAAGATGTGATTCCTTTTTTATGTAACTTCCACAGATTTTATGTTTGCTGTTGATACTGTGATTTATATGCAGCTGTGCCTCATTATTCAATATAGGCTGGAATTTCTTTTTTCTATTTTCACAAAATATTGTCAAGTATACGTAATTCCATATAATGAAACTTCAATCACATAAAAATTTGATTTTCTGTTATGTAAAAGATGTTTTCAATTAAATTGTAAATTTTGTCTCAAAATAAAACTTCTCTGAGCTTGTTTTTACATTTAATAAAATCAATTTTGTCTTAAAACACTAACATTCCTTTCAATTATGTGATGATATGAAACTCACCAAATATCATTGTAATTCGTAGCAACACTCCCTATATCTGGCTTACACAGCGCCATAAACACCCCTAAAACAAGACATGCCCAGGTATGCGCCTCAAATCTATTGATACGATCTTATCATACGCTTTTAATTTTATTACAATATCATTTTATAAACCTTGATTCACAAATTAGCATTAACCTATAAACAGCAAAAGACCATAATCTTATTAAAACATTATAAGGACCAATTAAAAACAGATTTGAAACGATTCCAATGTAGCCATGTTGACCACAGGGGCGTAGCCATTTGGCAACATGGACCAATGGGCTTGGCCACCGGTCACATCCAATTAGCGGGTAAAGGTGGGCATGACCATTATATGGTTGTGAACACTCACTCACCCAAGGGTGACATGCTTCATCATTGGGTTCCTCCAACACACTGGGACCGCAATGTACCCAATGTGGGCTATAACTTCCCTTCAGGGAAGGAGTGGAAGAGTTCTCAAAAAACCATTGCAGGGAACATATTTTACACAAGAATCTTATTGCTGCAATAAACATTTGAAGTTCAAATGTATGTATTCCTTGTATCACTCTTTGGGCATGCCTGTGTTGCTAAGAAAACTGTCAGATCTATTTCAACCATCTGCTTTAGGAGTCAGGGTTGTCATGTTCTGAGGTTGCAGATGCCATCTGGTATCTTGTAAGATTAGAGGTCAATACTGTGCACTGTGAGCTAGCCAGTACTTAGGTCAAAATATTCTGATGGTGTGCACTGACTTAGTCCTGCATAGTTGTAATGCTTACGTTGCCCAAACGCACAGTCTTACTGAAATATTAGGAACTGTACAACCTGGCACCACCAATGTTCCATCTTGGTACTTATTTAATAGGTCTCCTAAGTAGTGTTTTCTTTTGGGTACCCAGAGACATTCACGGTGTTAGTGAAAAATCATCTTGAGCTAGGTAGGACATTCTATTTTGTCTGCAGGCAGTTTAAGCTTGAAGTTTAAAACGATCATCCCACAATAGCTATCCTTAATGAAACCTACATATTCAAATGGCTAATCTGGCACAGGTGGTTTTACCACTAAATTACAGATATACAATAACACAAATGTCATTACAGCAAAGGCTCCCTCTCACTGTGGGGTGGGGTGTTACCTTTGTGATTGAGGCCCATGAATAGTTAGGAAAAGTGGTATTCAATTCATGGAAAACATTGCTGGCTCTAAATACCAATGTAGTGTAGTTACTATATTCCCAATAGGCTCTGCGCATTGGAATAAAAATCCTGTAGTTTAGACGTAGGACTCAGGTCGACAGGTCTCTACTGAATCTATTAGACTGAATTGTGAGTGCCATCTAGCTCAGAGGTCACTAGAAACTTTCTCGAATTCACAAGAAGGGGTTAGTTTCTGACAACCGCATAAACATGACAACTTTGTTTCCCAAGAATAAGAAATCAATCTCTAGAGTCGCGGAAACAATAGATAGCTATTTTACTCAGTCATTTGTGCATGCTTCGTTCCACCAGAGGTGCTGAGAAAATAGAGAGACAGGCGTTTTCAATAAAAGGTATTTATTGAACAGTCTTCTTTCTCAAGCATAAGAAATGTACTGCTACAATTGTAATACTGGTTATAAAGTACAGAGTATATAATACGAACAGTATTATAAAGTAGTACTGTAAAAGCATGATTAGGTTTCTAAGCAATAAAGTGCCTTAAAACTGAAAAAATACAAAAAATGTTAAAATGATAGCTAAAAGTACTCAACTGGTGCTACTAAAATACACCTACCACGGTGTACCTGACCTAAGCCTAGCACGAGGGAAGAAGTAAGTGAGGAGTAGTTTAAGCTTAGTATTTTCTGCCACAAGAATCTAATCAAGAATTCTCTATGGGTCTAATCAGTAAGTATGGGCGAAACATTTGTTCCGCTCGCAGAATTTGCGGATTTTCTGCAATTTCGCGTTTCGCGAATCTCGCGAAATTGCAGAAAACTCAGTGAAATTGTGAGCGGTACGGATTTTGCAAAACTGAAGTACATGAAGCACTTACAGGGTTAGAGCAGGTGCCGAAGTTGAAGCTAATTTCTTTGTAACCATTTACAAAATGGTTACAAAGAAATAAACTTCAACTTGTGCACCTGCTGTAACCCTGTAGGTGCTTCCTGAGCGGCGCCTCCAGAGTTCGTTGCCTACTTGCAACTATTCTCTGACCCTGCTAGTTACAAGTATGGCACAATGCTCCTGTCACAAAAATTAAACCGCAACAGGAAGCACTTACAGATAAGGAAGCAGGTGCTGGTCTTGAAGCTCAAATTCAGTAACACATTAATCAGCCCCAAAATAATTTGTCTTGGTTGAGGCTGGGCAGGTGTGTTTTCTTCCCATAATCTACAGTGGTGAACCAGAGGGTGATGTGATGAACCAGAGGGTGACAGTGATGAACTAGAGGCTGGCAGTGGTGAACCAGAGGGTGGCAGTGGTGAACCAGAGGGTGCTGTGATGAACTAGAGGGTGGCAGTGGTGTACCAGAGGGTGGCAGTGGTGAACCAGAGGGTGCTGTGATGAACCAGAGGGTGGCAGTGATGAATCAGAGGGTGGCAGTGGTGAACCAGAGGGTGGCAGTGATGAACCAGAGGGTGGCAGTGGTGAACCAGAGGGTGGCAGTAGTGAACCAGAGGGTGGCAGTGATGAACCAGAGGGTTCATTGATTGTCAGTGTGCTCGCGAGTGTTGGGTCCTGAGGCGGAAGCCGAGACTGCAGCGTGAGAGAGCGGACTAACTGCTTTTAAAAATTGCTGCTTTGAAAGATTATTTTACTGTGTAATTGTGTACCTTGTATAGCTTTTAAAAGATTACGTTTTAAAAGTATATTTTTGCTCCACTTACCGATCGCTCACTCTCTAGGCACACACTCTATCTGCTTCTGTACCCGCCCACTAATTCTGCTCGCCTCATTGCAGCCGATTAGGCGCTGCTGAGGTTATAGTGTAAGACACCATCTTAGGTGAGGAGCAGGCGAGCGGCACAGTGCTCTGCCCCTCCCACCCCTACGGTCACAAAATGAAACCCCCTTCCCAGAAGCGCAGCGGACGAGCGCAGCGGGCGCGTCGAAGACGCGCCAAAGACGCGCCAAAGACAAGCCCGTCTGCGCCCAGCCGGGACCAGGGGCATACCATATGGCCCGACCCATTCACTACTCCAGGGCCGATCTCTTGGAGTGCAATAATAAAAAAGCTCATTTATACTTGTCAAAGGAAACACTCTGTCGGCTCTGTAAGTATGGTATCCTGAGTCAGGGCTGTCACCTGACCACCCGTGCAGACAATCAGGTACCCCCTGATTTACCCCTCCAGTCGCTTACCATTTTATACTTAAACACCCGTTCCCTTATCAAGCATCAGATGGACATTTTTCTGTTACTAGACACGGAGAAACCAGATATTCTCCTACTGGCAGAAACGTGGCTAACTCCTACCTCCGCACCCGACATAATAGCAGCTCTGCCACCTAACTACTATATCATTCAGGCAGACCGTGTCACGGGTAAAGGAGGAGGAGGAGTCACGGCAAATATCCACTCTAGTCTGGATGTTACCACCCTCACCTGCTTGACGTTAGCCAACACAGATAACCTAGTGCTAAAAATTGCTACTCCCCACATGACTATAGCATGCGTCCTCTTGTACAGACCGCCTACCTCGATGCCATCGTTTCCTATGGCCCTAAGCGATCAAGTTGCTAACCTGGCACTTGATCATGCCAGGATCCTTTTAGTAGGTGATCTTAATTACTGGTACAAAGATCCTTCGGAGGGCCCTCAATCGGCAGAACTGACTGATCTTTTGTCTAACCTAAATTTTAATCAATTAGTGCTCTCCCCTACCCACTGCAAAGGTCACATACTAGACCATGTGTGGTCCAACACCACATGCGTAACAACCCCGATAACCTTGCCATGTTTCTGGTCAGACCACCTTATTCTTAAATTTAAGGTATGTATCACCCCCACTAGGACCACTGTGCCAGTTAGCTAGAAATTGGAATGCAATGGATAAAACTGCTTTTTTACAGTCACTAGCTAATGCCATACCTCCCTTGGACAATGATATAAACTCGTCAGTATCCACTTTTACTGGCTGGCTACAAGCGGCTAGTAATCTCCATGCCCCGTACAAAAGAATTAGACTGTCACGGCGCACGGATGCTAATAGATGGTTCTCCTCTGACTTGAAAACTAGGAAACTGGCCCTTCGGCATCTTGAACGCCTTTGGCGCCGCGAATATGATCCTGAGTTAAAAATTAAATATGTCAGGAGGAGAAAGGAATATATGAATGCCATCTCCGTAGCAAAGGCAGAGTATTTTTCTTCTCAAATCCTAGATTCCTCAAACAAATCTAAGGATATTTTCTCTATTTTTAACGAATTGACAAATCTGGAGAATGTCTGCCCTAAGGTAATTCCTACCCAGTGTCTGTGTGATTCACTTAACACCTACTTTAGTGATAAAATTGCAGACATAAAAACTAGCATTCCCCAATCTATGACTCCAATCACGACCGGTATGGCAATTAAGACCAGTACTGCCACCCTTACTAATTTTCAGCCCATAACTTAGGTCCAGCTCCTGGAATTAATGACAAGAGTCAAATCCGGCTCCCCATTGGACATCTGCCCCCCCGCATCTTAAAAGAGTGCTTCTCTACCTACCCAGCCCCCTCCCCTTGCTCTTTTAAATGACTCCCTCACTTCGGGCATAGTCCCTTCTGCTTTTAAAGAAGCCACAGTCATACCTCTATTAAAAAAACCAGGGGCTGACCCTGCCTGTAAGGCAAATTACCGGCCCATCTCCTTACTGCCTTACCTGGCAAATGTCCTGGAGGCACAATTGGCAACATGCCTCTCTAATTTTCTGGAGGAGTCCTCCTGCTTTGACCCCCACCAGGCTGGATTCCGGCCAGCACACTCAACAGAGGCAGTGGTCACCACAGTTCTGGACATACTCCGAGACTGTGCAGATAGTCGCTCCCCCCAGGCCCTGGTGCTCCTAGATCTGTCGGCCGCGTTCGACACGGTCGACCACAACATCTTGATCGACCGTGTCGGACAGGCCGGCATACGGGACACGGCGGCATGCTGGCTGAGGTCCTTCTTGGAGGACCGCTCTCAAGCGCTGCGCCTGGGAGACCTAACTGGTGTTAAACAGCCCATCTCATGTGGAGTGCCACAGGGCTCCTCCCTGTCACCTCACCTTTTTAATATAGATATATACTCCCTCTCATTCAAACCCTCAGAGACAAACAGGTGAGAGTCTTCAATTACGCTGATGACTTACAGCTACTCTTTACCATCGATAACTCTGTAAAATCCATTAGCCATTTCCAGTCAACCATGAGGTTTATTAAATCCTGGATGGACCAAAACCAGCTGAAATTAAATCCAGGTAAAACCGAATTGGTATTGACTGGGGACAGTGCCAAGCATTGGGGTCCCCACTACTGGCCATCAGATCTGGGTCAAGCTCCGCCACCATCACCATCGGCTAAAACGCTTAGAGTCATCGTGGACAGTGACCTCTCATTAAAAGCACAAGTGGGCCAGGTGGTTTCCAAATGCTTCTTTCAGCTAAAAAAAATTCGGAAGGTCCGGCGACTATTAACGTCAGAAGCAATCACCCAGGTTGTGATCGCCACTGTTCTGTCCCATCTGGATTACGCGAATGCCATCTACCTGGGTCTTCCAAACTATCTACTCAAGCGTCTCCAGATGGTTCAGAACTATGCCGCTAGGCTGATCCTAAAGCAACCAAGGTGGCATGCAGCTACTCCCCTACTCATCAAACTGCAATGGCTTCCGGTCACGCAAATCTGTGTCTTCAAAGCAGGTTGCATGATCTTTAAGTCCCTGCATGGCAGAAGCCCTAAATTCATCAACCAACTAATCACCAGATACGTTCCTTCTCGCAACCTTCGCTCACTCCACCAAGGCCTCCTCCAGACTCTCCCTTTCAAACTTAAACGTGCTGGTGGACGTAGGTTTGCAACACTTGCCCCTTGCTTATGGAACACCTTTCCCCTGGAGATCCGGTATTGTCAAGATCTCTTATCTTTCCGGAAACCACTGAAGACCTGGCTATTTAGACAAGCATTTTAATTAACTCTCCACCATTCACCCTGACCTTGTTACTGTTGATCTTAGCGCCAAGAAACTAATCAGTGATAGTGCGCTCAATAAATAATTTAATAACATAACATAACATAACAGGGTGGCAGTGGTGAACCAGAGGGTGGCAGTGGTGAACCAGAGGGTGGCAGTGATGAACCAGAGGGTGACAGTGGTGAACCAGAGGGTGGTAGTGGTGAACCAGAGGGTGCTGTGATGAACCAAAGGGTGCTGTGATGAACCAGAGGGTGGCAGTGATGAACCAGAGGGTGGCAGTGGTGAACCAGAGGGTGACAGTGGTAAACCAGAGGGTGGCAGTGGTGAACCAGAGGGTGGCTGTGATGAACCAAAGGGTGGCAGTGGTGAACCAGAGGGTGCTGTGATGAACAAGAGGGTTCTGTGATGAACCAGAGGGTGGCAGTGATGAACCAGAGGGTGGCAGTGGTGAACCAGAGGGTGACAGTGGTAAACCAGAGGGTGGCAGTGGTGAACCAGAGGGTGGCTGTGATGAACCAAAGGGTGGCAGTGGTGAACCAGAGGGTGCTGTGATGAACCAGAGGGTGGCAGTGGTGAACCAGAGGGTACTGTTATGAACCAGAGGGAGGCAGTGATGAACCAAAGGGTGCTGTGATGAACCAGAAGGTGCAGTGGTGAACTAGAGGGTGGCAGTGGTGAACCAGTGGGTGACAGTGGTGTACCAAAGGGTGGCAGTGGTGAACCAGAGGGTGGCAGTGATGAACAAGAGGGTGGCAGTGGTGAACCAGAGGGTGACAGTGGTAAACCAGAGGGTGACAGTGGTAAACCAGAGGGTGGCAGTGGTGAACCAGAGGGTGACAGTGGTGAACCAGAGGGTGGCAGTGATGAACCAGAGGGTGCTGTGATGAACCAGAGGGTGGCAGTGATGAACCAGAGGGTGACAGTGGTGAACGAGAGGGTGGCAGTGATGAACCAGAGGGTGGCAGTGGTGAACCAAAGGGTGGAAGTGATGAACCAGATGGTGGCAGTGAGGAACCAGAGGGTGGCAGTGATGAGCCAGAGGTTGGCAGTGGTGAACCAGAGGGTGGCAGTGGTGAACAAGAGGGTGGCAGTGAAGAACCAGATGGTGGCAGTGATTAATCAGAGGGTGGCAGTGATGAACCAGAGGGTGACAGTGGTGAACCAGAGTGTGGCAGAAGTGAACCAGAGGGTGCTGTGATGAACCAGAGGGTGTCAGTGGTGAAACAGATGGTGGCATTGGTGAACCAGAGGGTGCTGTGATGAGCTAAAAGGTGCAGTGGTGACCCAGAGGGTGGCAGTGATGAACCAGAGGGTGGCAGTGATGAACCAGAGGGTGGCAGTGGTGAACCAGAGGGTGGCAGTGATGGACCAGAGGGTGGCATTGGTGAACCAGTGGGTGACAGTGGTGAAGCAGAGGGTGGCAGTGGTGAACCTAAGGGTGGCAATGGTGAAGCAGAGGGTGGCAGTGGTGAACCAGTGGGTGACAGTGATGAACCAGAGGGTGGCAGTGGTGAACCAGAGGGTGCTGTGATGAACCAGAGGATGGCAGTGATGAACCAGAGGGTGGCAGTCGGTGAACCAGAGGATGGCAGTGATGAACCAGAGGGTGGCAGTGGTGAACCAGAGGATGGCAGTGATGAACCAGAGGATGGCCGTGATAAACCACAGGGTGGCAGTGATGAACCAGATGGGTGGCAGTGGTGAAGCAGTGGTGAACAAGAGGGTGGCAGTGAAGAACACGAGGGTGGCAGTGATGAATCAGAGGGTGGCAGTGATGAACCAGATGGTGACAGTGGTGAACCAGAGTGTGGCAGTAGTGAACTAGAGGGTGCTGTAATGAACCAGACGGTGGCAGTGGTTAACCATTGGGTGGCAGTAAAGAACGAGAGGGTGGCAGTGATGAATCAGAGGGTGGGACTGATGAACCAGAGGGTGGAAGTGGTGAACCAGAGGGTGGCAGTGGTGAACCAGAGGGTGGCAGTGATGAACCAGAGGGTGGCAGTGGTGAACCAGAGGGTGCTATGATGAACCAGACGGTGGCAGTGGTGAACCAGAGGGTGGCAGTGAAGAACCAGAGGGTGGCAGTGGTGAACCAGAGGGTGGCAGTGATGAACCAGAGGGTGGCAGTGGTGAACCAGAGGGTGGCAGTGGTGAACCAGAGGGTGGCAGTGATAAACCAGCGGGTGGAAGTGGTGAACCAGAGGGTGGCATTGGTGAACCAGTGGGTGACAGTGGTAAACCAGAGGGTGGCAGTGGTGAACCAGAGGGTGGCAGTGATGAACCAGAGAGTGGAAGTGGTAAACCAGGGGGTGACAGTGGTGAACCAGAGGGTGGCAGTGTTGAACCTTAGGGTGGCAGTGGTGAACCAGAGGGTGGCAGTGGTGAACCAGAGGGTGACAGTGATGAACCAGAGGGTGGCAGTGGTGAACCAGAGGGTGCTGTGATTAACCAGAGAATGGCAGTGATGAACCAGAGGGTGACAGTGATGAACCAGAGGGTGGCAGTGACGAACCGGAGGGGGGCTGTGATCAACCACAGGGTGACAGTGATGAACCAGAGGGTGGCAGTGGTAAAGCAGTGGTTAACCAGAGGGTGATGTGATGAACCAGAGGGTGGCAGTGATGAACCAGAGGGTGACAGTGATGAACCAGAGGGGGGCAGTGATGAACCAGAGGGTGGCAGTGGTGAACCAGAGGGTGCTGTGATGAACCAGAGGGTGGCAGTGATGAACCAGAGGGTGGCTGTGATGAACCAGAGGGTGGCAGTGGTGAACCAGAGAGTGCTGTGATGAACCAGAGGGTGTTGTGATGAACCAGAGGGTGGCAGTGATGAACCAGAGGGTGGCAGTGATGAACCAGAGGGTGGCGCTGCTAAACTGCCGGGAGCCCTGTGGCTGTGAGCCCCCGTGCTGCTGACCTGCCCAGGGGTTGTGAGGCCCCTGCGCTACTGAACTGCCCCGGGGCCCAGTGGGTGTGAGCCCCCATGCTGCTGGACAGCCCCAGAGCCCTCTCAGTGTAAAAATCATTCATGCTCAATTGCCTGGGAGCCCTCTGGGTGCAAGCACACATTGTGCTAAGTGCCCCCTGCCCCCAGTACATATATACCCATACCGCTCAGCACCATTATGCTCGTGCACCATGAAGTCTGGTGCCTGGATGCTCCTGATCCGTGTAGGTGGTACCACCGTCTTGTGCAGTCAAAATGTAAAGTCATAACTTGCTACACAGCACCAATAAACACGTGTCCCCCCTGGCACCGGTATGCGCATGTACCAGGCGTGGAGCACCCGCATGCCACTGCACCCTCCTGCCCAGCGCCAGCATATGCCTGTATGGGGCAGTTTAGTATTAGATGGGACATTGTCCAGCAACAGCAGCTGCATGCGCCTGAATCCACTCAGCAGGATCAGAATGGCTTCGTCCCAACACGCGCCGCAGAGCTATCTTGGACATCTGAAGGATTCTGGGGTCCTGTACCAAACGTATTTTTGCATCCATGAGTTTCCCGAGCACCATCCCCGTGTAGCTCCTGTGACCAGGAGGCTGCTTTCTCCTCATCTGCTGCTCTGCTCGGTCTCTGACCCTTTATAAACAAGATCCATGTTGGCGCGCTGGCAAAGTTACAGGCACACGTGGTCACATATTTGTGCGAATGGTAAAAAAATCCGTGAGTTTGCGGGAAAATTCGCGAACTCGTGTATTTTTTTTGCGAATTTGCAAATTTCGCCCCTGTGTGCTAATCAGCTCCTTACCTTGGTTTAGAATGAAGGAGGTCTTGTATCTCTCTCTCAGGACTCGATTTCCCAGCAACCTGCAAGGGTAGCCTGGAAATACTGGTGCTGGATTTCTCGGTAGGAGAAAAGACGGAGTCTCTCAGTGCGTCAGCTGGAGGGTCGGCTTCCTTCGGCACTTGCTGCTGTAGGGCGTCGGGCAAGTCTTTAGTCGATCTTCTCCAAACCACTGTGAGTCTGCCTAGGCAAATCTAGGCATATTTATACTATGAAGGTGCAGAGTTTGACGTGTGATTGGACTTAATAGCGACATAGAAGACTTAGTTCTTCGAAAACTCCATGATTTCCTAGATAAATTAGTGTTCACGCAAGGGGATGTCCCTAGCTGCTGAAAGCGGGTTTCTCTAAGAAATCGTTGCTGATTCTTGGAACATAGTAGAAGTAGCCATGCCGTATTTGGGCTGCATAGGCTCAGTCTAAATATGGTAATGATTTCTATGCCTATATAAGGACAGGATAATCCTTATCTATATAAGGGCATGAATCTGGAAAATTTACACTAGGGTTCTAGATTCATTAACAACACCAACATAGGAATAGTTCAAATATACACTGAAGCAGCAGTACAAACAACTATAGAGCATGAAGATGTAAATATTCCATTGACATATCAGAAACACATGAACTGGTTCCAGGGCGCCCTACCACATACAGTAGAACATTTTAGACTGGGTCTCATCAGTAATGAGTGGACTGCATAACCAGTCCCAACCAGCTATACACAATAACCACAAATAGGAGTTTTCCTCGCAGTAGAACTTTAGACACTTAACTGGGTATAGTTACACCACACAGCTGACTAATGGAGTTCATTATGCAAACCATAACAACATTCTCAGGAAGGACTGTTCAAGCTACACACCTGCAATTGGCAATTCCTCCAGTGAATCCAGCTACTATTAATGCAATTATGGGCAAGGCTCCAGACAGACAGAATGAGATCATGATCTAGACTACACAAAAACAAATAGGCTTGATTCAGTGTTTCCCCATACAAGACTGTCCCAGGGATTCTGCTTCTATGCAGAACTGTGTGCAAAGACTTGGAACCTTGGTGAGTTTGGGTGTCCCAAAACTCACCTTAGTATCCAAAATCCCCTACCAGTCTAGCAATCAGTGTCTTATTGGTTTTTACAAATCCCCAATACTTAGACAACCCAGAACATGGACTTAGTACACCTCAGGAAACGTGGAACACATGAACACTCTTTCGTTATACTCACTAATCAGCCCAAAACAAGGAGTGAATGAGGACACGTGCTATTATGAAACATTTATTTCTAATGCTGTGTTCTCAGGTACAGTATCTTAGATGGTACAAGCAAACATATTATAAGAAACAAGGTTATCAGCATAGTTATAATTCCATAGAATACAAATGGAGAAAGCATGTTAAATGCTAATGGTCAGAAGGCTAAAGGTACCTACTTCTTACCCTCCCTTGCTAGTATATTGGATTAGATCTATAGAAGGTCTCTTGGAACTACAAGGGCATCCCCATACCTTAGGTTCTAGTAGAATGAGATCACATCATATTCTACATCAGCTCTCTGCATGCGAAGGTTCGTCAGACTGCTGCCACATGCTCTACACAGTGCCATATTAAACGCGCTGAAAACTCGAGCCACCCACAGCTGCATATGTGTTATGTCTAGGACGGGCGCTGATCAGACCGAAAAACAACTACTGTGTTGAAGTAACCTTGAGGGCCGCAGCACTCACTGTGCAGACATAGCTTAATAAGCTAGACTGATACTATAGGAAAAACACATTATTCTCGTTTGAAGCAAAATATTTTGCTGAACTTTAAACATTTATAATATCATGTGCCGTGTGCAAAGCAACAGAAAGAATAAAATGGCGTTTAGCTTCTAACAAGCTCATGTTAACTTAACACAGTAGAAAGGCAAATGCACTCTATATGACACCCTCCCTTGATCCAAGCACGGATAAGATAAGATAAGATAAGTTAAGATAAGGGGCAAATTGTTTGGAAAGCAGAGTTCAAAAACGACTGTCAGAATCAGCCCTAAATTTGCACTAGTAAAAAACATGAATAAAAAATAGTAAGAAAAATGCTTCAAATTCCAAAATGACAAATTTCAATGCCAGTAGGCCTGGGCAGAAAAAATCATAATTCTTGAAAAAAATAAGTTCATAGCAAAAATATCCCATGTCCATCCGGGAACTCGGTCATGGAAGAGAGATAAGTGAAGACACATCTCAGTCCATCAAAGAATAAGCAAAATAGGCAGCAACGGCCTCCAAGAGGAAGTCACTGTTCTCATCCGAGAAAAGGGCAGCCATCCAGTTCAATAGCGGGAAAGAAAATACATGTTCCTCAATCACCGGAGCCTCTAGCAACATCAGAGGACAATTTGGTGGGTTTTCAATAAAGATGTGTGCCAAGAAATATTGCGCTGCTGCGAATATAGTCCAATGACTCAGGACTCCATGCATTGCTGCAAAGGCCATAATCCCTCCGCCAGATCAAAGCAGATCGTGAGCAACTACGGGGCCCAGGAGCTGGTTATAATCCACTTTGGGAGACACCGAATTGCATAGACACAAATCCAAGGCCCAGTCGAAATCGCAGCTCAGGCAATGAAACACCGGCTGGACACACGTAAAGTAGGAACATCAAAACGATAATCCATAAGCTGCACTCAATGTCGCCAGAGGCAGCGCTCCAAAGTATTTAAGCATCCTATTACAAAGGATTGTCAGCCGCGACACCTCTTCTTGTTGGGCATGAGGGGCATCCATTCTTGAATAAGCAGAATAGAAGTAAGACTCCTGTAACCAGGGCTAGCATTAAGGGAAATCCACCAAAAAGGCTTGAGAAAATAGAATGCAAGAAGGCAGGGATCACGCCAAAAATAGCATGAAAGGAACTTAGTAGGCCCCCGCATATGACTTTAAAAAAGTGTGCAAGGCCCGTGGTGAAAGACGCATTACAAATAGTGTTAACCAACTCAACGAAATGCAAGGGCAAATCAGTATTTAATAAAGCATGCACCTCTGTTTGAGTGTTTGCCACGTGAAGGATAAATATCTCACGAGCAGATGTGAGGGCTACTTCTTTCTGAGACAAAAGAGCTCTTATTCGACTCATCTTATTGAACTCTGCTATTAAGGTCAGAATCGTAGGCCAGATGGCAACATCTAGTTTCCCATGCAGGGGTGAATACATTACATTCCTACAGCGAGTAACACGCTCACTGACTGTTATCACATAACTAATACCGGCCACCATACCACAACAATCTTCATTTTTTAAAAGTAAATAACTACCGTTTGCCAGTAAAGTAAACGTGGGCACGATAGCGGGAACTGGTGTACCTTTCAAAACACATGCCAAATTCGGTTCCTCTTGATTGCAAGAGCCATACAAATGGATATGTCTACACATCAATGAATGATCGGGGGTTTCAGTGCATTCTTCACCACTCCGGAAAACCTCTTAACCTACCCTAATGCATCTATATGTAAATGGTAGTGACCACGCTTCATGGAGAAAAGCTGTCCCTAAGGGCTCATATCTACCTATGGCATAGTACTTCATGCAATTTTCGAAACGAAACAAAGCAAAAGGCAGTGAAATTAAACCATGTATAAGCCATGTTGCCGCATTGGACTCTGCCACAGAAAATGGTAAAGGTTCTAATCTTTCAATATGCAACATGGAAAAGGTAGCATCTTTCATTGACATTAAACATTGCTTGTCAGTCAAATTAAACGGTGCAAACAAGGATGAGGTATTCATGTAATGCCATGGCATTCGGCCAGCCTTTAGAGTCTGTAACGTCCAAGCAAACTGTATAATAGAACGCAATTGATTCTGTCCATGAAACAAAGTTGACCCATCATCTTGCACAATATCAACAACAGATGAAACAATATTATCTAATGTGTAAATGCGAGAGGACAAAGTGTTAATACTATTATCTACAACTGCCAGCACTTTCTCTAAATTAGCTTGATCTACAGCCCTAATGCGGGTAGCCGCTTCAATCTGGGACAATTTCCAGACTTTGTTGTAAATAGCATATATCCGTCTCTTAGATCTGCCGTTAGCTGGGCCTTTCACAAAGTCATTCGGATCAACATCATCAGTCAGTTTAGATAAATGTAATTTAACTGACGCCAAAGTGGAATGTTTGAGCCAATTCTGACATAATTTGCCTACAGAATAGGTAGTCACCGAATGACAAATTTCGAATCGAGGTTTCACTCTGACAAGGATTAGCACTTCTGTGCCAAACCAACCAACCCTCAGGATCCAGACTGGATATATTAAAGGAAGAATTAAGCAACATAGTTTGCAAATCTCTGAATGAGAATCTAGTGACATTATTCCAACCGGAGTATTCTTCCAATTCAGGGAATGAAGGAGCATTTAATTTTTTAACAGTAGCCAATCCAAAGCAAGTTGTCTGTGAAATAGTCGAATTCAAAAACAACATGTGGTCTGGGATGAGACATGCACGGTGCAAAGCCTCAGTGCCTTGTACTTGCCAGCTTTTAGAACCCCAAACAGATTTAAGATCAATAGTATCCTTCCACACCTCGTAGCCTCCAACAGCCAATTGGTCCAGGAAGGACTTTGAATACAATAAGTTTGTGTCGGTAAGTCTAACCTTGGACGTGGATTTTTCAGTCCTTTTAAAATAAAATGCATTGGGATTAGACTGATTGAAATCAGTAAAGTAAGTGAATTTCTTCAAAAAGGAAGCAGAACTGCCTTGCACAGTAGTTGGACAATGTTCCCATTGTGCATAGTTAACAGTATTACTCCTGGTATTAGCCTTATGCAGGAAATGATTGCCAAAATGTTGGAAACAAGACAAATCTCCATAATAGGCAGATTCTAAATACAAATCTTCAGCATCAAAGGCACCATAATATTTCCAATCAGAAAACAATGTCTCTACGGCCTGAACATCCCAATCATCAGAACGTATATTTTGTTTAACCACATCCCCCATAGAAACTCTAAGTACATTAGGGACATTTATAACTTCAGTGGGTCCATGGATCTGAAACTTAACAGCATCCCAAACAATTCCATCTAGGACATGCCAAACAGTGATGTTCACATAAGACAGGTCCCTCTTCCAGATATGTGATGAAGAATGCAGAGCCAAAGTTCCATTAAGTGGGAGAATGCTAGTTCTTTCCTCGACATAATGTCAGTTGACTAAACCAAAAAAATACACCACAAATCCAATGGACATGAATAAGTAAATGGAAAAAAGCACCAACCAAATGTATGTCCAAGGTGGGATCAAAAAATATTTTTTAAAAAGTGTTTTGGAAGGCTTCTTCGATGTGTGAGAGACAGTGTCAAAAGAAAATCTGGATTCTGTAGCCAAGCTAGTCTGCAAATCAGGCATCGATAAGTCAGTGGGGTAAGTATAGTCAGTTTCATCATGGCGAGCACCCGGCAATTAACTTTAAAAAGGACTTGAAACTGCGGGTAACTCGAGCTCAACATCAGGCCCGGGAACAGGTGCAGGGGCCAAAACAGAATTTCTCAACATCGCAGAACATGAAACTGCCGGAGTCATACTATGAAGAAGAGGAGGTAAAATGACTGTTCTTGTGCCCTTCACTCCAAGCACTGGAACCGGAGCTCGATACGATGGACCAAACTCTTTTTTGTTCTCGATTTTCTCTCGAACCAGTTCTCCAACTTGAGGTAGCCAGCCAACTACCGGAATCTTCAACTCAGCTTCAGATGTGCAGAGCAAATGTTCCTTTGCAAGACTGTCTCTTGTCTTTTGTAGATCCTGTAAAACATTGCAATGTTCATCTACGTCAAAGGAGGCGGCAACAGCCACCGAGTCTAGACCGTCAAGGTCCAGTAAGAACATCTTGATACCATAGAGCATTTCGTATGGGGTCCGCCCACCCAGAGACCTTCTAGGGAGATTATTTAGGGCACGCTGCACGCTATTGAGGTGAGCCAGCCAGTTCCTGCCAGTGCCTATAACTCTAGCTGTCAAAGACTGCTTTAAATCTCGGTTCATTCGTTCCACAACACTATTACCCTCAGGCCTGTATGGAGATGAAAACTTGACTTGAACCCCCAACGAAGCCATCGCATCCTTATACCCCTTAGAGGCGAAAGCAGGACCCTGGTCCGAATGGAAGGTGCCACAGGCAAAAATCCCTACAAAGATACGCAAGTCTCTTACGACAGTTCAAGAATCAGCGCTGCAGTGGGGCCACACCCACACAAAGCATGTGCATGAATCAACTGCAACTAAGATGTACTGATACGCATTATCAGAAGAAAAGGGACCGCAGTGATCTAAATAAACACAACCAAGTGGTCTATGAGAAATGTACAACTGTGTCTGGGGCAGACGCGTAGCAGTTGAAGGCTTAACCTGCTGGCAAATGTCACAATGAAGGATATAATCACACATCTGTGTGTACAGTCCCTGCCACCAGAAACGTTGTTGTAACTGGGAAACAGTAGCCGAGACGCCCGCATGCGCAGACGCCACTCCTTCATGTGCAGCTGTAATCAGTGTGTGTCTGCGGTCCATGTTGGGAATCAAGCATTCACCAACATCAGGTATTTTCACATAAGGGTCTTTATCAGCACTTAAGTGATAAGTATACTTTGAAGGGAACCCCTTAGGATATTTACTTCCCTTCTCAGTGGCAGCAACAGCTGCTAAGATGTCATCATCTATTTTACTATTGGAACGTGTAACTGCTGCAACCAAACATGTCGATACTGCTGTTTTTGCGGCTTCATCAGCCAAAGAATTCCCGACAGCGTGTACTCCCATGCGCTGATGACTGAGAGTGTGAATTACAAACATGAGAGGCAATCGCTCTTTAAGCTCAGCCACAGAACCGTTTTGTTGTCACACTGTGTAGTAGCAGTGCGTTTTGTCAATTGGCGCTCTTTATTTCAATCTGGTCTCGTACATTCAATTGTCTCTATACCTGGTAGGGGATTTTGGATACTAAGGTGAGTTTTGGCACACCCTAACTCACCAAGGTTCCAAGTCTTTGCGCACAGTCCTGCAAAGAAGCGGAATCCCTGCGACATGGCGCCCTAACGATGGTTGTCTTATTACATGACACTTGAGTAGTACTTCTGTCAGTCCTTAACCCCTTCACTATTGTTTCCGGATAATAGTAGTGTCGGTTAAACCTACCTATAGTTACATAGGTCTTTCAAGCTTGAATCTTTTCAAACGGTTTTCCTTTTGAATTACTACCCAGTTGTGCTACAAAGTTGTTGTTGTACCTCTTTCTTCCTGTGTCACTATGGCTGCCGTTGATATACCGCAACATAGTAGTATTGTGGTTCGCAATCATTTGCAGACTTTTGGCGTCGGTTTGGAGGGCATGGCAGTTATTTTGTTGGTTAGCGCGGAAGTGGCTTTCCCGTACGAAATGTTCTATTCGTGGGTGACCTTCCCGGCAGCTAATGCGAATACTAATGTGTTTGACACCTAAACTGCTACTGTCGTGCCACAGGAGTATGTTCCCTATAGAATACAGGAAGTTCCCATTAACGCTTGGCAGCACCGAGTTTGGTTTGCTGGCGCCCTACCCCACTCCTTATTTGGCTCCAGGTTAGGTGCATTGTCCAATTAAGGCGCCAGTTGGCCTGCTTTGGCTGTGTTTATGCCGCATCCTCTTGCAGAGTTGCGACCGTTACATGTGGTCGCTATTGCTGTAATTCGGTCGTTAGTGCAGTACATATCCCGCAATCTCTCGGGCGGGGCCCCGGGAGCTGCCGCGCTTCCAGCCTCGCCGAGTAGATTGAAACTCAATCCTGTTATGGTTAATGCTGTTATGGGCAGGCGCCCCCAGGATAGGGATGATTTCCCTTTCTGGCTTGCCGAGAAATTTGATCAGCTGAAAGCAGTATTTCCTAACACGTCTCCTGTGTAAAAACACAGGATCAAGTAAAGCAAGTCATGGTAGGACTTGTCCCCCTGCGCACAGCGTGAAGAATACCCAAAAGTGGGTATAATAAAGTTATTTCAAATCAATAAAGTAGTTCATCATTGATTTTATTTCATTAATGGTATTCCAATATCTTCAGTTATATTCCAAGTTCAATGCAACAGTTTAATGGTGAATCCCCATGCATTTCGGGCAATCCGCGAGCCCTTCATCAGGGGGGTTCTCTACAAGGAAAAACTAAAATATGGGCTAACAAGATTAGAAGCACCAGTTGAGTACGATTAGTCAATGTATATATGTATGTATCTATTTTATCCATTTTAAAGTACCATATGGCTAAGAAACCATATCAATGCTTTTACAGTACTATTTTATAATCCTGCTTTTACTATATGCATTCTACTTAACCCTAAGTATTGCAATTGTACCGATTCATTTCTCTTGTATGAGAAAAGAGACTGCTCAATAAATAACACCTTTTATTGAAAATGCCCGTCTCTTCTTTTCTCTGCAATCTGGTGAAACTAAGTACGCACTTATTGACTGAGTGAAATAGCTGTCTTTTGTTTTCACACAACTCTAGAGATACACTCTTAATCAGGGAGAGCAAAATTGTCATGTTCTATGGTTGTCAGAAACTAAATCCCTTCTTGTCTATCCAGGGAGGTTAAACTCCTCCTCGCCTATTCGAGAACGTTTCTAGTGAACTCTGAGCTAGCTGGCACAGAAAAATTAAGTCTAATATCGTCAGTAGAGACCTAGTTAACCTCCGTCCTGCGTCTATACTACTGAAGATATTATTCCAATGCGCAGAGCCTATTGGGAATATAGGAACTATACTACATGGCGCCCAACTGTTTGGTAAGGCGATAAATCTAACGCAAGGCATTAGAGTAACTCAGTCGTGCTTTTTCACACAGACCCTTTCTCCCGTAAATACTCCAAAGACGTCTGGAGTGGGTCAAAGGTTAAAATCCGCCGGAACTTAGTAGAAAGAGATTTCTATGTATAGTTTTTGGTTTATTCAACGTTGAAGGATACAGTGTTCCAAAATATTGTGCACCTAATCTTTGTTTCCTTGGAAACCTGATCTGCAACAAAAAACCTTCCTGTCAGTAAAATGTCAGACAGCGAAGGAGAAAGGGAGGCAGCTAGAATAGCAGCTCAACTCCTAGCGGATGACACAAGTCTCCTGCAGACTGACCCGGATGCAATACTCATCCCGGTCAACATAAGAAAAACTATAACTCTTAAACTCATAGAAAATGGACTGACATTGAGAGGTGGTACAGTCATATTCGTAATTGAGGCACACGAATATCGGCAGACAGAGGTATTCTATTCATGGATAAACTTTCCAGCAGCAAACGCTGTCACAAAAGAGTTCCACTATTATAAAATAGAGGAACCTCCGGATGACTACACTCCTTTCGAGGAGGTGGAAATCCCATTAAAATACCAAGAGCACCTGCTCTGGTTTAAAGGCGCCCTAAAACATAATGATCACATCACCAGGCTCAGTCCACTAGGTAGACCAGGAGCAACATGGCCGGTTCTAGCCAGCTACACATCATATCCTGACATTAATAAAATGTCAAGCGAAGAACTCTTAGTTAAAATAAAAGAATTAACACAGGCGTATAGAGACTTAGTTCAATTGGCAACTGAGGATATAACTTTCCTCCAGAAACTGAAAGAGACAGATATAGCAGAACAGCCATTTGAACTTGCCAGAATCATAGAAAAATCCTATGAAGAACTAGGAAGAGATAGTTTGGGTGGGAAACCAGTAAAACCCCAACTAACTGAAAATCCTGAAAAGGTATTTATTAAAAATAATCTAAACACTCCAAAAAAGAGCTGGGATGGAAATAAACAATCCACTCTCAAAGAAAAAAGATTCCAGTCCAGAGGAAGGTCTCCTCGGCGGAGAGAAAGATCTCCGGACCAAGGACACAAGTCTCCCCAGAGGGAGCCCTCTGAGAAAAGATACAACCTTAGAAATAGGGATAATTTGAAGAAACCTGATAGATATCAAGATATTGATACACGTCCCTCTCGATCTTTTCAGACTTCCTCGCAGAAATCGGAAAGAAGAGGGCGGTCAGAACAAAGGGAAGAGCACGTCAAGTCCAAAGACAAGGATCCTGCTCATCAAAATAAAAAATTACAATTTCCAAAAAAGAAGGTAGCCAGTATTAAAGTAATCAAACATGCCGAGGATACTGAGGACACAGTTGAAAAACGGAGAGTGGGCTCAGACAATGCTAGACAGCGCAGCAGAAGTGAGCATAGCTCGCAAGATCCTGATGAATCATCTGGAGACAGTGGACACGAATGAATACATTCAGGTGGAAACTGCAGATACCAGAGTTAGCAAACCTCATAAAATATACAAAATAACATTACGTATAGAGGGAGATAAGATTAGGAAAATAAGGGGTCTATTTTGGGATAACCTTTCCAAAGGCTATGACATCCTTTTAGCTGAAAAGGACTGGCCACCGGAGTTTGTCAGGGAGTGCCCTCATGGCGAAGAAATGATTATGCCTGCCTTCTCAAATCACATTCCAATTCATAAAAAATATACACTTGCAAGGAAATGGGCAGTGGCCCAAGCTCCTGCATTATATAAAAACCATGTTGGATGGGATGAGGACTCTCCTCCTCACAAAATCCAGTTAAAATCACAACCAACTGCACAGAGGCAGTACCCAATTAAGCAAGAAGCTAAAAAACAGGTCAGGGAGATCTCAGATCAACTTGAATACCAGGGGGTGATTGAAACTTGCACCTCACAAATGAACAATCCTTTGTTTCCTGTCTCCAAGCCAGACGATTCATATTGTCTAGTTTTGGACTACAGACATCTAAACTCATGTTGCAAAACTTTTGCAGTACAAAACTCACACAGTGCAGCACTAATGAATAACATTGTGCGCAAAAAATATAAAACGACATAAGACATCTCTAATGGATTCTTTTGTCAAAACATTGCACCTGAAAGCAGGTATTTGACCGCTTTCTCAATAAATGGCTCGCAAACAAATTTCTGTCGACTGCCACAGGGGTTCAAGAACAGCCCAGGATTATTCTCAGCAAGAGTAACAGAGTTACTACAAATGTATGATGATGAGGCATTATCTTATGTCGATGACATCTATCTAACAGATGATGACTTGGATACTCACTTGAAAAGAGTGAACACCATAATACTTTGGTTCGCAGCAGAGGGTTACAAATTAAACTTTAAGAAGTCACGAATTGCCCATCTAACTGTCCTGTTTTTAGGATATGAAATATCAAGTGAAGGCAAAAGCCTGGCAGACAATTTCTTAGAGAAATGTGCTGTAATCCAAGCACCAAGAACGCTGAAAAACTTACAATCAATTCTAGGTTTCCTGAATTTCGGAAGAACTTACATTCTAAATTATGCAGAGAGGGTTAAACCCCTCTATGAACTAATAAAACCAGATTTTAAAACAATCAATCGGACTCAAAAACACATAGAAATTTTGAGATCATTGCAAACAGACATGTTAGCTAAAACTAAATTGCAAACACGCGATAACACACGCAACCTTGTGATTCGAGTCATCCCAGGAAGATGCGGATTCACATACCTAACCTCTAATGAGGGAGAAACGGTACTAATAGCATACAAATCACATTTGTACACAAAAGCTGAAATGAAATTTAGCCCAACGGAAAAAATTCTAACTGCTGTGCAGACTGCGGTAGCGAAAGAAAGAGCCCTAGCACAAGGTAAACGAATAATCATCGTTACAACAGTACCAGCTCTAGAAGCGGTAACAAAGGCAAGCATTCCAAATGCTAAAGCACTACATCCGAGATGGATACAATGGGTTAATTCTCTTGCTGCCACAGACGTAGTATACGAATTTGATCCTAATTTAAAAACACAAGAGTTTCTACAATATGAATTTGAATGTCCTCTGCCGACCGAAATCCTGCCTCTTGAACACTACGGTTGTATAATATATACAGACGGATCAGCACAACCCGCAGTTGGGGGTAAACAAGCTTACAGTGCTGCGTGCGCGATTGTTAAAGGTCGTTGGCACGAAGGAAAATTTAGACCACTGGTCACTAAAACACAATCTCTAGGAGATTGTACAGCTCAGCGAGCTGAACTACTAGCATTTAAGATGGCGCTTGAAAATACCGATCGCGAATTCCCCACACTCATAGTGTGCGATTCATATTATTGTGTTCAATCTTATAATGAATACTTGCAGAACTGGGTTCTAAACGGTTTCAAAGATGCAAAGGGTGGCACAATCAAGCATAAAACGCTTTGGGAACAAGTAGTTCTTTTACAGAAAGAACTACAAAAGACTCATGTGATACATACACTGAGTAATCAACGTGATCGCGTTCACGTTGCAGGGAATTCATTGGCTGATGAGGCCACAAAGGCAGCTGTGCAAACGGCTTCCGTAGCTGCCTTCACCCGGTCAAAAACGAAAATAGACAGCGAAATATTACAAGCTGTCAGCGCTACAGTAAAAGATGCAATAGAAACACTCACGAAAGGCTTTCCAGTAAAGTACTCATACATAACTGATGTGAACAACGTTCCATTTGCTCGAATCCCTGGAGTGGGGGATAGGGCAATTCCAAACATGGAATATAGGTTAGGACTAATTATAGATGGACCTAGGTCGGGAAGCAAGATGGCCGCCGACGGACCGTAGGAGGCAGCAGCTCCTGTCCACTCTCCCGAGTGAATGTTGAAAACTCGGAGAATGGTGTGAATTTGGGAAATAAACTGCAACACCCAGCATCTGCGGAGAATAGAGGAAAGAAGGGAGTGAACAGCAGTGCAAACAAAAGAAAGAAAACAGAGATTCGACTTATGATATTGCGGGATGTAACAGCATGATTAAGTCCCTAACGAGCTGGGCTAATTTTGCAAAGTGGTCCGCACTACAAGTACTCGCCAACTTGGAGAAAGAACCTCGGATTTTGTGGCAGTTATTAGGAGCATCGATAGAAGAAGCATTACAACGAGTCCAGGGTACGTGGCAAGTAAGAAGGCAGTATATGGCCACGAAAACAGCGAGAGCAGCTAAGGATATGGACAGGTCAGAGGAAGAGGATCCACTGACTAGCGAGACTGAGAATCCATCGGTGAAGCTGAGAGCGAAGACAAGACATAGAGCCCAGCTAAGAAGGGAGGCTGCTAAAGTACGCGAGGAACTGAGAATATCAGTTGCAGAGAGGAGAAAACAGGATAAAGACATAGAGAAAAAGAAAAAAGAAAGAAACAATAAAAAAAGGCTCTACCAGGAATTTAGATGCAGGCTCCGAAACATCAAAGGAAGCCTCCCTCCGACAGCAGACATTGTTTCAGTCCTTTCCGGGGCTGAGAACCGAGGGCGTCCCTGACATACCTGATGTTAGCGGTTTGAGTGGCTGTGACCGACTGGACGGGATTACAGAGCAGCTCCCTGGTGCGAGGCTTATAGAAGAGGCTGACCATTCAGAGGCCGGAATGAAGTCGGCGGAAGATGGTATTGAAGGGAAGAGCACGGAGCTCTCTGAAGGAGCAGCCGCCCGGAGTCAGGCGGAAGAACGGGACGATGCACCGGGGAGTATTCGCAGTGTACAGCGAGGGACAAATGAAAACAGTGTAAAGGAAAATGCCGAGGAGAATGAGTTAATTTCTAAAGGACAAGGGAACCCAGTGGGTGGCAAAGGACCATGGGTCGTAATTACTTTTTAAGGGAGACAAAGGTCCAGAGCACAATTTAGGTAGTGAGGCAATGACATATAGACCACAATAGGCTCTATATAATATATTTCTTGTCCAGCCGGACAAAACACTTTAATAGATCATTTGATGGTAGTCTTATTTACAATATACACAAACAGCAATGAAACATTGCAATATAGCACACTCCTGTGCCATACCGTGGGGAAACAGAAGGAAAAATAAGAGAATAGGAAAGGGTGCGTCAGGCAAAAGAGAGACAGGTCACTGTATAAATCAAAGCAATTCGTTAGTGTACCCTGAAGAGGTGCATACAACATTAAATGTACAATACATCAAAGTATGCCCACTCAAAAGAGTCGACGTTTCGATCCCGCACTTAAAATATCAATGGATCATCTTCAGGACTTTTTAATAGTTTGCCTGGTTGGAACAATATTAATAGCCTGTTGGGAGTAAAACAGGGAAAAAGGAAAAATAAAAAAATAAAAAAATGAAAGAAAAAATTACTGGTCGCCTGGAGTGAATTATCAGTGTAATGCTGGACATACAACACTCGGAATCGCAGTGGGTGGTAGGTGCTCGTGACTGTAAAAACAGAATACGTGCATCTCTAGCAGAGATTGACAAAATCACTGATGCACACTTACTAGATTCTGAAAAGAAGTGAACCTCTATGGGCATACACCACTCGGAATCGCAGTGGGTGGGAGGTGCTCCTGACTGTGAACACAAATTACATGCATCTCTGGCAGAGATTTGACAAAAACACTGATGCACAGTGCACACTTACAAGATTCTGAAACGAAGTGACGGGAATGTGGTGAATGGGAGAGTTGACCGTCTCCGAGCAAAGCTCCGACCCCGTTGAGTGAGCAGGCTTGGGTCGAGCTGCATGCATTAAACTCTAGACGGGAAGACGAACATGAGCAGCCTACCATGGAAATAATGTAGACTCCCGCGAATCCTAAGCGATCACAATCCCCTAATCCTCACATTGAGAAAATCAATAAATTCTAAACAGCAAAGGCAATGGACTTTTGAAAGGGCACTATTATTGGAAGAAAAATACGTTGAGCACATGAAGTTATGGATTAAAGAATTCTTTGAGAACAATAGAGATAGCACTTCTGTGGGGGTGGTTTGGGATGCATTCAAGTCGGGGGTACGGGGAGAGACTCTGAGTTTTAGTTCGTATAAGAGAAAACAGGAACAAAGGAAAAATGTGGAAATAGCCGAGGCAGTACTTAAAGCTGAGGAGGAATTAGAGGAATGTATTTTGAGTGGAACCCCGGTAGAAAATGTGTACTTGAAATTATTAAAGGTGAAGGGTGAAGCTGAGGGAGATATTGCTAGAAGGGCTGCAAAACTTTATACTAGTAAAAGAGAAAAATGTCACGAGTTTAGTGAAGCAGTGGGAAGAACTTTAGCAGTTCGAACAAGACAACAAGAAGCACTAGGTACTGTAAGGGAGATTAAGGATTCTTCTGGTAGGATACATACAGAGACTGAGAAGATAAGGGAAGTTTTTAGATCTTTTTATGAAGAGCTATACGAGGAACCGATAAGGAGTGATCCCGGGAAAATTAGAGACTATTTACAGGATATTCCGGTGGCTAGATTCACGGGAGAAGAGGCAGATAGTCTAGAGGAGATTTTCTTGGAGGAAGAAATAAAAAATGCTCTATCAAATCTCCCATCTGGAAAAGCAGCAGGTCCGGACACGATCCCAATAGAGTTTTATAAAATATTCTGGGATGTTCTAAAAATAGATATGCTTAGGACAATGCAGAAGGCACAAGATGGTAATTCAATACCTAAGACATGGGGAGGTGCCGAAATAGTTATAATATTAAAAAAAGGGAAACCAGCAGAAGAACCTGGATCATATAGGCCTATCACGCTGATGAATACGGATACTAAAAAATGTTCTAAGGCATTGGCGACAAGATACGCTAAGATAATAGACAGAGTGGTGAGCAAAAATCAGCATGGCTTCATTCCTGGGAGGGGCACCACCCACCATACGCGTAAAGTGATTACACTGTTTGACGCCGCAGCAGTCTCAGGGGATCAGATGGCAATTATGTAATTAGATGCAGAAAAGGCATTTGATCGGGTCTCCTGGGACTATCTGTGGTATACATTGGAAAGAGCAGGAGTCAAAAAGGGGTTCATTAAAGCAGTCCAGGTGCTATATGTAAACCCCGTGGCCTCGGTGAGGGTGAATGCGGGGGTCACTACCCACTTTGGGATAAGGAGAGGTACAAGACAGGGTTGCCCCTGTTCCCCATTGTTATTTGCAATGTACATGGACCCACTAATCCGGAGAATAGAAATGAGTGTTTTAATAAAACCATTACCTACACGGATTGGGTATTGTAAAATATTGGCATATGCCGATGATGTTGCAGTAATTACACCAGATCCAACGGAGGCTATTCCTCAAGTAGAAGCGGAAGCCATGAAGTTTGGAATAATCTCGGGCTATAAACTTAACACTGCTAAGACCCAGATTATTAAAAATTGGCACACCCCCTGTACAGATAGTCGAGTAATTAAATCTGGAATATATTTGGGGGTGAGTATATCGGCTGAGTTAGATAAATTAGTGGAAATAAACATAACCCCTTTAATAAACAAAGTACGGAAGGATTTAGATAGAATAGATAACTTGCATCTATCAATTCTGGGGCGGACCAATGTGGTAAAAATGCTGGTGTTACCGAAGTTTCTTTATTTTTTTAGAGCAATCCCTTTATTATTTGAGAACAACTTATTTAGGAAGATAGAATACATGATTAATAGGTTTATATGGGCAAAGGGAAAAACTAGGAGAGCACTCAGGTTCATGACGTTGCCAAGGGAGAGGGGAGGGTGGGCACTACCAGATTTAAGGTTTTATTATTGGGCAGCAGCTTTACAAAATATGGTGGGTTTGGTGGGCGGGGGAGAAGACGAAGGAGGGAATGAGTTAGGCTCATTGGCAATATATGGCTTGCTACTAGGGCCAGAAGCAGAAAATGTTCTTTTGAAGTATACTGAACCCAGCTATTACAAAAGGACACGGTTTAAGACACTCATCGCTGCATATACTGTATGGAAAGCTTTCACAAAAAAATTTGGGTTGGGGCGGTATAATGCATATACGAGATTGAAAGGAAATCCGAATCTATCCGAGGAAATTACATCATGGACTATATTGGCAGAATGGGAAAGAAAGGGGCTTAGAAAGGTGGGAGACATCTTGGGGCAGCAGGGAGTCTACCAGTTTTCTGAGTTACAAATTAAGTTTGCATTAGATAGAAGACAATTTTTTAAGTATTTACAAATTAGGAGTTTTCTATATAATAAGAAAGGTGGTCCATCAGGGTTTAATAAAAATGCAATTATGGAAGTGATAAAAGCAGGGGAGGATTGCACCATTAAGAGATTTTATGCAGAATTGCTGACCTCAAAAGAGGATGATATAGAGAAATGGGCAACTAAGTGGAAACATAGTCTGGAAATTAGTGAGGAAAGTTTCGATATATCCTTAGAAATGGGATATACATTGTTATGCTCAGCGCCTCTACAGGCACAACATTACAAAACATTATATCACCTATATCATACGCCTGCTAAAATAGCTCAGTGGGGTGGTACAACTGGAATTAATTGCTTTAGATGTGGGGATTCAGAAGCAGACTTAATACATATATTTGCAACATGCCCTCACCTACAGTTGTTGATAAAAGACATTGAGGGTTTTATAAATCAAGGATTAGCAATAGATGCGATTCTTACTCCTTCAATTATTCTTTTGGGGGTAAAAGAAGAGGGGGATGGACAGCAGCAGAGCAACATCAGGGCAGATGAGAGATGGGAATATTTCTTATTTTTGGCTATGGCAGTATTAAGACTCTGTATTGCATCGTCATGGTTAGATCCTAAAACCCCGACATACCACCAATGGCTGGCTAAATTACTCTCAATATATAACTTGGAGATAGAGATCTATGCAAGAAAGGGAAAAAAGGGTAGGAAAATTGGTAGACAGATCTGGGGCCCTATTATCGTTGGAAGGAAGAGAGAGTGGAATGAAAGGTTTGATTTAAATAATTGATGGTTCGGATTTATTCGGATAGAATGTATTAACATTGTCTGATTTATATGGAAATTAAAAAACATTGTATTTCATTTTTCTTCTGTTAACTTGCCTAGTTATCCGTAATGCAAAATCTATTGTCGTGTCCTGTATGTATGTAAAATTTGGGAAAAATTTGGCAATAAAAAGATTTAAAAAATAAAAATAAAAAAAAAGGACTAATTATAGCCGCACACGAAGGGCTCGCTTCTGCACACGCTGGTGTTTCGGGCACAGTATCGTTATTAAAACAGAGATACTGGTGGCCACACATGAGAAGACAAACTAGGAACTATGTTCTAGAATGTGAAATATGCCAAAGAATGAAGGTATCAACAGTGAAACGACCAGCACAGATGCCCCTTCTAATCTCAGATAAACCATTAGCGTGTGTTTACCTGGACCACTGCGGTCCCTTACAAAGGGATGGCAACTATAAATATATCATGGTCGCAGTGGATTCCTGCACGAGATTCATTTCGATGTGGCCCCAGCGCTCGGCTGACGCCAGAACTGTTATAAAAGATTTGCGAGTCTTTATCGGCACATACGCAATTGGCATGCTACATTCTGACCAGGGTCCTGCTTTTAGCTCTCGAGCTTATAAGGAGGCCATGCCCAGCATGGGCATTGCATTGCGGTACTCTTGTCCCTTCCATCCTGAGGGAAACGGGCTTGTGGAAAGAAAAAACCGTGACATAAAGCAATCAATAACGGCAAATGTATTAGGTTCGGGGGCTGGGTGGGTCAAACATTTAATAAGTGTCCAACGTAGTCTTAATAATCTGCCAAGAAATTCTCTAAGAGGTCTCAGTCCGTACGAACTATTGTTCGGGACTAGAATGCAAATCCAGGACCTCGATAGTCAAACTTCAGTGGTGGAAGGAAAATGCTTTGATATCAAAGATCGTTTGGCTATTTTACAGGACTTAAACGAAAAAAGAAAAAACCTGAGCAACATAAAGTTGAAACACCAGCCAACAGCCACTGAAGAGAAACCACCTGTCCCAGCAAGGCCTGTCTGGATTCCAAAGATCGGGGATCTGGTCAGAGAGAAAATAGCGGTGAAGAAGGAATTTGGGCCTTCTTACAGAAAAGCAGTACCTGTCTTAGCTATCAACGGAACAAGATCAGTTGTACTACCGCCCCTTGCTGGTAAAAAGGAGAACCGAGTTGTATCCATCGACCTGGTTAAACTACAATCATGTGGCCAATAATAAGTAGTAGGCCAAGTGGACTCCCAAAAAATAGCAGAACGCCAAAGTTTGCTACAAATCAAGAGGTTCAAACTGAGAGACTAATCACATTTGATAAACCTACAGTGAATCAACAAGGACTATGCAACAAAGCCATGGAACCTATGCCTCTTAAAACCCAAATTAAAACAATTCATCAAGAAACACCAGTCTACAACGATGTAGCCACAGACTATGCTAATGAAACAAAGAAAATTCCAACAGCAAAAGAAAATCCAGAAGCAATTCCAACAATTGACAGAACTGCATCAGGCTACTTCATCAACTTCGATGACTTTTCTGAGGATCCAAGCGAACCTGGGGAACAGCCAACAACAACAAAGACTTTTAAAGGCAAAGCCAAAGAACTCTTTCATCAACTACAAGAAACCTATCTGATTTCTCCATGGATTGAATTTTGGGTGGTGCTAGGTGTATTTTTTTTCCTGCTTTGGCTCATCATGGGACTATGCTTGGGACATTTCATTGAGGGAAAATATATTACAATAGACACAGCAAGTCAGAAAATCAACTTGGTCCTAAAGCCACACAAGTCTTCACACATCGAGAAAAGAGAACTGGGCTCGTCATGCAGTAGCCTGCTCACACGCTCATGATGAGCCCAGCTCGTCATGAATAATGGGTTTTTGAAAATCCCAGCGCAGGGTTGTAAATCTGCGAGCATCGATGCGGTTAATCAACACAACGTCATTATTCTCTATCTATAACCTTACTGATACACAAATCAGCTTGGCACAAAAGGGAGCAGAATATACAATTCTGAGCATTGAAAAACTCGAGAGATTACCATTGACAACATCAGAACGACCTGTCATTGAATGGATAATACACAGAATCATAACTATTCCGATAACAACTTTCCAATTTTGATACTACCAAAAGTATATACAGGCAGGCCAGTATGAAAGGTTGGGTAAAGGATACATTAAGTCAACATGGAAATTACCTTACACACACACATGTTATAGTGAAAAAGGACAGAATGTATTTCTTAGTGGTAATAATTGTGAAAAATCACTAAGTGGTATACTTCTGTGTCAGGGTATAAATTTACATGGGGCCTGTGAGGGGACTTCAAATAACCTTTTATGTCACCAGCTTGGTACACCTGCAACTCGAATAGAGCCATTCTTTAGACGGCTTTCTAACGGGAGCTACATTCTAATTGTGGACCACAGATGTTGTGGCTTAGTGCCAGGAAAAGCTTATCTGGTAAGCGTGAGTTCCATGGTCACTTGTTGTATGCAAGTATTATATCCAAACGACACTCCAGACAGGGAGGGAAAAATTTGGCCCAGTTTGAAAATCTCTTCTATTCGAATTGATACTTTGAGCAGAATGAAGTCTGAGCTTCTACAGACGCCTGTGCCTTTGACGTCATCGAAAGAAACGTATGATCTCCAAGTTGCAAGGACAACGACAGAGATACATGCATTATTGTCAACCAATTGCCCCCTACACTTCTCAGAAATGCTAAACGAAATCTTAAACATTTCTGATACTAATGGTATCGCGAGTGTATTTAAGCCAATTTTTTCGGGACTATTGACACCATTCAAAGCAGTCCTGGGCATTTTTCCTAATTTTGTCCATTCGGTCTTTGGCGGCCTTCCACTCCTGTTGGGACTCGTAGCAGGCATTTTATTTTTGATACTCCTGCTTCGTTATGGCAAGCCATGTCACCGACAAGACTCCAGCAACAATGGAAGAAACAATCCTAGCTATACGCTATCGGGACCGCATAACTAAAGTCCTTGGATTAGCCCGGCTACGAGATCTGAATATGACCTGGTTTCTTTCATTCAGACCCACCTGGCAGAATTGTATCTTACCTGTGTTAAGATGTATGCTGTGCGGTGAAGAATGCGTGTTGGACACCTGTCTTTCACTACAATCAGAAGTACCATTGGATACAGATACTTTTCTAAGTCCAGTAAAGGCTCATGCATCGTGTTGTCCCCAGCGGTTACCTATCCTGATGACGGCATTCGTGGAAACTTCACCACTGCGATCAAAGGGTAGTGAAGTACAAGATGAGAGCAGCGTCAACAAGGTACGACCTTCTGTAAGCAATACTGATCAAAACATCATTGAAAGCGATCATGCTAACGACTGCATGGTAGCGGCATTCTCCACCTTGGTCGAACTTTCACCTGAGGCGGTAAACTGTTTTTTTGAAAGTCTGTCTGAAATGATGTTTTCCCCTGAACAAAAAGATTAACTTTAAGCAAATGAGCACACAGCGTTCCCTGAACTCTGAATTTGGCCTTCAGCTTTGAAAAACAAAGCTACTGGGACTATTTGGAACTATTTTTTCTTCTTCCCCTGAAAACGAAAACTTTTTTCCCGATTCCAAAATATTTTTTTTTTTGGGCACTCGTCCTCTGCTTAAAGTAGAACTATTCTTAGAGAACAGAGCTTCTATTTTTAGGAACTCTAGAGACAAAATATTACCTCAGCCTCTAGCATATTTACAGATAACTGTATTTATATGTGATGAAGTGGTCTCGAACTTTTTTTTCTGTAATAAGAGCCATTTCATGTGTTATTTCGCAAAAAATCATTCCACTGATATATGCATCCTATTTAATGAATGATTACTCTGCTTGAAATACTGTACCTATACTCATGTTTCGTGTATTTCGCATACGCCATTTTACAATGCAAAATATGTATTTTGGGGTGGTCAGTTATACACATGCACTATTAGATATGTTTACTATTGCTTAGTTTAGTAAATATGGACATGAATTCATGGAGTGGGTGTTGTGTGTTATCTAGATACCTGTATCGATATTCCTATTCTTGGCCCTTGTCCGGTTATAAATCAATAATATCCCTACAACGGCACAGAAACCCGTTTCATAAATTAGTCATAGTGCATGCTGTCACATTAAGCAAGCACTATTCCTCCAGCCCCCTAGAAAGCACACCGAGTTCTTAAACAAATCCAAACCTCCAGTAACTTGGGAAATCCCCGCCTGTGATTGTTTTGATTCCGTTCGAGAACTCCTGTAGAGCACTGTAAGAACGACCAGTTCTTAGTGACATCTTTATTGACGTCTTATGTCCATCCTTACGTCAAACCCGGCACCTTTCAGGTATAAATATACCAACGCTGCCTTAAGCAAACACACGGTGGTGATGTACCTGGAGCAGCGACTACTTGCCAGAGAGCCCAGTTGATGCGAGAGCCCACGGACCCTGTCCTCCCTTTTGACGCGCTGAGAGAGACGCTGTCTTTTCTCTTGCCGAGAAATCCAGCTTCCAGCGTTTCCAGCTTGCCCTTGTGGGTGACTGGGATACCGAGTCCTGAGAAAGAGATACCAGCCCTCCTGCCTTCTATTACCCAGGTACTGAACCGACTAGACCCTTACAGAGAATTCTTGAGTCAGATTCTTGGCAAAACAAACTTAACTAAACTGCTACTTACTTACTCCGTCCCACGTATTAGGCTTAGGTCAGGTACACCGGGGTAGGCGTAGTTAGAAGCACCAGTTGAGTATGATTAGTCAATGTATATATGTATGTATCTATTTTATCCATTTTAAAGTATCATATGGCTAAGAAACCATATCAATGCTTTTACAGTATTATTTTATAATCCTGCTTTTACTATATGCATTCTACTTAACCCTAAGTATTGCAATTGTAGCGATTCATTTATCTTGTATGAGAAAAGAGACTGCTCAATAAATAACACCTTTTATTGAAAACGCCCGTCTCTTCTTTTCTCTGCAATCTGGTGAAACTAAGTTCGCACTTATTGACTGAGTGAAATAGCTGTCTTTTGTTTTAGCACGACTCTAGAGATACACTCTTAATCAGGGAGAGCAAAGTTGTCATGTTCTATGGTTGTCAGAAACTAAATCCCTTTTTGTCTATCCAGGGAGGTTAAACTCCTCCTCGCCTATTCGAGAAAGTTTCTAGTGAACTCTGAGCTAGCTGGCACAGAAAAATTAAGTCTAATATCGTCAGTAGAGACCTAGTTAACCTCTGTCCTACGTCTATACTACTGAAGATATTATTCCAATGCGCAGAGCCTATTGGGAATATAGGAACTACACTACACTTTGCTGACCCTTTCCTGAGCTTTCGTCCAAGGTCCCATAAACATAGAGAACTTCTCCTGTGCCTTTTGAAAATCTGCCTGGGTAGATCCCCCAGGAGCCAGAAAACTCTGCAGTGCTGGTATTGTTTCAGAAATTAGGAAAATTACCCAGAGCTGGCATTTCCCCCTCATCAGTACATACTTCAAGCATGTTTTAGCACAGTCGTAAAGGTCGCTGACTGAAATGTAAAGTAAACAAAAACGGACATGACATGTTACAAATGATTTAAGATGATTTTAATTTCCCTTTAAGTATCAACTTCCAAATATTAAAAACATAAAGAAATGGCCAGCGTATTTATTTTGGAACGGTGGCAACCCTAAGTGGGCCCTATGCTCACTGTGCCACTGGAGCCAAGCTAAATCTGACTGAAGAACCCCAATCAGGCGAAACTTGTCTTGCATTGCTTGTGTTCTGATTTGTGTTCAGTTTGGGCTGGACTGTTCCTATTGAAGCAGGGTAATGACTCATTTGCATATGGCTGGGTTCATACTGAGGGGACATGGTGTGCAAAATACGATGTGCTGGGTGTCGCCGGAGTAATTACCAGTGGCTGAGATTAATTCAAGTATTCCATTCATCTTGTATCATTCAACTCCCTAGCTTGTGTTTAGTTGGATGAACCTGGAGAACTTGTGTGATGACCAGAGGAATCCTACTATAGAGTCACAATCTTTCTTTGAACACGATTCTTTTGTTTTATTACTTCTTATTTTTCTTTTCACTATTTATCCTGTCTCCTTTCCATATTTCTTTCTTAATTCCTTAATCATCCCCTTCTTTCTATCACCTTCATTGTTCATCCTGTTTATCTTTTTCTCTTTATCCCTAATTTGTTTGTCTTTTTCTATCTTTCCATCCTTGTTTCCTCTTTATTTCCTTCTCTTCCTCCTAGTTGTTTTCTCAACTGTATTTGATTCTGCATTCGAGTATAGTAAATGACATCTATAAGCTTCTGCTGTTTCAAATCTAAGGCCTCTTGCTGAGATCAAAGATAATATGGAACATAGGGGAATGAGGGAAAGGATGGGAAAGTGGAGATCGAAGGGAAAAATAACTTGAGAATAAATATAGAAGGTGTTGTCACTTTTGTCTCTCTAATGTCATTCACTAATAGACTGAAAGTAGAGGAAGTTTGGGGAAAATTCTAGGTTGGGGATACATTAGAAAGAGCAAGGTTTGCTAGAAATCCACAAAAAGTACTGAAAGGGTGAAGACAACGGGTTAAGATGAAGTAGGGAGATCTGCCCTTGTGCTGTTAGGACAGCAACCTACCAAGTGCTTTGTTTCTCACCCTCGAATGTAAAGGGTGCCAGCCTGATAAGGGTCTGATAAATGACCTGTCCAGGGATCCCAAAACTAGTACTTGTCTGCCTTTGGAGGCCTTCAGGAGCTTGAGAAGAGCCAAGAGTGTGAACCCCTACTAATCCACTTTTCAAACGTTTGGCTTCCTTTCGCCTACCATTAGTAGATACATTTTATAGATTGTGCAGTTTCCCCTCCATTTGCCTGCCTTGAGTGCTCTTACACTTCCCTGCCTGTAAATTGAGTGTATTTGTTCAGTGGTATACTTTCCCTAAAACAAGTGGCTGAAGACGGCTGGAATGCAGGAAACCGGTCATCGGAAGCTTGTTTCCGGTCCAGGAAAGACATGGCTTGGCAGTTCGGGCTGGACTGTTCCTATGAGGCACAGGGTCAGACTGATTTGCATATAGCCATGTCTGAACTGGGGTGGCAGAGTGGGCTAAAGAACGGTGATGGATTAAACCCAGATCTTTTGACTCATTTTGAAACTTACCTGCAAGCCGCAGACGCCGCGAACGCCATGAGGGGAACGGCAGTGGTCCGTGCGGCGAACTACGACTCCCGGCAGGCCTTGGGGCGGCGGCGCACACTCCTCATACCAGCAGCGCGCCCAGAGGCGCTAGAAGAAGCCGGAGCGCCTAGAGCTCCTGGGGCCTCATTTTGAAACTTACCTGCAAGCCGCAGACGCCGCAAATGCCGTGAGGGGAACGGCAGTGGTCCGTGCGGCGAACTACGACTCCCGGCAGGCCTTGGGGTGGCGGCGCACATTCCTCACGCCAGGAGCGCGCCCGGAGGCGCTAGAAGAAGCCGGAGCGCCTAGAGCTCCTGGGGCCTCATTTTGAAACTTACCTGCAAGCCGCAGACGCCGCGAACGCCGTGAGGGGAACGGCAGTGGTCCGTGCGGCGAACTACGACTCCCGGCAGGCCTTGGGGCGGCGGCGCACACTCCTCACGCCAGCAGCGCGCCCGGAGGCGCTAGAAGAAGCCGGAGCGCCTAGAGCTCCTGGGGCCTCATTTTGAAACTTACCTGCAATCCGCAGACACCGCGAACGCCGTGAGGGGAACGGCAGTGGTCCGTGCGGCGAACTACGACTCCCAGCAGGCCTTGGGGCGGTGGCGCACATTCCTCACGCCAGGAGCGTGCCCGGAGGCGCTACAAGAAGCCGGAGCGCCTAGAGCTCCTGGGGCCTCATTTTGAAACTTACCTGCAAGCCGCAGACGCCGCGAACGCCGTGAGGGGAAAGGCAGTGGTCCGTGCGGTGAACTACGACTCCCGGCAGGCCTTGGGGCAGCGGCGCGCACTCCTCATGCCAGCAGCGCGCCCGGAGGTGCTAGAAGAAGCCGGAGCGCCTAGAGCTCCTGGGGCCTCATTTCGAAACTTACCTGCAAACCGCAGACGCCACGAACGCCGTGAGGGGAACGGCAGTGGTCCGTGCGGCGAACTACGACTCCCAGCAGGCCTTGGGGCGGCGGCTCACACTCCTCACGCCAGCAGCGCGCCCGGAGGCGCTAGAAGAAGCCGGAGCGCATAGAGCTCCTGGGGCCTCATTTTGAAACTTACCTGCAAGCCGCAGACGCCGCAAACGCCGTGAGGGGAACGGCAGTGATCCGTGCGGCGAACTATGACTCCCGCAGGCCTTGGGGCGGCGGCGCACACTCCTCACGCCAGCAGCGCGGCCGGAGGCGCTAGAAGAAGCCGGAGCGCCTAGAGCTCCTGGGGCCTCATTTTGAAACTTACCTGCAAGCCGCAGACGCCGCGAACACCGTGAGGGGAACGGCAGTGGTCCGTGCGGCGAACTACGACTCCCGGCAGGCCTTGGGGCGGCGGCGCACACTCCTCACGCCAGCAGCGTGTCCGGAGGCGCTAGAAGAAGCCGGAACGCCTCTCGCATCGCGAGTCGTGCGCGGGAGCATCGCGGGAGAAGCCCGGGACAAGGGCGGGGCCGTCTGTGGCCATCCGGGGACGACCAGGGACGGGACGGGCCACCCCCCATTGTCACCACGTGTGAGTACTACGAGGATTGAACTCCATTGTTTTTAATATTTGTTGATTGAGTCCTCTGCATTACCACCCACCATGTCTATCCAATCCACCTTACCAGATAACTACTTACTGAAAGTAGTGAACAGAATTAATACAGACAGAAGGAAGTCGCTAGGGAAAAGTATCATGCAAGATTCCCCTTTGGTTGTGCCTTTGGATCCCAATATTGTTGTTATCAATTCGTCTAAGGATACTGTCGCCACCATCACAGCAGTTGAGACTGATAACACTAGTATTAACGTTGACCCTAATGAGGTACCGGAGATAATGACTGTATTGGAAGATGATCAGAGTGAAACCTATGAAGGTACTCCTAAACAGTCAATCAGGGCCACAAGACTTATGAGAGCATGCAGGAAAACGGCTCCCAAACAGGGAAATCATCATTCTGGTAGGAAAAATAAAAAGGATATCACTGACAAGGAGAACATTGAGAACATAGGGGCACTAATGAAAGACAGTTGTGTTTCTATTAAGTCTGACCAAATAGACCTAGTAGTGAGTAATATCGATGATAAATTTAAAATGATTGTAGAGCCCTTGATAATTAAAATTGAGGGTCTGTGTACGGAAGTTTCGAGATTGAGGGATGTGGTGGACCAACAGTCTGTCACTTTGGATAAAGCCTTATCAATTATTAAAGATTCAACGAGCCCAATCGTAGTACCAACACAGGAAAGGGTGCAACCACATAATACAAATAGTTCCCCTGCCATCGCAACTACTTGGAAACAACCATCTAAAGAGTTACCTGCATCAACATGCCCATTAGTTCAGGACATGGGTCAACCATCTCAGCTGCAGGGAGCAGGGTCAACTAGTGTAGTGAAGGCTATTCCAAATCAGACTGTTGGATCATCTTCTTCTTTAAGTAGGGTGAAGACTGCTCGGGGGCCAGTTCCGTCATCCATACCAGATGCTACAGGGGGGACCAATAGGGCACCTGTGAGGATAAGTAAGCGCCCCGTAGAACTTCCTCCCGAATGTGTACCCTATGTTGTAGTACTAACGAATGTTCCGACTATAACACAGGCCCCATATACCCAAGAGTCGGCGGACTCCTTAAAAAATTAAAAAATAAAGCTATCTCCTGGCTTCATCGACACTGTGGTTACCCAGTTGGCTACTCTGATCAAATTATTTCTATCAGAAGAGTCAACTGGATTGGTAACACAAGAAAGACCTGTGGGGGTGACTGCGTGAATATTAATTTTAAACATCCGCAACATGTTGCAATGGTCCTACTTAGAGCGGCCTCAATCACGCAGTCCGAGACAGATGTTGTTGCAAGGCCATTGGGATATTTTTATAATCATCTCAATAGGTTGCCATCCGTAAATAATGGGGAGGGGTCAAAGAATTCTAACAATCACCATCCCAATCACCAACCCACTGTGAACAGACCCGGGTTACCTACCTTTTGTTTTGGTCCCCAGGAGGGCACACCTATTACGCCGATGTATATGCTGAACTCGGTTCCCGGTGGGAATAGATTTGTAACACATGCCCCGAATTTTTCATCTGTATGTGAAAGTACCTTGTCACCAGTTCGTGGGATGTTTTACCAAGTCCCAATCCAGAATAGATAGCAGTCGTTGAGTTGCCTGGATCAAAACGACTGACATAAGATCAATTCAGTTCATGTGAGAGGTGATACTGGAGAATCAATTATGCCTGTAATTGTATTGGATAATAATGCGACTGTGGATTGTATAACTACAGGGGGAGTGGAGGTGAATCTTAATAACATAGAGCTTTTTAATTCAGATGTCAACATGTCCGTATTTAATGACGAAATGCCTATAGCTAATCATGACAGGCGGTGGTGCTCCCGCTTCGGAAGAAACCCCACTTAGGCTTCGAGGTATTAGAGAATCTGAGGCCCATCTCCCTCCTGCCTTTTCTGTCCAAAGTGGCAGAAAAGGTGGTTAATACCCAAATCATGAAGCATGTGGAAGAGACGGGACTGCTCCATGCGACGCAGTTTGGTTTCAGACCACGCCATTCCACCGAGTCTGCCCTCCTTATGGCTACGGAACATCTGAGGGAGGGTGTGGATGCAGGCCAAACTATGGCCTTTGTTCCTGTTGGACCTCAGCGCGGCGTTCGACACTGTAGCTCATAACATCTTGCTACAGTGTCTGAACAGAGGTGGCATCTCTGGCACCGCGCTGAGATGGATCCAGGACTTCCTTAAGGGGAGAAGCTTTCGAGTCAGGCAAGGAGACTGCTACTCAAAAGGGGTCCCCTTGGGCCAAGGCGTGCCGCAGGGTTCGTCATTGAGCCCGACCCTTTTTAATGTATGTCGCGCCGGTTGCCTCGATTGTGGAGAGTCATGGTCTCCAACTAGTTTCGTATGCCGACGATACGCAGCTGGTGATCTCCCTATCGCACGCGCCCTGTCTTGCTGCCGATGGCTTCCGCTCGTGCATGAAAGATCTTGCCGAGTGGATGGCTATCAACTGTTTGAAGCTTAATGGCAGCAAGACAGAGGTGCTGGTGGTGGGGAGAGCCCAGTCTGCCTGGTCGTCGGCATGGTGGCCACCTTGTCTTGGACCAACCCCAACCCCCTGTCAAGAGGCACGTAATCTGGGGGTGTGGTTTGATGCGGGTCTTATTTTTGGCCCCCAGATCAACCGGGTGGTAGGAGTCTGTTTTGGGATTCTGAAGAAACTGAGAAAGGTCCTAGACTTACTCCCGATCGGTGCCCGTCAAACCTTGATCCATGCCCTGGTGACAGCTAGGTCGGATTACGGGAACCTGTTGTACCTGGGGGCTCCGGAAAAAAGCATGGCACGCCTGCAAGTGCTGCAGAATGCGGCAGCTCGTTTGATTCTCAGGCTGCCCAAAAGGGCGCCTTCTAAGGCGGCCCTCCAGAAGCTTCACTGGCTCCCCGTGAGGAGAAGAGTGGAATATAAAGCCCTCTGCACCTGTCATCGAATCTTGAATGGCAGGGCGCCCGACCCTCTGAATAAACTGATCGAAGTGTATCATCCAACACGAGCACTTAGATCCGCTGGGGGCGGTCTACTGAGGATCCCCAGAGTTAAAAAAGCACGCATGGGAGGTAGGTCCTTCAGATGCTTAGCGGCAAGTAACTGGAATAAACTACCAGTGGACCTGCGCTTGGAACCGGAGGAAGCTAGGTTCCGAGCAAAACTGAAAACATTCCTCTACTCTAAATAAGTGTCCGCTGTGCTTCTGTGCTCCCTGCTCGCTGCCTCTCCCTCTTTTAGCGCGCGGACACGCCGGTGTGCGTAACGCAGCGCTCTACAAATGTCCCAATAAATAAGATAGGGATAGGGTAACTTGCTATATTGCTAGCTGGAATATTGCAGGGTTGACAGCCAAGGTGGAAATGCTGGGATGGAAGGATTTTATTGATTTATTTGACATCATCTGCCTACAAGAAACCTGGTGTAAAAACTTCAAGGGCAGTGATGGCTATGTATCCTATGAGCTCCCTGCCTTGGCCTCACCACATGGCAGATCTAAAGGCGGGCTGCTAGTTTTGATCTCTGTTAAATTACCAGTTTTAGTGAAAAAGTATGTAAAAGTGGGGGTTCACTCACAAATCCTATGGCTATCACAAGAAGCGGGTAGAAATATACTTTTGATTAATTTCTACAATAATATATTTGATGGCACTAGGCACATAGCCATTTATGATTTGGAAAAAACTGTGTAATTTTGTGGAAAATTTTAATTTATTTTTGTGGGGGATTTTAATGTTTCAGTTTGCCCCTTGTCATCCCAGAAGTTATGTGGTGTGTATAATCATTCAGGGGAGGCTGAGGTACATTTCCCTCATCATATGTATGGTGAGACCCTGAATAACTTTCTGATAGATCATGACATGGAAATCATGGAAAATGTAAAGAATGATCTAGGAGAAAGTATACCGACTTTCAAAGGGAGGGGGGCTAACACGGTTATTGATTTTATATGCATGTCTTCCAATCTAATCCCCATGTGCTCTGAGCCCAAGGTGGTTGATGTAATGCTTAGTGACCACAATTGTTTAATTACTGAAACCAAATTTTGGAAACCTGCCACCACAACCAACATGGGAACTGTTGTTAACATCGAACCCCACAGGATAAATGGAGTCAGGTTGAGGTGGAAAGGAGAAAAAGCCGCTGTAACATCAGATTCCATCATCAATAGTTGTTTGACGGAAATTTCGGCAATTCTCGAACAGGATGAAATTGCGGTTGTCAGTATTGTTCATTTTGATAGAATTAACTCAACTATCAATAAGAAGTTAACAAAAGAGGTAGGGCACAAGATTAAACATATAGGGGGTGGTTTGACCAAGCCTGTTCTAATGCCCGGAGTAATCTTAAAGAAGCCCTAGCAGCTAAACCAAGAGACAAGAGTCTAGTGATTCAACTCAGGCAGGATTTTAAATATGTCCTTAAATGCAGAAAGGCTGAATTGCAGCAGGAAGCATGGGACAAGTTAAGCCAAGCAGCAGAACTAAGGGATTGTACGTTGTTTTGGTCTACGGTCAATAGCCCATTCCTCAAGGATGAGAAGGTGCCAGAGCTCACATCTAATGTGAGTATGGAGTCATGGATTCAACATTTGTCTAATATATTTGACTACGGAAAAAGATTAGCTCCCGTTGAAAAAGGCTGGCCTATCGCTGCCTTAAACATCACTTTAGAAGAGGTTATGGCTAGCATAAGAGCCAGTAAGGGAGGGAAGGCCCAAGGACCCGATGGGGTACCCATAGATGTTTATAAGACCGCCCCTGAGATCTGGGGCCCACTGCTGGTTAAGTTTTTTAATACAGCTGTCAGTTCTAAAATACCATCTACCTGGGTAGAATCAATAATTATCCCTATCTATAAGAAAGGAGACCGGTGCGATGCGAAAAATTATCGTCCAATATCCCTACTGGACTCATCGGTTAAAGTTATGAGCCGGGTCCTTTTAGTCAGATTAGAGGAATGGGCAGAGACCAATGAGATATTAACCAAGAGTCAGTTTGGGTTCAGAAAAGGACGTGGCACAATAGAACAGTGTCTGAATTTAGAACTCTTGGTCGGGAAATATACCCAGGCTAAGAAAGGGTTCTATATCTTTGCTTTGCTGATTTAGGCAGTGCTTTTGATATGGTAGACCATGCCATATTGTGGGCTAAACTGATTGAAATGGGAGCTCCCGACGGTATAGTTTATTTTTTGGCCCGCCTGTATGAAAAACTTAGTACCATTGTCCGGTTTGGACCTAATGGGGAATGCACAAGTAAATTTAGAATCAGGAGAGGAATCAGGCAGGGGTGTGTTTTAGCACCCCTACTTTTCACACTCTTCATAAATGAGGTGGATTCTGTCCTGAAGACAGTTACGGCGGACGTACCTAGAGTTAACAACCTTAACATCCATGTGTTACTCTATGCGGACGACGCTGTGTTGCTGTCCAGGACGCCCCTGGGTCTCCAACGTTTGATGGATAAGTTTGTGCATTTCATCAAAAACAGGAAGCTGGTGATTAATAGGTCAAACACCTATGTGATGGAGTGTGGGCCAGGCCGAGCTAAACTGAAAGTTAACTCTCATTATTATATCGAAGGCGAACAGGTCCTAAAAGTTGACAATTTCTGCGATCTAGGTATTAATTGTTTGTAAAAATGGTAGCTGGGATATTGAACATAAAGCAGTAAAAACTAAGATGACTAGGAGTGCCAATGGGGTTTTTGTATTTTCCAAGAAGCCGGGGAATAGACGCATCATGGACATGTTAAAAATCTTTCAATCCAGATGCTTATCTGCTGCACTGTGTGGGGCAGGAGTTTGGGGTGTGACACCAACCGGGTGCCTCCAGGTGGAGGAGAATAATTTCTTGAAAAGGCTCCTGTGCTTACCCAAATCTACCTCCAACATCTTGGTTCATAAGGAAACAGGGATTCATTTTTTGAATGATCTAATTATGTTAAGACCCCTATTATTGTAGCGCTCTGTTTGGCTGAACGAAGGCACCTCATTGAATAGAGCAATTATTGAGGATTGCCTTTCTTTGGACCAGCACCTGATGATCCCTTGGATCAAATACAATATCGATAATTTCCAAAATGTTTTAGGATTAAATGTGATCGATGATCGGTATTGTGCCTCTGATATCTCCAAGTCAAATCTGAAAACTATATTTCTGAACTTTTGTACGGAGAAGCGTGCTTTGGAAGAATTAAATCTATCTACCTGTAAGCTGTACAATAGCATGAATGAGTTTATTGGATTTCATCCATATTTGACACAGGTGACCAGAGTCTCGCACCAGTTTGTGCTAACCAGATTGAGGATGGGAACTGTACATTATCTGGTTGCGTGCTCAAACGTAAAAATACGCCCTACTGGTCCCTGTGCTTGCGATAATAACACAGAACAGAGCACTATGCACTTTCTCTTGTCTTGCCAATTGTATAGCGAATTACGGAAAATCTTCCTTAAGCCCATCTTAAAAAGATTTGGAGTAAGAACAATTACTGACTCGATGAAACTGCTTTTTAATTTGCATCATCCGGACATTTGCTTTTTTACTGCAACTTTTCTACTTAAGGCCATAAGTGCTAGGAAAAGCATGTGTTTTTAACTATTTTAATTATTTATTCCATCCCGCACTGGATAACAAATGTATTATGTGTCTTTGTTATTTTTATTCTAAACTATGAAATGTTTGCATATGAAATCATTTGTGCTTTTATGGACATGTTTTTTTATGTTCCGAATAAAGCTTTATGAAACTGAAACAGACTGGGTGTAAGTATTTGATTGATTCAGATGCTCCGTCTATCACCACCCCCTTTTGTACCGCTTTTGGCCGTCATAAGTGTGGCAGGGTATGCTCAAACGTGAGTCCCTTGCTCACTGTGCCACTGAATTCAAGCAAGCCAGGCTGAAGACGGCTGGAATGCCAGAAACCGGTCCTCGGAAGCTTGTTTCCGGTCCAGGAAAGACATGGCTTGGCAGTTCGGGCTGGACTGTTCCCATGAGGCACAGGGTCAGACTGATTTGCATATAGCCATGTCTGAACTGGGGTGGCAGAGTGGGCTAAAGAACGTTGATGGATTAAACCAAGATTATTTGACTAGGTGTGAGTGTTTGATTGATTCAGATGCTCCGTCCATCACCACCCCCTTTTGTACCGCTCAAACAATTGCTCGGCAGGCTCGCATGTTAACAGTTCTAGCTAGAGCCATTTTGACATTCCTTTACTCATGTAACAGCATTTATGGTTCTGACTGTTGCATGTTCTTATCACTTGGCCTTTTCTGATTATCACCTCTTTTTTATGTACCGACCAGAAGCATCACCTTGCTCATATGGCCAGGCTATTGCAGGGCAGTTGCCTATACATTTAGTTCTTAGCACAATTATACTTCATGGGAGCCTGCAATACTTCTATAAAATGCCATCTCTAATTTACTTATTACAGGGAACTGGTGTCATCAATAGCCACACGTAATAAATAGGCTGGAAATCCACTCAATTGAAATAACGTATTACAGTTGACTTCTGATTTGACAATACCTTCTTCTAGAGCTAGCAGCAAGAGTGAAAGGCAGGTCATGGACCATATATACATCTGAGGTTCTAACCAGGAAAACAGGAATTGGTTTTCCTTCATCTGATATGTTTTCCTAAACTAAAAAAGTTGAGCAACAATTAACTTGTTATGGTAACACTGTTATGATTACTTGTCCTATATCTCATTTCTGAAAAGATAGCATCTACCCATGTTCCAACACTGTATTTTTTAAATCTGCCTAATATGGAACCAATCCTAATATATTTTGGCATAAACTACTAACTGCTTTTTGATGTTTAATGCTGCAATGCCAATTCAGTGTTTCTTCCTGTCTGCCATGAACATAAAATACACTAAGGATTTAAATAGATTTTGTTGAGGATGATGGTGTGACTGTATATTGTAAGGAATAAAATATCGTCTGCTGTGCAATATAAGGATACTGCAAGGAATATTTGGCTTCTATGGCCATATAAAGCAAGTCTTCCTTCTCCTTTTAATGTACAACAGCTGGTACTTTATCCATTATATAAATTGCACATCTATTTGACACATACCCTAATCCATCAACCCACCAATCGCTGCTTCCCATAACATGATAAATGTTCAGTGGTGGTCCTCAAAATATTTCCAACAAAGCCTGAAAACAAAAGCAACACCTTTGTGAGCAAAATCTAGCAAAATCTCTATATAGGGAAGCCTGCTATACATTTGGGTAAGCATGTCAGCTTTCCATATAGGATTAGTACCAATGTTTATCTACAGAGGGGCACTAAACATCTACACGTTAGTAATGTGTGTGCAAGCTACTGGGGTGTGAACTTTAAAACAAACTGCAAGAGAAACTATTTCTGCTCATTGGTGGCCATTCTCAGCATTTGTAACATTTCAAAAGATGACAAAACAAAGCGAGACCTGTGACAATCTTAGCATTCAAAAGCTTAGCAAATAAAAGCCAGGCCTTGACAAGGTCAGTTATCGTCTTGGCCACACAGCAGGGGTGTGGGGCTACTGTAATGCTATTGCACATATTCCCCAACATAAACACTGCCCTGGAGGCACCACCCAGAATCACAAGTCAGTCATGATAAGACATGAAACTTTTACCGATTTTCAGAGTTCACTGCCTTGTTCAGAAAATCTGCAGAGCTGATAACAAATCAAGGGTCAGATTTATCAAGAGTTTGCACTGCCACAAAATTGAGCAAATTCGTAAGCCCCCAAGGCTTGGGATACAACACCAGCTCTACACACATTGTCAGACTTGGCTTTAGTAAAAAAAATAACACCTAATGGAGGCAGGAAGAAAGTTGGCAAAATATTTTTATTTCTCCAAACATTTCACGCATGGGGTTATATATATACGACATAGTACAACAACCAAAGTTTCTGAGTTGCTTTGCGTTAAAGGAAAAGAGGAAAAAAACACTGTATCTGATAAAACATGTCATAATATTTTCTCTCCCCCAGCATTGGTGCACACTTGGTTGCCATACCGTAATGCACACACCCTTTCACCATAATGCATTCTGTAAATCATGTTTTATACAGGAAGGGGACCGTTTAAGTACAAAAAATATTATTTAAGGCTTTTCGAACTTTGTATGTGTGCTGTACAATACAGCACACATGCAGGTTTAGAATGATAAGGGAAAATTAAAAAAAAATCCTCAGTAAACCTGCCTTGAGGATGTTTGATGAATGAATGTTAGTACCCACACTTGGATCCTGGACTCGCTGTAGTTCTGGAACAAAGCTTGGAATATGCCAAACCACTGGCAATAGCGCTGGTAGCACTCCAATCCATCGTTTTTTAGCTCCTCATGCAAACTCAGTTTGGACCAAGCCATATGCAAATCAGTCTTAACCCTGTCTTAATGGAAAAGTCCAGCATGAAATGCCAAGCGAGGTACTCCGGAATACAAGCAACCCAGTACTGGTTTTACCCTAGTTAGTTCCCAGTTAATTGGACTGCTACCCAAGCAATTGCCAATAGTTACCCTTAATGCTTCTAGTCTCCCATCACGTTTTGTGTGTTTCATATATGTTTGAATTGGCATCAATATGGCAAGATGTTAGTCCCATGTTCAGTGTGTTTCTAGAAATAAGCTGTCCCCACATCTAGGCAAAATCAGTCCTGGGTTGCTTGTGTTCTGGTTCAGGGATGACCTGGCATGCTAGTTCATGCTGAACAGTTCTCATGAACAGCAGGCTTAAGACTTATTAGAATATGGTTGGGTCCACACTTAGGTGGCATGGTGAGCAAACAAACAATGGGTTGGAGTTCTCCCCCAATGATAGCCAGTGGTCAGACTTATTGCTTGCAGCCACCCATCACCTTCTGTGTGTTTTATTCACTTGCCATTAAGCAGGACAAACACAGTGGTGGCAGCATACTGTCTAGTTAGGAGTAGTAATGAACAGGAGCTGTTTACCCAGTGTCAATAGAGTGAGACCTGAAAAGCTCTTTCATCTTTTTAAAAGCTCTACTGATGTGTACTTACCCTTGGCCTATATGCAGTGTTGGACAATGCAGAAATAGTGACTGTGTTGGTTGTATGTGTGCCTGGGAATGGTACAGGGCCGGGATCGAGCAGTATTGTGTAGCTTAACTGTGGTTAGTGCATGTACTTAGTTTTTGTATGCCTCAATGGAAGCATGTTCTGGGACTATGTGTGCTTGTGTGAAGTACACTATATGAAGTGTGGAAATGTTCTGCATCATGCACATGGTGAGTGTGATTGTGTGTGCTGACAATAACACACTCTGGTACAGAAGAGAAAGGCAAAAGTGTCTACAACGGTACATTACATGGAGGACCCCGGGTTCCATTTTGGGAAGCCAATGCCTGCCTGGTGAAGATATGAGGAGCAGAGGAATCCCCCCAGACTTGTGTACTGCCTCATTCATGTGTTGGGTGGGATATCAACTTTGGCGCAAGGGAGGAAGAGACTTTTCCTTTATTCTTAATTTACAGAATGAAGGTTCATAGACACATTTCAGACATGTCCCAGATCAAGCTCTCCCATGCTGCTGAACCACTCTGCTTCATCCCTGTTTCTCTGTGTGCTGTCTTCTGCTTGTTACCTGTTTTCTACTGTTTTCTCCTTCTTTTCCCCATTTTTCAGTGTTGTCCCCTACTTTTGCCAGTTTTGTTTAGCTGCTTTATCCTTCCTTTCCTCTGTTTTTCTGAATGCTTTCCCCTGCTTTTTCCTCATTTTTGTACTGCTTTTTCCTTCCTCTCCCCTATTTTTCTGAAGGCTTTCTTCTGTTTTTGCCTATTTTTTTTTACCATACAGTAAAAGAGATGGGGCTGATAGAGGAATCATAAAGAGTATGGATGAGTGCCTGGGGTTAACCTTATGATGCACACATTAATGTGGCTGACGTATAGATGTGAACTCTGGTCAGTTCCATGAATTATATTGTAGGTCAATCAGCTTCAGAGTCCTCACTGCTGTAACAGACATCCTTTAAGTACTAAAGGCAAAAAATGAGGAATGTACACTTCGAAAGAAGCAGAACCCCAACATCAAACTTCAAAGACTAAGGGCCAGATGTAGGTAAACTACATTTACCGATTCTAAAATACTGAATTTTACCGATTCAGTATTTTAGAATCTGTAAATGCTATGTAGGTAACAATTAAATAAGTATTACCGAATCGGTACGATTCTGTATTTACCAAATCGGTAAATACTGATTCGGTAATTCCCATTCATTCCTATGGGCCTGGAGGTCCATAGGAATGAATAGGAATTTCGAATCGGTATTTACCGATTCGGTAAAAGGGGAACACATTCAAGGGTGGCAGGGTGTCACTTTGACACTCTGTTGCACCCCTAAATAGTGCATGGGTGCACATGTGGCACACATACATGCCCTAATGGCATGTATGTCTGCCACATGGCACTGTTATTATTTGCAAAAAATAGCTTTTTTTAGGGTTTTCGATATTTACCACCAACCTGTAGTTGGTGGTAAATAACGAATCCTGAAATGGGAAAAGCACTCATTTGAGTGCTCCCTACATGGCAGATTTGGGGCCCGATGTAGGTAAATCTTTTTTACCACTTCTTAAATACCGATTCATACCGAATCGGTATTTAAGAAGTGGTAAAAAAGAGGAGGGCAGATGTAGGTAATTATATTTTAATAATTACCGAATTGTAAGGAATCGGTATTTACCGATTCGGTAAATACAGAATCGGTAATTCCCATTGATTCCTATGGGCATTGAAGCCCATAGGAATCAATGGGCATTACCGAATCGGTATTTACCAAATCGGTAAATTCCGAATTATGCAAGGGTGCAGGGGGTGTCACTTTGACACCCTCTGGCACCCTAATTACAGGCATGTGTGCCATGTGGCACACATACATGCCCTAAGGGCATGTCTGTGTGTCACATGGCACAGGTGTGCATGCACAGATGTGCATCACACCTGGATTCTGTATTTTACCACCCAATTGGATTGAGTGGTAAAATACAGACTCCTAAAGGCCAGTGGCACTGTTTTCAGTGCCTCCTACATGTGGAATTTACCGATTCGGTAAAATTACCAATTCTTTAAAAAAAGGTCCCCTACATCTCAAAAGCCTAATACCGGTCGGAAACGGACGAAATCGGCCGTTTCCGACCGGTATTAAGGCTCCTACATCGGGCCCTTGGTAATTTACCGAATCGCTAGTTTAAGGAATCGGTAATTTACCGATTCCCTAAAATACCGATTCGGTAAATTACCGGTCGGTAACGGACAAAATTCAGTAATTTCGTCCGTTACCGACCGGTATTGAGCGACCTACATCTGGCCCTAAGACCCTAATTCACATTTGCTTTCTTGAAAAGTACTATAAGTAGTGGAGATTGAGGCCCAGAATGTTTCACCTGTCAGTTATATGTGCTGTGTTAGAAACGGAAGCTCTGCAAAAACATCTACCTGTGACCAGGACCAGGGGCAAGGGCCTATTATTCTTCATAGTGGGTCAGAAAACATCACCCAGGGAAAACCAAGACCACCTGCCCAGCAGCCTGGATCACCAGCACATGCCTGCTTCTCAAGACCAGTATCCCCTGTGAGGAAGGGAGTTTGGTCCAGTTTGGAGCCCATCTGAGATTATTCCTATGTCAGGTGTAAGGATTCAGCTTTGCACCAATTGGGTTATTGCCCGTGTGCAGGATTGTTTTCAGCAACCTCCACTTGCCAGGGGAAGGCTGCTGTAGACTCAGCCATCCAACGAGCTCTGTGACAGGAGCGCCAAGCCCATACTGCCTCATAGCGGTGATCCTGTATGCCAGGGAAAAGCACCATGAAAATACGTTTGTGACCAGCGTGGTATGATCTGTAAACTCCTTAATGGCAACCACTGTGTCTGGAGGGGCCTCCATGTTGTGAGTGATTACACCAGAGTGTCTACATTGTGTCCATATATGTGGTGTTGGGTTCAATCAGGGCCTACATACTCTGCTAAACTCTCGAACACCTTAGTATAGAAGTTGGCACGGACACTGGAAAATGCAAAAGACAAGTTTATTAGGACCCCATGGGGTGGTGGTACATTCCTACAGCACCCTTCGGCAATGCAAGAAGTAGCACACCGAACATCGGTGCGCGACCCCTTTTATACAGTTTAATGACAATAAAAAGGTAGGCGTTTACAAGTTACATCTTTAGGTACATATAAGGACATTCTTGGAACACAGCCAGCATGTGGGAGGAGTTCGGCAGTACTGGTCAGTTTGGGCTAACATTCCTAAAAAATGACCAGTCGATGTATAGTGCGCATGTGCGCTTGACCAGTACTAAAAATAGCCTGTTGCGGGCAAAGTAGATGACCATGAGTATCGAGAAAGGACAAAAGGGCATGCTAACCATGAGGCAGCATGTTCATACAAAATGGAAGCCAAAAGGATTCAAAATGGCCGCCGTATACTTTAGCCAAGTTAATAGAAAAGATCGTGTAGCTGAGCTAAACGCTAACTCAGGAGCTACCAAAACACGACAGACGGCCCTTTTAGCGTTTAGCAAAAGCTACCTCATAACGAAAGTAATCAGGGTATTCATCATCAATATTGATCGCCATTATCTTCATCACTTCATCATTAACTAGTTTCTCTTGCTTAATAAGTGCTCGTTTGGACGGGATGCAAGCTGTAATACACACAGAACATAAGGTAGGGCCACATTGAATACATAAACAAAGAGAAAACAGTATTCCGATAATAATACATAGAATAGTTAATAACTTCCAACCCCATGTACTAAGTAGAGTCCAGAACCAGCTAGAAAAGGTCCATGTTCCATTCTCTGGGTGAATCTCAGCTGCTATCTTATGTAGCTTTGTTATAGCATCATACACAGAAGGTGAATTATCTGGCACGTACACGCAACAACTACTGCCGATGACACGGCATGCTCCTCCACGATCAGCTAGTATCACGTCTAGAACCATCCGGTTCTGGAGCGTCACAATTCTAGTAATCTGCAATTCTTCAGTTATATTTCCCAAAGCAGAGGCAGTTTCGTTAGCGACTGCTTCCACGACACATGTAAGCCGTCTTATCTTTCTACTGTTTAGCGCAGCTCCTACAAATGAAAATAATCCCAGATTGAAATCTACATATTGTTGTAAGGAGGTATCGGTCTGATCTATTCCATCAAGATCTAATGTTCTTTTAACTCTGTTTAGTACAAAATCATGATACAATACATAATTATTATGATACATAGGTGGAGCAATAAACACAGGCGGTAATACAAAAGATATATAACAGGCTCCTAACCATCCCAATGGAAGACGATGGTATCCCTTATTTCCACAAATGAAATATGTATTACGTGAGGCTACAAATGCAATTCCGTTTGGTGTGTCAAATGTGAGTGTAATATTACATTCGCTTCGGCCTACAGGGATTGTACCTTTATTTCTAATGCAAAGATCTGCTTTTGTATCAATAACAGTTATCACGTGTGAGTTCGACACATTTATGAGTCTTTGGTTCGTAAAAATGCGAGGCGTAGATACATTGTCCGGCCGATATTCTTCCCACTCAAATTTAGTTCCTTCAGCTTGTGGGTAACCATCTTTATCATTGAAACAGACTTTATTTAATCGAAAGAGCAGTCCACCTTTCGTTGGCCATCGTAAAGTGAAAAGAAGAGTGTACCAAGCGTTACACGAACCATTATGAGAAAACGGGAGAGGAATAAGTGGCGTTCCTCCCCTCTTCTGATGTCCAGGCAACATTCCACATACCCAACAGTTCGTTATATTAGTCATGTTATGAGTGTGATGCAAAATCTGAATGAAACTGTTATTCAAGAAGTCTGCCTATGTCTCTCTTCATGATAAGGCAAAGTGAAATGAAAATGTTCAGATGGGCTTGGAGTGGTAGGCAGTAAGTGTTCTCGTGCAGGAAACAATTGTTCTATAGTCCAAGCTATTACTGCTATTACCACTATAGTCAAAACAAACAGCACAGCACCAATAATTCTCCCCTTTCGTGACGGAGGAGGTGCCATAATTCACGAAACAATGTTCTCTAGAAACAAACTAAAATAAAAATAAAAAGGTAGTTCTGGACTGAGGCTGCCGTTGGTTTTTTCTCCGAGATTCAAGACGGGTGTCGCTACACTGGACAGAACTGATTCCCCCCCCTTGATATTCCCGGCTTCCGTTTCACAAACCTCAGAACGGTTACAAACCAGTTCAAAAAATGCAAGAAAAAATTATTTCCTGGGGCGTAGATTGTACTTCACTCAATCAGCTACAGTGTGGTCCGGGAAGGCTCCCTCCAATTCGCTGGACGTAACAGCTGGGCTCTTCTCTGCATCCAAAATATTTCTGTAGTCGGATAGCACCACTGGGCTCACCAGATCCGGGGAAACACGACGACAATGGGTGGAATGGATCCACCGTTTCTTGTTGGTCACTCGTACTGCTGTTCGGGTTGTAAGCAGCACCTGCTCAGGGCCATGCCATCTTGGTTCCAAGCTGCTGGATCTTTCAAACACTTTGATCATCACATGGTCACCAGGGCGAAGATCGTGAGCCTCACCGGTGGAGTTATCAGGGAGCGCTTCTCGAACCTGCTGATGAATAGAAAGTAAATCATTTGTTAATCGTGCCAAATAATCGTTCATCATTATACAAGGCACATCATGTATCAATCGAGGCTTAGGAACTCCCCAAATATTCATAGGCCTTCCAAACACCACTTCATAGGGTGTGAGGCCAGATCGGGAATGTGGCACTGATCGGATAGACAGCAATGCCAAAGGCAAAGCGTCCGGCCATTTCAAAGATGTGGATGCCACGATCTTTGCTATCTTCAGCTTCAGAGTGGCATTATATCTTTCCACTAGACCTGCTGACTGTGGGTGAAATACAGCGTGGAATCTTTGCTTGATTCCCAATCCTTTCAGGACATACTCCACTACTTTCCCAATGAAATGAGGACCATTATCATTCCACATAAACTTACAAACACCATGGCGAGGGAAGTACTCCTTGAGTAACACCTTAGCTGTTGTCAGTGCTGTATTATCCTTCGTGGGGTAGGCCTCAATCCATTTACTGAAGGCACACACCACCACTAAGACATACTTGAGGTTATTACAGCGCTCTAGCTGGATGTAATCCATTTGCAGTACTTCAAATGGTGCAGTAGGTGGAACAAACCCTCCTTTGGGAGTGTAAGTCCCTTGTCCAGGATTGTGCTGCAAACATATCAAACAGGTCTGCACTATTCTCTTAGCTGTAGAAGCAATCTCTGGATTTTCCCAAACCCGTGTAAGCAATTGAGTAATTGCAAGAGCTCCAACGTGTGCCAGCCCATGCATCATTTGCACCATTGTTTGTAAATAGGCCGTAGGTAATTTCCATCTTTCCATGTCTTTGCTACGCCAGCAACCCTCATCATCCAATACTCCTTCAGTGGCCCAACTCACAAGTTCTGCTTCAGATGCCGACCTCTGTATGTCTAATATTTCTTCTCTAGCATCATGCCATCGCTCAGCTTGTGATTTCACCACGTTCATGGGAGAGTTGTTTTGTAGCATAGCAGTTTCTCTCGCAATGCGATTTGCGAAAGCATTGCCTTGCCCTATTTTATCTGTCACCTTTTTATGTGCGCTGCATTTAACTATCGCTACTTTCTTTGGACATAATATTGCATTCAGGAGATCGCCTACCAATTCTCCATGCATAATGTGTACTCCATGTGAAGTCAAAAACCCTCGTTCTTTCCAGAGTAGGCCAAAATCATGCACTACTCGACTGTCCGTGTAAATGTTCACACATAATCCAGCACTTAACTCACATGCTTTCGTTAAGGCTAATAATTCCGCTGCTTGAGCCGATTTCTGGGGTATTCGTGCTGCTTCTACCACTGTCTTAAGTGTCGTGATTGCATAAGCTGCGGAAGTCGTACCATCTGGTAACCTCACACATGACCCATCAACCCACAGTTCCCCGTCTACATCTGCAAATGGCGTATCCTGTAAGTCGATACGACCTTTTGTCTGTTCCTCAGTCAGAAAAACACAGTCATGTTGTTCTTCCTTCTGGGTCTCAGCAACAGGATACGGCAATAAAGTAGCGGGGTTCAATGTAGCACATCGTTTTAGTGTGATGTGTGGTGCCAACAATGTTAGCTCATATCCTGTTAGACGTGCACTAGTTAGATGCTGTGTTTTCGTTTGATTCAATAACGCATCTACCGCATGTGGAACTAACACCAACAATTTGTGTGACAGAACTATTCCCTCTCTTTGCCGTATAGCTACTGCTGTTGCTGCAACTGCTCGAAAACATCCAGGCAACCCTCGAGCCAAAGGGTCGAGTACCGCCGAGAAATATGCACAAGGTCTCTGTTTGTCTCCGTGTGTCTGTACTAAGACTGACAATGCGCACCCATCCTTCTCATGTACATACAATGTAAAGATTTTTGTGTAATCAGGTGTACCTAAAACTGGTGCAGAGCAAAGAGCTTGTCTCAATTGTTGAAAAGCATTCTGACATTCATCTGTCCATTCAATGGGAATCGGTGTATCTTTGGACAACAATGCTAACAAAGGCTTAATAATGTGAGAAAAACCCAGTATCCATTGCCTGCAAAAAGACGTCAGACCTATGAAGGCACGAACATCTTTCTGAGTACGGGGGACTGGTGTATCTAAAACTGCTTAAATTCGATCTGGTGTCAATGCACGGCCCTCCTTAGACAAAAGATGACCGAGGTAGGTCATCTTGGGTCTACAGTATTGTAACTTTTTCTTCGAAACCTTATGATTATTTTTAGCAAGGAAGGAAAGCAAAGAAAAAGTGCTCTCCTCACATTGTTCCTGTGTGTCTGCTGCAAGTAAGATGTCATCCACATACTGAATAAGAGCCACTCCAGCCTGCAATTCAAAAGAATCAAGCTGTCTTTTTAAAGCCTGACTATAGATGCTAGGACTCTCTGTGTAACCTTGAGGAACTCGACAGAATCTATACGATTTATTATTTAATGTGAAACCAAAAAGATATCGACTGTCAGGATGTACAGGAATCGAGAAAAATGCATTTTTCAAATCGATGACCGTAAAAGTAGTTGCCGTCGGCGGAACCAACGTAAGCAACGTAGTGATGTCAGACACCACCGGGTACTGGGGCACTACTATCTTATTAATTTCTCTCAAATCAATGATAAAACGATAAACCTTAGCATCTGTATCTCTTTTAAGGATCGGGAGAATTGGACTGTTACAAACATTGTAGGGGACTTCCTCAACTACTCCTGTTGAAATCAAATCATTCACGATATGTATCAAGGCAATTTCACCTTCCCTTGAAATGTTATATTGTGGGACACGTGGCAGAGATACTCCCTCCTTTACAGTAATACGTACTGGAGGAATAATCATCTGACCTACATCAGTATCAGAAGTGGCCCACAACGTTTTTGGTAGGGAGGCTAGTACTTCAGATTCGTGAAGAAAACACACTCGCTCATTTTCTGGATAATTTTCATTCAACACAACCCGCACTCCTTCCGGAGCACAGCGAATAGTAGCTCGAAAATGCTTCAACATATCGAGTCCCATAATGTTATCTGGTGTGTTTGGGGACAGCAAAAAGGGACATGGGGCAGCAAATTTATCAACATAAAATGTAACAGGTTGAGACAGTGGGCTAGAAGTAGGTGTTCCATCGAACCCTATAGCTGTAATTACTTCGCCAGACAGGGGAGCCCTTGGAACCAAGTTTTTGGACAAAGCGCTACGAGTAGCTCCTGTATCAACTAAAAACTGATCAGTAGAACCCAAGACATGTGCTTCTATATATGGACCCCTTTGATCAACTAATACCTCAACCGATTCCACACCCCATCCTACGCAATCCTATGCATGACGCTCGTCGCGTGACTCAGCAGAGCCACCCTCATTTATCTGATATTGATTGCGGTTATCAAACGTGTTATAGTTTGTCTGACCACGACCCCTTGCTTCATAGCTTCCACGATCATTCGTTCCACCTCTCGATCCTCCATAACCATTCCTAGACCTTCCACTTCCTCGACCACGCTGACTACGCTGTTCTCTCAGCACCGGACAATCCGAAATCCAATGTCCAAACTATTTGCAGTATGCACACTGATCCTCAGAATTGTCGGAACGGGGAGGAGGCGCATTATTATACGATCCTCGTCTACCCCTATTATTTCCCCTTGTAGCCTGGACCTGAGCCAGCATTACCTTCGTCTTCAAATCCTTCACTTCCTTATCACTACTTTCCTTTGCCTCCAATTCCTGTCGTTCATAGTATTGAGCCATAGTCAATAAAGAAGCAGGGGTTGCCGTGGTCCATGAACTTTCACTCGCCTTTAATCGTTTTGCAATCTCCGGTAGGAGATTAGCCACATACTTATCAACAAATAAATGCCTGCCTGTATCTTCTGTTAATGATTGCCCACTGTAATCATGGAACGCTTCCTCAAAGCGAGAAAAGAAATCAGAAACCGATTCATCCGTTTTCTGCTTACAAGAGGCTAACATGGTCCAATCGATTTTCTTAGCGGGAACACACGTTTTTAATTTGTTTAGTATAGCCCCCGGGAGGTCCAATATTAATTGACAAGGCTTACATGCTGGTTCTCTGTCTAAATCAGCTTGAACTATATCCTTCCAACTTGCCCCAAGAGCCATTTGATCATCAAACTTGCGAATCATTCGCCACATATCAGGGGGCAATATTAGCCCAAAAAAAAGATCAATATCAACTAACGTCATAATGCACAAGGAAATTGCGCTTTCAACACTCTCATAGAAAGCCGCTGGATTCTTACGAGGATCAGGCAAAGCATTTTTAAGCGCCATAACATCTGCTCTATTCCAAGGCGTATAAACCCAATTATATATAAAATAACCCTTTGCGTCTTTAGATGTTTTATCATCGTCTGTGCCATCCCCTTTTTGAGGGACATATAAAGGCGCAGCTTCTCGCATAGGTCTAACATTAATCGCAGCATTCTTATCTGTTCCAAAGATAGAGCATTCTTTGGATATCTCCGTTGATCTAGACGCAGGCGAACCCGATGTCTTTTGCACCTCCCGTAGCCGTGTCGCCTCATCCCGTAGCTGAACCAAGCGTTTGAAAAATTCATCCGCATCTGAAAGAATAAAAAGACCTTTACGAAAGTTATCGCGACCCTTTGATATATCCTTAGGTTCTAACTCAGAAGAATACTTTCTAAATCGGTCAACAACCTCATCTCCAAAATGGTCTAAGAAATACAACCGCTCTTTATCAGACCATTGTTCCATTTGCTTACTAATGTCAGAAACAGTTACGGCATTAACATTTAGCTTTTGTGCAAATGAACGCAACTCCGCAGTCCGATCCGTCGATAACCTGGTACGCTGCGTATTCTGAGCCTCCTCATCTGATTCCTCGTTCGGAGCCGTAGGTGCGACGTACGGAGGCGGACAACGATCTAGTAATGAAAAATCATCTGTTTCATTAGTAAGGACCGGATAAAGAGGACGCCTGATAGGAAACTGTCCATTAATCTGTAAATTACGTTCTCGAGTCTCCCTCTCTTTCTGTTCCTGCAACTCCTTCTCCTGTAGCTGTAAAGCTTTATCACGTGCAGCCCTTCGCTGCACCTTATCCGCCAAGGCTTCCTCACGCTTCATTCGTTCACGCACCTCTTTCTCCCACATACGCACACAATCAAACATATCCTGTCTAGACCTGCGCTGAAACAAACACTGCTCCACATACTGAACCTTTCGTAAATCAAATGACCCATGTAGTGGCCACTGTAATTCATGATCGGCTTTACTGTATTTGTGCCATAATGTGCTGTACATTATTGGCGGAATGCCAAATTTTACATACATCTCACGATTAGGGGTCCCCTCTGGGGGAGCCGGCTGTGATTCATTTAATCGATAACTGGTACCATTTCCAAAACAGCACATTCCTCGGAGTGTGCTGAGAACAGGCATGTCAAAAATATCACGGAAACGTGATATTACATAAATTGGCACTTAATGTGCTTTCTACACGGTGTGCCGTTCGAACATAACAAAATTAGAGAAATATCCCTACATGCCTGCCTATGTGAGGTGCACTCCACATATAAATCAAATTCATAGATCCAAACGTTAGCTAACTCAAACAAATTCAAATTCAAATTCAAAAAGCCACAGTAAGCGTCAGTAGACTACCTTACCAATCATAAGCTTACCAAGTATCTTCAAACATCCAAGATCCAACTGCCAAGTTCTTTAACCGAATCAGCCAAACGGCATTACACGACAATCCAAGATCAGAATCTCAGTCGAGGACCGGCGCTACCTGGAAGGTCAGATCGGAAGGGAAGGAAGAAACACCGTGGGTGCCGAGACTCGGGTCACTCAGTGGCAGCGATCGCTTCCATGGCGAGTTTCCGAACCTTCGTCGTGACCTCTCCTTCGGGCATCCGAGTCGCCGATGAGTCCCTTCGTGGTCGCCAATTGTGGTGTTGGGTTCAATCAGGGCCTACATACTCTGCTAAACTCTCGAACACCTTAGTATAGAAGTTGGCACGGACACTGGAAAATGCAAAAGACAAGTTTATTAGGACCCCATGGGGTGGTGGTACATTCCTACAGCACCCTTCGGCAATGCAAGAAGTAGCACACCGAACATCGGTGCGCGACCCCTTTTATACAGTTTAATGACAATAAAAAGGTAGGCGTTTACAAGTTACATCTTTAGGTACATATAAGGACATTCTTGGAACACAGCCAGCATGTGGGAGGAGTTCAGCAGTACTGGTCAGTTTGGGCTAACATTCCTAAAAAATGACCAGTCGATGTATAGTGCGCTTGACCAGTACTAAAAATAGCCTGTTGCCGGGCAAAGTAGATGACCATGAGTATCGAGAAAGGACAAAAGGGCATGCTAACCATGAGGCAGCATGCTCATACAAAATGGAAGCCAAAAGGATTCAAAATGGCCCCCGTATACTTTAGCCAAGTTAATAGAAAAGATCGTGTAGCTGAGCTAAACGCTAACTCAGGAGCTACCATAACACAACATATATACAGAGGCAACTCTATATGCCAGAAGTTGTTTCCAGTACTAATCTGTCATGAGCTTCAGGCAATAACCCAGTACTAGAGTGATGCTGTGTCCAGCAGGGCAAGCCTGCTCAACAAGGTCTGTCCTGACTGATCTCAGAAGACTAGGAGGAAGGCAGACTGGAGCAGAAGGAAGGATTTCCTCCCTACCAGGAGGAAATTACTTACCATATTTTTACAAGCTGGAGGTTACTTTGATTGCTGGGGAGAACTGGCCTAGTCACTTAGGAGAATGAGCCTGCGCCTGCGCCTGCTCCTATTGAATGCAGGATCTGAACTCTCAGGGCATGCCAAACGCTTCTTTGTTGCAAGAACAGGTTGTCCTGAACTGGGCCTTTGGGCACTGGGATATTTGCTGCTGAAGGTGCTACAGAACCATGGACACTTTTGACCAAGTCCTAAGAGTGACCTGCTCCCAGGACACCCCCGCGCTGCACGGCCACCAGCTGTGTGTGTGCCCCTCCCTCGCTACTGCCCTCGTTGTACCTCGCTGATCTCGCCGTTTTTCGTGTGCCTAAGTATTCTGTTCTGTTTCCTTCTGTTTATTTGCCTGCATAATCGTGACTGTTGTTCGCTGCACGTCGGTGTTTTCAAAGTGGTATTGTCCTCCAAGTCCCCCTGTGCCTGCCCGCCCCGCTCCCCGCTTCCCACCGCCGTCCTATTAGACACGCCCCTTCTCGTTCTGTGCCCTCCCCGCTCCCAGCTGCTCCTCCCTCCCTCCCACTTGGCCATAAATGGCGACCGCGCGGCGCAGGTGAGTGTGACCTGCTCCCAGGACACCCCCGCACCGCACGGCCACCAGCTGTGTGTGTGCCCCTCCCTCGCTACTGCCCTCGTTGTGCCTCGCTGATCTCGCCGTTTTTCGTGTGCCTAAGTATTCTGTTCTGTTTCCTTCTGTTTATTTGCCTGCATAATCGTGACTGTTGTTCCCTGCACGTCGGTGTTTTCAAAGTGTTATTGTCCTCCAAGTCCCCCTGTGCCTGCCCGCCCTGCTCCCCGCTTCCCACCGCCGTCCTATTAGACACGCCCCCTTCTTGTTCTGTGCCCTCCCAGCTCCCAGCTGCTCCTCCCTCCCTCCCACTTGGCCATAAATGGCGACCGCGCGGCGAAGGTGAGTGTGACCTGCTCCCACGACACCCCCGCACCGCACGGCCACCAGATGTGTGTGTGCCCCTCCCTCGCTACTGCCCTCGTTGTGCCTCGCTGATCTCGCCGTTTTTCGTGTGCCTAAGTATTCTGTTCTGTTTCCTTCTGTTTATTTGCCTGCATAATCGTGACTGTTGTTCCCTGCACGTCGGTGTTTTCAAAGTGTTATTGTCCTCCAAGTCCCCCTGTGCCTGCCCGCCCCGCTCCCCGCTTCCCGCCGTCCTATTAGACACGCCCCCTTCTCATTCTGTGCCCTCCCCGCTCCCAGCTGCTCCTCCCTCCCTCCCACTTCGCCATAAATGGCGACCGCGCGCACGCGCAGCGGTGACGCGCAGCGGGTGCGCCGATTGTGCGTTGAAGGCGCGCCAAAGGTAAGCCTGTCTGCCCCTGTCCGTGCCTGGACCGCGCCCAGCGCCAGGACCCCTGGCCCCCACCGACGCAAGACGAACCGAAGGACCTACGACGCCCCCGCCCTCTACGCACTCAACGCCGGCCGGAATCCCGCCTGCTGCCAAGCCGCCCCCAAACGCTTCCACGGACCCTTCATCTGCACTACCTGCAAGTTCACCTGCCTCCGAACCTGCACCGCACTCGCCAAGCCAAGCACCAGCAACAATCAACTCAAGTGCATCCTGCTCAACACCCGCTCCGTCCACAGACACGCCATCGAACTCTGGAACCTGCTCGACACAACATCTCCTGACGTCGCGTTCCTCACTGAAACTTGGATGAACGCCTCCTCAGCCCCCGACATCGCCATCGCTATCCCGGATGGATACAAGATCATCAGGAGGGACCGCGTCAACCAGACCGGAGGAGGCATCGCCATCGCCCACAAGAACACCATCCGCATCACGACCGACGCCGACGACACCTTCACCGCCGCCGAACACCTCCACTTCCAGATCCACACCGACCCAAAGACGACCCTCAGAGGCACCCTCATCTACAGACCCCCGGGACCACGCACACAATTCAGCGAAGACATCATGGACTTCATCTGCCCACACGCCCTCCCCTCCGCCGACTACATCCTCCTAGGGGACCTCAACTTCCACCCGGAGAACAAGAAGGACCGCAACACCGTCGACCTGCTGGACAACCTCGCCAACCTCGGTCTCAAGCAACTGGTCAACACCCCCACCCACTACGCCGGCCACACGCTTGACCCCGTCTTCTCATCCAGCAAGCACATCGCCTTCAACCACTCCACCGGACTTCACTGGACCGACCACAGCTGCGTCCACTTCAGCTTCAGGAAAACCACGACCCACCACCACCCGCAACAGGTTCCCCACAGAAGCTGAAGCAAGATCACCGCCAACCAGCTCACTACCTCCCTCAGCCAGAACCCACCTGCCAGCACACCGGACCCCAACGAAGCCGCCCGCAACTTCTCGCAATGGCTGACATCCTGCGCCGACGACCTCGCACCACTGAAGAGCCCATCCAGCAAACCCAGAGGCAAGAAGGCCCCCTGGTTCACCGACGAACAAAAGAACCTGCCGCACCCTCGAGGAAGCCTGGCTTCTCGACCGGACCACTGACAACATGACCGCCCTCAAACACGCGACCCGCAAGCACCACCAGCTCATCCGCACCACCAAGAAGAAATCACTGAAGGATCGACTGGACAACAATGCCCACGACAGCAAGGAACTCTTCAGCATCGTCAAGGAGTTCTCCAACCCCAGCACCGGCAACAATGACATCACCCCTCACAAAATCTCTGCGACTCCCTCGCCTCGTTCTTCCACCGCAAGATTGCCGATATCCACAACAGCTTCGGCACACCATCCTCGCACCCTACCGTCGAACCAACGCACCCCACCATGACCCTCCGCACCTGGACCTCAGTGACCACCGAAGACACAGCCCGCACGATGAACACCATCCACTCCGGTTCTCCGACTGCCCCCACCACGTCTTCAACAAGGCCGACTCCACCATCGCACCCCAACTCCGAGATGTCATCAACACCTCCTTGGACACCGCCACCTTCCCGGAGAGCTGGAAGCATGCCGAGCTCAGTGCCCTACTGAAGAAACCAACAGCAGACCCCACCGACCTCAAAAACTTCCGCCCCATCTCGCTCCTCCCTTTTCCTGCCAAAGTCAACGAGAAGATCCCTGTCCTTGGTCTGATCATTGTTTAATCTCTTTTTTTTCTTTACCTTAACATCCCCTGCCCTCCTCCCCTCACTAAAAACCTATCGGCGCGTAACTGGAAGAACGCCAATATATCTGACTTCCATGCTCTACTGGCCTCTTCAGCCCCAGTCCCTGCGGTCTTGGTCAATGATCAAGCCGCTCACCTAGAACAATGGCTGTTAACTGCTTGTGATAAAGTTGCTCCCTATAAAACGATCAAAGCTAAGCGTCCCCACGACGCCCAACGCTGGTTTTCTGATCAGCTTAAGACTGATAAACTTGCGCTGCGTCAGGCAGAGCGCCGGTGGAGACGCAATTACGATCCCCATCTAAAATTGATCTATGTCACTACCCTAAATACTTATAAAAAAGCTATACTATCTGCTAAAACAGCCTATTTCTCTCAAAAAATCCTGGATTCCAACACCAAGGCTAAAGACATCTTTTCCATCGTCACTGAGCTCTCCCTGCCAGATAGGGTTACTCCACAACCTCAACCTACCCAAACCCTATGCGACTCTTTGAATTCCTATTTTACAGATAAAATCTCTACTATCAAAGACAATATTCCTCCCCCCTCATCACCTCCCACTCTACCCCCCCCTCCAATGAACCCAAGCCGTTTGATTCAGTTTCCACCTATCTCTCAAGAGGAATTCTTCGCTCTTCTTCGTAAAGTCAGTTCAGGATCACCTAATGACTGCTGCCCTCCCCATATTCTTAGAGAAGCCTTTCTGTCATGTCCTAGCCCCCCATTAGCCTTGCTTAACCACTCTCTTGCTTCTGGGGAGGTCCCTCGTTCCTTCAAACAGGCAGCGGTTATTCCCATCCTTAAGAAAACCAATGCCGACCCCACCGTTTTAAGTAACTACCGCCCAATTTCCCTTCTTCCTTATTTGGGTAAAATTCTTGAGACCTATGTTACTCGCTGCCTGAGTACCTTTATAGAGAATTCCTCCTTCCTGGATAACCAACAAGCTGGCTTTAGACCCCTCCACTCCACCGAGGCGGTCATAGTGGCCGTCATGGATGCCTTGAGGAAGGGTGCCGACAATAACATCCCCCAGGCCCTTGTCCTCTTGGACCTGTCGGCTGCTTTTGACACGGTCGATCACACTATTCTGATCGACCGTGTCAACAATGCCGGTATCCAGGGGATGGCCCTCGAATGGCTCAGATCTTTTCTGAGACATCGTACTCAGGCAGTACAACTATCTACGTTTTCTGCCTCCTATTCACCCCTTACTTGTGGGGTCCCTCAGGGCTCCGCGCTCTCACCTTTATTGTTTAATTTGTATCTTCAGCCCCTTCTTGTCTCCCTCCGGAATACCCCTGTCACTATCTTTAACTACGCAGATGACCTTCAGTTAATTTTTCCTATTTCTAACCTCCCTTCCTCCCGTTCCAATTTTCAGTCCACCATGCTCAACATCGCTGAGTGGATGCTTCATAGCCAACTAAAACTAAACCCAACAAAAACTGAGCTGGTACTAGTTGGGGGCTCCACCAATCCGTGGAATTCTAGCTTTTGGCCCCCCTCTCTGGGTACTCCACCTGACCCGGTTGGCACGGTGAAGAGTCTGGGGGTGATCATTTCGGAGGACCTCTCTATGAGGCCACAAATCAATGCAGTCACCTCATCCTGTTTTTTTCACCTTAGACGGATTCGTAAGATCAGCAGGTTCCTCACTAGAGATGCTCTGATCCTAGTCATCCTAGCATTGATCACCTCCAGACTCGACTATGCTAAAACGTTGTATGCCGGAATTCCATCTATCCACCTCCACCGGCTGCAACTTGTCCAGAATCAGGCAGCTCGCCTCATCTTCCGCCAGCCGAAGTACCAGCATGTCACTCCTCTCCTGCGTAGTCTTCACTGGCTTCCCATCACCAAACGCTGTCTTTTTAAGCTTGGCTGTGTCATTTTTAAGGCCTTGTCTGACTCAGCCCCAGCATTCATTACCTCCTGTCTGACACGGTACGTCCCTCATAGAGACCTCCGCTCCGCCACCCTCAATCTCCTGGTCATTCCCAAATCCAGGCGGAAAAAGCATGGCGGCCTTAGTTTCTCCGCCATGGCACCTGCCACCTGGAATTCCCTTCCCACTGCACTTCGTCTCTGCCCTACTTACGATCATTTCCGTAAGCTCCTTAAAACTTTCTTATTTCAACAACTACCTGAGTAACTTCCCCACCCTAGCTGCTGTTACGTCAAGAGCGCCATGAAACCGTTGGTGAACGTGCGCGGTACAAATATTTTTAACGTAACGTAACGTAAGATCGCCAACAGACAGCTTGCCGCCTTCCTCGAGACAAATGGATCCCTCGACCCCTCGCAGTCTGGTTTCAGAGCCAACCACAGCACCGAGACCGCCCTCATCGCAGCCACCGACGACATCCGAGCCCTTCTCGACAACGGGGAAACAGCGGCACTCATCCTCCTGGACCTCTCCGCCGTGTTCGACACTGTCTGCCACCGCACCCTAGTCCAACGCCTCAGCAACACCGGCATCCAAGAGAAAGCATTGAAGTGGATCATCTCGTTCCTCGCTGGAAGAACACAGAGAGTCCGTCTCCCCCCGTTTCGTTCCGAGGCCACCGAAGTCATCTGCGGCGTCCTGCAAGGATCATCACTCAGCCCACCCTCTTCAACGTCTACATGAGACCTCTTGCAGCCATCGCACGCCAACACAACCTCAACATCATCTCCTACGCCGACGACACCCAGCTGATCCTCTCCCTCACCAACGACCCCGCCACCGCCAGAACCAGCCTCCACGATGGGATGAGAGACGTCGCCGAGTGGATGAAGAACAGCCGCTTAAAACTGAACTCAGACAAGACGGAAGTCCTCATCCTTGGACCATCACCCTCCGCCTGGGACGACTCCTGGTGGCCCCCAGCCCTGGGCACCGCCCCCAAGCCAACAGACCACGCACGCAACCTGGGCTTCATCCTGGACTCCTCCCTCTCGATGACCAGACAAGTCAACGCCATCTCCTCCTCTTGCTTTCACACCCTCCGCATGCTCCGCAAGATCCCGATCGAAACCAGGAAGACGGTCACCCAGGCCCTCGTCACCAGCCGGCTGGACTACAGAAACACCCTCTACGCCGGAACCAAAGCCAAGCTACAGAAAAGACTTCAACGAATCCAGAACGCCTACGCCCGATTCATCCTGGACATCCCTCGACGCAGCCACATCTCCAGCCACCTGAGGAACCTGCACTGGCTCCCCGTCAACAAGAGGATCACGTTCAGACTCCTCACCCATGCACACAAGTCGCTCCACAACCTGGGCCCCAAGTACCTCAACGACCGCCTGACCTTCCACACGCCCACCCGCCAGCTTGGTAGTTTGGTCTGCCCTGTTCCCATGATGCACTGGGCCAGGGACAGACTAATTTGCATATAGCCAGGTTCTGAGCTGGGATGGGGCAGTGAGATAAATAACGGTGATGGATCAAGCCCTGATCTTTGGACTGGGTAAGAGTGGTCTGCTTAATTCAGACACTCTGTTCATCACCACCCCCTTTTCTGAATCGTTTTTGGCCACTATAGGTGTGGCAGGGTATACTCAGACATGAGTCCCTTTCTCACTGCTCCATCAGGATTCAAGCAAGCCGGGCCGAAGAGGCTGAAATGCCAGAAACCGGTCCCCGGTAGCTTGTCTCCTTTCTGGTGAAGAATTGGCTTGGTAGTTTGGTCTGCCCTGTTCCCATGATGCACTGGGCCAGGGACAGACTAATTTGCATATAGCCAGGTTCTGAGCTGGGATGGGGCAGTGAGATAAATAACGGTGATGGATCAAGCCCTGATCTTTGGACTGGGTAAGAGTGGTCTGCTTAATTCAGACACTCTGTTCATCACCACCCCCTTTTCTGAATCGTTTTTGGCCACTATAGGTGTGGCAGGGTATACTCAGACATGAGTCCCTTTCTCACTGCTCCATCAAGATTCAAGCAAGCCGGGCCGAAGAGGCTGAAATGCCAGAAACCGGTCCCCGGTAGCTTGTCTCCTTTCTGGTGAAGAATTGGCTTGGTTGTTTGGTCTGCCCTGTTCCCATGATGCACTGGGCCAGGGACAGACTAATTTGCATATAGCCAGGTTCTGAGCTGGGATGGGGCAGTGAGATAAATAACGGTGATGGATCAAGCCCTGATCTTTGGACTGGGTAAGAGTGGTCTGCTTAATTCAGACACTCTGTTCATCACCACCCCCTTTTCTGAATCGTTTTTGGCCACTATAGGTGTGGCAGGGTATACTCAGACATGAGTCCCTTTCTCACTGCTCCATCAGGATTCAAGCAAGCCGGGCCGAAGAGGCTGAAATGCCAGAAACCGGTCCCCGGTAGCTTGTCTCCTTTCTGGTGAAGAATTGGCTTGGTAGTTTGGTCTGCCCTGTTCCCATGATGCACTGGGCCAGGGACAGACTAATTTGCATATAGCCAGGTTCTGAGCTGGGATGGGGCAGTGAGATAAATAACGGTGATGGATCAAGCCCTGATCTTTGGACTGGGTAAGAGTGGTCTGCTTAATTCAGACACTCTTTTCATCACCACCCCCTTTTCTGAATCGTTTTTGGCCACTATAGGTGTGGCAGGGTATACTCAGACATGAGTCCCTTTCTCACTGCTCCATCAGGATTCAAGCAAGCCGGGCCGAAGAGGCTGACATGCCAGAAACCGGTCCCCGGTAGCTTGTCTCCTTTCTGGTGAAGAATTGGCTTGGTAGTTTGGTCTGCCCTGTTCCCATGATGCACTGGGCCAGGGACAGACTAATTTGCATATAGCCAGGTTCTGAGCTGGGATGGGGCAGTGAGATAAATAACGGTGATGGATCAAGCCCTGATCTTTGGACTGGGTAAGAGTGGTCTGCTTAATTCAGACACTCTGTTCATCACCACCCCCTTTTCTGAATCACCTTAATATCTTTAAGCAACAATAATTGTTTTTTTATGTGTTTAATTTAGCAATAACAATTCTGCGTTTCTTTGTGTGTGTAATTAGGGATGTGGCATAACAGCCTGAGCTGCCTATTTCAGAAACTTTGGGAGCCAGGTAGAAGTCTTGGAAATGGTGTCAACATCATATGTTTATTGGCAAATCACTTAATCTCCCTGTGCTTACAATTCAGTGCCTTGAGACCCTCGTGGGAGTCTTGCCACACTTTACAAATCCTGCTTTGTTATTTATTTATGACATAAAAGGCACTAAGTATTTAAGTGTCTTGTGTGAAAGATGATGGTGAGTCTGTATATTTTAAGGAATGAAAGATACTCTGATTTACATTATCAGGATATTGCAAGTCACTTCAGCATCTCCTAACCATATAAAGCAAATTATCCTTGATTTGCAATGTCCGTCTAATGTACAGCAGGGGGTAATTTGTCTGATATATAAGAATATTTTTCTCACATACCTTCACTTATCACCAAGTGCTTGGTCCGAAATCATGAAAATTGAACAGTAGTGGATCTCAAAATCTTTCTAACATACGCTAAAAATAAAAATAATGCCCTACTAACCAAAAATCCTATACAGTGTAGCCTACTATTCATGTGGGTAAGCAGGCCAAGACTCCACATAGAAGTAGTACAAATATTATTGTTGAGATGCTATAAAACCCATTGCTAATACTTATAAGTAAGTTTGCGGTTCACCTGCAGGTACTCTGAAGTGACCTGATTACGTATAGCTGGTCTTCATTGGTTCATGTCCAACCTTTCTTGCCAACGTTCTCACACAGTGAGGCAAAGTGCCTGGTGGCAGGCATTCGGTTCATCTATATAATGAGAAAAATAGTCCAATACCTTTACATAGTGGAGAGACTGCACCAAGAAAACATTGATTCGGCCACATGGGGCACCAATATCTACACATTGTTCATGTGTGTTTGTGACATCATGGTGTGAACTCTAACACAAACTAAGAGAATGATCTATGCAGATCTCTGCTCAGTGGTAGCCATTGTTAGCATTTGTAACATAAAAAAGCATAACAAAAGAAAGCAAATCCTAAAACATTCTCAGCACATAAAAACATTTTGCATTTCTTAGCATTGTTCGGTGGAAGCTTTACATCTGTTTCCCTTGCCTATTGTGTTTGGACTTTGGGGATCTGCTGCAGTGTGCTGTCCCACCTTTATGTTGCTGTTCCAGTGGCATTCAGCATATTTATCATTGTGCACCAAGCTATTTTATTGGTGTGCTGAATATTGTGTGTTTGCATCGTCCAGCACAGCCCAGGTACCAGTATAGAGATGGCCTTTTGGTACACATCATATACATTGACACATGGTTCTTGTCATATTTCACAAAATCACTCCGCCGCAGCCAGAGATGATTGAAGATTCAAGTTTATTCTCAGCAGGGGATCTCACCAATCACTGCCAGTAGAGGAACCAACTGTTACCCGTCCCACAACCCTCAACACATCACTATATTGCATAACCTGGTTCCAGTTACATGTTCAACATTTCACATGACTTTAAAAGGGAGATGATATCACCTAGCCTAAATAAAGAAGCATTGGCAAATGTACTCCTGGTGACACGCTAGGAAATGCATCCCACACACACCCCTTTCTTCTCAAATGCTATATACACAAAGAAAAGAAATGGCAAGGTTCCCTACGAACAAGCTTAGGTGAGCAGATAGGATTGTACAAATACACTTTAAGCATAATCACTCAAATACAAATACTTTTCTATCATGTTTCCAGGGTCAGTTATGTTTATAAGATGTTATAAACAAACTCCCCATTCTGTCCTATAGGAACAGATAGCCTGGCAATAGTGAAAAACAAAATTGCATTTTTTCATGCCACACACATCAGGGCATGTCCTACCTTTCACATATAATGCAAGTCAGTCAAGCAAGCTTTATTTCGATATAAATATCATAAAAGCAATACAACATTTTCAATATAAGAATTAATTAACTAACAAATAAAAGCAGGTAACACAATTCTATTTTGTTCATTAAAATTTACAGCTTTTAGAATATAATTAATCAAGTGGATAAAAGCATACAACACAGTACTTCTTGGTTTAATAAAAATTAAAGCTTTTGACGATGTTATAAGTAAACAGTTAAGTTAAAAATCAATTTAAAACACAAGGGCAATTTGATTTACGGTATGAGAAGTTCATTATTTAGATCAAACAGTAGCATTAGAAGCATCAACTTTACAGTGGTTTTAATCTTAACCGCTATGTCAATTATTGGTAGCCCTTAGTATAGCCTGGCTCCTGTTTAGCCAGACTTGACCCAAGTACTTGGCAACGGCACAAACATATAAGGTTTTTGGGTCAGTTCTAACTATATGAAGGGCATCTCGATGGTCAGTGGTGGCTAGTTGTTTGCAGAGTGGTACAAGCCAACAGGACCTAGTACTGGCATAATTAGAACAGACAAACATAAAGTGTGCAATGCTCTCTTTGGGATTCCCACAAGACGGACATTCTGTGGCGGTCTGGTTACAAGATAGCCACTTCATAATGAATTGGGCAACTGGAATTGTGCCAAGCCTAAATTGAATATATACGGTCCTGTTTCTTGGGGTCTTAATCAGATCTAGATAAGGTTCAAAGGCTCTAACTGGTTTATGATGAAAAAACTTCTCTGCAAGCCTTCCTAGATTTGGGTTGCTGAGATCTATGACACCTATCCAATCCCAGTAAATACTTTTCAACTCAGCTTTTGTCAGGGGGTGGGAGTCCCAAGACTCGTTAAGACCCAGGGTTAACAGAAGTGCCTTGACATTTGAGATCCATTCTATGTTTTTACCAGTGTCCAATCTCATTACCTCAGCAAAAGCTTTGGCATAGTTAATAAGTTCTGGGGTACACCAAAGGCATGCCCAGTAGAGCAGGGGGCGAAGTGTGTCCAGATCTTTGATGTTACGCCTGCCCAAGTCATATAGCAGGGGGGTTAAGGGTAACATAAAGTGGTCCCTGTGGTAACATAGGGAGGTCCCTGAGAAACGTATTTTCTGATCTACCAAGTTTGTCAGGATTATTAAAGCCCCATAGTTCTGCGCCATAAAGGGTCGAGCTGACTGCCTTGGCTTCGTACACAACGAGGGCTGCAGCTAGAGGTCTATTATGTGACATGCGATGTTCCTTGCTTATCACTCCAGCCGCACGCTTGTGGTTCAGAAGCATTTTATCCAAGTGAGATTTCCATTGGGCTTTGTTAGAGAGTCGTATCCCAAGGTAATCAAAGGTCTTAACTCTCTCGAGCTAGATTCCATCTAAAGTGATGTTACACTTGAAAGATTTATGGGGATTAAGAGTCATGAGTTTAATTTTGCATGTATTTATGACTAGTCCCCATGTACTACAGAAGAGCTGGAACCTGTTCAGAAGCTTCTGGAGGCCTGCCGGCGTCTTCAAGATCAGTCATTTATCGTCAGCAAACAGGAGAGTTGGCACCTTATTGCCTGCCAGGGTCGGGGCATCTGCTGGTGTTTATTGCAGAAATGTAACCACCCCGTTCAAATATAATGAGAACAAGGTGGGTGCCATTACACAACCGTGGCGTACTCCCCTGTTTACTGGAATCCTATCAGTAAGCTGTCCCTGGGACCCCCACCTAATCTGCAAGTAGTTACCCTTGTGTAGCCTTATGAGAAGATTAAGGATCAAGGGAGGGATACCCATACCTTCCAATACAAGCCATAGCTTATCTCTGGCGACCAAGTGGAAGGTAGTCTTCTTATCAATGAAGGCGACATAAAGGCTGCCCCTACCAAGTGCCACCACTTTCCATTAGATCATAAGAAGCCTAAAGACCTGGTCCATCAATCCAATATTCGTCCAAAAGCCCGCCTGGTATTGTGAAAGTATGCCTTCTTCCTCAGCCCACAGTTGGATCCTCTGCAATATGACCCTGCCAGCCAGTTTATGCATTGTATCTATGATGCTGATTGGTCTATAGTTGGAAGGGTCTTCTCTGGCCCCCTTTATGTAGATTGGGACTACCTCAGCTCTCTTCCATGAGTCTGGGACCGGGCATCCTTGAACGATGGAGTTATTAAGGAGGAGGATATAGTCAGCCCAATTGTCCCGGTCAGCAAGGAAAAAGTCCCCAGGTAAACCATCAGGTCCTGGGGCTTTTGCGGGTAGGATCTTACTTATGGCTGACTCAACTTCTTTTAATGTAAATAGGTCACAGTCACCCTCTTCAGAAGTTAATGTGGGTCGGACATGTTGGGATTCGGCATTTGGACTGTTGGGCTTAGAATATAGATTTCGAAAATGATCATACCAGACCTGAGATGTTATGTGAGTGGGGATATGTTCTAACTCACCCATATGTTCCTGTCTGACCAATAACCAAAAGTGATTGGCATCTCTTGCTAGGCTAGCGTTTTTTAGGTCAACCCATCGGCGTTCATCCCAATCTAACTTCACTTGATACTGCGCCTTTCTATATTCCTGCTGTGCAACTTTAATAGCTGATACAGAAAAGGGGGTGGTGATGAACAGAGTGTCTGAATTAAGCAGACCACTCTTACCCAGTCCAAAGATCAGGGCTTGATCCATCACCGTTATTTATCTCACTGCCCCATCCCAGCTCAGAACCTGGCTATATGCAAATTAGTCTGTCCCTGGCCCAGTGCATCATGGGAACAGGGCAGACCAAACTACCAAGCCAATTCTTCACCAGAAAGGAGACAAGCTACCGGGGACCGGTTTCTGGCATTTCAGCCTCTTCGGCCCGGCTTGCTTGAATCCTGATGGAGCAGTGAGAAAGGGACTCATGTCTGAGTATACCCTGCCACACCTATAGTGGCCAAAAACGATTCAGAAAAGGGGGTGGTGATGAACAGAGTGTCTGAATTAAGCAGACCACTCTTACCCAGTCCAAAGATCAGGGCTTGATCCATCACCGTTATTTATCTCACTGCCCCATCCCAGCTCAGAACCTGGCTATATGCAAATTAGTCTGTCCCTGGCCCAGTGCATCATGGGAACAGGGCAGACCAAACTACCAAGCCAATTCTTCACCAGAAAGGAAACAAGCTACCGGGGACCGGTTTCTGGCATTTCAGCCTCTTCGGCCCGGCTTGCTTGAATCCTGATGGAGCAGTGAGAAAGGGACTCATGTCTGAGTATACCCTGCCACACCTATAGTGGCCAAAAACGATACAGAAAAGGGGGTGGTGATGAACAGAGTGTCTGAATTAAGCAGACCACTCTTACCCAGTCCAAAGATCAGGGCTTGATCCATCACCGTTATTTATCTCACTGCCCCATCCCAGCTCAGAACCTGGCTATATGCAAATTAGTCTGTCCCTGGCCCAGTGCATCATGGGAACAGGGCAGACCAAACTACCAAGCCAATTCTTCACCAGAAAGGAGACAAGCTACCGGGGACCGGTTTCTGGCATTTCAGCCTCTTCGGCCCGGCTTGCTTGAATCCTGATGGAGCAGTGAGAAAGGGACTCATGTCTGAGTATACCCTGCCACACCTATAGTGGCCAAAAACGATACAGAAAAGGGGGTGGTGATGAACAGAGTGTCTGAATTAAGCAGACCACTCTTACCCAGTCCAAAGATCAGGGTTTGATCCATCACCGTTATTTATCTCACTGCCCCATCCCAGCTCAGAACCTGGCTATATGCAAATTAGTCTGTCCCTGGCCCAGTGCATCATGGGAACAGGGCAGACCAAACTACCAAGCCAATTCTTCACCAGAAAGGAGACAAGCTACCGGGGACCGGTTTCTGGCATTTCAGCCTCTTCGGCCCGGCTTGCTTGAATCCTGATGGAGCAGTGAGAAAGGGACTCATGTCTGAGTATACCCTGCCACACCTATAGTGGCCAAAAACGATACAGAAAAGGGGGTGGTGATGAACAGAGTGTCTGAATTAAGCAGACCACTCTTACCCAGTCCAAAGATCAGGGCTTGATCCATCACCGTTATTTATCTCACTGCCCCATCCCAGCTCAGAACCTGGCTATATGCAAATTAGTCTGTCCCTGGCCCAGTGCATCATGGGAACAGGGCAGACCAAACTACCAAGCCAATTCTTCACCAGAAAGGAGACAAGCTACCGGGGACCGGTTTCTGGCATTTCAGCCTCTTCGGCCCGGCTTGCTTGAATCCTGATGGAGCAGTGAGAAAGGGACTCATGTCTGAGTATACCCTGCCACACCTATAGTGGCCAAAAACGATACAGAAAAGGGGGTGGTGATGAACAGAGTGTCTGAATTAAGCAGACCACTCTTACCCAGTCCAAAGATCAGGGCTTGATCCATCACCGTTATTTATCTCACTGCCCCATCCCAGCTCAGAACCTGGCTATATGCAAATTAGTCTGTCCCTGGCCCAGTGCATCATGGGAACAGGGCAGACCAAACTACCAAGCCAATTCTTCACCAGAAAGGAGACAAGCTACCGGGGACCGGTTTCTGGCATTTCAGCCTCTTCGGCCCGGCTTGCTTGAATCCTGATGGAGCAGTGAGAAAGGGACTCATGTCTGAGTATACCCTGCCACACCTATAGTGGCCAAAAACGATACAGAAAAGGGGGTGGTGATGAACAGAGTGTCTGAATTAAGCAGACCACTCTTACCCAGTCCAAAGATCAGGGCTTGATCCATCACCGTTATTTATCTCACTGCCCCATCCCAGCTCAGAACCTGGCTATATGCAAATTAGTCTGTCCCTGGCCCAGTGCATCATGGGAACAGGGCAGACCAAACTACCAAGCCAATTCTTCACAAGAAAGGAGACAAGCTACCGGGGACCGGTTTCTGGCATTTCAGCCTCTTCGGCCCGGCTTGCTTGAATCCTGATGGAGCAGTGAGAAAGGGACTCATGTCTGAGTATACCCTGCCACACCTATAGTGGCCAAAAACGATACAGAAAAGGGGGTGGTGATGAACAGAGTGTCTGAATTAAGCAGACCACTCTTACCCAGTCCAAAGATCAGGGCTTGATCCATCACCGTTATTTATCTCACTGCCCCATCCCAGCTCAGAACCTGGCTATATGGAAATTAGTCTGTCCCTGGCCCAGTGCATCATGGGAACAGGGCAGACCAAACTACCAAGCCAATTCTTCACCAGAAAGGAGACAAGCTACCGGGGACCGGTTTCTGGCATTTCAGCCTCTTCGGCCCGGCTTGCTTGAATCCTGATGGAGCAGTGAGAAAGGGACTCATGTCTGAGTATACCCTGCCACACCTATAGTGGCCAAAAACGATACAGAAAAGGGGGTGGTGATGAACAGAGTGTCTGAATTAAGCAGACCACTCTTACCCAGTCCAAAGATCAGGGCTTGATCCATCACCGTTATTTATCTCACTGCCCCATCCCAGCTCAGAACCTGGCTATATGCAAATTAGTCTGTCCCTGGCCCAGTGCATCATGGGAACAGGGCAGACCAAACTACCAAGCCAATTCTTCACCAGAAAGGAGACAAGCTACCGGGGACCGGTTTCTGGCATTTCAGCCTCTTCGGCCCGGCTTGCTTGAATCCTGATGGAGCAGTGAGAAAGGGACTCATGTCTGAGTATACCCTGCCACACCTATAGTGGCCAAAAACGATACAGAAAAGGGGGTGGTGATGAACAGAGTGTCTGAATTAAGCAGACCACTCTTACCCAGTCCAAAGATCAGGGCTTGATCCATCACCGTTATTTATCTCACTGCCCCATCCCAGCTCAGAACCTGGCTATATGCAAATTAGTCTGTCCCTGGCCCAGTGCATCATGGGAACAGGGCAGACCAAACTACCAAGCCAATTCTTCACCAGAAAGGAGACAAGCTACCGGGGACCGGTTTCTGGCATTTCAGCCTCTTCGGCCCGGCTTGCTTGAATCCTGATGGAGCAGTGAGAAAGGGACTCATGTCTGAGTATACCCTGCCACACCTATAGTGGCCAAAAACGATACAGAAAAGGGGGTGGTGATGAACAGAGTGTCTGAATTAAGCAGACCACTCTTACCCAGTCCAAAGATCAGGGCTTGATCCATCACCGTTATTTATCTCACTGCCCCATCCCAGCTCAGAACCTGGCTATATGCAAATTAGTCTGTCCCTGGCCCAGTGCATCATGGGAACAGGGCAGACCAAACTACCAAGCCAATTCTTCACCAGAAAGGAGACAAGCTACCGGGGACCGGTTTCTGGCATTTCAGCCTCTTCGGCCCGGCTTGCTTGAATCCTGATGGAGCAGTGAGAAAGGGACTCATGTCTGAGTATACCCTGCCACACCTATAGTGGCCAAAAACGATACAGAAAAGGGGGTGGTGATGAACAGAGTGTCTGAATTAAGCAGACCACTCTTACCCAGTCCAAAGATCAGGGCTTGATCCATCACCGTTATTTATCTCACTGCCCCATCCCAGCTCAGAACCTGGCTATATGCAAATTAGTCTGTCCCTGGCCCAGTGCATCATGGGAACAGGGCAGACCAAACTACCAAGCCAATTCTTCACCAGAAAGGAGACAAGCTACCGGGGACCGGTTTCTGGCATTTCAGCCTCTTCGGCCCGGCTTGCTTGAATCCTGATGGAGCAGTGAGAAAGGGACTCATGTCTGAGTATACCCTGCCACACCTATAGTGGCCAAAAACGATACAGAAAAGGGGGTGGTGATGAACAGAGTGTCTGAATTAAGCAGACCACTCTTACCCAGTCCAAAGATCAGGGCTTGATCCATCACCGTTATTTATCTCACTGCCCCATCCCAGCTCAGAACCTGGCTATATGCAAATTAGTCTGTCCCTGGCCCAGTGCATCATGGGAACAGGGCAGACCAAACTACCAAGCCAATTCTTCACAAGAAAGGAGACAAGCTACCGGGGACCGGTTTCTGGCATTTCAGCCTCTTCGGCCCGGCTTGCTTGAATCCTGATGGAGCAGTGAGAAAGGGACTCATGTCTGAGTATACCCTGCCACACCTATAGTGGCCAAAAACGATACAGAAAAGGGGGTGGTGATGAACAGAGTGTCTGAATTAAGCAGACCACTCTTACCCAGTCCAAAGATCAGGGCTTGATCCATCACCGTTATTTATCTCACTGCCCCATCCCAGCTCAGAACCTGGCTATATGGAAATTAGTCTGTCCCTGGCCCAGTGCATCATGGGAACAGGGCAGACCAAACTACCAAGCCAATTCTTCACCAGAAAGGAGACAAGCTACCGGGGACCGGTTTCTGGCATTTCAGCCTCTTCGGCCCGGCTTGCTTGAATCCTGATGGAGCAGTGAGAAAGGGACTCATGTCTGAGTATACCCTGCCACACCTATAGTGGCCAAAAACGATACAGAAAAGGGGGTGGTGATGAACAGAGTGTCTGAATTAAGCAGACCACTCTTACCCAGTCCAAAGATCAGGGCTTGATCCATCACCGTTATTTATCTCACTGCCCCATCCCAGCTCAGAACCTGGCTATATGCAAATTAGTCTGTCCCTGGCCCAGTGCATCATGGGAACAGGGCAGACCAAACTACCAAGCCAATTCTTCACCAGAATGGAGACAAGCTACCGGGGACCGGTTTCTGGCATTTCAGCCTCTTCGGCCCGGCTTGCTTGAATCCTGATGGAGCAGTGAGAAAGGGACTCATGTCTGAGTATACCCTGCCACACCTATAGTGGCCAAAAACGATACAGAAAAGGGGGTGGTGATGAACAGAGTGTCTGAATTAAGCAGACCACTCTTACCCAGTCCAAAGATCAGGGCTTGATCCATCACCGTTATTTATCTCACTGCCCCATCCCAGCTCAGAACCTGGCTATATGCAAATTAGTCTGTCCCTGGCCCAGTGCATCATGGGAACAGGGCAGACCAAACTACCAAGCCAATTCTTCACCAGAAAGGAGACAAGCTACCGGGGACCGGTTTCTGGCATTTCAGCCTCTTCGGCCCGGCTTGCTTGAATCCTGATGGAGCAGTGAGAAAGGGACTCATGTCTGAGTATACCCTGCCACACCTATAGTGGCCAAAAACGATACAGAAAAGGGGGTGGTGATGAACAGAGTGTCTGAATTAAGCAGACCACTCTTACCCAGTCCAAAGATCAGGGCTTGATCCATCACCGTTATTTATCTCACTGCCCCATCCCAGCTCAGAACCTGGCTATATTGTAAATAATACAACTTTAATAGCTGGGCACTTCTTGCTTCTAATCGCAATTATCACAGCCTTCCGTTTGAGTCTGCACTCCTTTGTGAACCATTGTCTGCCTTTTTCAATTTGGCCAACAGGTTTAATAGGCCTGTTAGGGGCTTGGAAATAAATTCTAATTTGTTCAATGGTACGAGAGTGTACACTAAGAGCATGGGTTGGCCCTACTACTATTCCCTCTCTTAACTCGTTTATGCTTTCGCAAAGAACTCGCTTGATGGCCTCCATTTTTGCTTCCTCCAAAGCAACCTTTTGCCATTTCAGGGCTCTTCTGAGCAACAAAGTGAGTATGGTTGGGTAGTGTGGAGCAAGTTGGTGTCCAAGGGGACCTCAGTGTCATGCAAAGGGGATTATGATCGCTGTCGGTTGTGTTGCCCACCTTCATATCTAGAACAAAGCCCCATAGTCTGACATACACTAATATATAGTCAATTCGGGGGGGACTAGTAACCCTATTATATGTAGTTTCCCTTATGAGCATCTGATCTGGTCCTGCCATTCACCGCCCTTAAACCGTATTCCAGAGTAAGTGCATACAATTGGATAGCCGCCTGGGTCCACCGTTTTACTGGGGGAATAGACAGAGATGGTACACCCCAACCATAGTCCTCCTCCTCTATCCCCGCTATGTTCTCTGCGCTAAGGGGCTCAAAGCTGGTATTAAAATCACCAGCGACTATATATATTGAATGGGGCAAACAATCTGATAATCCCTGTTCAATTACCGCAAGGGCAGGTGAGGCTTTACCCCCTCTTACGCCCCTTATGTAAATGTTAAATAAATCCAGCACAAATTCCCCCCTCTTTGTTCTTGATGGTAAGGTTCATGACATCAGGGCTAAGGGTTTGGCAAATGAGCGCAGTACAGTTAGGAACAATGCTGACCCATACATTCAGTCCACCCGAAGAGCGACCCCTCCCTTTGATGCTAGCAAGTATGCAAAAGCAGCTGTAACCCGATTTGTGCAAAGGCGCCACGCTCCATGTTTCTTGAAAAGGTGCAAATATCATAACCCCCCACCAAATCATTCCAATGGGGTACTGATAACTTAGTACTAAGGCCAGCCACGTTCCATGATATAATTTTCAGCTGGAGATTAGTCGTCATGTCATAGGTTAGGGCTGTGAATGGTGTCTGTTGTGAGTTTAGGTTGTTTGAATGAATTAGATATATATAAGCATGGGCGTAAAATCCGCTCCGCTCACGTATTTTTCGGATTTTCGGCAAATTCGCAATCCGCGAACTCTCGGGAATTTGTCGAAAATCCGTGAATCCGCTTGCGGCGGATTTTTTGCTTGGTTGCGGCGCGCGGCGTGGTGCACGGCGTTCACTTTCCGTCATTACGCGTTTGTCGAGTTGTTTTTCTCGATCATATTTTGCGAGTGCCGTGCCATTTTGGATCTTGCTGCGTGATCCCGCGGGAGTTTGGCGCCCGCGAATACGTAATCACGGCTTGCCACCTTGCACAGCACACCTCACGAGAGTTCGCAATTGCGAACACGTAGTTGCGGCGGAAAGGAACAATCTCGCACTCGCGAAATAGAGATTTTGCAATTCTGCACAAGAAATCCACCAGCAAACAGGATAAACCTTCAGAAAATGATGATTTTTATCAGAATCACTCCTCAGGTTGACATTTGCATGGCCTTTTTTTTTGCAAGGAGTCCATTTTTGGGGGGGGGGAGGGAAGGAAGTGCCCCACAGTCTCCAACTTCCTGTTCCTGTCCAGCAGGCTCCTCTCAGTGCTTTGTCCATCTCCTGGTCACTTTCATTTGGATCTGGAGCTGGAAGGATTGCTTTTTGTGGGTGCTGCTGGATATTTGGATTTGAGGCCTTTTTGACTTCTTTGGATCACTTTTGGATTAGAAATCAACTTTCACAAGTAAGTTTGTTTGGGGCATTACAGTTGCTGCAACTACAATTTTGGAACTTTTTCAGAACATTAAATAAATTATATTGTGGGTAGCCACAGTATCCAGTAGGACCAGGGTTGGTTATGGGTGCATGATACAACTGTTTTGTTGAATTTAAACACCATTGAGGCCATGGATGGGCTGGGATTGTGCTGATTTTTGTTGTTTTTGTCATTTTTTTGGGGCTGCTGGTGGGGCCCTTTGCCCAGGGGTGGTGAGTGTTGCATGGGCCTAGTCTTTCTGTGGGGTGTCTTCTTGAATTTAAACATCATTGAGGCCATGGATGGGCTGGGATTGTGCTTATTTTATTGTTTTTTGTCGTTTTTTTGGGGCTGCTGGTGTGGCCTTTTGCCCAGGGGTGGTGGTGCATGGACTGAGTGTGCCTGTGGTGTGGTCTCACTCTCTTTAATGTAAACATCATGGATGGCATTGGATTGTGGTGATTTCTGGCTGGTTTTCTGTTTTTTGGGGGTGTACTGTTAATGTGGACTGGCCATGTGGGTGGTGGTGGTGGCCATCTTGAGTGCTGGCTTGTACAGGCAACATGTGCTTGGGGTGCAAGGGGCCGTTTTGAAGAGAGGCAGTGTCTGAGGCCTGCACCTTTTTTGCCTACTTTTCATCCATTATGCCCAGGGGTAGTGAGTGTTGCATGGGCCTAGTGTTTCTGAGGGGTGTCTTCTTGAATTTAAACACCATTGAGGCCATGGATGGGCTGGGATTGTGCTGATTTTATTGTTTTTTGTCGTTTTTTTGGGGCTGCTGGTGGGGCCCTTTGCCCAGGGGTGGTGAGTGTTGCATGGGCCTAGTCTTTCTGTGGGGTGTCCTCTTGAATTTAAACACCATTGAGGCCATGGATGGGCTGGGATTGTGCTGTTTTTTGTTGTTTTTGTCGTTTTTTTGGGACTGCTGGTGTGGCCTTTTGCCTAGGGGTAGTGGTGCATGGACTGAGTGTGCCTGTAGTGTGGTCTCACTCTCTTTAATGTAAACATCCTGGATGGCATTGGATTGTGGTGATTTTTGGCTGTTTTTCTATTTTTTTGGGGTGTACTGTTGATGTGGACTGGCTTGGGGTGTAAGGGGCCATTTTGAAGAGAGGCAGTGTCTGAGGCCTGCACTTATTTTGCCTACTTTTCATCCATTATGCCCAGGGGTAGTGAGTGTTGCATGGGCCTAGTCTTTCCGTGGGGTGTCTTCTTGAATTTAAACACCATTGAGGCCATGGATGGGCTGGGATTGTGCAGCACTTTGTCGTTTTTGTTGTTTTTTGGGGCTGCTGGTGGGGCCCTTTGACCAGGGGTGGTGAGTGTTGGATGGGCCTAGTCTTTCTGTGGGGTGTCCTCTTGAATTTAAACACCATTGAGGCCATGGATGGGCTGGGATTGTGCTGTTTTTTGTGTTTTTTGTCGTTTTTTTGGGGCTGCTGGTGTGGCCTTTTGCCAAGGGGTAGTGATGCATGGACTGAGTGTGCCTGTGGGGCCTCACTCTCTTTAATGTAAACATCCTGGATGGCATTGGATTGTGGTGATTTTTGGCTCTTTTTCTGTTTTTTTGGGGTGTACTGTTGATGTGGACTGGCCATGTGGGTGGTGATGGTGGCCAACTTGAGTGCTGGCTGGTACAGGCAACATGTGCTTGGGTTGCAAGGGGCCATTTTGAAGAGAGGCAGTGTCTGAGGCCTGCACTTATTTTGCCTACCTTTCATCCATTATGCCCAGGGGTAGTGAGTGTTGCATGGGCCTAGTGTTTCTGAGGGGTGTCTTCTTGAATTTCAACACCATTGAGGCCATGGATGGGCTGGGATTGTGCTGATTGTATTGTTTTTTGTCGTTTTTGTGGGGCTGCTGGTGGGGCCCTTTGCCCAGGGGTGGTGAGTGTTGCATGGGCCTAGTCTTTCTGTGGGGTGTCCTCTTGAATTTAAACACCATTGAGGCCATGGATGGGCTGGGATTGTGCTGTTTTTTGTTGTTTTTGTCGTTTTTTTGGGGCTGCTGGTGTGGCCTTTTGCCCAGGGGTAGTGGTGCATGGACTGAGTGTGCCTGTAGTGTGGTCTCACTCTCTTTAATGTAAACATCCTGGATGGCATTGGATTGTGGTGATTTTTGGCTGTTTTTCTGTTTTTTTGGGGTGTACTGTTGATGTGGACTGGCTTGGGGTGTAAGGGGCCATTTTGAAGAGAGGCAGTGTCTGAGGCCTGCACTTATTTTGCCTACTATTCATCCATTATGCCCAGGGGTAGTGAGTGTTGCATACTTGCATGGCCCTAGTCTTTCTGTGGGGTGTCTTCAATGTAAACATCATGGATGGCATGGGATTGTGCTGATTTTTCTGTGTTTTGTCGATTTTTTTGGGTGTATAACTGAACTGATGTTCCTCTGTCTTCCATTGCTTTTAGGTGCACAAGACTCAAGAGAACCACCAGTGCCAGGAAGAAGTCCTGCAGCGGTGTGTGTGTGCAGCATAACGTCACGCGACGTCACGTCTGGACACAGACAACTCTGCAACTCGTGCAACTGCTGCCTGCTGTTCTGACCTGCTCTGAAGAAGATGGCCCCAAAAAAAGTTACCCGTAGCTCCTCTAGCAAGAAAGGTGCCAGTAAGGAGCAGAAGAAGCAAGTTACCAAGGAGACTGGTGTGCCGCCCGCCCCTTTTTTTGGGAGTAAAAAAAAAAGTATGCCTGCAGCAGCAGCGGGATCTGCTGGGGACCAAGCTGGCAGCAGCACCCCCGCTCCATTGGGCTCAGTGCCACCTCCACCACCACGCCAACTTAAGTCCAAGCCCTTGAGTGCTGCAGAGGCAGCCAGTATAGTTCTTCAATCACCATCGACCAGTGATGTTGGCTCATCGCAAGAAAGAAGCAGCAATGTCCCTCAATCAACACAGGTTGTTGTAGCTCATCTGACGAGTGTTGAACAACCACAGCCGCAACAACAATCACATGTGCAAGTACAAGCCCAAGTACATGTGGAAGGAGAGGCAGCGCAAGGAGATGCGCAAGCAGAGGTGCATGGAGGGTCACAAGTGCCCACAATAGTTGTTCCTCCCGAAGTAGGGGCACATCAGGAAATCGACAATCAAGGCGAGGTATCATTTGAGGAAGACACTCCTCCTGATGATCATTCATTGTCTTCCACACCCCTAGCAAGGAAGAGATCAAGGGTGGTGTCTACATCTTCTTCAAGCACCCCTCCTTCTGATGATACGGATCAAAATTGGGAACCAGCACCACTGCCGTCTGAGAGTGAGGCACACCATGATCTGACAAAGGTAGTTAAGCGTAAAAGGAAGCTCGTCCAAAGTCTCAGACTTATGGAGTGTGATGATGAGGCTCAACAAGAAGTGGCAGATACTGCTGCTGATGAAGACTCTGACAACGACGACCCAGTCATCATAAAGGTCACTGCAGCCCCAGCGGGCATGCAGCAAACAGACATTTTGACCCTAGCCCGAAAAGCTGCTGAGCGTGATGATGATGATGTTGTCGACGAGGAGGCAGTGGAAACACCACCACAATCATTGGAGTTAAGTAGTACACCAACTCGTACCGCTTCCATATTTCATTCTGGCAAGAAGGGACCTCCATCCACCTCGACCTTAATTAGTGGCGGTGAAAGTGCACAACGTACAAAAGTTGGGCAATCCAGATCCTCCACTTCATCTGGCATTAGCAGCATGACCACCACCACCAGTATCGCCGCCTCCTCCGGCCCCAACAGACACTTCAAGTCCCCAGTTTGGGACTTCTTTACTGTTTGCCCACAAAGGGAAAAGATCGCCATTTGTACCATTTGTAAGCTTGCAGTTAGTCGTGGTAAGTTAGGTACCAACTATGGTACCGGAGGCCAGAGAGGTCATCTTAGGAGACAGCACACTGTCCAATGGTTTGCGCACCTAAAGGCGATCAAGGAAGCCCGAATTGGAAGTCGAGAAAACGTTGATGTTTCATGTGATGATGACGAGGAGGAAGAAGACGTGTCAAACACTTCACTTACACCCAGTACCCCTGTCAGCAGCACACCCAATGTGAGGCACACTAAGAGTGTTGGAGCAAGTGAGACACCAACGCGCAAAAGTTCGCCAGCGAGCATAATTGGGTCAACAAAGTCATTATCATCCCGTAAATGCTTGGTCCAGGGCAACATTAGAACCATGTTTTCTTCAGACGCGCCATATGAACGCAACCACCCACTGACGCGTCTGTATAACACTAAGCTGGCTAAAATGCTAGCTGTGGACCTTCTCCCTTTTTCTTTTGTAGAAGCGGTAGGTTTTCTAGAATTAGTGGCAACGCTCTGCCCTAAATGGAAGGTTCCTAGCCGGTTCCAATTTGCCAGAGTTGCGGTTCCAGCACTACATGAAGATGTGCTGGAGGTGATTGGGGCAGCTTTGCAGAAGAGTGCTGTTCACACTATACATCTGACAACAGACATGTGGACCAGTGGCGCAGGCGCTGATTACATGTGCATCACTGCACACTGGGTCGCTTTTTCTGTTGTTAAAGCAAAGCTAAACGCAGGTGTTGACCCGGACCAAGTTTTAAAGCTGCTCGGAAACATGCAACACTAGCCATGTTTGGCTTGGAGAAAAGTCACACAGCAGAAAACATTTTGGACGAGTTTAACAAAAAGGTCTTTCACTGGCTGTCCCCAAAAAAACGCCAGATTGGTTATGTTTCCATGGATAATGGCGCCAATGTAGTTAAGGCCATGGCGCTGGGTGCATATTTCAGAGTGCCGTGTTTGGCGCACTGTATCAACCTGGTAGTTCAAAAATTCTTGAGTGATAGAGACAGTACAGTGTTCGAGGTAATGGCCACCTCCCGCAAAATGTGCAACCATTTCAGCCATTCTTTTAAGGCCCGGAAGCATCTGAGGAGCCTGCTACTTCAACATCGAATGCCAGTGAAAGCACTCATCCAGGAGGTGGCAACACGTTGGAACTCAACCTTCTACATGCTTGAGCGTCTGTATGAGCAGTATACGGTACTCGATCACTATTTCTTAACAGAGGGTACAGCTCAGAAGGACCTGCGGATGGGTGCGGCGCAATGGGACATAGTTAAAAGCCTGACAGACATGCTTCGTCCTTTTGAGTTCTTCACGCGTGCAGTCAGCCAGGAGGACTGTAATTTGAGAAAAGCTATCCCATTGTTTTGCATGCTGGAGCACCAACTGAAGGCGGTGTCTTCTGAGTTTGAAAAAGATGAAAAAAAAAGACCCTTTTATTTTGTCGGAGAAATTATTAGAGCGCCTACGTGGTGATGAACGTCTTAAAAAGATCAACTCAGAACAGCATTACATTTGTGCTACTATTCTGGATCCACGCTACAAAAAGGCGCTGGCAGGCCAAGCATTCTTTCCTTTTGGTGATGAAGATTTTAAAAAGTACAAACGTTGGCTAGCCTGGTCAGCCAAGAGGTTTGAAAAAGAACGGCAGGATATTGAAGGAGAAGGCAGTACATCAGCATCAGCATCAGCAGGCCATCCCCAGTCAAAAAAATCCACTTCTGCACCTGTGGCTGTGGCACAAGTGACCTCTCAGCCGTTAAAGACACCGGCAACCGGATCATCTGCACCACACACAACAGTAACAGTGGCTGCTGTAGAGGATTGGCTAACTTTGCTTGGGTATGGTTCTCGAAAAAATGTCACAGGCACAGCAAAAAGTAAGCAAAGTGGAGGTACCGTTGAGGACCTTGAGTCGATGGTGCAGGACTATCTGAATGAGTCAACAGAGGTCTTTCTTAATGATGAGCCATTGCAGTATTGGCATGGGAAAAAACAATTGTGGCCACAGCTCTCCAACCTGGCTATAAACTATTTGTCTTGCCCACTCGCAAGTGTGTCTTCTGAACGTGTTTTCAGTGCTGCTGGTGGCATTGTAACTCCCAAACGGAGCCGCCTCTCGCCCAAAAATGTGGAGCGGCTGACAATGATCAAGATGAATCAGCACCTCATACCACCAGATTACAAAGTACGAGAAAGCACGCCGCATGAAGACGAGGAGGACGGCAACATAGATGAGGGGATTTGTTCTCTGTTCGGTGACACTGACCTCATCCTGCCTGAATTCGCAGAGTATGATGACAAAATTTTCTTCTTATTCCCTGACACCGAGCCCTGAAAATGAGACAATGAATCAATAACTTTCTTTTTCGTCCTTATTCACTTTTATTCCTGTGTGTCTGTCTTTCTTTGTTTTGCACAGTTAATTTAATTCAAACGTTAATCACCTAATCCCAAAAACAAGCCCATCAGCAGAACTGTCTTCACTTGTTTGCTTATTGATTTGAAGGTGCCGCAGTCTACATTCCTCAGGTTCCCAAGTTCTGAAGAACATGCTCCTCTATCCTCCTCCTCCAGACTCCGATTTCCCTCAAAGCAGAGGGCTGGATTATGCCCAATGAAGAAAGACTCAGCACTTGTGGGGGTGTTCTACTTCTTTGCGGGTGAGTTGACGGCTCTGGGCCCATTGCTGTGAAGCTCTAATAACTGAAAAAAGTGTTTTGGACCAAATATGAGGCGGACATTTCTTGCCGTTTTTGCTGACTTGCTTGCCTTTGAGGTGCTCTTTGGCAGGGTTCCGGGTGTTTGTGGGTGAGTTTTGGGGTCTGGGAGCACTGCTGCAACAGACTAATGTTGATTGCATTTGCTTTTCAGGAAATCCATGGTAGAAAACAGGAGTTATGATGATGACCTAGCTGCACAGCGCGTTTGGACCGAAGGCCGAGAGATATTGTAAGTATGAGATTTTGCTTTTTTGCTGTTTGGGGGTGTTGTCGCGTGCTTTTTTGCGGGTGGGTTGGCAGGTCTTGGGGCATTCCTGGGAAGGTCTAATACCGGATAGAAGTGTTTTGGACAAAATCCATAAGGAAAAGTCTTTTTTTTGCTATTTCTTCTGACATCTTGCTCAATGTAGCGTTTTGGGGGGCTTCCTGGTGTTTGTGGGTGGGTTGCGGGGTCTCTGTCGAAGCACTGCTGCGACAGTCTAATCTTGATTGCATTTGCTTTTCAGGAAATCCGTGGTGGAAAACAGGAGTTATGATGATGACCTAGCTGCACAGCGCGTTTGGACCGAAGGCCGAGAGATATTGTAAGTATGAGATTTAGCTTTTTTGCTGTTTGGGGGTGTTGTCGCGTGCTTTTTTGCGGGTGGGTTGGCGGGTCTTGGGGCATTCCTGGGAAGGTCTAATACCGGATAGAAGTGTTTTGGACAAAATCCATAAGGAAAAGCCTTTTTTTTGCTATTTCTTCTGACATCTTGCTCAATGTAGTGTTTTGGGGGGCTTCCTGGTGTTTGTGGGTGGGTTGCGGGGTCTCTGTCAAAGCACTGCTGTGACAGTCTAATCTTGATTGCATTTGCTTTTCAGGAAATCCGTGATGGAAAACAGGAGTTATGATGATGACCTAGCTGCACAGCGCGTTTGGACCGAAGGCCGAGAGATATTGTAAGTATGAGATTTTGCTTTTTTGCTGTTTGGGGGTGTTGTCGCGTGCTTTTTTGCGGGTGGGTTGGCGGGTCTTGGGGCATTCCTGGGAAGGTCTAATACCGGTAAGCATGGGCGGATCTAGCGGATCTCGCGTACGCGAATTTGCGAATTTACGGATTCGCAATCCGCAAAAATACGCGAACTCTCGCGGATTTGCGGATTTTTATGTTTTTTGTGTTGGCGCGTGTTCGCGAGGATTTGTGGACCATTTCGCAATTGCGAACTTACTTTTCGGCTCGCAACGGCCGCGACTATGTTGTTTCTACGTCTGGTTTATCATCACAGGTTCACAGCACCCTCTGTTTCACCACTGCCACCCTCTGGTACACCCATGCCACCATCTGGTACATCCTCACTGCCACCCATTAGGTTTGTTTATCACTGTAGATTATGGGGGTGAAAAAAAGCAAGCACACCTGCCCTGCTTCAACTGCCATGAATTAATTTGGGGTTGATTAATGTGTCAGTGATTTTGAAACTTCCAGTCTGGCTGGCACCTGCTTCCTTCCTTATCTGTAATTTGCTTTCTGATGCAGTGTAATTTTTTTTCACAGGACCTTTATGGTCTACTTGTAGCTTCTTCTATGAGCCTGCTGTTTGGGTCATAGCAGGGTCATAGAATAGTTGCAAATAGGCAACTGAACTCCGGAGGGGCCCCTCAGGAAGCACTAGAGTGAATGGTTACTAATGTTAAGTTTGAACTTTTGCACCTGGTGATTGCTTTCAGTTTAGCAAAAATCGTTTTTCTGCAATTTCGCGCGATTTGCGGGGCGCGAATCCGTGCGAGATCGATTTCGGAAGCCGCGAATGCGTGCGAATACACTATTTTTTTTTTGCGGCGTGTATGTTCGCGTGATTTTTTGCATGTTCGCAAGGCGCTTGTAGTGATACGTTTGCGAACTTACCCACGCGGTCGTACACGGGCGCGGCCATCTTGTTTGCGTGACGTAATTCCGTTTCCGGCCGCTATGTGTAATCTCCCAAAGTGTGCTGCTCGCTAGTACAATTTCGCGCATGATCGCAAGGAAAATCTCGCACGAACTTACCCACGCGGTCGTGAATGGGCGCGGCCATATTGTTTCTCATTCATTGCGATGGTTCTGGGCATGCTTTCTGTATCCTCTCTGAATCTCTGCCATGCTTCGCTTGTTTGAAGTTAATTTGATCTATTTTACTTATTATCTATCCCTCTATTTTTCTAGCTCTATATTTTTGTGTTTTCTGCTACTTTTAGTTAATTTTAAACTACTTTTTTAAACTCTTTTCTTTTCTTCTTCCCTATTCTATTTCTTCTTTATCATTTAACTTTATTTCTGCCCAGACCATGGTAAAGGGAGCCGGGAAGCACCCTGAAAAGGGGAAGGGTCCCGCACCCCGTGCCCGGCTCCCGTGCGGGCGTTTGAGGGGGGAGCAAGTGGTGCCACGGGAGCTCTTTAGCGCGGAGGAGGTGGGCGCACTAATCTTCTACGTCCAGCGCCGCCTCCCCAAGACCATCCTGGGAGGCGGCAAGATCGCAACCGGCTATGGCATCCGGGAGCGCTGGAAGCAGTGGGAGAAGGTGTGCCGGGCCATGTGTAAGCTCTCTGGGGTCCGGCGCACCTATAACCAGGCCACCCACCGCTGGACGGATGTCATGGACCGGGAACGGGACTTGCTGGACGCGCTCGGCGTAGAGGTCCCCGGGCTTGGTGAGTAGTAGTAGCTATTCATCACTACTCTGTTTTATCCGGCTCTGTTATTTGCAAATCTTTGTTCTTTACCAAGAGCAATAATGCTGCCGATTACATTGTAGGTAAATTATATTTCAAAATCTTCTATGCATTTCAGGTGCACTGCTCTCCTTCTCAGTAGCCTTGCTTGCTACTATGCTTATTTGTTTTGTATTTTGTGTTCATTTCATTGGCCTGAGAAATTATGTATGAGTGTAGTGTAAAGATAAGAACTGCGTAATGCTAGACACTAAGGGTCATATTTTCAATTACCGGCGCATCCCTGCAAAGTAGCAGGGATGCGGCAGTAATTGTGCGCCATGCCACCACCACCCATGGGCCCAAAACGTCACAGAAGCCTTACGCATCTGTGCCGTAAAGGCGGCGCATTGCTGGAGTTGCGTGCCAACGATGGCGCAGCTCCAGCAATGCTCTGGGGTGCCCTATCTCCCCAATGCTGCATCAAGCCGTACGTCGGCTTCAAGCAGGCGCAGGGTTTGAGTCACGCATCATTGTCCTAAAAGTGACTGATTGACATCTTGTAGATTTCCCTCAGCCACTTTTAGGATTCGTTCCTGCGCAGGAACGCCCTCCCTTGCGCCGGAACGCCCCCTGATGGCGCAGGGCTTTACAACGTGATGCATCTCCCATATGTGTTTTTTTTTAATATATACGCCGCACCATGGCGACTCTTTTGTTCTGCCGCTGCGTCACAAAAGTCACACAACAATGGAGGAAAATGAGCCGCAAGGGACTTCTAAATCAGCCCCAACAGACTGAAGTCCAGTCCTTCCTTTAGACACATGGCTATAAGAAGAAATAGTGGTGGACGTCGGTGGATTGATAGTTTGAGTATTCACTGATCTGCAAGCAGGATGGACTTTGTCTGTCACTTCGCGTGCTGCGGACTGCTGCCTGCCAGGCCTAGGCAAACCTTTTTAGTAGTCTGTTTATTGAGTTACATAGGAACTTTCAAAGTCAACGGTCCGCAAATCAGGCAATACGAATAACGTAGTATACCACATGAGATAGGTCAATATATCCCGTGGAATAGTTGTCTATCTATTTGCTATTTCTCCAAAATATTTTGTTATTGTTCTTTTGAAATGTTTGATTTGGTTGACAAATCTCATCCATGTTTTCTGGTCTTTCTTTCTTTCATGTTGTACATTAGCTCCCCCCAAGGGCAAGAGGACACAGGAGGAGGAGGAGGAGGGTGCTGTTCAGGAGGATGCAGGCCAGGATCGGGCAGGCGAGGGCTCCTTTGCTGGCCCCAGTAAGTTTTAATTTTAATAAAGAGTACCTATTTTTTCCTAGCGTTCCTCATTCGATTTTTTCTAAATCGTCTTTGATCTTCTTGTAGACTGGATCTAAATTCTTATCCTGCCTCGACTATGACTCCCTTTGGTATTACTAGATTATTCTTATTAGTCTGTCTGTGTAGCTAACTAAGATTGCACATTTGTCAATTCCATTGGACTCCCATTCTAGTCAGCAATAGCTCTATTTATTTATTTATTTATTTATTTAGGAGATTTATAAAGCGCATGGTTACGCGCACCGGCGTGTCCCCGCGCTGAGAGTATACAGATGAGAAGACAAGGGTTTACATCAGTGCTTGGCGGAAGAGATGCGTCTTGAGGGCTTTACGGAATTTGGTCTCGGAGGGTTCAAGCCGTAGTTCGGAGGGTAGCATATTCCAATTCTTGGCTGCAAGGAGCCTGAATGATCTGCCCCCCATTCGGGCTTTGTGTATTTTGGGGACAACAGCCAAACCCGTGCCAGAGGATCTGAGCATTCGCTCTGGTTTGTAAGGGGTGATGAGGCTGTTCAGAGGGCTGGGTGCTCTACCTCCAAAGATGCGATGGCACATGCCTAGGGCTTTGAAAGTAATCCTTTCACGGATTGGAAGCCAGTGAAGGGACCTTAACGCAGCTTTGGAGGGTGCTCTCCTGGGAAGCCTCAGCACCAGGCGGGCTGTGGCATTTTGCAGTACCTGGAGACGATTGAGATTTTTGGCCATGATACCTAGGTAAAGTAGGTTGGCATAATCAAGTCTCGATGTGACCAAGGCATGCACAAGCGTTTGTCTGGCACCCACTGGAAGCATATCAAGAACTTTGCGTAGGCTTTTAAGTATCCCAAAACAAATTCCAACCACCCTGTTTACTTGAGGGGTAAAAGACAGATCAGAATCAAATAGAACCCCAAGGTTTTTGGCCTGTTGACCTGGTAAGGGAATAGGACCGAGGCAGTCCGGCCACCATGCCGAGGTCCACACAGAAGGGCCCCCCCCCCATCACAAGCACTTCCGTTTTTGAGCCGTTCAACTTCAGGCAGTTGTTAGACATCCAGGAGGCAAGCTCCTGCATGCAAGCACTGAAGTTGAGTGCCGCAATTTGGGGTGCCCGTGATAGAGAGATGACCAGTTGTGTGTCGTTGGCGTAAGATACTAGTTGGGTGCCGTATCTTTCAACAATGGTGGCTACAGGGGAGGCGTAAAGGTTAAACAGGGTGGGGCTGAGGGCTGAGCCCTGAGTGACCCCTTGATCGAGATTGAACACCCGAGAGTAGTGTTCTCCCTGTCTAACCTGAAAACCCCTCTCAGTCAGAAAGGACTGCATCCAACTGAGTGCCATCCCCTTCACTCCACCACTGTTGAGACACTGTAGCAAGGTGGAATGTGCTACAGTGTCGAAGGCGGCACTTAGGTCGAGTAAGACAAGAGCCATAGTATGCCCCTCATCTACCCCTTGCCTAATGGTTTCGGTGGCCAGGAGCATCGCAGACTCCGTAGAGTGACGTGCACGAAAGCCAAACTGGGTGGAATGAAGAAGGTTGGCTTCCTCCACAAAAGTCATAAGTTGGCGATTGGCCACCTTTTCTGCCACCTTGGCCAAGTATGGAAGAAGGGAGATAGGCCGGAGATTGTCTAACCGCTCCCAACTTAGATTAGGTTTTTTTTGGAGTGGGAGCACAATCGCTTGTTTCCATTTTTTGGGTACTGTGCCAGTCGAAAAAGAAAGATCCAGAACATCTCTAATGTAGGGCTCAAGAATTTCCAAACTTCCTCCCAGAAGTTTAGGAGAGGCCGGATCACGGGGGGAGCCTGACTTGATCGAGCGACAGATCTGCTGAAGCTCATTAGATGGAGGAGTGATAAAGTTGCTAAGACTGTTAGCTCCCTTAGCTAAGGATGGATTTTCACAGAACTCTGTTGCCTTCTCCTTTCCCCCTGTGAAGGCAGAATAGATCGTGGCCACTTTATCCGAAAAGTAGGTGGCAATTCGATTACAGGATTCCTCCGAAACCAAGGAGGGATCAACAGATGAGCTACATGGGGAAATTTCTTTATAAATTTTAAATAATTCCTTAGTGGAGTTGTGGGCATCTCCAATCCTATCTGAGAAATAGTTGGTTTTGGCGCGCCTAATTAGATTATGATATTCCCTGCGTTTGCTAATATATCTCAGTTTGGCTTGATCAAGATAAGCTATCCTCCATTGCCTTTCTAATTGCTTGCATTCAGTTTTTAATAGGCGAAGTTCCGCAGTAACCAGGGAGCGTATTTGTGCGGTCTACTCCCGGGTTTCTTATGGCAGAGGGGGGCTATACTGTCCAAGGCATTAATAATGCTCTCATCCAGTCTATCGGATGCTATAACAGCATCCTTCCCTCCAGGTCTGCCACCACTAGTTAGGGCGGAATCAAACCGTGCCTTAGAGAACGCCGTCCATTTGTGCCTCAGGTATTTCATGTTAGAGAACTTTTGGGCTTTACCGGCAGGAATTGCTATTGTAAAGGGAACTAAAAAGTGGTCAGACCAGGGGACCGGGACTGGGGACTGGACGTCTACCCCTGCCCAGTTGGAAAAAATAGGATCCAACAAATGACCCTTAAGATGGGTAGGGGCTTTAGATCCAATGGAAAGTTGAAGGGAGTGAAGTTGCTGATAAAAATCAGTGATATATTTATCTGGTAAGTTATCCAAGTGGATGTTAAGGTCTCCCAACAGTAAAAACTTGTCCCTACGCAGGGCCGTCTCGGTAATAACTTCAGTCAGGCTGGTGATAAATTGGGTAGAGGGGCCAGGGGGACGGTAGATCAGTAAGCCATTCATCGTATTCCCCGTATTAACCTTAATCGAGAATGCTCCTGCCTCACCGTCGGCAACAGCAAGAGATTCGATATGACAGCTCAATGACAGTTTGGATATTATCCCTATCCCCCCGCCTCTGCCTATAGGTCTGTCCAGATGAGCCAGAGTATAGTCGGCAGGAAGAGAGGCGACTATATCAGGCTCAGAGTTAGAGTCGAGCCACGTTTCTGTAAGAAAGAGTAGGTCGAGTTTCATGTCAGATAACAGATCATGTATGTCCAGAGAGTGTTTTCTCATGGACCTGGTGTTAAGTAGGCCACACCTAAGTTGAGTGTGTTCAGCCCTGGTAGGAGGTCTACTCAGCCAGTTATAGTGACATACCTTACAGCTCGTGGAGTCTTCCACATTCAGACTATGGAGGCAGGCTTTGGCATAATCGGGACATAGGTCATGGAGTTGTTGCGCACTCCACTGTAAGCGACTCCCATTTTTGCCAGGGGTTGTGGCCCCTGGTCCCGTGCAGTCATGGACGGGCACAGACGGGCTTGCCTTTGGCGCGCCTTCGGCACGCCGCCGGCGCGCCCGCTGCGCCCGTCCGCTGCGCCTCCGTTATGAGTGCTTCATTTTGTATGGTTCCGGTCGTGAGGTGGGGAGGGGCTTAGCACTAATCTGCTTCCCCTCACCCAAGATGGCGGGACCTTAACCAGCGTTTACTCGGCTGGAAAGGCAAAATCAGGGCAGGACTCACGATAGAGTGGCCAGGTCGGAGTCTGCAGCAGAAGGGGAGACACGCTGTGTCAAGCGACCGACAGCTGGTATGTTAAAAAATCATTAAAACCAACTCGGCGCTAAAGAAACAATATTTCACAATTGACATAAAAAAATAATGCACAGTTTTAAAATAAGGCTTTCACACAATAAGTCCCGGCTTTCCGCCTCAGGACATCAGCAACACGCACCTCTCACAATATTACTCATTGGGGGGGCATGGGCAGTGGGCCTTTTGTATGGTTCCGGTCGTGAGGTGGGGAGGGGCTTAGCACTAATCTGCTTCCCCTCACCTTCCTCCTCACCCAAGATGGCGGGACCTTAACCAGCGTTTACTCGGCTGGAAAGGCAAAATCAGGGCAGGACTCACGATAGAGTGGCCAGGTCGGAGTCTGCAGCAGAAGGGGAGACACGCTGTGTCAAGCGACCGACAGCTGGTATGTTAAAAAATCATTAAAACCAACTCGGCGCTAAAGAAACAATATTTCACAATTGACATAAAAAAATAATGCACAGTTTAAAATAAGGCTTTCACACAATAAGTCCCGGCTTTCCGCCTCAGGACATCAGCAACACGCACCTCTCACAATATTACTCATGCAGTCCTCTGGGATTGTCCATAATGTCTTTTCAAGTCTTCTAAATGTTTATGCTTTGACAATTGCCAACAATAAAAAGGTGAATGACCACCAAGAAAGAATAAGATACTACTTTACTTTTGGTTTGGATAGGAGGACAATCCATTCTACTACTGTTGCAGGGACAAATCTGCACAAACCGAACTATAAACACTAAATAGTGCATTGTTTATCAATTATAATAGGCGCAGGTAGACTTTCTTTCCACATACCTCAGTGATATCAGACTTTGAAGAACCCCCAATCTACTTACTGACTAGATAGTGTGGCAGAGTCATTTAGCTCCCTAAGTCACCGATGATTGATCCCCAATGATCATTAGATTATCCTACGCAGGACAAGAGTACGGAGTCACAGTCAAGAAGTGTCAGAGGCACTCATGCTTGCAAAAATTCCAAAACCTTTAGCTCATCCACTCTAGTCTGGAGGACCAAAAACCACAGAGTCTATTTAAGTTTAAAAGCTTTATTAAAACTAAACACATTTATTAAAATCAACTTTGTCATAAAAGTAAACGTTTAACTGAAAATGGAAAAGTGCTTAGTGCTAACGATTAATTGGACACATTTCTTGTGGTCGAGCTGAGCTCTCACCTGGTTTGAACTTGAGCTTGACCCTGATCGTGTTCTTAGAAGTCAAGCTTCTGTTAGGAGAAAAAGTGTTGTGTGTTAAAAATAAAAAGCAAGCATTCATCAGTTGTGCCAAAAAGTGCAGCAAGACAACAGCCTTCCCTGGAAAAAGGGACATTTTTACTGTAGAGTATACAGTTACAAATTATTACATTGTATTTCGTTTTTTTAAAATTTCTTTATTCCTCCTAGACCAAATATTATATAGTAGTGAGTGGTGTATTTCTAACATTCTTAAATGTACTTTGTAGGTGTAACATCTGGTGGCGGGGCCAGCGCGGAGGTGGTGATGTTGGACGAGGACTCTGGGGAGGATGCGGTGGAAGTGCCGGCGGACGTTCCTGTGAGTGTTCGCACGGTGGTGGCGGGAAGAGGTAAGCTATATATTCCTTACTTATTGAGATTGAAGACTGCATAGTGTGCTTTCTGCATGGGTGTATTACAAATCAACCAGGTAGTAGCCTCCTCGAAATGTACTTCGACTTAGCTGTGAAGTTTTTGGTGAGAAGAATCCCAATAAGATCTTAGATGAACTTGATGGATGGGATGAACGAAAAGCGAAACAAGGGTGTAAGTAAGTGTGGAAGGACGAGAAATTTTATGATGGCTGGCAAAGAAGAATGATATGTGTTTGCTTGGCCCCCGAGGTGGCTGGGAAGGAAAGAATATGGTATGGTGCATGGCTGGGTCAATGATGAAGCAAGGATGGGTGGAAGGACAACAGCCTGGGTGGGTGAAACAGAAACTGTATGTCTGCATATACTTTGAATGGATGGATGCCTGGAGCATGGTATTATCTGACTCCTAGATATCACATGTGTATCTAAAGAGAGTAGATGGTCGCTGGATGAACTAAGTGTTACCTTGAAGAGCAGGTAACACCGCACCCGCACGTCCGTTCCAGTGTAGGGAAGGCAAGGAAAAGAAATTGTAAATTTGTCCAATACTACCATGAATAGTAGCAGTAGTTTGTATTGCAACTGCAAGCACAGCATATATCCGGTTATTACGGTGGACACTCCGTACCTCTCTTAATACCTTTAGTTTAGTAGTAGTAAGTCATTCATGTATGGGTGTATCACTGTTCACTCAATAATAAGCAAAGCACCTAAAGTCATCCCATATGTCATCAAATACATCCCATGTGAAGTGATAGATAATCTAATTATTTAGCTAATTCATTTTGCTTTTCTAGTACTCATTTGCACTGTAGGGTGAAAGGTAAATTAATTAAGCAGTAGCCCTTGTAACAGAGTATTCTCAGTGCCACCCGTAATAGAAAAGTAATAGCTTCACCACCTGCATGTACTGGACCGGTACAGTAACGCAAGTCTGTCTCACTCATCATGGTGTGCGTCTGTTTTTCTCGGGTGCAAGTTCACTGCGCTGGCATTCTGCCGGCTTGCATAAGATAACGTACCAATTTTCCTAAACAAGAGAGAAGAAGAAGAATAAGACTGGTGTACTGTCATAGTCGACTGTAATGGAAGTCCAAAGTGGTCGTAGAATTTGTTCATTAAACTACCACTAATGTTAGACCAAGGATGCAGAAGTGGGAGGTAAGATAGATACTGTCCTCAATAGTTATGTACTGTGCTTTCAATGTGCTACTTGTACTGTGACACAACTTTCGGCTCAATCACTTTGTGTTATTAATGTGAAGGAGCATTGGTTACAGACTATGTCTTTCTTTCTTCATATAGTTGCTCCTTCCAAATCGACATCACGGAGGGAGCAGGCTCGAATGGCCCGGCAACGGAGGCTGGATTCCACTGTCTCCGAATATCGGCGGCTGGTGGCCCTGGAGGAGGAGGAGGACACGCAGTCGACCGGTGCAACCACAACATCCTCGACTGGGACAGCTGCATCCTCCTCCGTGACCCCACGGGCTGCCAGCCAGCGCAGTGCTCCAGCGGTACGGAGCCGGGCTAACAAAGCCAACCGCCAAGCAGCAAAAAGACCAGCTGCCCCCCACAGGAGCTGCAAGGCATGCCAGCGCCGCCTAGGAGTCAGAATGTCCTACCTGGAGCAGGAGGTCCTTAGGTACAAGAACTTGGTGGAGGGCCTCCGCTTCGAACTTGCCACCCTCCGCAAGGAGTATGATGCCCTGGCCGCAAAATTCACCAGCACCCTCCAGTAGTGGAGTGTCCCTTGCCCTTTTTTTAGAGACTTTTGGGGGGTGGGATTTGGGAGTTGGGTTCTTTTTGGGACTTTTCAAAGACAATCGTTGGGGTTAGGGAGGGTCTTGAGGGAGATTATTTTGTTAGGGCTACATAAATATACTTTTTTGAACTTTATCTGACCATACCTGTTTTTTACTGCTTTTCAGTCTGGTGGGTGGGGGTGTAACAGTAAGTTTGTTTTCCTGAAGAGTCATTGGACTTTAGTAGTACTACCGTCAATCTCTCGTCTAGTCCTAATACTCCATTATACTACCTCCCACCAAACGCTTATCTTACCTGTAATTTGTGTTAGAAATTAAAGCTAGGCCCAGGGCTGGCTCCACGTGAAATGGGGATTAAGGTTGGCAATCCTGGGCTGATGAAATTTCCTCATTGCGGTGGTACTAGTGGTGTGACACAGTGGCAGTTGCATGCCTATGGGAAAAAAGAAAACGAAACCTGGTTTGTCCTTACTGTAGCATTACAACGGTTATGGTACGATCGAGAATATAGCAGGAGACAGTAAACTAGAACAGTGCCACAATGTAGCCTAACAAATGGTAAAGTATTGCAAGTATAACTAGTACTTGCGTTGAATTTATTTGACATTGGCTCCTACTACTACAAGAAATAGTACTGAAGCTGAGTAAGTCTAGAAGATATTCTCGTATTCCTTTACCAGCCTGTTGCTATGACCTTATCCTCCCCAGCAAGTGTGTGGAATTATTGATGTCATTTAGTCAGACATCAAGCAAAACCACACAGCCCGGGGGAAGAGGGTTAGGGTTTGGAAAATGGATGGGAATGGGGGTTTCTTTTTGGGTAGGTTTTGTTGAGAGAAGGAAAAAAAAGCACAGCATGGACAAACAATAATTGAAGATAAAGAAATCTTTGGGTACAAACTAAAGCTAACCACATGCAGTCACACTCATAGAAGAAAACAATGGATACTGTATCTGTATTCTGTATGTTGTTGGAGTTGTCCTGTTGAATTTGGTAAGTAAGTTGCATGCAGCAAACAATTCCTCTTATTAGCAGCACTCCTCCATTCCAGCTGACGCTTCGTCCATCAATGTTGGTGACCACTGACAGAAGACACCCTGTCCACTGCCTGCCTGGCGGATGTCGACTCAAACCCGGCCTGTAATTATTGAATGGAAAACAGGAAGTGCTATTACAATACCACTGATAAATAATTATAAGGTATGTACGCTGTGTGGTGCAAAAAGTCACACTTTGATTTCCCTAATAGACAGTACAATATTTTTGAAATTGCGTACTCTGTCTGAGTCACCTTTTTAAGGATAAATAAGTATGGCCAAAATATTATAGCGGATCTTTCCCCTCAAGGTAGGTGTACTGTAAACTGTGTTTTAGAACAAAATTTGACCTTCCCAGCAATGCTCCCACCAAGACCCTTACTAAAGCCAGTCGCAAATGTAGAAGACCCCCAATCAGATCTCAAAAAACGAGGCCTAGCAGAAAAATGGTGACAAAACGTACTTTAAAAGTAAAAGTAGGCCCAAATACACCCTTACCCACCGTGGATTGTATTCAAACCACTTGCAAGCAAGCAAAAGTATCCATAGCCAGCATCGCTCCAAGAGTGCTCTAAAACCCCAGAACTGAGTTGCAATAGAACACCCCGAAACACATGCAATCCTGCTGCTAGGGCTAACCCTAACGAACCCTAAGTTACAAAAAGTGCCAAAAGGTTTTGCCTTATGGATTTTGTCCAAAACACTTCTATCCGGTATTAGACCTTCCCAGGAATGACCCAACCCGCCAACCCATCCTCAAAAAAGCACGCGACAACACCCCCAAACAGCAAAAAAGCAAAATCTCATACTTACAAGATCTCTCGGCCTTCGGTCCAAACGCGCTGTGCAGCTAGGTCATCATCATAACTCCTGTTTTCCACCACGGATTTCCTGAAAAGCAAATGCAATCAAGATTAGACTGTCGCAGCAGTGCTTCGACAGAGACCCCGCAACCCACCCACAAACACCAGGAAGCCCCCCAAAACGCTACATTGAGCAAGATGTCAGAAGAAATAGCAAATAAAAGGCTTTTCCTTATGGATTTTGTCCAAAACACTTCTATCCGGTATTAGACCTTCCCAGGAATGCCCCAAGACCCGCCAACCCACCTGCAAAAAAGCACGCGACAACACCCCCAAACAGCAAAAAAGCAAAATCTCATACTTACAATATCTCTCGGCCTTCGGTCCAAACGCGCTGTGCAGCTAGGTCATCATCATAACTCCTGCTTTCCACCACGGATTTCCTGAAAAGCAAATGCAATCAAGATTAGACTGTCGCAGCAGTGCTTCGACAGAGACCCCGCAACCCACCCACAAACACCAGGAAGCCCCCCAAAACGCTACATTGAGCAAGATGTCAGAAGAAATAGCAAAAAAATGGCTTTTCCTTATGGATTTTGTCCAAAACACTTCTATCCGGTATTAGACCTTCCAAGGAATGCCCCAAGACCCGCCAACCCTCCCGCAAAAAAGCACGCGACAACACCCCCAAACAGCAAAAAAGCAAAATCTCATACTTACAATATCTCTCGGCCTTCGGTCCAAACGCGCTGTGCAGCTAGGTCATCATCAAAACTCCTGTTTTCCACCATGGATTTCCTGAAAAGCAAATGCAATCAACATTAGACTGTTGCAGCAGTGCTCCCAGACCCCAAAACTCACCCACAAACACCCAGAACCCCGCCAAAGAGCACCTCAAAGGCAAGCAAGTCAGCAAAAACGGCAAGAAATTTCCGCCTCATATTTGGTCCAAAACACTTTCATCCGTTATTAGAGCTTCACAGCAATGGGCCCAGAGCCGTCAACTCACCCGCAAAGAAGTAGAACACCCCCACAAGTGCTGAGTCTTTCTTCATTGGGCGTAATCCAGCCCTCTGCTTTGAGGGAAATCGGAGTCTGGAGGAGGAGGATAGAGGAGCATGTTCTTCAGAACTTGTGAACCTGAGGAATGTAGACTGCGGCACCTGCAAATCAATAAGCAAACAAGTGAAGACAGTTCTGCTGTTGGGCTTGTTTTTGGGATTAGGTGATTAAAGTTTGAATTAAATTAACTGTGCAAAACAAAGAAAGACAGACACACAGGAATAAAAGTGAATAAGGACGAAAAAGAAAGTTATTGATTCATTGTCTCATTTTCAGGGCTCGGTGTCAGGGAATAAGAAGAAGATTTCGTCATCATACTCTGCGAATTCAGGCAGGATGAGGTCAGTGTCACCGAACAGAGAACAAATCCCCTCATATACGTTGCCGTCCTCCTCGTCTTCATGCGGCGTACTTTCTCGTACTTTGTAATCTGGTTTTATGAGGTGCTGATTCATCTTGATCATTGTCAGCCGCTCCACATTTTTGGGCGAGAGGCGGCTCCGTTTTGGAGTTACAATGTCACCAGCAGCACTGAAAACACGTTCAGAAGACACACTTGCGAGTGGGCAAGACAAATAGTTTATAGCCAGGTTGGAGAGCTGTGGCCACAATTGTTTTTTCCCATGCCAATACTGCAATGGCTCATCATTAAGAAAGACCTCTGTTGACTCATTCAGATAGTCCTGCACCATCGACTCAAGGTCATCAACGGTTCCTCCACTTTGCTTACTTTTTGCTGTGCCTGTGACATTTTTTCGAGAACCATACCCAAGCAAAGTTAGCCTATCCTCTACAGCAGCCACTGTTACTGTTGTGTGTGGTGCAGATGATCCGGTTGCCGGTGTCTTTAACGGCTGAGAGGTCACTTGTGCCACAGCCACAGGTGCAGTAGAGGATTTTTTTGACTGGGGATGGCCTGCTGATGCTGATGCTGATGCTGATGCTGATGTACTGCCTTCTCCTTCAATATCCTGCCGTTCTTTTTCAAACCTCTTGGCTGACCAGGCTAGCCAACGTTTGTACTTTTTAACATCTTCATCACCAAAAGGAAAGAATGCTTGGCCTGCCAGCGCCTTTTTGTAGCGTGGATCCAGAATAGTAGCACAAATGTAATGCTGTTCTGAGTTGATATTTTTAAGACGTTCATCACCACGTAGGCGCTCTAATAATTTCTCCGACAAAATAAAAGGGTCTTTTTTTTCATCTTTTTCAAACTCAAAAGACACCGCCTTCAGTTGGTGCTCCAGCATGCACAACAATGGGATAGCTTTTCCCAAATTACAGTCCTCCTGGCTGACTGCACGCGTGAAGAACTCAAAAGGACGAAGCATGTCTGTCAGGCTTTTAACTATGTCCCATTACGCCGCACCCATCCGCAGGTCCTTCTGAGCTGTACCCTCTGTTAAGAAATAGTGATCGAGTACCGTATATTGCTCATACAGACGCTCAAGCATGTAGAAGGTTGAGTTCCAAGGTGGTGCCACCTCCTGGATGAGTGCTTTCACTGGCATTCGACGTTGAAGTAGCAGGCTCCTCAGATGCTTCCGGGAATTAAAAGAATGGCTGAAATGGTTGCACATTTTGCGGCAGGTGGCCATTACCTCGAACGCTGAACTGTCTCTATCTCTCAAGAATTTTTGAACTACCAGGTTGATACAGTGCGCCAAACACGGCACTCTGAAATATGCACCCAGCGCCATGGCCTTAACTACATTGGCGCCATTATCCGTGGAAACATAACCAATCTGGCATTTTTTTGGGGACAGCCAGTGAAAGACCTTTTTGTTAAACTCGTCCAAAATGTTTTCTGCTGTGTGACTTTTCTCCAAGCCAAACATGGCTAGTGTTGCATGTTTCCGAGCAGCTTTAAAAACTTGGTCCGGGTCAACACCTGCGTTTAGCTTTGCTTTAACACCTGAAAAAGAGACCCAGTGTGCAGTGATGCACATGTAATCAGCGCCTGCGCCACTGGTCCACATGTCTGTTGTCAGATGTATAGTGTGAACAGCACTCTTCTGCAAAGCTGCCCCAATCGCCTCCAGCACATCTTCATGTAGTGCTGGAACCGCAACTCTGGCAAAATAGAACCGGCTAGGAACCTTCCATTTAGGGCAGAGCGTTGCCACTAATTCTAGAAAACCTACCGCTTCTACAAAAGAAAAAGGGAGAAGGTCCACAGCTAGCATTTTAGCCAGCTTAGTGTTATACAGACGCGTCAGTGGGTGGTTGCGTTCATATGGCGCGTCTGAAGAAAACATGGTTCTAATGTTGCCCTGGACCAAGCATGTACGGGATGATAATGACTTCGTTAACCCAATTATGCTCCCTGGTGAACTTTTGCGCGTTGGTGTCTCACTCGCTCCAACACTCTTAGTGTGCCTCACATTGGGTGTGCTGCTGACAGGGGTACTGGGTGTAAGTGAAGTGTTTGACACGTCTTCTTCCTCCTCGTCATCATCAGATGAAACATCAACGTTTTCTCGACTTCCAATTCGGGCTTCCTTGATCGCCTTTAGGTGCGCAAACCATTGGACAGTGTGCTGTCTCCTAAGATGACCTCTCTGGCCTCCGGTACCATAGTTGGTACCTAACTTACCACGACTAACTGCAAGCTTACAAATGGTACAAATGGCGAACTTTTCCCTTTGTGGGCAAACAGTAAAGAAGTCCCAAACTGGGGACTTGAAGTGTCTGTGGGGGCCGGAGGAGGCGGCGATACTGGTGGTGGTGGTCATTCTGCTAATGCCAGATGAAATGGAGGATCTGGATTGCCCAACTTTTGTACGTTGTGCACTTTCACCGCCACTAATTAAGGTCGAGGTGGATGGCGGTCCGTTCTTGCCAGAAAGAAATATGGAAGCGGTACGAGTTGGTGTACTACTTAACTCCAATGATTGTGGTGGTGTTTCCACTGCCTCCTCGTCGACAACATCATCATCATCACGCTCAGCAGCTTTTCGGGCTAGGGTCAAAATGTCTGTTTGCTGCATGCCCGCTGGGGCTGCAGTGACCTTTATGATGACTGGGTCGTTGTTGTCAGAGTCTTCATCAGCAGCAGTATCCGCCACTTCTTGTTGAGCCTCATCATCACACTCCATAAGTCTGAGACTTTGGACGTGCTTCCTTTTACGCTTAACTACCTTTGTCAGATCATGGTGTGCCTCACTCTCAGACGGCAGTGGTGCTGGTTCCCAATTTTGATCCGTATCATCAGAAGGAGGTGTGCTTGAAGAAGATGTAGACACCACCCTTGATCTCTTCCTTGCTAGGGGTGTGGAAGACAATGAATGATCATCAGGAGGAGTGTCTTCCTCAAATGATACCTCGCCTTGATTGTCGATTTCCTGATGTGCCCCTACTTCGGGAGGAACAACTATTGTGGGCACTTGTGACCCTCCATGCACCTCTGCTTGCGCATCTCCTTGCGCTGCCTCTCCTTCCACATGTACTTGGGCTTGTACTTGCACATGTGATTGTTGTTGCAGCTGTGGTTGTTCAACACTCGTCAGATGAGCTACAACAACCTGTGTTGATTGAGGGACATTGCTGCTGCTTTCTTGCGATGAGCCAACATCACTGGTCGATGGTGATTGAAGAACTATACTGGCTGCCTCTGCAGCACTCAAGGGCTTGGACTTAAGTTGGCGTGGTGGTGGTGGTGGCACTGAGCCTAATGGAGCGGGGGTGCTGCTGCCAGCTTGGTCCCCAGCAGATCTCGCTGCTGCTGCAGGCATACTTTTTTTTTACTCCCAACAAAAGGGGCGGGCGGCACACCAGTCTCCTTGGTAACTTGCTTCTTCTGCTCCTTACTGGCACCTTTCTTGCTAGAGGAGCTACGGGTAACTTTTTTGGGGGCCATCTTCTTCAGAGCAGGTCAGAACAGCAGGCAGCAGTTGCACGAGTTGCAGAATTGTCTGTGTCCAGACGTGACGTCCCGTGACGTTATGCTGCACACACACACCGCTGACTTCTTCCTGGCACTGGTGGTTCTCTTGAGTCTTGTGCACCTAAAAGCAATGGAAGACAGAGGAACATCAGTTCAGTTATACACCCCAAAAAATCGACAAAACACAGAAAAATCAGCACAATCCCATGCCATCCATGATGTTTACATTGAAGACACCCCACAGAAAGACTAGGGCCATGCAAGTATGCAACACTCACTACCCCTGGGCATAATGGATGAAAAGTAAGCAAAATAAGTGCAGGCCTCAGACACTGCCTCTCTTCAAAATGGCCCCTTACACCCCAAGCCAGTCCACATCAACAGTACACCCCAAAAAAACAGAAAAACAGCCAAAAATCACCACAATCCAATGCCATCCAGGATGTTTACATTAAAGAGAGTGAGACCACACTACAGGCACACTCAGTCCATGCACCACTACCCCTGGGCAAAAGGCCACACCAGCAGCCCCAAAAAACGACAAAAACAACAAAAAATAGCACAATCCCAGCCCATCCATGGCCTCAATGGTGTTTAAATTCAAGAGGACACCCCACAGAAAGACTAGGCCCATGCAACACTCACCACCCCTGGGCAAAGGGCCCCACCAGCAGCCCCAAAAAAATGACAAAAAACAATAAAATCAGCACAATCCCAGCCCATCCATGGCCTCAATGGTGTTGAAATTCAAGAAGACACCCCTCAGAAACACTAGGCCCATGCAACACTCACTACCCCTGGGCATAATGGATGAAAGGTAGGCAAAATAAGTGCAGGCCTCAGACACTGCCTCTCTTCAAAATGGCCCCTTGCACCCCAAGCACATGTTGCCTGTACCAGCCAGCACTCAAGATGGCCACAACCACCATCCACATGGCCAGTCCACATCAACAGTACACCCCAAAAAAACAGAAAAACAGCCAAAAATCACCACAATCCAATGCCATCCAGGATGTTTACATTAAAGAGAGTGAGACCCCACAGGCACACTCAGTCCATGCATCACTACCCCTTGGCAAAAGGCCACACCAGCAGCCCCAAAAAAACGACAAAAAACAGCACAATCCCAGCCCATCCATGGCCTCAATGGTGTTTAAATTCAAGAGGACACCCCACAGAAAGACTAGGCCCATGCAACACTCACCACCCCTGGTCAAAGGGCCCCACCAGCAGCCCTAAAAAACGACAAAAACGACAAAATTCAGCACAATCCCAGCCCATCCATGGCCTCAATGGTGTTTAAATTCAAGAAGACACCCCACAGAAAGACTAGGCCCATGCAACACTCACTACCCCTGGGCATAATGGATGAAAAGTAGGCAAAATAAGTGCAGGCCTCAGACACTGCCTCTCTTCAAAATGGCCCCTTACACCCCAAGCCAGTCCACATCAACAGTACACCCCAAAAAAACAGAAAAACAGCCACAAATCACCACAATCCAATGCCATCCAGGATGTTTACATTAAAGAGAGTGAGACCACACTACAGGCACACTCAGTCCATGCACCACTACCCCTGGGCAAAAGGCCACACCAGCAGCCCAAAAAAAACGACAAAAACAACAAAAAACAGCACAATCCCAGCCCATCCATGGCCTCAATGGTGTTTAAATTCAAGAGGACACCCCACAGAAAGACTAGGCCCATGCAACACTCACCACCCCTGGGCAAATGGCCTCACCAGCAGCCCCAAAAAAACGACAAAAAACAATAAAATCAGCACAATCCCAGCCCATCCATGGCCTCAATGGTGTTTAAATTCAAGAAGACACCCCACAGAAAGACTAGGCCCATGCAACACTCACTACCCCTGGACATAATGGATGAAAAGTAGGCAAAATAAGTGCAGGCCTCAAACACTGCCTCTCTTCAAAATGGCCCCTTACACCCCAAGCCAGTCCACATCAACAGTACACCCCAAAAAAACAGAAAAACAGCCACAAATCACCACAATCCAATGCCATCCAGGATGTTTACATTAAAGAGAGTGAGACCACACTACAGGCACACTCAGTCCATGCACCACTACCCCTGGGCAAAAGGCCACACCAGCAGCCCCAAAAAAATGACAAAAACAACAAAAAACAGCACAATCCCAGCCCATCCATGGCCTCAATGGTGTTTAAATTCAAGAGGACACCCCACAGAAAGACTAGGCCCATGCAACACTCACCACCCCTGGGCAAAGGGCCCCACCAGCAGCCCCAAACAAACGACAAAAAACAATAAAATCAGCACAATCCCAGCCCATCCATGGCCTCAATGGTGTTAAAATTCAAGAAGACACCCCTCAGAAACACTAGGCCCATGCACCACTCACTACCCCTGGGCATAATGGATGAAAAGTAGGCAAAATAAGTGCAAGCCTCAGACACTGCCTCTCTTCAAAATGGCCCCTTGCACCCCAAGCACATGTTGCCTGTACCAGCCAGCACTCAAGATGGCCACCACCACCCAAGTGGCCAGTCCACATCAACAGTACACCCCCAAAAAACAGAAAACCAGCCAGAAATCACCACAATCCAATGCCATCCATGATGTTTACATTAAAGAGAGTGAGACCACACCACAGGCATACTCAGTCCATGCACCACCACCCCTGGGCAAAAGGCCACACCAGCAGCCCCAAAAAAACGACAAAAAACAATAAAATAAGCACAATCCCAGCCCATCCATGGCCTCAATGATGTTTAAATTCAAGAAGACACCCCACAGAAAGACTAGGCCCATGCAACACTCACCACCCCTGGGCAAAGGGCCCCACCAGCAGCCCCAAAAAAACGACAAAAACAACAAAAATCAGCACAATCCCAGCCCATCCATGGCCTCAATGGTGTTTAAATTCAACAAAACAGTTGTATCATGCACCCATAACCAACCCTGGTCCTACTGGATACTGTGGCTACCCACAATATAATTTATTTAATGTTCTGAAAAAGTTCCAAAATTGTAGTTGCAGCAACTGTAATGCCCCAAACAAACCTACTTGTGAAAGTTGATTTCTAATCCAAAAGTGATCCAAAAAAAGTCAAAAAGGCCTCAAATCCAAATATCCAGCAGCACCCACAAAAAGTAATCCTTCCAGCTCCAGATCCAAATGAAAGTGACCAGGAGATGGACAAAGCACTGGGAGGAGCCTGCTGGACAGGAACAGGAAGTTGGAGACTGTGGGGCACTTCCTCCCCCCCCCAAAAATGGACTCCTTGCAAAAAAAAAGCCATGCAAATGTCAACCTGAGGAGTGATTCTGATAAAAATCATCATTTTCTGAAGGTTTATCCTGTTTGCTGGTGGATTTCTTGTGCAGAATTGCAAAATCTCTATTTCGCGAGTGCGAGATTGTTCCTTTCCACCGCAACTACGTGTTCGCAATTGCGAACTCTCGCGAGGTGTGCTGTGCAAGGTGGCAAGCCGCGATTACGTATTCGCGGGCGCCAAACTCCCGCGGGATCACGCAGCAAGATCCAAAATGGCGCGGCACTCGCAAAATATGATCGAGAAAAACAACTCGGCAAACGCTTAATGAAGGAAAGTGAACGCCGTGCACCACGCCGCGCGCCGCAACCAAGCAAAAAATCCGCCGCAAGCGGATTCACGGATTTTCGACAAATTCGCGAGAGTTCGCGGATTGCGAATTTGCCGAAAATCCGAAAAATACGCGAGCGGAGCGGATTTTACGCCCATGCTTAAATACCGGATAGAAGTGTTTTGGACAAAATCCATAAGGCAAAACCTTTTGGCACTTTTTGTAACTTAGGGTTCGTTAGGGTTAGCCCTAGCAGCAGGATTGCATGTGTTTCGGGGTGTTCTATTGCAACCCAGTTCTGGGGTTTTAGAGCACTCTTGGAGCGATGCTGGCTATGGATACCTTTGCTTGCTTGCAAGTGGTTTGAATACAATCCACGGTGGGTAAGGGTGTATTTGGGCCTACTTTTACTTTTAAAGTACGTTTTGTCACCATTTTTCTGCTAGGCCTCGTTTTTTTAGATCTGATTGGGGGTCTTCTACATTTGCGACTGGCTTTAGTAAGGGTCTTGGTGGGAGCATTGCTGGGAAGGTCAAATTTTGTTCTAAAACACAGTTTACAGTACACCTACCTTGAGGGGAATGATCCGCTATAATATTTTGGCCATACTTATTTATCCTTAAAAAGGTGACTCAGACAGAGTACGCAATTTCAAAAATATTGTACTGTCTATTAGGGAAATCAAAGTGTTAATTTTTTTGCACCACACAGCGTACATACCTTATATTTATTTATCAGTGGTATTGTAATAGCACTTCCTGTTTTCCGTTCAATAATTACAGGCCGGGTTTCAGTCGTCATCCGCCAGGCAGGCAGTGTCTTCTGTCAGTGGTCACCAACATTGATGGACGAAGCGTCAGCTGGAATGGAGGAGTGCCGCTAATAAGAGGAATTGTTTGCTGCATGCAACTTACTTACCAAATTCAACAGGACAACTCCAACAACATACAGAATACAGATACAGTATCCATTGTTTTCTTCTATGAGTGTGACTGCATGTGGTTAGCTTTAGTTTGTACCCAAAGATTTCTTTATCTTCAATTAGTGTTTGTCCATGCTGTGCTTTTTTTTCTTCTCTCAACAAAACCTACCCAAAAAGAAACCCCCATTCCCATCCATTTTCCAAACCCTAACCCTCTTCCCCCGGGCTGTGTGGTTTTGCTTGATGTCTGACTAAATGACATCAATAATTCCACACACTTGCTGGGGAGGATAAGGTCATAGCAACAGGCTGGTGAAGGAATACGAGGATATCTTCTAGACTTACTCAACTTCAGTACTATTTCTTGTAGTAGTAGGAGCCAATGTCAAATAAATTCAACGCAAGTACTAGTTATACTTGCAATACTTTACCATTTGTTAGGCTACATTGTGGCACTGTTCTAGTTTACTGTCACCTGCTATATTCTCGATCGTACCGTAACCGTTGTAATGCTACAGTAAGGACAAACCAGGTTTCGTTTTCTTTTTTCCCATAGGCATGCAACTGCCACTGTGTCACACCACTAGTACCACCGCAATGAGGAAATTTCATCCGCCCAGGATTGCCAACCTTAATCCCCATTTCACGTGGAGCCAGCCCTGGGCCTAGCCCTAATTTCTAACACCAATTACAGGTAAGATAAGCGTTTGGTGGGAGGTAGTATAATGGAGTATTAGGACTAGACGAGAGATTGACGGTAGTACTACTAAAGTCCTATGACTCTTCAGGAAAACAAACTTACTGTTACACCCCCACCCACCAGACTGAAAAGCAGTAAAAAACAGGTATGGTCAGATAAAGTTCAAAAAGGTATATTTATGTAGCCCTAACAAAATAATCTCCCTCAAGACCCTCCCTAACCCCAACGATTGTCTTTGAAAAGTCCCAAAAAGAACCCAACTCCAAAACCCCACCCCCCAAAAGTCTCTAAAAAAAGGGCAAGGGACACTCCACTACTGGAGGGTGCTGGTGAATTTTGCGGCCAGGGCATCATACTCCTTGCGGAGGGTGGCAAGGTCGAAGCGGAGGCCCTCCACCAAGTTCTTGTACCTAAGGACCTCCTGCTCCAGGTAGGACATTCTGACTCCTAGGCGGGGCTGGCGTGCCTTGCAGCTCCTGTGGGGGGCAGCTGGTCTTTTTGCTCCTTGGCGGTGGCGGTTGGCTTTGTTAGCCTGGCTCCGTACCGCTGGAGCACTGCGCTGGCTGGCAGCCCGTGGGGTCACGGAGGAGGATGCAACTGTCCCAGTCGAGGATGTTGTGGTTGCACCGGTCGACTGCGTGTCTTCCTCCTCCTCCAGGGCCACCAGCCGCCGATATTCGGCGACAGTGGCATCCAGCCTCCGTTGCCGGGCCATTCGAGCCTGCTCCCTCCGTGATGTCGATTTGGAAGGAGCAACTATATGAAGAAAGAAAGACATAGTCTGTAACCAATGCTCCTTCACATTAATAACACAAAGTGATTGAGCCGAAAGTTGTGTCACAGTACAAGTAGCAAATTGAAAGCACAGTACATAACTATTGAGGACAGTATCTATCTAACCTCCCACTTCTGCATCCTTGCTCTAACATTAGTGGTAGTTTAATGAACAAATTCTACGACCACTATGGACTTCCATTACAGTCGACTATGACTGTACACCAGTCTTATTCTTCTTCTTCTCTCTTGTTTAGGAAAATTGGTACGTTATCTTATGCAAGCCGGCAGAATGCCAGCGCAGTGAACTTGCACCCGAGAAAAACAGACGCACACCATGATGAGTGAGACAGACTTGCATTACTGTACCGGTCCAGTACATGCACATGGTGAAGCTATTACTTTTCTATTACGGGTGGCACTGAGAATACTCTGTTACAAGGGCTACTGCTTAATTAATTTACCTTTCACCCTACAGTGCAAATGAGTACTAGAAAAGGAAAATGAAGAAGCTAAATAATTAGATTATCTATCACTTCACATGGGATGTATTTGATGACATATGGGATGACTTTAGGTGCTTTGCTTATTATTGAGTGAACAGTGAACAGTGATACACCCACACATGAATGACGTACTACTACTAAACTAAAGTTATTAAGAGAGGTACGGAGTGTCCACCGTAATAACCGGATATATGCTGTGCTTGCAGTTGCAATACAAACTACTGCTACTATTCATGGTAGTATTGGACGAACTTACAATTCCTCATTCTTGCCTTCCCTACACTGGAACGGACGTGCGGGTGCGGTGTTACATGCTCTTCAAGGTAACACTTAGTTCATCCAGCGACCATCTACTCTCTCTAGATACACATGTGCTATCTAAGAGTCAGATAATACCATGCTCCAGGCATCCATCCATTCAAAGTATATGCAGACATACAGTTTCTGTTTCACCCACCCAGGCTGTTGTCCTTCCACCCATCCTTGCTTCATCATTGACCCAGCCATGCACCATACCATATTCTTTCCTTCCCAGCCACCTCTGGGGCCAAGCAAACACATATCATTCTTCTTTGCCAGCCATCATAAAATTTCTCGTCCTTCCACACTTACTTACACCCTTGTTTCGCTTTTCGTTCATCCCATCCATCAAGTTCATCTACGATCTTATTGGGATTCTTCTCACCAAAAACTTCACAGCTAAGTCGAAGTACATTTCGAGGAGGCTACTACCTGGTTGATTTGTAATACACCCATGCAGAAAGCACACTATGCAGTCTTCAATCTCAATAAGTAAGGAATATATAGCTTACCTCTTCCCGCCACCACCGTGCGAACCCTCACAGGAACGTCCGCCGGCACTTCCACCGCATCCTCCCCAGAGTCCTCGTCCAACACCACCACCTCCGCGCTGGCCCCGCCACCAGATGTTACACCTACAAAGTATTTTTAAGAATGTTAGAAATACACCACTCACTACTATATAATATTTGGTCTAGGAGGAATAAAGAAATAAAAAAAAAATGAAATACAATGTAATAATTTGTAACTGTATACTCTACAGTAAAAATGTCCCTTTTTCCCGGGAAGGCTGTTGTCTTGCTGCACTTTTTGGCACAACTGATGAATGCTTGCTTTTTATTTTTAACACACAACACTTTTTCTCCTAACAGAAGCTTGACTTCTAAGAACACGATCAGGGTCAAGCTCAAGTTCAAACCAGGTGAGAGCTCAGTTCGACCACAAGAAATGTGTCCAATTAATCGTTAGCACTAAGCACTTTTCCATTTTCAGTTAAACGTTTACTTTTATGACAAAGTTGATTTTAATAAATGTGTTTAGTTTTAATAAAGCTTTTAAACTTAAATAGACTCTGTGGTTTTTGGTCCTCCAGACTAGAGTGGATGAGCTAAAGGTTTTGGAATTTTTGCAAGCATGAGTGCCTCTGACACTTCTTGACTGTGACTCCGTACTCTTGTCCTGCGTAGGATAATCTAATGATCATTGGGGATCAATCATCGGTGACTTAGGGAGCTAAATGACTCTGCCACACTATCTAGTCAGTAAGGAGATTGGGGGTTCTTCAAAGTCTGATATCACTGAGGTATGTGGAAAGAAAGTCTACCTGCGCCTATTATAATTGATAAACAATGCACTATTTAGTGTTCATAGTTCGGTTTGTGCAGATTTGTCCCTGCAACAGTAGTAGAATGAATTGTCCTCCTATCCAAACCAAAAGTAAAGTAGTATCTTATTCTTTCTTGGTGGTCATTCACCTTTTTTTTTGTTGGCAATTGTCAAAGCATAAACATTTAGAAGACTTGAAAAGACATTATGGACAATCCCAGAGGACTGCACTCAGTGCATAGAGCTATTGCTGACTAGAATGGGAGTCCAATGGAATTGACAAATGTGCAATCTTAGTTAGCTACACAGACAGATTAATAAGAATAATCTAGTAATACCACAGGGAGTCATAGTCGAGGCAGGATAAGAATTTAGATCCAGTCTACAAGAAGATAAAAGACGATTTAGAAAAAATCGAATGAGGAACGCTAGGAAAAAATAGGTACTCTTTATTAAAATTAAAACTTACTGGGGCCAGCAAAGGAGCCAGCAAAGGAGCCCTCGCCTGCCCGATCCTGGCCTGCATCCTCCTGAACAGCACCCTCCTCCTCCTCCTCCTGTGTCCTCTTGCCCTTAGGGGGAGCTGATGTACAACATGAAAGAAAGAAAGACCAGAAAACATGGATGAGATTTGTCAACCAAATCAAACATTTCAAAAGAACAATAACAAAATATTTTGGAGAAATAGCAAATAGATAGACAACTATTCCACGGGATATATTGACCTATCTCATGTGGTATACTACGTTATTCGTATTGCCTGATTTGCGGACCGTTGACTTTGAAAGTTCCTATACTCAATAAACAGACTACTAAAAAGGTTTGCCTAGGCCTGGCAGGCAGCAGTCCGCAGCACGCGAAGTGACAGACAAAGTCCATCCTGCTTGCAGATCAGTGAATACTCAAACTATCAATCCACCGACCACCACCACTATTTCTTCTTATAGCCATGTGTCTAAAGGAAGGACTGGACTTCAGTCTGTTGGGGCTGATTTAGAAGTCCCTTGCGGCTCATTTTCCTCCATTGTTGCGTTACTTTTGTGACGCAGCGGCAGAAAAAAAGAGTCGCCATGGTGCGGCGTATATATTAAAAAAAACGCATATGGGAGATGCATCACGTTGTAAAGCCCTGCGCCATCAGGGGGCGTTCCGGCGCAAGGGAGGGCGTTCCTGCGCAGGAACGAATCCTAAAAGTGGCTGAGGGAAATCTACAAGATGTCAATCAGTCACTTTTAGGACAATGATGCGTGACTCAAACCCTGCGCCTGCTTGAAGCCGACGTACGGCTTGATGCAGCATTGGGGAGATAGGGCACCCCAGAGGATTGCTGGAGCTGCGCCATCGTTGGCATGCAACTCCAGCAATGGGCCGCCTTTACGGCACAGATGCTTAAGGCTTCAGTGACGTTTTGGGCCAATGGGTGGTGGTGGCATGGCGCACAATTACTGCCGCATCCCTGCTACTTTGAAGGCATGCGCCGGTAATTGAAAATATGACCCTTAGTGTCTGGAATTACGCAGTTCTTATCTTTACACTACACTCATACATAATTTCTCAGGCCAATGAAATGAACACAAAATACAAAACAAATAAGCATAGTAGCAAGCAAGGCTACTGAGAAGGAGAGCAGTGCACCTGAAATGCATAGAAGATTTTGAAATATAATTTACCTACAATGTAATGGGCAGCATTATTGCTCTTGGTAAAGAACAAAGATTTGCAAATAACAGAGCCGGATAAAACAGAGTAGTGATGAATAGCTACTACTACTCACCAAGCCCGGGGACCTCTACGCCGAGCGCGTCCAGCAAGTCCCGTTCCCGGTCCATGACATCTGTCCAGCGTTGGGTGGCCTGGTTATAGGTGCGCCGGACCCCAGAGAGCTTAAACATGGCCCGGCACACCTTCTCCCACCGCTTCCGGCGCTCCCGGATGCCATAGCCGGTTGCGATCTTGCCGCCTCCCAGGATGGTCTTGAGGAGGCGGCGCTGGACGTAGAAGATTAGTGCGCCCACCTCCTCCGCGCTAAAGATCTCCCATGGCACCACTTGCTCCCCCCTCAAACGCCCGCACGGGAGTCGGGCACGGGGTGCGGGACCCTTCCCCTTCTCAGGGTGCTTCCTGGCTCCCTTTACAATGGTCTGGGCAGAAATAAAGTTAAATGATAAAGAAGAAATAGAATAGGGAAGAAGAAAAGAAAAGAGTTTAAAAAAGTAGTTTAAAATTAACTAAAAGTAGCAGAAAACACAAAAATATAGAGCTAGAAAAATAGAGGGATAGATAATAAGTAAAATAGATCAAATAAACTTCAAACAAGCAAAGGATGGCAGAGATTCAGAGAGGATACAGAAAGCATGCCCAGAACCATAGCAATGAATGAGAAACAAGATGGCCGCACCCATTCACGACCGCGTGGGTAAGTTCGCGCGAGATTTTCCTCGCGAACACGCGCGAAATTGTACTAGCGAGCAGCACACTTTGTGAGATTACACATAGCGGCCGGAAACGGAATTACGTCACGCAAACAAGATGGCCGCGCCCGTGTACGACCGCGTGGGTAAGTTCGCAAACGTATCACTACAAGCGCCTTGCGAACATGCAAAAAATCACGCGAACATACTCGCCGCAAAAAAAAAATAGTGTATTCGCACGCATTCACGGCTTCCGAAATCGATCTCGCACGGATTCGCGCCCCGCAAATCGCGCGAAATTGCAGAAAAATGATTTTTGCTAAACTGAAAGCAATCACCAGGTGCAAAAGTTCAAACTTAACATTAGTAACCATTCACTCTAGTGCTTCCTGAGGGGCCCCTCCAGAGTTCAGTTGCCTATTTGCAACTATTCTATGACCCTGCTATGACCCAAACAGCAGGCTCATAGAATAGCTACAAGTAGACCATAAAGGTCCTGTGAAAAAAAATTGCACTGCAACGGAAGCAAATTACAGATAAGGAAGGAAGCAGGTGCCAGCCAGACTGAAAGTTTCAAAATTACTGACACATTAATCACCCCCAAATTAATTCATGGCAGTTGAAGAAGGGCAGGTGTGCTTGCTTTCACTGCAACAGAAAGCAAATTACAGATAAGGAAGGAAGCAGGTGCCAGCCAGACTGGAAGTTTCAAAATCACTGACACATTAATCAACCCCAAATTAATTCATGGCAGTTGAAGCAGGGCAGGTGTGCTTGCTTTTTTTACCCCCATAATCTACAGTGATAAACAAACCTAATGGGTGGCAGTGAGGATGTACCAGAGGGTGGCATGGGTGTACCAGAGGGTGGCAGTGGTGAAACAGAGGGTGCTGTGAACCTGTGATGATAAACCAGACATAGAAACAACATAGTCGCGGCCGTTGCGAGCCGAAAAGTAAGTTCGCAATTGCGAAATGGTCCACAAATCCTCGCGAACGCGCGCCAACACAAAAACGTAAAAATCCGCAAATCCGCGAGAGTTCGCGTATTTTTGCGGATTGCGAATCCGTAAATTCACAAATTCGCGTACGCGAGATCCGCTAGATCCGCCCATGCTTAGATATATATAGATGGTGGGGGTGTTTCTGGTTGCTGCACTGTGCAAGTCTCAATTGGTAGTCAATTGTTGGGTTCCAGAGATGAGGAGCTACCTGATGTCTATCATTAACTCTTCTTGGGGTTGATGGTAGTCGGAACCGCCTAAGCTGTATAAGAGATGAATCGTGGTAACAAGTACAAAACTCAAGAGCAATGATTCTCAGCCAGGATGGTACTAGTTAGGGTCAACTCGATTTGATCTTGTGATTGTATACGTGCTGTGTGCCTCCTTGCCCTAACAATATCCTCCCTGATGAGTGAATGACACTGACTAACATGACGAATCCAGTGTATTGACTTGTTTATTAGTTACACCTCACTTTCATGACCTGCTGCAATATCTAATTTGGGAATGTTCACCATATAAACTTTGGTCCATTCTGAGTGGGGGGTTAGCGGGAAGTAGTTCCCTGTTGAGTATTAGAGGTTGTTTTATTTATTGGTGCTAATACATCATTAAGTAAAGTGTGAGTTACAAGAGTTTGCTGTGAGACTGGATTGTGGGGGCGCAAATTTAGGGCCCTGTCTTGTCTGTTATGTGGGATGAAAGGTGCTATATCATCCTTTGTTACCGAAAGTGCAAATAGGCGTACACTTGTTTGGGTACTTTGGTCCTGTGCGGTGGGTAGAGGTCGCTGTGCGTGAGTACATTCTTCTATCATAGAGCGTGGGACCTGATTAATGGCAATTTGGCTAGCTGTCAAGGTTTTGATCATGGTAACTAATTTGTTAATCTTTGCTCTCAAATCCCCTATGTCTTGTCTAAGCAAGACAACAAGCTGGTGTAGCCCCTGCAATGAGCTATCCACCTCCTTACTGCTTGCTCTTTCGAGTCCTGACAATATTGCAGTAGTCCTGGGCTCAATAGTCTCTGAAATGTCAGTCAAGATTGCGAACCTGTTCGTACACTGAATTAAAGTTTCAGGTGGGCTAATTATACATGGCGGTTTTCTGCAGGGGAAAAACTAATTTTGCTCAAGGGTTCTGTTGTTTGTACCCCCTTGGGTGCCTGCGATGTTACAATAATATGTTTAGTTGTTTTACCCATGGGCTGTCTACTAAAGATCGAGGGAATAATGGACTTAACTCATGAGGTGGGGCTGTGGACTGGTTATTGGGCATTACTAGTTAGTACAGGTGACTCAGTACTCAAGATATCTCCACATTCAACGATAAGGGTATCAACCCTGTCCATTACACAATTGTTTTAGCCCGTTTATTTAACTTTTTTGCTCTCTTCCCAGACCCTACCCCCTCCTGCAAACCACTATTTGCAGACGACCCCTCCATTACCTTCCTTTTGCCCATGCTACAACCAAGATGAAATAATTACAGGTCGCAAAACAGAGTTCTGCAGTTCTCCTAGACTACGCAGACAACCAAGAGGGAAGTTGAATGGCTATCTGAATCAAGTGTCCCTTTAGGAGATGGAGCGCAATGGGCACAAAAGAGAGATGTAGTAATGGGGCACAGTACCTTAAGATCTTCTAGCGGGCACAATATAGTCCTCTGATGGATGAAAGGGTGGGGGCCCAGCCCAGCCTTCTCTGGGCTGTGATGGGCAAGGATGGGCCCGCCCTTGGCCCTGGCTTTGCCCGCGCACTTCCCGTGATGCAGGAGCCAGCTCGAGCTTTTGTAGAAGGTGCCTCCTGGCGCGGCTGATGACGCGGTGCGGGGCACTCTGGGGCACTGAGTCCTGGCCCCCTTCTCAAACCGGCTACTGCTGCTGCAAAAGAATGATGGCCGTTCCGCGCTTTGGGAGCCCACTCAAGCTTTGTAGAAGGGGCCTCCTGGTGCGGCTGCTGAGAGAGTGCGGGGCACTCAGGGGCACTGAGTCCTGGCCCCCCTCTTGACCCGGCTACTGCTGCTGCAAAAGAATGACGGGTGTCTCGTGCTGCGGGAGCCCACTCGAGCTTTTGTAGAAGGTGCCTCCTGGAGTGGCTGCTGACTCGGTGCGGGGCACTCTGGGGCACTGAGTCCTCGCCCCCTCTCGACCCGCTACTGCTGCTGCAAAAGAATGACGGGCGTCCCGCACTGTGGGAGCCCGCTCAAGCTTTTGTAGAAGGCGCCTCCTGTTGTGGCTGCTGACGTGGTGCGGGGCACTCTGGGGCACTGAGTCCTGGCCCCCCTCTCGACCCAGCTACTGCTGCTGCAAAAGAATGATGAGCGTCCTGCGCTGTGGGAGACCGCTCGAGCTTTTGTAGAAGGCGCTTTCTGGCGGGCTGCTGTTGTTGTGCGGGGCGCTCTTTGGCACTGAGTCTTGGCCCACCTCTCGACCCGGCTACTGCTGCTGCAAAAGAATGATGAGCGTCCCGTGCTGCGGGAGATCGCTCCAGCTTTTGTAGAAGGCGCCTTCTGGCGTGGCTGCTGATGTGGTGCGGGGCACTCTTGGGCACTGAGTCCTGGCCCCTCTCTCGACCCAGCTACTGCTGCTGCAAAAGAATGACAGGTGTCCCGCGCTGTTGGAGCCCACTCGATCTTTTGTAAAAGGTGCCACCAGGCACGGCTGCTGACGCGGAGCGGGGCACTCTGGGGCACTAAGTCTTGGCCCCCCTCTCGACCCAGCTACTGCTGCTACAAAAGAATGATAGGCGTCCCTATACATAATGCACCCTGCCCATGGGGGTACATTGGGCTTACCTTAGGGGTGACTAACATGTATAGAAATGCACGGTTTAGGAAGTGGCAAGTGTGTGCACTTGCCAAGTCAACATGACAGTCCCAGACTGCTCACAGGCTCTGCAATGGCATGCCTAAGTAACATTTGACAGGCTGCCTGGGTGGGTGGCACAACCAGTTCTGTAAGCCCACTATCAGCATTTGACTTCCAGGCTCTGTGCACACATAGTTCACTGTACTAGGGTCTGACAAATCAAATACGAATCTGACAAATCGTCAGTAAATCAAATACGGCAATCATTGAATCACTAATCCATTACAACAATTTACAAAGGGAACACGTGCACTTTAGGCACTGAACAGCACTTGCAAATTGCCCAAAGCCTCTAGACCAGCAAAAATGGAGTCCAACACACAGCAAAATACAGGAGGTAAAGGAAAAAAATAGAAGGGAAAACCACACCAGTGGTGCCCGTTCTAACAACAATCATCATGCATTCTTCCCCTAGAAATCCTTTACCTGTTCACCCATGGTGGTTCAAGGGAGGTGTTGGGAAACCTACCCCGGAAAAAATGAGAAGGGATCTTTCCAGTTGTGCTGTGGGGTGTAAACCTATACTTCTTTACTTTTTTTGAACTTCCATTTTCCAGTCCAAAGCATTTGATTTAGCTATGTTGTTGATTTGTTTAAGCACTTTGTTAAATCTCTCAACCATGACATTGGCCATGCACAAACCTTGTACTTTATACCTCTCTTGCCCAGGTCCTCCTTTGATTCTTTTGAAATCAATTGCACGCCATTATCAGTCAGAATTATTTCTGGTGCCCTTTCTCTGGACATCAGATCATCCAGGCACCTAATAATATGTTCAGTATCAAGTGAAGTATGAAGTGCTTCAGGCCAACAAGAGTATGTATCTACGATCTGCACTACATATACCTGAAAACCAATACCATGAATTGGCCACAAAATGTCAAGGGCAATATCTTGCCATGGATCTGTGGGCCGCGTCTTTATATTCATTGGCTGTACTCTCGAACTCTTCCAGTTCTTACTCTTTGCACAAGGAAGACAATATTGCACAATTCGCTCCGCCTGCTTATCTATACATGGCTACCAATTAGAGATATGAAACCTTTCTTTTGTTTTTGCAATACCCAAATGCATTTATTGCACTGTATCAATCAGTTCTCTTCTGAGGCTACTAGGAGGGACCAATCTTGTCCGCTGTAACAAAAATCTTTGAACACCCCAAGTCCATCTTACACACCCCAGAAAGACTTGGAACATTGAGACCCAGTCTTCTTTCTATTCTAACCCCTCTAGATGAGTGACATTACCTCACTCACCTCAGGAGCAGCAGATATCTCTTAATGCCACATTACTTCAGAAATGGCTTTACTCTCCACCAAGGACACCATTTCAGATTCATCTTCTACCAACTAATCATTTAAGGTCGAGGGCACCTCCTTAGGAATGAGACGTGACAACTTATCAGCTACACCATAGTCATCTTATGGAATATACTTCATTGTAAAACTACACTCTTATAAAGCAAATACCCACTTACTGAATCTGCTTGAAACCAGATCCAACCATTTCTTGTTGAATATTTCAACAACAGGTTTATGATCCGTGCGAACTTCAAAGTCACCATGCCACAAAAACCTTTTTAGCTTTCTTACGGCCCAATGGACAGCAAGAGCTTCTGTTTCAACAACGTAGTTTCTGGATTTAGCATCTCTCAGACTCTGTGACAAAACATGATGGTATTCAACCCATCAGACAAGTGAGGTACACAAAGAAGAAAGAGAGTGGGATTAGGAAGCACGAGAGGTGAAGAAGGAAAGTAGGTGCAGAACAAAACAAAGTAGGTACAGAAAGAAGCAAGGGAGGTCCAGAAAGAAGCAAGAGAGGTGCAGAAAGAAGCAAGCGAGGTAGAGAAAAAGGCAAGAGAGTTGCAAAAAAAGGCAAGAGAGGTGCATAAAGAGACAAGAGCTGTGCATAAAGAAGCAATAGAAGGGCAGAAAGAGGAAGAAAGGTGAAGAACGAAGCAAGTGAGGTACAGAAAAAAGAAAGAGAGTTGCAATAAGAAGCAAGAGAAGTGAAGAAAAAAGCAAAGTAGGTGCAGAAAGAAGCAAAGTAGGTACAGAAAAAAGCAAACTAGATGCAGAAAGAAGCACGGGAGGTCCAGAAAGAAGTAATAGAGGTGCATATAGAAGCATGTGAAGTGAGGAAAGAGGCAAGATAAGTGTAGAAAGGATACAGAAATAAGCAAGTGGGGTGCAGAATGGAGCAAGAAAAGTGCAGAAAGAAGCAAGAGAGGTGGAAAAAGAAGCAAAGGAGGTGCAGAAAGAAACAAGAGAGGTGCAAAAAGTAAGCAAGAGAGGTGCAGAAAGAAACAGGAGAGGTGCAAAAAGTAAGCAAGAGAGGTGCAGAAAGAAACAAGAAAGGTGCAGAAAGAAGCAAGAGAAGTACGAAAAGAAGCAAGAGAGGTTTAGAAAGAGTAAAGAGTAGTGAAGAAGAGGATAAAAGGTACAGAAAGAGGAAGAAAGGTGCAGAACGAAACAGAATGAGGTGCAGAACGAAGTATCAGAGGTGCAGAAAGAGTCAATTGCAGTACAGAAATAGGAAGAGAGGTTGAGAAAGAGGAAGGTAGAGGAAGAGAGAAGCAAGACAGGCACAGAAATGAGCAAGGGAGATGCATAAAAAAGCAAGAGAGGCACAGAAAGAGCAAGAGAAGTACAGAAAGAGGCAAGAGAACTGCTGAAAGAGGGTTACATGTACTGAAAGAAGCCAGAGAGGTGCAAATGTAGCAACAGAGGTGCAGAATGAAGCAAGAGTGGTGTAGAAAAAAGCAAGAGATGTGTAAAAAGAAGAAAAAGAAATGCAGAAGGAAGTAAAAGAAGTGTAGAAAGGGGAAAAAATATAAAGAAAGAAGCAAGAGAGTTACAGATTGAAGCAATAGAGGTGCAGAATGAAGAAAGAGACGTACAAAAAAAGAAAGAGAAGTGCCGAAAGATGGAGAACGGGGAGAAAGAATCAAGAGAGGTGTAGAAAGAGGCAAAAACATACAGAAATAAGGAAGAGGTGTGCAGTAAGAAGCAAGAGAGCTACAGAAAGAAGCAAGAGAGGTGCACAAAGAGGAAGGAGAAGTGAAGAAATAGGAAGAAAAGCACAGAAAGGAAAAGAAAGGCCCAGAAAGAAGTAAGAGGGGTACATAAAGAAGCAAGAGATGTGCAGAAAGAGGCCAGAGTGGTGCAGAAAGAGGCAAGGGAGTTGCAGAAATATGAAAAACGATGCAGGAAGAAGCAAGTGAGGTCCAGAAAGAAGCAAGAGAGGCACACAGAGAAGCAAGAGAAATGCAGAAGGAAGCAAGTGAATTGCAGAAAGCAGCAAGAGAAGTGCACCACAAGGGAGAAAGGTCAGAAAAAAATAACAGAGGTGCAAAAAGAGACAAAAGAGGAACATATAGAAGTAAAAGAGGTGCAGAAAGAAGCAAGAGAGTGTAGTAAGAAGCAAGATAGTTGCAAAAAGGAGCAAGTGAGGTGGAGAAAGAGGCTTTCTAAGTGCAGAAAGAAGAACAACGGCGCAGAAAGAGGTAGAAAGGTACAGAAAGAAGCAAGAGAGGTATAGAAAGAATCAAAAGAGGTGAATAAAGATACAGGAGAGATGTGTAAAGAGGCAAGAAATGTGCAAAAAGAGGCAAGGGAGATGCAGAAAGAAACAAGAGCAGTGCTGAAAGAGGCAAGAAAAGTACAGAAAGACAAATAAAGGTGTGAAACGATGCTCAACAACATCAGAAAGAGGCATTAGAAGTACAGAACGAGGGAGAAAGGTGCCGATATAAGCAAGTGAGGTGCAGAAAGAAGAAAGAGACATGCAGAAAGAAGCAAAGGAGGTATAGAAAGAAGCAAGTGAGGCATAGAAAGAAGAAGAAACATACAGAAAGAAACAGGTGAGGTACAGAATGTAGCAGGTGAGGTACAGAATGTAGCAAGAGAGATGCAGAAAGAAGCGAGAGGTACAGAAAGATGCAATAGAGGTACAGAAACTAGCAAGACAGGATTAGAAAGAGGCAAGATAAGTGCAGAAAGAGGAGAAAAGGTGCAGGAAGAGGAAGGAAGGTAAAGAAACAAAGCAAGTGAGGTGCAGAATGTAACAAGAAAGGTGCCGTAAGAAGCAAGAGACGTACAGAAACAAGCAAGAGAGTTGCAGAAAGAATCAAAAGAGGTGCAGAAAGAAGTTAGTGAGTTGAGGAAAGAAGCAAGGGAAGTGCATAAAGTGGAAGAAAGGTTCAGAAAGACCATGAAAGAGGAATAGAGAAGCAAGAGCAGAGCAGAAAGAAACAAGAGAGGTGCAGAAATAAGTAAGAGAGGTACAGAAAAAATCAAAGGAGGTACAGAAAGAAGCAAGAGAGGTGCAGAATGAGGAAGAAAGGTGCACCGATGACCTCAACATTACCACTGTGCCGAATCAGATAGAACTGACCCGACAGGGAGACACCGCAGACATTACAGATTCCACATCCCCTTTGACAAATAGCGCATTAACTAATACTGAGACCAATATCCCTCAAACACACACAGAAATAATCCAGCTGAGGCCAGCATTTGGTCAGAAAGACCAAGTAATCACATTATGTCCCAAACTGAAAAAGATGTCCTTGCAAGGGGTCTATCATTTGTACCAACTGTCATACCAGATTCGTTCCAAATAAAATTGGAACAACAACGTTTCTTCAGGAATATAAGATTGAAATATTTGTTCAATAACAATACTTATGCCCCAACACTAGCAGCAACCACATTCAGATCTACCTCCACATTCACACCGGCGGAATTCCAGATATGTGGGAAAATACTAGCTTTTGAAAAGATCGTTCTCCACGAGATCATGCAGCTCATGGATACCAGAAAATACATACAGTACAACATGAGCAGAGAAGAAAACCTGGCACTAAAATCCCTAGGGATGAATGATTCCATCGTCATAAAAAGCGCAGACAAGGGTGGTGCTGTGGTTTTACAAAACACATATGGCTGCATAGAAGAGATAAAACATCATCTAGGTTCTCAGGAGAGTTACCAACCAATCCCGAGGGATCCCACCCCGCAACTGAAAATCCTGATAGAAGAGATAACTCAGGATGGTCTACAGCAAGGTTTTCTGAGTGGCCATGCATATGAATTGTTAAACAAGAAGGAGCCAAGGATTCCCACTTTGTTTACCCTACCTAAAGTGCACAGAAGAGCAGAAAAACCACCAGGAAGGCCAATTGTGTCAGGTTGCGGTTCGATTTTGGAACCACTGAACGAATTAATTGATCACTTTTTACAACCGTGGGTCCCTGTAACAAAATCTTTCATGAGGCACAGTATGCACATCATATAGCTGCTTGAAGGTCAAACCTTTGACTGCCAAACACAAATATTGGTAACATTGGATGTGTCCTCGCTGTATACGTCAATTCCACTGGACAAAGCCTTAGAGGTGATAAATACCACACTGGATGCACGGCCCAGACCATACTGGATCCCAACTAGTTTCTTGGTTTCATTAATTGAGGTCGCGATAAAAAAGAACTATTTTGTCTTCCAAAGACAGTTCTACTTTCAATGCAAGGGAGTAGCGATGGGGGCAACCTACGCTTCCAGTTTAGCGAACATCTTTATGGATCATTACGAAAAGGAACACCTGTACAGTCATTCAAATCCATACCTTAATAAGATCGAGGTTTGGAAAAGATATATCGACGACGTGATAATGGTGTGGACTGGTAACACAAGTGAACTGATGAAATTCCATGGATGGCTCAATGCCAGGACGAGTGACATACAATTCACACTGACCAGTAACAATGAATCGATTGACTTCTTGGATATGACATTTCGGGCTGAGGAAGGGCTACTTGAAAAGTGCATAAAGAGGCAAGAGAAGCACAAAAAGAGGAAGAAAGGTGCAGAAAGATGCAAGACAAGTGCAGAAAGAGGCATTAGATGTACAGAAAGAGGAAGAAAGGTGCAGAGAGATGCAAGTGAGGTACAGAAAGTTACAAGAGAGCATTAGAAAGAGACAAGATAAGTACAGAAAGAAGAAGAAAGGTACAGAATTACAGCAAGTGAGGTGCAGAAAGTAGCCAGAGCGGTGCAGAAAAAAGCAAGAGAGGTACATGAAAATCACGAGAGTTGCAGAAATAATCAAGAGAGGTGCAGAAACAAGTTAGGTGAAGAATAAAGCAAGATAAGTGCTGAAAGAGTCAAGAGAAGTGTAGGAAATGGAAGAAAGATTCATAAAGACGAAGACAGAAGAGAAGAGAAGTAAGAGCAGAGCAGAAATAAACAAGAGAGATGCAGAAATAAGTAAGAGAGGTACTGGAAAAAGCAATAGAAGTGCAGAGAGAGGCAAGGGAAGTGCAGAAAGAAGAAGAAATGTACAGAAAGAGGAAGAAATGTACAGAAAGAAGCAAGAGAGGTATCGAAAGAATCAAGAGAGGTAAAGCAAGAGAGATGTAGAATAGGGCAAGAAAGGTGCATAAAGAGGTAGAAGAGGTGCAGAAGGAAGCAAGAGCAGTGCTAACAGAGGAAAGAGAATAGCAGAAAGAGGAATAAAGGTGTAGGAAGATGTAAGATGAGTACAGAAAGAGGCATTAGAAGTACAGGAAGAGGAAAAAGGTGTGATAGAAGCAAGTGAGGTACAGAAAGAAGAAAGAGACATGCAGAAAGAAGCAAAGGAGGTCCAGAAAGAAGCAAGAGCGCCTCAGAAAAAAGAAGAAAGGTTTCAGAAAGAATCAGGTGAGGTGCAGAATGAAGCAAGAGAGGCACAGAAAGAAGCAAGGGAGTATTAGAAAGAGGCAAGATAAGTGCAGAAAGAGGAAAAAAGTTGCAGAAAGAGGAAGAAAGGTACAGAAACAAAGCAAATGAGGTGCAGAATGTAGCAAGAGTGGTGCAGAAAGAGTCAAGAGAAGTGCAGAAAATGGAAAAAATATTCAGAAAGACAAAGAAAGAGGAATAGAGAAGCAATACCAGAGCAGACATTGGTATAGGAATAAGTAAGAGAGGTAGAGAAAAATCAAAAGAAGTGCAGAAAGAGGCAAGAGAAGTGAAGAAAAAGGCAATAGAAGTACAGAACCAGGCAAGAGAAAAACAGATAGAAGTATGGGAGGTGCAGAAAGGAGCAAGCGAGGTGCAGAAAGCAGCAATTGTGGTACAGAAAGAAACGAGAAAAGTATAGAAAGAGGCAAAGGAAGTGCAGAAAGAAGCAAACGGGGGGGCAGATATAAGCAAGTGAGGCATAGAAAGAAGCAAGTGAGGGGCAGAAAGAAGCTAGCAAGCAGCAGAAAAAAGGAATAGAGGTGCAGTAAGAATCAATAGAGTAACAGGAAGAAGAAAATATGTGCAGAAAGAGGAAGAAAGGAGCAGAAAATAGTAAGAGTGGTTTGGAAAGAAGCAAGAGGTACAGAAAGGAGAATGAGAGGTACAGAAAAAGGCAAGAGCGTTGCAAAAAAGGGGCATGTGAGGTTCAGAAAGAAGCAAGAGCTGTGCATAAAGAGACAAGAGAAGGGCAGAAAGAAAAAGAAAGGTGCAAAAAGAAGCATGTGAGGTACAGAAAGAAGAAAGAGAGTTTCATTAAGAAGCAATAGAGGTGTAGGAAAAAGTAAGTAGGTGTAATAAGAAACAAAGTAGGTGCCAAAAGAAGCAAGGGATGTCCAGAAAGAAGCAAGAGAGGTGCCAAAAAAACAATAGCAGTGAAGAAAGAGGCAGGATAAGTGCAGAATGAGAAAAAAAGGTACAGAAATAAGCAAGTGGTGTGCAGAAAGCAGCAATAGAGGTGCAGAAAGAAGAAAGAGAGGTCAGAAGGAGGAAGAAAGGTGTGAAATGGATCAGGGGAGGTGCAGAAAGAAACAGGAGAGGTGCTGAAAGAAGCAAAAGAAGTATAGAAAGAAGCAAAAAAGAGGTTTAGAAAAAAGCAAGAAAAGTGCAGAAGTTGAAAAAAGGTATAAGAAGAGGAAGAAAGGTACAGAAAGAAGCAGAGTGAGACAACGAAAGAAGCAAGAGATATGCAGAGTCAATAGAAGTGCTGAAATAGAAAGGTTCAGAAAGAGGAAGAGAGAAGCAAGAGAGACACAGAAAGACGCAAGAGAGATAAAGAAAGAGCAAGAGAAGTGCAAAAAGGGCCAAGAGAAGTGCAGAAAGAGTTAGAAATGTGCTGAAATAAGCAAGAGCGGTGCAAAAAGGAGCACAGCAGGTGCAAAAAGTAGAAAGAGAGATACAGAAAGAAGCAAGAGGAGTGCAAAAAGCAGGAAGAGAAATGTAAAAATAATTTAGAGAAGTGTAGAAAGAAGCAAGAGAGGTGCAGAAAGAAGCAATAGAAGTGCAGAAAAAAGAAGGAGACATGCAGAAAGATGGAGAAAGTTACAGAAAGTATCAAAAGAGGTGCTGAAAAAGACAATAAATATACAGAAAAAAGGAAGAGAATTGCAGTAAGAAGCAAGAGAGCTGCAGAAAGAAGCAAACGAGGTGCAGCAAGAGGGAAGAGGATTGCAGAAAGAGAAAGAACGGCACAGAAAAAAGCAAGTGAGGTGCTGGAAGAAGCAATAGAGACACAGAGAGAAACAAGAGAAGTGCAAAAAGAAGCAAATGAGGAGCAGAAAGCAGTAAGAGAAGTGAAGAAAGAGGGAGAAAGGCGTAGAAATAATTAACAGAGGTTCAGAAAGCGACAAAGGAGGAACAGATAGAAGGAGAGGTGTGCAGAAAGAAGCAAGTGAGTTACAGTAAGAAGCAAGTGAGGTGCTGTAAGAAGCAAGAGAGGTGCTAAAAGGAGCAAGCGAGGTGCAGAAAGAAGCAAATGAGGTGCAGAAAAAACAAGAAAAGTACAGAAATAGGCAAGAGAAGTGCAGAAAGAAGCAAAGCAAAAGAGGGGCAGACAGAGTCAAGTGAGGCATCGAGCAGAAAGAGGAAGAAAGGAGCAGAAAATAGCAAGAAAGGTATAGAAAGACGCAAGAGAGGTACAGAAAGGAGCAAGAGAGGTAGAGAAAAAGGCAAGAGAGTTACAAAAAAGAGGCAGGAGAGGTTCAGAAAAAAGCAGGAGCTGTGCATAAAGAGGCAAGCGAAGGGCAGAAGGAGGAAGAAAGGTGCAGAAAGAAGCAAGTGAGGTGCAGAAAGAAAAAGAGTTACATTAAGAAGCAAGGGAGGTCTAGAAAGAAAAAAGAGAGGTGCAGAAAGAAGCAATATCAGTGAAGAAAGAGGCAGGGTAAGTGCAGAATGAGAAAACAAGTTATGGAATAAGCAAGTGGGGTGAAGAAAGCAGCAATAGAGGTGCTGAAAGAAGTAAGAGAGGTGCAGATAGAAGCAAGAGAAGTTTAGAAACAAGCAAAAAGAGGTTTAGAAAGAGGCAAGAGAAGTACAGAAGAGGAAAAAAGTTACGGAAAGAGGACAAAAGGTACAGAAAGAAGCAGAATGAGACAATGAAAGAAGCAAGATATGTGCACAATGATTCAATAGAAATGCTGAAATAGGAGAGAGACCCGGAAATGAGCAAGAGAGGTGCAGAAAGAAGCAAGATAGGTAGACAAAGATCAAGAGAAGTGCAGAAAGGGTCAAGAGAAGTGCAGAAAGAGTTAGAAATGTGCTGAAATAAGCAAGAGCAGTGCAAAAAGGAGCAAGAGAGATGTAGAAAGAAGCAAGAGAAGTGCCAAAAACACAAGAGAAATGCAAAAGATACAAGAGAAGCATAGAAAGAAGCAAGTGAGGTGCAGATTGAAGCCAGAGAGGTGCATAAAGAAGCAATAGATGTACAGGAAGAAGAAAGAGATGTGCAAAAAGAAGCAAGAGAAGTACAGAAAGAAGCAAGAGACGTGCAGAAAGATGGAAAAAGTTGAGAACGAATCGAAAGAGGTACAGAAAGAGGCAATACATGTACAGAAAAAAGGAAGAGAATGGCAGTAAGAAGCAAGAGAGTTGCAGAAAGAATCAAAAGAGGTGCAGAAAGAGTCAATAAATGTACAGAAAAAAGGAAGAGAATTGCAGTAAGAAGCAAGAGAGCTGCAGAAAGAAGCAAACGAGGTGCAGAAAGAGATAAGTGAATTGCAGAAAGAGGAAGAAAGGCATAGAAAGATGCAAGTGAGGTGCTGAAAGAAGCAAAAGAGGCAGAGAGAAACAAGAGAAGTGCAGAAAGAAGCACACGAGGAGCAGAAAACAGCAAAAGAATTGAAGAGGAAGAAAGGGGCAGAAATAATTAACAGATGTTCGGAAAGCGACAAAAGAGGAACAGATAGAAGGAAGAGATGTGCAAAAAGAAGCAAGAGAGTTGCAGTAAGAAGCAAGAGAGATGCAAAAGAAGCAAGTGAGAAGTGCAGAAAGAAGAAGAAAGGTACAGAAAGAGGAAGAAAGGTGCAGAAAGAAGCTAGAGAGGTATAGAAAGAAGCAAGAGAGGTACAGAAAGAAGCTAGAAAGGTGTAGAAAGAGGCAAGAAAAGTATGAAAAATAGGCAAGAAAGGTACAGAAAGAAACAAGAGCAGTGCATAAAGAAGCAAGAGAAGCACAGATAGAGGAAGAAACATGCAGAAAGAAGCAAGTGAGGTACGGAAAGTAGCAATAGAGGTATAAAGAGGTATAAAAAGAAGCTAGAGAAGTGCAAAAAGATACAAGAGAATAGAAAAAGGCATTAGAAGTACAGAAAGAGGAATACATTTGCAAAAAAAGCAAGTAAGGTACAGAAAGAATAAAGAGAGATACAGAAAGAAGTGATAAAGGTGCAGAACTAAGCAAATGAGGTGCAGAATGAAGCAAGAGAGGTGTAGAAAGAGGCAAGAAGGGTACAGAAAGAAGCAAGATAATTACAGAAAGAGGCAAGAGAAGTGAAGAAAGAGGTAATAGAAGCACATAAATAATCAAAAGAAGTACAGAAAGAGGCAAGAGCAAGTGAGAAAGTTGTAAGAGAGGTGCAGGAAAAGGAAGGCAGGTGCCGAAATGTCAAGAGAGGCACATAAAGAATCAAATGAGGTGCAGAAAGAAGTAATTGAGGTACGGAAACAAGCAAGTGATGTGCAGAAAGAAACAAGAAAAGGGCAGAAAGAGGCAAGATAAGTGCAGAAATAAGCAAAAGAGGTGCAAAAAGAAGCAAGTGAGGTATAGAAAGAAGAATATCAGGCGCAGAAAGAAGCAAGCAAGAAGCAGAAAGAACCAAGAGAGGTACAGAAAGAATCAAGAGAGGTGAAGAAAGAAGCAATAGAGGAGCTGAAAGAGGAAGAAAGATGCAGAAAGAGGCAGAGAGATACAGGACGAAGCAAGAGAGGTTCAGAATGATAAAATAGATGCAGGAAGAAGCATAGGAAGTGCAGTAAGAGGCAAGAGAACCACAGAAACAGGAAGATAGGAAGAGAGTTGGCGAAAGAAGCAAGATAAGTTCAGAAAGAGTCAAGGGAAGTTCAGAAAGTGGAAGAAAGGTGAAGAAAGATGAAGAGAGAAGCAAGAGAGGAGCAGAAAGAATCAAGAAAAGTGCAGAAATATGCAGAAATATGCAATAGACGTTCAGAAGTACTGAAAGAGGAAGAAATTTGCACCAAAAAGCAAACAAAGTTCAGAAAGAATCAAGAGTGGTGCTGAAAGAGGCAAGGGGTGCAGAAAGAGGCAGGTACAGAAAGAAGCAAGGTAAGTGCAAAAGGAAGCAGGACAAGCAAAAAAATTGCAGAAAGAAAAATGAGTATGCACACAGAAGCAAGAGAGGTACATAAAGAGGTGAAAATGAAGAGAAATCCAGAAAGATAGAGAAAGGTGCAGACTTATTCAAGAGAGGTGCACAAAGAGGAAAGAAAGGTACAGAAAGAGACAAAAGAAGTTCAGAAAGAGGAGGAGAGGTACATGACAAAGGAAGAGAAGTCCGGAATTAAGCTAGAGAAATGCAGAAATGGTAAGAAAGGTATAAAAATAGAGGAGCAGAAAGAAAGGTATAAAAATAGAGGAGCAGAAAGAAGCAAGAGAAGTACTGAAAGAATCAAGAAAATTGAAGAAAGATGCAAGAGAGGTACAGAAAGAAGCAAGAGAGGTACAGAAAGAAGAAGACGGGTGCAGAAAGAGGCAACAGAAGTGCAGAAAGAGGAAGAAAGGTACATAAAGAGGTAAGATAGGTGCAGAAAGAAGAAGACGGGTACATAAAGAGGCAAGAAAGAGGATGAAAGGTACAGAAAGAAGCTAGAGAGGTGCAGAAATAATCATGGGAGGTGCCTCTTTCTTAACCTCTCTTGATTCTTCCTGCACCTCTCTCCCCCATTCTGCACTTCTCTGACTTCTTTCTGCACCTCAATTGCTTCTTTCTACACTTCCGTAGCTCCTTTCTGCAACAGATCTACAAATGTGAGAGCTATTGCATAGCAAATGTTTGTTTCTTCTACCCCCCACCTTCCCAGAATGATGGCAGAGAGTGTGACCCGGGCAAAGATCGGTCGCCTTGCTTGCGGAAGTCGACACCAGTAAGGGGTTTAGCTCCTGCCCTTGTTTTTCAAAGTGGAGGTGGCAGTGCTTGTTTTTTTGTGGATTGCCACCTCCCCTCCACCCTGGCAGCAGGCAGCATGCAACAGGCAGCAGGCCTGTGACCGTGCACAGGAGCACGAGCAGTGGTCGGCAAGGGTGCGCCAGGCAGTGTATCACTGCTCCGGCGTTCGGCGCACCCATAACCAACCAACGCACTGGTGGTCCGATATCCTAGATGGAGAGCAGGATCTGCTGGACCTGCTAGGGGTTGAGGTTGAGGGGCTTGGTGATGACGTAATTGTTATTAATATTCTTATTAGGTACTTGTGTGTTCTATGTTATTGCTAATAATTTTTTCTCAAATAGCAATCATGTTGCTCACATGCAGGTAAGTTACATTTACAAATCTTATATTATGTTGGTATTGGTATTCTTAGACAGGTGCTCAGTGCTACCTAATTTTACTTTTCTTTGCAGCTTTGCGCTCATTTGGGCAGAGTATCCTGTCAATGTAGTGGTAGTTAGTTAGTTACTTAGTACTATTTGTAAATTAGTCGATCATGTACTCTCACTTCAGTCCTTATTTGAAAATTTTTTGTAGTTTGTATAGTGACTATCAACCAACCAACCAATCTGGTATATGCAATATGTATGTGTCCATCTATGAATAAGCCTAAATCCAGACTTAGTGAATTGGCTTGTCAAAGGCATTTGAGATGATTGTGAATTAAATTAGAATTTAGAAGCAAATACCATATTTTTGCAATTCATTCCAAAGTCTTTGGAATACGGAGGCTAGGTAGGTGCAGGATTCAGGAATCAGATTGTTTGTTACTGTGGAATAAAAAGAAAGATATGAAGGTCCGCAACTGCGATACTACTCTACCACGAGTCGATCTGGTTTTGGAAAGGTCAATGTTATTGTAATTGCCGTTTCCTGCCTGAAAATCTTTTGGAGTGAATATTTAATATTTATTTAAGACCAATCATTTTTTGTCTCTTTGATTATGTCTTACACGATCATCAGCATCCAGGGGCTAGAGTCAGAAAGGGTCGTCCAATGCAGGTGGGGGAGCTGGAGCTGCCTCTCACGAGCAAGAACACTCCTCGTTCAATGGCTCTGCTGGCCCCAGTAAGTCCTCCTGTTATTAATATTATATGTATTTTTCCCTAACCTTTACTTCTCCTTATTTTGAACTATTATTTCAATGTCCTAATTTTATTTTTCCCCAATCCTCTTCGATCTATCTACTGTTTCTAAATTCTTGTTATCCCTGCATTAACCTATTTACTAACTTAGTTTTCTAAAAAAATACTTCTAATGTGTGAATTTCAATTTTTACATCACAATGCCTCTATCTGAACTCAATCAGTAAAACCATGTGGTCATGGTCACGTTGGACACCCTAAAGTTGTGTCTTATTGTTATTTGTGCCTAGTATTATGTATATTTGTAGCAGTTGATGGAGAACAGATTACCATGCACCATGGCTGGAAGGAAGTATTGAGAAGGAGGACCGCACCATTACATTTTCCAACGAAGAAGACCTCATGTCTGATTGTACGCCCAGTTGGCCACTAATATTTCTTGTCAATGACTCAGATTCACAAATAGCTCTAGCCACTCTGTACAGTCCTTTACCGGTTGTCTTCTTGAGAGGCTTTTCAAAGATTCCCACCAACAAAATGTTCAACCTGATATTTTGTTATTTTTTATATGATATACTATAGCGTCTAATCTGGTCTGTCCCATAATTTAAGTGATCTGTATCATGTATATATTATATTTTATGTCTTTCTTGTGGAAAAGATAAATAGGTGGAGGCGTATATGGCATCTAAAATATACTTTTCTAGATGTACCTACCAGCAGAGTCGGTGCCAGCTGGTATGGTGCTGCCAGCCTGGAGAGAGAAGATGCAGCAGCTGCAGAGGGTGAGCCAGCAGCAGTGGCAGCGGGGTCAAGTCATATTTCTTGATTATAGACAATTGAACTGATACGCTCACTTCAAGGGTGTAAACTGTAAACTGTACTGTTGTGACAAAGTTGTGAACAGTTGAAGACACCCTTTACTTAAAATTAGCATTAGCGGGAGTTGAGTAATTGATGGACTCTTTTATCTTCAACTCAGCAGAGGACATTTTATGAAGAAGACTAAGAGTCAGACCTTGAGGGTTTGATGGAAATGGGAAAGAAGGATGAAAGGAAGAAGGACAGATGAGTGGCAGAGAAGGATGAGTGTGTGAAGGAGGCCTGTGATGCCTTTAGGTGAAGTTCATCCACCAAATTAGGATAGTCTTAAAAGTAGCCAATTAAAGTAGCAAATCCCTGGGGAAGTGCATGGTAATCCCCATGGAGGAAAGCTAATGGGCTTTCTCAACGATTGCACCAATGATGTAACAACAGCACCTTCCTCGCATGGCTTTGAAGAGAACTGTGCCCCTCGAGAGACACTCAGCGGACCTCAAAGGACAGTTCAAGAGCCCCGCAAACTAGATCATTTTCAGGGCACAATTGGCGCAAAGAAAATGCGCTCACGCCCTGGGGAAAGACTACGCGGGACTCGGGGAGGGGTGTCAAATTGTAATCTGTACCAAGGTTTGAAATCACAGTTTTTAGCTCGTTTATACTGTCAATTTTTAGTGTTAAGATTTTATTTAATTATACAGTTAATAGAACTTCAAACTTCATTTAGGTGGCAGATAGGATGCATGAGTGGTTGAAGCCGATGGGTATATGGTGAAAGAAATGATGCCTGGCTCGGTGGGTAAGATTGTATGAACAAAAGGAATCCTCTGGGGGTTTGATGGGTCAACCTAAAACAAGAATGCATAGGTTGTCAAATGACAAATGTTTGTTGGTGAAATTTTTGTGGAGAATGATAGCCGTCTTTGGCAGGGTGGATGGTATTCATGGGGTATAATGGATGAAGATAATGTAAAACTTAAACAGTGCCTGAGTAGCAAAGAAGAGGTTGATAAGATAATGCTAGAAGAACAATGCAATGATAAATGAAAAAATCCCTGAGAAGAAGAATAAACAAGGAAAGTTTTTTTATCAAGCTTTTTGATTCAAAAGTTTGAGGCTGTATTTAGGACTACTCCCTAGACTCACAATAGTTTCCAAGCACAATATACATATTATGTACCCACCCATCACGAGTTGCCTCCCTCCGAAGCCCACTCTCTACCGAGAGCATTTTTCGACAGTGTCAGCCATGGGTGGCCTATCGGCTGCATGATTACAACAAGTACAATCTTCTCTGTCACTTTTGCCAGGAACGGGAGCAGGGAGATGGGCTGGAAGTTGTTGAGGTCCTTGGGGTCCGCCTTGGGCTTCTTAAGAAGGGCGTTGATCTCGGCGTATTTCCAGCTTTCTGGGAAGGTTGCTGTCTCGAAGGAAGTGTTGATTGTTTTCCGGAGGTGGGGTGCGATGGTTGTGCTGGCTTTGTTGAAGACGTGGTGAGGGCAGGGGTCGGATGGGGATCCGGAGTAGATGGAGTTCATGGTTTTGATGGCGTCTTCATCGCTGACGCGGGACCAGGCGGTCAGGTGGCTGGTGCGGGTGGTGATCGCAGGGGTGGTGGACTCGGTGGTGGGTACGGGGGTGTCGGAGTTGAAACTGTCGTGGATGTCGGCGATCTTGCGGTGAAAGAAGGTGGCCAGGGAGTCGCATGGGTCTGGCGATGGTGGGATGTCGTTGATGTTGGAGCTGGGGTTGGAGAGTTCTTTCACGATGCTGAAGAGCTCTTTGGTGTTGTGTGCGTTTTTGTCTAGGAGGTCTTTGAAGGCAGTCCTCTTCGCGGTCCTGATGAGTTGGTGGTGTCTGCGGGTGGCGCTTTTGTGGGATGTGTGGCTGTCTGATGTTCAGTCGTGGAGCCATTTCTTCTCCAGCTTCCAACAGTTGCGCTTGGAGATCCGGAGGTCTTCGGTGAACCAGGCAGCTTTCTTGTTGGTGTGGTTGGTTGTGGAGGTATTGAGAGGGGTGAGGGTGTCAGCGCAGTCGTTGATCCACTGTTTGAGATTGGTCGCGGTGGTGTCTGGGTCGGTGGGGTCACCGGGTGGTCTCAGGGCGAGGGTGGTAGTCAGTTGATCCTTGGTGACCTTGCCCCAGCAGCAGCGTGGTAGCAGTTGAGTGTGGTGGTGTGTGGAGGGTTTCCTGAAGGAGAAGTGGACGCATCTGTGGTCGGTCCAGTGGGGTTCGGTGGTGTGGTTGAAGGAGACGTGGGGGTTTGTGGAGAAGATGGGGTCCAGCGTGTGTCCAGCGGCGTGGGTGTGTGTCGTTACGAGCTGTTTGCGTCCGAGGTTGGCGAGGTTGTCGATCAAGGCGGTGGAGTTGGCGTTGTTGTTGTTCTCGAGGTGGAAGTTCAGATCCCCGAGGAGGATGTAGTCTGTGGAGGCGAGGGCGTGGGTGCTGACGGTTGGCGATGGTGTTGCAGAACTGTGGTCATCGTCTGGGTGGTCTGTAGACAAGTTTTCCTCTGAGGGTGGTGTTGGGGTCGGTGTGGATCTGGAAGTGCATGTGCTCGGCAGTGGTGAGGGTGTCGTCGGTGTTGGTCGAGACTCTGAGGGTGTCTTTGTGGATAATGGCGATTCCCCCTCTAACTCCGTTGGTGCGGTCTCTGCGGGAGATCTTGTAGCCCTCTGGGATGGCTGCGGCGATGTCTGGTGCTGAGGTGGCATTCATTCAGGTCTCCGTCAGGAATGCGACGTCGGGAGCAGTGGAGTCTAGGAGGTCCCAGAGTTCGATGGCGTGCTTGCGAGCGGAGCGGGTGTTGAGGAGGATGCAGTGAAGTTGGTTGGGTTCTCTGGCTGGTGGTTTGGAGGGCTGGATGCTGGTGAATCTGCAGTTCCGGCAGGCGAAGGGCCCTTGGGTGCGCTTCGGGGTGGCCCGGTAGCAGGAGTGGTCTTGTCCGGTGTTGAGTCCATGGAGGGTGCTGGAGTTGTAGTGCAGTCTGGCGCTGCGGGGGTGCGGGGTCCAGGGGTTCTGGCACTGGGCGCAGTCCAGGTGCGGAAGGGTGCAGACGGGCTTGCCTTTGGCGTGCCTTCGGCGCGCCAGCAGCGCTCCTGCTGTGCGGCCTCCAAAAGAGGGGCTGTGGGAGGGCGGGCAGCTGGGAGGCGGGAGAGGGGTGGCGAATGGGATGGCAGGGGGCGGGGCCGCAGGATGATCCTAAGGCAAACCTTGCCCATTTGAGACTTTATTTCCTATGTGGCTATAGTAGGAGAATCCTACACTGGCATGGATACCCCATGTGATATGGTCTACTAAAGGGTTCCTCCCCTGTGGGGCTATTGAGTCTCCCCAAAGTTTGGGATGTCTACCAACAAATTTGGGATTCTAGAGAGGGCCTTGGGGTTGTCTGTGTAGGGATGTGAGACCCTAAAAGGGTTGGTCTCAACTTCCTCAGGAGGCTTTCTACTCTAGGACATAATTGTTCCTGTCCCTAGGAGTCAACCTTTTGCTGATTACAGCTTTTGATTGATCCTCCCAAATTGAGGCAATCGGGGGCGAGTGAATGTCCAACACAGCCCATGTGGGGGATGTCACCTGCTGAAGGTAAGAGAGAGCCCTCAGATTGCTGAGTGTTATCCACCTGGCTAGTACCCCAAGACAAGGGGTCCCTATGTCGTAAATTAGCAGTGATTAGGTTAGCATTCGCTGAAGCTACAAGTGTTTTTGTCTTCATATTGACCACTTTTCGGAGGCCATTTTTTATTCCTGGCCTCCATTTTGAGTGTCCACGTTGCCTCGTGGTCACCATGCCCTTTGTCCTACCTCCTCGCTATTTGAACAATGGTCTGCCAAGCAAATAGCTATATTTGGCTCATGGTCAAGCCTCGCGCATGCGCAATCAAAACCACATCTGTTTCTAATCGATCACTGTTGAAAATGTTTCCCCAACTGGTCAGATTGCTAAACTCCTCCCACATGTTGGCTGTGTTCCAAAAATGTCCTTATATATACATTAAATCGTCGGATGCCCAAAGGATTGGTCGAGACGAAGGATTGGAAACTCGCTTTGGACGTGAGCACTGCCGAAGAAGACCCGAGTCTTTCCCTTTCCTTCCGATCTGACCTTCCAGGCGGCGCCGGTCCTCGACTGAGATCTTGATCGTTGGGTAGCCGTGCAGTGATCTTTTTTGGTCGATTTGGGAACTTGGCAGTTGGAATCTGGACGGTTGGAATTATTGGTAAGCTTTGGATTGGTAAGGTAGTCTACTGACACTCACTGTGGCTTTTTGGATTTGTATGAGTTAGCTAATATTTGGATCTATGTTTTGTATCATATGTGGAGTGCACCTCACATAGGCAGGTAATGTGGAGATATTTCTCTGATCTTATATTTGTTTGAACACCAAATCGTATGTGAAATACTTTAAGTGCTATTTTACGTGTAATATTGCATATTCTTTAATATATTTGACATGCCTGTTCTCAGCACACTTCGAAGGATGTGTTGCCTTAGTAATGGTACCAGTTTACGATTAAATGAATCTCAGCTGGCTCCCCCAGAGAAGACACCTAATAGGGAAATGTATGTCAAATTTGGACTCCCCCCCATAATGTATATCACATTATGACACAAATATACAAAAGCAGATTCTGAGTTAAGTTGGCCACTCCATGAGTCATTTGATCTACGAAAGGTTCAGTATGTGGAGCAGTGTTTCTTTCAGCGCAGGTCTAGACAGGATATGTTTGATTGTGTGCGTATGTGGGAGAAAGCGGTACGCGAGCGAATGAAGCGTGAGCAGGCCTTGGCTGAAAAAGAGCAATTGAAGGCTGCTCATGTCAAAGCTTTACAGCTACAGGATAAGGAAATATAGGAGCAAAAAAGAGAGGGAGATAAGGGAGCGTCATTTGCAGATTAATGGCCAGTTTCCTATTCGAGCCCTCTCTATCCTGTCCTTAATAATCTACCTGATGATTTTTCATTACTAGATTGTTCTCCACCACCGTATGCAATACCTTCGGCACCGGACGCAGACGATGACTCTTCTGACGAGCGGAACAAAGGACGGGACACTCGTTCTATGCTTTCTGCCTCTCATGCTGCTGAATTCGAGCTGATGCTCATAGAATTAGCGTTAACACTGCTTCTGCTCTTGATGTTGTAGCTAGTATGAAGGGGTGGTCAGAAAAAGAGCAGTTATATTTCATGGAGGTTTTGGCTAGAGAAATTACCACTCGATTTAGGAAGTATTCGCTTGAGTTAGAACTTAAGGATGTAGCAGATGATTGTCTGAAATTACGTAAAGCTCTTTTTGTTCTCGCAGACACAGATGATTTCTTCGGCATCTGATCAAAGTACGAGACTCCGAAACACGACTGCGTGACGAGGAAAAGGCAGCGAGTTTGAATGCGCCTGGGTCACCGGTCATGGAAAAGGAAGCCGCTATCTTCGGATCAGATAAGGGTCACGTAATTCATGCAAAACCCATGCGGGAAGCCGCATCTTTGTATGTCCCTTCTAAAGGTTAAGGTACAGATGATGATAAATCGTCTGTCGACTCAAAGGGTTATTTTGTATATAATTGGGTTTATACCCCTTAGAATAGAGCAGATGTTATGGCCCTTAAAAATGCTTTGCCTGATCGAAGTAAAAATCAGCAGCTTTCTATAAGGAAGTAGAGGGGGCTCTCAGTTCCTGTGTTATGACGTTAACTGATATCGATCTATTCTTTGGATTGATATTGCCTCCTGATATGTGGAGGGCAATTCGCAAAACTGATGATCGACAAAATTTGGGGGGAGAATGGAGAGATTTGGAACAAGCAGATAGAGACAGGGAGCCCGCATGTAAACCGTGTAAATTAATTTTAGACCTCCCAGTAGCTATTTTGAATAGGTTGAAATTGCTCATGCCGCCTAAAAAGATTGATTGGACTATGTTAGCATCCTGTAAAAAAAAACAGATGAGTCAGGGTCAGATTTCTTTACGTGCTTCGAGGAAGCATTCCATGATTTTAGTGGTCAATTATTGACGGATGATATGGGTAGACATCTGTTTGTCGACAAGTATGTAGCAAACCTTTTACCAGAAAAACGATTAAAAGCTAGCGAAAGTTCGTGAACCACTTCAACTCCTGCTTCTGTTTTGACCAGGGCTCAATATTATGAGAGGCAGGAGTTGGAGGCCAAAAAAAGTGATGAGAAAAAGACGAAAGATTTGAAGACGAAACTGATGTTGGCTCAGGTTTATGCCCCGCCGATTAGAGGGAATGATAGGGGTAGACATGGGTTTTATGGCCCGCCTTCCTCCCGTCCTGGTCTCTCTGTGGATCAGTGTGCGTACTGTAAACAGTTTGGGCATTGGCTTTCGGATTGTCCAGTACTGCGTGCCCAGCAATATCACCGTGGCCGAGGCCAAACTAGATTTAAAAATGGATACTCAGGCCCAAGAGGGGGGGAAAATGATCGCGCTAGGTTTGAATCCAGTGGGCGTAGACAGAACGGGTAAAATACCTTTGATAGACGGAATCAGTACCAAATATCAGAGGGCGGGTCTCCTGAATTTCAAGATGCCACTTATGCATAGGATTGCCTAGGATGGGGTATGAAATCGGTTGAAATCCCAGTAGATCAGAGGGTCCATATATTTTAGCACATGTTTTGGGTTCTACTGAACAGTTTCTGGTCGATACAGGGGCATACTCGTTGCGCCTTGTCCAAACAATTGGTTCCAAGGGCTCCCCTGTCTGGCACAACGATTACATCGATAGGGTTCGATGGAACACCTTCTCTTAGCCCATTGTCACAACCTCTTCCATTCCATATTGATAGGTTTGCTGCTCCTTGCCCATTTTTGCTGTCCCCGAATACGCCAGATAATATTGTATGCCTTGATATGCTGAAACACTTCTGAGTTACGATATGCTGCTCCTCCGAAGGGGTGCGCGTTATTTTGAATGAGATTTATCCTGAGGTTGAAAGATCGTGTCTTGTCAAGGAAGATGCTGCGTTAGCTTCCCTCCCGAGTATTTTGTGAGCCACTTCCGATACTGATGTAGGGCAGATGGTTATCCCTCCCGTTCATATTAGTGTTAAGGAGGGTGCTTTGCTGCCCCGGGTGCCACAATATAAGATTTCTCGAGAAGGCAAAGAAGCATTGACACATTGTAGTGTAGTTCCTATATTCCCAATAGGCTCTGCACATTGGAATAATAGAAACAGCAGTGTACACATAGGACTGAGGTCGACTAGGTCTCTACTGACTATATTAGACTTATTTAGTTTTGCCAGCTAGCTCAGAGGTCACTAGAAACTTTCTCGAATGTTCAGGTAAGAGTGAACTCTCCTGATTTAGACATGAAGGGATTAGCTTCTGACAACTGCATAAACATGACAACTTTGCTCCCTCAGAATGAAGAGTGTATCTTTAGAGTCCTGTGAAAACAATAGACAGTTATTTCACTCAGTCAATCGTGCGTATTTAGTTTCACCAGAGTGCAGAGAAATAGAGAGACAGGCGTTTTCAATAAAAAGTGTTATTTATTGAGCAGTCTTCTTTCTCATGCAAGAGAAATGAATTGCCACAATTGCAATACTTATCATAAAGTAAAGTGCGTACAGTAAAAGGAGTATTATGAAATAATACTGTAAAAGCATTGATATGGTTTCTTAGCCATATGATACTTTAAAATGGATAAAATATATACATATATAAAAACATTGACTAACGTACTCAACTGGTGCTTCTAAATATGCCTACCCCGGTGTACCTGACCTAAGCCTAATACGTGGGAAGGAGTAAGTAAGTAGTAGTTTAAATTAAGTTGGTTTTTGCCAAGGAATCTGAATCAAGAATTCTCTTAAGGGTTTAAACAGCTCCGTACCTTGGTAATAGAATGTGGGAGGTCCTGTATCTCTCTCTCAGGACTCGATCTCCCAGCAACCCGCAAGGGTGACTGGAAACACCGGAGCTGGATTTTCTCAGCTGGAGAAAAAGACAGTGTCTTTCTCAGTACGTCAAAATGGAGGGGCGGCGTCCTTCGGCTCTTCGCATCAGCTGGGCTTCGGGCAAGTAGATAGCCGCTCTGCTCCAAACCACCGAGTGTTTGCTTAAGGCAACATTGGTATATTTATACCTGAAAGGTGCCGGGTTTGATGTAAGGTTGGACATAAGGACGTCACTAAGAACTAACAGTTCTTTCTGGACTCTAGTAGTTCTTGTGCGAATCAAAACAAGAGCAGGGGGATTTCCCGGGCTGCTGGAGGTTTGGTTTGTTTAAAGAACGCGATGTACTTTCTAGGAGTCTAGGGGAGTAGCCTTGCCGTATTTGGACTGCATGGGCTATTACTAAATATGGATATGATTCTAATGCCTTTATAAGGATATTATTTATTATAGCCATATAAGGGCATAAATCGGGAATATCGAATTAGGGTCCTAGATAGAAACACAACACCCACTCCACGTACTAATGTCCATCATTACTAAATGCTAAGCAATATTAAACATATAACGATGCATGTGTGTTTTCCAACCCACCCAAAAATACATAAATCACATTTTAAATGGTATATGGTAAATACACGAAAATGAGTATTGGTACTGTACGCTTTTCAAGCAGTGTTATCATTCAGTTAAATGCATATATATGCATATATATATATCAGCTGAATGAATTGCGAAAATTACACATGAAATGGCTCTGAATACAGAAAAGAAGGTTGAGACCATTTCATCACATATTTATACAAATGCTGTACATGTGCTAGAGGCTGAGGTAAAATATTGTCTCTAGAGTTCCTACAATAGAAGCTCTGTTCTCTAAGAATAGTTCTACTTTAAGCAGAGTACCATGCGCCAGAAAAAGGGTAAATATTTTGGAAGTGAAAAAAAAATATTTCGATTTCAGGGGAAAAAATAGTTCCAAATGTTTTCAGTAGCTGTGTTTATCAAAAACTGAAGGGCGAATTCAGAGTTCAGGGAACGCTGTGTGCTCATTGTTTTCAAAAGTTATTCTCGTTGTTCAGGGAAGAACATCATATCAGACAGACTTGCAAAAAATTGGTCTACAACATCAGGTGAAAGTTCGACCAAGTTCGAAAATGCTGAAATTGTGCATATGTGAGAATGATTGCTATCATCGATGTCAGGATCAGCAATGCTCACAGAAGGTTGTACCTGTGTGGTGCTGCTTTCATCTCGTACTCCACCACCACCTATTCGTGGTGGTGAAGTCTCAACGAATGCCGTCATCAGAATGGGTAGCCGCTGGGGACAACACGATGCATGAGTCGTTACAGGACCTAGCAAAGTATCGATATCCATTGGTACTGCTGATGGTAGTGTAAGACAGATGTCCAACACGCATTCTTCTCCGCATAGCATACATCGAAGCACAGGTAAGATGCAATCTTGCCAGATTGGTCTGAATGAAAGAAACCAAGTTGTACTTAGATCTCTTAGCCGGGCAAATCCGAGGACTTAAGTGATGCGGTCCCGGTAGCTCATAGCTAGGATCGTTTCTCCCATCGTTGCTGGAGTCTTGTCTGTGGCTTGGCTTGCCATATCGGTACAAAAGGGGGTGGTGAATCAAAAATAAAATTCCTGCTACGAGTCCCAAAAGTAGAGGCAGACCGCCAAATAATGAATGGACAAAATTCGGAAAAATGCCCAGAACGGTTTCAAAGGGTGCTAACAGTCCCGAAAAAACTGTCTTAAATACATGTGCGATGCCACTGGTATCAGACATGATTAAGATTTGACTTAACATTTCTACGAAATGGACGGGGCAATTTGTTGATAATAGGGAATGTATCTCTGCTGCTGTCCTTGCAATTTGCAGTTCATACATCTCTTTGGACAAGGTTAAAGGCACAGTTGTCTGTAAAAGAATGGATTTCATTCTGCTTAAAGTATCAATTCGAATCGAAGAGATATTCAAAGAAGGCCATATCGCAGCCTCCATGTCTGGATTGCTGTTTGGATACAATACTTGCATACAGCAAGTGACCATGGAAGTAACGCTCACGAGATAGGCTTTTCCTGGCACCATGCCACAACAGCTGTGGTCACTTATTAGAACATAACTGCCGTTGGAAAGCTGTCTGAAAAATGGCTCTATCTGTTTTGCAGGAGTGCCATGCAGGTGACATGAAAGGTTGTTTGAAGACCCTTCGCAGGCTCCATGCAAGTTAATACCTTGACACAGAAGTGTACCGCTTAGTGATTTTTTACAATTGTTACCACTAAGAAATACCTCTTTCTTCCATTCACTATAACATTTCTGTGTATAAGGTAAATTCCATGTTGACTTGATGTATCCTTTACCCAGCCTTTCATACTGGCCTGCTGGTATATACTCTTGGCAATATTTAAACTGGAAAGTTGTTATCGGAATTGTAATTGTTCCGTGTATTATCCATTCAATGACAGGTCTCTCTGACATTGTCAATGGTAATCTCTCAAGTTTTTCAGTGCTCAGAATCGTATAGTCTGCTCCTTTTTGTGCCAAACTGATTTGTTTATCAGTAAGGTTAAAGATAGAGAATAATGATGTTGTGTTGATTAAACGCCATGGCACGTAGCCTGAACGCAGAATTTGCAACGTCCAGCCAAGCTGTACAATAGAACTTAATTGGGACTGTCCATGTTGTAACATTACTATGTCCTGCTCTATTATGTCAATAGCAGATGATACAATGTTGTCCAGTGAATATATTCTGGAGGACAGAGTCATTAACCCATTGTCCACTACATAAAGTTATTTTTCCAAATTAATACAATCAATTTCTCTTATTTTTTGTGCTGTTTCAATTTGTGTTACTTTCCAAGCCTCGTTGTATGCAGCGTATATACCGGCCGCTATGAAACGTTTTTGACGCTGTTTGCGTGGTCCCAGTATGAAATCACGCAAGTCAGCACCGTCTTTAAGTAAAGTCAAGTGTTGCTTAATTTCAGCCAGTGAGGATTTCTGTAGCCACTCAAGGCATAGTTTCCCTACACTGTATGTAGTAACTATCCCTGGATATTTTCTCTGGGAGTATCTAGGGTCTGGCCTGCTCTGTTTAAACCCCTGTGTTTTGTTCAGGAATCTATCTTGACAGTTATTTGTGTCTATGGGCCAGATCAACCATTTTTTCCAATCAGGATTTGTTCTGTTTTGGTGGAAAATATGGGATACGTCTATCTCCACATCTTTAGTGCTATTACTATCAGGTATGGGCTTTGGAATAGACGGTTTATTTAAGTATTTTATCTTAGCTAGGCCAAGACAAGTAGTTTGTTGAATTGTGTCATTCAGAAATATTATTTGTTCTGGGATCATGCAGGCCCTAAATAATGCTTCTAGGTCTTGTACCTGCCAGTCTTTTGAACCCCAGATGGGTTTTGTTTCAATGTTGTTTTTCCAAAATTCAAAACCAAATGTAGACATTTTGTCATAAATTTTTTCAGAATAAATCAATTTAGTATTTGTCAACATTGTTTTCATACCTGTCTTATTTAACATTTTGAAATAAAACGTTTCTGGATCACTGTTGTTAAACCCTGAGATGCATTGGAATTTCTCAAAAAATGTTTTCGAGCTGCCTTTTGGTGGAGTTGGACAATGTTCCCATTGATTATAATTAAAAACATTTCTAGGCTGAGCAGTTTTATGCAAATAGTGATCACCAAAATGATTATAACAATATAGCTCTTCATAATTTGATGAACCCTGTAAATATTCATGTTCTGTAAATTTTGCTGACATTACTAAATCTGACATCATATTATTAATGTTTTCAAAGTCCCAATCATCAGAGAAAGTACTTGGTGTCACAAAGTCACTTAAGGAAATCTTAAACTGGTGTGGATATTTCAAGAGCTCAATCGCGCCATATATTTCATAATCCGTTTTGTCCCATGCTACCCCACCGGGTATTGGATTGGCTTTGATGTTCACTGATGATAGTTCTCTTTTCTCGATGTGAGAGGATGTGTGAGGCTTTAGGACCAAGATGATGTTCTGACTTGCTGTGTCCATTGTACTATATTTTCCTTCAATTAATTTTCCCAAACATAGAACCATGATGAGCCAAAGTAGGAGGAAAAGTACACCTAACACAATCCAAAATTCAATCCATGGTGAAATCAGATATGTTTCTTTTAGTTGGTGAAAAATTTCAGTCACTTTGTCTTTAAAAGTTTTTGTTGCTGGCGTTTCTTCAGGCTCGCTTGGATCTTCAGAAAAGTCATCGAAATTGATGAAGTAGCCAGATGCAGTTCTGTCAATTGTTGGAATTGCTTCTGGATTTTCATTTGCCTTTGGATTTTTCTTTGTTTCATTAGCATAGTCTGAGGCTACATTGTTGTAGACAGGTGTTTCTTGACGAACTGGTGCAATTTGGGTTTCAAGAGGCACAAGTTCCATGGCTTTGTTGCATAGTCCTTTTTTGTTCACTGTAGGTTTATCAAATGTGATTAGTCTCTCAGTTTGAACCTCTTGGATTGTAGCAAAATTTGGTCTTCTGCTATTTCTTGGGAGTCCACTGGGCCTACTACTTATTATTGGCCACATGATTGTGGTTTTACCAGGTCGATGGATACAACTCGGTTCTCCTTTTTACCAGCAAGAGGCGGTAGTACTACTGATCTTGTTCCGCTGACAGCTAAGACAGGTACTGCTTTTCTGTAATAAGGCCCAAATTCACTCTTCACCGCGATCTTTTCTCTGACCAGATCCCCAATCTTTGGAATCCAGACAGGTCTTGCTGGGACAGGTGGTTTTTCTTCAGTGGCTGTTGGCTGTTGCTTTAACTTTTTATTACTCAGACTTCTTCTTGTTTCATTTAAGTCCTGTAAAACAGCCAAACGGTCTTTGATATCAAAGGCTTTTTCTTCTACCACTGAAGTGTGACAATCTAGATCCTGAATGTGCATTCTAGTACCGAACAATAGTTCGTAGGGAGTGAGACCTTTTAGAGAATTTCTTGGCAGATTGTTAAGACTACGTTGGACACTTGTTAAATGTTTGACCCACCCATCACCCGAACCTAATACCCTCTCCGTTATAGATTGATTTATGTCCCGGTTTTTTATTTCCACTACTGCATTTCCCTCAGGATGGAATGGAGAAGAGTACCGTAATGCAATGCCCATGCTGGCCATGGCCTTCTTGTAAGCCCGAGAGCTAAACGCAGGACCCTGGTCAGAATGTAGCATGCCAATAACGTATGTGCCGATAAAGACTCGCAAATCTTGGTATAACAGTTCTGGCGTCAGCCGAGCGCTGGTGTCGACATTTAGAGTGAATCTAGTCTTAAATATTATGGGGACGCATTTCTCCTACTGTATTTCTGCGTATAGATAGCCTGATGATTTCTAATAAAGGTGTCCTGGCAGTGGTCTGGTTCGGTTCACGACTGCGATCTCTGTTGCAGTCCGAAAAACTCTTTGCAAATTTGTAATGTTGCAGGCACATCCCGGGCCACCAGTATTCTGAATGTAATTCTTTTAGAGATTTCACGATCTCTTGGTGCCTTAGACCCAATCCCATGTGTGCTGCTTCAATCAAGAAGACTCTCCGGTTCGTGTTTGGAATTACTCTATCCCCCACTCCAGGGATTTGAGCAAAAGGAACGGAGTTTGCATCAATTATGTATGTATAACTGAGTGGATAGTGCAGAGGTAATGCTGCATAGTCGCCTTTTAAAGACGCTTTTACCGCCAGCATGTGGCTACGGAAGCCGGTTTAGCTGCTTGCGCTGTGGCTCTGAGAGCCAATGAATTCCTTGCGACGTGAACGCCATCACGTTGATGACTCAGTGTATGTATCACATGAGTCTTTCGTAGTTCTTTCTGCAAAAGAACTACCTGTTCCCAACGCTTCTTATGCTTTATTGTGGCACCTGTGTCATCTTTGTAATCGTTTTGAACCCAGTTCTGCAAGTCATTATTGTAAGACCTGATGCAGGAATGCGAATCGCACACTATTAGTGTTGGGAATTCACGATCAGCATTTTCAAGTGCCATCTTTAAAGATCTTATTGCAGCTCGCTGAGCTGAACAGTTTCTGAGTGATTCAGTTTTGGTGATTATTGGTCTGAATTTACCAAAGCGCCAGCGACCTTTAACAATCGCGCACGCTGCGTTGTAGGATTTTTTCTCTACATCGTAGTGTTGTGCAAATCTGTCCATGTAGATTACACATGTGTACTGTTCGAGAGGCAGAATTTCGATTGGCAGAGGATTTTCTTCTTCATATTCTAGATTTTCTAGTTTTTTCATTTTTGGGTCAAAATAGTACTTCACGTCTTCTGCAGCAAGAGAATTTTCCCATTGTATCCATTTTGGATCTAATGCAACAGCAGTCAAATTGCGTGGATTGTTAATGCCTCAAGGGCTGATTCTGCTGTTAAAACAGTTATCTTGCTGCCTTGGGCTTGGGCTCTTTCTTTTGCTACAGCAGTTTGTACCGCAGTTAGAATTTTTTCAGTTGAACTGAATTTCATTTCAGCTTGTGTGTACAAGTGATATTTGTAAGCTATTGGTACCGTTTCTCCCTCATTAGAGGTCAGGTACGTGAATCCGCATCTTCCTGGGATGACTCGGATTACAAGGTTGTGTATGTTTTCGCGAGTTTATAATTTTGTTTTAGCTAACATGTCTCTTTGCAATGATCTTAAAATTTCTGTGTGTTTCTGAGTCCAATTAATTTGTTTGAAATCAGGTTTTATTAATTCATAAAGAGGTTTAACCCTCTCTGCATAATTTAAAATGTATGTTCTTCCGAAATTCAGGAAACCTAGTATTGATTGTAAGTTCTTCAGCGTTTTTGGTGCTTGGAGTACAGCACACTTCTCTAAGAAGTTGTCTGCTAGGCTTTTGCCTTCACTTGATTTCATATCCTAAAAATAGGACAGTTAGATGGGCAATTTGTGACTTTTTAAAGTTGAATTTGTAACCCTCAGCTGCAAACCCAAGTATTATGGTGTCCACTCTTTTCAAGTGTTTCTCCAGGTCATCATCTGTGAGATAGATGTCATCGACATAAGATAATGCCTCATCATCATATATTTGTAGTAACTCTGTTACCCTTGCTGAGAATAATCCTGGGCTATTCTTGAATCCCTGTGGGAGTCAACAGAAGTGTTTTTGCGACCACATTATTGAGAAAGCGGTCAAATACCTGCTTTCAGGTGCTATGTTTTGTCAAAAGAATCCATTAGAGATATTTAATGTCGTTTTATATTTTTTGCGCACAATGTTATTCATTAGTGCTGCACTGTGAAAGTTTTGTACTGCAAATGTTTTACAACAGGAGTTTAGGTGTCTTTAGTCCAAAACCAGACAATATGAATCGTCTGGCTTGGAGACAGGAAACAAAGGATTGTTTATTTGTGAGGTGCATGTTTCAATCATCCCCTGGTATTCAAGTTGATCTAAGATCTCCCTGACTTGCTTTTTAGCTTCTTGTTTAACTGGGTACTGCCTTTGTGCAGTGGGTTGACTTTTTAACTGGATTTTGTGGGGAGGAGAATCCTCATCCCATCCTACATGATTTTTATATAATGCAGGAGCTCGGGCCACTGCCCATTTTCTGGCAAGTGTATATTTTTTATGAATTGGAATATGATTTGAGAAGGCAGGCATAATCATTTCTTCGCCATGAGGGCACTCCCTGACAAACTCTGGTGGCCAGTCTTTCTCAGCTAACAGAATGTGATAGCCTTTAGAAAGGTTATCCCAAAAAAAAACCCTTACTTTCCTAGTCTTGTCCCCCTCTATACGCAATTTTATTTCGTATAATTTATGGGGTTTGCTAACTCTGGTGTCTGCAATTTCCACCTGAATGTATTCATTTGTGTCCACTGTCTCCAGAAGATTCATCAGGATCTTGCGAGCTATTGTCACTTCTGCTGCGCTGTCTAGCATTGTCTGGGCCCACTCTCCATTTTTCAGTTGTGTCCTTAGTATCCTCTGCATGTTTTATTTTAATACTGGCTACCTTCTTTCTTGGAAATTGTAATTTTTTACTTTGATGAGCAGGTTCCTTGTCTTTGGACTTGACGTGCTCTTCTTTGTGTTCTGACCGTCCTCTTCTTTCCGATTTCTATGAGGAAGTCTGAAAATATCGAGAGGGACTTGTGTCAATATCTTGATATCTCTCAGGTTTTCTTAATGGATCCCTATCTCTAAGGTTGTATCTTTTCTCAGAGGGCTCCCTCTGGGGAGACTTGTTTCCTCGGTCTGGAGATCTTTCTCTCCGTTGAGGAGACCTTCCTCTGGACTAGAATCGTTATTCTCTGGGAGTGGATTGTTTATTTCAATCCCAACTCTTTTTTGGAGTGTTTAGATTATTTTTAATAAATGTTTTTTCAGGTTTTTCAGTTAGTTGGGGTTTTACTGGTTTGCCACCCAAACTATCTCTACCTAGTTCTTCATAGGATTTTTCTATGGTTCTGGCAAGTTCAAATGGCTATATCAGTTTCTTTCAATTTCTGGCGGATCGCCACAGATGCTGCTTCTCCTTTTATGTTGGCTAATAATATAGCCGAGACCTGCTTGAGGTTTTTCCGTAATTTCATACCCAGATTTAAAGCAGGCCCTGGACCGTATTCATTTTGAATCTGTCTTAGCACATCTGGTATTACCGCCATGGACGGAACAGCATGTGTTTTTGTGTATATAGAAGCAAAGACTGCGCCCTAAGTGTCGCAGTCCTCCACATGTGGTGCGATTCCCATTGGAAGGCAGATGGTCAGAATTCTGTGTTTTTCAGTAGGCGTAGTATCAGGAAATACTGCCTCTATCTGAGTGATTTTTTGTGCTAACCAGAATGGAATTTGTTCCCGTTTTGCGGGTATTTTGCCAATGGTAGATTGTATATTCTGTGGTGTGATTTTATTTGTGTTCCCCTGGTGAGGGGTGGTTTGTGGAATTATCATTGCTGGTTGGACGGTTGATATCCGCATTACATATTGGACCAATTGTCTATGTATTTTAATTAGTAGTTTTAGCTGAGCTAAAAGTTCCCGGTCTGACATTTTATCAATGTCTGGATGTGGTGTGTAGCTGACTAGAACCGGCCACGTGACTCCTGGTCTCCCTAGTGGACCTAGCCTGGTGATGTGATTTTGATGTTTTAGGGCGCCTTTAAACCAGAGCAGGTGCTCTTGGTATGTTAGTGGAATTTCAACGTCCTCAAAAGGAGTGTATTCATCCGGAGGTTCCTCTATTTTGTAATAGTAGAATTCGTGTGCTACAGCGTTTGCTGCTGAAAAGTTTATCCATGAATAGAATACCTCTGTCTGCCGATATATATTCATGGGCCTCTACCACAAATATGACTGTACCACCTATTGGTGATACTCCATTTTCTATAAGTTTTTTAGTTATAGTTCTTCTTACATTTACCGGGATGAAAAAAAAATTGTTGGTACTAGTACCCCATTGTTGAATCAAACAAAAACACAGCATTTAACTAGTGCCCATTTGACAGGATATGAGTTAACATTGTTGGCGCCTCATATTACTTTGAAGAGGTGCGCAACTTTAAACCCAGATACTTTGTTGACATATCCTGCATCTGAGTCTCAATCGGAAGAATCACATGATTGTATTTTTCTTACTGAGGAACAAACAAAGGGTCGCATTGATTTGCAAGATACGCCCCTTCCAGATGTTGATGGGGAACTGTGGGTTGATGGATGATGTTTGAAGTTGCCAGATAGTACGACTTCCGCAGCTTATGCGATCACGACACTTGATACAGTGGTAGAAACAGCTTTCATACCACAAAGGTCAGCTCAGGCAGCTGAACTAATAGCGCTGACAAGAGCATGTGAGCTTAGCGCTGGACTGTGTGTGAATATTTACACCGATAGTCGCTATGCCTTTGGAGTAGTGCATGATTTTGGCCTACTCTGGAAGGAGAGAGGATTTTTAACATCACATGGAATACAAATAATGCATGAAGACTTGATGCATAATCTCACATTGATGTGTCCGAATTAGATCGCGATATTGAAATGCAGCGCACATAAAATGTGACGGATAAAATAGGACAAGGTAATGCCTTCACAGACCAAACAGCTCGTGAAACTGCGATGTTGAAAAATGTTGCCCTCATGTATGTGATAAAATTGCAGGCTGAGCAATGGCATGATGTTAGAGAAGAAATACTAGACATACAGAAATCTGCTTCTGAAGCAGAACTCGAGCAGTGGTCTACAGAGGGAGTATTGGATGATGATGATTGTTGGCGCAGTAAAAATATGGAGAGATGGAAATTGCCTGCAGCCTATCTGCAACCAATGGTTCAAATGACACATGGACTGGCACATGTTGGAGCTCTCGCAATTACTAAATTGCTTGCCCGAGTTTGGGAGCATCCTGAGATTGCCAGTACAGCTAAGAGAGTAGTACAGACCTGCTTGATATGCTTACAGCATAATCCTGCCAAAGGGACACCCACTCCTACAGGAGGGTTTGCTCCACCGACTTCACCATTTAAAGCACTACAAATGGATTATATCCAACTTGAGCACTGTAATAACTTAACATATGTCCTAGTAGTGGTATGTGCTTTTAGTAAGTGGATAGAAGCCTACCCTACAAAGGATAATATAGCATTGACTACAGCTAAGGTGTTACTGAAAGAGTACTTCCCTAGATATGGTGTTTGTAAATTTTTGTGGAGTGACAATGAACGTCATTTTGTGGGGGAAATTGTGGAATATGTCCTGAAAGGATTAGGAATAAAACAGAAATTCCATGCTGTGTTTCATCTGCAGTCAGCAGGATTGGTAGAATGATACAATGCTACTCTGAAACTTAAGCCAGCCAAGATTGTGGCCTCCACGTCCTTGAAATGGCCGGACGCTGTGCCTCTGGCATTGTTATATATAAGATTCACGTTCACGTCTTACACCCTATGAAGTGGTATTTGGAAGGCCTATGAACATTTGGGGCGTTCCTAAGCCACGCCCTATAAATGATGTACATTGCATGTTGATGAACGACTATCTGGCACGATTAACAAATGATTTGCTTTCTATTCATCAACAGGTTCGAGAAGCTCTTCGAGACAGATCTACGGGTGAGGCTCACGATCTCCGACCTGGTGACCATGTGATGGTCCGATCCTTTGAGAGGTCTAGCAGTCGAGAGCCGAGGTGGCGTGGACCAGAGCAGGTCCTTCTGGCGATGAGATAAGATATTTTATTTTTCTTGATTGATTAAAATCGTTGCAAATACATAGCAAGAATTATTCCAATTATACACAATTAATTACAATTAAAATAGTTAAAAGATGCGTAATCTAAAAGTCATCAATTGCATGTTCTATATTTATACATTATTCACATAGGCTCTTGCATCTCATGTAGTGCTATCTGCCAATTTCTACAACAACTTCCCAGATCGAGTGGCACAGCTTGATCAAGACCACTGTCCAGTTAAAAGATCTTATGATTAAATACTAATGCAGCTTAAACAAAGTATTGAGTTAATAGTATACTTTTAAAGTTTATCCCCATGGATAGGAAAGCTGGCAACGAGAACAGCAGTACGAGTGACCAATCAGAAAAGGTGGATTCATTCCACCCATTGCCGCCATGTCTCTCCCGACTTGGTGAAACCTGCTGTGTTGTCTGATTACCAAGACATCTTGAATGCGGAAAAGAGTCCAGCCATCACGCCCAAAGAATCTGAGGAAGTCTTCCCGGACCACACTGTTCCTGGAACATCAAGATACCATCTACGACCAAGAAAAACATCTGCTGTGAACGAGACTGGTTGAGCTACCGCCCGGGGTTAGTGAAACTGAATACCGAAATGGCAAGGGGGGGAACAGCCCTGCTTAGTATAGCGACGCCCGTCTAGACCCTCGGTGAAGAAACCAACGGCTGCCCCATTGGGCTCAGTGCTCATTTTATTTTTTAGTTTCTGTAGGGAAAATTTATGCTGCTATTGAACGAATGATGAAGAATAAGAAGATTATATGTGTTATAGGTTTTGCTGTTGTTGTGGTGGTTATAGCGACAACAGCTTGGGTTGCAGAAAGAATGGCCCCAGCACGAAAATATTTGTTAGCCACCACTCCTGTTCCATTTGAGCATTTCCATTTTACTCTGCCATACCATGAGCAAAAGCATAGACAGACTTACTTGAATAACACTTTCTTTCAGATGTTACATCATACGCACAATACTACGAACATTACAAACTGTTGGGTGTGCGAAATGTTACCAGGTCATCAAAAGAAAGGAGGAACACCTCTTATTCCTCTTCCCTTCTCTCACAATGGTTCTTGCTATGCCTGGTATGTGCTTTTGTTCACTCTGAGATGGCCATCAAAAGGTGGACTTCTTTTCCGTCTCAATCAAGTTTGCCATCAAGATGAAGATGGTTACCCACAAGCAGAAGGGACTAAGTTGGAGTGGGAAGAATATCGACCAGACAATGTATCCTCACCACACATCTTCACTAATACAAGAATAACGAATATGTCTGATTTATTTGTAATTTCTGTTATTAAAACAAAAGCGGATCTATGTATTAAACATAAAGGAACTATTCCGAGTGGGGAAAGTGAATGCACTATAATATTAGCATTTGATAGACAGAGTGATGTTGCATTTGTAAATTCGCGAAATACATTCTTTATATGCGGGAATTAAGGTTACCATCGACTTCCAATGGGATGGTCAGGGGTATGTTATGTATCATTTATACTGCCCCCTGTGTTCATAGCACCAGAAATGTATCACAAAAAATTTGTATTATAGCATGACTTGATTGTAAACAAAGTAAAGAGAACTATAAATATCGATACCGTCGATCAAACTGACACCTCACTTCAACAATATGTCGATTTTAATTTGGGCCTATTTGCTTTTGAAGGCGCTGCTTTAAATAGTAGGAAAGTTAGACGGTTAACACTTATTGTAGAAGCTGTTGCCGCTCAAACTGCTATGGCATTAGATAACCTTACAGAAGAACTCCAAATTACTAGAATTGTAGCACTTCAAAACTGAATGGTTTTAGATGTTATACTAGCTGATCGTGGAGGTGCATGTCGCATTATTGGAAGTAGCTGCTGTGTTTTTGTGCCTGATAATTCACCATCTGTATATGGTGCAATCTCTAAATTACACAAGATTGCTGCTGAAATTCATCCTGGGAATGGTACATGGACATTTTCGGGTTGGATTTGGACTTTACTTACCACCTGGGGTTGAAAACTATTGACAATCCTATGTGTAATAATTGCAATATTTTTCACGCTTTGTTTATGTCTACAATGTGGTCCCACATTATGTTCTGTGTGTATTACTGCCTGTATCCCATCCAAGAGAAACACTACTGAGACAAAAGCCCAACAAATGATAAATCAGGATATTACAAAAATAATGCTTATCGATATTGAGGATGAATATCAAGATTACTCCAGGTACAAGGGTTGCTTCAGCTAAATGCTAAAAGGGTTGTCTGTCGTGATTTAGCAGCGATTAGGTTAGCATTCGCTGAAGCTACGAGTGTTTTTGTCTTTATATTGACCACTTTTCGGAGGCCATTTTGTATTCCCGGCCTCCATTTTGAGTGTCTACGTTGCCTCGTGGTCACCATGCCCTTTGTCCTACCTCCTCGCTAGTTGACCACATGCTATATTTGGCTCATGGTCAAGCCTCGCGCATGCGCAATCAAAACCACATCTGTTTCTAATCGATCACTGTTGAAAATGTTTCCCCAACTGGTCAGATCAGTTGGGGAAACATTGGCTGTGTTCCAAAAATGTCCTTATATGTACATGAAACCGTCTTATGTGTGTACCGCCTATTTTTCAAACCCTTGCATGGGTATAAATGCACCATGTGCCTTCTGTTCGGTGTGATACTTCTTGTATTACCGAAGGGTGATGTTGGAATGTACCACCAATCTATGGGGTCTTAATAAACTTGTCTTTTGTGATCCAGGTTCCATGCCAACTTCTGTTCTAAGGTATCGTGAGTTTTTGCAGTGTATGTAGGCTCGGTAAAACCCAACACGACACCTACTCTGTGGATGAGGTAAGTCCTCTTTGTAGAAGGCCCCCTTGGGTACACTGACATGCCTGCCCTTTCTGTGCAAGTTACTCTGGAGATGATTTATTAAGCAGTTTGACATTAACATGTAGTAAATTAAGGAGACTTTCTTAAAAGTGGGGCCAGTCACCCTCTCAGCATCCATTGGAATCTGGTCTACTGATTTTAGACCAAATGTGATGAGTAGGGCATTAAGTCAATCTTGTCCGCTGCTTGTTTGCACAACATTGCAATGTTGACCCAAGTAAATGGGGTTAAAGACCCCTGCCAGCACAATTTTATGAGTGGGATAAGATTCAATGATTACTTTAATGCTCAAGCACAATGACCCCATGGTGCATGCTTTTGAAGATTTGCGGAGGTTCAAGTAGCCATTAAATGAGGAGCAGGGAGAAGGGCTTCTGGCTACTTTTAAGGCCTTCAATGGATAGGACTTGTACGTTTTTGTAGATTTGTGTGGGTGAGGAGATCGATACTATTGCTGGTTGCTTTAGGAAGATCGAAAGGCCCCCCCAGGTCGACGGAATACGCTTGTTTGGGTTGCCAGTTGAAAAACGTTGTTGCATCCATAAATTGCCATGGGATTAAGTGATCACATCTCCTGAAGGCATGTAATGTCACTATTGTTTAGAAAGTCACGCCCCTGTTTGGATCGTAGCATGGAGGCCAACCCTGCCACATTTCAGGAAAGGATGGAAAGTGGATCAATTTACTGTTCTGCAGGGGCAGTAGAAGGAAGTTGCTGCCCCTGGATGTCGGCTGCAGGGTTGTCCCCTGATCTATGAGTTTACAGCTGATGGACTGGTCCTTGGTGCCAAAGTGTATTATTAGGTGGTTAGATGCCAGCGAAGACCTTACAAACCAGTCGTGGGTGGCAACTCAAGCTCCTCTTAAGGGAGTTCTGTGGACCTCAGTTAGAATGTGAGGATTTTTCTGTGGCTGAGTAGGCTCTAAGTCGATGACCCATTCCTCAAAAGTCAGGCCTCTTTGAGGATGGAGTCTCTGTTTGCTAATAAGTCCCAGTTGGTAATTGTGGGTTCAGGTGCCCTTGTCTCAGGGATATGGGCGAATTTTGCCAATTGAAGATCCGCTGAAGTAAGATGGTTCAGCGATGGTATATGTTGGAATAATCTTAGAAGGTTCCATCAGTTCAGGATATCCGCTGGCCCACTAGAAACGTAATAGGGCATGAATATAAGTCTGGCCATGGGGTTTTCTGCCCCATTTCACCCAGCACCTTTAGAGCAGGGATGTATTGGTGCATCAGAGTGCTGGGTTGAGAGTACTGAGCTTTTATATTTTGACCAACCTGCTTGCTTGACATCCCTGGGTTCTATGGCCCTGGGCGCATGATTGTAACTAATCCTCCCATGTATTTAGTGTGGGGGCTATGACTGTACCCCCGTGTGTCCTTATTCTCCACTGAAAATGTGCTGGGGTGCGGTGGGCTAGATGTTTGTTCCTTCTCTGGGACTGGGCCCGGTAGAACGGTTCTTGTGAAATCCAAGTTGTTAAGACTCCCCCTTATTAAGTTATCCTGCGCCTGTGCTTCAATCCTCATATGTTCAGCCATGGTGGTCTTTAGAATTCCCCAAGGAGGTACGGTATGAATAGACAACACCGTTGTGCCTGGGGAAGTGGGAGACAGGTTGAAGCTGATTCTTGCTCCATTTGATGAGGCTGTTCTTTCTGTGCTTGAGGGAAGGCATGGAGATGTGGTTTTTGGTGGTGCTCAGGCGCAAGCTGAGATGGTAATATTCACCCTGGTTAGTAATTATGTTTCCTGGGCTGGACTGGTATGCCAATGGCTTTTCTACCATGTGCCATGGCGGGCCCATTGTTAGAGGTGGATTCGGCTGGAGATTGCATAAGTTGTCGTGTTCAGGTTTATTTGTGTTTGGGATTCTTTGGGCACTCTGAATACCTCCTGGTTTAGGAAGCTGTTGTTTTATCTGGTTGCAGGACCCGCTATCTTTTGCTTCTGAATTATTTACTGTAACGTTGTTGCATAATTTGAGACTAGAGACCCTTGTTTAAAATGGCTAAATATTTGGTTGTCTTTTCTTGTTGATTAGGAGGGCCTGTTATGGAAACTAAGCCTGTTGTAACCGGATACCTTTTTTGTATGCGTTGTTTTTTTGGAGAGTTTTTTCAGTTTCTTTTTTGCTCTTCAGGAGAGAATGTGTTCTTCTGGGATGCTAAAGTTAGAGTCTTGCTGACTAGAGCTCGCGTGTAACTTCGAATTTATGTGCCAACTTAAGGTTGCGTTGGTGTTGGCAATTGCAGCCAAGTTGCTATTAGGCTCTGTAAGGTTGGTTCCAGGAGGACGGAGGGCTCCACAGAGGGGGTCTACCATGGATGGAATCATACCTGCATATGGTGTTGGGGTATGATTCTAACATACCAATAACAACCAGATGACTGGGTGACATTTGCGCTGGGAGACGCCGGTTTTTGTTTGAGTGGACGATGCTGCGGACAGAGGTTGACACTGAATGGGATTGGAACAGAAGACTGCCAGGAGATGTCACACTTTATCTCCTGATATTTGAGCTCCATACAAATACGTGATGACTGGATACACCAGCTTTTATTACACACAACTTTTGTCCCACTAGTAGAAACAGAGTCCCTGAATAGTAATAGCCCTGATGAAGTCTGAGGTTGACACCTTGAAAGACGAAACACGTGTTGGCTAGGATCAAGTTTGGAAAGAATCTGTTTCAAATAAATGAAGAATTACAGAAGATCGCCTTTTTTGCATTGATTTAACAAGGACACTTCAAATTGTAAAATCAAGCTCAGGATATTTTTGAGTATATGATTCTAACATGTTTGAAACCAAACATACCCAGGTGTGTTCCAGCCAGTTTTGAGATGGTCATCGCGTATTGACGCGTAGCCTCTCTATATCATGATGGCTGTAACGCTTACAAAGCCTGAAGAATGGACTCCCAGGTTTTTAGGGGTGTGCTCATCATGCACGGACACCCTAACACTGATAACCAATCACCCTGCCTTTCGGACTGAAAGGCCTGCAAGAGGGGTGACTTATAGGTTTCTAAGTGCAGTGAGTAGAGATATAAGGACACTTATATCTCTCATGAGGGGTGCAAGCACCAACTCACACAGGCTGCAATGGCAGGCCAGTAGTCAGGATTTGGAGAGTCCCTCATGAGTGTCATAATACATGCTCCTGCAAATGGGGAACCCCTGGTGTACCTATGCCCTAGGTACCTCAGTACCATGTACTAGGGACATACAAGGATGCACCAGTAGCCAAATAGGAATGTACTGAGGTATTCGCCATAGCCAATTTAGGGGAGAAAGCATAGAGGCTGGGGTGCTGGTTAGCAGGATTCCAGCCAGACTATTTAGAAATAGCATTGCACAAAGTAAAAAGTAGGGGTTACCATGTAGAAGCACCCTACCTTCCAACAGTATTGTATTGGCTGATTCACTCACAAAGCCCGGAGAAGGGAATCCGGGGTTTGTAGTGGAGTCCTGCTCATGCAGAGGCACCCTCACACGTATAACCAAGTACCCTGCCTTTGGAACTGAAAGACCTACTAGCGGTGTGACGTATAGGTTCTAAGTGCAGTGCTACTAGATATAAGGAAACATATCTTTTGTGAGAGGTGCAAGCAGCCACTCACACAGGCTGCAATGGTAGGCCAGTAGTTAGAGTCTGAAGCCCATGGGGGACCCATGGAGCACCTATCCCCTGGATACTTTAGTACCATATACTAGGGACTTACAAGGGTGCACTAGTAGCTAAATATTAATTTACCAAATAACTCACCATACTCAATTTGGGGCAGAAGCACAGAGACTGAGGTACTGATTAGTCATAAACCACAGCAACACCAGGCAAAATGTAGGGTTAGCCATACAGAAATATCCTACCTTTCTACATACACCTGCCCCAAACGAACAGATATAAAGCTTACCTTGCCCAGTTGAGACTTTGTTTCAAAGTTTCCAAATAAGGAGGATCCTGCACTGGCATGGATACCCCGTGTGCTATGGTCCACTGAAAAGTCCCTCTCCTGCAGGGGTCTGGAATCTCTAGAAAGTTTGGGGTGCCTACCTGACAACTGTTTGAGGCAAGAGAGGGGGTTGTGGGGTATCTGAGTATGGAAGTGAAGCCCTAACAGGGTTCGACTCAACTTCCTCAAAGCACTTGCCACAATAGAGGCTTTATTCTCGCGGACTGACAAGTATCTATCCCTGGGAGGCAATTTTTTGCTGATTACAGCTCTTGATCCTGGCTGCCTGGAACAAATCGGGGCCAATGAAAGTTTGGGGCATTCTTGTCCCACGTGTTAGTTTGCCCAACATAGCCCATGTGGGTAATGTCACCTGCAAGAAGGATCCCTAAGATTGTTCAAGGTTATCCACCTGGCAAGGACTACTAGAATGAAAGTCCCTAATCTCTATATGAGGAGGTCCACTGACATCCCTGGCCTCTGCATCACTATGCTGATTGAGGCTTAGGAGAGCGGGGCAGGATAGCTGCTCCAGACTGGGTGTCTCCTTGGAAGGTTCCCCAGCCCATAGTGGCTCTGTCAGGACAGGCCTGACCGCCTCTGGGGCAATTTCATCACTAGGGTTAGGATCAGTTCCCTGAGGACGCTGACCCTCAACTAAAGTCAGGGGGGAGAAACCCATTTCTTCCTCCCTTGTGCTCTCTTTTAAAGCTAGGTGGGCCATCATTCTTTCAGACTTCACTGCTCCTGAATTTCCCCGTGGTTGGACTGGGGCCCTATAAGTCACACCAACCTGCTCAGGGAGGCCTATCATGGCTAGATTGGCTTAGAGTTCTAAATCAACCTAGGCTTATTTCTTGAAATAATTTCCCAAGAGGCAATCTACAGGCAGATTTGGGGATACTGCAACCCTCTTATGGCCAGGGATGACTATGCCCATGAAATGATCTGTCCTCACACCGTCAGTGTTATTCACCTCGTACATGTATCCAGGTAGGACCTGAGGGGAGGGGACGTTTTCCAGTCACCATTGTGACACTAGCTCCTGTGTCCAAAGGATCTATAGCCTTCTGACAATGTATCTGAGCCTCCTGTCTCTACTTGCCTAAGGTCTTGAGACTTACAGTAAAAGTGGCAAAACCCATGCCACCATCACAGACAAAGATGTCCTGTGTTGGGATATGGCTAAGCTAGTATTCAGTTCAGTATCCCAGGAGAACCCAACTAAACTCTTGGGTGCACTACTAACACTGTGAGTGCTACTACCTGGGGCACTAGGGGTGTACTGTAATATAAGTAGTAGTGGTAATAGTAGTGGTATCCTTATTGCTGGTCTTGGGGCAATTGGAGTCCCATTTCTTGTGGCCTTTCTGTTAATAGACATAGCAATAAGGTTTCATACCAGGAAAGGAAGGAGTTTGGGTCCCACCCCAGAGGAACAGTTTTGTGGGCCGCCAGGGGACTTCTTTTTACACTTATCCTCACCTTTCTCTTGGGCTTTGGAAGAATCCTTCTTCTTGTCACCACCACCTTGAGGCTTAATCTTAACCCTGGTAGGAAACCACTTGTCTGACTTATTTCCATATTCTTCAGGAGAGGTCAGATACAAGTCCACGAAGTACTGTTACAAAAATTGGTTCTGACAATCATTATCAAATTGTACAGTCCCTCATAGATCTGCAACTGCTTCCATGAAGCCAGCCTTACAGACCCTTAATAACAGCATCTATAAAATCACACTAATCTTGAGTGTTTGCCTTCTGGATATCACTGAACGTAATCTTGTGTTGTTCAGTGGTTAAGCCAAACACATCAATGAGGCCATTATTCAAGACAATGTAATAGTCAGTATCCTCTTCTCTAACATAGAAGAGCTTGTCTCTTAATTTCTTAGCAAAGGAGAGCCACAGGATTGCTGCCCACAGCCCGTTAGGGACCTTCTGTTCTTTACAGGCCCTCTCCAAGGCAGTGATCCATTTATGGACATCATCACCCTCCTGATAAGAATGGACTATCCTGCTCAGGTTCCTAGTATCAAAGGAGTGTTACCTGACCCTAGAGACACTGGGGATGCCACCATGGGACTCTGGCCCCAAACTTTCCTGGCTCTCTGGACTTTTAAGGCCTCCTTTCAAGGGCCAACTGATCTTGCCTGAGCCTGAGTTTTAGTCTCTCAAGTTTGATCCTTTGATACTCCCTAGCTAAGGAGTTATCCCTTTTGTCAGAGATGGATATTCCTTCAGAAGTATCAGATACAATGGACTCATCAGAGGAAGAACTAGTCCTCCTTTGCCTACCCTGTACCCTCCTAGGTAAAATAAAAGGAGACCTACTTCTAGGGGTACCCTCTGTGCCATCTGCACTATTCCCTGGGAGATTAGAGTTCACCAGGGTGGATTCAGTTAGACTTCTCTTGGTCAGGTTCAGAATTAAGGTCAAGGCGGAGGCTCCCTGCTGATCCTTCTATTGATTCCTGCCCACCCTCTTGATCCTGCTCATCTGACCCACCAACTTTCTGGAGGTCATATTGCAGAAGCACCTCTAAAAGGCACTGAATGTTTGGGCCTTTTCCTGTCTTAAGCTTTGTAGATGAACACAGGACTCTCAGTTCCTGGAATGTAAGGCCACTGTATTTAGAAGGGAGAGAGCCACTGAACTCTGCTGCTGAAGACACACCAGGTGTAGTGTGGTGTTGCACCTACCTAGTTCAGTAAAACGTACTTGTCTATAGAGTATAAAATGTGCATTATGTATGTGATGGTTTTTCACTTAGTCCACACTCAGATTAGCTGGTAAAACGGTGCAAGCTTGAATCGCAGCCACTGTATGTCAATGTAGGAGGCTGGCTTGGTATGTGGTGCACACCTATTTAAGTGTACACACACATGTACCCACCACAGATAAGCGTACAGAATGCATACACATGCACACACACCACGACTAATCTGGAACACTCATAAAAACACTAGACAGCAGACAGACACATAAACACCCGAAACGGACAGTAGGAATATTCACCATGAACACCCTCTCACATACAGTAGATGTACAAAAACCCACCCACACTCTCTGAAGACATACAAATGGACATACAAACACCATTGCTCAGTCGTATCTTGACTTTAGATAAGCTGTCTCGGTAGCCACGCTGATCTAAAAGTGATAAGATAATCGGTTCAAATATTCATGAAGATATCTTACACTTGCCCAGAAGAGAGTACTTTAAAATCCTTGGGCATTAGGACATAAATATAGCATGCAAGTGAAAGGCACATATCTTCTTGCTACTGTAATTTTCCTATTTATGTCTGTTAGTGGCTGTCCGGGTTATTTTCACAACACATTTTACACAAAGACATCAGAGAATCTTTGAAAATCAGCATTCGTTTAACATTTGCATTAGTCTTTAGAATCTTTGAAAATCAGCATTCGTTTAACATTTGCATTAGTCAATATCTTATATTTCTTGGTTATTTGGTATCGTATATTGGAGATATTGTGCCCCAACATCACTACAGAGCAAATCCAACGCCAACTTCCGAAGTGAGGTTATGTCATTATTTTCTACCATTTGAATATTTGTGATTTTGACATACAACTGAAAAGTATCTTAAAACGTGTACAGGAGGCACCCTTTTACATTAAAATATATTTCTATTATTTGATTTTCAAGGTAGAAAGAGCATCAATACTCTTAATGTACACACTATGAGGTTCCAGAAGAGAGATGGTAAACTGAAATAAGTATAGATTCTACAGGGTTAGGCCCATCATTGTTTTGCAGTTGTGTTGTTCCCAGACATGTGCCAAAACTGCAAGCAACGAAGATTGTTTCTGTACTCACCCCTCCCCCATGAGCTCTGACAAGGGGCGAAAGAACACCAAAGCCTTGTTAGGTAGATGGTCTTTTTAAACACCTGTGAAGTACTTCAGGTGCGGCAGCCGTAAGACAGACGGCAGACCGTAGAACACAACAGCTCCTCTCCCCCACGTCAACTATAAAAACCAGTGAAACTCAGTTTAAACCGGGTCAGGTGATTTTCATCCAGTAGGGTACTGTAGGGTACAGTCAGTGTTAACCAATTTCCGGACAGCCTAACCATATATTAGGGACAGCTTGACTTCGCTCCTGGGTTGCATTCCGCTATTTTTGCATATAGTTTGGTCTCACCCTGGAGCCCATTGAGTTTTTGTGCTACTTACCTGTTTTATTGCAAAAGTATTGTGATTGTATCTCCTGGTTGGAGATACTGCAATGTGCTAGTGAGTGTCTTTAATAAATAACTATTTTTATGAGTAGACTGTGTGGTTATTTTTCACTTAATCTACACCATAAGATTACATACTGGTGAAACAAGCTTCTTGACTCTCCTTCTAGACTAAGCCTGGCGGCAGTTCTCCACAGCTACCACTTAGAGAGCTTTCTATGTTTGCCTAGGAGCACAAACATTACCTTAAGGATTGTCTGGATTAGTGGAGGGTGCTACACTTACACAAGTGAGCACCTTATATTAAGCCAGCCTCCGATAATTTACTAAACTGCAAAATTAAATCCTGTCATTGGTGCCCTTTATCAAGAAAAGCACAATACTTGGATGGGTAAATCACAAGCTGTATGAATCTCACCCATCGGAAAAATCTTGTGGAGTGGTGTGGCTCACTGGTTAGAGGCAGCAGACCAGGAAGCAGAGAACGGCCCGGGACCAGGGTTCAATTCCCTACGCGGCAGGGTCGTGGACCAGGGTCAGCGGACTCGATAATTCTCGCCTCGGTGCCTACTCTAACCAGGGATCACACTCGGCAACTCTGGGCATTAAGCTTGCCTCTTCTCTATAACGGCCCCCCACAGATGCCGGGGATGCCTGGTTTTACCTTGGAGATACCCAGAAGGGACCATCTCACCGGTAAAGCCAGGACGGGTTCCCCAGCAGTCTTCAGCGCCAGGACGCTTACGGGCAGCAGTGCGCTTTACAAATCCCACACATTTACATTTACATCTACATCTTAGAAGGCGCCATGCGTGGGTGGCGCCATTTTAACCAAAGTAAATAAAGAGAAAATAAAATGCATGCAGCCACTGCCACAATGGAACTAATAAAACAAGCATGCAACAGGTCTTACATTGCTAAAAGTTTGAGCTATTGGTGAAGCATTATTATTTGCAATGCCAGTTGGTTAATTTTAGAGTAATGCAAGACGTATTACATTGCAAACGCTTGTTGTCTTCTTGGTGAGAGTCTGAGATTCCAGAACATTCCGAATAGCTTCTATGTGAACCTCCCAGCTAGTGCAAATGAAGACATCACTCCAGCATGAGGAAAAAATGTATTCTTCTAGTCAAAACAATCAGGAAGTGCCTCTAGGCCTCATAGAGGAAGCTTCCATTTCAGGGTCTGCAAGTCGTCTGGATTAACCTTGTAAGTCTTCAGCGACCTGTCACACTCTGCACTTGATAAAAATGTGTCACATCTTTCATAGACTACAGATTTGTGTTAAAAAGTGTTTCAGCATGATGGGTTTCTTGTGTCAGAGTCACAGGTCTTGCAAAAGATTTGTGAGCAATCAGAAAAAAAAACAAATACACTCCTAAGTATGCAAGAGGGACAGTACATAAGAACAGAGCGAGGGTAGGCATATGCGCAGGTGTTACACCTAGACACCAATGCAAAAAATAGTGCCTGAGACTAAAGTAACTGTCCAGATGTGAAATTAGACATGCAAGAGGGCCAGTAGCTTGGGAGGGAAGAACTGAGCGTAAGAAGGGTCAACTAGTAAGAAGTGACCTCTGAAAAACAAGGCATTATGAAATGCACTGGAAGGTACCAATGAGAAGTGATGGACATGCTGAAGGTCCCCAGAGCAAATATTCTATGTCTCAAGAGACAGTGCATTCGCTACCTATGCTCAACCTGAAAAAGTTACCTCCTCCCGGCCTGTCATAGAAGAGGGTCGAGAAACTGAGGCTAAAGCAGGGGCCATCTTGGGAGGGTGTAGATTCTAGTTTGTCTTTGTAGGTGTGCGGATAAGAGCATTTACTTTCTTGCTTTTTCCCATATTTGAGCACAACTTGAGTGTGACATATAATTAATCTAACAAAATATTCAACTTAGCACAAAAGCATAAACAATGATGCTCCCATGTTTCATTTGATGTTAATATGGCCTGCAAAGGACAGACTCGACTGAAATAAAAACGTGTGCATAGAACAAATGAAAGGTGTGACTGTCATGCTTAAAGATAAAGCTTGGCAGGCCCCGTTGTGATGAAACGTTGGCAAAGTAAACCAAATCGACATCCAAAAGTAAAAAAAAAATTACAACAAGCCCAATCCCCCTTAAAAAGGAATCCAAAAACCAACCAAACATTTTACCAATAGAAGCCCAACTGCCAATCAACATCCAAAATTTGCAAAAAAAGGCTAAAAGTAATACAAGCAATTGGGCACGGGGCAGCAGCAACACAGCTATGATATTAAGAGGAGGTAGGAGGAAAAATGCTATAGATAAGAGTGTAATGGGAGTGGGTGTGATGAAAGATGGCCATGACAGATAAGGATGATGGCGATAGCAGTGAGTGTAATTAAAGAAGGCTGTAACAGATAAGGATGAGGGCAATGGAAATGGGTGATGAAAGAGAGCCATGATAGACAAGGATGAGTGCAAAGAAAGTGGGTGTTAAAAGATAATTGTGAAACTTGAGGATGTTGGTGATGGCAGTGGCAGTAATAAAAGAGGACTGTTACAGATAACAATGAGGTCAATGGAAGTTGGTGATGAAAGATGGCTGTGGCAGATAAGGGTGATGGTAGTGGGTGTGATGCAAGACAGGAGTGACAGATAAGATTGAGGGTGACTGGAGTGGGCTTGATGAAAGGTAGCCTTGGCTCAACTCAACTCAACTCAAAGGTAGCTTTATTCGACTTTACAAAGCAAGTCATATAAGCACATTTAAACATTTCAATTACACACAAATATAAAATCAATTCATCTCATATAGGCAGATAAAAGCAATCTAAAATAGCATAAAGGTTGTACTGTAATAAATACTAGAGGCTGTAAACTTTACGAATTAAACAAGTATTTTAAAAGGCCATCCCAGGCCTAAAGTGCAAACTAGCGCAATAGATAAGATAGAAAATACATCAGGTACAGTTGGTTATGGATTACAACTACCTCAACTTATTGCATCGACAATCTGTATCTAATTACATATTTTAAAAACTTTGCTGCTGTTAAAATAGTCAGCTCATCTATTAACATATACAGCTTAATCAAAGCAGGTCTACACTGCCTCAGGCCCCATGATTTTAAAAGGGGTAGTAAATATCTTTTTCTACCCCAGGCAAAGTATTTACAAAAGAAAATAAAATGTATATTAGACTGTACTGAGACATCATCACATGGGCAATTAATTAAATTGCGAGACCAGTCGTTTGTATTCGGGAAAGTCAACAGTCTGAAAAAGCTGTCTGTTCTCATCCTAGATAGCAACAATCTAGTGTAACTCGAGTGATCTGGGGATAAATATTGATGTAGACCCCTTCCCTGTAACACAAGATGATGTTGTATAATACTAGGTTTGCCTCTCTCTGAGAGATCGCGTCTGTCTTCCAGTAGGGCCAGGCAGCTTTCCTTGAGTGACTTTTTCGAGATTGATTCACATGTGATAGGGGAATCATACAGTTCTGGATGACCTAAAGTGGATAAAAAATGTCTAATGTAGGACAACCATGTGATATTTTTGGCCCCCTCTAGTTTCATGCAGTCACTAACAATAAGCCTATTAAAAACTGCATCTTCTGTGGTCCATATCTTGTGCCACAACATAATTGGGCAAATTTTTATTAAGTCAGATATATGGACCCAATCAAGCTCCCTATGACAAATGGTACTAGAGGTTGACCTCGGGACAGCCATGAGATATCGGAAAAAGGCATTTCCCTTTGTCTGTATCTCCTGGCAGTTCGCCAATCCCCATATGCCAGCGCCATAGATTGCTGTAGATACACATTTTACAACATAAATATCAAGAAGGGTTTGGAATGGTTTGCCACCCAATTTATTTGTGAATTGCTTCAGTGCACCAATGGCTCGAGAGAAAGCCAGATTACGGGTAGTTACGGCGGACGTCCATGAACCCCTACAGTTAAACATGATGCCTAAGTATGAAAATGTTTTTGTTTGGCTAACCTTTGATTGATTTAAAAAAGTTTTTCATTGGGTGCTAGATTTCGACGAACAGCACATGGTGAAGGTCTTTCCCACGTTTATCTTTAGGCCTCTTGACCCCATATAATCAGAAAAACTGGTCAGTGCTTTCTGTAGGCCTAACTGTGTTCTCACCATGATAACTGTATCATCTGCATAAAGTAGGATTGGTAAAACACTACCATCTATTTGAGGGTAATCTACGTCAAGTTTCATTAGATGGTCAGCCACGCCATTGATATATAGATTAAAAAGGAGTGGCGCCAATATGCAACCTTGGCGCACCCCTTTATTAATGGGGAATTTTGCCGTGCATTCCCCATTTCTTCCGTGTCGCACCCTCGCACCTGCCCCTCTGTAAAGCTCCTTTAAGAAATCAAAAATGGACTTATCAATCCCCAGTTCAGTCAATGTATCCCATAGAACATTATGACTAAGGCAGTCAAAGGCTGAACTTAAATCAACGAATGTCATAAAAAGGTCGCCTTTCTTAGCTGCCATATATTTCCCTGTGATTAATGCCAGATTGAGACCTTGCTCGATGGTCCCCAACCCTGCTCTGAAGCCATACTGAAACCTGGAAAGGATACCCACATCCTTAAGCCAGGATTGCAGTCTATTCAGCATAATTCGGCCGGCTACTTTCATCATTGAATCTAACAGGGAAATTGGTCTGTAGCATTTGGGGTCCTGACGATTTCCCTTTTTAAAAATGGGCACTACAATTGCCTCCTGCCATGTAGTTGGAAAACCAGTGGTATTATAGCTGTTAAATACGTTGGTCAGGAGTGGTGCCCAGAGAGCTATGTTATCTTTGTATATGTCAATAGGAACCCCGTCTGGGCCTGGGGCTATAGATTTTGAACTTTCCTGTATTGCCAACTCAACCTCTGCTAGTGTGAATACTATCTTCAATGGAAAGGCGTTTACACGGGCACCTTCTGAGGTAGGACCCTGTGCGGGTGAGTCCGCTCGAATAGAGATTTCTAAGCTGCCCAGGTCATCTTTCCTAAACAAATCTGTAAAATAGTTGACCCAGACAGATTCTTCAATAGCGATCTCAATCGAGTCTGTTTCCCTGGTATTAAAGAAAGGGGCATTAACCTCTCTCCAGAACAAAGTATTGTCTCTTAGGACACTAGCCTTTCGCAAGTCCTCCCAAGCTGCTTCCTTAAGTTCAGTTTTACGGTTATGAAGCAAAAGTTTATAGGCTGCTCTTGCCCCCTTATCTCATTCTTGTCTCTTGGTACCTTCTTCAGTACATGCTTCAGGTGTAGATGTGCTTTAGTGCAATCAGAACTGAACCAGCCCTCTGCTCTATCCCTGTCACATTTCTTCCTCTTTCTTACAAGATAGCTGCTTATTTTGGATGTAATTTCCCCGAATGCTGTTACAACCATTGGAGGATTGAGATTATCTTCGAGGCATATCATAAAGGGATTAAGGTCGTCTGACACTAGTTCATGCATAAACTTCTCAGAGTTAACTTTGTTCCACTTAATTACGTAACCGTTGATCCTTGCCAGAGAAACCCCGTGGCGGTAAAGGACCTTTACCAGGTCCGGAGCTTGACTATCCTTGGGGCCCATATCAAAGGTGGCACTGATCAGATAATGGTCACTCAGTGCAATTTTTTCTGTGTTAAAAGACCGAATACTATGGTGGTAATTAGTGGAGACCAGCATATAATCAATAAGGGAAACAAGGCCCCGGCCAGTAAATGTAGGTTCAAAATTGACCTGTGGGTCACTCAGCTCGTTTGCAAATCCGAGGTTCAGGTCATGCATCATGGTGTTTAGTAAATTACCAAAAGTAGAGTGTTCAAAATGCGTGCAAGGTTCATCCTTTAGATCAGCTATCTCACACAACTCTGTCCCATTTTGGGTGCACAAATGACAATTGAAGTCACCTGTTATTATACAACATGTGTCCGTTTGCTCTCTTCCCAGCCCCTTAATGATAACTCCGTTAAGTTCTTCGAAAACCGGCTTTTGCTCCTCTTTTGGGATGTTAATATATAAATTGATTAAGAGCAAACTCTGAGACCCTCTCCCCTTAATGTGGAACATTTGAAAAAATGCTGATATTTGACAGGGCAGCTTGTACTATCCAAGTTCGTTACTGTCAGGTTGGCCAAGTTGGAAAAATAAGTGGAGAGGCCACCAGAACATCTTCCTCTGCCCGTGTTACGGGCCAGGGCGGCGTATGTGCTATAACCCTCCAAGTGAGTCTCACCCTTATCCCAGGTCTCTTGTAAACAGATCACATCAAACTGAGCCGCAAAGCTTAGGAAGGTGGAGTCCTTAGATTTTTTTGGAAGACCCGCAATGTTCCAAGATACTAGGGACAAACTGTATCTTTTTATAGGTGGAGTTTTCTTTTCTACTCGTAAACTCCTTCTAAACATAGGCCTATCAGACCCTCCAGAAACTTCCCTGTCATTCTGAATCTCCACTAGTTGAATGGGTTTGGTTTCCTCCTCACCGGTGGGGCCATCCGCCTTCCTCACTAAAGTCCCTAGGGTATCTAGGGATTTATTAGTAGGCAATTTGTTAGGTGGGATTAAAGTATCAGTTGGTCTAATAATTGTCTCAGGAGATCGGTCGTTAATAAAGGTTTTTAATGATTGCCCAAGTTTATCATCTAAATTTATTGGACCTGCGCCAACCTGCTCAATACACGATGATGGTCAATCGACCATCTCTAAGCAATTGTGTCTGTTAGGAGTTGGTATACCACCCCATCCTTCCCTAAACACTATGTCTCTCCTGTCGTTGCCTGACCAATCCGCCCAATCTCTTCTCCCCTGCCTGTTGCCTACTTGGTTCCAACCCCTGTCCCAATTGCCCGCTTGGTTCCAAGCCTTCGATGTTGCGGGCTACTGGTGGGTAAAAGAACGATAGGCGTTTGGTGCATATTCCATCCTCCTTGGCCAAGGAGCCCCATGAGCAGATGTGATCGACAGCACGGGGATCCTCAAAAGTGACTATAATACAGTCACCCAGGGTTCTTTTTAGTTTGTGGCCAATCCAGGGAACCCTGCGCACCATGTTGATCCTGCTAACACAGTTTTGTGGCAATGGTCTGTTGATATTCAGCCAATGCTGGACTTTATTTTTTAAAGACCAGGTGGGTTCCTCAGTATTGTGACTCAGCTCAGGGACCCCCATCATAATGACTACAAATGGGCTTGCTTCGGGAGGGAGGTTTATTGGAGGAATTGTAAACTGACTCCCCCCGCCCTTAGCCCATTCTCCTATATGATGATTTCTTGAGGGGTGATTGTTTGGGGCAACATTTTTAGGGACATCTTTAGTAGGAACATTTATAGGGGCTGGGGTTTATGTGGATCAAGAACCTTATTAGTCGTATCTTGAGGAGGCTTTGTTTTTGGGTCTGTCAGTTCGACAGGGGTATTTTTGGTACAATGCCCTGACGTGGTAGTGGCAATCTTATTTTTTGTGCCCCCTACAGTGACCACCCTTAGGCCCTTCAAATTGTTTGGATTTTTCAGGGTTAAAGTCACAGCTGCTAGTTGTTTCTCGATGGTGGCAAGGCTCACTTGGATAGGCTGTAATGGGATCTTAATAAATTCTTCAATCCTGGCCAGTAATTGGTTGCTGCCTTTACATATTTTGCAATCTCCACCCATGATTTCAACATCAGTGTTATTAACATTATCATTGGGGTCCTCAATACTTGAGGAAGGGTTAGTTGTGTCATTTTCAGTGTTCTGTTCATTCGGATGGTTATTAAGTCCCATTGACTCTGATATAGTACTTACCACCCCCTGGGTGTTAGACAATGTCTTAGCTGCATTATTGTGCTTTCTTTTCTTTAATTTCCTCTGCTTTGGGATTGCACCCTCCCTTACCCCCCCCTTGGTTGTGCCTGTACAGGGTCTACCCGAACCGGGCTTGCAAAGATGTCAGGCGTTGCATCAAGAGTCTGACTCAATTGCGAGTCCAGCAGCGATAGGGATGCCGACAGGTTAACCAAGTTGGGCATACCATGGATATCTGCTCGTATTTCTGTTACAGGAGCCTTCTCCTGCTGACGGATAGGAGTTTGCGCTTGTGCCAAGGGGCCTAACGAGGACCGTTTTGCTTGGGCCGAGTCATATGAAACTCGTCGGTCCAAGAGTAATATGTTCTGATCGATAGCTTCATTAGCCCTGGTAATGAATTGATCAATCGGGCCGGAAATCTGGGCCAAACTTTGTGCAGTTTTGCTCCTGCTACCTCTAGTTGACATTATTAATAATACACAATAGTCCCGTTTATATAAGAGCACATAAACAGTTTTTGTTCCAGAAAAACGGTGTTGTACTGACATAAAAATAAAAGCACAGATATGCAGAATGAAGGCGCAGACAGAATATATAAATATGAACGTGAACGTTAGGGAGGTGGCCCAGTCCAGTCTTACCTGGTCTTTAACGGGCTTAAACGGGCCCGCCCTTTGCCCGGGCTTAGCCCCGGGCGCTCCCGCGCGCTCCTGCGCAGCGGTGAGGTGTGCCAACTAAATAGGGGAGGAGGAGGGGGGCGAGGCAAGCAGGGAGAGCGTCCCAGGTGTTCAGGGTTAGTCAAGCAGGGACTCCTGGGAAATGGAGTCCCTGCGACACCGCTCGCAGCCCTGCTGCTGTCTCAATTCTCCCCTTGATGGATCTTCGGCACACAACCCGCTGAGTCTCTGCGCACACCCGCTGGGCTTTATCCACGATGCGGGACCCACGAAGCGGATCCTGCGAGGAGCTGAGGTGACGAGGGCAAAAAAGCTGAAGGGCGGCAAACAGAAGTCCTTTCTTCACGAGGGCTGAAGGGCGGCAAGCTGAAGTCCTTTCTTCACACACCACAAGGTACGGCGTTGAGCAAAGAGAGCTAGCCTTGGCAAAAAAGATGAGGTTGATGGAAGTTGATGAAGAAAGAGAGCTCTGACATATAAGGATGAGGGCAATTGCAGTGGGTGTGAGGAATTAGGGGGTGACATATGAGTGCGAGGGCAATGGAATTGGGTGATGAAAGAGGGTTGTGATAGATAAAGAGGAGGGTGATGGCAGTGGGTGATAAAAGAAGGTTGTGACAGATAAGGATCAGGGTGATAGGTATGATGAACAAGGGCAGTAACAAATAAGGATTAAGGCAATGGTAGTGGGTGATGAAAGAGGTCTGTGACAGATATACCATGAACGTGGTGACAGCTAGTGTGATGATAGAGGGCTGTGACAGATAATGATGAGGGGGGTGGCAGTGGGAGATGAACTGGGGTCTTGACAAATATGTATGGGGTGCTAGAAGTAGGAGAAAAAATAAGACTATGATTTGATTGGGTATAATAAAAGAGGGGCGTGACAGATAGGGATGACGACAATGGTATGAAGAAAGAGGGCTTTGATGCATAAGCATAAAAGTGATGGAAGTGGGTGATGAAAGAGGGCTGTGACTGAAAAATATGAGGGCAATGGTAGTAGGTGTGATGAAAGAGGGCTTTGACAGATACAGATGATGGCGATAGCTGCGGGTGTGAGGAACAAGGGCTGTGACATATAATGATGAGTGCAATAGAAGTGTTAGATAAAGGAGGGCCATGAATGAAAAAGGATGAGAGTGATGGCAGTAGATGTGATGAAAGATGGCTGTGACAGAAAACAATGAGAACAATGGCATCGGGTGTGATGCGAGAGGGCTGTGATGGATAGTAATGTAGGCAATGACTGTGGGTAATGAAAGATGGCTGTGAGAGATAAGGACAAGGGTGATGGAAGTAGTGATGAAAGAGGGCAGTGAAAGATAAGGATGAGATGATGGCAGTGGGTGTGTTGAAAGAGGGCCGTCACAAATAAGCATGGGCGTAAAATCCGTTACGCTCGCGGATTTTTCGTATTTTCGGAAAATCCGCAATCCGCGAACTCTCGCGGATGTGGCGAGAATACGCAAATCCGCGCGAAGCGGATTTTTTGCTTGTGTTCGCACTGCTCGCGGCCCGCGGCGCGGGCAGCAACAGTCTCGCACTCGCGAAAATACAAAAATTACAAGGGGAGGGGTAAAGGAAGTGGCCCAGTCTCCAACTTCCTGTTCCTGTCCAGCAAGCTCCTCCCATTGGGGTGGGGTGAAGGAAGTGCCCCAGTCTCCAACTTCCTGTTCCTGTCCAGCAAGCTCCTCCCATTGCTTAGTCCATTTCCTGGCCACTTTGATTTCGATCTTGACTGGGAAGGATTACTTTTTGTGGTTGCTGCTGGATATTTGGATTTGAGGCCTTTTGGATTACTTTTGGATTCGAAATTTGATTTCACAAAGAAGTAAGTTGATGTTGTTTGTTTGTGGTGATTTTTGTGTGTGTTGCTTTTTTTTCGACTTTTTTTGGGGGAAAATCTGCAAGTTCGCAAGCTGAGGATGTTTTTGCTTGTGTTCGCACTGCTTGTGTCCCGCGCAGCAACAATCTCGCATTCGCGAAATTGTAAAAATTACAAATCTGCACATGAATTGAAAACCACCAGGCTTAGTTATGGGTGCATGCATGATACAACTGTTTTGTTGAATTTTTTTTTTAACATGATTCTGGCCAGGGCATGGATGGCATTGGATTGTGGTGATTTTTGTGTGTTTTACGACTTTTTGGGGTGGTGTTGGGGGCTTGCTATGTGGGTGGGGGCCATTTTATTGCCTGGTCCCGTGTGGGTGGGGGTCTAGGGGCCATTTTTAAGCCAGTTTGTGTGCTTTGTGCCATAGGCCTGCACCCAGTGTGCTCTGATGTCATCCATTATGCCCAGGGGGCCCAGAATCGGTCTGTTCACGGATTTTGCTGGTTTTTCGCCACGTTCGCGCCGTGAAGCAACAATCTCGCACTCGCGAAATTGTAAAAATTGCAATTTTGCACCGGAAAACCACCAGCAGGCAGTATAAGCCTTCTGAAACTTGATGGATGGCATTGGATTGTGGTGATTTGATTTGTGTTGTGTTTTTTGACTTTTTGGAGTAGGGGTTGGGGGCTGGCTATGTTGGTGGTGGCCATTTTGAGGCATGGTCCTGGCCATGTGGATGGGGGTCAAGCGGCCATTTTGAAGGCAGGCAGTGAGCTTTGAGACATAGGCCTGCACCCATTGTGCCTTGCTTTCACCCATTGTGCCCAGGCGGAGTCAGGGGTACATGAAAGTACAACCCTCTCTGTGTGTGCTCTCTTGGATCAATGTTAAATTCCTGTTTCCCAAAAATGTAGCAAATCCTAATTTTTAAATTTCCATTTTGTGTGGTGTGCACGTGTGTATTCATAAATGCCTACTTGCAAACTGTTTATTAAAGCGCTACATATGCAACATATATTTACTGATGTTCCTTTGTCTTCGTTTGCTTTTAGGTGCACAAAACTCCGCATCATCGTTGAGCATCAGTGCCAGGAAGAAGTCCTGCTGCGGCCTGTTGTTCCGACATCTGAAGAAGATGGCTCCAAAAAGAGGTGCCCGTAGGTCCTCTTGCAAGAAAGATGTCTCTACTAAGGAGAAGAAGAAGCAAGTGGCACCACTTACCAAGGAGACTGGTGGCTCAACCAATACATTTTTTTGGGAAAAACAACAAAAAAAACAAAGGCCCACCATGAGTGCTGCACAGGTAGCCTGTTTAGTTGTTGAATCACCAACGACCAGTGATGTTGGTTCATCGCAAGAAAGTAGCAGCACACCATCAACACAGGTTGTAACTCATCTCACAAGTACTATTCAACAACCAAAGCCGCAACAACAACTGCATGGGCTACTAGTACAAGCAGAAGTACATGCGCAAGGAGCTGTCCGAGAAGGAGCTGTCCGAGAAGGAGCTGGCTGTGAAGGAGCTGGCTGTGAAGGAGCTGGCCGAGAAGGAGCTGGCCGAGAAGGAGCTGGCCGAGAAGGAGAAGGCCGAGAAGGAGAAGGCCGAGAAGGAGAAGGCCAAGAAGGAGAAGGAGAAGGCCGAGAAGGAGAAGGCCGAGAAGGAGAAGGCCGAGAAGGAGAAGGCCGAGAAGGAGAAGGCCGAGAAGGAGAAGACCGAGAAGGAGAGGTCCATGGAGACTTGCAAGTAGAGGTCAGTGAAGATGCCCATGTAGCGGCGCATGGAGCGGTGCAAGTGCCCACAATGGTTGTTCTTCCAGAAGTAGGGGCACGGGGAGGAAATTGACTTTGGAGCCGGGGTATCATGTCAGGAAGACGAAGCCACTCCTCCTGATGATTCATTTTCTCCCAGCTCCCCAGCAAGGAAAAGATCAAGGAGGGTGTGTAGAAGTTCCTCTTCAAGCCCCGCTCCATCAGATGATGATCTGGATCTAGATTGGCAACCATCTCTGACGTCTGAGAGGGAGGCACACCATGAGCTGCGAAAGGTATCAAATGTTAAAAGGAAGGGCCCCGGAAAGCTCATACTTATGGATCCGAACGTCGGACTTGATGAAGTGGTGCATTCTGATGTTGTTGAACAGGATGACAGCAATGACCTAGTCATCACACATGTCAGTCCAGCCACACCGGCCATGCAGCAGACAGACATTTATACCCTATCCAGACGTCATGCTGAGCGTGACCCTGGCGACGTGCCACTGGTAGCACCACCAACGCAGTCAAGTAGTACAACAAGTTCAACAAAACCTACAGCTCCCATATTTTCTCCCCAGAGGGGGACTCCATCCAGCTCGACTCCCTCAAGTAAGGTTGCTGCAATAATTGCACAACCCAGTAGATGTCTGCAAGGCTCATCCACCACTGCTTCATCTGGCATTGGCAGCAGTATCACCTCGTGCGGCAAAACCAGAAGTTTCCAGTCCCCAGTTTGGAACTTTTTTAGTGTCCATGAAAAGTATGATAACATAGCCGTTTGTTGCATTTGTAAGACTAGCGTTAGCCATGGTAAGACTGGTACAAACTATGGAACCGGAGGCCAGATAGGTCATCTTGAAAGAAAGCACGCTGTCGAATGGTTTCCGCATCTAGCAAACGTCAAGGGAAAGCGATCCCAAAGGGCAAGTGGCCAAAATATACCCATACTAGGTGTTTCATCTGAAGATGACGGGGAGGTAGAAGAAGCGTCAGACATGTGTCCGGTTGCACCCAGTACCCCTGGCAGCACCACACCCTCCGGAACACATAGGAGGCACACTGAGAGTCTGGGAGACACACCAATGCGGAAAATGTCAACACAGAGCAGAAGTGGGTCGAAGAAGGCATCAGCATGATCCCGTAAATTTGTCCAGCACACCATTTCAGCCATGTTCTCCTCAGATGTGCAATTTCAACGCAACCACCCAACTGTACGCCTGTATAACAATAAGCTGGCTAAAATGCTAGCGGTGGACCTTCTCCCTTTTTCGTTTGTCGAAGGTGTGGGTTTCCTTGAACTCGTGGCAACATTGGCCCCTAAATGGAAGGTTCCTAGCCGGTTCTATTTTGCCAGGGTTGCTGTTCCAGCACTACATAAAGAGGTGCTTGAGTTGGTGGGGGCAGCTTTGAAGAAGAGTGCTGTTCACACTATACACCTGACAACAGACATGTGGACCAGTTGCCAAGCCCTTGATTACATGTGCATCACTGCACACTGGGTCTCTTTTTCAGGGGTTATAAAACAGATAAATGCAGGTGGTGACTTAGTCGAGATTTTTAAGGGTGCTCGTAAACATGCAACATTAGCCATGTTTGGCATGGAGAAAAGTCATACTGCAGTCAACATTTTGGCTGACTTTAACAAAAAGGTCTCGCAATGGCTGCCCCCAAGAAAATGCAAGGTTGGTTATGTTTCTACAGATAATGGCAGCAATGTAGTTAGGGCCATGGAGGACGGTTTCTATTTCAGAGTGCCGTGTTTGGCGCACTGTATCAACCTTGTTGTGCAAATTTTTTTGAAAAAAGAACTTGCAGTCGACAAAACACTGACCATCTGCAGAAGAATATGCACACATTTCAACCATTCTTTTAAGGCCCGGAAGGAGCTGAGGCGCAAGCAAAATGAACGTAGAATGCCAGTGAAAGCACTTATCCAGGAGGTGGCAACACGTTGGAACTCAACCTTCTACATGCTTGAGCGTCTGCATGAGCTGTTTCCAGTAGTCAATGAGTATTTCTACAAACTGGGTGGTGATACGACAGAAATGATGCTAGCGGTGGAGCAATGGCAGCTAGTTAAAAGCCTGACAGACATGCTTCGTCCTTTTGAGGTCTTCACGCGTGACGTCAGCAGGGAGGACTGTTCTTTGAGCAAAGCTATCCCATTGTTGCTGAAGCTCGAGCACCAAGTCAAGGTGGTGTCTTCACAATTAAAGGACGTTGGAAAGAACGAAGCACATGAGTTGGCGCAGAGATTATTACAACGCCTAGTTAGCAATAAACGGCTTGTAAATATCAAGAAACAACAGCACTACATTTGTGCTACTATTCTGGATCCACGTTACAAAAAGCCATTGTTTGGCAAAGTAATAATTCCTTTTGAAACATCGGATGTTACAGAGTACAAAGGTTGGCTAGCTCAGTCAGCCATTCGTTTTGAAAGAGAGCGGAAGGAAACTGTAGGAGAAGACAGTACTACTAGTGAATCAGCAGGCCATCAGGCGTCCCAAAAAAGCACTTCTGCATCTGTGTCTCTGGCAGAAGTGAGTGACTTTTCCTCTGAGCCGTTAACCACACCAGCAACCGTATCATCTGCACCAGGCCCAGGCGATATGTCTGAAGCGGGTTGGCTAAGTGAGCTAGGGTTTCCTTGTCCCAGAAAGGACACAGAAGTGCAAAGTACAGGAATGCGGGAGGACATTCTTTCAATGGTGCAGGCCTATCTGGATGACTCAACAGAGGTCAATATTACTGAGGACCCATTGGCGTATTGGCATGGGAAAAGAAAAATATGGCGAGAGCTCACCAACCTGGCTATCAATTACTTGTCTTGCCCACTCGCAAGCGTGTCCTCAGAACGTGTTTTTAGTTCTGCTGGTGGCATTGTGACTTCCAAAAGGTCCCGCCTCTTGCCCGCAAATGTGGAGCGGCTCACCTTGATAACGATGAACCAGCACTTCATACCACCAGATTACAGAGTACGAGAATCCACGCAGGAAGAAGAGGACACCGACCTACCTGAGGAAAGTTCTCCTCAGTTACCAGAAGTAACCCCGACTGATGATTTAGCAGAGTATGAGGACGAGTTCTGCTTCCCTGACAGCGAGTTCTGAAAATGAGTCAATCATTCATTAATTAATTGTAAATTTAGTCCTCCTTATTCACTTTTATTCCTGTGTGTCTGTCTTTCTTTAGCAAGTGCTTCATCACATTCCCAACAAAACTGTAATCAACCAATAAAACAACAAGCCCATCAACAGAACTGTCTTGATTTTGATGCCGCAGCATTCCTCAGGTTCACAACAGTTAGTTGACAAGAACTCAGTCCTGGCCGTCTATCCTGAGTCCTCCTCCTCCAGACTCACCCTATCCATTACCCATAATGCTGATGCCTGGATTCTGCACAATGAAGAAACTTACATTGACGAGTCCCCTAACGCCTTAGGACACTGTGAATTCCAGGTGGAGCCAGCCCTCAAACACAAATTACAGATAAGGTAAGCGTTTGGATGGGAGGTAGTATAATGGAGTATTCGGAGAGGCGAGAGAGTGACAGTGGTACTAGCCGTAAAGTCCTAGGGCTCTTGAATTAACAAACTCTGTGACAGGTATTTACTTTGGAAAACATTTGGCCTATTACACGTGAACGTTTAGGCGTTATTATTGCTCGCTTGCCTGTCTCAGGGGTACTGTCTGTGGGGCTTCTAGGTTTTTGGGTTGTGTGAGCACCGCTGCCACATTTCTAATGTTGATTGCTTTTATTTTGCAGAAAATCCACGCCGGGAAACTCCAGTTGGGGCCCTGCTGCAGAACGCCTTAGGACTCTGTGAATTCCAGGTGGAGACAGCCCTCAAACACAAATTACAGGTAAGATAAGCGTTTGGATGGGAGGTAGAAAAATGGAGTATTCGGAGAGGCGAGAGAGTGACAGTGGTACTAGCAGTAAAGTCCTAGGGCTCTTGAATTAACAAACTCTGTGACAGGCATTTACTTTGGAAAACATTTGGCCTATTACACGTGAACGTTTAGGCGTTATTATTGCTCGCTTGCCTGTCTCAGGGGTGCTGTCTGTGGGGCTTCTAGGTTTTTGGGTTGTGTGAGCACCGCTGCCACATTTCTAATGTTGATTGCTTTTGTTTTGCAGAAAATCCACGCCGGGAAACTCCAGTTGGGGCCCTGCTGCAGAACGCCTTAGGACTCTGTGAATTCCAGGTGGAGCCAGCCCTCAAACACAAATTACAGGTAAGATAAGCGTTTGGATGGGAGGTAGTATAATGGAGTATTCGGAGAGGCGAGAGAGTGACAGTGGTACTAGCAGTAAAGTCCTAGGGCTCTTGAATTAACAAACTCTGTGACAGGCATTTACTTTGGAAAACATTTGGCCTATTACACGTGAACGTTTAGGCGTTATTATTGCTCGCTTGCCTGTCTCAGGGGTGCTGTCTGTGGGGCTTCTAGGTTTTTGGGTTGTGTGAGCACCGCTGCCACATTTCTAATGTTGATTGCTTTTGTTTTGCAGAAAATCCACGCCGGGAAACTCCAGTTGGGGCCCTGCTGCAGAACGCCTTAGGACACTGTGAATTCCAGGTGGAGCCAGCCCTCAAACACAAATTACAGGTAAGGTAAGCGTTTGGATGGGAGGTAGTATAATGGAGTATTCGGAGAGGCGAGAGAGTGACAGTGGTACTAGCAGTAAAGTCCTAGGGCTCTTGAATTAACAAACTCTGTGACAGGCATTTACTTTGGAAAACATTTGGCCTATTACACGTGAACGTTTAGGCGTTATTATTGCTCGCTTGCCTGTCTCAGGGGTGCTGTCTGTGGGGCTTCTAGGTTTTTGGGTTGTGTGAGCACCGCTGCCACATTTCTAATGTTGATTGGTTTTGTTTTGCAGAAAATCCACGCCGGGAAACTCCAGTTGGGGCCCTGCTGCAGAACGCCTTAGGACACTGTGAATTCCAGGTGGAGCCAGCCCTCAAACACAAATTACAGGTAAGGTAAGCGTTTGGATGGGAGGTAGTATAATGGAGTATTCGGAGAGGCGAGAGAGTGACAGTGGTACTAGCAGTAAAGTCCTAGGGCTCTTGAATTAACAAACTCTGTGACAGGCATTTACTTTGGAAAACATTTGGCCTATTACACGTGAACGTTTAGGAGTTAATATTGCTCGCTTGCCTGTCTCAGGGGTGCTGTCTGTGGGGCTTCTAGGTTTTTGGGTTGTGTGAGCACCGCTGCCACATTTCTAATGTTGATTGCTTTTGTTTTGCAGAAAATCCACGCCGGGAAACTCCAGTTGGGGCCCTGCTGCAGAACGCCTTAGGACACTGTGAATTCCAGGTGGAGCCAGCCCTCAAACACAAATTACAGGTAAGGTAAGCGTTTGGATGGGAGGTAGTATAATGGAGTATTCGGAGAGGCGAGAGAGTGACAGTGGTACTAGCAGTAAAGTCCTAGGGCTCTTGAATTAACAAACTCTGTGACAGGCATTTACTTTGGAAAACATTTGGCCTATTACACGTGAACCAACACGATGACAGTGTTCAGTAAAACAAACTTACTGCAAAACCACCACCCACCAGGCTCAAAAGTAGTAAAAAACAGGTATGCTCAGATAAAGTTTGAAAAAGTATATTTATATCCCTAACAAAATAATCTCCCGCAAGACCCTCCCTAACCCCAAATAAATAGTCCATCAAAAGTCCCCAAAAAACCCAACTCCCAATTCCCACCCCCCAAAAGTCCCTAAAAAAGGGGCAAGGGACACCCTACGGATGCAAGTTGTTCACTTTGGCCTCCAGGGCATCATGCCTTAGGGCCAGGGCATCGTACTCCTCCCGGAGCATGGCGTGATCTAAACGGAGGCCCTCCATCACCTTTTGGTACTCTTCCCATTTCTTGACCTCCGCCTCCAGGTTGGACACTCTGCGGAGTGCACGGCGCAAGCGAGCCTTTACAGTACTGTGAGGAGGTGCAGCCTTTGCTGCTCGGCGGTGGCGTATTCCAGCACGGCTCTGGTTGGCTGGAGCACTGCGCTTACCGGCAGAACGTGGGGCCACGGAGGAGGATGCAGAAGATGTTACATTTGATGCACTTGAGTGCGTGTCGTCCCCCTCCATTTCCACCAGCCGGCGATATTGCGTAACAGTGGCATCCAGCCTCCGTTGCTGGGCCAGTACAGCCAGCATACTCCTGCTCGGTTTTGCAGTTTTAGTATTAGCAACTATATGAAGAAAGAAAGACATAATCTGTAACCAATGCTCTTTAAAAATATGATTAACACAAAATGATTCAGCAGGAAGTTGTGTCACAGTACAACTAGCAACTAGCCAGCGCAGTACAAATCTATTCAGGCCAGTATCATGGGCGTCTGCATGGAGGGGCAAGGTGGGGCGCTTATGGTTTGGTGCTCTTTCATATGAAAGAGATCTGGCAGAAGTGAGTGACTTTTCCTCTGAGCCGTTAACCACACCAGCAACCGTATCATCTGCACCAGGCCCAGGCGATATGTCTGTTTCCCTCTCTCTCTCTCTCGCTCTCTGTCTCCCTCTTTCTGTCTCTCTGTGTCTCCCTCTACCTCGCTGTCTCTCTCTCTCTCTGTCTCCCTCCCTCACCCTCCCTCTGGCTCCCTCCCTCTCTCTCTCTCTCTCCTTCTGTCTTCCTCTCTCTCTGCCTCTATCTGTCTGTCGGTCCCAGCCTGCTGTAATTACCATATTGTAATTTGTCACTGGGCCAGCACTGGATACACATCATATGCTATCTAAGAGTCAGATAGTACCGTGATCCAGCTTACCTGTACTCGCCACCACCACTGCCTGCTTCCTCACAGTCTGATTGTCCTCTGGCGCCGCATCCTCCACAGAGTAGTCCTCAGACTCGGAGTCGATCACGATCACGTCCGAGCTGGCCCCGCCACCAGATGTTCCACCTAAAAAATATATTTAAGACTGTTAGATTACACCACTCACTAGTATTTGGTTTAGGAATGAAGAAATTTGAAAACAACAGAAAAAATATTTGACTGTCTACTCTAGTCTAAAGTAAAAATGTCCCTCCTTCCAGGGAAGGCTGTTGTCTTGCTGCTTTTTTTTGTCACAATTGATGAATGCTTGCTTAATTTTAACACACATCATTTTTCTATGAACAGACAGACGCTGGACTTCTATGGACAAGAGCAACATCAACTAAACCAGGTGAAAGCTCGGCTCGACCACAAGAAATGTGTTCCATTACTCATCAACTCAGCACCAATCACTTTTCCTTTTCCAGCTAACTTTATTTTAATATATGTGTTTACTTTTACTTTTACTAAAGCTTTTAAACTTGAATAGACTCTGTGGTTTTTGGTCCTCCAGACTAGAGTGACTGACCGAAAGGTTCTGTAATTTTTGCAAGGAGGAGTCCGTGCCGCTGACACTACCAGGTTTATACAGTGTGCCAAACACACCACTCTGAAATATTATGACTCTGGTCTTTGGTGTCCATAGTTTGGTTTGTGGAGAATTGTCCCTGCAACAGTAGTATTATTGATTTTGCTCCTATCTAAACACTGTTTCGAAAAAATTAAATTAGGAACGCTTGGACAACAATAGGTCCTCTATATTTAAATGAAAACTTACTGGGGCCAGCAAAGGAGCACTCGCCGCCCTGGCCTGCATCCTCCTCCTTTGGAGCCACTGCATCCACTGTTTCTGTCCGCTTGCCCCTGGGCGGACCTGACGTACAACATGAAAGAAAGAACAGAAAAAATTGATGATTGCTGCTTGTCGATGTCCTTGTCAACCAAATCAAACATTTAGAAAGAACAAGAGCCAACTATTTCAGCCAAAAAGAGGGCTACAAAGGAAGGACTGCACCTGAGCCTCTACTCTAGGGGCAGATTTACAAGCCCCTTGCAGCTCTTTTGCTCCGTTCTTGCGTCACTTTTGTGACGCAGCGCCACAACAAGAGAGGCGCCATGGTGTGGCGTATATTAACAACGTGACGCATATGGGAGATGCATCCCATTCTAAAGCCCTGCGCCATAGGGGAGCGTTCCAGCGCAAGGGAGGGCGTTCCTGCGCAGGAACGCATGCTAAAAGTGGCTATGGGGAATAGATAACATTTCAATCAGTCATTTAGGACAATGATGCGTCACTGAAACCCTGCGCCTGCATGAAGCAGACTTACGGCTTGACGCAGCATTGCTGGAGCTGCGCCATCGTTGCAACGCAACTCCATCAATGAGCCGCCTTTACGGCACCGATGCGTAACGCTTCGGTGACGTTTAGGCACCATGGCGTGCCGCATTGAAAATACGGCGCACCATGGGTGGTGCTGGCGTGCCTCACACTTTGCAGGGATGCGTAGGTAATTGCTAATCTGACACTTAGGGGCATACTTACGAGTTCTGAGCTGGACACCTCCAGATGTGCACCAGAACAAATGCGTAACGCAAAACTAACCTTGCGTCACGGCAGATGCGCCGCAATTACAATGCGGCAAACCCTGGCGCAAGGGTAGGCAGATGCGTGACGCATCTCGTGACGAGAGAGGGGTGCATATCTAGAGCCGCGTCGCAGGCGCGATGCAACTCTAGCAATGCTCAGGGCTGCCCAATACTCAACATACCGCATCAGTCCTTACGCCTGCTTCAAGCAAGCAGGCATAAAGAATTGACGTAGCAGCGTCGCGGAAGTGTCTGCGTTAAATCTTGTAGATTTCACGCAGGCACTTTTGCGAGGCGCACATCTGCCTGACCGCCACCCGCCCCTCCCCCTGCGTGGGAACGCTCCCATTGTGGCGCAGGCCCAGGTCTTAACGTGGCGCATCTCCCTAGATGCATCACGTTGTACATGACTCGCAGGGATGCGCCACGTTTACGTCGCTGTGCGTCAGGTAAGGCAGCGTAAACGTGGCGCAAGGGGCTTGTAAATCTGCCCCTTTGTGTCTAGCATTACGCAGTTCTGTAAAGTACACTCATACATTACTCAGCCCAAATAAATGAACACAAAATAGAAAACAAATAAGCAGTGGCACCGCCACAGAGAAGGAGAGCAGTGCACCTGAAATGCACAGAAGATGTTGAAATATTAATTTACCTCTCCTATCAATGTAATCAGCAGCATTATTGCTCTTTGTAAAAAAGTTAAAGCAAACATTTGCAATATTATATAACACACAGAGCAGGAGAAAAAACAGAGTAGTGACGAGTGATGAAAAAATTGCTACTACTACTCACCAAGCCCGGGGACCTCCACTCCCAGCAGGTCGAGCAGGTCGTGCTCCCGGTCCAGGATATCGGTCCAGCGGTGGGTCACCTGATTATAGGTGCGCTGGACCCCCGTGATGTTAAAAAGGGCCCGGCACACCTGCCCCCACCGCTTCCGATGCTCCTGGCTGTTGGTGTAACGGGCAGCGATCCTGCCGCCTGCCGCGATGGTCCTGGGGAGACGGCGCTGCACATAATAAACCAGTGAGCCCACCTCCTCAGGGCTGAAGATCTCCCGGGGCACCACCATTTCCGCCCTCAAGCGGCCACACGGGAGACGGGCACGGGCTTGGGCAGCTTGACAGCTGTCTTACTCTTCACCATGTTCTGGGCAGGTAAGGAGATAAAATGAAAAAGAATAAGAGTAGAGAAGAAGGAAATAAAAGTTTAAAAAAGTAGTTGAAAAGTAAACAAAAGTAGACTAAAACACAAAAATATAGACCTAGAAAACAAGAGGGAAAGGAAAAAAGTTTAATAGATCAAAAAAAAATAAAACAAGCAAAGGATGGCAGAGATATACAGAGGATAGAAACACCATGCCCAGACACATAGGAATGAATGAAAAACAAGATGGCCGCCCGAACACGTGCGTGTAAGTAAGTTCGCACGCGATTTCTCTCGCAAACTCGTGCGAACTTGTATTCGCAAGGCGCTCATCGCGCGAGATTACACATAGCGGGCGGAAACGGAAATACGTCACGCAAACAAAATGGCGGCGCCCGTACTCAACCTTGGGGTAACTCGCACGAGTTCGCGGCTTACACGATCGACTTCGCACGACGTCGCGCCTCGCGAATAGGGCGAAATTACCGAAAACCGAGTTTTGAAAAAGCAAAACCAACGAGCAGGTGCAAAAGTTTGAGCTCATCATTTGTAACCATTTCCCTGTAGTGCTTCCTGAAGGGGCCCTCCAGAATCCGGTTGCCTACTTGCAACTATTGTGTGACCCTGCTCTGACAGTCACAGAATAGTTACAAGTATGCCATTGCATCCTGTTAAAAAAAAAATTACAATGCAACAAAAAGGAAAGGGAGCAGACAAGCAGGTGCCAGCCTTCATTAATGTCAGTTGAGGCAAGGCAGGTGTTGCGGTTTGCATAACTTAAAGCACTTAGCAGGTGTGCTTTGCTTTGCCTCAATAATGTACACTCACTGGTCAATCAGAGGGTGTTGTGATGACACCGAGGGTGGAATGGGTGTGCCAGCCAGAGGGTGGCATGGGTGAACCAGAGTGCCAGTGTTGACAGAGGATGGCAGTGCTTTGCCCCAATAATGTACACTGGTGAACCAGAGGGTGCTGTGATGACACAGAGGGTGACAGGTGCCCCTGACAAGGTAGCTGACAGCTGCGAGAGCGCTTAGCGCGCTGTATTGAAAAGTGCTAATTTTAACTTTATTTTCTGTTCCATTTGGTCATTTGACCAAGTTTTTAAGGCGCCCCTTACCTGCACTGTAAATTGTTCCCTCCACCGCCGTTTGGGCCGGTCTGGTCCTGGGGTGGGTGCCCTGTTCGATCTTGGGCGCCATCTTAGAGTGGGGTCAGTGGATTGAGGTATTTCGACCTGCCTGCGTCTTAGTGCGCATGCGCGGCCTTGGAGCACCTACTTAAGGCGAGTCCCTCTTAATTCCGCCCCCTGACAAGGTAGCTGACAGCTGCGAGAGCGCTTAGCGCGCTGTATTGAAAAGTGCTAATTTTAACTTTATTTTCTGTTCCATTTGGTCATTTGACCCTGTTTTTAAGGCTCCCCTTACCTGCACTGTAAATTGTTCCCTCCATCGCCGTTTGGGCGGGTCTGGTCCTGGGGTGGGTGCCCTGTTCGATCTTGGGCGCCATCTTAGAGTGGGGTCAGTGGATTGAGGTATTTCGACCTGCCTGCGTCTTAGTGCGCATGCGCGGCCTTGGAACACCTACTTAAAGCTCCTCCCCCAGCGCAGCGGGATCGCGCAGCGGGCGTGTCCTCGCGTGGCCGGAGTCGTGCCAGAGTCCTGCCCGTCTGCGCCCGTCCGCGCTAAGGACGCGCTGGACGTCGCGGGATTCTGGTTAACGGCTAGTATTCCATCTTTGCGCCGCCATGCTGACATACTCGCGGAAGTGCCTGTATTCTATCGGTCAGGTGAGTCCCAGTTGCATCCACCCACCGGTGCATCCGTTATGAGGCCCTTATCAGTGTCCTTGTAAAGGGTGGGCTCTTGACTCTCCGAGGCCCCTCCCTCGGAACAACTCCCTGGCTGCTCGTCGTATTAGAGACCCCCCTTCCTCTCTGCGGATCCTCAACCTTAATGTTAGGTCAGCTTTAAAACATCATCAGAACATCTATGACCTCATTGAGGAGGAAGCCCCGGATATATTTGCCTTAACTGAAACCTGGCTCCAGGATGTGGATAATGCTATTCCCAATCTAGCCTGCCCCCCTGGCTATTCTATGTACACCTTGAATAGATCGTCCAGAGGTGGGGGTATAGCTCTAATAGTAAGGTCCAGTTTTTCCTGTGTGTGGAGTGCCCTTAATATCTCTGGGTGTGAAAGTGCCTTGTTTAAGGTCTCTGTCTGCCCTGAGTTTACGCTTTCCGGGATGGTCGTTTATCGTCCGCCCGGCAGCGATGTGGTGTTTAGAAATGCTTTCCCCGACATTGTTGGCCCTTTGGTCGCAGATTGTGCCAACTTCTCCATCATGGGTGATTTGAATCTGCATTTCGACACCCTCTTAGGTCTGACAGTGCGTTCCGTTACCTCTGACCTAGAGGCCTTTCAACTTTCCCAGATGGTCTCCCAGCCGACCCATACGGGGGGACATATTTTAGATCCCTTTTTCACCAATTTGCCGGAGATTAAAATTACCTCTATCTTATCGGTAGAATGGACAGACCACTTCTTGGTGTCTATTCTTTGTCCTGTCTCAGCCACCCCTTCCATCTCTTCGGCTAGGTGGGTACCGAGGAGAGCTTGGAATAAACTTAGGTTAGAAGACTTTCATCTTCTTCTACTAAAGGAGCCGCTGGGTCCTTTGACGGATGTAGAAAAGGGGTATGACCTCTTTTGTTCCTGTATTACCAGGGCTCTTGACTCTCTGATACCTATTGTATCGTCTAAAGTCAACTCTAGAGAGTCAAGTCCCTGGTACGATGGTGCCCTTCGTGCCCTGAAGGGAGCCTGTAGACGGGCGGAGAGGGCTTGGCGGAAGACCTATGGGGCTGATTTAAAAGCTGAATATGCCAGGTCCGTAAAGCTCTACCATCGGGCTATTTGTCGAGCTCGAGCGGCTTTTTATGCCGCAGAATTCAGGAACAGTGCCAATCCGTCTAAGGCCATTTTTAAGGCCGTGAAAGATCTTATGGCAAAGCGGACGACCTCCATGACTGTAACTTCCCTTTCCCACTGTGAATCCCTTGCTTCTTATTTCTTGGGGAAAGTCCAAGCCATATATCGGACATTCCCTAGCATAGGGTCCGGTTGGGAAAGTACCCGTGGGCCACCTCATCACACTACTCTGCTTGCCTTCCCCCCTCTTACCATGGACGGGTTTGACAAACTTGCATTGCAAATCAAATCTGGATCTCCTTCTGATCCAGTAAGGCCTGCTCTCTTTCGAGATCAGGCTTTTATGGGACGCTCAGCTGTGCGTTCCCTTGTCAACCTTTCCTTGGAATCGGGAGTAGTTCCAGCTAGGTGGAAGCAAGCTGTGGTGTCCCCAATTATCAAAAAGCCCTCACTGGACCCGTCTAAGCCTGAAAGTTACCGTCCCATCTCGTTGCTACCCTGGCCAGCAAAGATCACAGAGGCCCATGTCAACTTGGCCCTGTCTGAACATCTTGTCCGGACCAATGCCCTCGACCCCACACAAAACGGCTTCCGTGCTGGTCACAGCATGGAGACCGCGTTACTTGTGATGGTGGAACATCTCCGTGCAAGGCTGGACGCTGGTCAAATGGCGGCGCTTATACTGTTAGACCTTAGCGCCGCCTTTGACACGGTATCTCACAGCATCCTCCTGCATCGGCTTGAGGAGTATGGTAGTGGCGGCCAGGCGTTGCAATGGTTCCGCTCCTTTCTCGATGACCGCTCCTTCTGTGTTGCCATCCCTCCCTTCAAGTGCAAAATCCAACCGCTGGCCATGGGGGTTCCGCAGGGGTCCTCGCTGAGTCCCACGTTGTTCAATCTTTACGTGAGACCGCTGGCTGATGTCGCTAGGCAGTGGGGCCTAACCTTGGTCTCATATGCCGACGACACACAGCTGGCGGTTACTCTCAGCGGGGACGCGGAGACTGAGGCCCCTAGGTTTCAGTCTGGACTGAAGGCGGTGGCCAGCTGGTTGACAGGTAACTGTCTCCAGCTAAATGCCACTAAAACAGAGGTGATGGTTGTCGGTAAGGGAGTGGAGCTGTGGGGTGACCAATGGTGGCCTTCAGAGCTGGGACCCACTCCGACCCCGGTGTCGGAGGTGAAAAATCTGGGGGTCTGGCTGGATGCGGGCCTCACCTTTGTAGGGCACACCAAAAAAACTGCTGCCTGCTGCTTTGGTCTGTTAAGAGGCTTGAGACCCGTTCTCAAGTTCTTCGATGCCCCGACCAGGCAGCTGATGATTCAGGCAACTATCATCTCTCGCCTTGTGGTAAATAAATAATTAATTACCGGTACTATTTTTCTATGCATTAACTAAAACAGATAGCTCAATAAATAAGAGGCAGGATCCGGGGTATCTGAGTCGAACAGGCTTTAATTAGGCACAAGGGAAGGGACAGGATCAGAACAGCCTGTAACGGAAAGGAATGGCATGGAATGGCAGCTGCAACGTCTCATCAACATTACATGATATATATAGTAAAACAGTACAATTACATTGCGTACAGTAGGCGTAACAAGTGACAAACGAAAGATAAGAACACATGGGCGTAAAAAGAAGGCGTGCACAGGGCGTGCACGAAGACATGTGATGTAGACGTCACAGAAGTGTCATGAAATGGGTGGATACGTGGAGGGGGCTACCTGGGCAGCTGGAACCTTTTAACCTAGTGGTGCGCGCAAACGGGCCATGACGTGTAACTGGGGAGAGCTGGGGGCTCTGACTTCTGCACTAGAAGAGGAGACTAAAGTCTGGGATGTCAGGACGACATGTACCTATGGCATATCTGATATCTTGTGTTTGGAGTACATGTTGCTTGAATCTAAAAGTCATCAGAGCAAAGGCTACTTGACACTAAGGCTGGTGCATGCATATATTCTACATGTATTGCGTGTGCTATGATTCTTTTATGAATATTAATACAGTAATTCTCTTACATGGAGACAGAAAGACTAGACTATAGCTGAGGATGTTTATGCGGTTCGTTAGCTTAGGAATGTGAAGACGGAGAGCTGAACTGATAACTGTAGGCATAACATATTCTTGGCAGACAGGCAGGCAGGCCAGGCCGGGCACCGCGCTGCTTGGCAGGAAGTAAGTGAAGGGTCAGGGATGCAGGTGGGGGCTGCTTCTCTCGGAGCAGTGCTTCAGGAGGCTTGGAACTCGAATCTGGTGTCCGGGCCCTTATGAGGCCTAGAAACGGGGACGGTTCGATGAATTAACGTGCATAAGGTAAAATGTTGGCAACATAGGCCTAGAAGCCTAATTCACGTTGCTTCCACGGGGGACTGGGTAACTGACATACTAACGTTGGACACAACTATAATTGCGTCTTTATTCGGTCAAGGGGGTAAATATGCATATTAATTATGCACATATAACATATGATGGGGAACACGTAGGGACACATGACAGGGCAAAATATAATTTTCCTCAGCCTGGATTATGCTAGCTCTCTTCTGGCCGGGGCCAACCAGGCCGAGTTAACTCACCTGCAGCGGGTTCAGAATGCTGCGGCTAGGGCGATTGTCGGCCTGCCCAGATTCTGTTCAGTGACAAATGTTCTGCGCTCCCTACTTTAAGGTTCTGTGCCTTGCTTTTAAGATCTTGAGAGGTATAGGCCCGGAAATTTTATCCAGCTGTCTTTCCTTTTATGTTCCCACCCGTACCCTCCGTTCCCAGGGTTTGGCCCTTGCTGTGGTCCCCAGATTCAGACTTAGTCGTATGGGTGGCCGCTCGTTTAGTGTAAAAGCTGCATCAGCCTGGAACTCCCTCCCTGTGGAAATTCGCTTGTTGGAGGACCTTTTGACCTTCCGGAGGGCTATAAAAACATTCCTGTTTTAAGCTGCTTCTTCCGTATTTTCATTTTCTTGTTGTGTTATGTTCTACCTTGTCTCTGCGCCGGGACGCTCCTTTGCTGGAGTATCTGCGCGCATAATAAATTAATATAACATAACATAACATAACATGGGTGAGCCAGAGGGTGGCATGGGTGACCAAAGAGAGTGCCAGTGGTGACAGAGGGTGGCAGTGATGAAGAAAGCCTTGCAAACAGGCTGGGCACGTAGAAACAACAAGTTTGCAAAACTGGCGACCCGACAAGTAAGTTCGCAATTTGCGAAATTGTACAAAACCCTCGCGAACTTGCAGAAACCCGTGCGAACACACACTCCCCAAAAAAATACACAAATCCGCGCGAATTCGCGGATTTTGCGGATTTTCACAATCCGCAAATACGCAAATCCGCAAATTCGCGGATTGCGAATCCGCAAAATCCGCCCATGCTTAGTCACAAATATGTTGTGGGGATGCCATTGGGTATAATGAAATAGGGCTGTGACATATAAGTATGAAGGAGATGACAGCAGGTGTCATGAACGAGGGACTAGGATGAGGGCAATGGAAGTGGGTGATGAACGAGGGCTCTGACAGAAATGTATAAGAGTAATGGCAGCGGATGTGATGAGAATGGGCTGTGACAGCTAGGAATGAGGTTGATGGCAGCAGTGTGATGAAAGAGAGCTGTGGGAGATAAGTATAAGGGCGATGGCAGCAGGTCTGATGAACAAGACTGTGACATGTAACAATGGTGGTGATGGCAGTGGGTGATGAGAGAGGGCTGTGACATATAAGGATGGGAGCAATAGCAGTGGGTAATGAAAGAGGGCTGTGACAGATAAGGATGAGAGTAATGGCATTGGGTGTCATGAAAGGAGATCCTGATAGATGCGGATGGGGGAAGGGGAAGTGGAAGTGGGTGATGAAAGAAGGCCATGACAAATATATATATGCGGGTGATGGGAGTGGGAGTGATGAAAGAGGGTTGTAACAAATAGGTTTGAGGGTGATGCCAGGTGGTATAATGAAAGAGGAATTTGACAGCTAAAGATGGTGAAATGGCAGTGGGTGTGATGTAAGAGGGCTATGAGAAATTCGGATAAGGGTGATAAAAGAGGTCTGTGACATTAAAGATTAGGGAATTGGAAGTGGGTGAGGGAAGAGGGGCATGACCGAAAATGATGAGGACAATGATAGCTGGTGGGATAAAAAAGGGCTGGGAAAGATAAGGATACGGATGATGGCAGTGGGTGTGAGGAAAGAGGGCTTTGATAGATAAGGATGAGGGCAATGGAAGAGGGTGATAAAAGAGGGCTCAGAAAGAAAGGGATGAGGATGATGGTAGTGGGTGTGATAAAAGAGGTCTGTGAGATATAAGGATGAGGGCGATAGAAGTGGATAATGAAAGAGGGCAGTGACAGAAAAGGTTTGTGTGATGACGGAAGGGTGTGATGAAATAAGGCTGTGACAGAGAAGGATGAGGGCAAGGGCAGCAGGTGTGATGAAAGAGGACAGAGACAGGTAAGGATGAGAGTGATGTCAGTAGTTGTGAGGAAAGAAGTGCCTCACATATAAGGATGAGGAAAATAAAACTAGATGGTGAAGTAGGGCCGTGATGCTTAGGAATGAAGGCAATGGAACTGGTTTATGAAGGAGTTCCTTGACAAATAAATATGGAGGATGGCAGTGGGTGTGATGAAAGAGGGTTTTGACAGCTAAGGATGGTTTGATGGCAGTGGGTGTGATGATAGATGGCTGTGACAGTTAAGTATGAGGGCGATGCAGTGGGTGTGATAAACAAGGACAATGACAGATAAGGATGGGGAAATGGAAGAAAGTAGAGAAAGAGGGCCATGACAGATAAGGATGAGGGTGATGGAATAGGGCTGTGACATATAAGGATGAGGACGATGGCTGTGGGGTGATAAAAGAGGGCTGGTACAAATATAGTTGACAATGATAAGGATGGGTGCAATGGCAGTCGGTGTGATGAAAGAGGGCTGTGACAAAAACGGTTTAGGTTGATTTCAGCGGTGCGATAAAAGAGGACGGTGACAGTTAAAGATGACAGTGATGGAAATGGGTGATGAAGATTGGAAGTGACTGATCAGGTGAAGGCATGATAGAGGTCTGGGACAGATATGGATGAAGGCAATGGAAAGGGGTGATGAAAGAGGACTGTGACAGAAAAGGATGAGGGCAATGGACGTTGGTGATGAAGGAAGGCCGTCACAATTACATATGGGAGTGATGACAGTGGAAGTGATTAAAGATGTTTTGAGACAGATAAGTATGGTGGTAATTGCAGTGTTTGGGATGAAATAGGGCTGTAGCAGATAATGGCAGTGAATATGATGAAAGAGGGCTGTGACAAAAAAGGATGAGGGTGATGGAAGCGGGAAATAAAAAAGTGCTGTGAAAGATAAGGATTATTCGTGACGGCAGTGGGTGATGAACGAGGGCTGTGACAGATAAGGATGTGGGCGATGGCAGAGTGTGTGATGAAATAGGGCCATGGCAGACAAGGATGAAGGCGATGGTGGTGGGTATGATGAAAAATGGTTGTGACAGACAAGGATGTAGTTGATGGACGTTGGTGTTGAATGAGGTCTTTGACAGATAAGGGTAAGGGTGATGACAATCTGTGTCATTCATGAAAGAAGGTTGTGACAGAAAAGGCTCAGGGCAATGGCAGGTGGGTGTGATTAAAGAGGACTCTGGCAGATAAGGATGAGGGAGATAGCAGTGGGAGATGAAAGACATATGTGAAAGATATAGATGAGGGTAATAGGAGTGGGTGTGATGAAAGAGGGCTGTGACAGATAAGGATGAGAGTGATGGTGATGACATGGGGTGATGAAAGTTGGCCATGACTGACTGAAATAGATAAGGGTGATGGCAGGACAAATAATGAATGAGAGCCATGACAGATAATGCTTAGATCGAGGGAATTAGGTGATTTTAGAGGTCTGTGATATAAATAAACCTGCTACTTTTGCTAACACCTGCTTGTTGAATGCATCACAGCTTCAAAGACACACACTGGATATTCAAGATATGGGTACAATTGAAATAACCATCCTCGCATACCCATTGTGTGTATTAGACTCTTCTTCTGTCAGCCTTTGCTGCTGGATCAGCAGGCTAGTCTGTCAATCCCCCTTCCTCTTATCCCTCCGTAAAGGAACCTCCCCAATAACTTAATCAACCAGACACTCCTGCATTTCCTTTTGGAGCAACATTCTCTAATTTAAGGCCTTTCATGGTGTGTATTGTTATTGATCATTATTTCACTGTATCATGTTGACCTCACTGAAGGATTACAGTATAAGCCCTGGCAGATTTTCATAGTGCACAGGATACAGAAGTTTGTTTGATGTTCATGATACAATATTTGTATTTAAAAATTTGCATATTTAAAATGTCACAGTAGTGCCTTGATTGCGGTTGTTTAGTCAGCACTAGATTCTAGAAGAAACGCACTGTGACTCTGATGTAGACATCCTAAAGACCTCACAGACTTCTTTAAGGAACACCAAAAATTGTTAACTCCCTTCCAAAAATCTTTCTGGTTCTCTTAAGACCTGATTTTCAAAGGTTCTAATAACAGGTACAGCATATTGTAGTCTCACAAAGAAAGTACTTGTTTATAAAATAAACTGTATTCGTATCATGTCTTTCAGAACCAAAGTCACATACTAAGAATCAACACAAACAGTCAAACCCCCTCACCACAACATCCCATTTAGACTCAGGCAATACAGAACCTTTACGAAGATCAGGAAGTAAAACAACAACATGGATTTATACATTTCACAATAAAGTACACCACATAACATTACAGCTTAAACATTAATTGCTGAACAGGTGTATCACTCATGCATACGTGGGAAACGGGAAATGTAAGCAAGGGAGACCCTTCGACATGTGTGCTATTAATGGACCCCAGATAGCTTCAAAACATTTGTGAGTATCAGACAACACATTAGACAGCCTGTTTATCAACAAAAAATTCCAAACTCTGAGATTCCACATAGTGATGGTGGAAGGGTAAGACTTCTTCCAGTAGGAAGCCAGTGATAGCCATCATGAGGCAGTTCCAGGTAGTCAAGCGATCTACCAGAGCGTGTTACTTTAAAGATTTGGAACATAGTCAGGTGTGCCTGAAGTCCTCTAATAGGCCATATCCCCTCCAGAAGAGCTATTTCCTGCATTGTGCAATTTGCCCAATTTAAAGAGGTAGAGGTACCCGCCTAATATGACCTTATAATGTGCCTTCCGACCGAAGAAAGACTGTGAGAACTTTCGGGTATATCTCTAGAGGTTGATCATTGTGCTCTGATAAAGTCATCCCTACATTTGTGTTCTAAACCGAGTTTCCTTTTACATGTATGAAAAACCGGAATCTGTGTATTTTGAAATATGTGCTTTTCACAACTCATTAAAGAGACCTGGTTTCATTGCAGGCATTAAGTTCTTGTTTCAGCTGCCAAATACCATCTATAGCACCCTAATATCACCCCGCCTGTGCATGGTCAGTGCCTTTCAGTTTGATGCAAAGAACAATCAGCTATCAGTCTGTAGCAGCTTATAAAGTCGGGCATGGCAATCCCCCTAAGGTCTTGGTTGACCTAAGCTAAATTAACTGGATTACTCGTTTTTTAAGGGATTCAAAAACCTGGTTAGGTAGAGGGGTGTTCACCTATGGCAGTCTTCTTGCAAAGTTTACAGTAGGGGAAGAAAATTGGCTTTATTGTGGTCATCCAATTTGGGAACCAGTTTAATCCCCAGGTATATGTATACATTAATGGCCCAAAGCAAGGACCCTTTTATTATAACTTACACCTCTTTCTGGGGGAGAATGAGGTTGAGAAAGTTTTGCATTGGTAGCCTGCCATCCTCTCAAAGTAAGCTAGCAATTGTTTCATTAGAATAGATGTGGCTGGGCTTGCAAGGGCCAACAGCAAGTAGTCAGTGAATAAAGGTACTCTATGCTTTACCTGTCCAAAGGGCACTAACACCACCCCACACATTTTCTGATCTGCACAGCAAAAGGATCAATACTAAAGATGAATCTGAGCAGGGATAGAGGGCACCAAGTTTCGTCTCACTACCCAATAGCATGTTATGTGATCAACACCAGGTACTCAGGAATTGGGCCAAAATTCAAAACCTATGGAGGGATAGTAAGGAAGGACAAGGCCATCCAGTCAAAAGCCTTTTCAGCTTTTATGGTCATAAGTACAGAGAGAAACATCTTCTATTTGACTTTCTTGTAAAACTGGACTACCCTGTGCAGGCTAGCATGTGTCTATCTATCCTTCATGAATCCAAAGTGATCTGTGCTCATGAATGCAAAGTGATCTGTGCATTAGGTTGGGCATCAGGTAATCCAATCTGCTTGCATGAATTATTTAATATAATTTTGCCTCAATATTTAATAGGGCTAATGGTTGGTATGAAGCACCTTGCCTCGGATCCTTCCTAAGTTTGGGAATCATTTGGGATACTCCACTCTCATGAATAGTCATGTTGTAAAGCGCTGTGGTATGTGGGGCCCCCATCACTTCAAAAGATTTATGGAACTTGCTCATGGAGACTTCCATTTCAGGGGCTTTGTGGATGTTAAGCTCTTTAATTGCTTTCTGGGTCTTTCTGGCTGCTTTCTTGGTCTTCATTGGAAAGGCTATCGTTTGCATAGAGAGTATGACAATACGAGTGTAATGCCTCCAACTTCTCTTCGGAGGTTAAAGTGCTGTTAGGGCTAATTTTAGTATCAGAAATATATTCCCTTTCTTTTATTTGATGGAGTTCCAAGCGCAGGAAATGGTTTTGTACAGCACACATCCTAAAGTCATGTGATAAACAAGAAAAAGGAGGGACATTTAAATGAAACAAATGCCCAGTGTCACACAATCTGGTCAATTGGAGAAGCTGGCATTAGTGAGGCCCTTGGTCACAGCAAAGATCAAACTTTGCGGCTCCTCGGAAAATGTTTATGAGTGACCATGGTCTAATGGGATGTCCTTAAGGCTGACTATGCTGCTTCAAGTTCTGAATCTAATAGTACGTTCTCACTGTATTTCAGAGTGGTCAAATAGGCCATAGTTCACTTACATTTACCTCTTATTGTAGTCTTGAAAGTATCCAAATTGACAAAATAATTGGTGTTATCTGGTTTGCTAAGCGCAAATAATTCCATGATAGGGAGCATAGCTCATCCCTGAGGACTCCATCCCTAACAAGAGTGGTGTTAAGGATTCATATTTTGGGCATTCAGCATGTGAAAGTGGATTCAATGGGAGCCTGAGGAGACTACAGTCATGCTATGGATCTTGGTGTCAGCCAACATGGGTTAATGGAATTAATCACGAAGATATCACCTATCTTAGAGTAGCTGTGGAGGTGTTTTTAATTCTAACGTTTTACAGGTGACCGTCCAGTGAAAAGAGAGGAGAGCTGTGGGTCCTAATTGTTAAACTATCCTGTTCTGTATTGAAAAGGGTTTACAAGGAGCCATGTTTGATTTCATAAGAACACAGCCAATATTAAATTGCTTAACTTGCTTGGGTATTCATAAGCCATATGAAGATGGTACCCTGGATAAAGCACCACTTACTCCAGAGGTTTACAACAATTGATGAACAGTACTTAATGCTTTATGCACAAGAACCAAACCACTCCCCCGAGGAGCCCCAAAAAAACAGGCATGAGCAACACTAGGAATGAATATTGCCATGCTACACCTGCAGCCACTGCTACTCCAATTACTAACCCCAACACTGCTCCTACGGCCATGCCCTTGTTCATGACTTTTCTGAGGACTTTCCAAATAGGAGAAGGCATTTCAATTCTATTCATTCTTTCTATTATTGTTATCAACTCTGATACTTGTTTGTTGTTCTCTTCTGTTCCAATGGCCCTGTTGTTGAAAGCACAGTAACGATCTCCACATTTTGTAATTAATTTTCTGAGAGTTGGCTCAGCTTTCTTAACAAATGTTTGTATTGATTTATCGCCTAGATCATCTTTGCGGGTAAATAAAATGACCATGTTCTTGAGAACGTGGTGTCCAAACAGATCCTGGACTCTCTGAACTGCCTCCTGCTCTTCTTTGGTGAATCTTCCAGCCTGGAGGACCAGGACTATCGCGTGGGGTCCTGGAGCACAGAGCTGCAGACATTGTCTCACTTCATTCCTTAAGTCTTCTTCTGGACTGTTACTGTTAAGGAACCCCGGGGTGTCCACGACTATCAGACGCCTCCCGTCCCGGTCACATGCCTGATTCTCACACTCAACGGTCACTGTGCAAGAAGATGGCATGGATACAAAACGCTTCTTCCCGAGGATTGAGTTTCCAGTGGCGCTTTTACCTGCTCCAGTACTTCCAATCAGTAAAATTGTCAGGTCACGATTTTCATTGCATGATTTATCGACCTCATCATCTGCAAGTAAGAACATTAACAAGTTATCAATGAAAGATGTACCTGGTTTAAAATAACATGAGGCGGTGGGGGTGGGAGATGGAGTGTATTTTTATTATAGAATATTAAAAAAGCTGAAATTCCTATTAGGGAAAAAGCTAGACCACAGAAGAACATACACCATTTTAAATTACATGTTTTTATCGAACAAATAAAAAATGTGGAATCTTTTTCCGCAAAAATTCTGTATATATCTACATCCGTATGTGAGACAGTTACATCGCTGTACATGTTAACACTCATGGGCGTTTTATGCAGTTTTCTATGCTTTCTGCACCACATACCCTTAGTTAATTTAAGTTCAGTTTAATTGAAGACATATAAAAAGGCATTCATACCCATAATTGCTTAAAATGCAAGCAATACAGTGTAACAACTAATGCTATAAAATACCCCAAACCATGCACAAACCATTAGTAATTCTGTGCCCTAAAGTTTAGCAAATGACCACAGAGTTATGGTGTTCATGTTGTTCACATTATTTTAGTACCTTCTTTCTGCTGGATTACGTTTTTGCAGGATTAGATGCTTTAGGAACTTTGCAACTGCTGAACAGTGTCAAAGTGCAAGTGTTACCTGTGTAAAATGGTATTGTGATTGGTTATTTCTGAGTGGCATATTTTATTTACCAGTAGGTCGCAACTAAAGTGCACTAAGTGTGCCAGGGCTGGTAAATCAAATGCTACTGGTGGCTGTGTAGCACTGATTGTGCCACCCACATGAGTAGCTCTAAAAAGATGGCTCCGACCTCCCCCTCAGTGCCTGTGTCCAGTTTGGCCCTAAAACAGTTCTTAGAGTAAGGAATCGCAGTCCCCTAATTCTAAAGTGTCCTGGCCCCATAAGGGCCAGAACACTTTATTTGTGGTTCCGGTGGCGCTAGAGAGCAGAGCAGAGAGAGCAGAGAGCAACTACGAGCCGCGAAGCCACAGCCGAGGACGCAGCCGAAGCCGCAGCTGCAGCCGCAGCCGTGGATGTGGGTTTGGACAAAACAGTGAGAAGCCGAGAGGAGTCCGAGCCCAAGTTAGCCTGCACAGGGGGAGAACAGCGGTAGCGGCTCTCAGCACCTGCCATCTAGCGTCCTGCATGTAGCGTGGCAGCGGTCATCAGCGGCGGAGGAGAGGTGAGCAGCGGCAGGAGGTGAAGGCAGAGGCGGGCGGGAAGAGGAGAGAGGAAAGAGTGCAGCTCCACGACCCCACGGCCCCGCCTCGCCTGCCTAGTATCACCTCGCCTCGCATTGCACTTTGTCAAACAGGACTGCGTTGGCTTCAGTTTATGTTTTCCTAGTATCACCTTGCCTCGCACTGCCTTTTGTCAGACAGGACTGCGTTGGCTCCAGTTCACGTTTGACGGTTCCCAGTGTGCTGAGTCAAGAGTCAGGAGTCTGCGAGGTGTGTGAGCGGCCGAGAGTGTGCACAAACACCGCAGCGCAACGCCGAAACCGAAACCACCATCGAAGCCACAGAGAGTGAGCCGGGACCGGGCCAGCGACCGACTCGGCCCTCTCTCTGGCCTCCCCACCGGCCCCTCCTTCAAACAGACAGACAGACGGAGGTGAGGCGACTGGACTGTCGGCGCCGCGCCGCAGCGGCGGTGCCATTCGGCGCAGTGGGTGCCGCAAAGCTTGTATCGAGTGGCAAGTGCCCAAGCCTAAGCCAGAGCACGAGTTGGGGCTGAGGCTTGAAATGGAGTAAAGGCTGGGGGCAAGTGGAGCCGAGTGTGGCAAGCAGCAAGCAGCAAGCAGCTAGCTGAAGGCCGAAATGACTGACGCCAGCGATATAGGCAACATCAAACCCCATGAAGGAGTAGCAGCCTCCAGCTCCCAGTGACAGTAGGCACAACCAAAAGTGAGTGAGAACTAAAAGTGACTGAACAGCGAACCGGTGAGGAGCGGCGGGGGGGGTTGTGCGGTAGAAGCGTTAGTGACGGTGGAGGTGGTGTGCAGCAGCTGTTTAGGGTGGAAGTGGAGTGTGGAGGGGCCGTGAGTGGACAGATTATTTAACGACTGGACCAGGGCTAAGTCACAGCCCCGTTACAGCTCAGGCCAGAAACGCTCTGTTCACTATTTACCACCGTCTTCGCCTTCTTTTCAATCTGACCATCACCGTCTTCCGTTCCGGTTAACTCTTAAGTCAACCCTCTCCCGTCTCTGCCATCCCGACAATCCACCTAGTACAGGAATGAGCGCAAAGCTCGCAAAGGGCTACAAGAGGGCCCGACATCAAGCCGGTTGGAACAATGAGGTCTGGGAGGACTCGAAGGAATCCCCCACAAATCACGAAAAGAAAATCCAAAATCAAAACACCTACTTGCTCCTCCGAGGATAGTGCAGCCAATCTCCCAACGACGACATTAATACCTCCAATCTATTCTATCTTAGGCTCAATGAACCCTACTGGCAAATTTTCATTTTGGAAGGACCCTGTGTCGACAATCTATACAATGCCAGTAACCCCAAATGGACTTCAAAAACCAATGTCCCCTAGTAAAGTAGTCACACAGTCAACAGTCACACAGTCCTCCCGGCCCTGTTTTAACTTTAACTTAGGAAAGAACACTGGAATAGAAGAATCAGGCAAGTGTATGCAAGCAGCGCAGGGGAACAACAAGTACACGATACAAACACAAGCCCAAGTTCATAAGGAAACTAGAAGTCATGATTCAGTGCAAGAACAAATTAAACATCTAACACCGCCAGGTGTCATCAATAGAACTATGGACAGTCCAATGGAAGAATCTGCAAAAGAAAGCATACCGCACAAAAATCCAAAAAGAACCACAAGGACATCTATATCGTCACCTCCATCAATAAGCGACATAAATCTAGATCATTCAATGGCTGGAAGCCCACAGTTCATAGGTAATAACAATGGATGTCATAACATCAGAACTCAAGATGTAGCTTATAAGAAACATCCAAATAGCCATTCAACCCCAAGGCTGGAGTAACGCCTAAATCAAGTAACGCTAAAATCCAACAAAAAGAGTGAGGTGTGTAACTCCTGGTTGGAGCTCCAAATCCTCCCGGATAAGAAAGAAAGCACAACATCATATAATGCAAAACAAGACAACAAACCAAGTGCTAGTAGTTCCAACCAAACACAACCGTATAATAAATCAATAACAACTATAACCGAGGTACACGAAAAAACTTTAAACGGACGGCACCGAAACAACCTATTGATCCTGGAGCTATCAAACAAAAACCTAATTGAGATATCCAGTGGGTCGAATCAGGATGCAGAAGTCCATGCGCACATAGACTTATCTAATGGCCCTGATGTTGATTGCCGTAAGGAACCATCAATAATAGAACTCTCAAGTGCATCAGCCTTGTCCGACCCAGCAATTGCAAAAAGCTTTGAAAACACATGTTCTTCCCACAAACAAAACGTGGACCACCGAACCGTTATGACATCCAAAGAACACTTATACCGGAAACCCAGCATAAACAACAATGAAGTAAACCAGTGCCAGCAAGCAGGAAAGCATGGTCTCAATGAAAACTTGGAATCTATAATTACCTTACACACCTTATACTGGAAATGTGTTCGGCTATTGTACTCATGAGATGTATTTGAATACCGAGTTTGTCAGACTGCATGTTCAGAGTTTTAATTGAAGTTTCCAGTATACTAAAAACAAAAACCGATGAATTAATAGAAGAACCAAATTCAACAGGGGTAAAACCCTCTGTTAGGCATAACAACAGCCATGAATCATCAGAAAAAGAACAACTTGAACAGGACGGGAAAAAAATCCAAACAACCAGCAAGTTCTAACCAAACGGCAGAAAAAACGTGCGAGAAAAAACAGAAATCGACTATCAAACTGCATACCAGCGAACAAGCAGGTGCTGGTCAACTTTCCGATCTTCAACCGCTCAAAAAATTTACCAAAACCCAAAATTGATACTAAAGAGGGGTCACACCAGCTACCCACAACGACAAAGCTCCTAAGTAAAACTCTGAAGAACAGCTCTAAAGATGAAGGACAAAAACTCACGACCATAGAAGCAAACAATTTAGCCTACATGGTAAGACCAAAAACTCCTATACTAACAGAGGAGATTGCCCATGCAACAAGTTTAGGAACCGAGGACTCACCCAACGTCGCACACGCGACTCTAACCACAGCTTCAAGCAGCGCAGACTGGAGTCTGGAAATAGCCGATTGTGACTTCATGCAATGAAACAGAATTCTAGGGAGTCTAAAGTGCGAACCAAAAAACATGGGGAACAAGTCTCGACAAAAAGCATGTACTCCCCAGCAGGATAGTAAATACTGCACCAAGGATCAGGAACACAGTAAGCACGAGGCAAGCAAGCAGGGATGCCAAAGGGTGGTCATCAAAGGCGTTGATAACAAACAAAAAATATCTTTTATCCCGCACACAATCTTAAGCGCCAACTCTACATTAGACAAAAGGGAAAAAAAAACGCCAGACAAGTCACAGCAAAAGCTGACAAGAGCACTCAAGACCAACTACAAGTAAAGGTGATCACAGATCAGTACGCTCAGAAACAAAGCGGAGGACCAATTATTACAACAAGGATAGGTCCTCACCCCACACTTACCATCAGTGAACAAAAGGAGCTAGTCAGACAGTAAAGGCTAAGGCAAGCATGGTAATAGAGCAACCACAGAACAATGTCCACAGCCTAAAAGTAAAACACCCATGGGATGATGAAAACGACTTTGGAAGTCACGAAATGAGTAGAATTCGAATAAATGACCACATACAGTTCACTCGTGAGCAATCGTATGATACGCAAATAGTAACAGTGGGAAGTTTACTCCTTATTCCTAACTACAAAACACAAGGCACACAAGACTATTTAAACCGAGGAAATATCCTTCACTTAACATCTGCAATCCCGAGCCTTAACCACATAACAACTACTGACCTGCTAACAATAGAATTTATTAACCTCGGCAACAACACAGCTAAGGAAGGTACCCTTACAACCTGGAGGAATGCGGAAATTGTCAAGAAAATTCTCAATGAAACTGCCAAATTCGAAGAGTGGGAATTTCTCTTAAAGAAGAGGTAACATCAGGTTATCCGTCTCCCTATTAAGGAAGCGTGCCAAAAGAGAAGACATATATGGGCTAGTCGACCTACATATTCCGTATTGCAAGGTGCCAGGGGTGCGGATTTCGTCCACAACGAACACCCGAATAAACAAAATCAGGGTACAAATAAAGACTGAATCAATAGCCGGGCAACTAAAATCGATCGAAAATTTGTAAAAGTACTTTCGTGGAACATCGCTGGTGCAAAAGAAATCCTAAATGACAACAGAAAAACGGACACTTGGGACACCTATGACATCATAGCTCTGTTATGTTATGTTATAAGGTGGATTTCTATAGAGCTCAGCTACTCCGAAGAGTGTCCCGGCGCTGGAAGATCCTCAGTCATACCGAAGGGGAGCGGTGAAAGAGTTACTGAGTAAAAAGAAGAGTTTTGAGATTTTTTCTGAAAGCCAGGAGATCGTTCGTCGTTCTCAGAGAAAGAGGAAGGGCATTCCACATCTGGGGTGCCAGGCGCTGAAAAGAGCGGCCCCCGCACTGGGCACGCCTAATCGTAGGCATGACAGCCATGGCCTGAGTGGAAGATCTCAGAGATCTAAAGGGTGTGTAGAAGCTCATCCTTCTCTGAAGATATCTGGCGCCCAGACCATGGAGGGCTTTGAATGCCATGGTAAGCATTTTGAAAGCAATGCGCTTTTTGATCGGGAGCCAGTGCAACGTTTTAAGAAGGTCACTGGCTCTTGCTCTCCTAGTGAGGCCGAAGATGGCTCTAGCTGCAGAGTTCTGGATGACTTGCAAGCGAGCTAAAAGGAAGTCGGGAAGGCCCAGGTATAACACATTAGAGTAGTCAAGGCGTGAGCCTATCAAGGCCTGTACGGTAATTCTTCTATGATCAAGGGACAACAGAGGGAGACATTTTCTAATCATCTTTAGGGTGGCAAAACATTTGCCAACCAGACCAAGAACCTGGGGTTTGAGGGAAAGGCTGTTATCTATTTGGATTCTCAGGTTTTTAGTGACCGTCGAGTCGCTGTCCGCGGGAAACATGGCCACAGGCCACCAGTCCTTCCACCTGGGGTCTGCTGGGCAGCCGAAGAAGAGTACTTCTGATTTGTCGGAGTTGCACTTGAGGCTGTTCTGTTCAAACCAGTTGAAAACAGCCTCAAGGTAGCCCCTGATGTTTGCACCGTGAAAGTCAGATCCTTTGTCGCACGAGAACAGGAGCTGGGTGTCGTCCGCGTACCATATGATCTGAGCCCCGTAAGCCTCCGCCAGTGCCGCCAGAGGGGTCATATAGATATTAAAAAGAGTATGGCTCAAAATAGAGCCCTGAGGAACTCCAACCTCCAGAGGTGGCATTATGGAGGAGAAAGGGGGGCCCAGACCGTCTGCTGGCGGTTGGCAAGGAAAGATCTGAACCAGGTGAGCATCGTCCCCCTCAGGCCAATCTCCCAGAGTCTAAAAAGGAGACGGTCATGGGGGACGGTGTCAAAAGCCGCCAACAGATCGAGCATGATCAGCATGGCCTTTCCCCCACCATCTTTGATGGCCTCTGTGACCTCGAGCAGAGCTGTTTCTGTGCTCAGATTGGAGTGGAACCCCGACTGTGACTGATGCAGAATGTCATGGGCCTCGAGAAAGTTGAAGAGGGAGGTGTGGGCATGCTTTTCGACAACTTTCGCCAGGGCTGGCAGAAGGGAAATGGGTCTGTAGTTAGCATGGTGCCTAGGGTCCGAGTTGGGTTTCTTCAGAAGAGGTAGGATCAGGGCCTGCTTCCATGGCTGAGGGACCGTCCATGTGCTGAGGGAGAGGTTAAGCAGCGGATTAATTAAAGGGTTAAGTACCGGAGCCACCTGGGCCAGGATTTTAGCGGGACAGGGGTCAAGAGGGAAACCTGATTTGAGCTTGGAAAGAAGCTCAAGGGAGATTTCGGGAGTCAGCAACGGAAAATCCCAGAGGGCCGGGCCCTTGGAATTCAGAGAGGGAGGGGACTGAGGCACTTCCTGGATTGATGTCATCCTGATAGCCGCAAAAGTGGCTTGGATGGCATTGATCTTGCTGGCAAAGAAGTTGGCCCGCTCGGTGATCTAGGTCAATAAACAACACAAGTCGGCTCCCAGAAAGTTGGCGAGGGGCGATCATTAATCCCATCTATAAAGGCGGAGATCGTAAAAATCCAGCCAATTACCGCCTGATAGCACTTATCGATGCTGAAGCCAAATATTACGCATCCCGGGTGTTAACAGACCTTGCACAATGGTCCGAAGCCAATAATAAAATCCTGATAAACCAGACAGGGTTTTGACGCGGCATGGGCACTATGGCTAATGCCATGGCGATAAGCTTAATAGCCAAAAAAAGTCTGCAAAATCATCAAGAGCTGTACGCCTGCTTTATAGACTTTAAGACGGCGTTCGACCGTGTCAGCAGACAACTACTCTGGTCTAAACTAAAGCAGCAGGGCCTGCCGGATTCAATCTTAAATCCAATAATGGACCTGTACACCAACACCTGGATGCAGGTAAAGATCGACAACGGGCAGCGGCTAACGTGGAAGATCTGCACCTTTGACGGACTAAAACAAGGCTGCGTTTTGACCCGCATCTTTTCAATTTATTCATGGCCGACCTGACATCAAGGCTAGACAGGATCAATGCTCATCCACCGCGGCTAGGAACACTTCGCTTAACACATCTCTCCTATGCCGACGATGTGGTCCTCCTTAGTCAGACAAAAAAAAGCTTGCAGCGCCTCTTGCAAGAACTGACTGGATATACAAAAGAGAACTTTCTTGAAATAAACAGCAAGAAAACAAAGATTATGATAATAACTCGACGCTCCAAAGCATCACCAACCTTTGTAATAGACAACAATAAATTGGAAGTAGTGGAAAGCTACAAGTATCTGGGGATACAACTGGACAAGCACATTAATTTTTTCTTGCATTTCAACGCCATCAAAAAGAAGGGAACATCCCTGTTACATGCATTTAGTAGTTTATCAAACCAACTCAAAGGACCTTTGTTCAACCCCCTCTTAACTATCATCAAAGCCAAGCTACTCCCAACAATAGCCTATGGCAGCGTGCTACATCACGGAAGGAGTGCACAGCTAATAGACAAAATCCAAATGAGAGTCTAAAAGCGTGTATTCGGCTTACCGACCAACGCATCACCTGCACATGTCCGACTCGAGTTCGGCCTACAGTCTCAAGTACTGCAAAAAAAATGAGACGGTTAAATTCTGGTAGGACGTCTGGATGAATCGGGAAATTGAGGTAAATCGCGCCATGTGGGAAGCAATACTTAACAGTCCCAATACCCAGTATGCCAAGTTCTTAAAACTTTCCCTTGAATTCACCGAATTAGTAGCACTGTGGGAAACTAAGCTACCTGTGCCAACGTTCAAGCGTGCAGTAAAGAAGGCGGCCAACATGCACTCACTGATCAATGACAAGATAACCCTGAGCCACCGCTCACATGCCTGGATGACAATACAATCATACAAAAAGTCCACGCCGGCTGCCTATCTAGGACTTGCTATTTCATCATATATCAAACTCAAATATCTCAGCTTACGGATGGGCAAACAGCCAACAAATGCCGATCAACCAAATTGGAGGACCCAAGGCTCCAAGGAGTGTGACTTATGTGGTGCCGCAAAACAAGATTTTATCCATCTGATTTGCATTTGCCCCGCACTGGACCAGGAACGCCAGAACAGGTTAAAAGCGAAGTTCAATGAATACGGAATTCACACCTGCCGTTCCGCGATCATACAAGTCCTGTGCTCAGCAGACCCCCAACTCATTTGTAGAGCAGTTACATTTATCACCAAGTTTGAGAAGAAAAGACGAACTTCAGCAAAGATCCAACACACACCCTGATCTTGCATTTTTTGTGACTGCTTCTCCTATAACTGTTTTAGGATTTCATATTTACCAATGGTTTGATTCTTAATTATGTATGTAACTTCTGATCAATTTTAAATACTACTGCATTTTATTTTTTGTATTGTTTTTTATTAACTATACAATAAAAGAATTTACTGTCCATAAGGGCAGGCATGACAACTGGGGTCCCGCTATTGCTACTAATATGGTCAGGAGGGCCACATAGCACGGGATCCCAAGTGCCCTCAGGCAACCCCATTACCCACTGATGCACCGTCACCGGGATTAATGAATGTAGCACTGGGGGAGGAGTTGGATCCTAGTAAAGGTCGGGAGCCAGCACTTATGACCTTTGATTCATTAAGAGACAAAGATATGGTCGAGGGATCCTATCTGCCTGAGAACTCAGAGGGTGACCATCAATGGGAGGAGGGTGGAAGCCCTGAGAGACACAGGAGCCAATGTCACATTTGTCAGGTGTCAATGGGTGTTTGAAGAGCAGGTTATTCCCAATGTACTTGACCCTGTAGTTACAGCAGAAAACTCTGAGTGCCTGTGTAAGATGGTGCTAGTTCCCTTTGAGTTGGGGGTCTCAGGTTCCTTGAAGGTCGTTTTTAGTCCATCCATGGCTGTAGACTGTCTCCTTGGCAATGACCTGGATAGTTCCCCATGGAAGCAAATGGAATGCCAGGCTCATTTGGAGATGGTTGGTCTGCCTGAGTGGGTCTGTGTGACCACTCAGTCAATTGACAACAGTAGGGGTAATCAGGAGGACCTAGAGCCTGAAACTGTGACCCAGGTGCCTGCCAGGAAGAGGAAGGGCAGGGGGCATGGGAAACCAGCCCCTGAAGTTCGCACAGTCCAGTAGGCGGAAGAACCTCAGGAGGATGCCCTGGAAGCTACAGGGGAACAAGTGGCCAAGCTGGAAGACTTGCATGAGCAGACCCATTGGCAGAAGGAAGGGGGTCCCTTCCGGAGAAGAGTTATGCCGAGGGCAGCTGGAGTACCCTACTCTTAATGGTGGTCCCTATTTTTAAAAAAGGCTGTAAGGACGACCCTGCCAACTACCGACCTATAAGTCTGCTTGACTCTACTCAGAAGGTAGCAGGGAAGGTAGTTTTAGGGAGGATTTTGCAGTGGGCCGACGAAAAGCAGGTCTTGTCTGACTTTCAGGCCGGTTTTAGAACAGGTACTGGCACTATTGAGCAGACATTTCGTTTCCTAATGCTTTATTGGAAAGTGGTAAAACTGGGCAAAGGCAGTCTGTATCTCACCTTCATAGATTTGCGGACTGCCTTTGACCTAGTCCCACGCAATCAATTGTGGGCTGTTCTTGAGGGCATGGGCATGCCCTCGTACCTGCTTGCATTGATTATTAAATTCCATGGAAGCAATTTTGCTCAAGTCAGATGGGGGATGCAGGGCGAAAAAACACCTCGCATCTCTGTAGACAGGGGAGTCCGCCAGGGGTGTGTGCTAGCCCCCACTCTGTTTTCATTATATCTAAACGGAGTGGTGGAGCATCTTCTTAAACTACCAGCAGATGCTCCCTCCCTGGCGGGCAGGAAGATACCAACTCTCCTGTTTGCAGATGATACCCTGCTGATCTCGAAATCCCCTCTAGGCCTCCAAACGCTGTTATCAAGATTCAAGGGCTTTTGTGATTCCAGGGGCTTGGCTATTAACATCAGTAAAACCAAGTTCCTGGTGCTGAATCCCCCTAGGAAGACAGTACACCCCCCAACCCTTGACTCAATTCCACTAGAAAGGGTAAGGGAATTCGATTATCTGGGCATCCGAATTTGTGACTCTATGAGTTGGAAGGCACATCATCAAAAAACTATTCTGTCTCATCGAAGGGTCACGGGTGCGTTACTAAAAGAACATTGTGCCTCTCCCCTTAAACCTATCGGGGTGATATTAGATATCTATAGGGCTAAAGCTGTGAGTGCGGCGTTATATGGGGCGGAGTTGTGGGGTACACAGAAATTTGACACTTTGTCTCAACTTGAGAATAAATTTCACAAAGACCTAATGAGGCTCCCTCAGAGCTCTCCCACTCTCCCTCTATTACTTGACACAGGCACACGCCCTATAGCCGAGCAGGCTAAGCTACGCCCTCTCTTATTGTGGGCCCGTATATGGAATGTCCCTGAACTCTCAAGCTATGCTGATGCACTATGTGAACTCCTCTCAACCCCGGGTTGGTATAAGATCGGATGGCTCCTGGAAGTGAAGCGCCTCCTTTGCGTATTGGGCCTGGGAGACGCATGGGCCAACAGATCTTCACCACCTAAACAGTTACTAAAGAAAATATTCTGGTCGTGGGTGGATAACGAGAGAGGGAGCCACTCCAATCTATGTAGATCGGCTGCTGAGTTTTTGGTCATCAAAAATATCCCTTTTAGAGAACCTTACTTGGATGTGATCTCTAACCCAACAGACAGGGCACTGTATTTTAAATTTAGGGTTGGAGTTTTGCCCCTTGGTACATGGACAGCGAATTGGAAACCCCCTTGGCAAACCACAGCAACCTGCCCTTTCTGTGCTAGTAGGGATGAATCCATTGCCCACTTAATGTTTGAATGTTCGGCGTATGCTGCTCCTCGCCGCAGATGGCTGAAACCGCTTTGTTCGAGGCTGGGCACCCGGTCACACGTGGAGGCCCTACAGATGCTAAGATCAGACACGCACCCTTTCATTGCTTGTGGACTGGCAACATTTTTGGGATGGGTTTGGAGGATTAGATCTGCAAGAAAAATGATCCTCCAGTAAAGTCATCTATCCCGATCCCTCTGGTTTTAGCCATTTATTGTTGTGCTCTTTTTCCCTCTAAGGATGATATATTGTCAATGTGTATAAATGTATTTTAGTCGGCTGATTTGTAGAATTGCTGTATACATTATACTGTCTTCTATTGATCTGCCTGTTTGTACTGTTGGTGGAATTGTACAAATTGTTTAAATTTTATAATTATTTTTATACTGTAATGCTTTTAAGAAATGACAAAATATTTCGAAATAAAGCTATACAACTAAAAAACAACTACTCTTAATGGTTTTCAGCAACAGGCTGCAAACCGGGCAGCAGGTGCTCACTATGGATCACATCTGATTTACTGGGAAGCTGGATTGTTCCATAGTGAGCCTAATGTCAGGGAGCCGCGTAGCCCGTGTCCTGGTGTTACCTGAGCACTTAAGTACCTTCCTACTGGGTCTGGCTCATGACGTGCCTCTAGTAGGGCATTTGGGGTGCAACAAGACCTTCCAGAGGCGTGTTACCCACTTTTAATGGCCCAAATGAGAAGGCGCGTTGGTACCCATTGTAGGTCTTGTCAGACTTGCCAGGCAAGTGGCAAGAGTGGAGAGAAGTGTAAGGCTCCCCTCCTACCCTTTCCTGTGGTGACTACCCCTTTTGAGCAGCTGGGCATTAATATTGTGGTGCCCCTCGAATCCAAGAAAGCTTTCAGCTACACCTTTATCTTGGTCTTGGTGGACCATTCCACACAGTACTAGGAAGCTGCCCCTCTCTGGACAATCACAGCCCCCTTAGTGGGCAGTGCATTCATGGGGATTGTTTCCTGTGAGGGGTTCCCCAGAGAGGACGTCTCTGACCATGGTACAAACTTCATTTTGGAATACATGACATCTTTGTGGGTTGACTGCGGTGTGTCAGACAAGTTCACCACTCCTTACCATCCTCAAGGGAATGGGTTTGATGAGAGATTCAACCGAACCCTGAAGGACATGATAAAGGGTCTCGCAGATCCCATGACACGGAAGTGGGACGTCTTTTTGGTTTGTCTGTTGTTTGCAAACAGGGAGGTACTGCAGAAGTCCTTAGGGTTCAGTCCCTTTGAACTGCTGTATGGTCCCTGTGAGAGGACATCTGAGTCTGGTGAAGGAGGGTTAGGAGAGAACTCCTGGTAAGACCCCACAAGATTTGTTCAGCAATGTGCTGGCTTTCAGAAACCAGCCTCAACGCTTCTGGAAATACACTCAGGCATACCTGGAAGCTAGCCAGGAAGAAATGAAAAGATGGTATGACAAGAATGCCACTCAAGATAAGTGGACTGATCCATATGAGGTGCCAGAGCACAAGAGTGAGGTGACGTATTTGGTTGACTTGCAGACTCCTAGGAACCATTTGAGGGTCCTGCATGTAAATTGCCTCAAGCCGCACTTTAAGAGGTCTGAGCTAACTATGCTCCTTGCAATGTGTGATAGAATGGAGTAGGAGAGTGAGCCTCTTCCTGACCACCTATCAGCAAAGGAACAGGATGGGTCAGTGGATGGGGTAAACCTCTCTCCTACCCTGACCCCAGAGCAGCAGAGGGACTGTTGCCAGGTGCTGGAACAGTTCACCTCCCTGTTCTCCCTTACACAAGGAGTCACCAATTGGTGCATCCATGATGTAGACACTAGGGACAGTCTACCTGTAAAACAGATATTTTACAGGGTAACTAACAAAGTCAAGCCCAGCATAGGGAAGAAGTTTCCAAGATGTTGGCATTAGGGGTGATAGAGCCCTATACCTATACCTATATGCGCTATACCAGCGGTCTAGTACCAAAATCTGATGCACCCGGTCACACTCCAGAACTCCGGTTTTGTGTGGACTACCGTGGGCTCAATGCGGTCACCAATACAGACGCGCACCTCATCCCCAGAGCTTGCGTGCTCTTTGATCGGCTGGGAGCTGCTTGGTACATCATCACATTTGATTTGACGTCTAGGTACTGGCAGATTGCCTTAACCGATGAGGCGCAGTAGAGGTCTTCAATCTCAACGTCAGAGGGACACTACCATTTCTGGTTCATACCCTTTGGGTTGAGAACTCACCTGTCACCTTCCAGAGATAGGTCAACCGGATACTGCCCAGGCTTGCGGAATTTAGCGCTGCTTACCTGGATGACATTGCTGTGTTCTGCTCCAGTAGGGGGGAACATTTGCAACACCTCTGTGAAGTGTTGAAGGCTTTGCAAAAGGCAGGAGTCACTATCAAGGCTATTAAATGCCATATAAGGTAGGGGCCTGCAGTGTACTTGGGACACCAGTTAGGGAGCGGCCGTACAGGGAAATATTGACAGCATTCTGTCTTGGGAGCCCCCCAAGACCCAGACGGAGGTGGGACCCTTTTGAGGTCTCAATGGATACTACCGACGGTTTGTTAAAGGATATGGCACCATTGTTGCCACCTTGACAGATCTGACTTCAAGGAAGCAGCTCAAGAAAATGATCTGGACCGATGCCTACCAGACCACTTTTGAAGAAGAAACAGAGGTGCAGAAAGAGGCAAGTGAGGTATGGAAAGAGGAAAGACAGCTGCAGAAAGAGGAAAGAGGGATGCAGAAAGAGTCAAGAGGGATGCAGAAAGAAGTAAAAGAGGTACAGAATGAAGCAAAAGAAGTACAGAAATAAGCAACAGATGTGCAGAAAGAGGAAAGAGAGGTGCATAAAGAGGCAAGGGAGGTGCAGAAAATGGTAAGAGAGTTGAAGAAAGAGGTAAGCCTGTTGCAGAAAGAGACAAGAGAAGTGCAGAAAGCAGCCTACTTTGACTGTACCATTCCAGAGACTAATGAAACGTAGCCTTATCACTAATCCTTCTCCCAAGAAGTCTCAAACCTCACTTTTCTCTTGAAGTTTCACTATTCATCAACTTCTCAGAATGATAGGCATACCAAATGTAAAACAGCATTCCTAACCATATCACTGTTGTAAGTCTCACCAAGTTTGTGAAGGTATGCATGCATTTGTCTGTTCTTTTACCGAGTGACATGTTACCAAATAAACATACAAATACTTGAATACCTGTGTTTTAAACAGCATACTCTATACATGTATGTACAAGAAGGTGAATGTGGCGCCGGAGGAACATGGCGGCCGCCAGCTAAACGTCCACGGTCGCACTCACCTCAACTCGTAACGGTATTTGAATGACGATCTAATACCAACTGTAGACTTCCCTCTGAATGGTTCCTCAATGTTTTTTTTTTATTTGGTGCCCTTCAGAAGGTCAGTCTACTAATGCGCCGAGGTATTTTCGATGCTGTTTGGCTTGACAAACGCGGTGGGCTCTGAAAGCTCATCGGACGTGGTGAGTGATTGGAGGTGGGAGGAGGCGGCACGGCTGCGGAAGCATCAGGACGCCGCTTGCCTCTGATTTTGGTATGGAGCAGGGAACAGCAGAGCTCGGTGCGCTGTGTCAGCTCCTGTGAGATCACCATTACCGCTGCAATTAAAGTTGGAGGACATTTATTCAAGCCTTGTAATCAACAGTGTATTGAATCTGGAGTGGGTGAGCCGGCCAGCAATAACTCTTAGTTTCCTTAGGGGGGGGGCTGGTTGATATAATTGTCCCGTTATATGGGCATTGTGAGGCTGTTTTTTTTGGGGGGAGCTTCTCGCAGTATATGGAGGAAAGGAGAAGGGGCCACGAGGAATCAACATCGACTGAGGAGGGTAAAGGGCTCATTTTTCCTCCAAAAACAGGGTGTTATACCGTAGGAACACGAGCTGCACATTTGATACCAAACCTAGATATAACTCAGCCCATAGCGACCCCAAAGATATCTCCTCCTATTATAGAGACTAGTATTAGGGGGCAGCAGAGGAGACAGAACGACAAGAAGGAAGGGGAAACAAGGTCAAGTGAGGCCCCGAAAAGCAGAGGGAACAGCAGGGGAAAGAAGGGGGGTGCTTTAAAGACCAGAATAACACCCTTGTTGAAAACCTATCAGAAAATAATGTCCTCCACTACCAGCCCGAGTAAGGTGGCTGAAACAGGTAATCAAGGAGAGCAGGAAAGTGGGATCTCTAAACCTAAAACCAAGGTCAGAAATAAAATATCAGATGCCGATAAAGACTCAACACCTTTGCTGACTCAGTTTCAGCAGTGTAAGCAGAGAGGGGTAAAACAACCTAACGTAACGAACCATGTAAGCCCATCTCCAACTCTGCCTGAATCCCAGCCTCACCCAGAAGTTTTGCTCTCCAATAGATTTAAGGCTTTGGAAGTTCATGACCAGCATATTCCCCCTTTGGGTCCCCAATGGGAAGAAGCGAATGTGGCATTAAATTTGGGAGGGGTCCCCTCCCAGGACAGGACTGTTAATGTTGAAACTGAGCCTGAACTCGAGCTTGGGGCTTTTGAACCAGAAACATCTGAAGCTATTGGAGACAATAGATCTGCGGTGCATTCTCTGTCCGATATTTTAATGGCAATGAAAGGGGAAATGATAAAGGGCTTTAACACCTTGAACGCTATGGGGATTTTTCCCCTGTGCTGGAAAAGCAGCAGATGCACTTTACATGACGAGCTGGGCTCGTCATGAGCGTAGCAGGAGGCTACTGCATGACGAGCCCAGCTCGTCATGAGCGTCGAAGGGGTTAAGATTTCAGAGACGAATCAAGCTCAACTAGATTTTCTGTCTCTGAAGCTAATCAAGCTGCAATTAAATCCTCTTGCGAGGTGTTGAGCCCAGAAATTGGAGGAGGTAACAGCAAGAACAGATACAATTGAGGTGGAGATCCCAGTTATTAAACAGGCAATAAGCTCTGCTACATCAGGAATGGCAAAGCTGGCAGCCCAGAATAAGATGTTGAGGGAAGATCTAGAAAGATTGGAGAACCATTCCCGGAAGAACAATTTGAGACTTCTGAATGTCCCGGAGAACATCGAAGGGACCGATCTGAAGGGATTTATTATTTCGCTATTACAGGGGACAGTACTTAAAAGCTCTCCAGATATAAATTTAACCCAAGAGATTCAAAGGGTCCATCGGGACTCTTTTAGGAAGAAGTAAGGCCAACTGAAGCCCAGGAAGATTTGGGGTAACTTTTTCTCTTATGCTGTCAAATTACAAATATTGTCTGCTGGTCTCAAGGAGGGCTCTGTCTCCTTCTCTCTTACGGGGCATGAACCAATCATTTTCCAAATAAGATTGGATATATCCCACACCACAGCCACCAGGCAATGGGAACTTGGGAGCAGATTAGAAGAGCTAAAAGGTTTATGAGTCAAGGCCCAACTGAAGTTTAAAGCTCAGTTACGAGCTATGCTTAATAATAAAATGTATCGATTTCGTACTTCTGAAGAGGTTGATGACTTCATAGTAAAGATCAGAGATGGGAAGCCTGGGAATTAACTGAGGGAGGGTGCTACTATGAGGGTATGAAGATAGCAGGATTTGCTTTTTATTATGATAGTTAGGATCGTCTATTCATCTTTTTTTAGTACGTTTTCCTTTTGTTTGTTGAGGTGGGTGGGACTAAATAGGCTTAGCCTATCTGGAAGGGAGGGTTCCTCAAGGGAATGAAGGGGCACAGGTGGAAGGGTGGGCGGGCTGGAGGGCACTGGGTAGGGGGCATGGGGAAAAAACCAAAAAATACTCATCTCACTTTAGGATTTCAGGTTATGGGCCGCTGGTTCTGGGTCAAAGAATTCTGAAGATATGGCAGAAGCAGTGACTCAGCGTAGTAAGATAAGCTTTGTCTCTTGGAATGTCAATGGAATGAGATGTCCTAGGAGACAGAGACTAGTAATGAAGTATCTAGAACTCTCCGAGGCACAGATATGTATTCTGCAAGAGACGCATCTGACTGCTGAGGAATCTAGAAAAATGTTCGCAAACACTTCTTGGTTTGAGAGTTGCTGCTTCTCTGGTCAGACAACAAATACCCATGGAGTTGCGATCTTAATAAGACGGGGGTTAATGTGTCCCATAAAATCTTTCCAGACAGACCAAACTGGGAGGTTGGTCATTGCACATCTAGATCTAGAGGGTATGGATTTGGTCTGTGCGTCTTTCTACGGCCCTAATGTAGACGACCCTACATATATCTCCAAACTTTATTCCAAGTTAATTCAGGAGAATCCCCCTATAATTGTAGGGGGGGACATTAATGTCCTCTTGGATCCGTATAAGGATAGGTAAAATCAGTACCAGTATATAGGGGCACCCCATGTTCGACGTGCAATGAAAAATTTGATGCATGACATAGGGTTGGTAGATGTCTAGAGGGACGTGATGGGAGATGCGGCTGGGTTTACGTTTTATAGTAAAAGACACCATCACTTTTCAAGGATAGACTACATACTAATGAGTAGGGATCTCTCGTCTAAAACCTCCGCTATCTCTATTCTCCCCAGTCACCTCTCGGACCATGCTTCTGTCTTATTTTCATGCAATAGAATAACGAAGGCAACTCAGACGAGATGGACTCTAAATAGGAGTATGTTAATTGACCCTGAAATTATGTAAGCCATCAAAGACTCCTCTTTGGAGTTTTTTGAGATTAACATTGGTTCAACGTCCATAGGAGTTGTATGGGACACCTTTAAGGCCAACCTGAGAGGAAGGCTACATGGTCTTATATCCTTCAAAAACAAAATGTAAGGTCATGTGCTAAAACAGAGAGAAGACAGAATTAAGATGCTAGAAGATGATCTTCTCTTGTTGGGGGGTTGTCCACCGACAGGGTTGATAAAGTACAGGAGGATCTCGAGACAGCTAGGTTGGACTATAGATGTAAGTTAGAGGAGAAATGTAGGGCCCAATGGTTAAATAAAAACATGGAGAACCTTGAATATGGAGAGAAGGTTGGCGCCTTACTGACATGGAAGGCCAGAACTGACCGCACTAAAAACAACATAAGCAAATTAGTTATCAACAGTAGTGGAGATAAATCCACAGATATAGACGGCATAAAGAATTGCCATCTCTCCCTCTTTACAGACCTCTATAAGGAGGACTTGAAACCCTCAAAATATCAAATCCAGACCTGGCTGAGTGCTAAATCACTTTCATCCCTAACGCAGGAGGGTAGAGATCTTTTGGACTCCCCGATCTTGTTGGAGGAAATTAAAACACAAATAAAGTTATCTAAAAACAGGAAAGCAACAGGTGTGGATGCCCTCCCGAATGAGGTATACAGACTTCTGGAGGATGAGATAGCACCAATATTGGGAACCTTATTTCAATCAATCTACAGCCCATCAGGGCAAATACCAAGTTCATGGAGAGAGGCAACCATTGTATTAATACCTAAGCCTGGGAAGGACCCTCTGAGGGCAGACTCCTATCGACCAATCTCCCTGCTTAATTCTGATTTTAAAATCTTTATGGGTATTTTGGCAGGGAGATTGGCCAAATTGGTTTCTGGGTTGGTCGGCTCAGAACAAATGGTTACATTAGTGGACGTTTCATCCAGGAACAGACACAGCTCCTTATAGGCAATATTGATTTGGCCATAGCAAGATCTGAACCCTTGACGGTAATAGCTTTAGATGCCGCCAAGGCGTTTGATAGGGTCTGTTGGTCCTACCTTTGGGAGGTTTTGGAAGCTATGGGCATAGGCCCTGAGTTTATCCATACTCTCAAACAATGCTATCAGGGAGCCTCTGCAAAAATCTTGGTAAATGGGACCCTTACTTCTAGCTTCGAGATTCAAAGGGGAACCAGGCAGGGTTGCCTCATCTTCTCCCTGCTGTTCGACATATATATAGAGCTGTTGGCCCAGGCAATAAAGCTTGATGATCAGATTCTGCCTTTTAAATCTCAGGAGAATATATCAAAAATAGCACTATATGCGGACGATATTATTCTCTACACCAGTGACCCAGAAGTAACAATGCCAAGGTTTGAGACCCTCTTGGGGGAGTTTGGCTCAATTTCTGGATATCTAGCTAACTCCTCCAAGACAGAGGTAATGTGCTGGAATATAACACACCGGAAGGGGCAGACCAGCACTAAGTTTAAATACCTAGGCATTACAATAGTCAGCAAGCTAGACAGAATTGCTCCCCTGAACCTCAAAAGAGTTATTAATGAATTATACCGCTTGTTCGTAAGGTGGAAGAATCTTCCTCTGACCATCTTCGGCAAAGTAAATTTAGTTAAAATGACTGTCCTCCCCAAGTTGACATACATCTTTAATGCTGTTCCCCTGAGGTTCCATCAACATGATATCTTGAAAATACAGGATAAGTTTGGGAGTTTTATATGGGGGGACAAGGGAGTGAGGCTGTCTTGGAAGAAATTGAGGAGGAGGTTGCTTAAAGGTGCTTTAGCTCGTCCGGATATCAATTGGTACCTGGTAGCATTTCAATTTAAAGCCATCCGGATGATTTTAACAAAACCAATACTTTCAGCTTGGGGGCTCCTGCTCAGCGAATTGACAAGCAATGTTGAAGGGGGTAGAACAGAAGGGTTCCTTTATAAATTTGGAGCACCAACATTCTTCAAGAAGGTGCGCCTGACGGTCCTGAAAAATGCATTAGAAATTTGGTGCAAAGTTAGGACTAGGTGCAAGATAGGGTACTACTCGGACCACGCCCCCATCTGGGATTCCCCGGGGACTCCTCTTTGCCTTAAAGATAGGTTGGCAGCTCCTGTTAAGGAGGCTGGAGTTTCCATTTGGACAGATCTGGGGGATACTGACGGGTGTATCCGTGGGAAATATTGAAAGCCAAGATAGGCCCCGGATTCTCCAAATTTAAGTTTTTACAACTGAAGTGCTGGCTCGAGGCAGAGAGCGGGGGTATAGTGGGAGACTGGGATACTGAGCTCCTCTTTATGTCAGACAATCAGATAAAGAGAGAGGTATCAATTTGGTACAAGAAACTGATTGAAGCAGACAATAAAGTTATTCCATCTCAGGCTTTGGTGTGGAGACAATCCCCTTTTGAATCTGTTATAGAGGAGATTTTAGAGCCCTCTTTAAATCTTCTCTACAAATATACAAAATCTGCAAACCTAAAGAAAAAACATTTCTTTGTTACCAATCGTATCTACTATACCCCAGCCAAAATAGCAAAATTTGCACCAACTCCCGAGCCGAAATGTTATAGATGTATGGCACCTAAAGCAAATGACATCCATGTTTTCTTTGATTGTGTAAAGCTTGTAACATTTTGGGAAGGGATTGGGAACTACCTGCGCAAGATTTTTAGTATAAATATCACGGTTAATGGGACTCTAGTCTTTTTTGCCAATGACTGCTCTTTAACAAAAAATTTGGTAGCGAAGGACAGAGGACTTTTACTGTGTACAATCTTACTAGCGCGCAGGGAAATCTGCCTGAAGTGGAAAGACCCTAACGCCCCAAGAACAGAAGAATGGTTGAACTCCGCATTTGCAATGGCTCGTCTTGATGTTGCCAGTGTGGACAACACCCCTGATAGCCTCTGGCAACCTCTTATCACCATGGGCAAAAACCTGAGGATATGTAGAGAGTGAAGTGTGAAGGCTCCCGGTCCTATGATTACACCTTCAGAACTCCAGTGTAAGGAGTTGGTCGGGAGACCTAAGCTTGTGCAGTTGGATGGAGGGAGCCCAGGTCCATAAAACGGCTGTAACATACTGCAATTTGATTAAAGGTGAGATAAGGACAAACATTTTTTTTTTTAAAAAGAAGAAAAAAAAAACTATTGGTTTTACACTCCTCGATATACACCGCAAGTAGCTACGGAGCATTGACTTGGACATCCAATCCCACTGGACGGGACGGGGTTATCATGTCGATTCCGGAGGGTCGGCCTGAGGGACCATCCTATTTCGACTGTACTATTAAAGTCTGGCACCGCCTCTCTCACAAACTTAATTCATCAATGCTTTACTCTCCGTTGCTCCTACTCACTTATCATCCCAAAATGCCATTACTTTAGGAGGGAATATTTGCCAGGACCAAATCTAAGTTTAACAACAGCTACTCAGGGGACCTTTATCCAAATGGGAAATTTAGGAGCTTATCGCAGCTATTTCAGGCTTCCCAGCCATCCCCTATGGACTACTTTCTTAAGGCAGGGACTAAGGGAACACACGCCATTGTATCGAAGGTGAATGCATTTATTTCTGCTCATAATACAGTGTGCATGGGTATTCAATAGTATGTTTGCAGGACTCTATATCACTTACATATATAAGCCATGTCTGCTTGTGCAACTAAATGACATAGCAGAACTGAGAAGATTTGATCACCTATATGAGAAGCTACCAGCTTCTTTAGCTACCATCTTAAGATGCATAACACATGTGAGAATGCATGTGCAAAAAGACATATACCTGGGTAACGAGAAACAGACCTTTAAACTTGACAGCTTGCACTTCCTATTAGAGTACAGAAAGAGGCGAGAGAAGTGCCGTTCTGTGCTCAGAACTCCATGAGTGCAGCGCCGGTCCTCAACAGCCCGCACAAGCTCTGCACACAGAACTCTAGGAATGCAGCGCCTGTCCTCAACAGCCCGCATCATCCCTGCACACAGAACTCTAGGAATGCAGCGCCTGTCCTCAACAGCCCGCACCATCTCTGCGCACAGAACTCCAAGAGTGCAGCGCCTGTCCTCAACAGCCTGCATCATCTCTGCACACAGAACTCCAGGAGTGCAGCGCCGGTCCTCAACAGCCCACACCAGCTCTGTGCACAAAACTCCAGGAGTGCAGCGCCGGTCCTCAACAGCCCCCACAAGCTCTGCACACAGAACTCTAGGAATGCAGCGCCTGTCCTCAACAGCCCGCACTATCTCTGCACACAGAACTCTAGGAATGCAGCGCCTGTCCTCAACAGCCCGCACTATCTCTGCACACAGAACTCTAGGAATGCAGCGCCTGTCCTCAACAGCCTGCACCATCTCTGCGCACAGAACTCCAAGAGTGCAGCACCTGTCCTCAACAGCAATCTCAACCATCTCAACCATCTCTGCACACAGAACTCCAGGAGTGCAGCGCCGGTCCTCAACAGCCCACACCAGCTCTGTGCACAAAACTCCAGGAGTGCAGCACCAGTCCTCAACAGCCCGCACAAACTCTGAACACAGAATTCCAGAAGTGCAGCGTCGGTCCTCAACAGCCCGCATCAGCTCTGCACACATAACTCCAGGAGTGCAGCACCTGCCTTCAACAGCCTGCACCAGCTCTGTGCACATAACTTCAGGAGTGCAGCGCCTGTCCTCAACAGCCCGCACTAGCTCTGTGCACAGAACTCCAGGAGTGCAGCGCCTGTCCTCAACAGCCTGCACCAGCCTGTCCTCAACAGCCCACACCAACTGTGTGCACAGAACTCCAGGATTGCAGTGCCTGTCCTCAACAGCCCACACCAGCTCTGTGACACAGAACTCCAGGAGTGCAGCGCCTGTCCTCAACAACCTCCACCATCTGTGTGCACAGAATGCCGGAGTGCAGCACCTGTCCTAAACAGCCCGCACCATCTCTGCGCACAGAACTCCAGGAGTGCAGCACCTGTCCTAAACAGCCCGCACCATCTCTGCGCACAGAACTCCAGGAGTGCAGCGCCTGTCCTCAACAACCTCCACCATCTGTGTGCACAGAATGCCGGAGTGCAGCACCTGTCCTAAACCGCCCGCACCATCTCTGCGCACAGAACTCCAGGAGTGCAGCGCCTGTCCTAAACAGCCCGCACCATCTCTGCGCACAGAACTCCAGGAGAGCAGCGCCTGTCCTCAACAGCCCGCACCAACTGTGCGCACAGAACTCCAGGAATACAGCGCCTGTCCTCAACAGCCCGAACCATCTCTGCGCACAGAACTCCAAGAGTGCAGACACCTGTCCTCAACAGCCCGCACCACCTCTGCACACACAACTCCAGGATGAAGTACCTATCTTTAGCAGCCCACACCATCTCTGCGCACACAACTCCAGGAGTGCAGCACCTGCCTTCAACTGCCCAGACCAGCTCTGTGCACACAACTCCAGGAGTGCAGCGCCTGCCTTCAACAGCCCACACCAGCTCTGTGCACACAACTCCAGGAGTACAGCACCTGCCATCAACAGCCCACATCAGCTCTGTGCACAGAACTTGAGGAGTGCAGTGCCTGCCCCACCCAAGAGCTATCCTTGGCTCTCCGCACATAGCTCAAGATCTGTACCAGTTTCCCTTTGTACTGTGCCCCATCTGAGAGTTATTTTCAGTTCTGCATTTATGTTATATTATCGTGAGGTCCAATTCACTTCTAGGACTATTGGGGCCAGTGCTAAATAGTATCAGCAAAACCCTGTGATGTCATAGGATCTGATGTGTTCTTCATGGGGCAGACAATGTACACATCCAAAAAGTAGTTTAAATAAGATACTGGCAGCAGACTTTTAATAAAGTTAATTGTATGAGCATCATTCCTCCTCCCAACCCCGAAAGGCCTCTGCTGCAGTGGAAGGCACGGAGGCTCCTGTGCAGTCAAACCGAAAGTGAATAGACTTATTTTAGGAAAGCAGATGCCCTTTCTGTTCCCTCTTACTTGCCTGTTGGTGATGTAAAATGTCCCGAGGCGAGATCCTTCAGAGCGAGGCAGCAGGCAAAGAACAAGCAAAGAAGAAAAGGCAGCAAGCACGAGGCAAACGGCAGGAGTGAAGAAGCGCCACACAATCAAAAACTAGTAGTATGCAGGAGTTTATGCACCCAAAATTTTGCACACTTCCTCGCATCTATAATGCTGTCCACCACATTGGTGGAACGTCAGTGGTGACGTTCTATGTGCTGATTGGCGCTTGTTCTCCAATGCAAAGGCCCCAATTGAAAGGGCTGAAGAAATAGCGGAAGATAATGTAGTTGCGACGTAGGATACTGGTAAACAAATGTTTAAGGGTGGAGTGCGTGCTCCCCAAGAGATGGTGTCACGCTCCCCCCAGGGGGGGCGCATCCCACAGATTGAAGAACACTGCCCTAGGGGCATGTATGTGTGCTACATGGCACTTTGGAAAAAGCAAAAAAGTGTTTTTTCAAAGAATTCGCAAATTACCACCAACTGTAAGTAGGTGGTAATTTGCGATTTCTTATGCTAAATTCGCACAACTTAAGTGCTTTCCACATCACATTTAAGGAATCACATTTTCCTTAAATGCAATCGCAAAATAGGGAATCGCAAATTTTGCGATTCTCTAATTTATGATTCCCTTTCGAGATTATACATCCCAAAAGGCCTTTTCCTGTTTGCAAACGGTGCAATTCTGAGAATTGGCCCGTTTGCGAATGAGAAAAGGGCTTGATACATATGCCCCTGAAAGTGTCTCTCTTTATATGATATCAATTGGAATCACAAATAAAACAGGAGGACAAACTTAAATTATTCTTAATAGTTAAGACCATGTTTGCATGGGAAATAGTTTTTTGGGGTTACTTATAACTATTGTGTTGTGTGACGAAAGGGAGAGGGGGGTGCCAAAACATGTTGAACTAAATTACACCAAATGTGGCAGAAATCATGCGTTTTGTGATTTTGGTGTAGATCCTTTCAATAGTTTTTGGGAAATAAAGGTTTAAAATGTATGTATATATATATATATATCTGAAGCTGTGAAGGATCTGTGAATCCAACAGATATGATTGGATGACAGATGACATGATTGGATGCCACCAAATCACCAAAGGTGTGGGGGCAACCAATTTAGGACTCGGGGGCTCAGTCCACTATTCTGAAAAAAAGTTAAAAAAGAAATATAGGGGTCTGGGTAGGTATACCCTGTCTCCGAAGGCCTGGATGTGAGGTCCCAGTGGGACCCATCTGGGACCGAGAACTTAAAATATTAGTGCATATTTGTGGAGGATCCTTGGTAACTTGTTTTTTTGAAAAAGGGCGGTTCTTTTGGAGAAAGAAAAAGGAAATGAGCCAGGGCAGCTTTTTCAATTTAGTTGCATGCAGCTCTCCTCATTAAGCTGTTTCTGCCCCAGGGCCCCATCCCCAGGAGCCTGCCATTTATTTGGATGAGACAGTGGGGGCTATACTGCACCTCTGTGTCTAGCGGACCTTTCATGCTCAATCAATGAGATATATGCAACCAAGCCCCTACAGTGCACAGCCTTCACTTTCTATACCAGACTTAACAGAGCAGTGAGCACCCACTCCCTCCAGGCACTCTAGTCCCATTAAGTGTCCAAACCCCTACTATGCACAGCCTTTGCCCTTTACCAGACCCCTTTTTCATAGCCAATCTATTTTCTGCAATCTATAAGACATGGCTGGCCAACACCCCTATAACACAAAGCCTTCGCTTTGTACAGAACTATTCACAGACAGCCCACTCCCTCCAGATACCCAAACCCCATTAACTGGCCAATTCCCTACTACGCACTGTTTTTTGTGGGTAGAAGACCTTCCATGGGCATTCCAAAACTGGCACCCAATTGCACAAAAATACTCTTTCAAGCTGTGTTGAACCACTCACAGAACAATAAAAACAAAGAAATAACATTCTACTAATCAAAATGAACCAAATATTTCCACCCAAGGAACTTATATCAAAAGCTGGCCCTTTGTTTACTAGTGACTGGAAAGAAGGCCTTTCTTTTATCATCTACAGGACGCAATAAAAACATGAAATACTTTAATGCCATTCAGAAAAGGCACAAAAAGCACTTTATTCTTAGCCATGAATGTGTTTTTTTTACAAATCAATAGACATTGTTAATGTTAATGTTAATGTTATGGTGATTTATATAGCGCACGGCTGCCCCAGCCAAGGGGCGTCCCGGCGCTGCGAACAGACAGTTTACAGGGAGATAGAGGCGCAGAAAAGAAACAGTTATTGAAAGAGATGGGTTTTGAATGCCTTTCTGAAGGCTAAAAGGTCCTGTATACCACGGATAGCTTCGGGCAGACTATTCCATAACTTGGCAGCCAGGAAGCTAAAGGATCGGCCGCCTACTCTGGCCAGTCTAGTGCGGGGAATGATCGCAAGATGTTGTCCCTCTGAGAGGAGCGGTCTCCTAGGAATGTACTCTGACAGGAGCGGGCGCAGCATTGGGGGAGAGGCGGTTTTAAGGATTTTAAAGGCTAAGCACAGTGCCTTAAACTGGATCCTTTTGCCTACCGGGAGCCAGTGCAGTTTTTTCAAGGCTCCAGATACCGAAGAATGGCGAGGGAGACCTACCAGAGCCCTGGCTGCCGCATTCTGAACTCTCTGCAATCTGGCGGTTTCCGCCAGATTTGCCCCCAAAAAAAGAGAGCTGGCATAGTCCAGTCTAGAAAGGATGGTCGCCTGGACAATTAGCTGGCGAGTACGGCAGTCAAAGAACTTCAAAATGGGTCTGATGTTACGTAAAATGCCAAAGCACGTGGCAGCTACTTTTTTAGTGTGGTGAGTGAACTTTAGAGCGGAGTCCACCCAGACGCCCAGATTTTTGACGCATTCCTTTGGCATGGGAGGAGGGCCTAAGACATCAGGCCACCAGTTGTCTCCCCAGGACGAGGTGTTTTTCCCCAGGAGCAGTATCTCTGTTTTCCCAGCGTTTAATTGAAGGAAGTTCGCCGTCATCCAGTTGGTGATGTCAGTGAGTGTCTGTTTAAAGTGATGAGCCTCCAGACCACTGTTGTTATTAAGAGCCACCACCAACTGGGTATCATCTGCGTAGGATACCAGTGCAAGTCCGTTTCTTCTAGCCACCTCCGCCAAAGGGCGGACATAAGCATTGAACAGGGTGGGGCTTAGGGAAGAGCCCTGCGGCACTCCCTGTCCAATGTTATGCTCCTTAGAGATGTAAGGGGAGGAGAGACTCTGAAAGACCTGTTGGAAAGAAAGTCTCTAAACCATCCCAAGGCTATCCCTGTAACTCCAATTTCCTCCAATCTCGTCAAGAGGACGTCATGTGACACCGTATCGAAGGCAGCACTGAGGTCCAACAGGACTAGTGCTGCCGTTCCGCCGGTGTCAAGAATGGTACGGAGGTCCTCTGAAACACTGAGCAAGGCTGTCTCGGTGCTGTGACCAGCTCTAAACCCGTGTTGGGAGTCATCCAGAATGTTATTGGTACGGAGGAAATCGGACAGAATGTTGTTAACATATGCCTCGATGATTTTGGCAGGCCAGGGAAGCAAGGAGATGGGCCTGAAGTTCTCAGGAAGCGAAGGGTCTAAGGTGGGTTTTTTTAAGATGGGGGAAACCCAAGCCTGCTTCCATTTGGAGGGAACTCTGGCGGTGGAAAGAGACAGATTGATGATGTCTTGGATGTGTTCTGTGATAAATTCATGGGCTTCACAGAAGGTATCCGGTTTTAGGGGATCTGCCGGGGAGCCAGATTTAATCTTTCTGCAGATTTTAAGGAAGCTCTCTCGCTCAAGTGTAGGAAGGGAGGAGAGAGAGGGCCTAGCAGGGTCAAAGATGACCGATGACTGCGGGCGTTTTGGGAAGGTGTCATAGATTTTCTTGATCTTATTGGTGAAAAAATTAGCCATATTATTACAGAGGTCAGGAGAAATGGTAGTAGTATTAATGGGTTTTTTTGCAGAGAGGTCTTTCAAAATTTTAAATACAGCTTTCGAAGTATTGGAGCTGTTGCTGATTTCGTTGGCATAATATGCCGCTCTTGTTCTGCAAACCTTACGGTGATAAGTTTTTTGAAGCAGGACATAATCCTGTTTGAGATTAGCATCGAAATTTTTTCTCCGACCCCTCTCCGCCTTTTTACATTCCTTTTTCAGAGTTTCTAGTTCGGAATTATACCAGGGGCTAGCTGTATGGGTACGGGCCTTGGTCCATCTGGCAGGGATCAAGGTGTCAAGTGCCTGAGTGATCCAGAGGCAAAACTGGTCATATCCTACATCCAGATCTTCACTTGGCGGTGGGGGATTTAGTACCAGGAGGTTGTGTAAGTCTTCAAGACGAAGTTTTCTCCATGGCCGTTTCTGAACTAATGGAGTCGGCACCACTGCAGGTCTCAAATTGCAAGGGATAGACAGTGTTACTAGATGGTGATCTGTTCAGGACATGGGAATAGGCAGGCCTGCGGATCCACTTGTGATGTTGGAAAAGATGGGATCAAGAAGGTGTCCCGCTCTATGGGTGGGGCCACTAACAAGTTGATTTAGTTGGAAGGCCGCAAGATCCGCTAGAAAGGTGGTAACCTTGGGCTTGGTGTCCCTGTCAAGGTGTAAATTGAGATCACCTAAGATCGTAAAATTAGCCGTTTTGAGAATGTTAGTTCCCAGATACTGTAAGAGTGAATTGGTAAAAGGGGCGTCTGCGCCAGGGGGTCTATAGATCAAAAGGCCAGTAGCACAGAACTGTGAGTTAGCTTTGATCGAAAAGCGAGCGCTTTCACTGCCCTTAATATCCACTTTGATAAGTTGACAGTCAAGATGAGATTTAATTATGAGCGCTAACCCCCCCCTCTCGTGCTCCTGTTCACCGTGTGTATGGTATATCCCGTAGGAGTCGCCAGGTTGCAGACCGAGTCCATATCATCAAGGAGCCACGTCTCAGTCATGAACAGGGCATCGAGAGATTGGTCAGTTAAAAGCTCATAGATTTCGGAGTAGTGTTTATGCATAGATCTGACATTTAGGTGACCTATCCTGAAAGTGTAGGCCTGGGGGGGTTTGGGTTTAGTTTTTATAGTGGAGCAGAGTTGGGAGGGATGTAATAGGGGATGTGGTATATGGGCTGGGTTGCGTCTAGCACAAGAACAAGTGGGGTGCTGAAGACCCAACAACTCAGCTTTAGAGTAATTCATTTTTGCATTACATGCATTGCCCTGAAATAAGGAACATTGCACTGCCACTGTTGTAAACATAGTACTTTTTTCAACAGGTCTCGGATTTTAAAATAACCCCAAACATGGCACATCTCTCAGATGTATTTAGTGCCAAAGTGCTACGGTAGATAAATATTTGTACATAATGTAAGGGCTCTTTTCTAATGGAAAGAGATTCTTCCAGAGGCCCAATATTGTGAACACTTGCTACCTAGGGCCAGATGTAGGTAGTAAAATACAAGTCGGTAACGGCCAAAAATACCGAATTTTGGCCTTTACCGACCTGAATTGGGCTTTTCAGATGTAGGAGCCAAAAAAAGATCGATTCCGTAAATACGAGTTGGTAATTTACCAATTTGGAATTTACCGAATTCTTATTTACCGAATCGGTAAATAAGAAATGGTAAAAAATGATTTTTGAGTTGTAGGAAACTTCAAAAAACACGAATGTCATGAAATTCGGTATTTAAGAGTGAGTATTTACCATGGAGTGAAAGCAGGTGGTAACCAGGTGCAGGCTATAAAAAAGGCCCCATAAATGCAGCAGTGTGACCAGATTGGCGGCATTCTACATTGTAGCAAGGCGGCTACCGCTACAGGCAGCAGGAGGAAGGGTCTGGAGAAGGGAGGAGCAAGTCTACAGGCAGAGGATTACACTCTTCCAACTCACTGAGGCAGAGATATTGCAGAGGTACAGGCTATACCCCCAAACCATCCTGGACTTGATCAGGGACTTGCACCCACTCCTGGAGCACCCAACACCAAGGGCGCACGCCATCCCACCAAATGTGCAGGTGCTCTGTAGCCTACACCTGGTTGCATCTGGGAGTTACCAGAGTGTGATTGCTGCAGTAGGTGGGGTGTCCCAGATCTGCCTGTCCCGTTTCTTCCATAAGTTCCCGGAGGCCATGATGCAGAGAATGCATCATTACATCAGCTTCCTTGACACACATACAGAACTGCAGAAGACCAAAACTGAGTTCTATCAACTGGCACAGTTCCCTCACATCATAGGCTGTATAGATGGCACCCACATCCCAATCTGCCCACCTGCAGTCACCGAACATATCTACAGGAACCGAAAGTCAACCCACTCAATCAATTTGCAGGTGATATGCAACGCTGGCAACATAATAACAGACATTTCCCTGGGAGCATCCACGACTCCTACATATTCCAGAACAGTGGGATCTACACACGCCTTGCTGCTGGAGAATTTGGGGAAGGATACCTGCTAGGTAAATAACTGTGACACACCCTGATAGTGCAGATGAATGTATTTTCACTATGTAACTAATGGCACTCTCTTTTCCACCTAGGCGATAGCGCTTATGCTGTGTGGTCCTTTGTTCTCACCCCCTACCTGAATCCATCTACCAGGAGTGATAGACGTTACAATGTGGCACACAGAGCAACACGCAACGTTGTTGAACGCACATTTGGACTCTTAAAAAGCAGGTTCTGCTGCCTCCACAAGAGTGAAGGTGCACGACAGTACACTCCTATCATCTGCTGCAAAATCATTGTGACCTGTGCCATGCTGCACAACCGTGCCACCAAGAAAGGCACAGAAGTGAAAATAACTCATCATGAGGACATTGATGATGGAAATGAACAGCCAGAGCCCTATGCAGCAGGAGTAGCACCAGCAACAGATGGGAGACTGAGACGGGCAGAGATCACACGCAGCTATTTTTAAGTAAGTGAGGAGACACAGCCAGGGGTTGAATGTGAATGACGTAGTTTAATGGGCACTACGGCAAATAACAAATAACACATCATTGTAGTCCAATTTGTGACAACCTAAGTAGGCGGGCATGGGTTACCTCACCCTAACATGGTCTCTGGTGTGTGGGCAACATTACTGTCTGCACCCTCGCACAACAGTGCGGGATACCCGAGGCTGGGTTTCAACACTAGCAGTTGTGCCAGGGTCTGCAGATTAGTGCCTGCTGCTCCTCCGTATGTCCTGTATGGGAGTGCTACTGCTGCTCCTGCTGTTGGTGTCATCAGTGTCCCCCACACCTACATCCCAAATGTTGGCTAACTGGTTCATCAACAGCAGTTCCATAGCAGATGTCACCCTCCCCATCCCCCTGGAGACATCTGTGCAGCAGTGAACAAGGCCCTCTTGCATCGCCACAGAGCGCCTCCATTTCAGTTGCCAGACGGTTCATCACCTTGCTGATGCTGCATCAACTGCCTCTCCCTGCGCCTTTGTGTGCGGTCCTCATCAAGTTTATCACACAGGGCCATCATGGACTGGGCCATGTCCCTCATACTCTCCGCCATGGAGCTGATGCCCCAGTTCATATTGTCCATGTTGCTGTTTAAGTGGCGCAACTGTCTCTGAACTGATGTTATTCCTTTTGCCTGCAGGCGCTGCAATTTGACCACTGTGGCCCCCAGCCCGCAGAAGACCCCGTCCCCATGGCCACTTGTACTGCTCTACCGGATCCTAAGGCGTCTTGCACCTGTGTGCAATCCTTCAGAAGCAGACTGCAGCCCAGCATTGTTTGCCTCCTGTGGATCTGTTTGTGTGTCACCCTCCCTTTCCTTATCAGAGGACGTTGCAAGATTCGGAGAGGGGGTACATGTTGCCTCCTGGGCCTTACCACTTCCGATGACTCTGAAGCTGGTGAGGGAGACAGTGCTAGTGGGTCCTGCTCTGGTGAGTCATATAGCAGAGGCGATGATGGATGTGCTGTTGTCCCTGCCTCTGGTGTGGCAGCTGGCTGTGCTCTGGGTGCCGGTGGTTTTCTAGTGCTTGGCCCTGTACTCCTGCTTGCATCCTCACTCCTTTCCCTTTGGGGTGCCTTTTTCTCCCTCTCCTGCACTGTCCTGCGCGATGACTCGACTGTGGACAGATATGGACATTGGCTCCGTGGTGCTCAGTGGTGCTGCAACCCTGTATTTCATTATTACATTACAATACTGTCAGTCAATTTCCATGTCCTTAACTGCTTCTGGATGTAGTGTGTGGCATGCCTTGCTTATTTGTGTGATGACTGTACTGATGTATGTTGCAAGGACTACCTCTCCCATGTTGCATTGCTGGTCTATCCCAAAACCTGTACTGGAGTGTGTCACACACAGCCACATTGGGGGAAGCGGGACAGGAAAGGGGGTGGATTGCTGTACATGTCCCTTACCTTGTCTTGTTGCAGCTCGGGCTGAGCTGTCAGCATCACCAATACTAAAAACACCCTCTGGCTCCAGGGTGGACTCCACCAGCGGCTCCAGGTCAATGAGGGCAGGTGCCCTGCTCCTTCCTCCCCCTGTGACACTGGCCTCTTTTCTCTGTGCTACGCCTCCGCCAGACTAATCCTGGACATCCCCCGATGCAGCCACATCTCCGGCCTCCTGAGGGACCTGCACTGGCTCCCCGTCAACAAGAGGATCACGTTCAGGCTCCTCACCCACGCACACAAGTCTCTCCACGACCTGGGCCCCAAGTACCTCAACGACCGCCTGACCTTCTACATGCCCACCCGCCAGCTACGGTCCTCCAGCCTCGCCCTCGCCGCCGTACCACGCATCCGAAGAGCCACCGTCGGAGGCAGATCCTTCTCCTACCTGGCGGCCAAGACATGGAACTCCCTCCCCATCCACCTTCGGCTGACCCAGGACCACCTCGCCTTCAGGAGACAACTCAAGAACTGGCTGTTCGAGCAGTAGCTGACCCCCTCCCCCAAGCGCCTTGAGACCCTTCCAGGTGAGTAGTGCGCTATACAAGTGGTATGATTGATTGATTGATTGAGTGCTGCTAGCTTCTTCTTTGTAATGATCCTCAGATCATACCATTGTTTCTTGAGGTCATCTACTTCTCTTGAAGTCACCCCTATGGCGTTCACCTTAGCCTGGATTCCCATCCAGGTGTTCCTTTTCACAGCCTCTGCTACCAGCAGAGACTGTTTGCCAAAAAGCTGGCTGTGGTGTTTCACCACCTCCTCCACCAGCACCTGCAGTTCACCAGTGCTGAACTTTAGTTTTCTTTTTCGGTCTGCACCTTCCCTCTGGGAGTCCTGGGATTCCATCCTGCACTTCTGCTCAGCTCAGCTCAGTACAGCCAGTCAGTGTCTCACTGCTCTCCAGAATGTTCAGTTAGTCTGCACCTGCATGGGTGTGGCTACTTCCTGGTTGAGGGGTGGGGTGGATGCACATGATTGGTTGAATCCTCAATTGCTTGTAATTTGTATCTCCAATTCGGTATTTACCGATTTGGTATTTACCGAATCGGTAGATACCGATTTGATAATTCCCATTCATTCACCACCTCCACCACCAGCACCTGCAGTTCACCAGTGCTGAACTTTAGTTTTCTTTTTCGGTCTGCGCCTTCCCTCT